>NC_090989.1:220038842-221288842 GCF_041146395.1 Eulemur rufifrons | reverse complement strand
GCCATACAAGGCAATCGTCGCTTTGGATTTATAGCGGCATTTTTCTGCTCCAATATGAAGCGCCCCACCATCCTGGATAAGGATGTAACGAGTCCTTAAAGTAATATTTCTGGATCCATCTTTATCGTCCCCAAATACAAGCAGTCCTGCAGGGAACAACAGTACTGTAAGCCAACATCTAAAACATCTTTCTGATATATAAAGAAATAGATTTTACCTTAAGGGAGGAAGAATTCACTTCCACAATTAAATTGGAAATAAGAATTTACTAAGAGTCTGCTTAGAAAATTAAACTGGGTTTCAAAACATAGTAAAGGGAAAAATGAAGTGTTTGTATCTTAACACACTAAAAATGCCCATGAGTATGAATTTTAATGCGTTCACTTTAGAGGTAAATGATTTCTAGAAAAATAATGAAGAGTCTACAGATCTGAATCTCACTTTTATATATACAACTCAAGTTACCGCTCTCTTTACTCTCCATTACTTGTAACAAGGATTTAGCTCCGAGAGATCACTTCTCTGGAACTACTTGTCTATAAATCAAGGTTCTTGATTTGAGTGATGTCTAAGATCCTTATAGCTCTTGAGTTCTATGGTTCTACCTTAGGAATTTTTCACAACTCCATGGCTAGAGTGATACCACATCCTAAAGGCTACTGTGTGTAAGAATAGTTTTCTACCTAAGGAACATTAAATCTACCCCACATTATAGAGCAACTTTGCAGTTCCCATAGGCAGAGACTATTAACAACCTCCATCCTGAATGATTATAGAATTCACTGTGACATCTGAGGTCAGACGGAACATATCTCCCTCCTTGATAACAACTTGTTTTGCAGAATCTTGTCCTGGATCCCAGTTCCTGAGACGGGGATTTTGATCTGGGCAATTCTCTACAAAAAAGAAAAACACAACATGGGTATCCCATCCAACCCAACAAAATGCAAGAATACCATCAGCCAAATCCAAGCACTACCATGCAGATCTGTAAGAAATGTACCAAAATATTTTGATTTCTTGCCATTAAGCTAGAAATCCCACTTCCTCTCACCAAGCAGAGAATGTCATATCTTTTAATTTTTCAACGCATTAAAAAAAAAAGTGTCACCACAAAACTAAGTTGCTAGCATCTGCTTCAGGTGAAACTTCACAAGGTAAAAATCGAGTTCACCTGAATCAACTACTCTGGAAATAAACCAACAGTAAGAGAAAAAAATTTTTAAATTGTCCTGGTACTCACACTAGAAAACTGTTTTAGGAAAGAAAATATGTTCACACATACTAGTAAATCAAAAATGGAAATTTGATAAATAATATGTCTACTTGGTCTTTCTAAGTTCCTTCCTATGCATAGTGAATCACAAAGTAGGTGATAATAGCACCTCTGTGCAGGGCAGATGCTGAGAAATATTATTGTCTTCAGCCATGTACACCTTCCTGATGAAACCGCAGGAGGCAAGTGACCGAAGACATGACTTCTCATTTTCAGAGATGAGGAAATTACAGGTTAGAGAAGCCAAAAATCACTTCGCAAACCGAGTGATATGGAAGTTCCCCCTTTCGGCAATGAGTTTTGGTTTTGTTTTTGTTTTTTTTTTAACTTTACTAGAATTAGAACTTGCCTTAGGTGATAATGAAAACATAAAAGTATTCTGCACTGCCACAGCTATTCAATGTATGAAACCTTTAGTATCTGCCATAATTTGGAAGTGGAGGGGAAAAATAAAAATCACACCTTCCATTTTGATCAGCTAAGATCAAGTCTTTGTTGAGCATCAGTTTATTCACTCTGTACCATATACTATAATATTTATAAAGCATAGAATGAATGCACATTTCCTAAGAGTTTATAATTGAGCTAGGGAGGAAAAGCTACCAAGTACGAAACAATAAATTGCTGAACAATGTGGTAGTAATTCAGGTACAAACAACCTCAGGCAAAGGAGAAATGGGAAGGAATAACTGAGGTGGCTTCATGGAATAGGTGACACCAGACCTGGACCCCAAATTATGGAGAGTATTTACATAGGAGGAGCATGAAGGAGAGAAAACACCAGCAATGCAAGTATCCAATGCTATCCAAGTCTGTTTGGTTGCTTAGTTAGAGAAGCAAGGTGTCTGTCACCTACATTCAAGCAAAGGTAGGAATAGACAAGATATGCTTGGGAACCACATGAAAAAATTCTTTTTGTTAAGGTGGACGGTACATAATATGAGAAAAAGCAGAAACTGGATGCAGAACAAAGACATCATTTTATGTAGAAAAAAATTCTGACTCATCATTGTGAACTTGCATAACACTAATGCAAACATCTTCCTGTTTCTAAACTCTTATATTGCCCTAGGCGTATGCTTTCTCTTTGAGGTGACAGTAACAGCAGTTAAAATTAGTCTGGCTGGTTAAGTCCTTGACAATTATTTCATGGAATTAAATTTTCTCACAGCATTTTCATAATCGTTGATATTTAATTCTTCTGATAAATTAAAGATCATAACTATTATACTAAAAACAATCTTTAAACTTTCCTGGCCATCAAAGAAACAAGAAATCTCTTAGATTGGTTCTGACTTAATACTGAGGATTTCTTGAACTTTTTTCCCACCTCCCTCATCCCAAAAAACATCTAGCTGGAATTCTCCATAGTGTTATAACAAAGACTGTACCCAGCTACAGAGAAAGAAATCCAATCTTTTGAGATCTGGAGCCTACTTCAATAGTTATATAATTCCTCTTAATTGTTTATAATTATTCCCCAGGACAGCATGCTTCATTAGAACCTTCACCAAAAATTCCAGTCTGTTTGCTCCCAGTAAAATACACTTAATGAGAAAATGTGTGGTCTGTACAAAGCACTGAAAAACAGCTCAGCCAGCCACAACTTCCCAGTTACCCACTTGTAGAGCAGTGAGTGCATTATCAAAGTTATGTAATAGCAACAACCGCAGTGAGGCTGACCCTGAAATATTTCAGCATACCAGATCTTTCCACTGATGATCTGCACTTATACTGCCAAAATGTAAAACTAAAGAATGTTGATTCAAGGAACCACATCAGCAATTCAATGGAATACAAAAACACCAATGAAAGCCACAGATCTGCAGCTCTGATTTCCCACTAGTCTAGCATTCCTTTACTGTAGATTAGTTGGGAAGTATGAATCAGCAGCAATAAACTTGATTACTCCGCTGGGAAAAGGAAAGAGGAAGTCAATACTGCATACAATAAAAATCAATGTTATAAGTTTATAATGTGGTCTGTTAGCTTGGTCAATAAAGATATTGATATGAAGATCTCTCTTACTTCAGGTCTATTCTCTTAAAAGTATTAAAACTACTTCCCCAGGACCTTAAAATCTATAAAATCCCTAAAGCACCCATAAAAACTAAATAAAATAATATCTGTAAGTCTTATAAATGGTAATATGCTTCTTAATTGTTATATTCATCTAAGGAGGTGTCCAAATGTCATTTGAGAGAGAAATGAAATACAATTGCTTTTTAATATCTATATATACCTCATTCTAAAACTTGAAAGTTTTTTTAAACATGTATTTAGCAACCAAGATTTCAAACAAATCATCAAATCCTTTTGCCTACGATAGGCATTTCCAAAAGATGCTCCAAGAATTCCTTAAGCACTGGGACAAAGTGGCAAAATGGATAGAAACAGGCATCATTTAATTTTATAATTTCCAATGCAGTCCTTGAACAGTTGCTCTCGTTCATAAGTTACACATCATATTACCTGTGTATTAGTTAGCTAGAGCCACCTTAAGATAATGAAAGTTTTTAAAAAATTATTCTACTATTTCCTCTTCTCCTAGAATATGTTCTATGTGTGCACACAGACACACTTACCATCTGGAGCATATTTTGAAGATATTCCTAAAATGACTGCAAGTGCAACAAAAAATGAGAAACTAGTAATAGCAAAGCAAATGAAAGTGTTTTTGTGTCTCTTCTGCTTTCGGCTTTCTCTCTGGGTTTGCTGTTCTTCAGGTGAGAAGGCAAAGGTTGCCCGGGCTTCTTGTTGGATGGAGGTAAATTTGGCTGAAGCTTGGCTCTTTGGAGGAGGAGGGGGACGCAGTGGGACAACCTTCCCTGGAACGTAACCAGATGAGCGATGGCTGTTTCCATTCTGAGGTTGGAGGAAAGCAGGGGAGTGTCCCCTGGAATCAGTGGCATACATGATACACTGTCACTGTGAAAAGAAAAAAAATTAAAGTTGAGAATATGTGAATTGTAAATGGCTTTTTAAGTACTTTTTTTTAATGCAGTAAATCTATAACATAAAACTTACTATTTTAACTCTTGTAAGGATACAGTTCAGTGGCATTAAATATTTTCACAAAATTGTGCAACCATCACCACTACCAATTTACAAAACTTTTTCACTATCCCAAACAGAAACTCTATAACCATTAAGTAATTCCCCATTTTCCCCCAGCCCCTGGTAACCACCAGAATGACTTTCTGGAAATATCAAGTCAACTTACATCCCTGATACAATAAACTAAGTCAACAATCACCCTCACTAACTGTGTTTGAATGCCACTGCTTCTCAACCCTGGATACAAATTATAATCACCTACTAACACAAATGCCCAGTGCCTAACAATTAAGTTAGGATTGCTGCGCCTGGGATCCAACTATCTGTATCTTTTAAATGCTTCCCAAGAGATTCTAACGAGGATCTAGGTTGAGAGCCACTGTTCTATACCAACTGCTCTCAATTCTCAGTATGTGTAAGAATCATCAGGGAAGCTTATTAAAAATGTAGATTCCCAGGCTCTTTGCCCCTGTAATTCTGGCTCGGTTGGTGCAAGGAGGACCCTGAAGTTTACATTTTTTAAAAAATATATATTGTTGACCCTGAAGCAGGTGATCACACTTTGAATATAATGATATTATTCTAAGCTCTTCAAATGGAAGTTAAAAGTCTATGTGTCATATGAGGACCACAGGGTAGCCCTAAAAAGTTCCAACAGATAGGCATTCATGTTTGGGTGTTTAATTCCCCTACTAGATTCATCTCGTGGTTAAGCAATTAAGTAATTCTATCTGTGTTATCACTTAACCATAGACTCTGAATTCCTGTAGTGAGAAAGTCTTACATCTATCTTACCTCTTTAAATCCTCAAATTTTGTTTAAAAAACAGCAGACATTCAAATATTATGGATAAGATGATAAAAAAGATAGCCATCGCACTTAGTGCCAGGCACTGTTACAACCACCTTACGTGTATTAACTCATTTAACATATTTAATAAAACAAATCTAAGAGTAAGTGGCATGACCCCAATTTTAAACACTAGAAAAACTAGAAAGGTTAATTAACTTCCCCAAAGGTCACACAGTTAACAAAGAGGAGAACCAGAACTTAAACTCAGGTATTTTGACTCTAAAGTTCAGGCTTTTAATATACACTGCTGTGTCTTTTCAAACAATTGAGAGGCAACAACTTCAAAGGGTATAACTAGAACTGTGCTGAGTCTGAAAGGGCAAATTAATCTCAGGAATTCTTCATGCAGAAGTTTGCTAGAATATACATGATTCCTTTTTATCTAACAGAAGTGGACACATAAAAAAGGGAAGTCCTTTTTCATTTTTTATGTTCTTTATAGAGAGCACTTACAAGGTTTTGAGTGAAAGAATAAGTTTTGAATGAAACTTTGTTAATTTGCCAAGAGAAAGGAAGGAAGGAAGAAAGGAGGGGGAGAGGGGAGGGGGAGGGAAGGAAGGAAAGAAGGAAGGAAGGAAGGAAGGAAGGAAGGAAGGAAGGGGGAAGGAAAATAGCTATACCATATAATGTTCTTATTGCAATGACTGTGGATAAGTAAAACGTGCTCAATGGCTTCAGAAACATGGTGTTTAACCTCTTCCATCACATCCCTTCCTTAACAACTAGAGCATCTCAGGGTCACCTGACTTCATTCAATACCCTTACAATTAATCCCCTTCATCTTCTGCCAAACGATATGATCCTAGTCACAAGGGTACCTCTAAATTGCTCTAAACTATCAGCAAGCCCATTGAACACAAAATGGTCATTAGAGAAGCCACAAATAAGCATTCCCAGGACCCAAACGACCTGGAAATTAATGGGAACAGAAAGGAAATCTAATCAGGAATTGATGCTGATTTTACACGGAGCAAAGAAAGTTCTCAGAGTCAGTGTGTCTGTCAAAACCACTTGGTTTGTGAGGTTTGATTTCTAAACAAAAGTAATTATTTAGATGAAGCTTAAGCTTCATAACAAAGGAAAAACAACACCATTCAAGGTGCTATTGAGGGAATTGCTGCATGTGCCTAGCAGCAGACCAAAATAATGGTGACATCCCGCTGGAACAAATGAAAGAGTATAACAAAGACCCTTTTATGATCCTGTATTAACAAAGAAAGGCCTAAAGTAGATATTCTGGAGTGCTGGCTCACCAGGGTGGGTGGGGAATCAGACCCTAATCTGCTCTGAAAGGGAGTGGGAACCTTTTGTTTCAGAGCTGCAATCATCTGATACTTGATTGTTTCAGGGTGAGAAAGGTTGTCATTACTTAACAGGCTGAGGGGGAGGGGGATGTTGGTGGGAGATAATGGGTCTCCAGATGTACCAACAATAAAACAAAAGCCACCAGAGGCTAAATGAAGTCACCAGCCCACTGGGAATAATTTGTGTCTTCACAGTCACAAAATGGTATCCTCACATGAAAATTCAGATGGTAGCCACCACAAACTAAAGTGGTCAATAAATCAAAAATAATCACAGCTGTGTTTTTTTCTATAACTATTCGGCAAAACATATATATGTATGTGTGTGCGTGTGTACACATTCAATCCATTAGCTCTATTTTATTGAAAAACATATAAATGCATAAGCAACAAATATCATTCTTTTCCTGAGCAATGCATTGTTGCAAACATATCTTAGAATAAAATAACACACAAAAGAATCATATTTTAAGCAGATTTCCCCCTCAATTTATTAAGATTTTTAAAAATATAAGATACAAATATATTGCTTTAGGGTTTCATTTTACTTTAGAAATAATATTATATATCAATTACTTAAAAAAATATAATGATTGCTAGTTATAGATCTAAACTACTCATGGGGGAAAAAATGTCATTGCAATCACTCAGTAAGCATTTGTGAGATCTTGCTGTCATTAGAGGACTGTGGTAGGAACTCTGGGGGGAAAGGGGATAGGAACTATAAACAAAAGATTTAGTGTCCCCAAGAAATGCAATTCATAAATTCAACTTTAAATCACTTGTTTGGAAGGCAGAGAGAAATTGGCCAAGGAAATACTATTAAAATGGTGGTCAGGTTCCCAGGCTATCTCAATAATGGCTGTTTAATCCATAAGGTTGTTAGAACTTGAAGCATTTGTTTGAGTTTGGAGTCCTGAGAACAAAGGAGGGACCTACCAGAGGAAAGACAATCAAAGAGTTTCCTCTGGCATTCAAAGCTTCAAGGCAAGCATTAGGTAACATCTTGATAATTTTACTACACACCACTATTTCACTTTAATACACTGTTTGTATTACCTGTCATTTTGTAAGGGTTGTATTTCTGGTGAAAAGCACATACTATGTAGAAGGTGCACATCTGTGTTTTATGACACATTTTAAGGACTACTACAGCCTTCGATAGCCCCTAAAATAAAACAGGTAATCCAAAATGGGGTGTATTCTAAGTCATTACTCCACAAAGTTTTTAAAACCTAATTTCTGGTATTTAGATGTTCCTTGAGAGAATTATTTTGTATTTATTTACTGTAGATAAAAAGTGGTAGCCCAAAAGGCTTGGTTATAAACCAAGCAAGTAAGCAAGCAATTAAAAATCTGCACAGGCAATTTAGGCAGATATTTAAAGTAGATAATTTTAAAAATTAGTAAGACTATGAAAACATCATATCAATTCAAAAGATACAAATGCTGGGAAAAAAAGCATCAAGCAAGTACCTAGTGCATTTGTATAGTTCTCAGTTGCTCCCATAAAAGATACCTCAAAACTCACTGTTCTTTTAGATAAAATTATTTTCTTGGAAAAAAAGAGCATATTACCTCAAACAGTAGCTCAAGGCTGGAGGGACTTATACAGTTGGTAAGAGCATTCAAGTAATTTATTTGGTAATAAATTATAGTAGTTAATAAATTATAGTAAGTAATCATAAAAAGCAATTATTTTGAAATTTCAATAACATTAAAGGAAATCATGCTTTTCTTTTTTTAACTATAAAGAGACATGATTTTAAGAAAATTGAACTATTCTCATTTAAAGTTTCAAACACTGCCCTATGTCATCAATGAAGCCTTCTCAAGATTCTATAAGTTTCCATTCTGTTTTTCCCTGTACTTTGTTTAACACTCTTACAGGATCATCTTGTTTTTTGCCTTAGGTTTCATTTAGTTAACTTATGTACTTGTCCATCTCTAGCAGTAGACTATAAGCCTCTCAAGACCGAAGGTGACAAACCTACTCATCTTGGTGTTCTCAGAAAACCTTATAAACAGTAGGTACTCAATAAGTCATTGTTGAACTTAGATCACAAATTCCTGCAGTGGAATTCAGCATAAATGCTAGGTCATATATATAGCTATTTGGAAGAAAACAAACAGATGGTTAAAAAAAGTAATTCCACTTTCATTCAGAGATCTGTTTGATTTTGTGTAAGCATAATTTCAAAGAATCTGTAAAACTACAGATTCCTTTCACACACACACACACACACACACACTCTTAACACACACAGAGATTGAGATTTCCCATTTACTTTTTCTTTGACATCCTTGATGCTGTGGGAAATTTGACTAATATCGGTTTTTCCGATTTGGGAGAAATCAGGAACATTAACTACTTAAGCAAAAAAAAAAAATCAATGCATTAATTTTTACAAAATGCAATCCTAGTATGAAATTGAATGAATGACTAAAAGGTATTACTAATAACTGCAGATAGGCATTCTAAAGATAAAAAGCAGCACACTACCTAGAAAAACTCAACCTTTCACAATATTTTGTAATAGTTTTAACCACACACTATGAAATGCTGTAGGCATATAGGAAAAAAGGAAAATGTTCCACTCCACTTTATATTATTATGTTGACAGCCCATAAATGCTGCAATCAAAAAGAAAGTCTTCTCAATACAGAGATATGAGAAACTAATAAGAGCTCTTTAAAAGGGCTGCTTTTAATGTTCATTCTACTGCTGAGATGCTAATATTCAAGACAAAGTCACTACTACACAATGCTTATCACTTACAGGGTGGCTGAGGTCACTTGTACCATAGGCCATATCATTAGTCCCCAAAATCATCCAGCCCTTGCAACTCAATGCAGGGGAGGATCCCACAGCTAAGTGTCAAGACATGCATATTGGCCCCATCATGTTGAACACTTAATGAAAATGTAATACTTCTGACTCATTTAACACATTACTGTCATGTGCGTTGTATTTAACTCATGCTAGTGTTGAGCCCAGGGCTTCATAAAGCATATGTAACTCACACGTCTCTTCACCTTGGGAGCCACATGGTGTGCAAGCAACTCATGCTGCCATGTTGTAGCGTACATGTTTCAGCAGTCCCCAACCTTTTTGGCACCAGGGACCGTTGCATGGAAGACAATTTTTCCACGGGGCGGGGCGGAGGGGGGGAAGTCTCCTAACAGGTCACTGGAGGTTGGGAGTATTACAGTGATGGGTGGCTCCCTGGGCAAAACCCTGCATTTGGTTCGTGAAAATCTTACTTGTTGATGTTCTTTTTACAATTAATATCAACAATTTAATTCTAAAAATGTGGATTTAAATGAACAGAAGTAAATAAATTTTGTTTTTCTACTTAGGTTTATCTTTAAATTACACTTAAGCCTGACAAGTCAAAAAAAACACTTTACCCTTATGAACTATTTTTCAAGTTTTCACATTACTTTTTACATCACTAATTTTTAAGTTTTATATTACTTTTTATTTAAAAAAACACAAAGAATAAAAAACAAATTTTTCATTAAATTAGAAAGGATCATTTTGTTTTCAAAGTTTTTATTCTATTTTTATATTAAAACACCGTGGCCCCAAGGAAAAAAATTTTTTTTCTAGTGTGGCAGTCAATGTGTTAAACGCTTTCAAATCCTGTCTATACTTTTTATGAGAACGTATTTTTGAATGGAAAATTCAGGCTTGTAGGAACAGCCAAGAAGCTGGCATGATCTATTCAAGTTTGTTCTTTTTTGATTGAGGATATAATTTCTGAAACAATATCCAACCTAAGACTCAATTCCACAAATTATAATCTTTGCTTTCCAAGAGGTTCAGTACAACTGGCCAAAATTTGGCTAAGAAAATTTTTCCTTCTATTAAGCTCTTGGAAGAGCTTCATAATATATTGACTGGTATGCCCAAAAAGTGAAAACATGCAACAAAAAGTAAAACATGTCAGGAAAGGGAGGTGTGCAAGAATTATCATGAAAACAAATCATAGATTTCACTATAATTATTAGTACTTCTGACCTAACAAAATCTTTAACCAGTTCCTAACTGCCTTGAATTTTCAATTATTGGTTCCATATTCCCAACATCTTACTTTTAAAAGAAAGATAGAACAAAGAATAACAAAGATGATTTTCAGATTTTTGTCTTGTTTTGTTTGAGGAGGGTGGTTTAGTTTTGTTTTAGAGTCAGGTTAGGCCTGTTGAGAAACAGTGAGCTTGATCATACAAAACTGTTCAGTAAAAAATAAACTTAGCAAAGTTGACTTTTTAGGCTAATTTCCCAAATTGTCCAGTAAACATTTAAACGTGATCAATATTCTCATGAAGATTATATACGTAAATACATATTATAAAGATTTTCAAAAACAAAGTTTCAGTGGGGAGAAAACTTTTTATATATAGTTCACAGGAATATAATGTATTCTATATTCTATTACCAGAGCACAGGATAAAGTACATTTTTATAAAACAACCACTGCAAGGAATTCAGTATAAACGCTAGGTCTATACATTTATATATTTAGGAGAAAATAGACAGATGGTTTAAAAAATCAAATCCACTTTCATTCAGAGATCTGCTTGATTGTGTTATCGGCATACTCCCAAAGAACTGAACACCTTGCAATCTCTAACCAGGATAGCACCTTTACACTGTTGCACAAAGCACATTCTCCACGAATTACTTTGTACTTATCATAGCCCTTTTGTGTTTTTCCTTTAACTCTCAAAATCAGTATGAGTCACAGTCACCTGCAATTGTCTGGCATGTTCCCAAGAAATAAGACATTTTGCATAGTTAGTTTACTTACATGGACCTTTTTCCTTTTATTAAACTGATAGCACTCAAGCCAATGTTCAGAAGTAGGAGGCAAATGTACCAATTCTTAATTACAAACCTTCCCCTAGAAGTGAAAGGATAAGGGACTGAGAAACTTTATTATATTTCCCTAACTGCTTTCTCCACTTGATCAATCTAGACACATATGATAAATGATATTCCCAAAAGTTGAGCTACTACTGTAATAAACATCTGTATACACCAGTCTTCTGACTTGATACCATGTATTATTCAGATTATCTCCTTCCTCAAAAGACAAAACTCCCCCCTAAAACATACTAATGCTATTAAAATATAATACAGAGAAATTATAAGGACAATTTCAAACATACAGTCCTAAAAAGACTAAATTTACTAAAAAAAAAAAAAAAAATTACCACTAAGCATTTGAACTGGAATAAGTATTATTTAAAGTTGAGGCCGGGCGTGGTGGCTCACGCCTGTAATCCTAGCACTCTGGGAGGCCGAGGCGGGTGGATCGCTCGAGGTCAGGAGTTTGAGACCAGCCTGAGCAAGAGCGAGACCCCATCTCTACTAAAAATAGAAAGAAATTAGCTGGACAACTAAAAACATATATAGAAAAAATTAGCCGGGCATGGTGGCGCATGCCTGTAGTCCCAGCTACTCGGGAGGCTGAGGCAGTAGGATCGCTTAAGCCCAGGAGTTTGAGGTTGCTGTGAGCTAGACTGATGACACGGCACTCACTCTAGCCCGGGCAACAGAGCGAGACTCTGACTCAAAAAAAAAAAAAATAAAGTTGAAAGACATTTGTTTTTCCTGCTTAGAAATTCACTTTTCTGTTAAGTTATACACTTTTTGATAGAAAACTACTAAAATATTATCATCAGGATAATAGAAAATCCCTTGAAAACAAAAATTAACTAAAAATACTAAGAGTTTGTTTACTCTGAAAATAGCAAAACAATAAGTTCTTATGGTCTATATTTAAGGAATTTAGATTAGCAAATTAGCTACAATTTCACTGAAGTGGATATCTCTTTGGCAAGTTATACTGGAATCTCCTATTAAAATATGCATCCCTCAAAACAAAGAGCTTCTTATTTATAATGTCTAATGCCAAATACTTTTGTATTGACAATTAAGTAAGCACTTTGCAATTTTAAATAAGTGACTTTTAATTCATTCTTATACTTCTGTCATATATGCAAGGTAAAGGAGGCAGATGTCTGATTTTTCTGACACCAAATATACTAATTAATCACATCTTTTTCCAACAATGTTAAGCATGTCCAAGAGAAGCAGTGCTTGACCCTATGGCCAATGTGGCTGATATGATCAAAAGGCAAAAACACATTATTATGGCCAACAAAAGAGAAGCATAAAAGGAAAAAATACAGATCTATTACAGACCAAGGCAGGAGAAAGGGTAACAATGAAGAATGTTTTACACCTCTTGACCAATCAAAAATAAAAGTAAAAGAAACGAGCCAAGTACATAGGCCTCTGGGTGGAAGTAAAGAACTAAGAAACTGCAGGAAGATTGTTCTTCAACCTGGAAAATTAGAGAGAAGGGAAGAGAGTCATTTTACCTACCAGTCCTCTGCTCTTCATTTTTGTTCCTTTTTTCCTATTATTATTTCTCAGATTTCTTTCTTTCCTTGATTCTTTCTGTTGAAAAGCTGTTCTCTTTTCTCCCCTCCCTCCCAATGTTCCGGAGACCCTCTCCCTTTGCCCTTGTTCTCAGCTGGCTGGGAAGACACAAGAGAGGCTTCCAACCTGCTGGCAGTGATGGATGGCTGTGCAAAGGCACACAATGGCCGGTGCAGGCATGTCACCAGCCTTGCAGCCGACCTTCCAAAGAAAGAACCCAGGCGAAGTCTGACCTGAGGGAGGCTGATTTAATTAAGGTTACAGCAAAGAGTGGAACTGCCTGTGGGCTGCATTCTCTGCAAAGGGACAGTGACAAAACTTTAAAATACTTGTCAAGAAGAAGGAGCCAAGAAACGTATGTTGGTACAATATTCAAAGGCTAGGGGGAAAAAGAAAAGGCAACAGAGATGTGTTTGATAAACAAGCACAGACACATCAAAAGTTCATGATCCAGTCATACACCAACATCAAAATGCAATGACAATAGAAAACATATAATGAGTATGTTTTGACATGCCTTTCATGTCAAACTAAGAAATATTCTAGGTGAATAATGAGATACCGAGACTGAAATGATCCAGGGTTACTCAATCCAGCATCAAAGCAAAGTTTCCACCAATGGTAGCACCTGGACCAGAACCCAAGTGTAATATTTCTTTTAACTATAATACATAGCCTATTTTTAATATAACTTTAACCATTGAGAACAAAGCCTTGCCAAACAGGGAACAATTTTAATTTTGAGTATCTCTTCTGAGACAAGGACTCTGCTAGACAATGAAGACCTAGTAGCGTAAAAAAATAAACATGGTTCCCATCTTCGAGAAGCTCAAAGCCCAGCATTTGGTGGGTGGGAGGGGTAGGAAAATGACACAAGTAAACAAACTGCATGTTGGAGCGAAGAAACTGGGCTGGTGGGTCTGAAGAGGGGATTGCTTGAATTTATTAGATCTCAATGAATGGAATAGAGTTTAAATTTTCTAAAACCTAGCAAATTTACTTACCCAAATGTGCACCAAGAGACCACTACTGATAACTTCCTTACTTTGGGTATATAAACTAGAATCTACCACTGAACGCTGCCACTAAAGGCATACACACTTGTCCAACAATAACCAGTATAGTATTGCAGGTAGGTTACAACAGACTGAAGCAGTATTTCATGTGGTTTGGAAGTCTGGTAGGCAAAGTGTCACCTGCAGATGAATTCAAGGCCAAAATACAAAACAGTCATAGTCCCTCTCCTACAATGGAATGTGAAACCTAGGCCAAATATTCATCAAGCATGGGTTCCAGGGAGTCAAAAAGGAGGACCTCCAATGAACAAGCAATTACTCAACACTAGCATGGTGGCTGGACTTCGCATAGCCAAATAGGGATAGTAGTCCCAGCTATTTGGGAGGCCTTGAGGCAGGAGGATCACTTGAGGCCAGGAGTTCCAGGCAAGGCCTGGGAATAACCAACGCACTCCAGCCTTGGCAACATAGTGAGACTGTCTCTAAAAAATACACACATACACATACATACATACACACACACACGGCTACCAGCACCAGGACAGGGACTTTGTGACAAGCTCAAGTGCCACAAGTACAAAGAGAAAGAAATGCTTGAAGGTTAAAGCCAAGCCCAGACAACATCATAACCAGACTGGTAGGAAGTTATCTATTAGCTGACCCCGTATGGGAAAGGGTAGCCCTATGGTAAGGACAAACAGTGCCTAAATCACCACAGGCACTTGGGAAAGCAGCAATTGTCATTAGCCAAAAGATGTCATTATGCTGAAAAGACTATTCTTCCCTCCTTTGGCCTTTTGAGCCCTCCCTTCAAACACATCGTATTTCCGTCACATCACCAACTTCTTAGCGTAGCACTTTATGTTTGGACAAGCCATAGGGTGGCTGGGGAATGGCTATCAAAAAGCACCTCCTGAGCAATTAAAGCCATGTCTTTTTCATTAATGAAGTATAGTATTTTTTAAAGCCTCATATAAAGTTAATTTTACAGTGGTGGCACTGGTAGCATAAAAAAACAATGAGTTTTTTTTAACCACAATCTTTTAAAAATCCAATAATTCATTTTTCTCATTCCTTCTGAAACAGGAATCAGGCATTTGTCCTTGTGTTAAACTAAATCTTTCCAGTCCCTAAAATGTTAATTAACTTTCCAACTTCACTGTATGTGAAAAAACTATTCATTCTTCAGGGAAGTGAGTCACCATATTAGCAGAAACCATTATGACAATGGAGGGCTTGCAGTCTCCAAAGTGCATGCCAATAATTCAGTAAGAACCCCTAGATAGATAACAATTGCACTGTGGAGACAATAATCAGACCTGGCCAGGACATCAAGTTTGTGGTGGATATTCTATGTTTTAAGATACTTACATGAAACTCAGAGTCAATGAGGCCAATTGTTTTCTTACCAGCTCAATATGGATTGCCTTAAATGTCAACTCTTTCAGGCAACACTGTACCAATTCTACTTCTATCCAGTGGTAAAGCCATTTTTTTAATATATTAAAGCTAAGAAAGCCACAATCTCTCACAGGCAATCTTTTCATAATATAAAATTATTATCAGATACTGCTGAACTTTTACGTATTTCTCCAAATATGATGGACTCCCCAATACAACAAATGTAAAAGATTTTTATCACTGATCACCATATAACAAAAATAAATGTCTGGTTACAAATCAGGTTACAAGGTTAATCTAATAATAACAATTTCAAAGCAGATTTGCCTGACAGATCAAAGGACTGATTTGTTGGGAGACAGTGAATCTGTGTTTTAAGACATACTCAGCTTCTGAGTCTGTTTCACTTCTTTAAAAAGATATTTTAATAAAGACCCTATGCTTCATTTATCTTTTATTGCTCACAGCAACCAGCACAGTGCCTTGCACATCCTAGGAATGCAATAAAATATTTGCCGAACATAGTTCCTGACAACCGACATTAAAGGCTTCCCAAAGCGAGTACTGAGAAAACAAAAGAACCTACATATTTCTCATGTTTTTATCCTATGATTCACAACACAAATCTATTTGCAACACAAATTTGAATAGTGTTTCCAGGAACTTGCCTCTTTTAAAAAATGCACAATTCTACAGTACTTGAAATTTGCATCCTGGTTATAGAAAATGCAAGTAAAGCTAACATTATTTTTACACTTAGTTCCTTATTGGACAGAAATTCATTACAAGTAACATCACCCCACTCTCATGTATAAGTACTAGGAAATGAAAAAGAAGATACGGTGTCTGCCTCAAACTTAAGTGTAATGAGTTTTGAAGCCCACATGCAAATTACTTGACCATTAAAATAACCAGATTGTTAACAAAGCCAAATAGGAATATATCAGAATATATCAGAATATATTGGAGAGGAAAAAAGCACTGACTGGAGATGGAGACAAAAAAGTTCTTGTCCCTACTTGGTCGTTAATGTACTATATGACCCTACCTGATTATTTAGCCTCTCTGGGCCCCAACTTCCTTGTTTTACTATTATTTTTAAGGTCCCTTCAAACTGCAGGCTAAGATTCAACATATGTAGCACTGTCTAGAAAACTGATTTATATTCAGATCCCCTCCCCCGCAAAATAGGCACATTTAACTTGATAGTTTTAAATATCTGAGTTTGGATTTTTATCAAAGGCAATTTATTAAAATGTCACATGAGCTTAAGTCCACTTCAAGTGGAGAACTAAAGGGTATTGCTTACAGATTCAAGTTTCACCTAGACAGCAGCTGCTGCTATTGAGAATAGATTTTCTTTAACATTCTAGTTGAAAATTACACCTCTTTACAAATGCTGAAAACTAGTAAGGGTGATTTTCATGGTCTCAAGAATGCAGATGCATAGCTTTTCTTTTTTTCCTTTTCCATATTCATCATGTTGGGAGAAAGGAATGTAGAAGGGCCAGTTTGGCTTGGGAGGCAGAGTATAGATGCTACAGTACAAACCCAGACAAGCCCCTCTCAATTGATGTACTGTACTAGACAGCCCATTCTTCTAATTAATGCTCACGACTCAACTGAAATGAAAAGATTTCTTGTGGCTGGGATGGGAAGAAGCCTGGACAAGTGAGGAATACCATCTGACAATAGCTAGCCTAAAGTCTAAAGACTCATTCTCAAGATGGGATTCAGATCATTCTGGAAAAAGCCAATAAAAGGAAAATCTGTGGCTGAAACCAGTTTGATTAAGCTGTGGTTTATATCTAACTACTTATAGCTTTTTAAAAAACACACATTTTGAAAGTACCTTTTGATACACACACTACTTACTTGTATAGTACATTATATAGACGGCAAATTTAATCAAATTTAATCCTCAAAACATTCCAGAAAGCATTTTAAACTCGTTTTACAGATGAAGAAACAATGTGACAAGGATTAGGGATTTGCCCAAAAGCAAATGTTTAGCAATTGTCAGAGCCTTGTCTTAAACCCCAGTCTGACTTCAAATCTTCCACTCTTTGTATTTTAAAATGGTATCTCTGACCAGTTTTCAGTCCCTACTATTTTGTCTGATTTAATAAATTTTATTTCTCACAAAATTGCCCGGCCCCCCCCAATCTGTTCCTCCTCTGGCTTCTTAAAGCATCCTATGCATAATTCCCCCAAACACTAAACACACTTATTGGACTTTCTAATTGTTAATTTCCTGTGTCCCTGGTTAAACTCATTTCTTCAATAGCAGAAACTGTCTTACTCTTTATAGATGAAAACCACCACACAGTATCTTCACTCCCTGTGGTCTCCCCAGCTGCACTCACTCATTCCATCCAACTCCCTCTTCCTACCAACATGAACCCTCCACAAAGCAGGGTGTTCCGAGGGTCTAGAACACAGTAAGTGATTAATAAGTGCTAGTTGAATGGATAGTGTGGGTGGGTGGATGATACAATACTCAACTATTTTACAGCACTTTACAATGCACACATTTACATACTTTGTTCTATGCCAGTCTAAAACTGAATTTGACAGTGATTATTAAGTTTTCTCTTTCTGAAATGTGGTTTATCTTTCTCAATTTCAGAAGCTTGCCCAGAGGCATGTAGCTAGTTAGTACCCTCCCTTTCAACCTCAGATAGAAATGGCTCTTTCTGTCTTGTTTTCACTTCATTTTGTAGGTTGCTGTTTGAGTACAAACTAGATTAGGTCTATTAGAACATGACTGAGGTGTTGTCCCATTCTGATTTTCTGCTGTGAATCTGACACTTCTGAAAATTCACAGATGGCAGGCTAGATCAAGGAAGGAGACTACTCAATTAACCATGACACATAATATCCAGACAAGCACCATGTAAGAATTAGATTCTACTTCCCTGTCCGCTCAAGGGACAGTCCTAGGCTTACTCATTCACAAGATGACAAAATACAACAGGTGATGTCCCAGAATTCACTTCTGACCTAAGTTTTCTGAGCCTTTAAGGACACAATCATCAGATGAAAACAGCATCAGGTGGACTGAACTTATTAAAGCCAGTCAACACGCCTCCGGCTCCACTCACCCACACTGATCCTCCAGTGCAGGTACACAGAAAGCTGGGGGGAGTCATTTCAAGGTAAAGAACAAAGCACCCTAAAGTGCTCCCAATATTTACTAAGCAAAGGACATGCCTATTGCACGTTCTTCTGCTTTGCTCAGAGAACAAACTGAGGCAATTCCAACACGTTGGGAGGCTAAGGCAGGAGGATCGCTTGAGGCCAGGAGTTCAAGACCAGCCTGAGCAACACAGAGAGACCCCCATCTCTACAAAAAATAAAAATAATTTTTTTAAAGAAATGCAAATGAATAAGAACCCTCTGATTAGGTAACCAAAGATACACAACCAGAGTATGATACCCAGACCAATTCTGAAAAGAGCAAGCTTCCTTCTAGAGTCAAATAAACATTAATAACTCCAATTCTAGAGAACCATAAGACTATTTTAAGTGTGTTTGTCTTTAACACAGTGGCATTTCCAACAGATGTGTCTGGCTGCCCTGTCAGGCCTCCTTCAGCTCAGGTGAAGCCTCTTCCTCTCTCCCCCTTTGTCTAAACTGTCACTTTTTACTAAGAAGGGCTCACAGGAGGACATCTGCGCACCCCTGATATGTGTAACTGCGCATCATGTTGTCACACTGAACAAGGGCAGTGAGCGGCTCATGTGGGTAATGAAAGTTCTTAGAATTATTAGGCACTCTATCCTTAACCCCAGCTGCTGATGAAAGGAGACATATATCAAAGTCTGTTTTCCTAACCTTATGAGGAGAATTTAAGTGAGCTGTTTCCGCTCCAGGGGGAGGTCTGGTGACACACATCAACCCTCAGCAACAAGCATCCAGGGAAGTCAGGACCTTGGTTTTATTGCTAAGGGTGTAGTAACCAGCATTAACTGCAGCACTTTGGGTCTTCACAGAGTGGGCACCCCCTCCTTGGCCAGGACCTCGGAACTCCGCAGAGAAAAGGTGGGAGTGGGGTCCAGTACTGAGGCTATCCCCCAGCTTTAAAGAAAGCTGCACGTGATTTTAAGACCTCGCCTCACCTTAACTAACAGAAAGAGGGGTGGGGGGCGGAGGGCTCACCAACTCGCAGGGAGAGTCAGCAGACAAAGATTACCCCAAATGCGTAAGCGCGCGCTGAAGCCGAGACAGCAATGCACATTCCATCAACCTTTCACTGTAGCCGGCTTCCTGTGGGGTGTATTCCCCCACCGCAGCCCTCTCCAGAAAGTTTTAAGGCTGTTCACTTCGTCTTTGAAAGGTCCATTGTTCCCTTCCCCGTAAACGTAAAGAAAAGAGAGGGGGAGAGAAAGAAATCAAGACACGGTTCCCAAGGACCCTTTCTTATGGAGAGGACTGACTCCGGAAGAGTCTGGTTACTCCTAATCCAGAAGAGACCGGGAAAGGAGGCGCACCGGGGAAGGGCGGGAGGTCGTTTTCCATTTCAGCAGAAATGCCCAACGCTGGAGCGCGCCAGGCCGTCGGGAGCAGGGAAGGTGTGGGGGACCCGGGTCCGAGCCCTCGCTGTGGCCCCCGGGACAGCAAAGGAGGTGGGCGGGGGGCGAGTGGCTCTGTCGCTTCTTACCTTCCCCTCCCCCGCTTAGCGTCAGTTAACTCAGGTGCCTACACTGCGATCCAAAGAGACGGAGCGGGGCTCCTGGTGTCCTCGGGTCCAGATCTCCTCTCCATGGCCAGGGAGGCCCTGGAACCCGCCGCCGCCGCCGCCGCCGCCGCTGCTGCTTGTTCGCAAGTGGCAGCCGCAGCCTCTGCCTGGAGGTGAAATGCTCTCCTCCGGGGAGTGACGCGCACTTCCCTCCGCCTCTGCCTCCTCCTCCAGCCGCGAGCCTCCGGGGCAGGGACCTCGGCTCCCTCTCTCCCGGAGCAGCCGCTCTCCTTTCTCCGCTCCTTCCCCCCCAGGAGGAAGAGGAGGAGAATCGCGGCCGGGGCGGCGCGGGCCCAAGCGTTCCCGCGACAATAAGGGAGGAGGCGGGGGCGCAGGGCAGAGCTGGGTCCCAGGAGTCGCGCTTGTCCCTGGTCGGCGGGCGCCGCGGCTCGATACGGTCGCGCTCAGCCTCCGCCGGCCAGACAAGCGGCCCGGCTCTGCTGGGCCGAGGACTGCGGATTGGGTGGGCGGGAGGACGACAGCGAGGGAGGAGGAGAGAGAGGAGGAGCCTGCGGCCAGAGGAGGCGGTGGCCTGGCCCGGCTCCTCCCACCGCGCCGGCTAGCGGCGAGCTGTGGACGCGGAGGTCCAGGGCCACTCGCTGCAAGCGCGCAGGAAAGCCGCCCGCGCTCACGGCCGGCGGGGCAAGGTCCCCAGCCAGTGCCCCGGGCTGCGACTGCAGGCTCCTGCCCGTGCCAGGCGCGCACCTGGCCCGGCAGTACCCGAGCCCCGGCCGCCGTCGCCCCCAGCCAAGCCTGGTACTGAGCCACTGTCACGCCCTGGCTGAACCTAACACTACGCCCCCATCGTGCCCCAGCCGAGCGTGACCCGGTGCCCCTGTCACTCCACGGCTGAGCGTGACCCTGCGCCCCCAACACGCCACGGCTGAGCCAGACTCTGAGCTCCACCATCTCCAAAGGAACTTCCACACTCCCGCAAATTTTCTGAGCGTCTGGTCACCGCACCACGGCCGCCCCCACCTGGCCAGCCACGGGCACTGGGTTCTGAGCTCTGCGAAGAACCAGCCCGCTCTCGGACTCGGGACAGCTCCTCTCGTAGCCTGGAGCAGCCCCATCACCCGGCTATCAGGCCAGAATATGTACACCTACGTCTCCCCACGCCCCCTACCCGCGCCACTCTGGAGTGGCTGGCGCTGGCCGGGGTGGCGCCGAAAGCCACTCCCCGGCCCACGCCAGCGCCTAAGTACCTCTCTATGGACACTCGCACTGGGGCTGGAGTAGCCGGGCCGCCACCACCCCTCCCCCTCGCTGGAGCTGCTCCCACAGAGGAAAAGCCGCGGCTCCCGCTGAGGGCGCGGCCCGGGCTGGATCAGTCAGACCCACGAGGTCCCGAGCTAGTGACAACTGCAGGACTGCCAAACGCGGGTCGTTGTCATCTTCTGTTTAATTCGGAATTGGAAGTTTTCCCGCTAGGGAACGCTCAGTAAGTACTCTACAGGTAAGATTGGTTAGTTTTCAGGGTTACCCTTTTTCCTTGCCCCGCCACCCTCTTAATAAAAACTCAGTCGTGTAACCATGACTGAGGCCGGGCTGGGGGAGTCCCCTATCTCGAGTGTTTTCTTTCAGGACTTTGTAGAAGGAATGAGCGTTTCCAAACACTTCTTATCGTTCTGAATGACGATAAGAATCCCCTGAGGCACTTTGAAAATATTGGCTTCCCAGACAGCACCCAATCTAGAGGTGAATCAGAGGTGTCTGGAATATGTAAGTTTGGGAAACAGTGCTGGCAGGCACCCTCAAATTAATTAAAGCCTTGGAAAGATGCCTCCCAAACAGCAGCATGGTTTAGTATTGAGATCTTGCAGAAACCTTACCCAGCTGTCTTTGGGAGCCACTGTCTCTTCCAGGAGAGGGAGGGAGGAAAGGTTTTTAAAACAAGGCAGATGGTTTTGCGTGACAAACTGGAAGGGTCAGAGGCTATTTTAGTGGTCCAAAGGTGAAATGTTTAAGACCATGCCTTATGTAGACAGGATAGGAACTGTGTCACCCTGTAGTAGGCTGATGTCAGATTCTAATCCTTGGAACCAGTAAATACTTCCTTAAAAAACAGGGTCTTTTTGCAGATGTGGTTAAATTTAAGGGTCTTGAGGTGGCGAGATTACTCTGGGTTATGGAGTGGACCCTAACTGCAATCACAGGGAGATTTAACACTCAGAGTTAAGGGGAAGACAATGTGACCGTACAGGCAGAGATTGAAGTGATGCTGCCACAAGTCGAGGAATGCCAACTGCCACCAACCCCTAGGAACTGGAAGAGGCAAGAAAGGACTCTTTCCTAGAACCTCTGGAGGGGAGTGGGGATCTGCTCTGACACCTTGCTTGTGGCCCAGTGAAACTGAGTGCAGTCTTCTGGCTTCCAGAAGTGTGAAAGAATGACTTTTGTTGTTTTAGGCCTCCAAGTATACAATATCTAATTAAATCCTCTCAATAATTATTATTTGAATTTTAGAGACGGGACACTCTTAGTCTGCCTAAGGCCACACAGCAAGAACCTGTCGAAAGCAAGTCTGCCAACCACTCAAATGTTAAAAACAGCAATTAAAAATTTGTATGAACTATTTTAGTACAATTTTTGGTACTTCCACAGTCTGTATTTATTGCCAAAACCAAGGGAAGTGGCTGTTGATAGTGGGGGACGCTGGCGGGAGGGGTATAAGGGAAAGTCTATTAACAAAAAAAGGAGGATTGACTCTTTGTATGGCCTCTCCGAGAATTTTATAAACTTTTGTTTTTTAATATTTATCTGGAACATGAAAAACCGAAGGAAACTCATGTGGAAGGAAGTTATGAAGGAGACCAACAAAGTGAGAGGACAAAGAACTTCTGTGATCAATGGAATTGAGGTCACCGATCGGGTTCCCAGGGGAGCAGGCTCTGAGACAGAGTGGCAGGATGTTCACTCAGGACTGCCCACGGGCTCAACACTTGTGTCGTCGGGGCAGGAAGCAGGATGGGCAGCGGGAGAAGCTGAGCTGCAGTGGGCACCCAACGGCCTCCACTGGCCCCACTGGGGGCTCTGGAGCATGGTCCTTTGGAATTATTGGGCCTAAATGACTGAACCTTTAGATACCCTCCTGAATCAGTCCTTGGGTGTGGTCCATCCTGGGCCGTGGCATGACCTTGGGCAACTCGACTCTGTATCAGCCTCCTGCCTGTGGACAGCACTCAGAGCTGGGCAGCAAGTCCTCACTTGCAGGCAGATCTGGGCCATGTGTCTCCATGTCACCCGCTTACATGGTATGTGACATCCTCGCCATTGTGCTGTTTTTTTCCAAATGAGGAGACAAAGCCCCAGGGTGAATGGGTTGCTTACCTTACACATTTTTTCCTGTTGGTGACAGTTCATTCACACAAGATAGCACACTGGCTAGGACTTGAGACCCTTCAGTCAGATTGCCTGTGTTAGAAACAGGCTCGATAGTGTAGCTCACTGGTATAAGATGCTCAGCCTCTCTGTGTCTCACGTTTTTTTTTTTTGTTTTTTGTTTTTTCATTTTAAAGTAGGAATAATAGCCAGGCACAGTGGCTCATGCCTGTAATCTCAGCACTTTGGGAGGCTGAGGTGGGAGGATTGCATGAGGTCAGGAGTGTGAGACCAGCCTGGGCAACACAGCAAGACTCTGTCTCTAAAATAATAATAATTAAAAAAAAAATAGCTGGGCATAGTGGTGCCCGCCGGTAGTCCCAGCTACTAGGGAGGCGGAGGCAGAAGGATCACTTGAGCCCAGGAGTTTAAGGTTAGAGTGAGCTATGATGAGGCACTGCACTCCAGCCTGGGCAACACAGTGAGACCCTGTCTCAAAAAAATTAATAAATAAAATGGGAATAATAATAGTACCTAGACCGTGGAGTCCTTCTGAGAATAAAATATGGCAATGCTGTAAGGGGCTTAGCTTAGCTGCATTTCTCGTAAGTGCTCAGTAAATTGTGTTATTGGTGCCTCTGGTCATCTCTTCTTTAGCCCTCCATGACTGGCTAAATTGAACTTTTATAGCAGGTTACATTCACAGGGAGTTTTAGGTGGGAATAGGAAACTGAGTGCTCTTGGGATTTAGGTCGTAGGTGAAGGTCATAAGGTAAATATAGTATGTATCCCCTAAAGGAAGCCGAAACTTTCTTTGTAACAGTGAGAAACAGCATCCACACTCCAACATGCCTTGTTCTTTCAAGCCTCTCTGCCTCTGTATGTGCCACCGCCATCTCTCCAAAATGCCAGTGCTCTCCTTTCTACCCTGATGGCAGTCTACCCTTCACCACACTTGCCATTTTATCTCCTGAGGACTATAGCAAATGTCACCCTCTCTGTGGAGTCCCCTCAGCTCCAAGGGCTCTGTACACACACACCTGCTGCAACCCCGGCCACACTGCACTGCAATTTGTGAACAGTCTTCCCCGCAGCCTCTGCTGTCCTCCCACTCCCACTGCCCACTCCCCACAGCCAGTAGACCAGGCACTTGAAGATTTCCAGGTTCAAGATGGAACCTTATTCGTTTTTAAATCCTCAGGGTTTGGCACAGTGTCTGCTGAGTGGACAACAAAGGAGTTGGCAGAAGCCTCTGGGAGAGGGGAAAAGGACCAAACACCACAATATGGAAAGACCTTGTGCGCCTCTGTGTTCAGCACTTCCAGCCTCTGCTGGCCTTGCATTTTCCAGCTCCAAACGCTTTCAGGACAGAAGAGTTTGACTATCACCCACTCTTCGCCTTTCTGTTTTCCCCCAGGCTGTTAGAAATTAATTCCTTCAAACACTGTTTCATTCATTGAGGGTCGGAACAGATCATTTTTGAATCATGGTTTTCTGTCCATACTTGTTCCTCCTACACCTGGTGTATGGGTGTGGAAAGGATCCTCCAGGTGACTAATGCCTGGCTAGGAAGGTGTTGATGTGCTGTTTGCCATCCTCGCCTGAATTCAAAGTCCTAGAAGAATTTTCACCCTCTTGGCCCCGTGTAATAACATTACAGAATGTTAGCGTGACCTTTGCTGTGGCCCAGCTGCGTGTCTACAAAACCATCTTTTCTTTCTTGGTTTCCTTCCATCTAACCAACCTCATTCTCACACTTCATTAGCTCACCATGAAGGCTGCATATTTCCTGTCAAACTCTCTGGACACTTGCTTTAAATTATGATGTAAGCAAGTCTGATACAGTATAGCTAAAACTCTGACACAATCTTTTCAGAGAAAGAAAAAACATTATTTTAAACCTCTAAATTCTATTCAATCCAGTAGGAATTAAACCTCTTTTATTTTTTTTCCTCTCATTCAAAAACATGACTTTCAGCCAGGCACAGTGGCTCACACCTGTAAACCCAGCACTTTGGGAGGTTGAGGTGGGAGGATTGCTTGAGGTCAGGAGTTCAAGACCAGCCTGGGCAACACAGCGAGACCCAGTCTCTGCAATAAATAGGAAAAATTAGCAGGATGTGGTGGCGTGCGCCTGCAGTCCTCGCTATTCCAGAGGCTGCGCAGAGGATCTCTTAAGCCCAGGAGTTTGTGGTTGCAGTGAGCTGTGATGGTGCCACTGCACTCCAGTCTGGGTGACAGAGTGAGACCTTGTCTCAAAAACAAAAACCAACAATACCAACAAAACCCACAACTTTCTACTCTGAAAAAAAGGGCTATCCCATCCTGATTCCCATCTAACATCTTCAAAATTTCCACAGAACCCTTTTAAGTTATATACCTTGGTATTTTTGTTTATGTAAGGGGTTCTGCTATCTTTATCTAAGTGGTTTTCTCTTGCTGCTGGCACCCACAACAAAGAACTAGAGGAAGCATTTTCCCAGTTCTCATTTCACAGTTGAGGACACTGTCCCTGAGAAGGGAAATGAGTTGCCTGAGGCCACTCAGCTAGAATGAAATTGCTTCTGTAACTTATTTTGGATTGAGATTTTCTTAAAGCCAAGATACATACTGTCTTGCCACTATCATCTTACAAATTTACTGTATGCGGATTATATAATCTATATAAACCAAAGTGGATGTGTATCAAAAGATTGTAAATAATGAATTTGTGTAATAATTGAGAAAGCAGTTTATGTATATAGATTTTAATTTGAAATAATATCAATATCCCAAAATCATGCATTATCTCCAGGGTTTTATCCCTTCCTTCCTGTTCCTCCCTTCTAAGCAACCAGCAAAGAAGTATAAACACACTCTACCTAGAAAGATTAAGAATCCTGTGAACTTTTCAAAGGGGCATAATTAGAAAGGAAAAGCAAGATTAGGAGTACCTTACTTGCATAAATGCATAGCTGTCAAAATTTCTCCAAAGTATATTATATAAAAACACTCTAAATTTGGCATGCTTATTATCAAAAGCTTACTAAAGTGCAAAAAATAAATAAATCCCTGCAAAGCCTCCAGGCCATCTGGGCAACAAAAGAGCTCTCCAGGAAACTTGAGCTTACCATTGATTTGAAAATCCACAGTTAACAACTTGTCAGAAGTTATCATCAGTCCAGCTCAATTCCACAAATCTCTATTTTAACATTTCTACACTTCTCTCTAAAGAAATGAACATGAGGGCCAGGCAAGGTGGCTCATGCCTATAATCATAGCACTCTGGGAGGATGAGGCAGGAGGATAACCTGAGCAAAAGCAGGACCCTGTCTTTAATAAAAATAGAAAAATTATTGGGGCTTGGTGGATGCCTGTATTCCCTGCTACGTGGGAGACTGAGGCAAGAGGATTGCTCCAGCCAGTAGTTTAAGGTTGCAGTGAGCTATGATGATGCCACTGCACTGTAGCCTGGGAGACAGCAAGACCTTGTCTTCAAAAAAACAAAAAACAAAAATAAAAAAAAAGAAATGAATATGAGACTATTTTGAAAGATAAGATTACTGGATTACTATGTGTGGTAATATGTTGATTAATTTGATTATGGTAATCATTATACAATGTATATGTACATCAAGTCATCATGTTGCACTCCTTGAATATATACAACTTATTTGTCAGTTACACCTCAATAAAGATGTAAAAAAGATTATTTGAAATACTATTAACAAACTAACAAAAATCATATTTTCTGTTTCTAAGAATACAATGAGAAAATGCCATTCATGACAAAAGTAGAAAAATCTGATTTCATATAGTCCACCTGGATATAAGAATTTTCCACATGGTTAAACTGAGGCATTGTTTTCAGAAAACCACTATTAAAATATACAAGGTGCTTTAAAAGGGAGGAAGGAATTTCAACCTTCTCCATGGTCATGTTAACACAGGGTCTTTTGTAGATGAGCTAAACGCAGCTTAGAAAACTCAGAGCTCAGTTGTTTATTCAATAAATATTTGTTATTGGCCTACTTGCCAAACACTGCTAGACTCCTGAGGGTGAATAAGACAACAAAGCCCTTACACTTTAGTTGGGGTTCCTCCCCCTAAAAAAAAAGGAAATTGACAAGTAAACCCATCAGCAAATGATAATATAGAGTATGATAAACTTTCTAAAGGAAATAAAATTGTGAATATTGAGTGGGATAGAAGTTACATTTGATGGCCTTGTATAAACCACACTTCCCAGTATTCTCATTGTTGTGAGCTCCCTCCCACACTGACGCTGGACTTGGCCACGTGACTGACTTTGGCCAATGCAACAATGGAAGAGAGATGGAAGCAGAGACTTCAAAAGCACTCACCCTAGGAGTTGGGGGCAGGGGAGGGGGAGGGTTGTTTAAGATAATGTGATCAGGAACACATTGCTAAGGAATTGATAGTTAAGCTAAGGTCTAAAGAATATTAACCCTGAGAACAGAAATTTGAGGAGAAAGATAAGTTATAATGGTGAAAAAGGAAAGATCAGAGCAGGTTAAGGCTTAAGGACCTTGTTCAATCAGGCTTGAAACAATGTGGAGCCAGGAGAGGCCAATGGAAAATTTTTTGCATAATTTCTGCTTGGATTGCCCTTAATCAGATGTCACAATAAATCAAAAGAAGTCATAAGGTCCAATAAAATTTGTGAACATACTCTTCACGTAGAAATGTAGAGTAATTGCTTAGTTGAAAATCAGCAACAACTTTAAGGCCAGGCAGCTTTCATTTTTGTGTCCTTGGAAGCCCTGGGTCGTCGTGTAAAAACCCAGCTAACCTGCGGGGAAGACCACATGGAGAGAGTGTTGCTCCTTTACTTCTTCACTATTCTGAGAGGCCCTGTGTGGAGAAAGGGGACCAGAGACAGAGAGAGAAGACCCAGTTATCTCAATATTACAGCTGAGTCTAGCCCCACCTGGCCCACCAAGTAAATGCAGCCATTTGAGTGACCACTGGCAAGAACAGCAGAGGATGTGCCCAGTTGAGCCCAGGGCAGATTTCAGAATAGTGAACAAATAAAATAGTTGTTACTTTGAACCACTAAGTTTGGGGGGAAGGGTTGTTAGGTAGCAATAAAAAACCTCAACCAGTCTTCTTAAATGGAGGCGGTTTTGTCCCTCAGAGGATATTTGGCAATGTCTGGAAGCAATTTTGATTTTCACACTCAGGAGGAAGGGTGCTACTGGTATTTAGTGCGCAGAGGCCAGGCATACTGCTAAACATCCTGCAACGCACAGGATGAAAAAATGCCTGGCCCAAAATGTTAATAGTGCTAATGTTTAGAGACTCTGACCTAGCAAAGGATATAAGCATTTATGATTTTGATAGGTAATTGTCAAACAATTTCCCACAGAGGCTATGCCAGTGTGTGTTTGCCTAAGAACAACATTTGAGAATACTTCTTTTCCTCCCTCACCAGCAGTATATATCACCAGGTATATAGACATATATAATATAAATAACTATAGACATACATGTAGACATATACCTATTTTTGCCATAGGAAAAAGTGATATCATAACTTCAACATGTATTAATATTTCTCCGAAAATAATTTAGGGTGAGTACCTTTTCACATATATAAGAGCCATTTGTAGTACCTTTTCTGTGACCTATCTCTTCATATCCTTTGCTCATTTTTCTACATGGCTGTAGTTCTTTTTATCATTGATTTGTAAAAGCCCTATACATATTAAGGAAATTATCCGTTTGTTTATGATTTGAGTTGAAACTATGCCTTCCCTATTTAGCAGATAAATTTAGAGTGATAAATAGCTAGAAACAAAACTATACCAAGAAAACCACACTTAAGTGAAAAAGAAGTTTGTAAGCTGCCACTTGAACCAGTGAAAGAAACTAACAAATGATGCATTGAGAAAAATATACTAATATTCTGGGGTCACCGACCACCAGTGATGGCCAAGTACCACAGAGACTGTGGTTCCTAACAGGGAAAAAATAATTTCACAAGGTTACAACACACTGTATGCAAAGTCTACCATGGCACCCAGTATATTTTTGGCACTACATTTCCTTTCCTCCTCCCCCCAATCATAAAATATAAGGAGCCACATATGATAGTTGGAATTGACCAAAGATTAAATGGCTTACTTCTTGAGCTAGGGAGTTCTCTATCCCTGGAGGTGTTTAAGAAAAGGCTAGACAGCCACATGTAAACAGCGACACTTACATAATGCGTACTGTGAGCCAGGCATTGTGTGTGTTTTATAGATAGATATTCATTCTACTGATCCATACAACAACCTATGAGGTAGGTGTTAATATTATCCACATTTTACAGGTGAGAGAACTAAGACAGAGCAGCTAAGTAAATGGTATAAGGTAATACAGCTAGTAGGTACCAGAAATTTGAACCCACGAAGTCTTGCTCTTAACCACTTCTGCAACTGCATATAAGTAGTAGAGTGAAGGACATTTGACTATTGCTGGGTGGGAGCCCATGTCAATGACTTTGATGTTCCTTCCAGCACAGAGATCCCATGGGCCCATCATCTCGGTAAGGTGCGAATAGCTAAAGGGATTCAACCATGACAGACTGAGGAACAAGTTTCAAATAGGAAGTAAGAGATGCCCACAGCTGGTGTGGCTAAAGGAGCAGAATCTTCCACGCCCGGATAGCACGTCACTCAGAGGTCAGGCTGCTCAGGCAGAGAGAAACGCTGGCAGGGCAGCCAACCAGAGATGTTTCCTAAAGCCAGGCCTAGGTGTCACCAGTGTGACAGGGCGACCAGTCATCCCTCCATGCTTTTGTACTTTCATTTACACATTTCATTTCATGGCAGGAAATAACAGTCAGCAGCACCGTGGCTCACAGCGCGCACTGCAGAGGCGCTGACGCATGGAGGGAGGAAAGGGTGGAGGTGGGTGAGCAGGTGTTTGTGCCATCACATTACACACCGTCCTGCCGCTCTGCCCGCACAGGCTCTTCCTTGCCACCCCCACCCCCTTCACCCCACCCCCACCCCACCACCACATCTGGCAGCTGCTTACAGGTTGTTTGGGGGAGGGGGATAGGCGACCCACATTACATATTTATAGCTTTGGTTTTTAAAGTTACTACCATCAATTTAGGTTCGGGGTTTGGATTTTGAGGGGAGAAGGGGAGCAAGACGATTAATTCTAGTTAAAACTAGTAAAGTCATTCTGCTGGAAAACATTATAAAAATAATGCTGACTTACATATGCATGTTGGTGAACAGAAAGCTTTCACAAACTGTCTTGTTGGATCTCCATAACACACCCATGGAATAGACAGGACGAGGATTATCATCCCCATTACATAGATGAGAAAAGTGAGGTTCTAGGGGATGGTAAACACTATTCAAAACAGTATTTCATTTGTTTCTAAGAAATAAAAATCTTAGGTTTTTCAATTATTTTTGTATAATTAGCACATATTGAATATAAAGACTCAGCCTTATTTAAACTCCCTATTGACACCCTCCCCACCTGCCCACCACCACCCGTTCTCGATTATTTGCTGGTCACAAGAGGGAAAAGGTTAAAGGCCAGAACAAGGAAGGGGACTGTTCTAGATTAACAAGAGACTTAAGATACACAATAATCAAGTACAATGTGTGGCCTTTGACTTGATCCTGATTTGAATAGGTCAATGAAAGACTCATTTGGGATCAAATGGGAAAATTTGAATATGGACAAGGAATTAGATGACATTAAAAATTGGTAATCTTGTTGGGTATGATAATGATGTCATAATTATAAAGGAAACATTTTCTTATTTTTATAGCTTCCCACTGACATACTAGGGATGAAATGTCAAGATATCTTTACTTTAAAATACGCTAACAAAAATAGCAAATAAGCTATATACGGCAATATACTGACAATTGTTAACTCTAGGTTATATATATGGGTGTTCATTTTAGTTTTCTATGGGTTTAATTTTTCATAATAAAAAAGTTAAACTATTTGAAACAGTCACTAATTCTTTCTTTTTCACTTGAACATCTTTGTGTGTGTGTTTGTATTTTTATCTCTTCCTCAACTCCCTTTCGGTATGCAGAAAATTTGGTGTACATGAGACATAAATTGAGGACAAGGTCTCATCTCGCATTTGACTAAAATTTTACAGCTGTGTCTTTGATCTCATCCCCTCTACACCACTTGGAAAAAATGCTCTAAAAGGGTCTTTTTTTCCTTTTTGCTTTTCATTTTTAAATCATTTCAAATTTACAGGAGTTGCAAGAAGAGTAGGAGAGTGAACTCCTGTGTACCGTTTGCCACATTGGCTTATCTTTATCTATCTCTTTCTAATATAAATTTTTTTTAATTTTTTCAATAGTCTTAAACTAGAGATAGATACCTCTTTCTCTCTATCTTCACAGTTATATGTATTTCCTCTGAACCATTTGAAAATAACTGGCCGATGTCATTCCCTTAAAGGCCTAAATAACTTTGAAGTGTATCTCCTGGAAAAAACGGGGACTTCTTTTTTTTTCTTACATAACCATAGCATAATTGTCAAATTCAGCAAATTTAGCACACAGTCCAAATTTCAAACTTCATCAATTGGCTCAACAATGTCCTTCGAATTTTCTCCCCATCCAGACCCAACCGAGGATCATGTATTGCATTGTCATGTCTCTTCAGTAGCTCTATTTTTACATTTTTAAACATTTTTTTTAAAGAGATGAGATCTTGCTATGTTGCCCAAGCTGGAGTGCAGTGGCTATTCTCAGGTACAAGCATAGCACAGTACAACCTTGAGTTCCTGGGCTCGAGTGATCCTCCTGCCTCAGCCTCCTATGTAGCGGAGACTACAGAGGCACATCACTGTGCCTGGCTTCTTCAGTCCCTCTTAATCCAGAATTGTTCCTCAGCCTTTCTCTGCCTTTCATGACATGAACATTGAAGAGTACAGGCCAGTTGTTTTGTATAATGTCCCTTAATTTAGGCAGGAAACTTAATAAGTCTATAACTCCAAGGTTTTTGTTAATTTGACTTTTCATTTCTCCAAGAATAGCTAGAATTATTTTTATAGGAAAAGAGAAAAATTGAACTATTAAATTTTGAAAGTATATATAAAAAGTGTTATTCTCCAGAACAGCATTTAGACAGACTCCACTAATGAGTGGAATTAGTTAAATAAATGTACATGACAATATCAGGTTCAAACTAAGCAAAAACATAACTGACAGCTAGAATAATTTCATATTAAGGCCAGGGGTGGTAGCTCATGCTTGTAATCCTAGCACTTTGGGAGGCTGAGCCAAGAGCTTTAGGCCAGGAGTTTGAGACCAGCCTGGGCAACATAGCAAGATCCTATCTCTACAAAAAGTAAAAAAAATTACCTGAATGTGCTGGCACACACCTGTAGTCCCAGCTGCTCAGGAGGCTGAGGCAAGATGTTCACCAGAGCCCAGGAGTTGGAGGTTGCAGTGAGCTATGATCACACTGCACTCTAGCCTGGGTGATAGAGTGAGACCCAGTCTCAAAAAAAAAAAAAAAAAAAAATTACCAAGAGAATGTCTAGCAATTTCTAAAATTTAGGTTCCTTTTCTTTTCATTTATTTTCAATTTTTAAAATAGCATAAATATTTACTTATCTAAGATGTGCAAGGTATATTTATATAAAACAAGGAAATCAAATTGTAACTTAAAGTATCTTCCAGAATTTGATTCTCAGCTAGAAGGAACCTTAGAGATCATCTAATTCTACTCTTTGTTTTACAGAAAATGAGACCAAGGCCCAGACTATATACTACAAAAATATTCAGACAAGTGCACATGGATGTTTCATACAAGGATGTTCACCCAGCATTGTTTACAATAATAAGGGAAAGGAAATGATCTCAATGTCCCTCCACAGAGGTTGTTTATAAAAATTTTGTCTGTACAATAGATTCTCTGTAGCCATTAAATGATGATGCAAATGTCTGCTTACTGAAAAGATACCCATCATATATGAAGTGGAAAAGCAAGTTCTAAAATAGTGTGTATAATATAATCTCATCTTTGTACAAGTAAATGTGTATGTCTGTGTATGGGTATGGACGACGTCTGGAGACAAATATGCCAAAATATCACTAGTGATGGCATCTAGGCAAGACTAGAATTGATTTTAGCTAATTTTTTTATCTTATTAAAGTGTGAATTTTTATATGAATTGTTCCTTCATTAAACAGGAAAAATAAAATCATTTTCATTTCAGGAAGAAGCAAAAATCTTTTCATTTTCACTGCACCGATGAATGTTAACCACTGTCGAAAGTGTATTTGGACAGTGTTTGAAATTGTTACTGGAGGCATTATTCTTAATGCCCCAGATCAGAATTGCATTAAAGATAACCAGGAAGAAAACTATCTCAACAGTGGTTTTGACAGTGGAATTATACCACTGGAATTCAAATCTGAAAATAAACTAGAATATGTCTTACTCATTTGAGAAAAATTTGCTATGAGGAGCTTTTTTGTATGAACGTATGTATGTGGGTGTGGATGGATGGATGGAGAGGTGGATGAATGAATGGATGGGTGAATGGATGGGTAGATGTACTTAACTATGTATGAATGTGGTCACATATTGATCTCTCAAGCATTGGAGATGACCAGGAGGAGAGATGGGCTGTTAGATTGATCCTAGGTTTCCATTGTTTATTATTCACAGCGAACTTTCATAGTATCTATATTTCTTCATGTTTTTACACCCTCTTAGGGGAAAGAAGGGAGAACTTCAGGGCTCTGCTACTCTTTGAACCTTTTTCTAATCAATAATCTTATATCATAAAATGTTCTCACCCAATTTTGTGGCTTCAAAGAGTAGATAGAGGCATGGTGAATGGTGACAGATTACAACTATTTGAGCAGTTCTTCATCTCTATAGAAGGTGCTGGGCCTCTTTGAAATCTGAAAAAGGCTAGGGCCCATTCCTCCTGAAAAAAATGGGCATCCTATTGTGGCACAATTTCAGAAGATTCAGGAGACCCCAGAACCTCATCCTTTCCCTTGAGGTTCACCAACTCCATAGTAAGAACTCCTGAAGCTAATTTATAGCAAGAAATGACTGGAGCTGGTAATGACAGACAGAATTGACCACAGAAGCTTGGAGGTCAAACCCATGTATTTCTATTTGACATACAGGATCCTGGCTACCTTGAATATGGCTGATGTAACTAGGCACTTGAAATTAGGAAGAGGAGACTGGAAGTTAATATATTTTTCTGGTTAATACTTTGAGTTAAAACAACGCTTTTCAGAATAAATAATTCACCATAGTTCCAAGTGGTGAGTTAAGGACAAGAGTCCATGATTCCTTACAAAGAAAAGAAAGAAAACTGAGGATGTATTCATTTATTCAACAAACCTATATTGAAATCCCACTATATACCAGGCCTTGTTCCAGGAGCTGAAGACAAAACAAAGAACAAAATAGACAAAGTGCCTGCCATGTGGAGCTCACTTTATTGTTGAGGTGGGGGAGGAAGACAATAAACAAATAAAGAAATAATTGTGTGGTATAATGTCACATTGTAATAAGTTCCCAAAAGAGAAACACAGCAGAGTGAAGAGAAAGAGAGCAATGGGGAGGCTGGGTGAGAGGGGGCAGTTAGGGAAGGCCTCACCAAGACAGACTTTTGAACAGATGCCAGAATGGAGGGAAGGAGTGAGCCCTGAAGGCATCTGGGGACAGAGTTTTCCAGGCAAAAAGAACAGGAAATGCAAAGGCCCTGGAAAGGGATTGTGTCCCCTGTATTTGAGAAACAGCCAGGAGGCTGCTGTGGTTGGAGGGAGGTGAATAAGGGAGTGGGGGAAGTCCCGGAGGTATCCTCGGGTCAAACTGTGCAAAGACTTGAGGGTCATGAGAAGGACCTTAAATTATCTTCCATGCATTGGGGGAAGCCACTGGAAGGGCTTCCGCAAGGCAGTATCATGACCTGACTTACAGTTTATAAAGGCTCACTCCAGCTGCAATGTGGAGAGGGTCGTCAGAGCGTGAGAATGAAGACAGAAAAGATAAGAGAGAATGCTCATTCTCCATGTCCACATGGTAACCAGTGATTTTTGGTGGCCCTAGGAAGAGAACAGAGATACAAAGATTATCAGGATCAAACTGCATTCTTTAGACCAGTTCTTTCTAATCAATATGGTATCAACACCCAGCTGGTAGGTCCTAGAGACCAATCAGCATCAACTCTTATATTTTTATGCAAAGAATTGGTTGTCTTTTCCTCAATCTTCCCAATGCAGGGTAGGGAGAGTAGCTAGGATATAGCTGACAAAGCCCTGGGCTTGGATTCAGAAGACCTGGTTCAAGCCCTGGGTCTGACACCAAGAACCTAGATAGATTGGGTCACCTCTCTAGACCTCAGAGTCTTCATCTGTAAGATTGTAAGATGATAAATAATAGATTCTCCACACAGAAGTTATGAGAAGTAAAATTCAAAAATGTATTTGAAAGAGCTTTGTGAAATGCAAAGAGCTATGCAAAAAAAAAGGAATTAGTACTGAAGCCTGACAGCTCCAGTTAAATTCGACCTGGCAATCACTTAAAGAAGGAAGATGGAAAAAAAAAAAAAAAAAAAGGAAGAAATGTTTCTCCTATGACTCTCTTGCATTTAGCCCTGGAGATGGTTGTGTGAAGGGCAGGCTAGGATTTTGCAAAGGAGAAAAGAGAAAATGAAAGAGAGGGAGAAAATGGGAAGCTGAATCCTGCAGGGGAGTGGGCAAGAAGCGCGTGAAGAAAGGTGATTCCGCGGTGCAGACAGAGGTGCCCTGCCCAGATCCCCCTTTAGGCTTGCTGTAGGCAGACAGCCTTCAGCTCTCAGCTCTGTCAGGGTCTGTCTCAGCTGCAGAGCCACCTCATCCACGGTCCTAACCCTCATTGGGCAGCTTGCATCTCGTGACAAACACAAGATGGATATAAAGGCCCAGCCATTTTGGCCCAGTGATGGACTAGTGTGACAGGCACATTCACTCTGACATTGCTACTCAAACTCTGTTTCGGTACCTGCTTCTGGAGAACCTGGACTATATGAGGAGGGGTCTGAGAGAGCAGGGTTTGAGACAGGGTTTTGGAGCTGGTCATTCACTGCCCACAGTGGCCATGAGGATTTCATCACTGAAGCATAGACAATCCCCGTCATAAACTCTCACTGGTGGTGAATTGAGAAGGTGGGCCTGTGAAAGGGAATGCTCTAGCAGGTGTGATCTGGCATTTGAGACATAAGGAGGAAATAACAGCTACAAGGATAGGTATCGGATGGCTATTGCTAAGCATCATTGATACACTATAGAAAGCTAATGAATAGCCAAGGGTAACTAACAGGCAATGGAAAGCCAGCTGCACACATATTTCTCATCTCCTGCAGCTGGAGGGTGGAGAAAATCAAGGCCCAAGCCCAGGCCTTAATAGAATGGCTGAACTTCAAAAAGATAATTAAGGCCGGGCGCGGTGGCTCACGCCTGTAATCCTAGCACTCTGGGAGGCCGAGGCGGGTGGATTGCTCGAGGTCAGGAGTTCGAGACCAGCTTGAGCAACAGCAAGACCCCGTCTCTACTAAAAATAGAAAGAAATTATCTGGCCAACTAAAAATATATATACAAAAAATTAGCCGGGCATGGTGGTGCATGCCTGTAGTCCCAGCTACTCGGGAGGCTGAGGCAGCAGGATCGCTTAAGCCCAGGAGTTTGAGGTTGCTGTGAGCTAGGCTGATGCCACAGCACTCACTCTAGCCCGGGCAACAGAGTGAGACTCTGTCTCAAAAAAAAAAAAAAAAAAAAAGATAATTAAAAGTCTAACCAAGGAAGGTCTGTTATGCTAAGGTTGGGGAGCTGCTAGAGGAACTAGGGACTATGATGCGTGGAATGGGACATCTGGGCAGACTGCCCCAGTGGTTTTGATTCCTCAGATTTCTCTGAACCTTTAGAGGCTGCAGAGGGGCCCATACATCCTTATTAAGAGCTAGTACTGGCCAGGCGCAGTGGCTCACACCTGTAATCCTAGCACTCTGGGAGGCCGAGGCGGGTGGATCGTTTGAGCTCAGGAGTTCCAGACCAGCCTGAGCAAGAGTGAGACCCCCCCCCCCCGCCCTGTCTCTACTAAAAATAGAAAGAAATTAGCTGGACAACTAAAAATATACGTAAAAAATTATCTGGGCATGGTGGTGCATGCCTGTAGTCCCAGCTACTCGGGAGGCTGAGGCGGAAGGATCGCTTAAGCCCAGGAGTTTGAGGTTGCTGTGAGCTAGGCTGATGCCATAGCACTCTAGCCTGGGCAACACAGTGAGACTCTGTCCCAAAGGGAAAAAAAAAAAAGAGCTAGTACTCTCTTGGCCACCACCCTCAGAAGACAATGGAGAGGACTTTCTTCTTCAAAGCAATCTGTGTCACCCTCAGGACCTGCCCCCACCTCCCTTCCCATGTACTGAGCCCAGTGCTAAGGTTAAGTCATAGGAAACCTGTGACATAATGGGGACATGATGGATCAACAAGGGAAGAAACGCACTATATCCCTGAAGAACTGTGAGTCCTGGCCAGCATGTACCACCCGGAGCCAGGAAGTAAACATGCAACTGAGTTAGGACGGTGCTGATCAAGGGTCCCAGAACATAATATTGGACAGAGAAGAGTGCTTTGGCCTGGGATCCTTCTCCTAAGATACAAATACCAGCAAGGACCATAAGAAATGATACAAACTCGCTACTAGGATGGCTCCTAGAAGCTGAAAAAACAATGATCCTTGCTGAGCAAAGCTGAAATGCCAGAATTACACTGGCAAATGAAGAGATTAAAAGGCTCAAGGACTTGGATGTGTTGAAGTAAACACATAGTGTGTAAGACTGAGGACCCAGCAGATGATCATGGTCCACAGGAAGGCCTGGGGCATGCCATTCACGAAGGCCAAAAGAAGCACATTGGTGGGGGGGGGGGGGTGCCAGTGCCACTGAAATGTTCAGTGGTGACTCTCCTCTGCAGGACAGGAATAACAGTAAGAGAAGCTGTTATGGAACTTTGCGCACTGATAGTAACAGGGATTATAGGGCCCAGAATAGAGGTCCATTGGTGGCATTTAACTTCAAGAAGCCAGGGGGGTTCTTAATCATTGAAATCACTGACAAGGTCGGAGTAGCACCCAAGGGGGACTGACCTGAATCAGAATCTTGGAGATGATTAATATAAAACAACATCCCTAGGGACAAATTAGATGTGCAGCAACAAAAGGACAAAATCAAAGATGAATGACCTGGAGGCTGAGAGCCATCATAATAAGAAGTTGCAATCCCTTGCCCAATATTCTAACCCAGATCTGATTGAAGATGTGGGTTAGAATATTGGGCAAGGGCTTGCAAGTCACTAGGACAAACATCACAGCAAGGATTTATAATGGTCCTCCCAGTCCCTTCCTAAGGGGACCAATGGCCATTTACTCATATAACTGGGTGCCAGCTAAAGGGAGATAACCAGACATTTTGAGAACTATTAGACACAAGGTCTGAGTTGACATTGAAACCCAGAGACCTGAAGCATCATCATGGTCCCCCTGTTAGAATGGGGGAACATGGGGGCCAGATAATAAATAAAGTTCTGGCCAGGGTTCAACTTATAGTGGAGTCACTGAATCTGCGAACACACCTGGTGGTCATTCCACAGTCATCGAATGTGTAACTGGGATTGACATACTTTCTAATGGGCACAACCTTCATATTGGGTCCTTAGTGTAATGAAAGACTAGACTAAGACTACCTAGACTATCACAGGAGGGAAAGCCCAGGGAAGCCTCTGAAACTACCAACCTAGTATTAGGTTGATGCAAAAGTAATTGCGATTTTGGATCGTGAATTTTAAATCATTATAACTAGGTTCAAACATACCTTTATCAATCAAAATAGAAACCATCACAATCAACACGTTTGTGCCAACGAGAAATAAGTTTGTTTATTCCTGTAGCATAAAAATGTGCGTTTTGGGATTCATTGAACTCTTGGAAAGCATTTTCTGCATCCTGCTGGTTGTGGAAGTGTTTTCCCTGCAAAAAGTTGTCGAGATGCTTGAAGACGTGGTAGTCGGTTGGCGAGAGGTCAGGTTAATATGGAGGATGAGGCAAAACTTGGTAGCTCAATTCTTTCAACTTTTGAAGTGTTGGTTGTGGGACATGCAGTTGGGCGTTGTTGTGGAGAAGAATTGAGCCCTTTCTGGTGACCAATGCTGGCTTCAGGAGTTGCAGTTTTCGGTGCATCTCATTGACTTGCTGAGCAAACCTTAGGTGTAATGGTTTCACTGGGATTCAGAAAACTGTAGTGGATCAGACTGGCAGCAGACCACCAACAGTGACCATGATCTCTTTTTGGTGCACATTTGGCTTTGGGAAGTGCTTTGGAGCTTCTTCTGGGTCCAGCCACTGACCTGGTCATCGCCGGTTGTCATATAAAGTCCACTTTTTGTTGCACATCACAATCTGATAGAGAAATGGTTCGTTGTTTTTGTTGCGTACAAGAAGAGAAGACGACACCTCAAAACAACGATTTTTTTGATTTTTGGTCAGCTCCTGAGGCACCCACTTATCCAGGTTTTTCACCTTTCCAATTTGCTTCAAATGCTGAAGGACTGAACATAGAATGGACGACGTGGAGTTCTTCAGCAACTTCTCATGTAGTTGTAATAGGATCATCTTCAATTATTGCTCTCATTTGGTCATTGTCCTCTTTCGATGGCCGGCCACTGCACTCCTTATCTTTGAGGCTCTCGTCTCCTTTGCACAACTTCTTGAACCACCACTGCATTGTACATTTGTTAGCAGTTCCTGGGCCAAATGTGTTGTTAATGTTGGCAAGCTGTCTCCACTGCCTTATGACCCATTTTGAACTTGAATAAGAAAATTGCTCAAATTTGCTTTTTGTCTAACATCATTTTGATAGTCTAAAATAAATATAAAATAAACAGCAACTAATAAGTCATTAGCAAAAAAAATAAAGTGACAAATGTGCCTTAAAATGATGTATAACATAACCACATTTATTTAAGAATATATTCCAATAGCAAACAGCAAATTTCAACAATGCTAAAACTGCAATTACTTTTGTACCAACCTAATAAATCAATAACAGTATTTCATCTTAGGATGTAAAAGGATTTAGGAATGGTGTCCCCATCATATCTCTATTAATTTGCCAATCTGGCACCTGCACAATGGATCTGTGAGAATTACTGCAGACCAGCAAAAACTTAACCAAGTAGTAGATTAATCACAGCTGCCAGGCCAGATCTGATATTTTTGATAGAGGAGATTAATATGGCCTCAGGCACATAGCATGCAGTCATTGATTTTGCAAGTGCCTTCTTTTCTACCTCAATCAGGAAAGAAGGACCAGAAACAGTTGGAATTTGCATGTAATAGATAATAATACATATTTGCAGATTTCCCCTATGGCTATATCAACTTGCAACCCCCTGCCATAATATAGTCCAAAGAGATCCGGACCATCTGGTCATCCCACGGACCATCACATCGATCCATTACATTGGTGACATTGTGTTGACTGGACTAGAAGAGCAAGAAGTGTCTGGCACACTGGGAGCCTTGGAAAGATATATGTGTTCCAGAGGGCAAGAGAAAAACCCTATGAATATGCAGGACTTGCTATATCTATAAAATTTCAAGGGGCCCAGTAGTGAGGAGTATGCTGGGATAACCCTCCAAAGTAAAAGATCAGTTATTGCATCTTGCATCTCTTACCTGGAAGAAGGAAGCACAATGCCTGCTGGGCCTCTTTGGGTTCTGAAAGCAACACCTTCTACACCTAGAGGCATGGCTTTGGCCCATATACTAGACGTGACAAAAGGCTGCCAGCTTTGAGTGAGGCCAGAAGAGGAAAAAGTTCTGCATTGAGCCCAAGCTGCGGTGCAAACAGCCCTGCCACCATGTGGTCTGTCAGAGCCTATGGTGCCAGAGATATACACATGGAGGTTATAGCAAGCCACAGTGGAGAATTCCAGCACAGACTGTCCTCTCAGAGTATGCTCTGAGCTGGTCCTGGAGCTGTGCCTTCAGCGGGCTGTTCCAACACTCTCTCAGGGAGGCAGCTTCCAGCACATCATGCGCTAGGATCATGGTCACGGGCCCACTCCCACACTTCCTTTGCTGTAAAGTGAGTCCCTGGTCTGATACAAAGTTACATGGGATTCCATGCCAGTGAACTAAACACTGTAAGTTCTAAGAGAGTGGTTCTGCCTGAAGCCCTGAATTCAGGAAAAGACAAACCCATACCCCAAATACGTGTCTAATCCTGAGAACGAACCACTGACCCTCCCAGGGTGAACGCGGCCCACTGTAGGCAACTTCTTCCCTAGTCTCTGTTGCCGGCAGTTGGACATTCAGCAAGTGGAAACCCACAATGCTGTTCCCTGTGTCACCTCCATCCCCGCTACCACGGCCACTTGATTCATGCGAACATCACGTCAACACTGGGGTGGCCAGTGACAGGGACTGGCTGTCAGTCAACTGGCCAGGTCATTTTGACTACTTAGTTTTCAGTGCCTCTTCTGTGTGTGCTCCCTGGTGGATGTTACTATTCGATGCATTTTGTGCTCATTCCTGTATCTCTATCTGCATGCCTCTTCCCCAGAACTCTAGTCTTTTTCCTTCCACGTCCCTGACCAATGAGCCAGGCCATTTGTCATTGCTCATGAGTTTGTATATATTCTAACCTCAAGCTACTTTTCTTTCTACACAAGGTTGATAGCCAAGTACACCACTCAAAGTTCTACCCATTGGGAGGATTTTCCCTGCCACTATCTCTCAAGGCCACCTCTGAGTAGACTATAGGGAAACTACCATCCATTTCCAGCTTGTACTCCCATACAGGGCAGACCCATCTGCAAAGCAAGCTCAGACGTTTTTCCCTCCTTGGGTTGGCCACGTAGAATCCCCCATATAGCCGTGGGCGTGTGCTGGGGGAAGGGCACAAGTGCCACAGTGGTAGGTGCCTTGGGATCTGGGCTACTGCTCATGCAGCTGACTTGTGCAGTCTGGTCCTGCTTTTGCTTGATCCTGGAATGTAGCACCTTCATTTTATGAGGAACTGGTGTTGGGTTTCCCTATCTTGTGACTTAGGTAATCTGCCCCAGTTCAGGATGAGAAGTTTCACTGCTAGTCACTTGGTGACCACTGACAAGCTTTCTGTCTCTTCCAGAGCCCTGTAGCATGGCAGGAGTAGTGATTCTCCACTGGAGATGGCATAGCTTTGCTCCCAATTCCCAAGGCCCTCAATTGTGATTCTCTCACTAGGGCTTGTATGAAATCCATATAGCATCCTATGACAGATACCTCCAACACTGGTGAATCAGCAGGATCATGTGACCCAAGTGACAGGGTGTGGACCTGCTGCAGAGCCTTTCCCTGCACAAAGCCTCATGGAAGCCTGGCAGTCTGTCATGTCACCAAGTACATGAGCCAGAGCAGTAATCAAGATATGCATATGGCTTCCAGTTTTCATCTATTTTTGGTAAACATAATGATGAAAGTGGTTGAAAGCTGAATGACCCAGCAGAAGCACATCAATTTCCATGTAGTGTCCTAGGCTGGGTGAGTAAAAACTAGAGAATACAACCCTCAAAACCACCCAGGACCACTTTTTCCTGAAGCATGCAAAAATCAAACTTTCCAGCTGATTAGCCAGGCTTGAGAGTTCTACCACGACGAGAGGAAAGTACATCCTGTTGTCCTCATGTCTTGATCTCACATGGGCTCAGATATTAACACATTGACTTTCTTTAAACACAGGAAGTGGGTAAGACAAATTTTCTCAAAGACTCAGAATGGTACTGTGCTCTTCCCCTCTCCCCATGCACAGAAGACATCTGAGAATACATCCAGCTGATAGGCATAAAGTTTTCATCAACTCAAACCAGCAGAAGGGTCCACACAATAATACAGTATTCTAATTGTTCTAGTGTCAATAAAAGTTCTGCACTTACTTGTGGTTATTTTAAGGGAATCCACTTAAAATAATGTTCAGAAAAGTTCGGGCTTGGCCAATGCTATTTTTCTATCTCATGTCCTTACACATATGACTCAAATTTACCAAGTTATCACAAGATAAATAATATTTCTACTTATTATTTATTAGTGTTTATTATTATTTGTTACTATAATATAATCACACTTAATATTAATACTTACAAAAATCTAGTAAAGGAGGCTGTGTTAGTGATCCATAGGACCAAACCCAGATTCAGTGATTCATTAGGACTCACAGGACACAGGTGTAGTCTTACTCATGGCTGTGATTCATTACAATCAATACAGAGAAAAATCAGCAAAGGGAAAAGATGCCTGGGTGAAGTCCATTAGTAACCAGGCACAAGCTTCCAAGAGTCCTCTCTTAGTAGAATCCCACAGGACATGCTTAATTCCTCCAGCAAAGAGTTGTGACAGCACATATGAATTATTGTCTGCCAAGGAAGACTATTAGGGCTTCAGTAAGCCTGGGATATTTACTGGGGCTGGTTACATAGGCATTCTCTGGCTGGCACATATTAAATTCTGGACTCCCAGAAAGAAAGCAGGTGTTCGGTATAAACCATATTGTTTGTTCAAACAGTTTAGACACAGTGAATGAGTCACCTTATCAGAGACTGGCAGGAACCTGCCTGAAATCCAAATTCCCAAGTGCTAGCCAAGGGACAACCTTGCAAGCAAAACTTCCAAAGGATAATGATCCCAGGACTACTGTTTCTTTCTATGGTCTTTCCTTTAATTGTTTCTTGCACACAGGCATTATTATCCTTTTAAAAATATTCCATATATTGTATAATTTATATTTTTAGATTCTATCATATCTATATTATATATATTTTTAAATATATATATTATTTTTATATTTATATATTCTCTTTTTTTAATAGATGTAAAGCTGAAGCAAAAATAGGATAAATGTCTTGCTCATGACCATAAAAGTCCTGTATGGCAAAGTCAGGGTTTGCACCGAAGTATGTCTGCCTCCAAAGTCCACACAGCAGTCCACCACTGTGTTGTGATGTCTCATACAATTTTCTACAAATAAATTCTTTCACTGATAATTACAGCTGCCACACATCTACGGATCGAAGAAAAGAATCAAGTTTTAATTTCAATAGTTCTCATGTCTAAAAGATTTATGAAGGAAAAGTAAGGAAGTTCAACTATGTAGTTTTGCTTGTCAGTTTCTTTGTGTGATTGTTTGTTTTGATTTTGACCTGTGGTGTGAAATAAGTCCTAAGAACAGACACCCATAAGAAAGTTCCCAAACTGAGTCTCCTGTATTATCTTTCAGAAAACTTTTCTTTGCTTCTTTTCAGCAGAGGAAACAACAGAAGGGTCCTCTATCAAAGCCTCTGCATAAGATGTAACCCTTCTTCTTTCTAGTTCTTCATAGGAAGAAATGGGAAGATACTTCCTCCGAATCCCAGCCCACCAAGTGTCTACAGGACAAACAGCTATTTCTACTTCAGTAGCTTCACATGGGAAAAATCCCTGACATGGCTGTCGGGTCAAAATAAATGAAGAAATAACATAGACATATTTGTGAGCCTTTTAGATGTAAAAACAAGGCCACCTGTGACAACTGTCTACTGACCCCTTCACTGTATTCAAGCACGAACACAAAAAGATAAACATGTTGTCTAAAAAGAAATAAATAAGTCATTCTACTCTTACCCACTTGTGGGGTGCAAAGGAACTACTGTGTAACACACCCTAAACTGTGTTGTTTGTCCTGGCAAGTTCCTTGCATTTGATTTACACAGCAGAAAAGGATCCTCTCATGGGACATTATTCATGTAATACTAATAAAATTAAGGCCAGTTTATGATTCTTCTGTCTCAGCTGTTTTCTTTTTTATTTTAATTTTTCAATTTTTAAATGACAATAATTATATATATTTATGGAGTACAATATGGTATTTTGATATGTATGTGCAATGTGGAATGATTGAATCAAGCTAATTAACATGTCCATCGCTTTACTTTTCATTTCAGGCTCCCTTGCTTTTTATCAAACCTTAGTAACTTTGTATAAATGAAACCAGGTTTAGGCTTAAGCAATAAAGTCAGTGTTATATTTCAACCACCTCTTGGCCCATACACCCTTCCCTTTGTCTCCCCAAACAATGCTTTCATGATCAACAGGACTCTGAGCTTCGGTGAAAATTTCAGCCCCATAAGTTACAATGGAAGCGAGCTCAGACAAGCTACCTAAACTTTCAGACTCTCAGTTTTCCCATCTGTAAAATGGAAGTGATAATAACATTAATACTTATCTCATGAAGTGGCTGAAAGAATTAAATGTTACAATGCATGTAAAGCTCTTAGCACACTGCCTGGGATACAATAAAAGCTAGTAAATTTTATTTATTTTTCATTATCATCATAAGAGCTATTCAGTGATAAATGGCAATCCATTTTGAAAATTCTATGCAATCTGTTAGAATAGAAATTCTTTTTCCTCTTTTCTTACCGATAGCATTTATATAATGTGGGCATTGTTCTTATCTATAGGAACTGGCATTGGGAAAGCCATGCAAAAATGCAAGACAGGACCTTTGTTGCCAATGTTGAGAATACTGGGGTCCATCTGGGACAGAACCAGAGCTGAATGTCACAAGATGCCAGGAAGCAGGAAGACTGGGCACCGGCTGAGACCCTGGAGATAACTTTGGAAATAGGATGGAGGCTGCCTTTGCTGGCACTTTATTGTAATCCTTCCTGATAAACTTTTGCTTATTTGGCAAGTGGGTTGCTGCGGTAATGGAATGATAGGAAGAAATTTTTCAACAGACACTTCTAAGATATTTAAACTTTACTAAAGTTTATTCCTTTGAGGTAAAACACATACCTACCTGCCACCACTTGGGCCAAGTGATATGGTTTGGTGAGGATTGGGAACTGCTGGCAGCAATACAAGTTTGCTTATTTAAGGATCTAAAACATTATACTCTAAATCTGTAAAACGAGCTTGAGATTTGGAGTCACAAAAATTTAAGCTCAAAGCTTGCCTCCACCGCTTAATAGTTCTGTGTTCTTGGATATGCTAGTTTACTTCTAGAATCTTATAAAACTGGACAATGGTGTCTCCTCTCACCATGTTAGGACTGTTATGAGAACCAAATGGATTAACAAACATGGAAATGTTTTAGGAACTGTCACACATCATCCTTAAGATATTTCAGCACTACCTAAATGAGTGCCTTGGAGTGAGGCTCCACGCTATCTTCTCAGAGAAGTTGCTTCTTGTGTCCCAGAATGACTTTAATGATCTGAATTAGATGACACTTTCCAACAATCCATCAATCTAATGGGCACCCCAAATAAAAACTTTGGAAAAGCACTACATCCTACCTAATTTCTTTTAAACTTGTTCATTTTCTCTCAAATTTCTCAGTAGGAAATACTATACTTAAAGCAGAATTAAAGCCAGGAACAGTGGCATGAACCTGTAGTCCCAGCTACTTGGGAATTAAAGGGAGGAGGATTGCTTGAGCCCAGGAGTTCAAGGCCAGCCTGGGCAATATAGCAAGATCCCCTTTTCTTTAAAAAAGACAAAAACAAACTTTAAACTGTAGAATTAAAAGTTCAGATCTTACCTAAACATAAAGAACCAAGCTGTCAAATTTGGTGACAGTGAGAAAATATGATCTATTGGAATATGGTAAGCTGCTGAGGCTTATCTCTGTAAAAGTTATTGTCACAAGTATGGGTAAGGTTGCTAAGTATTTTTCAAGCTGATTTTTTAACCTAACAAAAGGTTTGATAGGTTGGATCTCAGTTTCCTTGCAGTTGGTATTCTGAGTTATTTCTAGCCAAAGGTTGATTGTACATAGTTCTGATTTTGATTTTTGTAGGTATTTTGTATGTATTTAATACAGTGTGGTTGTCAGTTTCATAAATGAGCTATTGCCCCATCCTCTTGATGAGATTTTTTAAAATGAGGAAATTAGAGCCAGAAAAGCTTCTTATTTTTATTAACATTAATTCTGTAAAGTGCAGAGTATATAATTTGCTTGGGCTCTTTATAAATAGCAGAGCAAGCCAAATTTCAGCATATGTGACAGTCATAATTATATAAGATCATTTTTTAAACAGATGCTTCCATTTTCTATCTGTTCTGTCTTCCAAGATGTCATATCTTTTGTAAAGAAAATGAATAAAATATAAAGTGTGATCTATTTCTATCTCTGCAGAATATTTTTCACTTCACTGAAATGTAATACTTAGATTCAACATAGAGTATTAGTTCTAAAATTATTAGAATTTCTATATTGAGCTTTAATCATCTTTTCCCATGGAAAAGAAAACTAAATTTTTTTCATAATATGCCGTCTTTTACAAGATTTGGAACATTTTAAGAAGAATTTTCCTCTCAACATGAATAGTCTTTTTTCTTCTTAATTACGCAATAAATAGAAGTATGCAAAAGAAGCCATTGGTTTAAAAACACATGCCAATATAAAAGGCTTTTGTTTTCCCTTGCTTTGAGGAAATTCAATATAGTGTTTTAGGGAGGTTGGCAGAGGAACCAATGGAGAGAAAAGGAGGCCCCTCGCCCCAGTTTCAAGTCTTTTAAACCAAACTTGCATTCTAGGCCATCTACTCTGTGTGGTGGTGAGGCTCCTGGCTTAGAATAGTTTACATAAGGAGCCTTTTTGGAAAGAAGGGTTTCATAATATGTGCTGGAAATAAAAATCAGATGGAAGCCCCAAAGAAGATAAGCAACTCATTCCACACTGTGACATTAGACCGCCTGTGCCAATTCTTCATGTCCCCAAACACAGTGGTGCTCAGCAGTTGGTTGCAGGATAATTTCAGGCCTTTATTGGCAATGACACTGTGAAAGAAAATACAAAGTGAAGATCGTTATTCTTCTACATTCTCTATTAATAAACGACATGCAGATTGCGGCTCCAAAACTGGTTCCTTGTCAAATGCAACTTTGGCTATTATGCTAATATATGTCCACACTAGCACAAAAGAACCAGGAAATCATAATGATTAAGAAAAACAGAATAGTTTAACTTTTAAAAATAGAAAGTGGCATCTATATCTTTATAAAGAATGGAGTTTGGGTCATGGTGTCTAAAATTATAGCATCACCTAAGTTACTCTCTGTAAATAGCTGCAAGTTCAGAAGCGAGTGTTGTGTAGGTGGTCACTCAAGTTCTCTTTCCAAGGGAGAAGAATAGAAACGTGAAAGTTAAGTCTTTAATACCACAGTGTAAATCAGGTGACTTTTCTCTCTGAAAAAGCTATCATGCTTCCTGCTGCTCTAACATCAGACGAGTAAGTCAGTCCACCAGGAGTACACCTTTAGGATGGGATTAAAAACTAAAAGACTATCACAAGAATGGAGGCCTTTCTTTTAAATATGTGAAGGCATTTAAAGTGGATCAACATGTAGGACTGCCCCGAAATCATCCTGAAAGCTGTCGTTCTTATACATTGATTAATTTTTTTAATTATATATTTTTCTTTCTTTTTTTTTTTTTTTAAGACAAGATCTCACTCTGTCACCCAGGCTGGAGTGCAGTGGCACAATCATAGCTCACTGTAATCTCCAACTCCTGTGCTCAAGCGATCCTCCTGCCTCAGCCTCCAGAGTAGCAGGGACGATAGGCTCACGCCATCACGCCTGGCAATTATACTGATATAGAGCCTAAACATGCTCATATCCCTGATGAGAGTGCTGCAAGTTTACAAGCAAAATGTGATGCATTTGCAAAGAAAATAAAAGAAGCTAGAGGAATAGATCTTTTTGTTGGTGCAATGATCCTCATAATAAGCACACGAGGCATTTGCCCTGTACGCAGCAATAGAGAAAGGTGTCAATTACACGTAGACTACTTCAGCTTTCCAGCACATCCCTGAACTGTTTCTGTATGTGATAAAGATGCTACTTTAGAACTAAGAGTTGGCTGGGCACGGTGGCTCAAGCCTGTAATCCAAGAACCTTGAGAGGCTGAGAAAAGTGGATCACTTTAGGTCAGGAGTTTGAGATCAGCCTGGGCAACATAGTGAGAACACTTTCTCTGCAAAAAATTAATAAGAAAGCTGGGCATGGTGGCACACATCTGTAGTCTCAGCTCTACTTGGGGAGACAGAGTAAGAACCTATTTCAAAAAAAAAAGGATTAAGAGTCAAAGTTGTAAAACGCTTTAAGGTTTAAACTTGTGGGACTACTATAGAGTATAATAGAAGGAAATTGAAGGAGATTGGAATAAAATTCTGCTTGAAGAAACAATATTTTTTATAAGTTGTAGATGCATTTTTCAGCTATGCAATACAATAAAACATGGGAAATTTTAGAAATCATAATTTTTTAAAATAATCTAATAACTATATGCTAAACATTCTATATTTAGAATGTGCCTATTTTATACTAGGGCTTAAGAGAAGTAGTTGGCTCTGACAACTGAATAGCTGTTTATTATGAATAAACATCTTATTTACATGTAATCTTTGTTATACATAACCAGTCTATAAAACAGCACAGAAATAAAATATCTGCCTGTTTAAAAAAATTGTAAGCCTGGCACAGTGGCTCTCGTCTGTAATTCTAGCACTTTGGGAGGCTGAGGCAGGAGGATGGCTTCAGGCCAGGAGTTTGAGCCTAGCCTGGGCAACACAGTGAGACTCTGTCTCTACAAAAAAATTTTAAAATTAGCTAGGTGTGGTAGCTCACATTAGTAGTCCTAGCTACCCAGGAGGCTGAGGTAGGAGGACCCAGGAGTTCAATGTTACAGTGAGCTATGATCATGCCACTGCACTCCAGCCTGGGCAACAGAGTGAGACTCTGTCACTAAAAACACTTTAAAAATAAATAAATTTAAAAATACATAAATAAATGAAATCATAACTTATTTATTTATTAGAGATGGGGAGTTCATTCTGTCACCCAGGCTGGAATGCAGTGGCATGATCATAGCTCACTGCAGCCTCCAACTCTTGGGCTCAAAAGACCCTCCTGACTCAGCCTTCTGAGTCTCTGAGATGAGCCACCACAGGGCTATAAAAGTTGTTTTAAAGGTGAAGATTTTGCACACCAAGTACCAGTCAAGATTTTGACTCCAGTGACATAATATAACATAGATTTTTATTTTTAATTGCACAAAGAGACACCAAGCCTTTCAAGTATCAAACAACTATCTTTGCAAACTTTTTTTTTTTTAAATGCTATCTTTGTATTTTCTATTCATAATGCACAAACTTTTCTGCTCACAGCTGACTTAATCATCTTCCTGTGTTAGTATGTTTAAGAAGGCAGTCTTGGTGGCTTGCGCCTGTAACCCCAGAGACTCCAGACGTTGAGGCGGTAGAATTGCTAGACACCAGTGCAAGACACCATCTCTATAAAAAATTTTAAAAATTAACCAGGCAGGCCGGGCGCGGTGGCTCACGCCTGTAATCCTAGCACTCTGGGAGGCCGAGGCGGGTGGATCGCTCAAGGTCAGGAGTTCGAGACCAGCCTGAGCAAGAGTGAGACCCCGTCTCTACTAAAAATAGAAAGAAATTATATGGACAACTAAAATATATATAGAAAAAATTAGCCGGGCATGGTGGCGCATGCCTGTAGTCCTAGCTACTCGGGAGGCTGAGGCAGTAGGATCGCTTGAGCCCAGGAGTTTGAGGTTGCTGTGAGCTAGGCTGACGCCACGGCACTCACTCTAGCCAGGGCAACAAAGCAAGACTCTGTCTCAAAAAAAAAAAAAAATTAACCAGGCATGGTGGTGCGCTTCTGTAACCCCAGATACAGATACTCAGAGGCTGAGGCAGGAGGATGGCTGGAGCCCAGGAATTTGGGGCTGCAGTGAGCCAGCCTGGGTGACAGACTGAGATCTCATCTCTTTAAAAAAAAAAAAAAAAGTCCCATTATATATTGTTGGTTAAAGAAATTTGAAAGGCCAGCGCAGTGGCTCACGCCTGTAATCCTAACACTCTGGGAGGCCGAGGCGGGAGGATAGCTCGAGGTCAGGAGTTTGAGACCAGCCTGAGCAAGAGTGAGACCCTGTCTCTACTAAAAAAAATAGAAAGAAATTATATGGACAGCTAAAAAAATATACATAGAAAAATTAGCCAGGCATGGTGGCACATGCCTGTAGTCCCAGCTACTCGGGAGGCTGAGGCAGAAGGACTGCTTGAGCCCAGGAGTTTGAGGCTGCTGTGAGCTAGGCTGATGCCACGGTACTCTAGTTCAGGAAACAGAGCAAGACTCTGTCTCAAAAAAAAAAAGAAATTTGAAGAGAAACGGTGCCTAAAAGTGCAGTTTATGTCCTTTTGAAAAGATGTATAAGTGCATGTTCTTGTATACCTTCTTCTATAGCACTTTTTTTGAAAGACTATTTTTTTATTTCAAAATATTAAGGGAATATAAATGTTTTTGTTACATGGCATGAGTCAGGGCTATAAACGTGCCCATCACCCTATAGGACTTTTTAACAGATGTACTTTTATTTTTATTTAATGACTTGAGTTCATTCCCTTAATTTAAGTACCTTGGCAATTATGAGCTTTATACCAACACCATATTAAGGAAATTCTTTTGAAGAAAGTTTTCTGATTATTGTCAAACTTCATAAATGATTAAACTTAATTTTTACATATAAAAATGTCTAAAAGGATAATATGATCAAGAGCATATAAATTGTACATTGCCATAGGAACTTGCATGATTAAATTACACATAAAAGCATATTGTTTGCCAGGTATGGTGGCTCATGTCTGTAATCCCAACACTTTGGGAGGCTGAGGTGGGAGGATTGCTTGAGGCCAGAGTTCAAGACCAGCCTGAGCAATATAGTGAGACCCCCATTTCTACAAAAAAAAAAAAAGCATATTATTTTCTACTTTTAACTCAAATAGAGCTTATAAGAAACAAACAAAAGCTATTAGACTTTAGCTCGTACTATGGTCTGACTGAGTCAAATACCCAAAGCCCTCAGCAATCTGATTTTCAACCCCTTTCTGCAAATGGCTCTGCTCTGCCAGTAGAGGGCACCATGTGCATACTGGGCAGAGAGGGCCAAAGGCTTATTATTGAGTACAAAAACCCAAAGAAACCAGTTTGCACATGATTTCTTTCTCTTGGAAGGAGTAGCCCAGCAGTGTGGGTGTGAGTGAAGACTGGAACTGGAGGGTAGGTTGCTACAGCAATTATGCAGAACTTCAAGCTTTCTTACGCCACCCCTTGGCAGTTCAGCATCCAGAAGAGCCTGAGTTCAGACTTGGCCTAAGGGGGTCACAAAGTATAATTATAATCAAATGGTTGTTTTTAGAGGTTGGTTACTGGCAAAATGAAGAAGAGTGAGAGCTTAAGGAGGGTCTTTTGTGTTTTTTGTTTTGTTTGTTTGTTTGTTTGTTTTTGAGACAGCGTCTCATTCTGCTGCACTGGGTAGAGTGCAGTGGTGTCATCATAGTTCACTGCAACCTCCAGCTCCTCGGCTCAAGCGATCCTCCTGCCTCAGCCTCCCTACAGGCACACTCCACTGCACCTGACTTTTTTTTTTTTTTTTTTTTTTTAAGTAGAGACAGGGTCTCGCTCTTGCTCAGGCTGGTCTGGAACTCCTGAGCTCAAACAATCCGTCCACCTCGGCCTCCCAGACTGCTAGGATTACAGGCGTGAGCCACCGTGCCCAGCCGAGGGTCTTTTGTGTTTGAGGCAGTCCTTGTAGCAAAAATCAGACCAAGCTTACAATCAAGAGACCTAGTTCTATTCTTAGTTATATCAATTCCTGAGTTACTTTGTACAAACGATTAATAACAGGGAAAACCAAGTTCGATCGGTTCAACACATTAGAAGCTTTGCTTTGGCTTTTATTACACATGCTTAAATAAGAATTACTCATAGTTTTAGACTTTCCTGTCATAATTATGGAAATTTATATTTCTACTCAAGTAGTCATTAAATATTTGATTTGGAAAAATATATTCGCACTCTTGTGCATAGTGTGTTTAAAGATTTAATCCCAGCTAACATTTATTTTAACTATGTAATGTTAACATAATTCAGATTAACCTAACTAATTTTTAATCTAGCAAAGAACAGATAGCAATGGCCGAGGTTATTGCAGAAACTTGAAAAATTGTGTGTATTTCATTTAAGATTTGAGACTCTCCTAAGAGCAAGTAAAATACCCAGCTTTCCAGAGGCAGAATTTTATATGGAAAAAAAAGATATACAATGTAGAATTGTTCAAAATGTTAGAAACAATATGCATGAAGTGGCTCCTGTATACTCAATAAATGGTCTCTTATTCTGCTTTTTAATAACATTATTTTGGAGCGATGGCTGCGGTTGAAGTAACTCCCTGTGGCTCATAAGTCTAACCTGAAAACAACAGAGCCATCTCCTGTTTAGGTTCCCTGCAATGTCGTATCTGTAAGGAACCAAATCCTGCCACGAAGGATAACGAAGAGGTTACACAGGTTTTAACTCTGGGTCTCACTGAGGCAGCAACAAAGGAATTTCGTTGCACAACACAGAGCAAATCTTCATAAACATCCTCCTTAGAGAACACCCACCTCTCCTTTTCTACACAAGTCAGGTAGTTGCCTTAAAACACTCACCATTCCAGTCTTCCTCTCAGTTTTCTTGCTCCCTATTCTTTTCTTTCCTTGGGTTGTTCCTTGTCCTTGCTTCTGTAGATTAGTAATTCGGCTCTCTGAAAAGAGATACTTTTCAAAACGATGTTTGCTTTTATTGGATTAGACACCAACCAAATTATTGACTGAATTTGTCATTATCTGGCTAAACTACATTATCAAAATCACAAGTAGTTTCAGAAACCTCTCTGACCTAGAAAGAGATCAACAAGTCCAAATCTCATATTTTACAGATCAGAAAGCTGAGACCCAGAGAGGGTAACTGGATTGTCCAAGTTTCCTTGATTAGTTACAAAGCTGGGATCAGAATCTGGATCCATTGATCCCAGCCTGCTTTGGCCTTTAGTGCACACTGCCTTGAGCTAAGTTTTTAGTTATAGCATTTGCATTGTAATGAGGTCTTCCTTAATGCAAGAAAAGCTAGCATCTTAAAACAAAAATAAAATGTTCTTTCATAGGATTTTCTTTTCCCTTCACAGTTATGGAACAACTTTTCTGCCCATGTAGAGAATAAATAATCAATATTAAATAAAGCATTTATTAATTGTGAACATGTTTCATCTAAATGATAAACTGTAAATATAGTGTATATATTTTTATAAAAGGTAATTTTGAAAATATATTGAGAAAATCATATGTAGGTAACATTACACTAGTTGACTCAAAATATAACTATAGATCTTTTTTAAAATTGAGATTTATCTAATCATCTCCATTTCTTTGATAGAGACATAAAGAACTTTTTATCTTCTTTACCATCTCTGGTTTTGTATGCAGACGAAGCACAAGTCTTTACGAGAAATACTAACTTCTGAGTAGAACATATTTTTCAGCACTATTACGGGCAATAGCAGTACAAAGATGAGTAAGTCATTCTCTTGAGTACCTCAGTGTAGTAGAATAACCTCGCCATACTCCTAATTATTGAAACCATCAAATCAACCAAAATGTCATCCTCCTCCCTAGCATCTTCTAAGTAATTCCACCAGAAATGGTTCAAGTTTTTTTTTCCCCAAAGGGTGAAGAAAAATCTACTTTAATAATACCTCTACTTTATGAAACACAGCAATATGACACATTTCCATCTTATCAAAGTATTACTGCATGGAATCACTTATCTTGACTTTCCTGACAGCATGCCTAAGATACCCACAGAAATAAACAGTTGTTGAAAATATTCTTTATCATCACAGCAAAAGGCCGAATGGGCACGTTCCTTCACTGGAAAAAAAAATGTGTGTGTGTGTGTGTATGTGTGTGTGTGCATATATATATATATATATATATATATATATGGATTGAAAATATTTATGGAAGAAAGTCAATAAAAAACAACAATACTAGCTGAGCAAGAGCGAGACCCCATCTCTACTAAAAATAGAAAGAAATTATCTGGCCAACTAAAAATATATATAGAAAAAATTAGCTGGGCATGGTGGTGCATGCCTGTAGTCCCAGCTACTTGGGAGGCTGAGGCAGTAGGATTGCTTGAGCCCAGGAGTTTGAGGTTGCTGTGAGCTAGGCTGATGCCACGGCACGCTAGCTCAGGAAACAGAACGAGACTCTGTCTCAAAAAAAGAAGAAAAGGAAAAAAAAAAAAACACAACAATACAACAATAAAAAATAATGCAAATTTAAAAATACAGTATAACTATTTATATAGCATTTACATTGTTTTAAGTATTATAAGTAATCTAGAGATTATTTAAAGTATAAGGGAGGATATATGTAGGTTTTATGAAAATACTGGGCCATTTTATATCAGAGACTTAGGCATCTGCAAATTTTGGTATCTGTGGGGAGTCCTGAAACCAATCCCTTGCAGATAGCAAGGAAGGACTGGTTGTCTGCTCCAGGTAAGTATTATCATCTGCAAACTGAGTCCAGGATGGTATCATGGTTTTTGGTGTGATTAACAAGGAAAAAAAGATACTTGCAAAAATAGCTCAACTGTGGTTGTCTTTATCTGCAGACAAACGAGACCAGTCATGAATCTTTGCAACCTAAGTTTGGTTTAAATTAAGAAAATGTGTGGTGGTAAACCACGTACATTTAAGCATAGAGGTTGAATACTAATATTTTTTACTTATTACATTGGCAAAGATTTTAAAAGCTAACTCCCCATGTTAGTGAGGACCCTGGGAAATTTGCTCTCTAACACCCACTGGTGGGAATGTATATTGTCATAACCTTGCTGGAAGGCTATTTGGCAGTGGATATCGAAAGCTTTGACACTAGAAAATAGTCATGACCTTTGAGTCAACAACTTTGCTTTTAAGAATTTGCTTATGACAACAATCAGAGTTAGGGAAAAAGGAGGTTAATACCACATGACTTATAATAACAAAAAAACTGAAGAACACTTAAGTACCCAACAACAGGGGGTTGGTCAACTAAATCATGGTATAAGCAAGGGTTGGAATACTATGCAGCTGCTAAAAATATTATTAAATAAGATTTAGTGGTATAAGAAAATGTGATGTATTTTAAGAAAAAGAATATACACACAAACACATAGAATCTATATAAACATATTTTAAAAGCTGTAAAGAATATATAACAAAAACTTCACAGTCATTCTCCCTGAATGGATATATGATAAATAGTATTTATTTTCTTCTCTGTATTTTTCTGGACTTTCTAAGTTTTCTATAATAAACATGTAGTACTTTTATAATTAGCAAAAATATGAATATATTTCTTTTCTTTTAAAACCAGGCCTTTCTCAGTTGATTGCGCAAATGTGATAAAGACATACATTTAGGAGAAAATATGCAACAGTGCTTCAATGTGTTCATATCACACTTGCATACAAATAGTTGTATGCAAACTATTTTGTCAAGCCTCAAGTACATCCCTGGTCTTGGAGCTCAGCACAGTTTCCTTGCCTTTGGCAGAATGCAATCCAAAAAGGAGCACCTCAGTGGGCTGTCCCTGAGCCATGAAACCTTCCAGAATCCTGTTAGCATAGTAGAAAGGCCAATTCCCCACTGAACAGGCAGATGGTGAAACATCCCCTTGGCTCTTGTACATCTAGCCATGTGGGTGCAGACACAGCTGAAAAAAGGCAAGCAAGCTCTCCAAGGCTAGGCAAAATTAGTCCTCTCTCAAGGGACTGCTGTGCCATGCCAGCTGGTATTTCCTGCGATGCCCCCAGGCCAATCCAAGGGTGGGTAATGGGCAAAAAACAATAGGGCTTAACCTGAAGGCCTGAGTATCCCAACCAGTGAGGAGCTAGCTGGGCTTTGAATATTGTGAATACACTGTCAGCAAGTAACAAGTCTTTCAGGAAGCAAAGAATTCCATGTGACAGCAAAGTGGAAAGAGGCCTTGACCAGGAGCGCTGGGTTATGGTTACTTCTCACATGCCGCCCTCTTTGAATTTCAGTTCCTTCTTCTATAAAATACTGGGGGTGGTATAGGGAGTAGCTGGATGAAATGAGCTATAAAGTTGCTTCTAGCCTTCAAAACCTTTATAATGATTTATAATGAAGTTATACAATATACATTTCAGTCACTAAAAATTTACTCAGTACCTGTTGTACCTGGCCAGGAGGAGCCAGGTAAACAAAACACTGTGCCTACAACCCACAAGACTCACAGTCCAAAGCATCGAAAAACTTCCTGGTTCTGATATGTATAATTATCCACTCTACCAGTTATATAAGAGAATGTTTTTTATCAAAATCGAATTTTCTCTGTTGCCAGTAAAGCTAATTCCACTATTAGTGAGAAATGTGTATACTGTATACTGGGAGGTAGTATAGTTTTGGGTTAAAATCATGAGTTATAGAATCAGAGAGTCCCAGTTAAATCTTAGCCCCACCATTTTCTAACTGAGTGACCTTGAAAAAATTATTTGAATTCTCTCAGCTTCAGTTTCCTCATCTGTAAAAGGGGAATAATATTAGTACCCCATGTCCTGGAACTATAGTAGGGAGTAAATGACCTGAGTTATTTACAATAAGCTCTCAGTAAATCATTGTTATCTGTTGTTAATATAGAAAGTGTAAAAATAATTTTAATATCAGTTTTAAAACAAGCACAAAATCTTGGAATGTCAGATTGAAAAAAAAAAGACCTCAGAAATAATTTCATTTCAATCCTCTCATTTTACATAAGGAAATCATTACTCAGAAAGGATGAGTAGGGCCCAGGCATCCCTAAGAGCTATTTTATTTTTTTAGACCCTAATAATTAATTAAGAAATATAATGTGCTTTTCTGAGAAACTAAAAAAATATATTTTATAAATCATGTGGCAATTATTTCAATCACTACTATTATTTTGAATTGTCTATTTCCTGCTTACTGAAATTTGACTGCCATTTCCGAAAGTCTTTCCAAGAAGAATCTAGCACTTTGGCTAAATAGCCCAATTGACCTTGCCCCAGCTTCACAAAACTCAAATTGTGATTGATCCAAGTAGGCTCAGAATTGCCCTCCCAGTGCAAACGTGCCACTCATACGTTTTCCCCTCTTGCTTTTTCTAGCCACTTTTGGCTAGTCAGAAAAAATAATTTCAAGTTTGTTTCATTGACTCCAATCAGACAAAAATATCGTTTCTAGAAATCAAGACTGTGGATATACAACAGTGTCTGGAGAGCAATAAGAAAGGAGAAGGAAATGGAACTCATAGAAGTTACAGAGAAAGGGAACTAACATTTATCCCATGCTTTCTACGTGCCCAGGGACTCACTCAATCCTCACAACAACCCTGTGAGTTCGAGATGACTATCCCCATTTCAGGTAAAAAAAAAAAAACGGAGGGTCAGAGAGCAACTTGCCTGCAGTTGCACAGCCAGGAAATGATGGAGTTGGAATTTGAACCCAGGCCAGTCGGTTTCCAAACTCTTTCCATTAAGTCGGCCGTGCTCCAACCCACAGTCTTAATGACAATCGAATTGATAGAGAACCTCTTGGAGCAAAAAATATATTTTAAAAAATAGTTCCTATAAAACGATTTAGTCACATATTTGGAGAGAAGAGATCCATTATGCAATTCACTAAAATGTGTTGAATGTCTAGTGAGTGTTACCAAAGCACTGAATTTCAACCGTCAAGACTCATCCCCAGTATCATAAGTAATGCTCTAGTCCTTCCTAACATGGTTTTCTTATATTATGTGTTATGATTCTTGTATTGTCAGAAAAGAGGGTGAAACTTAACAGATGAAGATGAAGACAGGATTATACGCATTTTATTTCTATAAGAACTTTTCTCTACATCCAATCTCTTTGTAATCAATTGATTCATTTTTCATGGCCTTTTGGAGAGTGAAGGTTTTGTGTTCTCCTTCACCTCCCTCCCCTGGCTTTTTTTCAAAGCATTTTTCCAGTCCACTTACAGTTCAGAACAGATGTAGATTCTGGCCTGCTCCCAGAATCTTGCTGCTAAATCATGACTCCACCATTCCCCATGGACTGAGTAGTGCCGAAGTAGAAAATGACTTCAATCCACAGCAGAATCTGTGTTGCTGCCAATCCAATTTAAGCCCAAAGGAGTCAATCTTATTTGCAGCACTTTTTTTCATTTCCAGTTCAAGCTGAGAATATATAGTACATCATATTTTGATGATTTATGAAGTATATCTTAAGGCTTCTCTCTCCCTCACTGGCCCACATTGTCATTTGTCAATTCCCCAGACTTGAAGAGCAGCAAAGGAGCAAAGCCTTCAGCAAATCTGAGACACAATAGATAAACAATATCTAGACGTGGCTGCCATGCAAAAAAACCATGAACTCAAAGAGAAAATAAAATGAGTCTTTAAAAAAAATAACTGCAAATCACTTAAATGTGAATAAAATTTTGAGCATATGACTGAGAAGATTAATGCAACATAACTTTGGGTTACTCACGTATACTAATGTCAGCTGGATCATTTCCCCATCACTGATGAGTACAGGAAACTGTATTGTGTTGATAAAGAGCAGATGAGAGAAGTGATGGCTGTGGGTAACTCAGCCCTTTATTACAGTAAAAGCTACTCCAGAAAACCCCAGGCTCAAAATACTGCAACATGCAATGGCAGGAACACAAAGGGAACAGAACATGCTGTTACAAACTTCAATTTCAGGAATATTTAAAGAATATCCACCATGAAATGGCCTTGACTGGGTGTAGCTTAACGTCTTCATTATAGATAAAGCAGAAGCACCAAGTATCCTCATGACAAATTTGGGGGCTCCCAGAACCTGTCTATTCAGGGTTCTTTTTTTCACTTGCTTAAATATATTTAGGTTCTTTGAGCTATGACATTCCCCCAGATAAGCTTACTAACTTCATTCATTTATTCATTCACCAAATATGTGCTGAGCTCTTCCTATGGGTCAGTCATTGTCCACGGCATTGGACGTAGAGTGTTGAACAAGGAAGACAAGGTCCTTGCTATTATGAAGCAATTAATCCAGAATCACACTTATATCCCCAACAAGCAAATTTTAAACGTGTGATTTATTTCGTCAGTGTAGAAAATGCTCAGTACTTACAAATGATATTTCAGAGTGAATGTGTTTTACTACCAATTTCAAGATTTTTCTTCTCCAAAGGATCCTTTCATTTTTTTAAGCTGCAAAACAAATAGTCTTGAATGATATTAAAAACAAGCAATGAAAACTTGGAACTTTTAGAAGAGCTATTTATTGCTATAAAACTGTGCAAAGCTTACCCTACCCTAAAAATCTCTGTAGAACAAAAATGTAACAATCCAAAAGGACACACATTCACCAAGAGTGCAGTTCATTAGTCTTTAATGTACATAAGTCTAAAGAAATAACTTGTTAGTTTCTATTAACGTTTGATGAACTTTGACAAATTAGCACAAAGGATTAGATCAAGTGAATTATCTGAACAGGAGGTCTAAGCAAATAACAAAAATTAAATATAACAAAAGATATTGGACTAAGGTCTATCCTCTTTATAGAGGAGGAAATAGACTTTCAAGAGGTAAAGCAACTGGCTCTAAAACACAGAATTAGGGTAAAGGGCAGGAGGTCATGAGGAAGGCAAAGGTGGGAGTGAGATCTATAACTAACAATGGTGACCACCAGATTTCAGCACTTCATCAGTACAGGCTCACTTCCTCCACATGGGGAAAAAGTTAAAAAGAAAAAAAATACATAGGGAAAGTAGCTGGGAGCCAAGCCTCAGCTGGGAACAACAGGAAGCAGCAGCACGTTGAGTGTCACTGTGGCCACTTCAAATGGCAGAAGGTGAGGAACCAGCATAGTCGGCAAATATAAATGGATGTATGTACACAAGAGGACAGAAATCAGGACAACGGTCTCTGAAGCTGCAATAATGAATAAGACATAGGGAACTCTATTCTAGCAAACTGAATTTAGAAGAGGACACAGACTTATTACACTACCTGAGAAAAGGGGATAAGAGTCAAAATGATGAACACAGTGAGCCCAGGAGAGGTAGGTGATTAATTCAGTTGAAGAAACTAAGAAATTTCACCCCAAAATATGACTCCTTGGTATAAAGAATTTTTTGAATTAAAGGCCCTTAGAGATCAAATGGCCCTTGGAAGGGGCTTTACTTCTAACTGCATAACCAAGACCAACCCATCAAATGAACAATGGACTTCCCTTCCCTGTTATCTTTCTGTATTGCCGCAAGAAAATCAAGAATGCAAACAGACCTGGCCCAAATCATTTTAAACATAATCCCTGTCTCTCAGGTTAATTTACAAGTCAATCTGTTTCCCCCCATTCATTTATTCTCCCAAGTATCTATTCATCCTCCCTAGCAACCATTTATTGCCCTTAAACAGAATTACCTGTATTCCTCATCTCCTCCCCTCTCTGAAAGGATGGTATAAAAATATCTGGATCCCACTGGGATATTGAGTAACACTTTGTGATTCTCCCCACGTGCAAGTTAAAAAACCTCTTTCTTTTGTTAATCTTAACTGTGAGTTAATCTTTCAGCAAACTTTCGCTGGAAAGGAAAACTTCCCCTTACCCATACACAGTCAAATAACATAGGTATCATAAAGGAGGGATTTTGCTCTGTGTACTCAAGTATATACACAGGAGTTTCCCAAGTAAACAAGTGGGGAAAGATCATAGCATGCCAACTTGGAAAACAGCAAGTCCCAAGGTAATGAACTAAAATCATGTATTATGGCTAAAGCTTAAATATCAAGGGGGAAAATCGGTAGATGAGTCTAGATGTAACAGAGGGAACAGCCTGCTTTACAAGTTGTCTCTTTAAAACTCCCCCCACTCTTTTTGGGAATTAAAACCTACATCCCTACCTGAGGCCAGTAATCAGAGGGGCAGGGAAATGTCCTTTTTTCTTTGTGCCAGGCTCAACGAATTATCTGGGCAGAGGTCATGAGATTGTTTCGCTGGAGATGGGACGGATCAGAACCATCAACTATGCTTAAACAGCAATAGCAATAGTGTGAAGCTGAAAACCCTCCTTTTAGAAGCTCTGCATTTCTGCTTATATTTAGAAAAATGGTACTTTAAGACTCGAGTCTGCCATGTCCCTCATTTGCTGGCAAATTAATAAACCTCCCTTTCCTTCTCCTCAAACACTTGTCCTAGTTCTTCTGATGCGGCCTCAGGGACAAGTGCTGACCTTTTGGTAACATGGAGAAGTAGGTAAGGGTTTTGGGCATTATTCTGAGAAAAACCAGTGAAGCATTTTGTTTTGTTGGTGTAACTTCCTCTTGAAAATCATTTTAAGCTTACAGGAAAGTTACAACTATAAAAAAGATTACATAGAACACCCACGTACAATTTACCTATTGTTAACATTGTCTTCCATTTGATTCTCATTCATTCTCTCTCTCTCCCCCATATAATACATATATACATATAAAATTTTTTGAACTTTTTGAGAGTAAATCACATACAGCCACTGAAGTGATTTCATTAGTGGGAGAACGTTATTAGACTTGTATTTTAGAACAATCACCCTCATGGAAGTAGGAAGATCCTGAGGAATATATATCAGAGGTCTGGAAGTAAAATAATGAAGCCTGGCCAGCTGGCTCATGCCTGGAGTCCCAGCCACTTGGGAGGCTGAGGCAGGAGGATAGTTTCAGCCCAGGAGTTCAAGGCTGCAGTAAGCTAGGATCGTGCCATGCTAGGACCGTGCACTGTACTCTATCCTGGGTGACAGAGCAAGACCCCATTTTTAAAAAAAAAAAAAAAAGACAGTAAAATAATGAGAGATCAAATGAAAATTGCCTCTGTGGGGATGAGGAGAAGAGAGTACACTGAAAAGAGAAATAAGCATTGCCAATTGGACGTGGTATCTGTGGGACACTGGAGAAAAGAGTGGAACCTGGGTTTTGGGACTGGATAACAGAGTGGCTGGAGGCCCTGCCACGACATAGAATAATGATAACACAACAAGAATATGAGTAGTTTATATATAAAGAATGCTAATTATATGCTGGGCACTGTTCCAAATGCTCTATGTGTATTCATATAACCCTCAAATAAATCCCAGGAGGTTACTTCTTTTATTAACTTCATTTTACAGATGAGAAAAAAAGATATTTCGAGGGGAAAGAGGATGGAATCAGTTTTTGAGATGGTAAGCATACCTTCTCTTTCTAGAAGCTCCCCCCCAAAAAGCAAGAAAAATGTGGGACCATGGGTCAAGGATTGTCTTAGAAAATCTGGACCATTTAACTTTTATCACATCAGGAGATAGCTTGACATTTTATATATAATTTTATATGCCTGTAATGCTGGAGATTATGTGGATATTATATTAATTAATACAGCTTTAGCTCACTCAGCAGAAAACTAAACCTAAAATACCAAAGATTAAGAGCTACTTTCAATCACGGATTTCTCTCAAATGATGCAAGGCAAAATTAGGTATGGAAATGGCAAATCAATTTTATTCCTATTTTAATTTTCAAAATAGTTAAAAAAAAAAAAAAAATCACTGAGATGAAAATCAGCGTCTCCCAGGCGCCCCCTTGTGGCTTGGATTAATGATTCCCAAGTTTATCTGATGGACAGAATTTACCTGGAGAACTTTATGAAAATAGTTGCCAAGGCTGCAAGCACATATTATCAGAGCAGGGTAGGAAGAGATCTATATATGGCTGAAAGCTCTCCCAAGTGATTTTGATGACCAGCCACTCTGAAAATCTGCAGCTTAAAAATTCTTTTTTTTCTGAAACAATTTCGGAAACAAAGTTTTTAGAACCATAAAAAAAATTAGGGATCATTTTGTCTCGTTGTTACATTTTACATGTGAAAAAACTGAAATCAAAGACATGAAATGGCATGCCCAAGTCACAGAGAATGTAAATGTCAAAACCAAGAGCAGAACCTAATGTCTCCTGGTCCTCAATTCAGCATGATTAATTGGAACAGTGCTGTCCATTCCAATCTATCTCCACATGTCTATCCCTGAACTCACTGAGAGTTCGGCAATGTCCCCGACCCCCTACCTCACCTCTGACTGAGGAGAGCACAGACAATGTTGCCAACAGATATTCTTTGGAGGTACATTTTTTTCCTTTCTAATATTTGGCATACCTTAAAGATTGATTTTAAGGAAGCACAGGGAAATAAGCAGGAGAAAGTGCACCATATAGGACAAGCCTCTCGAATAAGTTGTATCCCTTCTCTTCTCCAAGATTTGCCCATAACCAATCTTGGGGAAGTGCTGAGCAGGGAGGACTCCCTACAAATATCAAAGTATTGATAAGGAAACCCCCCATCTATTACTTAGCACAGCAGCCACCTGAGACCCCCACCCTTCATGGAAGACCCACATTAGCATAATACTAACCTAACACCTGGCACATCAGCATAACACTAAACCTATTATCTGGCACATCGGCATAACACTAAACCTATTACCTGGTGCAGAAACTAACCTAACCTATTACCTGGCGGGCATTAGTCACCTGAGACCCCCACCCCCTGGCTCACCCCAACTTAATAAAAGTGGGAAAAATCGGGTAGACGGGGCTCAGAATTTGGTGGCGAGACCCCTCTGAGCCCGCCGGCGAATAAACCTTGATTCTCCGACTCTCCGTGTGCCGCTCGGTTTGTCCTCGGGACCACTCGCTGTCATTCCACATTAAACTTTCATTCATTTGGGACTTGAAATTTGAAAGGGCATCTGAAAACACAGCTCCCCAGGGAGGGGAATGAGGAAGGTATAACAGGAAAAACCACCTTCCAGTCTGCCCCTAGGCAAGGATTAGTTGACAATCTGCAGAAAGATGGACTTAAGGCCTGAGTTAGGTTCTGAATGATGAAAGGAATTTGGAAAGTAGAGAAATAGGCCCGACATCATTTGTCTACCTCACCATTTCGCAAGCTCTAGTTCTATTTATCCCCAACATAATTATATTTCTGAGATTCCTTTGGGTTCTTGGCCTCTGATCTCTTTCAGTGCCCACATCTACTTTGAGAAATTCAGAGTTCACCTAAACTTTGCTTTCTTAGAAGTCAGACCAGCAGCGTGGATATCCCCTGGGAGCATGTTTAAAAAGCAGAAACTTGGGGCCCCACCCCAGACCTACTGAAGTAGAATTCGCATTTTAACAACATCCCCAAGTGATTCATGTGCCCATTAAGGTTTGAGAATCACCACTCTAAAAAATAAATTTCAGAATCTTGTGGCTGAGTAAGATACAAAAGGTTACCTAGGCCAATTCAGAGTTTTTTCAACTGTATTGAAATCAAGAGTTTCATGGAATGTTTCCGTGATTCCAAGAAGCACCATTATGTTTTGCTGAAGTTTTGCTGAATGTCTAAATGTTTTAAGTTGGGAGATTATATCAGAACCCAGTTTCTTCTCTTTCTTTAAATCACACGCTTAACTTCACCTATGGGAGTACATTTGTTTCCAAATGAAACCAGAGAACTAGATAGAAAACAGTGCAAGCATTGTCATTTGAAGTAGAAAATAAATGGCAGTGGCTCTCAGAATGTAAGAGATATGTGGACTTCAGCAAATTACTTGGTTTTCTCAAGTATTAATCACTACATCGATAAGATGGAGACGATACTGTCTGGCCTGTGTATCTCCCAAGAATGTTAAAGGAGCAAAAGAGTTCCCAGTCTCTGCAGATGGCACTGCTGACTACCAAGTGGCTCAGATCAGAAACGTGGGGGCCATCCCGACTTCCCACATCAAGTCCATCCCCAATTATTACCAAGCTTATCACGTCACTCAAAGCCTTTTTTCTAACTAAAGGAAGAAGCCAAGGCACAAAATATAATTTTAAAGAGTTTACTTGAGCCCAGGTGAGGAGAGCTGCCCAGGACACACTTCCCAGCTGTCTTGGGGAGTGCTCTGGTGGCCTTTGTTACAAGCAAGTTTTTAAAATCAAAGGGGAACTAAGATTGGGCTGATACAAAGTTGTTTGACAGGAATTCTTGTTGGCTTACAGAAGTAACATCGGTTAGTGTTTGGCTATCCACTGTCGAACTACAGGGTCTGAGTTACGCTGTGTCCAGCATATGGCATTTTATGGCTACTGTCCTCAGTTGGTCTAGGCCCCACACAGCAAGTGGCTTCAAGAGGTAATTATTTAGCTCAAGGTGGTGGTGAGATATGATTGCAGTCACATTTTAAATGCCTGTCTGGGCCCTATAATTTAAAGGGACTCACATTCCCCAGATAAAAAGTTTCTTCTCTTTCTCACCTTCCAGTTTATTCTCTTTCTCACCTTCCATTTCTTTTATCCTCGCTGCCACTACTCTGGACCAAGCCACCAACATATTTCACCTAAACCATGGCCTCCTTTGTTGACTCCTGCCTCTATTACCCTTCAAATCATCATTTAGCTTGAAACCAGGGGATTTTTTGAAAAATAATAATAATAATAATAATTTTGGTCACAAAATTCCCCTACCTCAAATTCTTTAATGGCTTTCCACGAAATACCCTTAGGTAAAAGACCCAAATCATGGTTTGACTCTGACTTCTGCCTTCAGATCTGGCCCTTAACACCTTCTCTGTGATCTCCTCTCTCCCCACCTTCTAGTTATATCGTTGTTGAAAATCAGGATTCATAGAACATAATCAGGAAACAACTGAAGGAAACCAAAGTATGCTACCCCCAAATATACTTCTTTGTCATGTTTTGATATGGTTATTCAGAGAGGTTGCAGACAGAGGAATCGCTCTGAAAAGCTGTTCTTTTGTGGGAGAGATTTGCATCTGTAGAGGAAATCTACATTAGTGAGGTAAACAGCAGATGCAAATAGGCTTTCTCTGAGGTCCCCCGTTATCTGCTTTTTCCAGGTGTAGGAAAGATTAACTCACAGGAAAAGCAGTCTAAAAGTCTGACACTTTAAAAGGCTGATAGAGAAGTTTACCACAGGCTACCCCTCTGATCTTTCTGAGGGCCACTGCCTATGATGCTTCATTTGCATAATAAGCCTGCTTTTGCTCACTGACTTTCCTCTCCTTCCCTCCCCTAACCTGCACCTGGGCTCCAAGCCTCTATTCCTTTCTGTACAGCACAAAAACTTTAGTCATCTGGCTCCTCTTTGAGTCTCATGTTTCGAGGACACCTGTGTCCATGTGCACATTAATGAATGTTTGTAGTTTTTTCCCATTAATCTGTCTATTGTCAATTTGTTTTATAGACCCAAATTATCGAATCTTGAGAAAGGGAAGGGAAGAAAATTCCCTTCACTTCTACATAACCTAATATCTGTCTTCCACTGTCTCTTTAACCCTTCATGTGACAGTTTCTTCTCTGATGCTTGGATGAAGATGCCAGCTGTTTCAATAGCTTTTTGGTTCCTTTTTGGGTAATAGAAAATATTATAGTCATTTCCAGTGGCAAGCATATTTCCAGTTCAATATTTTCAAATATCTAATCCCCATAGCAAAAAAAAAAATAATAATCAAAAGAGTAAATAGACAGACTACAGAATGGGAGAAAATATTCACAAACTATGTATTCCACAAAGGACTAATATCCGGACTCTAAAAGGAACTCAAACTATTCACCAAGAAAAAAAAATTAAAAAGTGGGCAAATTACATGAATAGGCATTTTTCAGAAGAAGATATGCAAGTGGCCAATAAACATGAAAAAAATGATCAAATCATTAATCATCAGGGAAATGCAAATTAAAACCACAATGAGATACCATCTCACTCCAATTTGAATGACCAGTATAAAGAAGTCAAAAAAACAATAGATGTTGGTACAGATGTGGTGAAAAGGGAAAACTTATACATTGTTGGTGGGAATATAAATCAGTACAACCTCTTTGGAGATCAGTATGGAGATTCCTCAAACAATAAAAAGTAGACCTACCATTTGATCCTGCAATCCCACTACTGGGTATTTATCCAGAGGAAAAGAAATCATTATATATCAAAAAGATACCTGCACTTGTATGTTTATCTTGCAAAATTCACAATTCATAATCACAAAGATATGGAATCAACCTAAATGCCCATCAACTGATGAATTGATAAAGAAAATGTTGTATATCTATACCATGGATATAGATATACTACATACACACACACACACACACACACACACACTACTCAGCAATAAGAAAGAATGAAATAACATCTTTGGCAGCAACTTGGGTGGAACTGGAGGCCGTTATCCTAAGTGAAGTAACTCAGGAACAGAAAAATAAATGCTGCTTGTTCAAGTGGGGGGTAACCTGTGGCTACCCAGGACACACAGAGTAGTATATTGGACATTGGAGATTCACAGACGAGAGGTAGGCAGGGAGTGATGGACAAAAAATTACCTATGGGGTACAATGTATACTACTCGGGTGATGTGTACACCAAAAGCCCAGACTCCACCATTATACAATATGTATATGTAATGAAATTTAACTTGTACCCCTTAAATCTATTAAAATGAAAAAAGGAAAATAAAATACCTAGTTCCATGTAACCATCAAAACACAAAACTTGATTTCAAGTTAAATTGTGCTCCAAAGAGGTAGGTATGGCCCCATTCTCCCACTTGGTGACCCCACCTTCCTCAACCCCCTCCATACCTCCATCATGCCAAATCTGGCTTCTGACTTCACCAGAGGTTGAAGCAGAGGAAGAGAGGGGAGGTAAAGAAAGGATTAAAGTTCTCTTTTGGCTGACATACCCATAAGATGCCATGCCAAATGTAATTGTCAAGCCACCCCTACTTCTGGCTTCTCTCCTGACTCTTCAGATGCAGATGACTCCAGCCATTTTGCCTGTGGTCTTTTAATGCATGAGTTGACATCAGTGCACCATGTCCCCAAACTCCTCAGGATACATATCAAATTATCCTACTGGTCCCATTGAAGTCTTTTGCTCTTGTTTTGAGGAAAGTGTAGGACCCCATCCCTTTCTTCCTTGGAGGTGTTGGAAGAAACAGCTCTCTCTCCCAAAAATCATCCCTACAAATCTTTCTTACATTTCCATTCTCTCAACCTTTTTATATCCTTATGTGCCTTAGGGATTCACAAGTTGTGTAACATAACAACTTTCTAGACACCTACCTACCTTGAAATTATTATAGGATAGTCTGTCTTGGAACTCATTTCCATTTCTGATCTCTTGCTCCTGTTTAGGTCAATGCTTGTATTTTCACATTGTGTTGCATGGGATGTTTGTTGATTTCTCAAACACACCACATTCTCACTGACTCCTGGGCTTTCAAACATGGTGTCTCTTCTTGGAACACTTATCCCACCCCATTTCCCTTCATTTGGCTCGTGGATACTCATGCATCTCCAACTCCTCATCCACATTGTGGATAGAAAAGAGTTGAGAGAGTGAAAATAAAGAGAGGATTTGTAGGCCAAAAATATGAACTGGTATTTACTGCATAGCTGAGGAAATAAGAAAAACCAATCAACACATGAAAATCTAATTAATTATGTAGAAACTGCAAGTAAAAACTATGAGACACCATTTCCACCCACCATACTGGCAAACATGAGAAAATGTGACAATATCAAATGTTGGGAGGAATATATATATATATATATATGATTAACTATTGCTGGTAGCAGTATAAATTGGTCCCAAACTCTTTAGAAAACAATTTGTCATTACCTCTTCAAGGTGAATATGTGCATATTCTATTACTCAGCAATTCACTTCCAGCATATACCTGGAGAAACATTTATACATGTGTGTCAGGAGACATGTACAAGAATGTTCATTGTATCACTGTGATGGTCAAAAACTAGAAAGAATCAAAGTGCCCATTGGCAGAGTGGGCAATAGATCATGGTACATTCATACAGTGGGATACTATACCGAAGCAAAAAACAAAGGAACCACAGTTCTATGAAACAAAATGCATAAATCTCAGGAACCTAATGTTAAATAGAAGAATATTTGCAGTGTAATATCTTATGTATAAAGTTCAAAAGCAAAGTTAATATATTTTGGAGATATATATATATATATATATATGTATATATATATATATATATATACACACACAGAGATGTAATAAAACCACAACTAGAAGCAGAGGAAAGACAAACAAAAAATTTAGGATAGTGTTTTTTTCTGGGTCAAGAGGTATAGTGAAGAAATGATACACATATTCATATGATGGACATATGAGTGTTTGTTTTATTCTTTATAATGTATCTATATTTTATACATATCATATATATAAATGACATTCATAAATGGTTTTATATGTATGAAATATTTGGCAAAATTTAAAAAGTGGGGGTTTAGTTATTTCGCCTTTTATTATCAAATGTTTCCACCATAATCAATATTCTCTGTTATCTCAAGGTACCAATGGGGCCTGTGATTCTTGAATGTCAACCCATTTCAAGGTCACCATCTGAGCCTCAGTTCAGAGGAACCATTCTGCCCATGTACCAAGTCCAGCAGTAGACAGTGCAGGAAGTTGGGAGGACAAGAACCAGGTTCTAATCCTGGCTTTGCCATTTACCAGCTGTAAGATCGGAAGAATCTTGGCCTCAGTTTTCTCGCCTACAAAATGAGAGTAACAACTCCAACTTCACAGGGTTGTTGTGAGGATTAACTGAGGTAAACATGCACCACGTACTTGGGACATAGAAAGTACTCAGAACATGTTAATTTCCTTCCCTATCATGAAAGATACAGGTAAGTATGTGTGTTCAAAATGCTATAGAACTATCGTCGTTATTTACAAACCAAATTTAAGCCTGTGCACTATTTAACTCATTGTTTCATTCAACAGAAATTCATTAAATGGTTACTATGTGCCAGGTTGATGATAGATCAGTAGCTTCAACTTTACAGATGAAAAATGGTGTCTTCTCTAACCTCAGGGCTAGACCCAATGACAAGATTTCTGACCCAAGCTTTGCACTACATAAGAATGAAGTCACAGAGACTTAGGCTTTATGCAAGTAATATGTTTAATAAATAATGACAATATGACCCTTGGCGCCAGTTTGGTACTTAAGGCCATTCATACTCCCTGCCATCTGCTGAATCATTGCTAAGCTGGGAAACATGAGTTCCTAAAGCTACCTGGAAGGCTGGTTATGTCACCTCTGGTTGAAATGGATCCTGAAATATATGTCATCCCCTGGGTAGGGAGGAAACTTTTAAATCCTGGGAAGTGAGATATTATTTTGTTCCAGTTTACAAAAAAGATCTATTAGACTTCATTCCCAGAAACTGTCTCCTGAATGACTTAAGGCAGGGCTAAGGAAACAGAAAGCATATTTTTAATTGATTCCTTCTTTGATCTGAGCTCCAAGTCACCTAATAAATTTTTAAATTTCCAAAGAGCTAGTTGCATTCAGAGTGACTCCAAAAAAGATGTTCTAATTTTGGATGTCACAGGTGTCAGTGCCATAAATCATTACAAGCAAAATTGCTGCTTTGACTAATTGTGAGCTATAGGAAAGGATGTCCTCTTTGTCCTCCTCATTTGCTTTCTCCTTCTTCACTTTATTGAGTATCAGTTCTCAAAATTAGGGATATGAATCCAATCTATCCTCTCATTAATAATTCAGATGTTAGGTCACAGAAGTACCATAGGGTTTTAGAGCTGGCAACTGGAGCTCAGAGTTGCTGCATGCATTGCTCAAGGTCACATGTCTTAGTTCAGTGGTTCTCAAACTGTAGTGTGCATCAGTCACCTGGAGGACTTGTTAAAACCCAGATCGCTGGGCCTCATCCCTGAAGTTTCTGGTTCAGTAGATATGGAATGGAGCCTGAGAATCTGCATGGCTAGGGAATTTCCAGGTGTTTCTGTTGCTTCTGGTGTAGTAGCCACACTTTGAGAATGACTGTCTTAGTTAATTGTAGGACAACGTGTGGAAGCCAACCCTCAAGTAGTGCAGTACTTTTTTCAAGAGGACCCTTTTCTAGGGTATAGATTTTATGCTAAAGCTATGGAAGCCATATGTGCACTTTTATAATAGGAAGGATTTCTCCTCCTCCAGGCCTCCTGAAAGGGGAGGATTTCATTGAGAGTAGAGCTAAAAGCAGCAGCTTTGGAATCAGACAGATCTGGGTAAGGAATTAGGTAGTCCACAGTTTAGCTTTGTGACTTTGAGCAAGTTACTTAATTTATTTGAATTCCAGTTTCTTCATCTATAAATTAGGAATTATTAGTTCTGAAGATTTGAGACTTCTGAAGAATAGTCCAAGAACTATTTGACGTAGTGTTAGAAGATTGTAAGCGTCACACTAATAGAGCATCTAATTTAGCTTCTTCACTTTTCAGATGTGGAAACCAGGGAAAGTAAGCGTCTTAGCCAAGATCTCATGGTATATGGCAGAATGAGGACAAGAACCAGGTCTTTTAAAGAGTTTTGTTTTGTTTTAATCCTTCACATTATATGAATATTTTCAAACTAGACACTTCAAAACTACATATTTTGATAGTGGAAGTACCTTCATGTGGCAAGACAGAAATGTAGGTTTATGACAAGTGTTTTGGAGAGCCATCTTAGCTATCTTGCAATTTAATCTAATTTTCAAAATACCATTCCTTATACAATGTTGGGACACAGTATTAGTAGGAAGATAAAAAATTTATTCTGCTCACCCCTAATTAATAAAAGAAAACTTATAGGAAGTAAATTGATTTTATTTTTCTTTACGGTAAATTTTCAAAAAAGAGTCTTTCTTTTGTCATAATAGTATCTTGTAAAAGGCGTATGGCTATTTATAGAATTCTTGATTACGCTGTTACAAATGATTACGTTTGAGAAAGAAGAGATTAGTAGATGGGAAATCAATTTCCACAAGAAGGAGAAAAGAGTTTTAAATGGTTGCTAAAATGAAAGTAAATGTTTGAGAGGAAAAAATACAGCTCAAAGGATTCACCAAAGTTGTACTTGTACTTGTTTGGAAAATATAAAAATTAGAGTGTTTTAGAGGCAGCTAAAGGCCCTCATCTAGTAGACATGGCCCCTGGGGTGGTGAGGTGTGGAGAGATTTGCTGAACTGCAGCAAATCTAACGGCGGAGGAGAGATAGAGCTCAGGACTTCTCAACTTCAGGTCAGTGCTTTCGGTACTGTGACTAGCTCATCTTCCTCATTTTAGTTTTTGAGTTTCATATTTTGGAGAAGTGAGGAAATAAAGGGTGGTCAGTGGGTTTTGGTTTTGTTTTGTTTTTTAGACACAGGGTCTTACTTTGTCACTCAGGCTCGAGTGCAGTGTGGGATGATCATAGTTTAAACTCATGGGCTCAAGCGATCCTCTTGCCTCAGCCTTCTGAGTAGCTGGGATTGTAGGTGCACACCACCAAGTCTGGCTAAACTTTTTTTTTTTTTTGGTAGACTCAAGGTGTCACTGTGTTGCCCAAACTGGCTCAAACTCCTGGCCTCAAGCTATCCTCCTGCCTCAGGCATGAGCCACTGTGCCCACCAAGGGTCAGTGTTATATTTTAAGAGACCACGGTATGTTTTGATGCTTCCTTGTTATTTGTCTTGATATGAGCCAGCCGTTTTATACCTGTTAAAGGAAAACAATTATCCATATACTTGTTAAAGATGGTAAGGCAGACTAAATTCAAGAAGGGCTGTGGTGATAGGTGCAGGGACCACTATACCAGGGACTCACGGCAGGGGAGAGAGAATGGACCCAACTCCAGCAAGGACAAGCAGGGATTTATAACCAAGGAGCAGAGTGCCAATCAGTAAATAGAAAATTACTAAGAGGGAACATCAAGTAGAGGAAGTTTCTGGCTAAACTCACTTGATAGGATTATTGCTGGATGCAGGCCAGAGCGGTAAGATATCAAGGTGATCAGACACCAAGGGTGAGGGGGTTTCAATAAGCTGATTTAGCAGAATTCTTCCTCAAACTGGATTCTACAAGGATAGAGAGGGGGCCCCAAGATTAGGCCTCGTCTAGCAGAGAACTCAGAGGAGACTGACTGAAGTTTTGGTCAAAGGAGACAGTCTTTGTCACATGTAAGTCAACGTTTGGTTTATAGTAAGATTAGGACTGATGAGTTATTTTATAAAGTTACTTTGATCCAAGGAACTTAAAGCTCTTACTTATTCTGAGAAGAAATATATTCATTAAATGGCCACTAGCTGGCTAAATAGACAAGGAAGAGACCTCTTTACACAACTATTTAATTACCCATTTGAAGCTTCAGTATCTACATTTATTCAGTGATTTAGACTCTCTTATATGGCAGGGATTTTCAATTGCCTTGGAAGGACATACTTGGGTGTAACATGAAAAAGAAGGGGCGCATTCGCAGGTCAAGGGCAGAGAATTGTGCGTATCAGGAGCCTATGTTACCTATCCAGCACCTGATAATTAGCAATTCCTCAATGGGCTGGTGTTGTCCCAGGGAGACAATGGAACATCCCTTCAAAAAGCCAATTTGATCCTGGTCAAAATTTGCAAATGTGTATGTCTTTCCTCTGATGATTTCCAGCTCATTTTAATTAGTCCTGAAAATCTGAAAATAAATTATTTTGAAGTGATGACATAAATTATGCATGAGTGTCAATTGAATATTCAAGTATAATGAGTTTATAGAATACAAGAGAGTGTTTCTTTTGAGATGTTGCAATACTGCCATTGTTAGGTTCAGGGCCCAGCTGATTGCTTATAGGAAGCCTTTGTGTAAATTTGAAAAAGGCACCCCCTCTGAGTAATGCAGCCCTATCGGTACATGATTTGGCAAATAGAGCTTGGGCTGGATCTCAGCTCTGTTTTGTCCCATTGGCTAGGTGCGTTTGCGTAATGCACAAACTGCACTTCCTTACATTGCAGCCCCAGTTGCTTTTGGAAATGTGTGCCAGCAAAAAATGTAAAGGTCTGAAGTGCTTGCGTTGGTTGCTAGAGAGTACCTTTGAAATATGTAAAAGTGATTGGCTCCTTCTCTTACTCCAGCACAGAATTTATTTGCAAGAGATTGTCAGTTAAGCTCTAAAATTCCATGAAAGCAGATGGAGACTTCATGATATAGAATTGAGATCTTGTTTTAGCAAGTATGTTCCCTGAAGAGGCATAGCTGGTGGGCCACCCTTCCCAAGCCAGAGCAAACAACCAACACCAGAAATTTATATTTTTGGCACCAGAATTGCCTCATTTTCTACCTGTTGCAGTGATACAGCAAGAGGAAAACTATAGTGTATTGGGTGTCGAGCTAAAACCCTTTACACCCACCTAGACAAACTGGAACTTAGGGGTAGTAGATGTTAGCAGTAAAAAGCGTATGCATTTTAATGTCCACGTTCCCTCCTAGAACCACTGCCTTACAGTGCCATGGCCGTGGGCGCAAGAATCTGTTACAGAAACCTAACACTGAATTTCTGGTTCCAGGAAAAAATGGAATAGATACCCATCTTTCTAGTCCTTCTACTAAGTACAGCTAAAGGCCCTGGATATTGTATATAAAATGAGTATAAGAAGTTTCTAAAAGGCGGAGAAAAGATGGGCTTGGCTAGCAATTTCAGGACCAAAGGAATGACATGACAACATGGGTTTTCTCCTTGCTTTATGTATCCCCGACTGAGTGCCAGAGAAGCAGGCAGTTTGAAAATGTTGACAGGTACAGACAAAAAAGCCCCAATCAAGTTCAGCTCTCTCTAGCTACAGGACAAGAAAAGGGGCAGCCTAAACAATCAACAGATCAGGCCGGGCGCGGTGGCTCACGCCTGTAATCCTAGCACTCTGGGAGGCCGAGATGGGCGGATCGTTTGAGCTCAGGAGTTCGAAACCAGCCTGAGCAAGAGCGAGACCCCATCTCTACTAAAAATAGAAAGAAATTATATGGACAGCTAAAAATATATATAGAAAAAATTAGCCGGGCATGGTGGTGCATGCCTGTAGTCCCAGCTACTCGGGAGGCTGAGACAGGAGGATCCCTTGAGCTCAGGAGTTTGAGGTTGCTGTGAGCTAGGCTGACGCCACGGCACTCACTCTAGCCTGGGCAACAAAGTGAGACTCTGTCTCAAAAAAAAAAAAAAAAAAAAAACAGATCAAAGAAATAACATACAGAATGGGAGAATATATTTGCAAACTGTGCATTTCATAAGGTGTTAATATCTAAAATATATAAGGAACTCAAATGACTCAACTGCAAAAAAAACCAAATAACCTAATTTTTAAAATGTGCAAAAGACTTGAATAGGTATTTCTCAAAAGAAGACACACAAATGGCCCACCAATATATTTAAAAAATGCTCAGCATCACTAATCATCAAAGAAATACAGATCAAAGCTTCAATGAAGTATCACCACACTTCACTTAGAATGGCTACTATCCAAAACTTAAAAGACAGAGGGGCACAGTGGCTCACACCTACAATCCTAGAACTCCTGGAGGCCAAGGCAGGAGGATTACTTGAGCTCAGGAGCTCAAGATAAGCCTGAGCAAGAGTGAGACCTCATCTACCAAAAAAAGTGTAAGTATATATATATTTATCATTTAAAATTGTTTTTTTTTTTTTGAGACAGAGTCTCACTCTGTTGCCCAGGCTAGAGTGAGTGCCGTGGCGTCAGCCTAGCTCACAGCAACCTCAAACTCCTGAGCTCAGGCGATCCTCCTGTCTCAGCCTCCCGAGTAGCTGGGACTACAGGCATGCACCACCATGCCCGGCTAATTTTTTCTATATATATTTTTAGCTGTCCATATAATTTCTTTCTATTTTTAGTAGAGATGGGGTCTCGCTCTTGCTCAGGCTGGTCTCGAACTCCTGAGCTCAAACGATCCGCCCACCTCGGCCTCCCAGAGTGCTAGGATTACAGGCGTGAGCCACCGCGCCCGGCCTAAAATTGTTTAACAATCAAGTGAAAATAAAATTCAGAGTTATTATTTTAACCAAATACAATAACCACATATGCCATTAATTCCATCTAGAAATAAGACCAGCTTCTTTGCCAGCTTCTAGAATTAAATAACCCAAAGAGATGAGACTCCTCTTACAAACTTGAATATTTGTCGATGTGTTATAAGCAAAGAATGTTGTTAATTTTCTCATAAAAGTGACACATGAAAAGTACTTGTTTAAAAATTAAATACACAAAATAAAACAAAACAAAAACAAAAGGAAAAATGCTAGTTGGTTTATAAAAGTGTTTATCAAAACATTATCTCCTTTAGTCCTCGTAGTAATGCACAAGATGACATTGATCTTTTCTTTCTGGAGAAGAACAAAGAGACTCAGAAAAATGGAGGATTATGCTGGATTCCTCTGAGATGGAGCAGTCACACAATTGACACAAATCTGATATCCTTTTTTCTCATAAAGCGTACAAACGTCATCTCATTATGAGGTCTTAGTTTCCAGTTTATTGGGGGGCGGGGAGGATATCACCTGATTTTATTTTAATCAAAGTAAATTTTTCTGTTGAATGACATAGATTATAAATGAGACTATGTAGTGTTCCAGAATAAGTATTTTCATCACAAAGTTAAGTCATGTTCAATATTTAATAGCTTTAAAGTTTGCTCTTCTTAATTACTTTCCTCAATTTAACAAATGTTTGTTACTGCTGGGTGCGGTAGCTCACGCCTGTAATCCTAGCACTCTAGGAAGCTTGAGGCCAGGACTTCGAGACCAGCCCTAGCAAGAGCAAGACCCCTGTCTCCACAAAAAATAGAAAAAAAAATTAGCCAGGCATGGTAGCACATGCCTGTAGTCCCATCTACTCAGGAGGCTGAGGCAGGAGGATCCCTTCAGCCCAGGAGTTTGAGGTTGCAGTGAGCTACGATGACGCCACTGCATTCCAACTTAGGAGACAGTCTCACAGTCAAACCAAATATTTGTTACTATGTTCCAGGCACAAGAATAGTTCCTGTTCTTGAGGAATGAGTCTCAGTAATCAGAGCTTTAATGGGTGTTTCACAGCCTTTAAATAATATTCATTAACTTTTTTCCTCCTGAACCACAAAAATCAACTACTCATTATGTGATCCTCAGTTTAGTATTCAGAGTACTCCTAAGTACTTTCAACCAGAGGCCTGATGAACAGTTAACTCCTAGCAAATCTTTGTACAAAATGGTGTAACACCTTTTGGGAACGTACATAGTTTCCTTACCCTTTTTCCGTGGCCAGTCATAATGGCCCAACTAGAAATTGTCTGAGCAAGAATATATCAATCCATTAATGTCCTCTCCCCCAAGAATCAAAAAATCAAAACATCATCGCTTTACTATGTCTATTTCTTCTTCTTCCTTTTTTTTTTTCTTTTTCCTTCTCTTCTCCCATACAAATGAGCTTCACCACTTAGTATTTTCCAGATGTTTCCCTCCTCTGCCCCACTCCCCTACCCCATTTGATGACAGGACTTTTGAGCACAGGCTGTAATCCTCAGGGTATGTGCAAAAGCCTTTCAGCATGGGTTCAGCTGGTTTCTCATCTTGTTCACAAGAGAGTCTGGAAAAGCCTTTAGTCCCTTCTGAGACAAGGTGACCTGAATGTGATGAGGTTGCGTCAGTTAGATTTGAATTTGATTTTATTTTGTGGCATTTTTTTCAGAATCTCTTACTTTTCTGAAGTTATGTTTTAAAATGCTAAGGCTTGGGCATGGCCAATTGTGTTTGAATTAAAAATAAGATGTAAATCGATGTCATGTTGGACAGGATAGTAAAAAGGGAATGTCCTTGCATGTCCTCTTTATTTGTCAACCGAGTTGAAGTTTGGCAACAGAAGAAAATGTATTCTTTTGGCAATGTGCCTACCACATGCTTCTTAGACATGCTTTTTAGGGGGCCAAAAATTCAATCAGTTAATTTAAATAAACAAAATCTGACTAGCCCCACCCTACCCAACACAGCTGTGTTAGAGCAGATTGGACCCTGTTTAACTTCATGATGAATCAACAAATCAATTAGTTATTTCCTGATACCAGAGATTTCACTTTTCACCATGACATAATACACATAGGTTATTTAGTGGTTGATGATTAGTTTTATTTTTCAAGTTAGAATGACATAACAGCTTGCCAAAATTATCTATTATAGACTTAGCAGAGCAAATTTTGAATGGGATATAAAAGAGGGAGGGAGAAGGGGAGAAAGGAAGGGAGAGAGGGGTAAAATCGAGAGGCTAAAGACAAAACACATATTTTTTCATTTGTGGAAAGGAGAGGAAACAGCTATAGAGAATAATATAGAGCCGAAGCCAAAACTTCCTAGATATTAATTAAGTTCCTTGGCTGGGCGAGGTGGCTCACACCTGGGAGGCTGAGGCAGGAGGATTGCTTGAGCTCAGGAGTTCAAGATCAGCCTGAGCAAGAACAAGATCCTGTCTCTATTAAAAACAGAAAAAATTTGCTGGGCATGGTGGTGCATGTCTGTAGTCCCAGCTACTCCGGAGGCTGAGGCAGGAGGATCACTTGGGCCCAGGAGTTTGAGGTTGCTGTGAGCTATGCTGATGCCACGGCACTCTAGCCTGGGCAACAGAGTGAGACTTGTCTCAAAGAGAAAACCAAAAAACAAAAAAACAAATTATGTTCCTTTAGGAGCAAAAATGTTTCCTTTTTCATTCTTATTGAAAAGCCCACTCCTTTCTTGATATGCAAGTAAAATAGCTGACTAATCCAAATACAAAATAAATCAATACACTTGCACATAACATCAAAGGGAAAACATTCAAGAGCCTGCCTGCAACATTTTTGCATAAGCCCATTCCTCTCCAGCTCCTCTACAATCATGATATTATATTAGATTGGTACAAAAGTAATTGCAGTTTTAGCATTGTTGAAATTTCCCCTTTGATATTGGAATACGTTGTTATATAAATGTGGTTATGTTATACATCATTTTAATGTGCATTTCTTGCTTTATGTTGTTTTGCTAATGACTTATTACTTGCTGTTTATTTTATATTTATTATAGACGATGGAAATGATTTTAGACATAAAACAAATTCAAGTGATTTTCCTTTTTCTTTTTTTTTTTTGAGACAGAGTCTCACTCTGTTGCCCAGGCTAGAGTGCTGTGATGTCAGCCTAGCTCACAGCAACTTGCAACTCTCAGGCTCAAGCGATCCTCCTACCTCAGTCTCTGGAGTAGCTGGGACTACAGACATGCCCAGCTAATTTTTTCTGTTTTTAGTAGAGAGAGGGTTTCCTCTTGCTCAGGCTGGTCTCCAACTCTTGAGCTCAAGCGATCCTCCTGCCTCGGCCTTCCAGAGAGTTAGGATTACAGGTGTGAGCCACCACACCCGGCCTAGATGTCCTATATTATATCTAGCAACTCTACCTCCAGGCAGGAAGCCAGGACAATTGTAGGGCTCATTTCAATTGTTTTTCTTCTCTGAGAAGTCAAAATCTTGAACATGTTGTGATTCCAATGTCTGAAAATGGTTGTTTCATGTATATGGTACAGTTTTCTAGTTGTTTACAGTGGGAGGGTAATTCTATACCAGTTACTTCTTCTTGGCTAGAAACAGAAGCCCATAGTGCATCTTTAAATTTAAAGCAAGCAAGATAACACAAATATAGGACAGCCGGCCTAATCTGGAATTGTTCAGGGAATCATTTTAAAAAATAGCAAATGTGTCACTTCTACTCATCCTGGAGTATGCTACATTGTGTGAAAAAAACCTAAATTATAATTCAGAGCATCTGCCTTTCATTCAGTGTTCTTACTGGAAATCACTATTTCTCTTCTGCTTTATGGTCTTAAACAGACTTGAAATGTACCTCAGTTTCAGCCGCTCTGGAGAAGGCAGCTCCTTTGGGAAGCCACAGAGGTCCTGCAGTGTGAATTCTGTGCACTTCACACATCCTGTATTGTTAGAAAGAGCATCTTAAAAATATTTTCAAAAGTTACGAAATGTTATACAGGCATCTTCAGAGGGCAGAGTTCATTTTATTTACATAGATAAGTACAATGATGGCTCACAAATCTTGAGGAATTCAAATAGTGTTCATTATACAAAAGTTGCATAGCATGGTAGGAAGAACTCATGACTAGTGAGAATGAGAAGGCAACTATTATTTGTTGAGTATCTGCTATATGCCAAGTGTTACACATTCAGTGGTGTACTGGAGCTGGCCCGTGCTGGCTCATATGGGATTGTGAGAGGCAATTGTTAAATTGTCAGGAATCTTGCCAGCTGGTTGTTAAACCATTGGTAGCTTGAAATTGGCCACAGGAAGAATATTTACACCATGAAAATAATCAAATATTACAAATAGGGGCTTCTCCATCAACTCCAAGAGCCTATTATTAAATATTTACCAGCACACCATTGTAATCACATTTTTCATTATATTTTATCCTCCAAACAACTCTACAAGGTGTGTATTAGAAGGCAAAGTTTAAAGAGAGAGAAAAAGACTCAGACTCATAAGTAATAAGTCCAAGTTTACCCAAAGAACAGTAACAAAAGCAATTGTGTATAACTTCTTATCTTTTCTATGTAACACTCCTATACCTTTACCCAGGATGCTTAAGCTTTAACATTGCCTTAACATTGAATGTATGATCTTGGACCAATACTCCACCACTCTGGATTGCTATTTCATCCATAAAGTTGGGAACACTGAATTACTTAATCCCTAAGGTCTCTTTTTGGAATAATAGTCTCTGTTGTCTTCCAATTCTACCTCTCCCTACAATAGCAGAGACACTAGTGAGCCCCTATATCAAGTGGCTGCTAGAAAAAGGAGTTGTATTGCTGAGGTCCCTCTGGAGCTTAAAACTATGATGTCACCAAATTTGCTTTGTTCAAATGTTCAACATCAAGGAGCTGCAATAAAGAGAATGTGTGTAGTAGGAAGATTTATTATTTGACAGAGTACAACAGTAACCTACTGTAAAATTAACTATCTCATTTTTCTCCATCTTAGACTTGAGAGTTATTCACCACCACTCTGATCCCAGAAGGATAAACAAGCCTTTATGTCATTGATGGTCTTATCCCTGAGGACAACTATGTACACCTTTGTTGTCAAATGATCATTATGGAGATTAAATTAAAAGTGGAAAAAAATCAACCAGGAGAGGTGGCTCACGCCTGTAATCCCAGAACTTTGGGAGGTGGAGGCAAGAGGAATGGTTGAGGCCAAAAGTTTGGGACCAGCCTGAGCAAGAGTGAGACACTGACTTTACTACAAATAGAAAAATTAGGTGGGAGTGGTGGTGCATGCCTGTAGTCCCAGCTACTTGGGTGGCTGAGGCAGGAGGATTGCTGGAGCACAGGGGTTTGAAGTTGCAGAGAGCTATGATGGATGACACCACTGTACTCCAGACTGGGTAACAGAGTGAGACTCTGTCTTAAAAAAAAAAAAGTGTTAGAAAATGAAGGAGTACTTCAAAGATAAAAGAGGGGAATAATCCCATTTTAGAGAATAGATATATTCCTAAAAACTGGGAGAAGAGTTACAGGCTTATAAGTTTCAGAAGACTGAATTATTTATGGGTTGCTTACAGGAAAGACTGCAGGGCTATCTATATAGAACCTCTATATAGAACCTATATAAAGTACTGAGTGCTTTGGCCTTAGCAACTCAGCAATGTTTCTGATAATGTGGCATCAAAAGAATAGAGCCACTAGTCCAACCACCAGCCTTTGAGTGGATTGAGCAGTGATTTCTGAAATAACCATAGACAGACGATCAGGACCTCCTTATTTTCTTTAGCTTAGGAGGAGAGGAGTGAGTTCTTCATCGGTTGTTACATTCGGTCCTCCATATTTGTGGGTTCCACATCTGTGGATTCAGCCAATCACAGATGGAGAATATTCAGAAAAAAAAAATTCCACGGAGTTACTAAAAGTAAAACTTTGAATTTGCCACATGGTGTGTACTATGTTGAATCCACATGAATGATGTAGGCACATGAATGAATGTATAGACATTGTATTAGATCTTACATGTAAGCTAGAGATGATTTAAAGTATGCAGGGGGATGTGCATAGGTTATATGCATATACTATGCCGTTTTCTATAAGGGATTTGAGCATCATGGGTTTTGTTATCTGCAGAGGGTCCTGAAACTAGTCCCCCACAGATTCCAAAGAATGACTGTATTTAACTTTGGTGATTGGGCCTCCAACCACATTTAATCTGGTTGACATGGGGAAATGTATACCCGTGATATACAAATGATATAATTCACACTTTCCAAATATTATAAGCAAAGAGATTCCATGATTATACCTCTGTGTCAGGGTGGGGAAAAATAATGATCCTAAAAACTAGCATCATAATTCTTTCTAGGGAGTGTTCTAGTTCAGATCTTCCAAGAAGCAGATGGAGTTACATATGCAAGAGATTTACTGGGGAGAGGGTGAGATGTGAAAGATAAATGGGGAGGGCGGAGTAGGCAGGGTGAGCCTGCAGATTGTGGGGAAGGTCTAACATCTGTGAAAGGAGACCAGAAGGGAGAAATCGTAGGGTGGGCCTCAGACTGCAACACAGTTCTGAGAAAATCTGGCCGTGTCGATGGGGAGTCTCTGAGCAGAGACCCCATGAAAGTCCTGGAGGGAAGTTCCCTGTCAGGGAAGAATAGCCCACTCTAGTAGGCTCACTATGTGCACTCGCCAGCTGGGAGCAGCCGTGGGAAGCACAGTCCCAATGTGAATGCCACCGTGGAAAGCTCTGGCTGCTGGAAGCTGTCAGTCAACTTTGCTCCCACAGCAGGTTCTCTTGAAGGGAGGTCGGTGGGGGGGGGGGGGGGGGGCACCTCCATGCCTGCTATGTTTTTAGAAGTTTATGTTTTTTAAAAAAATACCATGACGCACTGTTTTAGGGTGCAAAGTGAGACCCTGAGGCATGAGCCCATCTGGGAGAAGGAAGCAAAAGACATGCTAAAATTTTCACCTTGATAGGATCAGAAATTTGGGAGCAAATTCATGAATAAGGGAGAGGCAGGTTGAACAATATGGCAAGAAATGGCCAAGGGACTTTTACAACAGGGCTATCTAATATTCAGAGTTAAATTTTTTGTGTCCTAATATAACCCTTTCTATCACTCCAAACCTTCAAAATCTGACATATGTACAAACACCTCACGGGGGACAGGTGGGAGAGAAAGAAAGAGAGAGAGACAGAAAGAGAGAGAGAGACAGAGAGAAAATAAAGGCTGTGTTCTCTCTGGGTCAACAAGATACAAAAAACAGGGACATTGTACATGGAAAAGAAAGACAATTCATAAGTGAATTCAGTCTGTAGAAACAGGAGTTCAGAGCCAGAGGTGGTCACTAGAGAGCATAATTACCCAGAAATTCATGGAAACCTTGGGGAGGGCATTGGAAATTCCAGAATGTGCAATGAAAGCATTGGACCAATTCTGTCTAGTTCTGCTGGGGTCCAGGCAGATTGACTGTAACTTTAAGGCCTTCGTGCCTATCCACTGCCAACCCACAGAGGTGTGTGGAGATGTGAAATAGTGGTAAGAATACATAAGAGAAGCCAGGAAGTGACTTGGCTTCCCAGGGTTTTCCTCTGTCTTCTGTGCAATTGTTAGTGTAAGCTCCATAATGTCTCTTTTCTTCATCTCTGTACCTCCTCTATAGCATGTAATGGTTTCCATGGTCTATCACATAGAATCCCACACTTCAGACTTGGAAGGGAAGAAATTGCATAATTTTTAAAGTACTATACATTATTTTTTATTATTTTTCTCCATTTACTTCATTCTGCAAATTCTTTGTTTTAAATCTAGCTGATTGCAGGGCACTGTGGCTCACACCTGTAATCCTACCACTCTGGGAGGCGGAAGCAGGAGGATCTCTTGAGGTCAGGAGTTCAAGACCAGCCTGAGCAAAAACAAGACCCCATCTATATAAAAAATGGAAATTTTAGCCGGGCATGGTAGCAAGTGTCTATGGTAGCAAGTGTCTATGGTCCTAGCCACTCCGGAGGCTGAGGCAGGAGGATCAATCACTTGAGCCCAGGAGTTTGAGGTTGCAGTGAGCTACGATGATGCCATTGCACTCTAGCCAGGGTGAGCCAGACTCTGTCTCAAAAAAAATCTAGCTGACCTATTAGCACTGCTCTTATAAATAGCCACCTGCCTTAGACCTGGAATGCCTTTTCTCTTCACTTATTCCAATTTCAACTGGTGTGTTGAAGCGTTCCCCCACGGATTAATAATTATAGTAATAATAATCTGTATGAAGAATTCTAAATTCTTCACGTGTATTATCTTATCAAGTCTTTTTTTTGAGACAGAGTCTCACTCTGTTGCCTGGGCTAGAGTGCCGTGGCATCAGCCTAACTCACAGCAACCTCAAACTCTTGGGCTCAAGCTATCCTCCTGCCTCAGCCTCCCAAGTAGCTGGGACTACAGGCATGCGCCACCATGCCTGGATAATTTTTAATTTTTTTTGTAAAGATGGGGTCTCACTCTTGCTCAGGCTGCTCTCAAACTCCTGACCTCAAGTGATCCTGCCTCCAGCCTCCCAGAGTGCTAGGATTACAAGTGTGAGCCACCAAGCCTGGCCTCTTATCAAGTTTTTGAAAAGACCCAGTAAAGTAGGGAGGTAAGTATTATATTGCAACCACTTACAGACGAAGATATTGAAGTTTAGAGAGGATTATATAAAGCCACACAATTAGTAAGTGGTAGAGCCAGAATTTGAGTCCAGATATTTCTCATTCCAGAAGCCTCCCTCTCTTTCTAACATACTGCTTTTCTAAGGTTCCTTCCATGTAGGCCTAAATAGTCCATAATTCAATAGACTCTGGGACTTACAAATATGTTTTAAGCAATGGCAGTATCTTTTTAGGGATCCCCCAGGAGTAGACCCCTGTGACAAAGATTTGAATGCAAATAACGGCATGCCTTGAAGATATTGCGGGCTCAGTGTCAGAATACCACAATAAAGGGAGTTAACACAATTTTTTTTGTTTTCCAGTGTGTAGAAAAGTTATGTTTATACTACAACATACTCTATTAAGTCTGCAATAGCATGTCTAAGAAAGCAATGTACATACCTCAATTAAAAAGACCTTACTAGAAAACAACAACAAAAAAAGACCTTATTGCTAAAAAATGCTAATGACTATTTGAGCTGAAAGAGCTCAAGAAATTTCGCCCCAAAATATAACTCTTTGGAATAAGGAGTATTTTGAATTGCAGACCCCTTGAGATCAACAAAGCATTCCAGGGGGCTTTCCCTCTATCTGCATAAACTGGACTGACCAGTCAAAAGATCAAAGGGAGCAATTGGCTTCCCTTCCTCTCCCTGTTATCTCAGTTTATTGCAGAATGCAACTAGACCAGGCCCAAGTCATTTAAAATATAATACCCGTCTCTCAGGTTAATTTACATTGTCAATTTGCATTGACTTGTAAATTTGCCCCCATCCATTCATCCTACCCCCTAGCAAACTCTTTTACCCCGAAACAGAATTACCTATACTCCTCATTTCCCTCCCTCCCCTCTAAAAGGACTGTATAAAAATACCTTAACTTCATTGGGATATTGGGTTAGCACTCAGGGATTCTCCCCACGCGCATGGTAAATAGACCTTTCTCTTATTAATCTGCCTTATTGTGAGTTGATCTTTCAGCAAAGTTTTGCGGGAAAGGGCAATTTTCCCCTCACCCCTACAGAGCCTTCAGGGAGTCACAGTGTTTTTGCTGGCGGAGGGTCTTGTCTTGATGTTGATGGCTGCTTCCTGACCAGGGTGGTGGCTGCTGAAAGAAAGAAGCCTGTGAGCACTGAAGTGGTGGGGGTGAGAGCACAGGAGGAGGCACCAAAACATCGTACTGGATGCATCAATGGAACAGCGTACACACAGTCATCACACTTGCTTTTCTCTAATAATAATGATTAGAATTGAATATAGCTTTACAGTTTAAGAGCCCTTGCACATATACCATCTTGTAGGATTTATCACAGAGCACTTTGATGCAAGCAGCATTATGAAAATGGAAAAGTCAGAGATAAAAATAACTTGGCCATTTGTATTGAACACTCTCTGGGATGTATACATTTTGTCTCCTCCATGAGGATTTCCTATAAATTCAAAAGTTCTTCTTTTCTTATATATAATAAGTTGATTATTCTAAGTTCCAGTCTTCCTTATTTTGGGAATCGGCAGAGAGATTTTTTTGGTGGGGCAGGCATGGAGTAGGGAAATTTAGGAGCTGTGGCTGATGAAGGACATTTTTAAACCTTAATCTAAAACTCTCTTTTTTAGAACTATACAAGCTACAGTAGCATTTTACAACTTTGTTACAAAATAAAAGGAGATACTAGCTGCTGGAATCAAAAAACCTAAACCACATGCAGATTAAGTTAAACAATAAAATTTGTTCACTTATACATATTTTATATGACATCACGTAGTAGAAGGAATATTTTTTCATGAAGTAGTTTTTTTGTTTGTTTGTTTTTGAGACAGTCTTGCTCTGTCACCCCCGGTAGAGTGCAGTGGCATCATCATAGCTCACTGCAACCTCAAACTCCCTGGATCAAGAGATCCTCCTGCCTCAGTTTCCTATGTAGCTCAGACTAATGTGCTTGGCACCACGCCTGGCTAATTTTTCTATTTTTAGTAGACATGGGGTCTCACTCTTGCTCAGGCTGGATGAAGTAGCTTAAATCAAAGTGCTTTTCCTCCTCTCTTCTCCAAGGTCTGCCGAGATGAACTTATTTCAACGAAGCCATTACTGAGAAGTATTGGGAGAGCTCCAGAAAAGTCAGAAGTAGGAGATTTTATATTTATTAGTTTGTGTTGTAGTGGAGCTGAAAAATCACTTTAAAGGGATTTGCTTTTATGGTTTGTATTGCTGTTTTAAAAAACCCTCCCATCTAAATCCATTGATTCCTAGTTAATGCAAAAGAGTAACCCTACAGTCACTTTAGAATGAGAAAACAAATACAGATTTTGATAGGAACTTGGTCAAGGTGTAGAGTTTCATGTATGTCATATTTTTGTGTCATCATAAAGAGAAATATATTATGCTAAGAAATTAAAGTGTTTACACTTTTAAATCTTCCTTAAAAGGGATTAAATCTTATAAACATGCCAGGTTATTACATTTTTTTTTTTTTTTTTGGAGACAGAGTCTCACTCTGTTGCCCTGGCTAGAGTGCCGTGGCGTCAGCCTAGCTCACAGCAACCTCAAACTCCTGGGCTCAAGCAATCCTCCTGCCTCAGCCTTCCGAGTAGCTGGGACTACAGGCATGTGCCACCATGCCCAGCTAACTTTTTCTATATATTTTTAGTTGTCCAGCTAATTTCTTTCTTTTTTTTTTTTTTTGAGACAGAGTCTCACTCTGTTGCCCAGGCTAGAGTGAGTGCCGTGGCGTCAGCCTAGCTCACAGCAACCTCAAACTCCTGGGCTCAAGCGATCCTCCTGTCTCAGCCTCCCGAGTAGCTGGGACTACAGGCATGCACCACCATGCCCGGCTAATTTTTTCTATATATATTTTTAGCTGTCCATATAATTTCTTTCTATTTTTAGTAGAGATGGGGTCTCGCTCTTGCTCAGGCTGGTCTCGAACTCCTGAGCTCACACGATCCGCCCACCTCGGCCTCCCAGAGTGCTAGGATTACAGGCGTGAGCCACCGCGCCCGGCCTTCTTTCTATTTTTAGTAGAGACAGGGTCTCGCTCTTGCTCAGGCTGGTCTTGAACTCCTGAACTCGAGCGATCCTCCCGTGTAAGCCACCTCGCTGGCCGGTTATTACATTTTTAAAGTTAAACATCAGGCCAGGCCGGGCGCGGTGGCTCACGCCTGTAATCCTAGCACTCTGGGAGGCCGAGGTGGGCGGATCGTTTGAGCTCAGGAGTTCGAGTCCAGCCTGAGCAAGAGCGAGACCCCATCTCTACTAAAAATAGAAAGAAATTATATGGACAGCTAAAAATATATATAGAAAAAAATTAGCCGGGCATGGTGGCGCATGCCTGTAGTCCCAGCTACTCGGGAGGCTGAGACAGGAGGATCCCTTGAGCTCAGGAGTTTGAGGTTGCTGTGAGCTAGGCTGACGCCACGGCACTCACTCTAGCCTGGGCAACAGAGTGAGACTCTGTCTCAAAAAAAAAAAAAAAAAAAAAAAAAAAAAAAAAAAAAAAAAAAAAAAAAAAACATCAGGCCAGGAAGGGTGCAGTTCACACCTGTAATGCTAGCACTTTGGGAGGCCAAGGTGGGAAGATTGCTTGAGGCCAGGAGTTTGAGACCAGCCTGAGCAAGAGCAAGAGCAACAGCAAGACCCTGTCTCTACAAAAAATAGAAAAATTAGCCAATGGTGATGTTGTGTGCCTATAGTCCCAGCTACGTGAGAGGTTGAGGCAGGAGTTTGAGGTTGCAGTGAGCTATGATGATGCCGCCACCGCACTCTAGTCCAGGTGACAGATAGAGACTCTGTCTCAAAAAACAAAAAACAAAAACAAAAAGCTTAACATGAAACCTCTAATGAACTAAATTTGAATAATTAATTATTATGTAAGTGGAGAAACATTGAGATTGAAAAATGTATTGAAGATTTTTTTTTTTATTTTTAAAGAAAAGTGAGCAGTAAGGATTTGCCACTAAAGATTAAATCTTTCTGAAGCCACGGGATTTTCCTTTCAGCTGTTCCATTGTTGTTTGTCTTAGCTCGCCTCCAGCTTTTCTAGTTTAAGCATCAAAACTAAGAGCACAAAGGCAGCATGTTTGGGGACAATAGGACACATTTGGAGCCAAAGTGTCATGAGAACAGGGCAGGACTGATTTTTTTCTGGTGTTGACAAAAGGTGCATTTGCTCTCATTTGCTGTGGTTCATCCAGCTGCGCCAGCTTCCTGGAGAACCATCGCTGTAAGTCACTGCAGACAGTAACTTTTAGTTTCTTTAGATTCTGCCAGTCATATACAATACATAAATATAATACATGTTGGGTCCGGAGCTGAGAGGCAGACACGCGAATAATACATATGGTACATATATGGCCAAAGTAAGAAATGGGCCAACTTTAATCACAGAGTTCCACAGACTGAAGAGTGTTCACTGGTAAATTGGCACATTATCAAAAATAAAAACTCCCTAAAAATTATCTAAAAATTAAGCCAGGTGTGAGTAGTCCCAGCTATTACTTGGGAGGGTGAGGCAGGAGTACCACTAGACTTTGAGTCCAGCCTGGGCAACATAACGAGACCGTGTTTCTTAGAAAGAAAGAAAAGAAAAGAAAGAAAAAGAAAAAAAGCAATTCATAGCCTGACACTCTTCATTGCTAGGCACAAATCTACCTACAAAACATACATAATCCCTTAAATGTTAATATGCCTTTAGAGCACTGTTTGTATTCCCATTTAGGATTACTATTTAATCATCACAGTAAGCCTGGATCCAAGGTTAACAGAAAGGATACTATCACTATCTACCTTTAATTTGTAATGAAACTGTGGCTCAGAGATTGTCTAAGATTTCAAAAGCTAACCTTCCTCTCCCCTTGTACTGTTAATTTTGCTAGTTTTTTCTCTAATATAATAATTTGAAGACACACAAGGAAAATATAAAATCACAGCTTTGCATGATGAGGCTGTGCTATTGACTTAAAGCTTTCAAATTAAGAAAAAAGAAAAAGTCTTACCTCTTTGGAACATTTTCTTCCGTTATATTAATTCAATTGTCAGGAAGCTTTTAGTTACCAAGGGAAGGGTAAAGAGATAAAAAGGAAAGACACATTCTCTGCCTTTCAGAGTTTCTAGTCTAACAGAAAAGGTACCAGATAGCTTCTAGGAAGACAGATCCAACGCAGAGGGCCTGCGTTTCTGGGGATCTTCTTCCTTTACAACACTCTGCATGGCACTAAAGAACTACCTAGAACCAGTAGGATTAAAAGGGATAACGTATACAGTACAAGCTCTCAGTGTCTCACTCCAAGTCTTAGGAGTGAGGCTTTGGACCTGGCACAGTGGCTCATGCCTTTAAATCTAGCACTCACCTGTAATCCTAGCACTCTGGGAGGTCAGGAATTCAAGACCAGCCTGAGCAAGAGGGAGACCCCGTCTCTATTAAAAATAGAAAAATTAGCCATGAGTGGTGGTGCGCAACTGTAGTCTCAGCTACTCAGGAGGCTGAGGAAGGATTGCTTGAGCCCAGGAGTTTGAGGTTACAGTGACCTATGATGACACCACTGCACTCTACTCCGGGCAACTGAGTGAGACTCTGTCTCAAAACAAACAAACAAAGAAAAAAAAAAAAAGAAAAAAGAAAAAAAAAAAGAATGAGGTTTGAGTGGATGACTCCTCAGGAAACACTGGGAAGGATCTAAAAGACTGGTGCAGCCACACAGCTATTGTTAGGTTTTCCTTATGTCCTCTTACATTCTTTTATAAGAATATCGCTTGAGAAGGAGTGTTGCTTTTTTGCCTAGGCTGAAGTGCACTGGTATGATAATAGTTCACTGTAACATCAAACTCCTGGGCTCAAGTGATCCTTCCACCTCAGCCTCCTGAGTAGCTGGGCCTATAGGCCTGCACCATCATGCCCAGCTAATTTTTAAAATATTTTTGGTACTGACAGGGTCTCGATAAACTCCTGGCCTCTAGTGATCCTCCTCCCTTAGCCTCCCAACGTGCTGGGATTACAGGCATGAACTGCCACACCCAGGCTTTTAAAATATTCTTTAAATCATTATTTTTTGCTTATTTCTTTTAGGCATACCCTGGCTTCTCTGAAGCACAAAAATTCAGAGTCCACATGTGACCAAAACAGGGGTTGTAGCATTGAAGAAAGCTGAAGAGAGAAGACTAATTCCTAGTCCTATTCTCATCAATATAGCCTGTTTCCAGCATTTCAAAAAATAGTTCCACACTATTTATTCATATTGATGACTCTTTTTTTTTTTTTTTTTTTGAGACAGAGTCTCACTCTGTTGCCCAGACTAGAGTGAGTACCCTGGAATCAGCCTAACTCACAGAAACCTCACTCAAACTCCTGGGCTCAAGCGATCCTCCTGCCTCAGCATCCCAAATAGCTAGGACTATAGGTGTGTGCCACCACGCCATATATATATATATATATATATATATATATATATATATATATATTTTTTTTTTTTTTTTTTCAGTTGCCTGGCTAATTTCTTTCTATTTTTGGTAGAGACAGGGTCTTGCTCTTGCTCAGGCTGGTCTCCTAACTTCTGACCTCAAGCGATCCTCCCACCTCGGCCTCCCAGAGTGCTAGGATTACAGGAGTGAGCCACGGCGCCCGACCAATGATGACTCTTAAACCGTGCTAAGCTCAAGGCTGGTTGATGCATACTACCACTTCGTATGTTCCTCCACAATTTCTAGATTGGTGATGAGTCATTTAGAAGCCACTGTTTCAACACTGCCAAAATCTGGGAATGCTATGTTAATCTGTTTCTTGAAAATTCGTGACTTAAAAAAAAAAATAGAAGTCAATAGCAGTAACATTCCACCAGAGAAGCAGACTCCTGGGCAGCTAGTAACTGATTCTTACCTCAGAGTAAGGTAGTTTTGGTCTTGGCTGTCTGGCTATAGCTCATAGCATAGCCATTCAGGGCATTAAGCAGAGCTATTTTACTCTTAATTTAGGCATAATTTAATAAATTCAATTATCTGGTTTCCTAGATCATCTGAGTAGAAACACACAAACAGCAAGTTAAAGTATAAGAAACAAACAGTGAATAGTGACAGTTAATAGGGTAAACGGGCAACAAAGGAGATTGGAAAACAAACATAAGAACCTAAAAAAAGCAAAGCAGCCTGAGGCTCATTAACATAAGAGCAGATGTAATGCCATAACCTTCGAGATGAGAGCACCAGGACAGGAGAGAAAAGAAAAAGTATCTGGAGAAATAATTGCAGAAAACGTCACAATTTTATTAAAAAACAACCACCTACATATCCAGGAAGCCCAATGAACTCCAAGAGTAAATGCAGAGAGACCCACAGACAGACATATTCATAGTATAAACGCTGAAAGTCAAAGACAAGGAGAAATCTTGAAATCAGCGTAAGAAAAATTTAGAAGGGAACCTCATTAAGATTAATATCTAATTTCTCATTGAAAACAATAAAAGCCAGAAGGCAGTGGGAAAATACATTCAAAATGTTCAAAGATGCGCAACGAAGAATCTTATATACAGCAAAGCTCTCTTTCAAAAATGAGGGCAAAATAAAGACTTTCTCAGATAAAACAGAATTTGTTGCTAGCAGACTCATTTTACAAGAAAAACTAAAGGAAGTTCTTCAGGCTGAAAGCAATTGACCCTACGGTAATATGAATTGCAGGAATATGCAGGAATAGACAACATCAATAAAGGTAATTATGTAACTATAAATGCATATTTCTTCATTTCTCCTCTTAACTGATTTACAAACCGATTTCATAAAGTATGTATATAGTGTATTGTTCTATAACACATAGAAATGTAATATATGTGCAATATATTTGCCAATAATAGCACATATGAAGCGAGTACAAGCAAAGCTGTAATGGGCTAAAGAAATTACTACAGATAGTAAAGTAATAATTATAACAATGTATTGTTGAGTTTGTAACATTAATGGATGTAATACGTAGGCATTGCCTAGAAAACACATTAGACCTGGAGCCCATTCTACTAAGTGAAGTATCACAAGAATGGAAAAACATGTACTCACCATCAAATTGGCATTAACTGATCAACACCTAAGTGCACATACAGTAATAACATTCATCGGGTGTCGGGCAGGTGGGAGGGGGGAGGAGGGCATGGGTATACACACCCGTAATCGGCGCGGTGAGCACCATCTGGGGGATGGACATAACCTAAACATTTGTACCCCCATATTATGCTGAAATAAAAAAATAAAATAAAATAAAATAAAATAAAACAAATGTGAACATGATTGCCAAAAAAGAAAATGTTAGACCTGGTACTCAATAAGGGTAAGTTTCAGATATTATCCAATTGTTAGACTCTCTGTCAAAACAAAACAAAATTAAAAACTCTATGTCACCCATATACATGAAATTCTCCTCTTTGGCTACTTGTATTTGCTGCTCTAAGCCAGGCTAAAAACACATTTGAGAGTCACTTGCCCTTCACCTATTCTGGAGTCTCATGATTTCAGAAGCCCAGAAGCCAGTTTCTAAGAGTAAAAACCAGTAGACAGTGAAGAACCAGTTCTTTTTCCTTCTTAAGTCACGTAAAATAACAGCAAAACAAAAGATACCTAAGAAATAATACCTCATCCATAATCCTGTTACCTCAACACAATAATTTTTTCCATTTATTTCCTTTTGCTTTTATTCCATAGGCATTCACATTTCATTTAAAAATTTTTTTTCAAGCCGGGTGCGGTGGCTCACGCCTGTAATCCTAGCACTCTGGGAGGCCGAGGTGGGTGGATCACTCGAGGTCAGGAGTTCAAGACCAGCCTGAGCAACAGCAAGACCCCGTCTCTACTAAAAATAGAAAGAAATTATCTGGCCAACTAAAAAAATATATATACAAAAAATTAGCTGGGCATGGTGGTGCATGCCTGTAGTCCCAGCTACTCGGGAGGCTGAGGCAGTAGGATTGCTTAAGCCCAGGAGTTTGAGGTTGCTGTGAGCTAGGCTGACGGCACGGCACTCACTCTAGCCCGGGCAACAGAGCAAGCCTCTGTCTCAAAAAAAAAAAATTAAAAAAAAAAAAAATTTTTTTTTCACATTTCATTTTAGAGGTGTAATCATTTATACTTTTTTAAAACTACTATATCAAATGCTTTTGCAAGTTTAATTATCATTCTTGATAGCACCACATGTATTCAGGGATATATAAAGTATTTTCTTGTGTCTCTCTCCCTCCAGCCCATTCTATTTTCTAGTGATGGACGTAGAAGGCCTGGAGCACACAATTCCACATTTAAAAGAGCCCCTAGAATTCCAAAATCTCTAATTTTGGTGAAGTAATATAGATGGTTCCATGGTCTCTGACTTTACCAAAGTTATTACGTATTTAAATAAAAACACAAGTTTCATCTGAATAAGATTAATAACAGAATGCACATTAGAACCTTTGATTTATAGTCCATGAATCCACCATACTCAATAGGTAATTTGGAAAGGAGCAGTACATTAAAAAAATTTTGACTCAGATGCTCCTATAGCCATAAACCTGCTACCCTCCCTATTTCAATTCAATAACTGCCTTAAGCAGTTGTTTTGGGGGGAAAAATTTCAAATTCTGAATTAATCAAGTGGTATAGTGGCTGAAAATTATATTTTATCAGTAGATAAAAGAATAATTTAAAACCAGCATTTCCTATTTTTCTAATGTAAGAATCTCGCACACTATTAAAACTTTTCCCTTGCTGTTGTGAAAATGAGGATTAAAAATTAAGGCTGAGCACAGTGGGTCACACCTTTAATACAAGCACTTTGGGAGGCAAAGGCTAGTTTGAGGCCAGCCTGAGCAAGTGAGCACCAGTATGAGCAAGAGACCCAGTCTCTACAAAAAATAGAAACATTGGCCAAGCATGGTGGCACATGCCTGTAGTCCCAGCTATCTGGGAGGCTGAGGCAGGAGGATCATTTGAGTCCAGGGGTTTGAGGTTGCAGTGAGCTATCATGATGCCACTGCCCTCTAGTCCGAGAGACAGAGCAGACCCTGTCTCAAAATAAATAAATAATTTTTTTCATATTAAAACTTAAGAAATGTTATAATTGCACTGTGGAAATTTAGTACATAGCCCACAAGAGGAAATAAAGAGAAGAAGTAAAATCATTTCAAGTCCATCTGGCTTCATATGTAAGAACGAGTTTAACAGCTTTCATGTCATTGACATTTGCAAAGACTCTATTCTTTACTTAAAAACAAAACAAAACTCTAATGTCAAGTGGGTCATTTCCAGGATAGAGGTGTTTGTTTCCTTCCTTAGCATTACTCATCCAACTAGTCAGTCAGAGGCACAATCCATTTGGAGATGTGGCACACAAATGCCGTCTATGTTCATTCTCCAAGTTATAACTCAAAACCTAATTCCAAGTATCATATGCATAAATTGTTACTTTTTTGGTTACTGGATATTTGGGGTGTACATTATCAGAATATAACACACTATCAAAGTGTTTGAATACATTGCTTATTTTAAACCAAAGCAACACATTAAAAGCCAATTAGTAATAACTACTTTGATGCTTTTTTCACTGTAATTGCTTCGTCTCTGTACGTTACAATTTGTAGTAAATGGGCTGCTGAAATAAATACTCAACTGTTTATTCATGTGACCATGTTATTACCATCTTCACTAGGTTTGTGTTTGTTTGTTATTTTTTTTTGAGAGTCAACCTGGTTGGAGTGCAATGGCATCATCATAGCTCACTGCAACCTCAAACTCCTGGCCTCAAGCGATCCTCCTGCACTTGCCACCACACCAGCTAATTATAATTATTTTATTTTTATTTTTGCTTAGGTTGGTCTTGAACTCCTGAGCTCAAGGGATCCTCTGGCCTCCACCTCCCATAGTGCTAGGATTACAGGAATGACCCACTGTACCCTATCCCTCACTAAGTTTTAACACAAGTAAAATGCTTTTAGTGTGCCTAGTAAAATGAATCAGTGTTAACTACTTTAAATATACCAGTTTACTATTCAATGAATAAGCAACAAGGAAGAATCCAGAAATTATTGGAAAAATAAACAAGATTATGCTGTATTATAATTCAAAAGGATCACTGGTGTATTACTGAAGATAAATCTGGTAAAGAAAAGATAATGGGATATAGTGCCACTGTTGACAACTAATAGACCTTGAGAAAGTCACTTCTCTTCTTTGTTTCTACACCTGTAAAATGAACGGATTAGGCTGTACCATCTCTAAAGTTTTTAAAACTTATGTTTATCTGATTTTCCTTAATTGATGAAAAACTGCTCTTAAGGTTTTATCATATAGAGTATCTAAATAGGCGTATCACCATTGACATGCCAATTGCTGTCAGTCTACAATTTCTCAAATTCATGTATCAAGTCTCTATATTTATAGAAAAAATATACAAGAAAAAAAATCTGTTGAATTCTATTCCTAGGTAGGATACAGAACTGGTTAAATCTGTAAAAGTGTGAAGATGATAAACTAGTTTATGAAACTTCTTACGTACCATTCTTTTTTTTGTACTTGCAGGATGTGGCAGGAGCTATGTACACTGCTGACCATTTTCTGAGGATTCATGTTACCATTCAGGTTGTACCAAGTTAATATGCACAAAAAGCCAAATATCAGAACAAGCTATCTGGGGCTACTCTAGCCAAGCTTAAAAATTGATAGGAGCCATTGCCTGTGAGTATGGCTAAGAGATTTTCATATTACATTAGAAATGTAAGGGATTATATTACTCAATTGGTTCCACTGCCTCATTTCTAGTTGAGGAATCTGAGGTCCTGAGAAATGACCTGCCCAAGGTTGCAGATCTAATTAGCGTCAGCTGAGAAAAAAAGCCTAGCTCCGACTGCCAAATCAATTCTTCTACAGTATATGGTTTCCAAAAACCCATAAGGCAAGTGATGCTCTGAGTAAGTAGGAGAAATCTGAATGGAATATAAAATCTTGGCCGGGCGCGGTGGCTCACACCTGTAATCCTAGCACTCTGGGAGGCCGAGGCGGGTGGATCGCTCGAGGTCAGGAGTTCAAGACCAGCCTGAGCAAGAGCGAGACCCCCATCTCTACTAAAAATAGAAAGACATACGGACAACTAAAAATCTATATAGAAAAAATTAGCCGGGCATAGTGGCGCATGCCTGTAGTCCCAGCTACTCGGGAGGCTGAGGCAGTAGGATCGCTTAAGCCCAGGAGTCTGAGGTTGCTGTGAGCTAAGCTGACGCCACGGCACTCACTCTAGCCTGGGCAACAAAGCGAGACTCTGTCTCAACAACAACAACAAAAAAAATCTTAACATGACCTCATACACAATACAACTAGTTTAATCTCCCATTTAAATCTGGAACTTCTTCTGCGGCACCTATGACAGATGTCAGCTTCTGCTCCACTTCCAGTGGTAAGATATTAATCCTTAGAAGGCAATCCCTTTTCTTGACGGACAAATAATCACAAAGTTCTTTCTTGTATTGAGCTCTCATCTGCTATTTTGTAACTTTCACCTAGCTCTGCTCTGAGAGAATAATTGTATATTCCTCTCAAATATTTAAAAAAACAGTTATCATTCCTTTGTCACATCCTTCATCTAGGCTTTGGGTTTCAGTTTATGGGCCCTTTTCCAACTTGGTAAAACACCTCAGAATTTGCTCTAATTTGTAAATATCTTTTCATTGTATCCTGCAATGATACTATTTATTGCAGATGTGGTTTGACCAGCATTTTGTACATTGACATTATTTCCCCATGATGTATTTTTCAGCACCCTAAGATTAGATCAGTTGCTAAACAGTTGGCTTATTTCTAGCAAGCCATTAATAAGATCTCCAGATTTTTTTCATCTATACTTGACAGTTTCACATTTCTATCAATGACTTTCAGTTGTTTCAAGGATAAAGATCAGGTCCATGATGCCACCCAGTTTTTTTTTTTCCCCCCAGACAGTCTCACTCTGTTGTCTGGGCTAGAATGCCATGGTATCAGTGTAGCTCACAGAACCTCAAACTCCTGGGCTCAAGTGATCCTCCCGCTTCAGCCTCCCCAGTAGCTGGGACCACAGGAATGTGCCATCACACCCAGCTAACTTTTTTTCCTAATTTTAGTTGCCCGGGTAATTGTTTTCTATTTTTTAGCAGAGACAGGGTCTCACTGTTGCTCAGGCTGGTCTCAAACTCCTTATCTCAAGCAAGCCTCCCACCTCAGGCTCCCAGGGTGCTAGGATTACAGTGTGAGTTGCCTTGCCAGGCCTGACGCCACCTATTACTGTGCTCCTAATTAGCTTGCACCAGCAGCATCCCTATGCCAACCTTTCCCTTTGACCTCTGATCAGTCTTCATGCATTTCAAACACACCTTCCTTCCTATAGGCTTCCATATACTATTCATTCTTTTCAGCCAGGAATGTTTCCTCTGAACCACCCAGATGTAGCCAGTTTTTAGTCATCCTGCAAAGCTCAGTTCAAATACCACTTTCTGGGGTACTATTCCTTGCCCTGCCCCCATGTTCCCCATCCAAATGTACTTTTTACCTGTTTGCAGGCTGAAGGCCCTTATCAAAATAGTAATATTTGTACAATGAGGTGTCTGTCTGTCTCCCTCCCTTTTACAGCTACACTGTAAAATCTAAGGGGACATGGTTTATGTCTGTCTTTACACCTAGCACAGGGTTTTGTATGATTCAGACATTCAATAACTACATGTTGAATAAATAAATACTAATTAGCATAATCAATATATACATTTCCCTAGGTAATCAAAGAAAACATTTAGGTAAGCCCTGGATTGTATGCTGTACAAAGAATAAACTGTATAGGTTACAAGACAATCTTAAAAAGAAAAACCTCTTCAATAGAAATGATGATAAAATTTGGGAAACTTTAAAGTCAGGCATGGTGGCACACACTTATACCTATAATCCTACCTACTTGGGAGGCTGAGGTGGGAGTATCCCTTGAGTCCCAGGAGTTTGAATATAGCCCTGGGCAACCCCAGGAGACTCTGTATCTCAAAATAAAAAAAATAATAAATAAAAATAAAAGAAAATTAGAAAACTTTAGCACTATGTCCTATGAAGATGAATGGTAACTTTTTTCACTCTTTCTAGAGTCAGGGAAGGATGCGTGGAAGAAAGCAAACAAACACAGCTGAGTGGTATATTTGTTGTTTTACTGTTAATTTGACACATCTGAACCAAAGCATTCACAATACTTGATATACTTTGAAGAGAATCATATACTATAGTCTTAGACATAACCACAGAACAAGCAGAACAATTAAAACTACATAAGGCCTTAAAATATATCCACAGTGTGTATTATTTCAATATTCATTCATGTACAAATTAGACTACATACCGTTAATTTTATTTTTATTTTTCTTTCATTGTTTTATTCAGGCAGGGTTCATTCAAGGAAAGGCAACTTAGTTTTTGTGTGTGTGTGTGTGTGTGAGCTTTGTTTTTTACTATATTGGTTAATATAAAAGTTATGAATTAAATGTTTTCCTATCTCCTGTATCCAGGAGTGAATCCATGTAATTCTCAGATAGTAATTCAAAACAATAGTTCCTATTCTTAAAAATAGCCAAAGTGAAAAGGGACCAAATAGCCAGTCTGTTTGTGGTCTTGAAGAGCAACTAATGGACTTCCAGGTTTTAATATAATGAAGACTACTGCGATTCCATGAGGATAGTCGAAATTTCAAAGAACATTGCATATAAAAATCATTCTTGAAGCTCTAAATACCTTTTAAATAACCAAAATGAAAATTTTAAGTAGTTGCCTCACAGTACCAAACTTATAAATCAAAACTAGTTAAAAGTCAGTGCTATCACAGACTTCTCATTTACAAGGTAGCTAATTGGTAAATTAAGAGATGAGCATAAAAATTAAGACTTACATCATTTTTGGGGGGATAAATGTATAATAACCAGTGAATACAGAAAATCCAATGTATATTACAATAAAATAACCATTTAAACCTTTATCCCTGTACAACAGGGTTTAGGTTAACTCTAGTGAACTTGGATGTTTTTAATTTTTTTTTACAGTTTATTCTGAGTACTTGAATTGCTTTAGATATACAGCTTTTTTTCCAAAAGAATATTACATTTGTATACCAGGATAAGATTTATTTGAGATGTTTTAAAAATATTTATAAATTTGTTTCTAATATGCAAAAGCATCTGGCAATACTTTTACAGCACTTGATTTTATAGAATTAAAATTTCATACAGTACTCATTTTGATGTTTAAAAAAAACTTCACAGAAAAAATATAAATTACACAGCCTGACTGCATGATACTGTTATTTCCAGTTCCAGTTCTGGTAATTAAAACCTTCATTAAGTCTGTTAACAAATCATTACCTGTACATTTATGAAGGCAACTGACATGATTTGCAAACAAAACCTTCAGGTTTTATGTTATTTACCAAAGAGTGCAGTTCAGCAAGAAAAGAAAACCCAGTATGCAAATTTACAGAATATTTTACAAATTTACCAGTTCCTGTGACACAAACTGTTTCAACCTTTCAAGGTACTGTCCATAAAGTTCGACATCATTGTGACCTGCTCCTTCAACCCATAGAGGCTCCACAGGTCTTTGGCAACGCTCAAACAATGCAAGGCCATGTGAAAAGTCAATGACTTCATCTTCAGTCCCATGAATTATTAACACTGGGGAGGTTATCTTAGAGATTTTGTCAATGCTGTAGGGAAAAAGGAAGGGGAAAAAATTCAATAAATTAACTATGTAAAGGAACATAAAACAAATTTTCTTGTGCTATATTAGATAATTCAGACATCACGACTGTATGAATCAGTTCAGAAGGGATGATGCCTCTTGGATTTCCAGTAAGATTCAAAAGTTGCCATTTATATACTCCTTATCTTAAGATTATCTGTTCTGGTGGAAACATTCAACGCTGTCACTACTGCACACCTTTCTACAATGTTGACTTTTAGCATGGAAAAACTTAGGTTTCAAGAAGAGGAAACTAAAGACCACATCACTTTCTGTACTTATTACATTTCTTTCTCTCTCCTATGAAAATGACAGCAAAACGTTTTGTTTTTTTTGTTCTTGTTTGAGTATATAAACATAAAAACGGAGAAATTCTGGAGCTGGAAAGCAGATGAATGTGTGAGAACTGATTAAAGGATAGAAGAAAACACAATTTTAAGCAGGTAGAAGGTAAAGAACCAACCTAATCTATACCGAAGAATACTCCAGAAGGCTAAGGAATTGCCATGGAGATGAAGGCAGGTTGTTTTTTTTTTTTTTTTTTGGAGACAGGGTCTCTATCTGGAGTGCAAGTGGTGTGACTACAGCTCACTTCAACTTTCAACTTCTGGGCTCAAGCAATCCTCCAGCCTCAGCCTCACCAGTAGCTAGAGTACAGGCATGTGCTACCACACCTGGCTAATTTTAAATTCTTTGTAGAGACAGGATCTTGCTATGTTGCCCAGGCTGGTCTTAAACTCTTGGCCTCAAGCAATCCTCTCACATCAGCCTCCCAAACCGCTGGGATCATAGGCATGAGCTACTGTGCCCGGCCCCTTCTGCCTCTTTTAGAGCTGGGTAACTGCCCTTCCTCAGACTGGGGATGTATGTGGACTAGGAGATTGCCAGACTTTATGGCAGGTGTATCACAGAGACCACGGAAACACAAACTTACTGGCTGCTATGAACCCACATTCCCTACTTGGCTCCTAGAATGCTGGTAGCCAGGCTTTCATCCTCCAAAAGGGAGCTTTAGAAAGAGCGTTCTTTGGAGATTATATCAGATCAGCTCTTTAGCCCCTCACTCTTACATATGAACAGAAAACCAAGAATTCCCAGACTTCAGAGGAGAATACTTCAGATAAGACAGAGATCAAAACAAACAATTTTTAAAAATGCAACTTGGAGGAAACTACACAGAGAAGAAACCTTACAAACAAACAACTCTTTAAGAATCCTGAGAGAGAGATAAGATATTATAAACACAAAATGAGAATGAAATCTTGAAAAGAAGAAAATCATCAATGAAATCATTTAAGTCTGCATTTGGTAAGAAAAAATACTTGGGTATACTATCTACAATTACAATAAAACCTAAGTAAAAAATAAAAATATATAATTTTTGATGCTACTGCATGCTGGCCGGGGCAACAAAGCGAGACCTTGTCTCAAAATATGTATAAATGTATGTATAAAAATTTTTTCAAATAGTTTATTGTTAATGTTGCTCTACTGATGTCCCAGAAATGAAAGAGGGTGGTAGACAGAGATATAAGTTGGCAACAGTATCACCTCAAATACTTCGCTATCATTGCTACCATTCAGCTAGATAGAAAGAGTAATACATACACTATGTATGTAATCATAATAATACATTATGATTATTTAAAACACTATGTAAACCAACCCCCAAACAAGAAATTCTTTGTATTGCTGCCAATTGGGGAAAGTAAAGAAGACTGAAATCTGCCAGCTTCTCTTTTCTTGCCTTCTCCTTCTTTCAGAAAAGGCCACCAATTTTTTCCCAACTATGACAAGGAGCAGGTGGAAATTACTGCCTGTTTTGAGAAGCATGAAGGACAAGTAGCTGCCTTTGTTTTAAATCCATCTAATACAGTATGTTTGCAGACTTTGTACCAGCAACACTTACTCTAATTAAAGACTCAACTTCGTTGTAATTAATGTTTTATAAATTAGATATCATTAATTAGATATTATTCACTCCTTTTCCCTTCTACCTGTTTCTCTCTCCTCCAGTATTATGTGTCTCACTGAATGGTACCCATCATCCATTAGCAGCTCAAGGCAAACCTGGGAGTCATATTCAAGTTTTCTCTTTCGTATCCCTAATCCAGTCTGACATTCAGTTCTGTCAATTTTATTTCTGAAATTCATCACCTTGATTCCAATACTAGTGCAGTGGCATAAAGCCCTTAGCACTTTTCATCTGAATTAACATTGCTCAAATATTTCAGCCTCATGACTGGTCAGCTGCATTATGGAAAAAAAATTCCTTCAAAAATTCTTGGTATATAACTATTTTGAATATTGTTACTTACTTTGGGAATGCATCAAAACAGTATGTCTTCTTGGTATCAGGAAAAGCAACTCGCATTCCTGAGGTCAAAGGAGAATGAAGAATAACAGCAGCACTCTCATACCGAGCAGCAAGGTCCACAGATGGTACTGTCCCTATACTTTGGCCATATATAATCACATTTTCAGGGCGAATGCCATATCTACAAAGTTTAGAAGTTAAAGAAAAAAAGAAAGTTGGAGTGGTATGAAATGTTCCATTATGCCTAAGGATCTGATCTTAGAATGAGACAATGGCAACTAATTTATACTTAAAATTAAGTTTTTTTCATCATCATTTTTAATATTACAATAAGATCTATATTCTCAGCTTATTTTATGTGTTTCAATTTTATCTTAGAAAAATAATTGCTGAGGTGTTTTAAAATTTCAATCACAAATAATGAATTTATTAAATCATTTATTATGCTATAGTAATTCCACCTAGCATACTGTTGACTAAGTTTGGAATACATTATATCACTAATATTTTAATGAACTGATATTGAATGGATATGTAATGTTTCTTTTCCATTAAATATAACAAGTTTATTTCTCCAGACATCAAGAGTGGCTCATTTAATTTCTTAAACCGGTCATTCTGATGAAATGCTACATACAGTTACAGCATGGAATAAATGTGTATAGTTTTATTCAAGAGCAAATTACTATTTTTCTTGAAATTTGTCTTTGCTTAGATGCAGAAATAGACTAATGACTGAAAAGATGAATAAGAATTCCAAATGCCATATGGTTCAGTTATTTATGATTAGACTTCACGCTAAAACCTTGAGAGTACTGTTTTACCCCCTTTAAAATGGTTGCAGATTTAAATGTATGAGTTCATTGATTCAATAAATATTTATTGGGTACCTATTATGTTCAAGGAATTACTTGTCTACAGTGTAACTGTCCCAAACATAAACTACTGCAAGCGTAATAAGTGAGGTGCTACAGGAACTAATGAATGTGGGGTTAAAGGTTGTAGTGACAATAAATACACCCTTCCACGTAGAAGGCAGACAGCAGTCACTTCTGGCAGCTAACAGCCATTTGCACATCTTCTAGTCTTTTGGAAAGGTAAAAGAGCTTTCTGAGAATTTGAACATTCACCAGGAAAATGCAAGGCAAACTGTCCGTGTGTTCTCTTCCAGGGCACAAGACTATTTCAACCATACAGGTAGCAACATACAGTTTCTTCCAACCCTACATAAGCATTGGGTATGACCCAGATGGGAAGCTCCAGACTGACTCTAAATGTTAGTAAACTCAGAAAAGCTTTTTTCTTTACAGCTGATCTAGTTGTACATACTTCATGGGAATGAAGAAATTAGGAGAATGAACATTTGTGGCATAACCACAACTCTTGTGGCTGCACTATTGCTGTCAGCTGAATAGCATTGTTGGTGACAACTAAGGGATTTGGGCTAAAGCTAGCAATGACAAGGCTATAGGGTAAAGTAACAGGGGTAGCTGCCAATTAAGCACCTGAGGACTCACAAGAATAACAATTTCACTTCAATAGTAAGAGTTAGAAAGAACTTTAAAGACCATTTAATCTACTCCAGCTGCTTAATGAGCAGATGTTCAAAGTCATAGTAAGTTAGTGACAGATCTATAATTAGAACTTTATAACTCAGGTATACTGACTCCCAGGGCAGTGTGTTTTCCATTACAGCACACAGAGGAGGAAGATCAAGGACTGAGAGGAAGTGGCACAGTGAATACCAGGCCCTTAATTTTCTGTTTTCCTGAAAAGGACATCATTCAAATACTTGGTTCATTACTTATTTTCCCCTTCCTGGTTACTTAAGTTTTAACTTCTTACTTTTATTAAGTAATGGAAATAAGAGGCAAGTATTCTAATTACATACCTTTTATTAGATGACAGAATTCCAGAAGTAGAAAGGATTTGAGATCACTGAACTCAACTTCTTCATTACATAGAGGCTCAGAGAAGTTAAATAAATTTCCCCAAACTACCTACACTTAACTCTAACTCTTCCAACTGTGTTTAGGGTTCAACCTAAGGGAAAATATAATTCTAAGATTCTAAAATATAAGTGCTAAAAGTGTATGTGGGATTATTTATGTATCTGTCCTTGTTCCCTATTAATACTGGTCAAATATGTTTTAAAAAGATTGATCAAGACAGGAAATCATTTTAGAAAGTTTCCTTCGAACTAATATCTGACAAGATTAAAAAAGAAAAAATAGTAAAGCTGACCACTTAAAGAAGAATTTTCTTTTATACACAGACAAAGAACGCTGAACTGAATACTAATGTTTTCAGTAAAGGGATCCTTTTGTGTTACTCAGAAGCACTAATAAGGCTTTCTGTTTTAACTTAGCACCCTTTAAAACCATATTATTCCACTGAAGTTATACTTTGAAAGTGTAAACTTTATGGTATCTGAATCATATCTTAATAAAGCTATTATTTTAAAAACACTACAATACTTTCTGACTATTATACCTCATTCAAGTGACTCTGAAAGTGACTGACTCTGAAAAGTGGGTACTCATTTTTTGTTAAAGGCCTGATGGAACTGATATCAGTATACCTGAAGATGATTTTGATTTAAAGCTGTTTTTAACTGATAAATTAAACAATAATTTTACTACCCTCCCCGTGAACGCTTTACCTATTGCCACATAACTTTATTATATTTCTTGGAGGGAAAAATAGTTTTAAAGACACTTTCTTCTTCTTAAAAAAACAAACAAACAAACAAACAAAAACCCCCACAACTATGCCTATTAATAGAAATGAGGAGGTTCTCCCTAAGTGGAATCATTAATATTTAAACATTAAATTAGAAACACTGAGCCTTCTTTGTCCTCTAGCTTAAATCTAAAATATTCTGGAAGTCAGACAGATTATTGACATAATATGAAAAATAACTTATACTAAGGTATCTATGTATTGTACACTAACCTATTAAGAAAATACAGTAAAGTCTACCATATTGTGATTTTTGAAGAAAAATTTATAAGTATCTTGGTGATGAGAAAGGCTTAATGCAATTTCTAGTTCCCCAAAATGCACTGTTATATCAAAGAATAATTGACATAGTAATAAAATTTTCTTAAACAATTTGTCATAACAGTACTTTTGTTTCTTACTTGAGATCATCTCCCCAAATGTTAGGCATTCAGAATGTAAAGGAATATCTCACTTCTACACAATGAATTCAATTTTAAAAATTGTTCCAATAAGGTGTTTCTAGGTTATACCTTCCAAGAGATAATTATATAAAATAATGTAAATCCTGGCTTAGGATTTTAATAGAAAGCAATCCAGCCCCTTACACTTAAGTAAATGATTAGCTAAATCACTGTTTTCTCTTGTTCCCCTGAAATGCTGCAACTTTGTTTTTTTTTTTTTTTTTTTTTTTTGTTGAGACAGAGTCTCACTTTGTTGCCCAGGCTAGAGTGAGTGCCGTGGCGTCAGCTTAGCTCACAGCAACCTCAGACTCCTCGGCTTAAGCGATCCTACTGCCTCAGCCTCCCGAGTAGCTGGGACTACAGGCATGCGCCACCATGCCCGGCTAATTTTTTCTATATAGATTTTTAGTTGTCCATATAATGTCTTTCTATTTTTAGTAGAGACGGGGTCTCACTCAGGCTGGTCTCGAACTCCTGACCTTGAGCGATCCACCCGCCTCGGCCTCCCAGAGTGCTAGGATTACAGGCGTGAGCCACCGCGCCCGGCCTGTCATAACAGTACTTTTGTTTCTTACTTGAGATCATCTCCCCAAATGTTAGGCATTCAGAATGTAAAGGAATATCTCACTTCTACACAATGAATTCAATTTTAAAAATTGTTCCATTAAGGTGTTTCTAGGTTATACCTTCCAAGAGATAATTATATAAAATAATGTAAATCCTGGCTTAGGATTTTAATAGAAAGCAATCCAGCCCCTTACACTTAAGTAAATGATTAGCTAAATCACTGTTTTCTCTTGTTCCCCTGAAATGCTGCAACTTTGAATGAACACTTGCATGTCACACTCCAATAAGAAAGTTTGTAAAACCAAACATTTGTCATCAAAGTTTTTAGAAAAAAATCACACATACACACATGTATTAAGGTAGACAAACAAACCTGAAGTGTCTTAACCTTTTTTTGCTATTATGTGAAATTTAAAGTTGCAGTCTAAGAGTTTAGCCATTCTTAAGTATATACTGGTAAGTATAATCTCTATATGGCAGTTTAAGATATGTATAATAAAAGCAGCTTTTATTCTATTCTTTATAAGGATAATTTTAGTTAACTATCATAAGCATGAAAAATAATTTCCAGTCACAATTTACCTTGTCCTTAGAGCAAGCCAAGCAGCTTCAATGTCTGCATAGAGATTCTTCTCTGTTGGTTTCCCAGAACTTGCACCATATCCAGAATAATCATATGAAAATATATTACAATTAATCCGTGATCCTAGTCCTATGTAAAAGCTGCTCATCTGACCAAGATCAACAGCATTTCCATGTGAGAAGAGTAAAGTGTATTTGGCATTGGGTGAGCAACGCACAAACATACAGGCAATTCTATTGCCTTTACTGGTTCTAGTCATGAAACACTCAATAGCATCTTTTTCTCTAGAAGAGTACTGCCAGTCTGCTCGTTCTGACAGATGTAAAGTCCAGCGGCTTCCACTTTCATCACACATCAGTGTGTAAGTTGGATCAGGTGGCAAAAATGCTAATTTTGAAGCAATTTTCCCTGGGCAAGGTGGACAGCAGAAGAGGCAACATAGCTCACTAAACGAAAGATTATTCATCTTCTGAAAAAGAAAATGAGATAGCAAATGTTTTAGTAACTGAGTATGGATTTTGCATTCTCATATATTGATAATAGAAAGTTAAAACAAAGACATGGGTAAATTTTATTGGCGGTCAATGACTACTACTATTATTTCAAGTATCCTTTCAAACACATTTTTGGCATCTTTCTAGAAATATTTTAAATCCTGAGATGATGCAAATACTCCAAACAAGCAGGCATACTCAAATACTGTATAACATGTCTTAAATAGGACTGATTATTACCTCATTTAACAAAAAATGTGAAAAATACAGAGATAATTTTTGCTATTTCTCCACAAATAGCAACACTGAAACCATGAAATATCATTAGTGTAGTCTGTAACTTCTGTATAACTCGGTGAAAATTCTCAGAAGCCCATGGAGAAGCTAGGGTTCAACATGATAAAGTAAAAATATAATAGCATTTATGTAGCATTTACCATTTGTCAGGCATTATGCTAAGTATTCTATGTATATTACTTTGTTTAATCCTCAAAATAACCTTATAGTTGGTTTGAGAAAAGAAACGTGCACAAGGTGAGAAGTGGTGGAGCCAGGATTGGACACCAGGGTCAGTCACTCTGCTACATCACTGGGCTACAGTGTCTCACAGGTTCAAACACTATTGGTCTTAGAAACCTATCATTTTGGCCACAGTGTCAGTGGCCCAAATAACACACAAACCATAAAAATGTACGTATTTGTGCATGTATGAACATAATTATTGCCCAAATTTAAAAGGCTATAATATAAAGTAAAAGCGTTTATTATGGAAAAAAAGGTAAAATCTGCTGAAGGTAAAATTTCTTAAATGTTTGGATGAGAAAGGGCACAAGGTTTAAAATTAGAGGGCGGGGGTGGAATCTCAACTCTACTACTTATTATACTGGCTGTGTGTCCTTGAGCAAACTATTTTGACTCTATTTTTTTTTGTCCATAAACAAACAAGTCCAATGAACCAAGTGGTTGTGATGATGTAGTGAAGGAATATAACACAGTGATGGCCAATAGTTGGCACACCCAAGAATGATCAACTCTCTCCTATGATTTTTCATTAATATTTTAAAAATATCCAGCTCATATTAACTTAGGGACAAAAATAAAGTAATACTTGTTTGCTCTACTGCATTTCCTTCTATCTTGTCCTTTCTTAAACTCCTGTCCCCTTTTGGCAGAATTAGACCACTGCTTAGTTCACAGAGAAGGCATTCAAAACAAACACCTTACAGAGGTTTGGTGGCATTCAATATTCTGGAAAAAAAAATGGCCATCATCATTATGCCAAAAATGAGGGGGGGGAAAAAACACCTCAGGGGAGTGACAAAAGAGTTGAGAAAGGAATGCTCTCTTCACTCACTAGTAGATTAAAATTTATTCTATAATGCTCAATACAAATGTGTTAATTTTCCAGTGTAAACTAATTAGGTAGAAAGAAGTAGCAGAAACAGCAGAGGAAGAGAGAGAAAGAAGTATATGGCATAAGAGTCTTCAAAACATCAGTAAGGGAAGAACAGAAAAACATCTAGGATATTGGGAAATGCTTTTACTTGCTATTCTACCTTCTTACTCCTTTCCAGCCTTCAAAACAAATATAGCCTGAATAAGTTAATGTCTTATTCTGGTTGGAACAAGATTTAGAACAGAAATGACAACTGGGTGTCTTAACTCTAATTGGCTCCCTGAAGTGTTGTGCTGAGAGTGATTCTGAGGGCACGCCCAGATAGGGCTTATCAGACAAAGGATGTGATAAATTAATAATGTCTGCTGCAGAATCTGGCTACAAATTTACTATCCTCCAAAAAGCCTGGTGAAGAAGATGGAAGGGAAGGGAGTTCAAAAGGGTCTGTTCCAAAGAAGGAGATGACCTGGAGAAAGAAGATGAGGTAGAAGGTACACTATATCATCTGTTTAATAATCTGCCTAGGGTTATTTCTCAACCCCAATTACCTCACATGCCATGAAGTGCTGATCCACAACAGCCAATTAAAAGCTTGATTAATAAGTAAACTATGTATGTCTAGACTGTGTTCCTATAATTTACCTTTTAACCAGAAAAACTTTTATATGCTATAATAAACTAGTTTTGGAACAAACCTGGCTGGCTGAACATACATAATGCTGTGGAGATGCTTCTGGGGATGAACACAAAAGCAGCAAAAAGAAGAAAAGTTGCATAGCCAGGGTCTAGTTTAATGAAAAGACAACTTTTTACTTTAATGGTGGCAGAAGAAATCATTTCCACCTCCACTGCCCCCAAAGCCAGATAACTGGGGCCCATGTAATGACAACTTGCAAATTATCACTTTCCTAATAATACGTCTGGTACAAGGCAGCAACATAGACCTACTTTTACAAAAGTAATTATCTCAAAAGGAGTAATCTCTATGGGGGAAAAAAACTAATTGCCTCCTTTTCAGTAAGTTTGAAAAATTTCACAAAAAGTATAAACAGAACAAATAAATCTAAATTTTAGTATGCTCTGAGCAAGTTATCCAGGCAAAATATTTTATTCTTGATTTTAAAATCACTGAAATAGCATGTTTAACTTAGATCATTTCAAGCCCTTGTTCTTATAAAACTCATTGAATATTGATTTTCATTAGGATTCTATATTTAAACAAACAATCTCACAGAGTAAAGATATCATTTACTAGCTATTCCTTGGCAAGAAAATCTGAAGACACAAGGCAGTGAGTAATATTAGGGGGACTATGATAAGACATTTGGGAGTCCACAAAAGCCATAAAGAGACAAAAAATTGAATAATTTATAGCAGAAGAAACAATTTTTACATCAGATAAATAAGGATTTAAAGTAAGCTATAATAAATCCTTTAGAAAAGTGGGTTATGAGAACTTATTAACACCAGTGTCACTAAAGTTGGTATACAACCCTCCCCCCCATACTAAATTGGACTGGGGGGGGGAAACAGCAGCAGCAAGAAAGAGGAGAATACTTAAAGAAAGATGAAGTAGGAAAAGGCATCATAAAGAAAAACCCAATTGGAAATCTCCAGCATAAAAAAAAATCAAGAGTGAGATAAACTGATGAGTTGGGTAGGAGAATAGATAACAGTTGAAAAACACATTAATGAGCTGGAAGGTCAGGTTGAGGAACTTCCAAATATGGAATTTTTGGAGGTGAGGAGATAAAGAAATGGAAAATAAAAAACAAAATGTAATAGATAATGAAGATAGAGGTAAAAATATTGATAATCCATACCAAAGAACTCCCAAGAAAATAATGAGAAAAATAAAACTTTGAACCTAGAATTTTACATAGAGCTAAAATATCTTTTCCTCCCCCAAAACAAGGTCTCTGTCACCCAGGCTAGAGTGCAGTGGCGCAATCATAGCTCACTGTAACCTTGAACTCCTGGGCTCAAGCAATCCTCCTGCCTCAGCCTCCCAAGTTCCACCATACTGGCTAATTTTTAAAAATTTTTTGGAGAGACAGTCTCTCACTATGTTGCCCAGGCTGGTCTCAAACTCCTGGTCTCAAGCAATCCTTCCACCTCAGTCTCCCAAAGTAAGCCACCATGCCTGGCTCATAAAATACCATTTTAATGTGAGGACAAAATAAAGATGTGTGCAGGCATACAATAACTTCCAAGCCTTAACCAAACCAAGAGCCTCTTTGCAAAGCTCTAGCAAGGCAGAAGATAAATAAATCCAGGAGAATTCTATGAGCTAGCTACCTTAGATATGAGAAATAAAGAAGACTAGTTAATATAATGTATTTTTGTGCAAGTAAGCAATACAGGGGAGAAGACCACAAGGTATATAGCCTTAAAAATCCAGAATGAAAACTTTGGAGGATACTGATATGAAGAGGATCAGAGAAGAGTTAGGGAGTATTTAAGAGGTAAAAATGTGCTTGGGGCACCCGACTTGTTCAGAATGATACTGATACTGACAAGCTTGATATGGAAGAAAAACATGAATGTAAGTATGACTCTTAAGGCATTCATAATAGCAAAGAGCATTAACTGAACATTTATTAAGTGCCAGGCACTGTTTTAAAACTTTTCATATATTAACAAACCTTTCAACAATCTTCTGACATAGGGACTATCATTACACCTATTTTACAACTGAGGAAACAGAGGCGCAGAGCAGTAATGTTACTTGCCTAAGGTCACATAGCTGGTAAATGGTGGAACTGGTATGTGGTAGAATGACTCTGTGGCCTAAACTCATAATCACAGTTTTGTGAGTACTCTTTCCACAAAACAAACCAATTTGATCAGACAAGACTGATTATGAGAAACAGATAAATAAGCAAATAAATAAAACATGATACTAAATGAACAAGGAGAATGAGTTATGCAGTTTTAAAAACAAAACATCATGTCAATAAATTAAATAACCTTGACAAAACGCACAAATTTCTTGAGTAATATTAAAGGACAAAATTTGCACAAGAAAAAGGCTAGAATATACAAATAACCATGAGAACTTGAAATGGAAATAAAGATCACCTTTACCTAAAAACATTTTCAAAGAATAGTTAAGTTATTCCAGGAAAAAAAAATGCTGCTCAATAATCACTTTCTGAAGCTATTGTACTATAACCTTTATACCAAAACTTATTAAAGACTGTAAAGAAAACTATAGGTCCATTTCATTGTGAACATGCATGCAAAAACTTTAAATAAAACATTAGAAATATATAAAGTGTATGTAAATACAAAATGATCAAGCAGAAAGACAAGAATTACAACTCTTCCAATGTCAAATCAAAGTAATTTGCCACACTAATGAATAAAAGAAAAATCAAATGGTTTTCTTCATAGATATAGATAAAACAACATGATACATAGGTGATATGATCACCTAGACAGAAAACCCAATAGAATCTACAAAGTATTAAAACTAGTAAGAGCTCTCAGCAATTGTGGCAAATATCTGAACTTAGGGAAAAACAGTACATTTCCATGTTAGCATTAAACAACTAAAAATATAGTAGAAAATAAGACAGCAGCCACAACCAAACTACTTACGAATTAATACAAAATAGAATGTAGAAAATGCTTATGCAGAAAAATCTTAAACCTAAAAAATGGAAAGATGACTTACAACTTAATAGTGTTAAGAATGTTAACTCTCCCCAAATTAGAAGTTCAAAGTAATTCTAATAAAAATTCCAGCAGAAATTTGAGGAACTCAAACCGATCATAAAATTGATATAAAAGTATAAAGATCTATAAGAAATCCAAAAATGAAACTAAGGAAAAAAAAACCACCACTTATAATCAAGAAAAAAATAAAATACTTAGAATTCCCTACGGAGACTGAAGAGGCAGAGATTAGACAAAACAATCTTAAGAAGAAAAATGAAAGTAGAGGATTCATCCTTCCCAATTCCAAAATTCACTACAAAGGCAATAGTAATCAAGATGGCATGGTACTGGCACAACGGTAGACAAATATATCTAAGGAATAGAGCTAAATAGTGTCCAGAAATAAACCCTACCATTTACAGCCAGTTGATTTTTGACAGAGTGCCAAAACGATTCAATGGTGAGAGAAGTCTTTTCAACAAATGGTGATGAGGCAACTTGATATCCACATGCAAAAGAATGAAATTTTACTCCCACTTCACACCATATACAAAAACCAACTCCAAATGGATCAAAGACTAAATGTAAAACCTAAACTATAAAGCTCTTAGAAGAAAATATAGGCATACATTTTTGTGACCTTGGATTAGGAAATTGTTTCTTAGGTATGATGCTGAAAGCACAGCAAAGAAAAACAAAAAGACAAATTGGACTTCAAAATTAAAAACTTTTGTGCTTCAAAGGATACCACCCAGACGGTGAAGACAATTTACCGAATGGGAGAAGATATTTGCAAATCATATGTCTGATGAGAGACTTGTAATTAGAGTATATAAAGAACCCTTACAATTCTGCAATAAAAAGACAACTCAATTAATAAATGGGGAAAGGGATATAAATAGACATTTCTCCAAAGAAAACAGACAAATGGCCAATAAGCATGTGAAAAGATATTCGACATCATCAATCACTGGGGAAATGCAAATCAAAACCACAATTAGATACTACTTCATACCTATGAGGATGGTTATAATCAAAAAGACAGACAATAACAAGTGTTGGTTAGGGTGTGGAGAAACTGGAACACCATACACTGCTCGTGGGAAGAAAAATGGCGCAGCCACTTTAAAAAAACAATCATTTGGCCGGGCGCGGTGGCTCACGCCTGTAATCCTAGCACTCTAGGAGGCCGAGGTGGGCGGATCGTTTGAGCTCAGGAGTTCGAGACCAGCCTGAGCAAGAGCGAGACCCCACCTCTACTAAAAATAGAAAGAAATTATATGGACAGCTAAAAATATATATAGAAAAAATTAGCCGGGCATGGTGGCGCATGCCTGTAGTCCCAGCTACTCGGGAGGCTGAGACAGGAGGATCGCTTGAGCTCAGGAGTTTCAGGTTGCTGTGAGCTAGGCTGACGCCACGGCACTCACTCTAGCCTGGGCAACAGAGTGAGACTCTGTCTCAAAAACAAAACAAAACAAAACAAAACAATCATTTGATCAAGTAATTCTACTCCCAGGAGAAATGAAAACCTATGTCCACACAAACTTTATTCACAACAGCCAAAAATTGAAAACAAACCAAATGTTCATCAACTGATGGATAAACAAAACTGGCACATCCATATAATGGAATATTATTTGGCGATACAAAGGAACGAAGTATTGAGGTATGTTACAACATAGATTAACTTTGGAAAATTTATGCTAAGTGAAAGAAGCCAGTCACAAAAGATCATTTATTGTATGGTTCCATTTATGTGAAATGCCCAGAATAGGCAAATCTATACAGACAGAAAGTAGATTAGAGGTTGTCTAGGGATCCAGGGGAAAGGAGGGATAGAGAGCAATAGCTAAAGGGCAGGGTGTTTCTTTTTGGGGTAACAAAAATGTTCTAAAATTGATTTGAGTGGTGGTTGCACAACTCTGAAAGAGCAAAGGTATATATATGTATTTGCAGGGTAACTGGGAATTTTCTCTCTCAGATATTAAGATACATTACACAAAGTCACAGTAATAAAGACAGACTGGTGCTGGCACAGAAACAAATAGACCAAGTAACACAGCTTATAAATGAACCCATATATGAATGGAAATAGGGTATGACACAGCTGGTTTCTCAAAGCAGTAGGAAAGCACTGATTCTTTAGTAGATTGTCCTGGGAAAACTTACCACGTGGGGTAAAATAGTTGGATCCCTACCTCTCAGCATGTAGAAAGCAAACCCCGGACAAGCAAAGACCTAAAGAGCAAAACTAATAAAACAAACACAACCTCCTCCAAACCTATAAAAGACAAAACATTGGTAGATTTAACATAATTCAAATAAAGGATTTCTTTTCAGTGAAAAATGTGTTGTGAAAGATGATTTTATCACCCAAAACTGTCAGAATTAATATTTAAAATATAAGAAACTTTGGCAAAAACAAGAGAAAAAAACAGGTAACTCAAGAGAACAAATGGGCAAAAGGTACGAATAGGCAATTTACAGAAAGATAAATTCAAATGGCAAACAAGTATACAAAGAAAGGATCAGCTTCACCAACTATCAGAGGAATGCAAGAAATAGTACTTTAAAACCATAAAGAAAAAAACTAGAAAGCTGAGTACTATCAAGTTCTGGTGAGAATGGGCAAAAACAGGAATCTTGGAAGTGGGGTGGGGCAGCCGGCAAAAAACAGAAGAAAAGAAAATAGGAATCTTTGTGAACTGCCTGGTAAGCCATTTTGTTTAGCAATGACCTACAATCCCACTCTTGGGTAAACAGTCCCAAGAAACACTTGCACAGGTCCTTATTAAGGTAATGTATACAAGGCTACTGTCAGCAGCATTATTTGTGCCATGGCCGGAGAAGTAACACAAATTCCATTTCTCAGAAAATCAGTAAGTAAATGTGTTGGATGCAGATAATGGAAAATGATGCAGAATCAGAAGCAATGACTTTGATGTCTAGAGCTTAAAAAAATACAGTTCTGGGGAAAAAAAGGAATAAACTGAGATCTATAATGCCATTAACTACATTACAAAAATAAACATTACATATCTTCAAGGACAAATACATATCTATGGGTATGTATATCACAATGTATGCTTATGGAAGAGGAAATGGGGCTGGAGGTTGAAGGAAAAAAAACAATAAAAAGTAAAACGAGAACAGAGCTTATGCTCATAGACTGATGGTGTGCTATGAACTAGACTAGAAGTTTTGGAAAGCAACCATCACATCTGCTTGCTTACAAATGGATCTCTAGTGCCAAGCAGAGTACCTGATATAGCAGTGTTTCTAATATTTCTTGAATGAATGAGTCAGTAAATTAATAAGATTAATTGAACTCTCTGCACCTAAGAAGCTCCCACAAAAGAAGGGGGAAAAAATCACTACACCTACATGTAAGAAGGAACGCAAAAAATATTTTGTCACTATTACTTAGGTTTTTCATATGGGGACAAAACAGAAGCAGTCAAATAAAAATATATGAACCTAAGGGGGGGAGGTGGAAAAGCACTGCCAGTTATTAAAATCATTCAGTGCAGTATGAAGCACTTTTTGAAAAAGGAATCATGCCAGATACTTACTATTTAGGTAAAGTTACAATTTTTCAACACTAAGATTTTAGATATACTTAGAGAGTAATAGGGCCAATGAGTCACTTGAAAACACCCTAAGAAACATGGGATTTGTTGGTAAATTGAACGAATGCCTTAATAATGGTTAGTTTAGAAAAGTTTAGGTAAGTTTCTCAAATGGGAAAAGCTTACTGGGCAATGCACAAATATTTCTTTCCCATTGGTGAGAAGAGTTGGAAAAAAACAAAAACAAAAACAAAACTTGAAGATGGCAAGCATTTTCCAGAGACATCAAAATAGTCTCAGTCCCAGTGTAAATCATGAACTTATTTTCTAATTAAAAAAAAAATTAGGCAGTAAGGATCAGAAGTGAGGAAATTAGATCTATGATGATATTATAGAAGATGAAAATTAAGGCTGAAGAGCCTATAAGCTCTGCCAAGCAAACTATCTTGGGTCAGAAGTCCTATATATAGTTCAGTGTAGTCCTTTCTAGTACTTTTGCTGTTCCTCAGTTTCTTTATACTACTAGACACTGCACTGTCCAATATAGGTGCTTCTACCTACATACGATTATTTAAATTTAAATTAAATAAAATTAAATATATTCAGTTCTTCAGTCACACTAGCCACATGTGGCTACCAAATTGTACAGCGTAGAATGAACATTCCCTTTACAGCATAAAGTTCTATCCGGCAGTGCTGAACCACAAACTCTGAAACCCAGACAATGCAGAACCAAAGGTTACATGGTTTACATCCATAATAGCTAGCTTCAAATGCTGGAGCGCCTTCCTTCTCTGTCTTTCCATCAAAGTACTTATAGATAATTTTGATAGTCCCTCCAGTTAAACATCAATAAAACACAGAACTAAATGACATTATTTATACAATACTGTTTTAGAAAACGTTATCTTGACAAAAATATTACAACACAGACTTATTTCTAACCGAATTCTAATGTAAAGGCCATTTTATTAAAAATGAGCAATGCAATTCAATTAGGCTATGTATATATTCTAATGCATAGATTTCGTGTACCAAAGGGATTCATGTTCTTGAAAGATTCCCTCCAAGTTGAAGTTGCAGGTAAACCATAAGAAAATGAAAAAACACTTGAGATTATTAGCCAACTAATTTCTGAACATGGCCCCAAACAGTATCTAAATACTTATAATCCTGATGATACACTAGAGCAATGCCCTAACAAGTGAACCAAGTCTTCCTGATTGAGCAGTAGGACAGGTTGTAGATTTTTGCATATGATAATATCACATGTTCCCACAAAACTTTTGGTGACTGGAAATTGCAATTAGCTTAGAACTTTCAAGGTCACACCTCTACCTGTTGCTGGGCATAAGCTATTAATAAACATGAATGCATGTCCACACCACCCACCCCCACATCATCAGCTCTTGGCACTATTTATGAGACTCCAAACCATGCTTTATCCTCAAAATTCACAGAAAAGCTGTCATATTACATTGGTCTAGAAACATTACACAAATATATATTACCTACTCATTTATAAGAGGTAAAATATGTTCCTGAGAACTTTTTAGGGGAATACATACTCAATACCTTTCACATTATAGAACATCCATCCATACCACAATAAAATAATCAAAGTAGTCATAAATTTCAGAAAACTTAAGGATTATAAATGATTAATATAACCTTTTTGAAAAAGAGGCTCCTATTACTGGTTTGAATGTCTAAGATTTATAAAAAAGATTGCAAAACTACTTACAGGTCAACACACATACGAACAACTACCCAATCCTTAATTAGCTATTCTTTAGCAAGTAGTAAATACAATAAGCTGTTCTAATCAAGTAAAAAAAACTATACCAAACAACAACAAAGCTTTTGTTTTCAGTCAACTGAAACTGCTGTAAAACATGAGAGGTAGAGTTAAAACGCAATAATATAAATGGTGATTAACACTACCACTGCATTAAAATAATTAACTAAGCAAGGCACACAATTGGGATTTGATATATTTAAAAAATAACATTGCAATTACAAAAGTATTACAAAACATGGTTTAAAAAAATTCAAACCACATAAAAATTTACAAAATTTAAAAAAAAGTATCCTTATCAGGCTAAAATGAGGATTGGTTAAAAGTCAATTTAAGAATTTAGTTCTCTAGATACTCCCCTCACCTGAAAAGAGTAGAGATTTATGTTAGAAGAACCTTTTCTGAGGAATCAGACTTATCTGTAAGATCTTAAACGATACTGATACAGGAGGTTATAAAGAAAAGTTGAGTGAATAGGAAGGATGTGTGTGACAGTGATGGGAGAGATCCTCTTCCATAAGAGGGATGTCAACAAGTGAGCAGCAGCAATATTGTTATCCAGAGATACGGAAGCAAAACACCAAAAGAACTGTTCAAAAAGCAAATGCCCCTGGGAAGGGATCTATCATTGAGATGGGGGCCAAGGCTTGCCAATTTTTAAAACAAACTTTGTGGAAATATTTGGCTTCCTAACCATGTGCATGTATGAAACTGAGAAAAATAAAAACTACAGATTTCGTCAGCATCTCCACCTCAGCTTCACTCAAAACCTCAGCTTCACTCAGCCAGAAATTACAACTTTGGGTCATTTGTTTTTAATTCTTCTAGTGTTTAGTACTGCACTCATATATTTATCCATTGTTTCTTACAGTACCTTATTATGAAAGATTAAGAGAATTTAATTTCCCCCTTCCCTGTTCATTCTAATTTGTTATTTTTAGGTTTTTTTTTTTTGTGGCAGAGTCCCGCTCTGTCACCCTGGCTAGAGTATCGTGGCGTCAGCCTAGCTCACAGCAACCTCAAACTCCTGGGCTCAAGTGATCCTTCTGCCTCAGCCTCCCAAGTAGCTGGGACTACAGGCATGCACCACCATGCCCGGCTGATTTTTTCTTGTATTTTTAGTTGTCCATATAATTTGTTTCCATTTTTTTTTTAGTAGAGACGGGGTCTCGCTCTTGCTCAGGCTGATTTCGAACTCCTGAGCTCAAACGATCCACCTGCCTCGGCCTCCCAGACTGCTAGGATTACAGGCGTGAACCACCACACCCGGTCTATTTTTAGTTTTTATTGGTTACAACTTTTAAGTATTATAGTTGAACCTCTGTCTTGTTCTAGCAACTTTACTGGCTCACCCATGTAATCATATTCAGTTATTGTTGACTATACAATTACTTTCACATTAAGTTTTATATCATTTGCAGTTTATTATCTATAAAGTTGTTTTATCTACAGGTTGATTTTTAAAATTGAATAAAAATTATTTACAGTATTATTCACTGTCCATCCAAGTAGCATGATAAAACCTAGAGAATGAGTAATTTTATGCCACTAAATTCCAAGTGTCAAGGTCTTTTACACCCTGATAACTGCTCAAAAATAAGGTACATTTTATTAATAGTTTGCTTCATATTTAAACTTCCTGAAGAACTTTAATTTTCCTAGAGTTTTTGCTTTTTCATTATATTTAACATATTCCAACTTATTCTTACAATTTGTGCAACTGAATCTATGTTATTCTTAAAGACATTCTTAGACCCCAGTGAGTTCTGTTTTAATCTGAAACAATTACGTTCTAGGCTAGTTCACACCCCAGCTGTCTACTTACCTAGTATTTCTTTTCATTATATACATCTGTTGCTTCTTAATTACAGGTTTACTTTTTTGGAGATTCTTTTCTGTTTGATTTTGCTGAAATATGTCTCCTAAGCACTCTGCCCTGTCTCTTCCCCAAGGGCCTGGGGAAGTAAACCACATTTTAATGCACACTTTCAAAAAGCTCTTATTTTGATTTCACACTTGGCAAACTAGGCCTGCTTCAGAATTACAGTTGTTTTTTAAAAATTCTCCTTAATGGGGCAGGAGGGAGAAGAAAAAAAAAAAAAATTCTCCTTAAAATGTAAATCATTGGTCCACATCTTCTAACATCCAATGTTGATAAAGATCAGATTTTATTTTCTAAAAGTGATTCTCCTCTTCCCCACAAAATATTTATGAGATTTTCCTTTATCCTTCAGTCTAAAATTTCATGAGATTATTATCTAAATGTGTGTGTGGGGGAGGGCGGTTTTGGTGCGGCAAAGCCTCACTCCACTGCCCTAGGTACAGTGCGCTGGCTTCATCACAACTCACCGCAACCTCAAACTCCTAGGCTAGAGTGATCCTCCTGCCTCAGCCTCCCGAGTAGCTGGGACTACAGGCTACAGGTAGGTGCCACAATGCCCGGCTAACGTTTCTATTTTTTTTTTTTTGGTAGAGACAGGGTCTCAATTCTTGCTCAGGCTGGTCTTGAACTCCTGAGCTCAAGCCTCCTGCCTTGGCCTCCCAGAGTGCTAGGATTACTGGTGGCCACCGTACCCAGCCTTTTCTTCCTTTTTAAGGGTGAATAATATTCTTTTTTCCCCCTTCCACCAGGAGGACCTAGGGAAGGGCTGAATAATATTCTAGAGACAGTGTGTGTGGGTATGTGTTTGTATGAATGGAAAAACACCAAAACAATCAATACAATTCTGCAGCAGACACCAGCTGGGTGTCCACCAACCCAGTCAGTGTCAGATCCCACAGGTTGAGGGCTCAGTCCCACAAGATTGTTCCCCACTACTGATGCTAATTGAAAGTCTCGGATTGTTTTACTTGCGCTTCTAACCCACAGGCTATAAATTGGGGTTCCCATGACCTGCTCCTCAGGTTCTACTAATTTGTCAGAGTGGCTCACAGACTTAGAGAAACATATTTACCGTATATTACAAAAGATACAGATGAAGAGATACACAAGGCAAGGCATGTGGGAAGGGGGCACCACCCTCCAGGAACCTCCGCATGTTTAGCTATCCCCAAACTCTCCAAATCCAGTTGCTTCACTAAGTAGGCGACGGTTGATTAGATTAACGGCCATTGGTCATCTACTTAACATTCAGCTCCTCTGCCCTCCACCCAGAGGTTGGAGGGTGGGACTGAAAGCCTCAAACCTTTAATCCTGCCTGGGTGTTTCCAGCTGACCAGCCCCTATCCTGTAACTACTGAGGGGCAGCTAGCCAGTCAACTCATTAGCATACAAAAAGATCTCACTTTGGAGAGTCTGAGGCTTTTAGGACTTGTAGGCCAAGAACTGTACATGAAGACTACACATATAGTTCATAACAGCACAATATACCACATTTTGCTTGTCATAATGCTATGAATACAGTCAACAAATATTTGTTCCAGTCATTTTTCTTGGGAGGAAACAATGTTTTGAAAAGTATAAAACTATTTTTAGTTTTACTTTAATGTAAATTTCCTTTTTTTTTTTTTTTTTTTTTTTTTTTTTAGAGTTTTGCTCTGTTGCCCAAGCCGGAGTACAGTGGCGCTATTGTAGCTCACTGCAACCTTGAACTCCTGGGCCCAATGGATCCTCCCACCTCAGCCTCCTGAGTAGCCAGGATTATAGGTGTGAGCCACCCTGCTCTATGAATATAGATGTATTTTGTTTGAATTACTTCTTACTTTTCAACAATTAAAAACAAAATGAAGGGATGCTATATCTAAACAACTTGTATATACATATAAAGCTGAATACTTCATACTAAAATTTAAGCCTGAATTAAAGATACTTTAAATTTTAATATAATATATCGAACATTAAAATTACATAAGCAGTCAAGTATTCAAGTTTCTAATATAAAACCCTCATATATCTCATTTAAAAATCCAAACATATACCACACAAATTCTCTAAAATTTGAAATTTTTAGAATTTTTTATCTGTAATACTCAGTGCATTGTTATAAAAAAATTAAATTGCAGTCTGTACATGTTTTTAAAAGATACATTCTAAAAGCATGGAAATGCAAATTAAGTTCCCTTTTAAAAGGAACTAGAGTTCTTGAGCTTAAAAATGTTTCCTCCTCTTGATTGTACAATTAACCAACTGAACCACTTTTTAAATCACCAACTATTTGTTAACCATAAGGAAATGTTTGTTCCTATTCATTCTGAACCATATCACACACCCCTCTCCACTGCACACTTAAATTCAAGTATACCTACCACCTCACAATGGCTACCACACAAATGTCACTCAAAAGCCAGTGTTAGCTAAGGTGAAATTTGTCAAGACAAATCAAACAGTATTATTACTGACTTTTGGCATTGAAGAATCTAAATTTTCAGGTTTAAAATTTTGCTAGGTTAGAAAAGCCAGGCTAGTGTTGTATATTTACCAAAACACACTTATGTAGAGTTAATAGGTCTTGTTCCAAAGACTTTAACACCCCTATGAGAGATAGATGCCATTATGCCCCTGGCCTCCTGCCCCATTTATAGATGAGGAAACAGAGGCATACAGAAGTTTAACTTCTGAAAGATCATGATGCCAGTGAATGGTGAAGCCAGGATTCATATTTGGCAGTTTTGGTGGAGAGTCCAAGCTTTTAATCACTGAGTTAGATTAGTATGTGGGAATGAAACATTTTGCTCCTATGTGAACATGAAAACATGGTATAGTGAGTCCAATGGAAAAAGAAATATTAACAATGAAAGAATTTCCTACATTTCATATGCAAAAAAATTCCCAATATTGGATTTTTAAAAAAGAAGGGATAACTATTCAGGATACATAAGAAGATATATTTGGGTACAGAATAAGTTGCTTTGGCTATTAAATCACAAAAAAAAGAAGCAAAACCTGGACTGGCAACTATAAATTTAGTTTTGCTGCTCTCTTCTGAAGATTCTAAAGTGTAATTTTAAATGAAAAAATTAATATACAATGGTCTTCAAATGTGTGAAGATTCTAGGAAGTTTTTGAAGATATACTTCAATAGTGTCAAATTTCTATTTTATAAAATGTATCTGAAATGGACCAACTGCTCTCAAAAGTGGCATCAGTTTGTATAACACCTATACAACCAACCCATGGGGATTTATCGTTTGAATTAACTTTGATATCTTAATGAATATAGGTTATACTATGTTGGGATGCTGATGAACAGCACTGAATCTAGAAATCAATCTGGGAAGAACTGAAATCTTTAGTCTTTGGATTCCTAAACAAGATCTCTCCCTATATATATCTTTTTAAAAATCCCATTTTATAATTCTTTGATGAAGTATAGAAATGCTACAGATTTTTGTATACAACGATTCTGTAAATTTTTATATACTCAATTACTTTTTCTTGCTTTACCGTACTGGCATGTACACTGCGAATAAGTGCTTGGTCTTAACGATGAAACAGTGACAGCATTCTTTTTAAGGATAACCATTCCTATAGAATTTTTATGGATAGCCTTTAGAAATTAAGAGTTTCCTTTTTTCATCTAGTTTTCTAAGAGTTTTAATAGGGTAAATTTCATAAAACAAACCTACTTTGGTGATAATACATATTTTTTTATACATTGCTAGGCTCACTCTAATATTTTGAATAGGATTTTTGCATTCGTATTCATGATTGAGAATGACCTTTAATTATTCTCTTTCATACCTCTGGTTTTTGTATGAAGGTACACTAGCCTTATAAATTTATTTGGGTACAGTGTTGTCTCTTTCTATGCCGAAGAGAAATCAGTTACATGTTCTTATAGGCAATAATTAAATTTACTATATTTTTCCCTAAGGATTTTCTGTGCTGTTGTATGTTGCTGCCTATTTTTTCCCCTCTAATTTAACTCTTTAAAAAAACTACTGTAGTAGCTGTTCCAATCAAGTCAGAGAAATGGAAGATATCTCACAAAACAACTAACATAATGAATCTTAACTGCACAGAAACTATTAATATAATGAATCTTAACTCAGCAATGCTTGATATTCAATATACTTTTTGGAGTTTATGGATTTAATAATCAGTTTCAACTAGTGGAGGACAAATGCACAGGTCTATGCCTGCAATAACGTTTATAATGGAAATCTCATCTCACAGGGTTGCTTTGAAAATTGAGTGAAATAAGCAAGACCTAATATAATACAAATCTGAAATTCAAGCTGAGAAGTTATTGCAGGAATGAGTAAGAACTTAGGTTCTATCAGCCATTGGTAACAGACTTCTACCTCAAAGCTTTAAATCTGGCTGTGAATGATTTGTTTCTATGAAAGCTTGGCAGTCTCCTTGGGGTATGTATTAATTAATGTGGACATGGGAGTGTACAGTGGTGTTGGTGGCACATAAAAAAACTGGAATCTGAGCCAGTTTAGAGCCCTCCAATAACTCTTTTCCAGGGGAGATGAAGGTACGTACATGTAGCCATGCTACTCTATCTCAGGGAGTATTTCAGGATTCTACATTTTCCCCTTTTTGGGAAACTTCTTCCTCTAGTCTGATATTTTTGGTATCTGTTCTGTTGTCTTCTGTCTGGATATTCCCTTCAATTCTGAGGGTTTGGCCACATGGTTTAACTGACTTTCAAATGACCCTCAGCTCCATGCTGCAAAGTACATAAATCACATACCCCACCCCTACATGAAATCCAGACTTCTACTTGGGTAGGGATGGAGAAAAAGAGAATGATACACGGAGGGCACTGGACAGAGAGCCAGGTAAACTAGCTGTCTAGTATACCTTGGTTAGAGTGGAAGTTAGTCACCAGTCTGGGAACCACTAGATCCACTGACCCTGTGTGGCTTGTAGCTGAAGAGGATCAGAAGTCAACATATATTCTTACGGGCAGGAAGTATGATCACAATTCTGCTTGTACTTCAGGGTGAGAGGCCATTTAAAAAAGGACAGGCCACCTAAAATGCCTCAGTTTTAACCAGGAAATTGCCCAGGATGGCTGGGTCCAAGTCCATCCTTTCATGTTTCATTGCTGACTTTTCATCTCTCTGAGAATAGCTTCTCCCGGAATAACTAGGAACCATGGACATGGCAGTCTCCTGAGCACTGGGAAGTTTTGTACACCTTGTGCTAATTCAGTGGGCCTAGTCACAGAAAGGCTAACATTTATCACTGTTCAACAAGCTATCATTATGGTGAGTGGTAGTGGGTGGATAAGTGCATACATATGCTACATAGGAAATATGCCCTAGAGGTCTGCGAGGGGCCTTGAGGAGAAGCATGTATTTATGCTGCTCCCCTTCCTGTTTTTTAGTGAGTGCTGAGGCTGAGTAGAAATCATCAATCCCATGATTATGTAGTGCTTGGAAGTTCTATCCTCTATTTCCCCACTATATCAGCAGTATATTAATGGGTTTTAGAGGTTGTCATCAGGGAGGTGTTCTTAGATCTGGAAGCCAAGAAGTTACAATCCTTTAAGTACTTTGACTCGACCAGTACTTACAACCCTAAGTCCTATATTCTGGTCAAATGTGTAATACATAATATATTGTTTCTCAGGCCTGAGTTATATCTTTACACCTTATTCTGAAGCTTCTTCTGCCTTTTGTAGAATACCAATGCAGAGAATCTCTGCTTCACTGACCTTTATTTATTTATAGACAGGGTCCTTTTTTTTTTTTTTTTTTTTTTTTTGAGATAGAGTCTCACTCTGTCACCTGGGCTAGAGTGCTGTAGCATCAGCCTAGTTCACAGCAACCTTCAAACTCCTGGGCTCAAGCAATCAATCCTCCTGCCTCAGCCTCTCAAGTAGCTGGGACTACAGGCCTATGCCACCACACCTGGCTAATTCTTTCTATTTTATAGTTCCCCAGCTAATTTCTTTCTACTGTTTAGTGGAGATGGAGTCTCACTTTTGCTGAGGCTGTTCTTGAACTCCTGACCTCAAGCAATCTTCCCGCCTTGGCTTCCCAGAGTGCTAGGATTACAGGCCTGAGTCACACCATTCCCGGTGCCTACAGGGTCTTGCTATTGCCTGGGCTAGAGTGCAGTGGCCTCATCGTCATCATAGCTTACTGCAACTTCAAACTCCTGGCCTCAAACAATCCTTCCCCTCTTGGCATCCCAAAGTGCTGGGGGATTATAGGCAAGAGCCACCTTGCCCGGCCATCCACTGATCTTAATCAAGTGACAACTTAGGAATTGTTCTCATTGCTGCTTATTTTGCCCTTTTATACCAGCTTTGAGTGGTCTGAGTGTCAATGAAACTAAATCTAGAAGTGGATGGAGACTACAACCCAGTATAGATCTTCGTGAGAGAAAAGTATTTAGGTTACCTTTCTTTGTAAAAGTCTGTGCAATTTGAAGAATGTACCACGATCTTCAGCCTCTGTAATGCCACTTTGTCAATGTTCTAATGCTTAATAAACTTTCTTATTAATATGGAATATTTAATAATTATTAACATCCTCTACCCGAAAATGGTAATGTATCAGGATAGTGTAATACTGTATATTGCTCTCTTATGTGACTTTGGACAAACCTTTATCTGAATGGTTCTGAGCTAGGTACTATTTAATGAACTCCATGCAAAACCAGTTAATGTGCCGTGCCAACAGCTTGAGGTCAAACCTAAAAATCACCTTAGACAGCAACAGAACTATTAAGGATATCTGGTTTAAGGAGAACCCCTGAAACTACATGCAAAAAATTGGGACGAAGAATCCAAAACATTTAATAATAAGAATGAGCTGGAAATTTCTGAAAACTCTGGAGGTTCTTGGGTTAAGGTGTGTTACATTTTCACTTATGCTTCTTGAACCTTATCACTCACCCAATCTAGAACACCCAAAATAGAGGTATTTGGGAAACTTAAAGAATCCTTCCTTTTTGCACCTATCTGATTTGTGGTTAAGATGAGTATCTCCAGTGATGTAGCCAGGCATTTCTGTTACAAAAGAAAGAAAACTGCATCTTCATCTACACATATTTTGATTCTGTAAATGCTCATTCTCTCCCCAACTTCACTGTTATATGATTAACATCCTCAGCTCTAGATTAGGAATTTCTACTTTGTACTCCTGGCTTCAATTTATTTTTTTCCCATTTGGCATTGCACAAAATCCAGTGTATAAATTTGGCAGCAGATTTCTTATTCCTGTCCTGGGAATATGTCTTCACATGGGCACTTCACATGGGTAGTTCTGTCATCTACCAAGTGGAGGTTCGAGGAAACTTGGTCAAGATATACTTCTAAAAAACACACCTTGAGTCCTTACTGGAGGTAGACTTACAGATACTGGGGAAGGGAGAGGGTAGAAATTTCAGACTGTGAATAAAGGAGATGCCAGATTTTTAGAGTAAGGCTTCCAGTTTTTCCTAGTGGAAAAGCTGTTAAAAAGGTCCTAAGATTATCATGACAATGTCAATCAAAGAAACAGAAATATGTACATTTCTCTTCTCTCAAGACACAAACACACAAATCTTCCTTAGGACAGAGGACTACCCCTCCCCCATTTTTCCTTAAAGGCAAATGACAGAATTAAAAGGAAAAAATGGGATAAATGGATAATAGAAAAAAAAATCTATCAAATCCATGTATACATTTTCCAGTTGGTACAAAAAGGATCCTTTTTCTGAGCTAAAGCAGCTGACTTTGGTTAGGAAACGTCATGTATCTATCTCTCTGCTAGCAGCCTTGGGGCTGATTATACAGAAAACTTCTTAGGAATAAGGTTCAAGATGGTCAGTTGTAAGCACTCAAGAGGAAGTAGGGAACAATAATATCGTTAGGTTTCTAGTGGAAGACACAAGAATTTATTAGAAAGAATTTTAGTTGCCAACTAATGGCTAACAAATTGATCTGTCCCCTTTTTACCTAAAGATTAACCCAAGAGGCCAGGGTCATGCCTGTAATCCTAGCACTCTGGGAAGCCGAGGCTGGAGGATCGCTCAAGGTCAGGAGTTCGAGACCAGCCTGAGCAAGAGCGAGACCCCCGTCTCTACCAAAAATAGAAAGAAATGATTTGGACAGCTAAAAAAATATATATATGTAAAAATTAGCCGAGCATGGTGGCATATGCCTGTAGTCCCAGCTACTCGGGAGGCTGAGGCAGAAGGATTGCTTGAGCCCAGGAGTTTTGAGGTTGCTGTGAGCTAGGCTGACACCACGGCACTCTAGCCTGGGAAACAGAGTGAGACTCTGTCTCAAAAAAAAAAGATTAACCCAAGAAAATATATACATCTCTCCCTCCCTGTAAGTAGCAGCTCCAAGAATAAGCTATAAAATTAATTAATAACAGTTGACTTAGAGGGTTTCAACCATTCCATATAATTAAACATCTTGTAAACTTGTTCTACGTAAGATATAAAGTTATCCTGCAAGGCAAAAATTATCTCCTAATTATATTCCTCTTATCTATATCCTTTTCCATATACTACAATTAATACTTTTTTATTAATGATATAGGGGGATTATGGCATTTATGCAGTCTCAATATAAATATGATATTCTTTAGCTCTGTTTATAAGATGTTGCAATGTGTCAGTCAATCCTCACTAATAGGGCCTTCAGTTTGCCCACAGTTCGGCTATCTATATAAACTGCCATCATCAACCACTTCCTTTTCCTCTGGCTGCCAGCTGCTTTCCCTTAATCATTTGCATCTGCAATAAGGGTTTGAAGAAATACCACTACTCTTAGAAGATATGTAACAAACACTTGTCATTTGTGCTTAATACCTTTCCCAGTCACTTGGGCCTCAACAAATGTACATTTTACCAAAATTTCTTCAAACATGAAAACTTTGCTTTTTGCATGCATTTTCTTCAGTAGTGTGTAACAAGAACTAAAACTAATCATTTCAAAGAACAGTCTAATTTTAATTACCTAAATAATAAATTAAAATGCCTAATTAAAGAAAATAAGGACAACATATTTAACAAATTGGGAGTTAGTTAATTCTTCAAGACCTTGGATAAATCCTTTAACTGGACTTAGACTCACATTAGAATTTCATAGTACTGATGACTTAAGCAGAGCCCAGTGACTCAGTAACTTATGTACTATTGAAGAATTTTATGTGTTTACATTAAAATTTCAAATTTAAGGTTTTGAAATAGTGACCCAGACAGACACACAGTTCAACCTGCTTCATGGTGGTATGTCAAACACATACTACTAAGAAAATAGAAAATTAATAAGTGCCAGTCAACATTTATATTGCAAAATGTATAAACCACATGCTTCAGTTAAACATCAATACTTGACTACATTTAAAAGCAACTGTTCCTCCAAATTTCCAAGTTCTCCAAATTAGTAACAAATATAAAGACAATTGTGATCTACTAGATATTTCAGTTGATAAGAATTTTGTTTTATAGTCTGCTTTTAAAAGATGCAAGTAGCAAGAATATAAGCAAATACTGTGTGTGGTTTTTTTTTTTTTTTTTTTTTTTTTTATAGAGACAACTACTACAGTAGTTCTGAAAAATAGTTTAGTCAAAGCTGACAGAAAACTTTTCTGAAGCTGTATGCCAGGTACTGCAACTGCAAAAGAGTAGGATGGAGGGAAGGGGAATGAATAGAGGTTTGTAAAAATGGTTGAGGCAAATCCATTATTTGAGCTTCAACCTTTAGTGTTTTGTTGGTAGTTCACATGTCCAGGGTATTTCTGGTGTAAACACTTTCGTGGAATGAGGAAGAAATCAAGCATTTAAGGTATGTAGCCCATTCATCCTTACAAAGATCATCCACTGAGTTACTATACATTATTTTACATACTATTTTAGACATGGATGTCACAGACATATAAAATCACCAAAGACACTCATCTAATAATTTTTTGTATTGCACACAATTTTTACCTTTTGAAGAAATCCTGTTTCACATTCTGTATACTTCATTTTTATAAAATACAGGAATAGTGAAAAGAGTACCAGCCTAGGAGTTTGGAAATTTAGGTTCTAGATATAATCCTATTTAAATGGGCTCTTATGCCCCTAATTGCCTCCATTTCAATATGAAAAGAATGAACTATGCGAACATATTAAACCTTCCCTCCCTTTCCTCTGTAAACTATTCTGTTGGCATCATATCCTATGTTAACATTATCTTTATACAACTAGATATGGTTCTCTTCCTTTCCTTGCCCCTACAGAAAAAAGAAATCTAATTCCACATTCCATTAGAAATACTGTGAATATTTAAAAAGCCTCTACACATGATATTTCTAAAAAAGGGTAAATCCTTTGGGAGCCCTACTAAAAAGAAGCCAAAACAGTATTACACATGCAGGAAATTTTCACTGACCTCAATATCTTAAAAGTCTAAAACCAAAAAAAGAGAGTTCAATTGGAAATTCTTTCAGTTTCTATCATTTTTAAATGTAGATGAGAACACATGTAATTTAGGTTACCTTTTCTACCCTTTTTGTAGTAGTCCCTGACTTTGAGAAATGAAAGCACTAACCAGGATTATACAGAATAAGACAACAGAAGGAACAACTCAAAGTGTGTGAGTAAACAAACAAATGCAAAAATATCTCAGAGTAAATGTGAATTTCCTCCATTGGTATGCTCTTCTGACCTATAATTTCTTCCCTGGATGTGCTACAAACATCTCTTGCTTAAGAACTCCTTGATGGGCCAGGCGCGGTGGCTCACATCTGTAATGCTAGCCCTCTGGCAGACCAAGGCAGGAGGATTGCTCACGAGGTCAGGGGTTCGAGACCAGCCTGAGCAAGAGTGAGACCCCTGTTTCTACTAAAAATAGAAAGAAATGATCTGGACAGCTAAAAATATATAGAAAAAATTAGCCGGGCATGGTGGCACATGCCTGTAGTCCCAGCTACTTGGGAGGCTGAGGCAGAAGGATTGCTTGAGCCCAGGAGTTTGAGGTTGCTGTGAGCTAGGCTGATGCCACGGCACTCTGGCCTGGGCAACAGAGCGAGACTCTGTCTCAAAAAAAAAAAAAAAACTTCTTCTTGATGGCTTCCATCTGTCCTTGTAATAAAATAAAAATTCTCCACAGGTCCTTGAAGGCCTTGCATGAACTGGCCTTTGCTTACCTAGTCAATCTTATCTTGATACTTTCCCAGTTTCTTTTTCTTTTCTTTTCTTTTTTTTTTTTTTTGAGACAGAGTCTCACTCTGTTGCCCTGGCTAGAGTGGTGTGGCATCAGCCTAGCTCACAGAAACCTCAAACTCCTGGGCTCAAGCAATCCTTCTGCCTCAACCTCCCGAGTAGCTGGGACTACAGGCATGCGTCACCAAGCCCAGTACTTTTTTCTATATATCTTTAGTTGTCCAGCTAATTTCTATTTTTAGTAGAGATGGGGTCTCATCTTTGCTCTGGCTGGTCTCGAGCTCCTGAGCTCAAACTCTGCCCGCCTCGTCCTCCAGGAGTGCTAGGATTACAGACATGCCCAGCCTTCCCAGTATCATTACCATAGTTGCCGTCTCACTAAGCATCTTTCAATACTTTGAAAGCATGGCACTGTTTCTACATCAGGGTTTGCACAACACATAAGCTTTCCTCCCTTTCTACCTGACTTCTCATGATTTCAGTCTCAAATGCCATACTGTCAAAGAGATTTTCTGAACTCCAAATCTACATTAGGTTACTCTTTTTCATAGCACTCAGTTCTTTCCCTTTATAGATGAAAGTTGTGATCCTTGCCATGTATATACCTATGAACTTACTTGATTAATGTTGATTGTCTTTGCTAGACTTAAAGCTCTATGAGTTCAGCGGCCATGTGTTTTTTTTGTTTACAGCATTATATGGGCAGCACCTGATCAAGAATAATCTATTAGTTAAATGAAAGAGAAAAGAGTCAATAAGAACTTGAAGTTATACTTAAAAATCTGACAGAATATAAATTGAGATATTACTAAATATAATTTTTAAAGCTTTTTTTGTTTGTTTTGGACTGGAATGCACAATAGTAATGTAACTTATGGCTTGAATCTTCCTGGAAACTGATAATGAAATTGTATTTCTATTTATATTGTACTCTATGCATTAAAAAAAACACCTTTGATATAGTTAAAATCCATAAGGCAGGCCTCAATCTTCTCATCTGTAAACTCTGCAGAGTTGCTGTGAAGACTAAATGAGAGAACATTTAAATTCCTGGCATACTAGATGCAGAAAAGTATATTCTTTTACTTGAAACAGGCAGCTATGTATCTGATAATCTCTTTCTGGACCCCAGAAACCAATCGAATCCTGATTGCCTTTCCGCTCCTGGGAAGTTTTCTCACTCTCTCATGACTAATCCCTCCATTACCTCTAGCATCTTTAGAGATGCTGCCCCATCGGTTATCCTACCTGTAAATCTGTTTCCTGTATCCTCAGCCTCTCCTGCTCTATTGGTTCCATATTCAAGATTTCTCTTTTAAAAAAATAAAAGTATATGTATCTATATCTAGATTCTACAAACTATATCTGAAGTCCTTCAGAACCAACCTTCTTTTTACTTCCCAGTATTCCCTATCAGGCCCCAGATGAATTGTAATCTAGCATTTATCATCAATTTGTTGATCTATTTAGGATCACAGACAACTTTTTAAAATTTCTAAGTGTAACAGGTAGTTTTCAATCTTCAACTTTAACATGATCACTTTGTAGCATTTAAACATCATTGTCTGTTCCTTCCTTCTTGAAACTAACCTTCAACCTTGGTTTTTCTGATAATCTCTTCAAAGGTATTTATTTATTTTTTACAAAATGGTCTTCGTTTCCTCTTTTTATTTTACCCAAACCCAAGGCTTTCAGTACCACTTATACACTAATGTTACCTAAATCTAAAATTCTAAATCTCTAAGATTTAAACTGTAGGGCGTGAATATCTCCATCTGCATTTCCCTCCCTCCCCCACTTTTCCTCCCTTTCCTTTTACCCCTCTTAATTCCCCCTCGTTCAATCATGGCTTATTTCCTATGCCTCTCTCTCCAATCATCTCAGATACATCTTAGCTCAACCACTTCATGGAATGTATAAAATCACTCAATGATATTTACCTCATATCCCTCTAATCCACATTATACACTGCTGCCAGATGATGTCACCTTCCTGTTTAAAATCTTCCAATGGGCCTTACAAACCTTTTGAATAAGTCTAAATTTGTTGGTATATTATTAATATTACATATGATCCTCCCACCCTCTTAGCTTCCTGGTCTCTAGTTTTATTTCTGAGCACTTCTCTATTCATTTATTCTACTGACCATGCTGTTCCCCTCCCTGAGTTGTTTTTTTTTTTTTTTTTGCTTCTATGCTTTAGCACAGACTGTTCCCTCTGTTAGTAACCCCCCCCCCCAATTTTAATCACCCCTCTTCAAATAAATAAAACAACTTTTACTGGATTTTTTTTAAGCCTCTAGTTAAGCTTTACTTCCTTTGGGGGGTGGAGGGGAATCTACCCTGCACTATGCCCATGACTGATGTAGATAATCTCAGTGAAAACTTTTGTTTTGTTTTTTGTGTGCATACGCATATATGAGGTTATGAAGCAAAGTGTCTTTCTTACGGATTCTAACAAATAAAAAATGGAAAGCGATTACCCTAGAAGTTTGTATCAGAATGTCCTTTATGTATGTAAAGTCCTTACTGCCATTACCTTATTGCCCTAAATCTTTATTTGATTAATAAAAGAGACACTGAGGTCCCTCAAAAAGCTTGGAACAAAATATAGTGTTTCAGATATAAGCTTGACAACACAAGTTACTAAACAACATTATTTTATTTGCAAGTAACTGATGTGCAGTGAATAATTGTCACTTCTGGGGATGGGTATGGCAGACCTAGAGAGTAAAAAATTATTAGGACACAAAGCAGGATATCAACCAGAACAAAATATCTATGGCTATGATGGGCTCTAAAAAGAAAAAAAATAAAAGAAAAAATATCTAGGTCACAATCTGCAGATGGCATTTTGGGAAAAAGTTTATTATATGAATTACCTAATTGATTTTAATTTTCAAAACACACTTAAGAATAATCTAAATCAGACGCTAAACAAGTTTGTTACAATTGATAAATTGATAATGCATTTCATTTTTGTTTCTGCATGCACTTGTTTACTTGGGACTGGAATGGAGACTTGACAATATACCAAGTTAATGAGGTTATTTCAACCTTCCTTCTTCCTTCTGACCTACATTAAACATATACTATTTATTTCCTTAATCCTATTCTTTTAATGTGACTACCTCCTCAAAATAAATCTTAAATACTCCAAACAGCCATAATGAAAACAATTTCTTTACCTGTATGTAGTATTTTTCTTTAAATTGTAAAGTCCACTAACTTTATTGACAATTCCAATATCATTTTCTCAGATACTCTAAGAAGCTTCATGGGGGAAAACTGAAAATAAAGTCATAGCTAGAATTATTGCTTGTTTGCTAATGATCTTCCACAGGCTATGATCTAACAATGTAACACACAGGTTATGTGCGGTGTTTTTTTTTTTGTTTTTTTTTTTTGCTTTTACTTTAAAGAGAGTCAATTTTGGCAATATTACAGAAGGAAAAAAAGCAGCATAGGGAAATGTAACCAAATGTAATCAGATTTGATCCAAATTCTCTTTGATTTTGTGTCACTTTATGTAAGTTATTAGCAGCTTTAGTTCCTTCAAGTGCAAGATGACACATATCCACTGCCTTCATCACAAATGTGAATTAAAATAAACTTTTAAGGCTCACCCCCACACCGGCTGACTGAATGGACCCCCCCTCGTGGCCAAAGGAATATCCTAAAACTAAATTGCCTGCCAGGAGTAGGGAGGTCAGACATGCCTCACCACGCCCCTCTCCCTTCTTGGGGACATCCTTTGTAACCCATTAACAAGCCTAAGGGTATGCAAGACAAACCTACAGGCCCTCAATTTACACAACAAATCTATGTCCGGTGGCTTATCTCTGATAAACAGCAACTATGTTAAAACATTCTAAGCCTTCAGACAAAGTTTCCTGTCTTTAAACAATTACAAGTCAAAGTATCTTTAAACCCACCTGTAACCTGTAAGCCCCCTCGAGATGGCCCACCTTTTCGGGCCAAACCAATGTATGATTCCCACGTATTGATTTATGACTTTACCTGTAACCCTTGTCTCCCTGAAATGTATATAACCAAACTGTAACCCAGCCACAGCGAGTCTACTTACTCAAGGCCTCTTGGGCGTGGCTCCGGGTCATGGTCCTCAAATTAGGCCCAGAATAAATCTCTTTAAAATTATTTTACAGAGTTTGGCTTTTTTCCGTTGACACAAAGATGATGTGTGGTGATTAATAAGCTAATGCCTATAATACAACCTGAAGCTCTGGCATAAAGACACTATAAATACAAAACACTTTCTCAACAAATCCCCATGAGATAATGTTCAAATGAAAAAGTGTTCAGAGGTTGTCTACAAATGACTATAAGTTAATGAAATGTATTACTGCACTGACTGGTTGTTCCCATCAATATATTAGAATAGGTGATAAACAATTATCAAATAATGACACAGATAATTATAAACTGTAATAAATGCTATGGAAATAAAGTACAGAGTGCTATATGAGAACAAAGGGGGGGGGCAGGAGGTAGGCACTTTTACTTGTTTTATCTTTTAATCTTAATAATACTTTTCTCAGGTTATCATCCTTTTACACATGAGGAAATCAAGACTTCAGGTTAATTTAATTAACTTGTCAAGGTTCACACAACTTATAAGTGGGAGAGCCAGGAAGACAGGTTTACTTTAAGGACTGTATTCTGTCTACTATGCCTGGATTTTGCTAATATCTACATAACTAATACCCTCACTGACTACATATCTCTGCTCATTCTTGCCTACTCAATAAGGCCTATCTGTCACACTATTTAATAGGTCAAACTACCTCCTTTCATCCCCTTGCCCTTCTCTATTATTTTTATTCCATACATTCAAATACTATTTAAATTTAGTCTGAAATTCTACTATTATCACTTAAAAAATCCTAGCCATAATAGAAAGCGATAAAAAGACATATAAAACAAACTGGGGAAATGTGGAAGATGCAGATGATGATCAAGGATAAGTATTTAAGAGTGCCTGCTCACATTCTATGATGCTTTAAAGACGGAATATGAGACACAGATGAAACATAAGTATCGGAGTACTCTAAAGCAGTGGTTCCCAAAACTTTTAGATTTCAAAAACCAGTTAAATTAAAAAGGGAAAAAGTTGAAATGACAGAGTTGGCAGATTCTAATTTTGCTACAATGAGATTGAGAACTAAATACAATTACTATAACCATAATTTCATCAGAATATCTTAACATTAAAAAGACATAAATTATAGTATAAAGGACAGTTATTTTTATTGAGTAAATTTAGATTCACAAGTACCTTATTATATAAATAGTTCCATGTAAATTTAAGATCCAAATGTTAAATGTAATACTTTAAGAAGATGCTCTAAAAGAATCTTTATAACCCCAGTATAGAGAAGGCTTTCTTGAAAAAGCACAGATCATAAAAGAATGATAAATGTGACATTAAAATCAAAACCTTCTAGTCACTAAAAGATACCATATTTGAAGTGAAAAAGCATGCTAAAGACATTTTCAAAGTCTACCAAGTATTGTCATAAACAATACATAATTGTTTATACGTCAGTAAGAACAAGACAATCCCATAGAAAAACTAAACAGGCAATTCATAGAAAAAGAATATGAAAGCCAATAAATAAATGAAAGTATTCTCTGGGGAGATGCAAATAAAAACTACAATGAGGTACCGTTTCATATTCCTCAGAATGGCAAAAATTAAGAAGTCTAAAATATCTATCTGGAAGGTAGAAAAACAGACCCTCTCATCCATAACTGGTACACTTTGTAGAGAAAATTGGCAGTTATCTAATAAAGCTAAATAAGCTCACACCCTATGGGTTTAGCAATCTACTACCAGATTTACAATTCGGGGCAATTTTTCTCAGTAGCAGCTTTTGGGCTGTTATAATGAATGAGAGGCAGTACTAAATAGAGGCCAGGGATGCCAGGCACTCTTCCTGAATAAAGATAATGTTGCTCCATCTCCCATGACTTTTGAATATTCTGTTGGACATTCATACAGAGGAATAAGAAGAGGAAAAAAGAATCACCAAGGTCAGATACTTCTAAACAGTAAAGACTATTTGTATTGTTTTAGCACAGACGATGACTTCTAAGAATGCAACCTTAGGTAAAGAGGGACGATTGAACATTTGTACTTGTTTAAACTTTACTAAGAATAGTTTGTTATTTCAGAAAATCATTTTTCACCAACAGAGCCACTATTGGTATCTGAATGGCCAATTCAACATACCTGTGTCAGCCTGTAGCTACTGTATTGATGGTAATACTACCACATAGGTGCAAAGTGTCTACAACTATTTCTTCTAGTAGTGCTTCTTAGATTTTAATGCGTACATCAATCACCTGGGAATCTTGTTGAACTACGGCATCTGAGTTAGTGGGATAAGGCCTGAGGTCCAGCATTTCTAAAAAGCTCCCAAGTGATTCTGATGTTGCTGGCTACACACTTGGTAGCAAAACTTGAGTGTAATCTTGAGCTCAAGCACTTAAACAGTGAAATACATATTACTTTATTATAAATTCTCACATTTTAGTAACATATATAAGAAAATTCCTTATAGCACCATTTAATAGCAAATAATTAAAAACAACTAAAATGACCATTAACAGAAATGTGATCTAGTTACATAATGGAGCATATACCATACAGCAGCAAAAATAAACTACAACTACCTAAATAAACATAGATAAATCTTGGTCACGTTGAATGAGGAAAGCAAGCTACAGAAAGATATGAACATATTTAGCCTTAAAACAATCAAAACAAAATTATGTAATATTCATGGATATAAAGGTATGTAGTTAAGTATGAACACATTGACATAGGAAGAATGCATGTCAATTTTGGGTTACTCATTGGAAATGGGGAACCTAGAAAACAGGATTTAAGAGGGGTACAAGTTAAAGGAAACTTCCTTATGATTTTTTTTTTTTTTTAAAACTTAATTCTAAAAAAAAACGTGTCATCCTTGCGCAGGGGCCATGCTAATCTTCTCTGTATCGTTACAATTTTTAGTATATGTGCTGCCGAAGCGAGCACATGATTTGTTGTTTTATTCCTTCAACTGGGTGATGGGTACCTGGATACTCATTATATACTGTATGTCGCCAATATTTATATTGCTGTATTATTTCTCATTTCACCTGGATCAAAAAAACTGTTGGGCATAGACAGGCGTTTGAAAAACACTACTTCAAAGCAAAGGATTCAGGACTAGAAATCAGAAGATCCAGGTTCAAGCCTCACTTCTGCTTCTTATTGTTTGTTTAGCTTTAGGCAATTCAAATAATTAACTCCTCTGAGTTTTATTTATGTCATGTGTAAAAATGCCATAAAATCACTTATCCTCTCCAATTCACAAGGCTGGATTTGGCAGGCAAATAGGGTAATGTATGTGAGAAATTTTTAACAGGGTAGGAAAGGTAAGCGTGATTTTGAGAATTAAGAGCAAAACCTTGAATAGATTCAAAGATCTACCAGTAAATAAACCAAACAATTCCATAAACTATTTTCTTGTCATCACTGATTCTAAAGATACAACATCAAACTTAACATAGAAGAAATTGTATCAATTCCTAAATGATGGCATATGAACAGGTATTCTCCCTAACTATGTTCTTTATGCTAATTCTTAACCAAAGAATTGAAATTCATAATACAAGAACAAAATAAGAGCAGTGCATTAAAGAGTGTTCTTACTTAAATAAATCAATGTCACACAACCAGAGTAACTGTTGCTTATATGGTTCTCTCTGCCCTTTCTATAAAGTGAGCAGGTGGTACATTTTATTAGTCCTATGTTACAGAGGGAGAAACTGACTCAGATGTGGGATAGCATGCCTGAAGTTGCAGACCAATTCAGTGACAGAACTTGGAACAGACACTAATTGCCTAGGTTTTGTGTGTTCATTAAGCTACGAAAAACATTATTTTACCATGATGCTTTATGGTGATTTCGTTTGTCCCTGGAAATAAGAAAATTCTTTGTTAGTTAGTTGTCATTTAATAAACATTTCAAAATGGGCAAAGATACTCAAGGAAACAAGCCACTCATCAACTAGAGTACTGCACACCAAGGGACAAAATTAAAACTGCCTAGCCTGCTAAAAATTTAATCCTATCCTTGCCAATTAACCTTATTACTACTAGAGTAGGAGAAAAGAGAGGTCAAAATATGGATGAGGGTGCTATTTATTTCCTCTTGAATTTCATATAATATGGCAATTATTGCACAGAAATTTTTTATTTTTATCTCTTTATGTTACAGGGTAGGGGATCTAGCTTTTATAAGTTAAAAAAATGATCACTTCTGGTGTTCTTTAAGTAATGCCATTACCCCTACTCCGCAAGTAAAAACTTACCAACATGCAAGGACTTGGGCAGCACCAAATTAGAACACTGGCCATCATAGTTTTCAAAATATTGGGTATGATTAGATATATTACTCAAGTGAGTTCATGCTATAAACATATGAGGAGAAACTATTTAGGGAGAAAAGTTTCTTTTATTGTAAATTCCCCTGTTAATGTAATCAGATGAATGTTATCACAACGTGACTTTCTACTCAGACTCCCTGGGTAGTTCTAAATGTTAACACAAGATCTCCAAAATTCTTTTTATTTATTGGTGGCTTAAAAACAAATCGATAAATCATCTCATGGCGCAAACATTATATATTACAAAATGTATTAAATAGGAACACCTTTTATGAACATCCAAAATTTAAAGGTCACCCTCTCTCTATCCCGTTATTCATTTTTTTTGCTTACCAAATCCACCTCGCACTGACTTAAAAGCATCATCTAAAAAAAAAGAAAAATACTGTTCTGGCCGGGGCAGAATTCTCACCATGGATCAAAGTTCTGAACATTTAAAAAAAAAAAAAAAGCCAAGGTTAAACAAAGTCTTTCTCCTTTACGAAAGCCTCCACACAGTACAATCTAATTTGACGTAACTTTCTTGTTTCGGGGTTACATACAATTCCAAAGAGAACCTCTAATTTTCCAATTCAAAAAAGACTCCTGATGAGGCTACCTACCTTAGAGTTGAAAACAGATAGGATTAAAGTTCAACCATTTAAGAAAAAGAAGCCTAAGACAGCCCGACCGGAATGCACAAATCACCGGGCTCGGTAAAGATTCAATCTAAAATCGAGGCGGGCACAGATAAGGACATTCAGGAGAAAGCTTTTAGGCATCCGTGAATCTCACAGTAAGCCACAGGGGAATGTGAACCTGACCACCCACCTTTCCGTCCACCGGGAGAAAAGCCAAAGGAAGTGAAAGGGGACCCTTCCCAACGAGGAGGACCAAATACCTTTCCAGTGTGTCCGTCGGTCGGACTCTCCCCGCCCCCAGACTCCCGCAGCCTCACGAACCGCAGGGACCCTACTGCCCCTTCACCGAACCACCAGAGAATCCTCTCAAAAATACAGACCCGATCGCAAGCGGCTCCTGTGCCTCTTCTTTGCGCGGACAGGGATCCCGGTCACCAACAACAAAGACGCCTCCCGCTCCCCTCCCCCCGCCCGGCCGGGGCTCTTCCCTCCCGCGCTGCGGCTCGGGGCCTAGCGCCCCCTTCCCCAGCCCGGCCGCGGCCGCAGCGCCCCCGGCCCGCGAGGCCCCACGCACCTGCACCTGAGTGGCCCAGCCCGAGGCGCCCAGCAGAAAGGGTCTGAAGAAAGCCTCTGCCGGCGCGCTGTCCTCCACAAGACGCGACTCGCGCTCCCACCGCCGGATTCTCCTCGCCTGCTGACCGGCCCAGCCGGGGAAGGGGGACGAGCGCTGCAGTCCCCAGCGCGCGGACGAAAAAGGACGGCGGCGCCCGAGTGGGCCCGGCTCGCACTCTCGAGTCTCGCCTCGCGCCGGCCCTGCTCCTCCACACGAGCTCGCGTTCTGCTGACTAACGGCCCCGGCACAAGGCGCTGGAGCGGCTGCCGCCGCCGTCGGCTGCTCTCGGGCCTCACGTCCCGCGCGGCCGTGGTCGCAGCAGCCACCGCCGCCACCTCCCTTTCTGGCACTGCAGACACCACCCAGACCCAGCCAAGTCTTTCTTCTCTTTAATCCTCCTTTCTTTGCTCCTCCTCAGCCGGCCAGACGCGGGATTTACTCCCGTAGCGGGAGGGAGACCGGAGGGAAACCGAGGGGGCGAGCAGAGTTCCCACTATGCCAGGAGTTGGTCACTGACTGGAGGAAGGTGCCAACGCTGACCCGGGCTCCAGCCTGCGAGCGGGCGGGGGGAGGGACCGAGTCCAGACTCGCCCGATTTCCACCAACCACAAGCCGCCCAGCAGAGTCCCTAGAGCTCCGGGCTCCGGGAGAGGCTGAGCTGATTAGGCAGGAGGCGGGGATTGCGGGAAAGAAGAGCCAATAGGAGCAAAGACTCCCCGCCCCTCCGCCTTGATGGACTGTCGTGTTCGGACCAATGGAGGAATTCTCATTTCGAAGAAAGCGGGGCTTGTTTGCCAGATTTGAGAAGGAGGCTGCGCGGAGGGGGAGGGGTCGAGGCCGGGCCGCGTGGAGTAGCCTGGACGAAGTGCAGGGAAGGCAGGAGGGTGTCCTTTGACTTCCCAGAGGAATCACGTGGGCTGGCCGGGGGCGGGGACGGACAGGCTGGATAAGTTCCTTCCGGGTCATTGACAGAAGCGGCAACGTTTCGGGGTAATTTGTTGCTTTTCATAGCGTATTTTTGCCTGGACCCGGAGCGGGGTGGCTGTGGTTTTGGCTATGAGTTCCCAGAAAGGCAACGTGGCTCGTTCCAGGCCTCAGAAGCACCAGAATACGTTTAGCTTCAAAAATGACAAGTTTGATAAGAGTGTTCAGACCAAGGTAGGAACTTGCCTGTTGCACTGTCTCTGACTTCAGGAAGGAATGATTCTTTGGAGGGGGGGATAGAGGAAATGAGAGGAGCTGGCGAGGGCGAGTGTGGACCGCAGCCCAGAGTTAGTCTTGGCTGCAGTGCAACTCTCTAAAATGTTATTCCCACGCCCTTTCTTTGACCTGAATATGTTGTCTCCTCGTAAATGTATTTGATAGTCAACACACTTATTGCTCAAGGAATGAACGGAACCCTCATCAAACCTAAGGTGCAAATGGGGAAACTGAGTCGTTGAACTCTCCCATCTGGATCATGTATTAGCAATAGGAAAACGAGGATTATGACACAAGTGTCTCTTTCAAATTTTACACCAAGTTTATGCGGCCACTAGGTTTGTAGGGAAACTGTGAATGATAAAGCGTTCTTAGCCTCAGTGTCCTCGCCAACATAATGGGAATTTGTTTCTTTTGTAAGATTGTTTTGGACATCAAATTATTTGATTAATATAAAAATGGGTTTTTTTGTTTCAAAATATTAAGGGAGTAGAAATGTTTTAGGTTTCACTTTTGTAATGCTTGAGTCCCCGCTATAGGTGTGCCCATCATCCAAATAGTGTTCATTGTAGCCATTAGGTAGATTTTGTCCCTCTCTTCTTCCCCTCCCCCCCACTGATTTCCACTGAGTTTTACTCCCTCTGTGCACATGTGTGCTCATCGGTTAGTTCCAACTTAATAGTGTGTACATGTGGTTGTTTTTCTATTCTTAAAATGTTTATTTTGCTATAAGTCATTTGCTTCTTCAGCAGGATTTCTGTAAACTGGGGGGAAATTCAGAATTGTATGGATAGCCAGAGGACCTGGGTTGTATACAACTGCTAATTTTGCTGTGGATATCTCTCCCTGCCCCAACAGCTGTATGGAGAGGAGATAATTGAGGACAAGGGCATATTTGGGGGCTAGCATCACAGAGGATAAACTGAAGATCAGATTTACTAGGGGGTGTGGCTTGAGTTATTTAATATTTAATTTCTTTGAGCCTTAGGTCTGGGTCATAATAGGTGTTCAACAAGTGATTAATTTCCCAACATTGATGAAGAAAGCAAAATAGTCTGTTTAAGATAACCTGTGGTCTGCTTTCTTTTCCTTTCCTCTTTCTTTATTCACTTACTCTACAAATATTTAATAAGCACCTTCTATGCGCAAGACCTTATGCTCATAGGTATCCTGTGTTGAGAAGAGTTGACTCTGCCATCATGAAGCTTATGGTTTTCTGGATCATATGGACAATAAATAAGCAGAAAGCTATAATTACAAATTGGGATAAATGTTGGTAAAGGGCAAGACATAAGATTTTGACGAACATTTAATTCTGATTGTTTTCATAAAGCAGTTTTAATAAGTATTTAATTACAGTATAGCTATTGCTAGACTTCTTATACTTGCATATTTCATTGTACATTTTCTAGACCCCATCTTTATGCCTATTCTTTATACTGGAAAGCTGTTTTATTCTGTGGCATCTAACAAAGCAGTGATAAGAAATGCCTGGTTCTCTGTAACTCCCCTTAAAGGATGGTAGTAACTGTTGACTACTTGTACTTCATTATGTGGTAGGGGTTTTGCGTGGTAGTTTCCCTTTTTCCCCTGCCAAGCAGTTTGTTAGGACTTCATTGCAATTTGAAGTTGGATAATGACAGTTTTGGGGGGAAGTTTATTTAGGTAAAGCACCCATTCTCAAAAGGACGCAGATGATAGCTATCTTCATGTACTTTAATATATTCTAGAAGAGGAGAGAAGCTTGTCTTGTGGCTTTCCAAATGGCCAAACTTGGACCAAGAGGGTCAAAGTAACAAAGATGAGTTTCAGCTCAATATGAAGGAATTGTCTAACAGTGAAGGAGGGTGCCCTAGGATTTTGTTAACCTCCCCTTCACTGGGGTTACTTAAAAGAGGCTGCTATTGGTCAGCAATGCCCTCAAATGACTTTTGGGTTTTGGGAGGGATGGACATGGGAATAGGTTTGAATCTTTTCTAGTTATTTGGTAGTAAAATATTGATTCTGTCAAGGCAGCCTTGTTTCCCTTACTGGAAAAGCAGTGATGTGTAATGAAAAGAACATTGGACTAAAAGAATCATATTTTAGCCCTGGTTCTCTTGTTTTTCCTTTGTGATATCAAGCAACTTACCTATAGCTTTTAACCTACCATACTGGGTTAATGCTATCTTTTGTCTTACTTTCCTCTCAGGATCACTGTAGGGATCATTACAAAAATAGGGATAAAAAATAGGGATACAAATGTGAACTAAGAATGAAGGATGTGATAATATATGTGGACCTGCAGTTGATCAAAGCCTAAAAAAATTAATTGGGAAAGAAATTTGTACTTGTTGAAGAATATTAAAACAATAGAAAAGTGTATAAAGTACGGCATAAAAGTGAAAGTGTCTGTTCCCAGTCCTAATCCTGTTCAAATGTGGTCATTGTTAACAGTTTGATGAATATGTTTCTAGATATCTATTTCTAGATACAGTGCATATGTAATAAAATAAATTTTTTTCCTTCTCATTCAGTAAAATGGGTGTGTCAAAACATAGAGATTAAGCTCATTCTTTTTAATGGCTGTATAATAATATTACATAAATGTAGAGTAACTTATTTAAATTATTTTCCTCTTAGTAAACATTTGAATTGTTTTCAGTTTTTCACTACGCCAAAAAGGCTGCTGTGAAATTCTTGTATTCGTGTATTTAGTCCACAACTATTATCGGTACCAAACATTGTTAGATACTCAAGGTTAGGGCTGAGCAAAATATACATTCACAGCCTTAATTGAAGCTTACAGTTTGGTGGGAGAAGTGACAGGCATTAATCAAATAATATTTGAAATATGTCAATAGCAGTGGCAATAAGAAATATGAAAACAAAAGTCTAGGAAGCCCTGAGAGTATTTGGCAGGAAGTCTTGATTAATTTGGAGCGTTAAGGAAGGCTATCCTGAAATCTGAAGGATGGGTAGCATTTAACTAAATGAAATGGGAAAAAGCATATATCATCCTCCTGAGGATGCTGCTTTTTTTGTGTGTATAGTCAGCTTTTTTTTTTCTGGCCTTTCTCAAAGTGTATTTCTTAGAGCCCCAGGGTCACATGATCTTTTTCATAGGGCAGGAGTAAATTTCATGATCAAATCACTTTGGAAATACTGTGTATCAGATCTCACTTTTAGGAGGAATCATAGTGTACGCTGGCATAAAGCAGTGTTTTGCAGTTTAAAAAATTTTTTAACCAAAACTTGCTTGGCTGTGGAAGTTTTTGGTTTACATAATGCCTATTGAACTAATTTATCGTGAAACACACTCATTTTTGGAAACTGTCTTCATCTTGATATGGAGATGGAAAAAGGAAGTCTGTGGCTATACTCTCTAAATAGTTTTAGAGATAATAGTTTTATTAATACAGGTTGAATATTCCTTATCCAAAATGATTGGGATCAGAAATGTTTCAGATTTTTTTAGATTTTGGAATATTTACATTATACCAGTTCAGCATCCCTCATCTGAAATCTGAAATGTTCCCATGAGCATTTCCTTTGAGCATCATATTGGTGTTCAAAAAGTTTTGGATTTTGGATTAGGGATACTCAACCTGTTATAGCTAGTAGTTGGGTACTTACATGTGTTAGGCACTAATGTGTGCTTGATATAGGTGATTTCATTTGATCTTCAAAATAACCCTAAGATAAATGCTATAATTATTCCATTTTACATGTTGGGAAATTAGGGCTTTAGAGGTGAATGATGTGCCCAAGGTTACATAACTGGCACGTGGCTGTTCATTGATTGGGTGAGGTCTATGTGAGGAGACTTTAAAGGACGAGTAAATCAAAATCACACATACACAATATGTGTGATTTTTTTAAAATACTGTATTTTTGTGTGTAATAGAAGCAATCTGACACCAAATTAGAGTCAGAACAGAGATGAATGAGCTTTATTGCCACTGCTCCTAAACATTGCCTGTTTGAAATGTTCTAGCCAGAGTCTCTCATCATGAGGTATGGTCCCTGGAGTGTCATATGCCACAAATATGGGCCAGTTGAGATGGATCTCACGTCATCAGCCAGGTCTCTGTAGCAGAGGCTCTTTTTGCTCACTTAATGTGAAAGCAGATACTACTTCAGTCTGGTCTCTCAGCTCTTGATTTAGGCAGAAAGCTGTCTTAAGTTTAAAGTTAAGTGGATAAATGATTGCATTTATCCAGCAGAACTGGATTCTGTGTTTACAGGCACTTTTATTCACAGTAGCCAAAAATGGAGAAAACGCTAGAATATCAATCAAAAGGGAAATGTATAAGCAGATTGTGACTAATGCATGCAATGGAATGCTACTCCGCAATTTAAAAAAAAATGATTCAATAAAAAAAATCATTGATAACATACAAAAATGTGGGTGAATCTCAAAAACATTATGTGGTGGGAAAGAAGTCAGATACTAAAGAACATATTGTGTGATTTCATCGTAAAAATCAGCACTGTCTGCCGGGCGCGGTGGCTCAAGCCTGTAATCCTAGCATTCTGGGAGGCCGAGGCAGGTGGATCGCTCAAGGTCAGGAGTTCGAGAACAGCCTGAGCAAGAGCGAGACCCCCGTCTCTACTAAAAATAGAAAGAAATTATCTGGCCAACAAAAAATATATGTAGAAAAAAAAATTAGCCGGGCGTGGTGGCGCATGCCTGTAGTCCCAGCTACTCGGGAGGCTGAGGCAGTAGGATCGCTTAAGCCCAGGAGTTTGAGGTTGCTGTGAGCTAGGCTGACACCACGGCACTCACTCTAGCCCGGGCAACAGAGCAAGACTCTGTCTCAAAAAAAAAAAAAAAAAAAATCAGCACTGTAGTTGCCTTGGCTGGTGAGGGATTGGCTAGAAGGGGCATGAGGAAATTTTCTGGGGTGATGGAAGTGGTGAAGATCACGAGAGTACAGACATTTATCCAAACTTTTTGAATTGTACATTTAAGGCCTGTCCATGACATTAATGTAAATTTTACCTCAATTAAAAATAAATATTACAGCAGAAGGACTGATTAACCGCTCAGTGTTGTGAAGTTCCGTTTTTGTTTGTTTGCTTTTTGTTTTGGGAAAGTTACTGGAACACTACCTATATCGGTCCTTTTTTAGAAGAAAACTATTTTATGCCCCAGAAATAAAACAAAAACAGGTTGACATTCTAACAGATATTGAATATGTTAGTTAACCAGAAGTCAAAATAATTCTAATAATTGTCTTTTAATCTTTTCCCTTTTTTTTTTTTTTTGAGACGCTTTGTTGCCCTGGGTAGAGTGCAGTGGCGTCAGCCTAGTTCACAGCAACCTCAAACTCTTGGGCTTATGGGATCCTCCTGCCTCGGCCTCCAGAGTAGCTGGAGCTACAGGCGTGCACCACCATGCTGGGCTAATTTTTTCCATTTTTAATGGAGACGGCGTCTCATTCTTGCTCAGGGTGGTCTTGAACTCCTGAGCTCAAGAGATTCTCCCGCCTTGACCTCTCAAGGTGCTAGGATTACAGACATTAGTCACTGGCCTCTTTTCCCTTTTGGCAAGCCTTTATTTACAAACTCTAGTCCTGATACTTGAGCATATTTCTCTCTGTAAGAGGAATAGAGATGATCATTATAAAGTGTATTTTATGTGTAAGTTACACAGCGCGGATACTGATTTTTTTCACAGTTCCACTCCAGGATAGAGTCATAATCCTAATTTAGTTGGACATTGCAAAATGAATGAATAAACTTTGCTGTGGCAAAACCTCACTGTACTTTTTGTGAGACTCATTTCATCCAGGTAACTTGGAATCAGATGTTATAGGATCGGTACCCTATCTCTCCAGCCCAGAGATGCTGAGCTTTAGGGAATAGTCCCAGATTGGTTTATGTAATCCGTACTGTGAGTAAGTTCAGTGTGAATGATGAAGTCTCAGTCATGGGAATAAATATCATTTCTCAATCAATGGATGTCAGTAAATAAGGGATTGCCATTAAGCGGGTAGCCACTGAGCAAAGCAGTTAGCCAGATACAGAATCCACTAAAGTTTCGATATGACCATTTCTGGCATTCTAGATAGAAATCCTTCTAGTGTTATAGAGGTGACTCCCTTTGATATTTTTCCAAATTGGGAAATGTTCTTTGATATGTTTCTTGGTGCTGTCTATTAAATGTCTTTATGTTAAATGTATCCCTCACCTCCTGCCATTGATTTGTTTTAAATTCAACATATTGTTTTAAAAGACAAGGTGACTTAATTTATGGTGTGCTAGGCATTATGATATACATAAGAATATTATATCTAAGAAAAGTCATAGTGCTAGTGAAGCTCTTTACTTTTACCTTGCGCTCTTTTCAGTGTTTTGAAGTATTATATTCTATCCTATTACTTACCTTTTGTTTTCTCTCCTTCCTTTCACACAAAATAATTTCATCCATGCTTGGGGATATTCCATATACTTAGATTCCCAAGTTGCTTCTACTTGGAGCCAATAAAGCAATTCTGCATATTTCTTAATATTGAGGTCTGATATAATTGTTTTTCTGCATTCATCATACATTTTAGACATTTTCTTTTATGTATAATGAATGACAACTGAAATTAATTAATTTGGCTTGATTTAACCTATTGTGTTAGGGAATAGTACTATATTGTTGGATTAATTATGAAATTTTATAATCATATTGTCAACATTTGTTTCTACATAAAGTTAAATACTGCACTTTTAGAAACAAAATATTCTCAGAAATCTTCATCCAGGTAAATCCGTTCACCTGAGAGAAAGTCATAATTTATATGAATTCTCCCCCAAATGTGCCTTTTTCCTTTTAGAGAAACACAGTAGTAGGGAGTGACAGTTGGACAGAGAACTCAGGGCTGAGAGTTACAGGCAGTGGCATTTGCTATTTTAAGCCTCAGGACTCTCCACACCTGCAGAAGTGTTATTGTGAGGTCACAGGCAGGTGTACAGTGAATCCGCCTTGTCCTCAAAACACCCCTGCTGCCAGCTCACTTCATCCTCAATTGTTGTTGCCCTTTTTCTCACCATTGACTTTTGTGAAAGGAAGAAATGAAATCAGAAGGAAATAGAGGAATAGCTAAAGTGCCTAAGATTCCTTTCTTAGATTTTCTTTATCACTCCAGGCCAAGTAGCACTTAAATGTATTGAATGAATTAAATAAACATTCCTTTTCTGAACTTGTCTGATGTGTGGAACTCACTGTCCATGAAGGTAATTACCATTAGGATTCTTTAGTTGCTAACTTAAGCAGAAAGGGAATTTATTGGAAAGATACTGAGCTACTCTCATGAAGCTTGTAAAGGGCGTTTGTTTACTTGTTTTGGTTGATTATTTTAGTGTCCAAGATTCCCAGGTCAGCCATCATTAGTGTGAAATCTTATCCAGGTTCCATTTGCTTTGTTTAAGTATCCTCGTCTGATGCAATCTTCTAACCTTTCAAAGCCCCCTCCCTTAACACTTCCACTTTACCTTCTGAAATTTATAGTCTCTTGTCATTAGAGACATAGTGTTGAAATTTTTTTTTCTTTCACTTTCTTACCCTACCTGACTATTCCTGGAAATATTGCTTTCCTGTAGTCCTCTTAAGTGATGATGTATTTTTACCCCACATCTTCACCCCTCTCCCCTATGTAGAACTCTTTCTTCCATTGCTCCATTAGTCCATTTCTCCTCACTCAGAAACTCTTATTATGCTGTCAGACTATAATACTCTCTAGATCTGTACTAACCTCCTCATTATTAGCACCTGGCTCATTGCCTTTCCACAGTTCCTGTCATAAACTTAGTAATTGCTGGGTACACATGGATAATCCATCCAACATCTAACCTCTCCGTTTTTAGGCCTCCCACCCCTGCAGTCTACTCTGTGGTCAAACCCTAAACTTTCTCATTGCTAGTAACTTATCCTACTTATAAACTTAAAAAAGCAAAACAAAACAAAAAAAACTGAACACCATCTATTTATCTAGTTTCCTTATCCCTCAAGTAATTATTTCTTTTTAACTCTGTTGGGTGCTCCTGTCCACTAACCTTTCTAGTTTTCACTATACCTCATTCATGTCCTTGTTTCCCTCCCTGTCTAGCGTGGAGTCCAGGTTCTATGAATATAACTGCTCTTTTGTGTATACCTCAGCTACCTTGTCCTTCTTTCCCTCTGTGGTGCTCACCTGACAGAATCCTAATCTTCCTTAGACATCCAGCTTTCTATTATTCCACCACCACATCTACCAGACTACCTCATCTGTACCCATATATTCTACCTTAAAATTACAATAGATGAAATGCTTGTCCCTCCCTAAAGCTAGCCCCTCCTCTTGCACCCCAGAGCTCATCCTCTCTGTCTACCTAAGGACTTGAAGGCATAAGGCTCCTTAGCTGTCCATGTTCTCTTGCATCATCAATCTTTCCTTCTCTAATGGGTTATTACAATTTTTTAACCACCCCGCCATAGAACCTATGTTCTTTTCTAGCTACCATCCTATTTCTTTCTTCCTCTTTGTAGACTAAAAGCCTCTCGTTCTCCACTTCTTTACCTCTCATTTCCATTCCTATCCAGATAATTTTTGTACCCACCATTCTGCTAAAACTACTCTAGTCAAGGTCATTGATCTCTGTGCTGTGAATTCCTTGGTTAATAATGCTCAGTGGTTTTACATGATAATGATGTGTCGATATAGGCTCATCAGTAGTAACAAATGTAGCACTGGTGGAGGATGTTGATAATGGGGGGAGATCTGCATGTGTTGGGGCTGGGGGTACTTTCCTCACAATTTTGCTGTGAACCTAAAACTTCTCTAAAAAATAAAGTCCATTAGAAAAAGAATGCTCAGTCCTTATCTTACTCAATTTACTCAGCAGCATTTGCCTCTTAAACACTGTCTTGAAATAATTTCTTCATTCAGCTGAGTCCATGGCTTTAAATACCATCTTTATGCTTATGACTTCCAGATCTCAAGCCCCAGCTGAAACTCTCCTGAACCGCAGTGGTATATTTAACTACCCACTTGACCTTTTTCTTGGATTTCTAAAGGGCATCTCAACCATAACATGGCAAAGAAAGAATTCTTACTTTTTCCCTCTGAACCCTTTTCCTCCTGCAGTGTCCTCTAACTTCATAAATGACTCCACCACCTCAGTTCCTCAAGCCAAAAATATAAGAATCATCCTTGACTCTTGGCTTTTACTCACATTTCATGTTTCAGTTCATCAGCAAAAGTGAACTGTTACATTATTTTAATTTTCATAGCCTTCTCATTACTTTCTGACATATTGTTTATTTATTTTATTTAGAGCTCACCTTAGAATATAATATCCCTAAAGGCAAGAATTTGTTTTGTATCCTCAATACCCAGACTAGGGGTTGGTACATAGGAAGTATTCAGTAAGTAGTTGGTGACTGAATAAACCAAATATTTATAACAGTGTACTAAATGATGTAACAAGAGTAGTACCATAATAATTCAGAAATAAAGGGAGAGAAAAAGAATAATTGCTAAAGTGTTATCCCCAAAGAGATAATAGACCTTGGGGATGAGGAGTCAAGGAGAAGTAGAAGTTGAATGAAATCAGATAGAGAATGAGTGCGTGAGTTTGTAGGTTGTGGGTCAGGAAGTTGAATGAGTTTAATGTGAAAACAAAACAAACCGAAAATGATCAGGTAAAATTGTTATGCTGGGACTTCTTTCTAATTCACCTTTGAGAGAAAAATTTCTGACACATTGACGTTTCCTCAATAAAGTTTGAGTGCATGAATAAAAATACTTAAAGGGCAAGAATGGATTAAGAGTCTGTGAAGTTTTTTTTTTCAGTGATTATTCCAAAACAAGATTATAGACAGGTGTTTATGCTTATTGCCACAATGAATTTATTACACTAAGTGGTGGCAAAAGCATAAGAACGAAAGCCTCTCTTATGTAATAGGCTCTCTAGGTAGAAGACTGTAATTGACTAAGACCTTCTTACCAAAAAGGATGGCTGAATGGATTGATCTTAAACTGTGAGTTAAAAATTCCAATACCATCAATTTAGGCCATCATTCTTGTAAGTAGACATGTATTATAGTTGGTTTATCTGTTTTTATTTGAAGAATGAAAACATTTTGAAGTGTATGCATTGGGTAGAAAAAAATTCCTGTTTTTGTCAGATTTCACTTGGGAATTTTTGGGTTTTTTTGTCCAAAAGAATCAAGCTCATGTTCAAGACCATGTCTATCATGGCAACATAGTGTGGTAAAAAGATCTTGATTTTGTAGTAAAAAAATTTAGGTCAAATTCTCTGCTATTTACTGGGTGTGTGATCTTGGCCAAATTATTAATAATTAATCTCTCAGAGTCTAGGTGGCTTTAGCTGTATTGTCAGGGTTCAGTAAGGTTTATGAAAATGCTCACATGGTACCTGACATGTAGTGTTCACCATTTTATAAATGTTAGTCCATTCCTTCATCTTCTTAGATGTTTGTCATGCTCACATGCTATTGCCTCAGCTATGCCTTTCCTGGTGAATCCTGTCTGGAATGTCTCTCTCCTTCCCTATGGTATTTATTGCCCTCACCATACATGTGGTATATGTCATATTAGTGATTACAGTTGATGTCTGACCTCTTTCTGTTTCTCACACACATACACAAATACTATTCATATCTCAGAGACAAGGACTCAAGCATTTTTAAACTTCTCATGGTATATAATATGTACCCAGCAGCAGCAATTCTGTGAGATGGCATGAAAGAATGGAAATCAAGGAGTTCTTATTGACATTGTACATTAGATTATTGATCTTTGTTAATTCACCTGGCTATATTGAGCATCTAGCCCCTGTTATGTACCAAGCACTGACAAAACATAAGTATGATATGAAGTCTTCATTCAGGAATCTCAGTCTAATAACTAATTTTAAAAGTGGAAAAAAGGTAAACATGGAGCATTTTCATTTAATAAACTTGTTAACGTATAACAGACATAAAGAAATGTGTTGTTGTTGTTTGTTGTTTGTTTGGTTTTTTTTTTGAGACAGAGTCTCATTCTGTTGCCCAGGCTAGAGTGCCGTGGCATCAGCCTAGCTCACAGCAACCTCAAACTCCTTGGCTCAAACAATCCTCCTGCCTCAGCCTCCGAGTAGCTGGTACTATAGGCACGTGCCACCATGCTCGGCTAATTTTTTTCTATATATATTTTTAGTTGGCCAGATAATTTCTTTCTATTTTTAGTAGAGATGAGGTCTGGCTCTTGCTCAGGCTGGTCTCGAACTCCTGAGCTCAAATGATCCTCCCGCATCAGCCTCCCAGATTGCTAGGATTACAGGCGTGAGCCACCGTGCCCAGCCGAAATGTGTATTGATCATAACACAGTTCAGTGAATTTTCACACAGTGAACACAGTTGTATAACCATCACCCAGATCAAGAGAATGTCACCAACTTCTCTTAGTCAATACTGTTTCTTTTTGTCAAGTGTAACATTTTCCTGAGAAATGTGAAATTTTTTAAAATAACCTTTAAGTCACAGCTTTTGGGGGACAGATAAAGGTACCCAGATGACCAGCCTCTCTTTTCAGAAATGGTATAAGTGGATGTAAGAAAGTACCCTGACATATCATCTTAACTATTTGAATATACAATACAATTTCAGATACTCCGTCTTTGGGCCAAAAGAAATCAGTGTGATTTGATTTTTCTGACAGTGATTAATTTGGTCCCTGTAGGATTTTGGGCTTCTAAAAATATCAGGAGTGAACTTGGACTTTCCCATAGCTTTGGAGCTGATTATCTCAACCTCAATCCTAATTCTTTTCTCATTTATCTGCTTATTCATGAGGCTAAATGACATTTTTAGAACTTTATGGTAAATATTGCCTTTGATATTTCACCAGGTTTATTTCTAGTTGGAATAGTTGGGATTACATTCTAAAGTAAGTATAATTATTCAAATTGTCCTTTTGGAACTAAGTTGTATGACAGGTTTTTTGTTCTTGTTATTTTTATTTTTTCAGAGTGATATGTCAAAAAGGAGGTATTTCTTGTAGGTGATGGAGCTATGTATGTATAATAATTTCCAAGTGGTGGCCCATCAGCAGTATGATTCTATTATAACTTGATATTAATCAAATGGTTTCGAAGGTCATTTGATATTATAGGCCTTTCACAACAACATGGATATGAAATACCAAACTAAGCTAGGGATTATTTAAAATACTTTATTGTTCTGTGAAGATTTATATATTATAAAATGCTCAGCCCTCTCCTACCAGGTGGCTGACCTGTTTGTTTTAAAATTACTCATGTTCCTGAAGTCATCAATTTGAGTAATATATTTGACATAATGGTATATACTTGTACATGTGAATGTTCAGTATACCATCATTAACCTTTATCACAAGACACTATAGTAATATGATGTCATGTTTCCTGTAAACTTGAGTGACATGATAATGCTGGATGTAGTTTTTAATGAAGTTAGAATAGTCATAGGGGATAAGTTGTCATTTATAATCTATATAAAAGAATATTATGGTTACTTTTACATTTGCAATGCGGTTGCTTGAATTCAAACTCATTATTGTTGAAACATTGGCAGTTCTTTGACCCTTGTATAATGATTTCAAGGTCAGCTGTTTCTTAGTATGTTTAAACAAAAATTACTGGCTTCATGTGGTAGTTAATTCTAATTTTAAGGGTTCTCTGAGAACACATTTATAAAGGCCTTCTTTTTGCTGCCCAGTAAGAAAAATCAGTCAAATTTTACTAAGTTTTCTAATTCAAAATAGCTTACTGAAAACATGCACTTATCTTACTTTTCCCCCAAAATGTCAATGAAAAGATAAAAGAAAAAAATACCCAAAAAAACACCATGATATTAAAAAGCTGAAAAAGGTGCTGTTAGCAGAAAAAAGCATTAAGGAGAGCAGCACAAAGACAGGCCCCTTCTCTGAAGGGAGATAGTGAACTCCCTTGTCTACTCAGACTCTTATCTTGGGAGAAATAGAAGGGGTAGAATTCTGAAAAACCGAACATATACCTGAAGGGGACTGTTTTAACCCTGCCAGTGGCTTCTGACAAAGGCCAGATCATTTATAAGAAATGAGCAAGCTGTTTCCTTATATATCTGAATGTGGAGACCCTTGTAACACATACATCGAGTGGTTAAACAAAAATAAAAGTAATATAAGTCCTATCTTTATAGGAAAAGGAAATTTAAGTTATAAAGTAGCTAGGATTAAACTGATGCAACTAAACAATATATGAATCTCCGATACAGTGTGGGTGGAAGTCAAGATTTCTTCAGCACAACTCTAGAATAATGTCAAGATAAAGTCAGAACAACTGTCTAAAAGTGGGGAAATGCTAAGAGAGAATGAGCAGTATACCTGATCACTTTTGGTCTTGGAGCTTAACAAAGGAACTGTACTTCGAAACAACATGCTTTCTGTATATACTGAAACAAAAGCTATTAATTTTTATTCTATCAACCAGAGCCAGGGATTATATAATTAATATCTGAATTCACTTCCAGGGCAATAGTGATTCCCAGTTCTGTTTTAGTGACCCATTCTGTATCTAATGCTGATTAATCTCTGCCAGTATTGTCCAATAGGCATTTGTGTGATGATGTAAATATTCCATATCAGTGTTATCCAGTATAGTAACCAATAATAGCCACATGTATCTATTGAGCACTAGAAATGTGACCAATGCAACCGAGGAATTTAATTTTAATTTTATTGAATTTTTATTCCATTTAAATAGCCACATGTGGATAGTGGCTACCATACTGGAGAGTGCAGATCTAAGCCCTTGTTTATAAAATACAAGCAGACTACTAAGCAGCACTAAACTTTTTAAGAAAACCAAAACCATGAATTGCGACTGGAAACTTTTCCTCTCACGTCAAGAGAGGTAATATAAGATATAGAAGAAAACTTTTAAAAAGTGTAATTAAATCCTTAACAAATCCTAAATTGTATCCTTAATGATTCAAAAAGCTTTGAAAATCCATAAAACAAGCATAGACTGCTGTTAAAAAAAAAAAAAAAAAGAGTCCTGTGACCTTTTTAAAAACTGCCACTGTAGCTGCAGAAATGTAAAGTAAACATCTTAATAGGATGACTACATGGGACAAAGCTAAAGACTAAATTAGTGATTTGGGAGATCAAGCCAATGGATTTGTCTAAAACCTAGTCTAAAAGGCCAAAGTGAAAAAATTATGAAATGAAATTTGGGATATGGAGGATCAACCTAAGAAAACCAGTCTGTGTCTAAAGGAAATTCAGAAGGCGAGGAAGAAATGATAAAAAGTAAAGAAAAAAACCAGAATTTCCCTCGAAGTTTAAGGAAATCTTAGGCCTTTAGGTGGAAGGGTTCTGACGAGTGCTTTGCAGGAATATTGTAGAAAAAAAGATGTTACCTAGACATATCATGGTGATAGTGTTGAACTCCAATGATAGAAATTCCTACCAGTTTTCACAGAGAAAAAGTTTACCCATAAAGCAATCATAATCTTGTAGGCATCATATATCTCATCTGTCACTTATAAAAAGTAGGGCAAAATGTACAAAGTACTGTACAGGAATATTTTGAATTTAGAGTTCTTTATAGAGCTATGGTATGGCTTGGATATCAGGGCAAAAAGAATCCTCCAGAATAAAAGTTTGTTTAAAAAAAAAATGTATATACTTAGGGAAATACTCCAGAATATAAGAAGACATGTGCTAAAAGAAACATTAAGGAACCAAGAATCTAGTAAAACTGAGTTAACTTAAATAATGATTTATTTAAATGATTTAATGATTAAATATGACTGTGAATTTAATGTTGTTATATAGAATTATAAAATAGAAGAGGTAGATCTTTTGAAAGAGAAAAAAAATCTAGATCCATAGTTCTAGATTTCAACTAAATCTGGAACTTAAAAATAAATGGAAGCTAAAGATAATAGTTTTCTTTGGGGAGTGGTGCAGAAGCCATAGAGAAGAAAAATCAGTATTGCCATCAAAATTTTAAAGTTTGGGTGCCTATACTGTGCTTGGTATTGTTTGCATTGCTGCTAGGCAATGTAAAGATGAAAATAAGACCTCGTTCTAGCCTTCATGGTGTCGATACTAGCTGGGGAGATAAGACCAGTGTACAAGAAACAGTAGTGAGCAAACTAGTGATTTTACTAAGCCATTCTCATAGTAAAAAGCTTATGATTAAAAATAACTGAATTAAAGTCTTGAAATGAATTTCTATTTCAATTAGTAAAAAGTTGACCTGCACTATTATTCATATAACCTAGCATTAAAACATAGAATTTCTCCTGTCTGTAAAAGCAGTTATCTGAATCACCTTATTCTCTATCCCTTATCATGTCACTTGTATTTCAGGAAAGGCTGAAACACAGTGGCCTGTGGGAATATCTGCACAGGCTGTCAATTAGCCTTGGATCTATGGCGACTCCCCTTCAATTCAAATCCTTCTGAAGGCTCAGTTTGAAGAAACCAGCAAGTTAATTTTTTATTTTTAAACAACATTTTAACTCTAAAAATATATCAAATATATCACTTGCTCTTCAGATTTACTTCATGCCCATTACTTTTGTCTCTGCAACTAGACTTTAAGCACCATGAAGAAGGGACTGTAAATCAAAAATCTTCTGAATCTTTGAGTTGCCTAGCATAGTGCTAAGTGCATATTAGCTCATACTTTTTTTAATTGTTCCTGTATACAACAAAGAGATGGTCATAATACATGCTGTGCTTAATGCAAACCTGTGACACATTTTATAGTTTGATATGTTGGAAGGAGTCCTAAACTTGGAGTTAGGGCAACACCAGGAGCATAGACTCCTTTGACTCCTCGTGTGGCTACTGAGTCACTCTTTATATAACTTTGGGAGAGTTGTTTTAACTCTCTGTAAGTTAGAATAACAATAACAATGCAACTTTCTTCCTTCCAGACAGGGATGATTTGAGAATAAAGTGAAAAAAAAGGATAGGACAAATTCAAATTTTAGAAAAACTATAGAAGTAAAATGTAAGTAGTGTTCTGTTATAGGTGATTTGCATTCTTTGCTGAGAATATGTCTGAATTTTATCTCTTAGCTTTTTATATTCTTGTTATCAAAAACATCTTTGTGCTCTTTCTCTTTTGTAAGAATGAGAAAATGCTCTCAACTGAAGTTAGGTAAGTCACATGTAAATACTGAACTTTAAGCTAAACAAATCGTGGTACAAACTTAATTTTTTCCTACAGTGACTTGACTCCTGATAATGTAAATAGGTTATTCTTATGACATATTAATAAGACCAGAGCAAAGCAACAATCTTTGAAGAGGTTAACTAGCATTAAGGTGGTAATTGTCCTCTTATATCTGCCCCCAAGTAATTGACTTACAATGTAGATTTATTTTAAAAGGCAAAGTCATTTGATTTGTAGACATTACCTATTACTATGTTTGAAAGACTTAAATACATAAATCAGTAAAACACGTTATTAGGAGGAAATATCATTCTTCTTTTTTGTTTAATACATGCTAAACAATAGTCGATCAGTAGTTTGTCTCTTTTAAGATCACTAACTTGGGGCATACCTTACCGGTTGGACAAGATCTCCAGTTGTGACTAACTTTTAATGAGTGCTTATAAAAACATGTGTGTTGCCTCATGACACTGCACAATTGTGCTTGAGTGGAGCCTTTTGCATTCCAGTTGAATTGTACATAGGTTGGCCCATATTGCTCACCATGTAGTTACCCTTCGTTGTTTAGATCTCAGAGTATTGAAAATCTGTGAACAATGTGACAGAAAAGTAAATCCTCCTCTCTTGGAAAATTCTTTAGCAAAGATACTGTTTTCTTCTCTAAATGAATTATTCCACCTTTGGAATTTTGTTTTGTGACTATACAAATAATGTATAATACCATAAGGTTACCTTAAGAACAAGCCAGCAGGTTTGGCCCTTTGCAAAGCAGTTAATATACCCATGTTAAAATAAGTCAAAACACTACATCAATTGAATGTATGCTCTGCAAAATTGTGTGTGTGTTTTCTTTTAATACTTAGAAGATCTGGAAAGCTATAGGAGAACACTTTGCACTTGCAACTTAATAGCGTGCCCTAAACTTGAAGGCATCTTTTTATGGGTTCTGTTTCTGCTGTTCCTGATTAATTTTGTGACCTCAAGCAAATCTCTTAATTCTCTGAGCCTTGGGTTTCTCATCTGCAAAATGAGGATAATTATGCTTACTCCTAGCCACAGGAATGTAGTAAAAATAGCAGGGAGCATTTTTATAAAGGATTAGACATGTGGTTTATAGATTTATGGTAGCAGTCTTTTATATAAAAATTATATAGTTTCCTATTATTTTTATAATGAAAACCAAAAAGAACTATTTTATAATAAACTGTAAATAAATAATTCTTCCCTAAGAATGCTTTTGTCTAGACACCAGACCAAAGTACAGCCATGTCCAATGCACATCACTTGAAGTCTTCAATCACTTGAAGACTTGAGTAAGCAAAAGAACATTGACCACAAACGTGAACAACAAAGCAGGGAGCTAAAAGGTAAAGATAGTAGAATATCTCTTGAGAAAATAGAAGCACATGAATATAGCTGTATTTCCTTTCATTTTGGTATAGATATCCCTTTTGGAAGATAATATATCGAGATCTCTCTTCCCTGTCCTTTTCCAAAATACTCATTACTCTGGTATTAATTAAGATATACCATTTTCTGTATATGATCATGAGGGTATGGATATGTGAACAGTAGAGATAGAAACAAAGATTAAGAATCACTGATCTAGAAATTACCCACACTTCCTAGCATGTTCCTAATTTTAGTATCCCTAACTAATTGAGATTTGGTCTGACATTTGAACTTAAACTAAGGCAGGGTTAGGACAAAAAGAAGAGTAAAGAAGAAGGAATAGTTTTCCAGCCTTTGGCATGTTTAGATTTGGCTTAAATTTCAGGGATAGAAATACAGGGTCAGAAACTACTGATATACATTCTACTTTTTTCTGACCATGAGAAACTCAGTCCAGAAAACAGTTTCTGTACATACAGTACAGTACTAGTGTCAAACTATGTCTGAATTAAGGGACTTTAGGCATACAGAGTGGGAATCTGGGAAGAATTACATTTGGGGGTGATACCTTCTGATATACCATTTTGGAAATGCTTCTTATGTTATAGCTCTTCTGGATTCCTGATTTATGCCTCTAACACATCTTTTCTTGTCAGTTCAGAGATTATTCTGGAGACTTTCAGATATTTCTTGTTACTCTAGCATGCAAACAATCTAGTCTGTAAACATTGTATGTTTCAAAGATTTCTTTAAGTCACTTGTTTGGAGATCAAAATTCATCTTCCCAAAGAATTGATGCTCTCAATGGTGAAACTAAAAGTCAGTCTGAGATTTAGTTTTTAAAAGAGGTAGTGTGGAATAGTGGGGCAGAATGTAAAATTTGAAGTCAGAGGCCATGATCTTGAGCTCTGGTTGTAGTACTTGATAGGTGTATAATCTTAGGCAGATTTTTAAACCTGTCTGGATTTGTTTCTTTGTGTATAAAATGGAAATAGTACACTAACCAGTGTTATTTCAACTATAATAATCATAATTTTCTTCCTAAAGAAAAGCAGTATTTTATTTAATAGTAGTATTCCCAGTAACAGAGGTGAGGTAGGGAATGTGTTCTTCTAGAAATGTCACCTTGCTTTAGCTGTCTAAAACTTCGGTGTGCTTAAGAATCATCTGGAAAGCTTGTTTAAAATGCAGAATCCCAGGTGCCAGACATTCTCAATCAGTATATCTTGGGGTTGGGTCCAGGAATCAGCATTCTTAACAAGCCTCACAGGTGATTCCGATGTGCATAGTCCTCAAATCACACATGAAACTACTCTGGTAATTTCCTTCTCCTGTATTTGATACTCAGATCTAATGCTCTAGTCTCTATAAGTAGATTTCCAAGGCTCACACTTTCTCAGTTTGTGCGTTTGGGTCTACCTTGGGAAGGGGAGAAGGGAAGGCAGGGATTGTTATCATAGAAGCTCACCCTGTCTGAGCTCTTTCTTGGCATTAATCATACGGTGCTCTAGAGTAGTCCCCATCCATTACCCACAGGTAGTCTACATGTGATCTGTGCAACAGAAATTCCTGAGTTACAAAATCACAATCTCAGGGAGTGGGGCCTGGAAATCTGATTTTTAGTTTTCTCTTCTGTTGGGTCTGATGTACAGTGGAGTTTGAGAAGTGGCTTAAAAGTTGCTCTTCCATGACTTTTGCCCCAACTCTATACTAGTCTTTTTTTCCCTCTAACCATTTACTGAATCTAGATCATTTCTTCATCTTTACGATGTCCCACGTATGTGCCCATCTTTCTAACTTTACTGCCACAACCAAATTTACTGTTTTAGTATATCATTTCTTGATTACTACAGCAACCTCCTGATTGGTCTCCATACTTCCCTCTAGTCTTGTCTTGTCTTGAATTACTGCTTAAGACTATATCCAGTGAGATCCCTTCCCTGCTTAAGGGTCTAAATTCTTTAGCTTGGACACAAGTTCTCTTATAATTTAGCTCATCTAACTATTGTCTTCACACCCTGTTTTTCAGCCCTTCCTAATGGCTTCACTTTTCCAAAAGGGTCATATACTTTCTCATGCTTCCATGAGGCCTTCCTTGTGTACTGGCACTTGGACTTTGTCAGGTAGAGGATGGTCCCAAAGCATCCATTGTTTATCTCTGTTATAGCATTAGTAGTTTCCACACTGCTATACTTGTCTCTTTATTTGCCTTCTTACTAGCTCAAGGGCAAGGACTTTACCTCTTTTTTTATTAAGACTTGTATCCGTACGTATCTGATATATGCCTAGCCAGCAGAAGATGTTCTATACATCTTCTATATTGATTGTAGAGTGGGATGAGAAGTATCACAAAGGGCTTGAAGGGTTGCTTGGAAAGCAAAGCTGGAATTTGAATGAAGAATTAAACTTCATGACACACATATGGGGTGGGAGGAAGGAGGTGCATTGTAGGCAGAACAAATGAATGGAGCAAAGACTTAGGAGGAGGCGGAGTCCAGTAACACCAGACTTGTTTATTTGGGAGCGCTTAGGTGCATAGGGAAGAAAAACAGATGATAGGACCAGAAAGCATTGTTTAGAGATCAAACTCCCCACCCTCACAAAAATAGCCATGTTGCAATAAAAATTGTGGCATATTAAAATATATATATTTTCTAATATTCATAGCACACTCTCTTGAATTGGAACAAAATGGAGAGAATTAAAAATCTTCATACTAAAGTTCTTTGTTCAAACTTTTAAAGTGGCAGTATGTTTATCAACGTTTAATTAGAATGTTTCAGAAATATTTGTTGAAATACAGGAACCAACTTATTTTAATTTCCTTAAAAGTAATTGAGTAAAATATATTTTGGAAAATAAAATAGCTTAAATAGGTTTTTTCTAGTGCTTGAAAAAGGTACTGTCACAGCATGTTTTTGCCTGTAGGCAGATACGGCTCCACTTAAGTGTCTGTATTAAGTTTGTCAGGGAAAATCTGGGTCGTTTGCTTGGCTGCTCAAATAAATCAGTAATTTATACATAAACTCTATCTGCATAATTGTGACTGACAATAGCTTTACTGGCTTTTGAGAGAATAGTTCTCTGTTTGGGATGATCAGAACTCATTTTATATTCAGTCTTTGGATAAAAATGCGATTGTTCAGTTTTGCAGATGTCGTTTGTTAAAGATTACAGCAGCAACAAGGAAAATAGGAGGAGAGAATCAAATATTATTTCTTGACAAGAAAAAGCTTATGTTGTAAGTATATTGAACAAGAGGAGCATTTTGAGTATTTCTAGTATATATTTTTACTTCTCTCAGTTTGTAATTAGTGTTTTAAGAACCTGTGATGAATATAGAGTGAATGAGAGGACGATGGATGAGACTTCAGGGAAGAATATTAACTATTTTAGCTCACAGTCCAGATATACCTCATTTTATCTTAGTAAAGGTATCTTTTAATTAAATTTTTATATGTTAAATCAAATATTGGTTACTGAAATATTAATGTATTTGATATATATGTCTATCAAGTATTTTAGGGTAATATTTTGCTTGAAGGAGACTTGGACTGAAATTTTTGTGAAGAATTCTTAAAAATGTTGATTCCTAATCTCTAATTAGCTATGTTAAACAACGTAGTTTCTCAAAAAGAGGTATACCTGTAGTAACTTTAATTTTATATTTTTCCTTAAATGACAGTAAAACCCATTTTACTACTAGAACTCATTTCAAAAGTATTTGAGCTTTGTATGATTAGCTCATTTTGTGAAATAATAAAGTACATAAAAATAGTAAGACTCACTAACTTGTCCAAATAAGGTTTCTGAGGGCAGTAGACATTCAAATCATTACTTCACATCACATTTAAAAAGGATTTGTAGGTTTGGAAGTTTTAAGTGAGTGGAAGTTAGTATTCCTATCCTGGATCATACAGTAGTAGTATTCTGTCTGTAGTAAATGTAATAATAAGTTGATTATACCAAGAATTTTTTTTAAATTCCTTTTTCAAAAGAGAAAATGACAATGTCATCTATTCTTTTAAAAATCTTAACTGCCAGGATAAAAATGCAAAGCAAGTTTTTTTAGATAATATTAGGAAACATTTCCTTCAGTATCCAAATAATTATGTACACTAATTCTATTATAAATTTAGCCTTTTTTTTTTTTTAATGTAAGTCAGTTGAGTTGAGGAATTTGCACAGATTTGGGACTTCTTGTCTACTTTATTGTAGATAATAGCAACAATAAATTCTTATAAAATAGAAGTACTATAGTCATTTTGTAATGATTTCTGTATTGGTAGATTGGCAGATAAAACAAGAACATGAACTGTGTTTTTTTCCTCTTATTCATAGATGTAAACTTATTCCAGAGAAGCTAAGTACAGTCGTATGTACTTATTTGATTCAAGAAAGGGACAGGCCGGGCGCGGTGGCTCACGCCTGTAATCCTAGCACTCTGGGAGGCCGGGGTGGGAGGATCGTTTGAGCTCAGGAGTTCGAAACCAGCCTGAGCAAGGGCAAGGCCCTGTCTCTACTAACAAATAGAAAGAAATTAGCTGGACAACTGAAAATATATAGAAAAAATTAGCCGGGCATGGTAACATATGCCCGTAGTCCCAGCTACTTGGGAGGCTGAGGCAAAAGGACTGCTTGAGCCCAGGAGTTTGAGGTTGTTGTGAGCTAGGCTGACGCCACGGCACTCTAGCCAGGGTGACAGAGCAGGACTCTGCCTCAAAAAAAAAAAAAAAAGAAAGGGACAAATATTCTATGCTATGTGATAAAATTCAACTGTCTAATAAGAAATAGGTTTAGTAAATGATATTATTGCACTGGAAGATTATAATGCAGCCAATAGAAACCTGCTTTAAATATGTAGATGTTAATGTGGAAAAATTAATGGTAAAAAGTTATAAAACAACATGTGTGGAAAAAAAGAAATTTATGTAAATAAGTATGATTGAAATGCTGGAAAATACAGAATCTTTGAGTGATAGGACTTGTCTTTTTTCTGTACTGCATTTTTATGAAATTTCTACAGTGTGAATATATGTTTATATATACACATGTATAATTAATATATAATCTATGCATATATTGTATAATATATAATATAATTTAGTAAATATGGAAATACTTATATTATTTTAAATTCATGAAATTAATCTGTAGAATTATTTTTCATCTATAAAAATAAATTCTTTTTCTTTTTTTTTTTTTTTTTTGAGACAGAGTCTCACTTTGTTGCCCAGGCTAGAGTGAGTGCCGTGGCGTCAGCCTAGCTCACAGCAACCTCAAACTCCTGGGCTCAAGCGATCCTCCTGCCTCAGCCTCCCGAGTAGCTGGGACTACAGGCATGCGCCACTATGCCCGGCTAATTTTTCTATATATATTTTTTTAGTTGTCCATATAATTTCTTTCTATTTTTAGTAGAGACGGGGTCTCGCTCTTGCTCAGGCTGGTCTCGAACTCCTGACCTTGAGCGATCCACCCGCCTCGGCCTCCCAGAGTGCTAGGATTACAGGCGTGAGCCACCGCGCCCGGCCTAAAAATAAATTCTTGTCATAAGAAAATCATACAATATAGTTAACATGCAGTAAAAAGAATATACATTAAAGGGAAAGAATAATTGCAAAACCAAGCAGCAGGGAGATAAACAATGTTGTACAAAAAAGATTTTCTGTGTGAAGTTTGAACATTGTACTTTCCATTGTCCCATTCATATTTATGTACATATAAAGTTGACTCTTAAGAGTCTTCTGTAAATATGATCACATCACAGGCTAGCTACAGCTGTAAGAAATTGAGAATTATAGTTAGCATAAATTATTTTCTGGATGTGTGAAGAGAAAAACAGTACTTTTAAACATTTAAAAATATAAATTTGACCTTACTCTACAAGATTTTTAAAAAGTACTCTAGTGTTCTTCTAAAATATGTGGGTTTTTGTTTTTGTTTTTTTTTTGAGACAGAGTCTCACTCTGTTGCCTGGGCTAGAGTGCCATGGCATCAGCCTAGCTCACAGCAACCTCAAACTCCTGGGCCCAAGTGATGCTTTTGCCTCAGCCTCCCGAGTAGCTGGAACTATAGATGCTCACCACCATGCCCAGCTAATATTTTTTTCTATTTTAGTAGAGATGGTGGTCTTGCTCTTGCTCTGGTTGGTGTAAACTCAGCAATCCTCCCACCTCGGCCTCCTAGAGTGCTAGGATTACAGGCGTGAGCCACTGAGCCCACCTGTAAAGTATATAAGATCTTTACCTATTTTAAGTCCTTTTAACCCTTGCATATCAATTCTCTAGTAACTGAGAACCAAAACAGACAAAACTAAAACCAGACGAAGACATTATCAGAAAAAACCCCAAAGTATTATGGACAAATATCACTCATGAACATATACATAAAAATCCTCAAGAAAATATTAGCATATGGAACTCATCAATAAATAAAAAGCATAATACATTACAAATAAGTGGGGTTTATCCAATGGAATGTTCATGGATTGAAAGATTCAATATTGTTAAGATGTCAGTTCTCCCCAAAACTGACTTATAGTTTCAGTGTAATCCTAATCAAAATCATAGCAAATTTTTTGTTGAAATCAACAGATTCTAAAATTTATATGGAAAAATAAAGAAATTAGAATAGTCAAACAATTTTGGTGGGAAAAAAAAAAGTTGGAGGACTCACAGTACTGATTTCAAGACTTTTTCACAAAGCTATAGAAATTAGGACAAGGCCAGGAACGGTGGCTCACGCCTGTAATCCTAGCACTCTGGGAGGCCGAGGCGGGTGGATCACTCGAGGTCAGGAGTTCGAGACCAGCCTGAGAAGAGCGAGACCCCCATCTCTACTAAAAATAGAAAGAAATTATCTGGCCAACTAAAATATATACAGAAAAAATTAGCCGGGCATGGTGGTACCTGCCTGTAGTCCCAGCTACTCAGGAGGCTGAGGCGGAAGGATTGTTTGAGCCCAGGAGTTTGAGGTTGCTGTGAGCTAAACTGACGCCACGGCACTCACTCTAGCCTGGGCAACAAAGCAAGACTCTGTCTCAAAAAAAAAAAAAAGAAAGAAAGAAATTAGGACAGAGTGGTACTGGTGAAAGAAAAGATGCAGATTAATGTGACAGAATATTGAATACAAAAATAGACCCACATATACTTAATTTTTGAGAAAGGTACAAAGGCATTTCAATGGTGCTAGAACAATGGTACATCCATATATAATTTAAAAGGAATTTCCACCCATATTCTGCACCATGTACAAAAGTTAACTCAAAATGGATTATGGACTAACCTAAAATTACTAAACTTCCAGAAGAAATCGTAGATGAAAGCCAGGCACAGTGGCTCACACCTATAATCCTAGCACTCTGGGAGGCCGAGGCGGGAGGATCACTTGAGCTCAGGAGTTCAAGACCAACCTGAGCAAGAGTGAGACTCTGTCTCTACTAAAAATTAAAAAAGTAGCCGGGTGTCGTGATCTGCACCTGTAATCCCAGCTACTCAGGAGGCTGAGGCAGGAAGAGCACTTGACCCCAGGAGTTTGAGGTTGCAGTGAGCTATGATGATGCCACTGCACTCTACCCAGGAGACAGAACGAGATTCTGTCTCAAAAAAAAAAAAAGAAAAGAAAAGAAAAGAAAACAGGTGAAGATCTTTGTGATTCTTCAAAGATTTGTTAGATTTGAGACAAAAACTATGGTTTGTAAAAGAAAAAAATTCACAAATTGTTCCCTCTTTGAAATTCAAAAGATCTGCTCTTACAAAAATACTGTTAAGATAATGGAAATAAAAGCACAGATTGGGAGAATATATTTGCAAAACACATATCTGATAAAGGGCTACTATCCATAACATATATAGAACTCTCACATCTCAATAGTAAAAAAATGAACCATCCAATTAAAAAATGGGCAAAAGACTTGAATAGACACTTCACCAAAGAAAATACACAATGGCAAGTAGGCACATTGAAAAGATGTTTAACATTATTAATTATTAGAGAAATGCAAATGAAAATCAATGAGATAACACTACATACGTACATGAATGGTGAAAACAAAAAATAAAACTTTAAGTGCTGGAAAGGATGTAGGAAAACTGGATCTTCATACATGGCTGATGGAATGCAAAATGATACAGCAACTTTGAAAAACTGTTGGTTTCTCGTAAAATTAAGCATTAAATTATGTAGGCCAACAATACCATTCCTAGGAATTAACCCAAGATAAATAAAAATATCTCCACACAAAAACTTATATGCAAATATTTATTAGCAGCCCCGAGCTAGAAACAACTCAAAATGTTCTTTAATTGGTGAATGAAGGAACATTATTCATTCATTTTGATCTAGGAACCGTTCTAGATCAAAAGAGAGAGAGAACAGCTAAACAATACTGATTTGATCCTGATTCATACAGTGGAATCCTATTCACCAGTAGAAAGGAATGAGCTACTTCAAATGGCCATATACTTTATCATTCCATTTATATGACATTCTGGAAAAGGCAAAACTACAGGAGCAGATTAAAAGTCAGTGTTACCTGGGGGTTAGTAGAGGGGATTGACAATGGAGGAGCATGAGGGAACTTTTTGGAGTGATGGAAATGTCCTGTAGTTTGATTGTCAGATTCCTAGAACAGATATACCTAAAATGAGCAAATTTTATTGTATATATAGTATACCTGAAAACTGACTTAAGCTGGCAATCTTTTTTTTTTTTTAATTAATGTAGAAAGAGTAGAATTAGAGTTAGCATTCTTCATCTCTTAGTAAAATGATTGATTCCGGCAAGGATCATGAATGGATGCTAAAACCATGAGGTGGTATGTTATTTTGGATATTGTGGAATAGTCTATTAACATAGCCTCCATAGATTATTGTAATCTTTATAATTTTAAGAGATCTGTATCACACCACCCTAATCAATCCCACCCTGATTAAGTTATCAAATTCAGTATTGCTGACTAGGTGAGAACTAGAACATTATGTTTCCTGACTTGGAAACAGCAGCAGCAGCATCACCTATAAACTATTCTGATCAAAAAAATATTTAACCTGGATATAATTAAGCCTGTAAACCTAACTTCCATTTTAAAGGACATATAGGAAATAAAGTAATGAGTTAAATCACAGCAAGAGAAAACAACCAGATAAATCCAGAATGTGAGATATTCTCTAAAATAACTTGCCTGGTATCTTCAAAAACATCCGTGTAATGGAGGATAAGAGAGGGGGAAGGGACCATTCTAGAGCAAAAGAGAGAACAGCTGAACAATATAGATTTGATCCTGACTTAGGGAGGGGGGAAGAAGAGCTCTGAAAAGCCATTTTGGGAGAAGTTGAGAAAATTTCAGTGTAGACTGAGTACATTGGGTGACATTAAGGAGATATTTTTCATTTTTCTTAGGTGTGATAACAGTATTGAGGTTAGAAAGTCTTTATTTCTTTTATTTAACAGTATTGTGGAGAAAGTCTTTATTTCTAGGATATGATGAGTATTAAGAGGTGAATGTCAGTAACTTATTTTAAGTGTACTCATACACATGAAAAGCAAAAAGGTAAAATGTTAACGATTGTCTCTTGGGAGTGTGTATATTGTTGTGTATTAATATTATTGTTTTAACTTTTTTCTGCAAGTTTGACATTTCTCATAATAGAAGGGCATGTTTTTAGAGCTTAGTTGAGAGAAATAGTATTTACTGAAGATGACCTTATGATGTGCAGTGCATTCCTGTAGATCCTATGACTATCAGGGGTAGTACTCCTAAGAATAACTTTTTTACTGCCCTCTGAGCATTTGAACAGTGGCCTACATTGAGAACCAGGGTAGAAGACAGTTCTGTGAAATGCTTTGCTATAGAAGGATGTTTTTGAGAACATTGCTTACTGTATCACGTGTGTGGGAAAGATGAAACTTTGGGTTTCTTTTTTTATTATGTTTTTTAATTTTGGGTTTCAGTAACAGAATAATTGTGCTGCTTCTGAGAAACTGGATTTTTAGTATATTACAGACATTGAGTTATGTTTTTTTGGCTGCTGGAAAGGTGAGATCTCGTTGTAGCCCCTGTCTAACCAGCACACTTCCCAGCTGCCCTCTGTCTGCTTTGTAATTTTCCCTGCCTGTCCTTATTTTTCTCTCATTCTGATTCCTTCATCTACTTTTTTGGTTATGTTTTGTGAGATACTTCATGTCCAACAATGTTCTAGCCATATTAAAAGGATTTAAAATAATGTAGTTTATATGAAAGTCACAGCCTAAAAGATTTTCACATCATTACTATTAGTCATAGAAGTTCTTGCCCCCAAATCCAGAGATTTTTTTATCCTCTACCTAAATTTAAAATCAGGGAATATTTGTAGAAAATTAGAAAGTATATACTTTTAAATATAATTAAATAAGGTATAAAATTTTCTATTTTTCTAGGTAACATTGTTATAGCTAGAGTAAAATACCTTGTTTTGGGGGAAGAAGTAATGCAGAGGAAAGAACAAGGCCGGTTTATGGAAATGGATTTTCAGTTTCCTTTTTTTGTTGTTGAGACAGAGCCTTGCTGTGTTGCCCTGGGTGGAGTGCAGCCGAGTCATGATAGCTCACTGCAGCCTCAAGCTCCTAGGCTCAAGCAATACTCCTGCCTGAGACTCCCAAGTGGCTGGGACTACAGACATACACCACCATACCTGGCAAATTTTTCTATTTTTAGTAGAGATGGGGTCTCACTCTTGCTCAGGCTGGTCTCAAACTCCTGAGCTCAAGCGATCCACCCAACTTCCTAGAGTGCTAGGATTAGAGGCATGAGCCACTGTACCCAGCAGTTGGAATTGACATTTTTCTATGAGAATTTCATTTTTTTAATTCTATTTTTTTTAATTAAGGGAAGTAAAATATGCCATTGTTTTGCTCTTGGAGTTTCTGAAAGAATTATTTTTCAGCATCAGCATGTTGATACAGATGTCATATTTACAATTTGCTCTTGCTACCTTCTTTGAAGTCCTTCCTCACCCAATTTCTGTCTGGGATTGCTGTATTACATTACCAAAGATGTATTATTTGACAACAAAATGCTTAAAGCAGGCCAACAACAATTACTCTCAAATATATGTTGTATGAATGAATGATGGCTACTACATTTTTAAGACATTATGTATATATTAGGTAGGAGTATATTTTGATGTATCTTAAGTGTATTTTAACTTGAAAAAGTATTCAAAGTTTTCTTTGTTAGGTGCTTCCTAAATTCAGTGAACTCTTCCATGGAAGATTTTTTTTTTCTTTAAAAATCTGGAAAGTAACTTACAGCACTAAATGATCTTTAAAGAGTTTTCTACTTATAAAACTAATTTTTGATTTTATATTTGGCCATACTTAAATCCTAACCTTAATAACCTATGATTTTCTACTATAAGGGATGTACTAAAATTAATTGCCAAAACGGAGTTAGTTGTAAACATAGGTGTGAGTAAGGTATGATTGTCATCTCCTTTGCCCCCGGCGGAAGGATTCCTAGAACTAGGATTTAGCTTTCTTTGCTCACATCTCAGGAATTCACTTCTATTTGCCAAAATATAGTAAAACAAGGTATACACTTTTCTTTCTGTACCGATTTTTATGTGAAAAGTACTATTCATTCTCATTCTTACCCTGATTCATTTCTTAACACATAAAAATCAAGTTTAATTTTACAGTAGTGCCTATTAGTCATGTGAACTCTGTACAGCATCTCCATTTATACCGCTTCACCCATCACTCACAGGACAAGTTCTCACAAAGACCTGTTTTGTTCTACTGTCGATCCACCCTAAAGAAACCAGTTTCCAAACTATGCACAGCTTTGTAAATCAAGATGAACTGGTCAGAAATTGGATACGGAAACAAACAAGGAACCAAAAAATGCTGCCTAGTTAACAAGCAGAATGTATTATATATAATAAAAATTGCCAGTAATGAAGTAAATGTTCAACTGTCTAAGAATTCTGATTAGAAAGTTTATATCACATTCATATTGTAATCATATAGTTCAAAGTCATTAGTTTTTTTTCTTATTATTGTTAGAGTTAAGAAAATATAAGTAATGCTTTTAGTAAGATATTCTGTGCAACAGAGAACAGTTAAAACAAATGATAAACTGGGAATTTTGGTGCTGTGTTTCTTAGCCAGGCCTGTGTGTGATGACCAGGCACCAAGGATGAGAGGAAGAGGAGTTTGGTGTGTAGGTACAGATTCCCTTCTTTCTGGAAACAGTTGGTGGACCAGAGTAAGGAAGAAATATAATGACATGCAGAACTTACTTTCCCAGAGACATTATTTCAGGAAGGAAGGAATACACCCAGACACAATTCATAAGTAACAGAATATATTTTCCACTACAGAGTTAAACTCAAGTATAATATATTTGCAGCTTAATTTATGGATTTTGAGACTACCCCTGAAATATTAATATTTTCTCTTTGAATAAATGTTTTGTCAAATATTTTATCTTGTTTAGAATTTTCATGAATATCAAGCACTGTTCAAAAATTTTCTTTTCTTTCAAGATGATTTTGTCTAAACATTGTGCTTTTAACTTACTATCAAATAGCCTTCCAAAGAGTCTGCATCTTTGTGACATTTCTTTCTCCCCTTGAGAAATTGTTAATTAAAAAAGGAAACAAAAGAAGCAAAAAAAATTTAAAATGTCCTCTACTCATTATTCCAACAATAGGTAAAGACCAAGCTTCCATAGCCTAATTAGAGAACTCTGAATACTCTGCGAAAATAAAATACTGAATCAAATGAGTATGTTACAAAATATAAAACTGTTGCATAGAATACAGGACACATTGAAATTTTTCCTATCCTCCTTTCCCAACACATTTTGTGAAGAAAATTGTAATAAAAACATTTTTCCCCTCATAAAGCCTTTTCCCACCCCTCATATTCACGTGCACATATATATTTTTTATTTTGAAGAAACCACATTAGTAAGGGGGAACTTTTCTAAAACACTGTCTTTATATGAGAGTACTAAAGGATTAAACTGAATAATGAAATGCCTTCTTGCTTCCAGCTTCTCCCTGGCACTCCTTCCTCAAATTTCAGTTTCTGCTCTCCCCTACAGAGTGACAATTCAGGACTATCTGATTTCCCAGTTTAATTTCAACTCACTGATAGGATTTGAATTGTTGAAATGATAGTCTTAACATAGGAGCTAGGTTTTCTTTTTTATTATTACATTTTTAGTGAGGTATAATTTATATACAGTAAAATTCATATATCTTAAATGTACAGTTTGAATTTTAACAAATATATAAATTAAAATCAAGGAGGAGGACGTTCTCAAAATGTATCTGCCAAGAGGTTAAAAAGTTTTCTAGATGATTCTGAGCTACACCCAGTTAAGAACCATTCATTGCCTTTGTAAAGACCAAATTGAGTAATGTACATAAAAATACATAACATACCATAAAATGTTATACAGATTAAAGTTAGGTTATTATTTTTTTAAATCTTGAATTTCTCATGTGCTTTCTTATGGGGTTTGCAATGCTGCCTCACCAGTGAAATTCTCAATGTGTTTTTTCTATTTGTTTTAAGAAAATTAATGCAAAACTTCATGATGGAGTATGTCAGCGCTGTAAAGAAGTTCTTGAATGGCGTGTAAAATACAGCAAATACAAACCATTATCAAAACCTAAAAAATGGTGAGTTCAGTGTTTTAATTACCTTACTAGTAATGTATGTGTCATAGTTTGTTATTTCATTTCCTCGTTTTCAAAATTATAGCCAAATATTAAAGTAAATAAAGAAAAAATTCCATTCTCCCATGTAGAATTTCACCTTGCATGCTGAACCTTGGTTTGTGAAGGCAGACGGATTGCAAAAGTAGACTCAAGGGCCCTTTTGTTACAACAGAGGGGTCCCTTCGTCATTCTGTGGCGAAAGTATCTTGCTCTTACTCTATAAACTTATATCTTGCTCTTACTCTATAAACCTATCTTATCCTTCCTCAGTAAACTTCGTTTCATACTTAAAAAAAGAAAAGTAAATTCAAGACAGGCATGGTGGCCAACGCCTGTAATCCTAGTACTCTGGAAGGCCAATGTGTGAGGATTCCTTGAGGTCAGGAGTTTAAGATCAGCATGAGCAAGAGCTGAGACCCTGTCTCTACAAGAAAAAGAAAAATTAGCCAGGTGTAGTGGCAGGTGCCTGTAGTCCCAGCTACTCAGGAGGCTGAGGCAGGAGGATCACTTGAGCCCAGGAGTTGGAGGTTGCAGTGAACTATGATGATGCCACTGCACTCTAGCCAGGGCAACAGAGGGAGACTCAAAAAACAAAAAAACTAGATTCAACATTCCCTGCATCATTCTTCCATAAATAAATAATGCAGCATTTTTATAGAACCCATTTATAAAAGGTGGGTTGGGACCAAGAGGAAACAGTTTTGTAAAATTCTATCTCCCACTGACGAGGTAACATTATTTACCATAGATTGTCTTTACCAGTTCCTAAAAGGGGTCTGACTTTTTAATTCAACTCATGAAGATTACTAAAATGGCTTAGGTTGAGTATCATAAATGAATCATTAGATTGACAATTTACAATTTCATTCATTTGGAGATTTAGGTCGAAATGAAAAGATACTAGACTTTGTTTCTGATTCCTCATTTCCTAACCCTTCTACAATTCTGAGGTTCTCTTACATCATGATCCTTATATGCATCTCCTGTACAGCTTCCTAATATCCTCTAGCTCAGCAAAATAAGGACAATATTTGAGGGTAATTGCTGCATGAAAGAGAAAGTGATCATCTTGAGTAAAAATTAGCATTGTTCCTTTTACACTATGAGATTTAATTTGGTAATCTATATAGTACATAAAATTTGCTCATTGTTGCTTTGTTTTCCTTTTAGCTATTCAGTAGTTGCATCTTCTTTGGGTATATTCCCTCTTCCTATGGGAAGAAATTTTACTTAAAGCAGCAGTCCCCAACCTTTTTGGCATCAGGGACCAGTTTCATGGAAGACAATTTTTCCACAGGAGACAATTTTTCTGCAGAGCAATGGGGAGCAGCTGTAAATACAGATGAAGCTTCACTTGCTCTCCATGGAGCTCTGTGGCCCAGTCGCAAACAGGCCTGGGCCCAGTAGTAGTCAGCGGCCCAGGAGTTGGAGACTGCAGACTTAAAGTTTAGAAAGTCAGTCTAAATAGATATAACCTTTGGTGTTTATTTCTATTGAAAAATTCTCAGCCTTTTGACAAATCTAAAACTCAAGGTATAATTTGTTTATATCAGAATATTTAATAGTTTTCCATGTTTTAATTTGGACAGTTTATTTTTTTGCCTAAGGTGCTGCTTTTTATTTTATTTATTTTCTTGAGACTGGGTCTTGCTCTGTAACCCAGGCTGGAGTGCAGTGGCATGATTATAACTCACTGCAGCCTTCCTCCTGCCTCAGCCTCCCAAAGTGCTTGGATTACAGGCATGAGCCACCATACCCAGCCTGCTCATGTCTTTTGATCTTAAGGCCAGTATCTGCTAGACACCAAATGGCATAATCATTATTAGAACTAAATAAAAGGTTTCAGACTTTAAGATTATTGATATATGTAATAATTACGGTTCAGGACAAGTCTAAGCCTTTTTGTATAAAACTTTCCCTTTCAGGTGCCTTGCTTTTGACATTTGAAAAAGAAACTCAAAGGTAAATTAAAACCATTCATTACCATTCCTGGTCAGTCTCAAGTCATTCATGAACACAGTAGATACTGTGGATATGGAACTGAAATATTTGAAAGGCAAGAGGTCTTCTAAAATGATCCTGGTCAGTAATGCCTAGGAAAGAAATAAATTTTAAAAATGTATAAAATGATTTCTGTAACTCCTTAAGAAAGAAGGAATCTTGGTATTTTTATACTTAAACCCCGTTTATAGACATTTACATTTTTTTCCAGGTACTAGAAATGCAAATGGTTAAAAGATTTTGTCCCTTTCTTCAAGCTGTGCAAGGCCTGAATGAAATGCGTTCTTTTCTTAATTCTGGGCTCAGAGGGATTAAACTTCTTACCCAAGACAAAAGTAAAGCAGATGGAGTTAAGATTCAAATGCAAATTAACGGATTCCAAGACCTTGTTTTCCTACTCTCTCAGTGTGATTTCTCAGGATTGTTATTATTCAGTCAAAAAGTCTTTGTCTCCTCTTCTCCTGAACCTAATGCTTCATTAATTTTTACAAATGTCACCTGTCTTGTATGTGGAAGCTGTCTACTGCTGATTACCGGATTTACTGCTCAGTACCAACCTGCTTTTTAATACATGTATCTGTGGAAAGACAAATAGGTTTTGCTTTTAGGTCCTGAAATGCCTAAACTGGTACCTAGAATCTTCTTTTGCCTTTTGTTTCAGGTAACCAAGCAACCTTTTTCTCCTATTAATTTAGAAGTGTGGTAGGTAGTCTAACATATGTTAGACTCTCTAGCCTGCTTCTTTTCTCTTTCTCTTTCTACCCATTTAAAAAAAAATGACCAGCAATATAATAATGTTAGCTCATGTTTAACATCATCATAGTAGTAGAAGAACAAAGGAAAAGCTGTTATAAAAAACAGCAACAGGCTACAAACAGATTGGGATTTCAGCTTAGAACTGCCCCTGTGAGTTCTCTATCTCAGTGGTTCTCAACTGAGGGAGGAGGGTTAGGGGTAGATTTTGTACCCTAGAGACATTTGGCAATGTCTGGAGACATTTTTGATTGTCATGCCTAGGGTCATCAGGAAGGGGTGCTACTGACACATAGTTGAAAGAGGCCAGGGATGCTGCTAAACACCCTGCAGTACACAGGATAGCCTGCCACAATAAAGAAATATCCATCCCAACATGTCAAGAGTGTCTTGGTTGAAAACCCCAGCTCTTTGTGAAGTAGATGGATACTCACAGAGCCAAGGCACTGAAACATCCTGTATCTTAGTTTAGTGGTTTTCAAACTCTTCAGCTATAGAATTCTTTAATAAAACAAAAGCTTATCAGAAGTCCCATGAATACAACAGGCTAAATCAGAACTACCCTAAATGGGGAGAAGGGAGCCCAGACCTTAAATGCTGTGAGATGAATGTTCATTGATAGTAGATTTCATCATAAAAGTATTTCAAGTGAAGAGGGAGAGAACTGATATATCCTGCCTTGGAACCAACATTGCTCTAGAGATGTCTAGCCTAACAGTTTCATTTCCTGTGGGTGCTCTATGCATAAAAATCTGTTTCTTTTTCATTAAATATTTTCATTAAACAAAGTCCTTCCCCTGGTCCTCATATCCAGGTATTTAGCACCTCCTGATTGGTAATTTTTAATTTATTGCCTCAATTTTTATTCCCACTGACTGTCCTGGTACAGCCTTTATCTCTTAATACTTAATTGCATTGAATAAATAAATTCTCTTCTCCCTTTTAAAATCATCTTTGCATCCTCATGTCACCTCTATTCAAATACCTCTGTTGGTCCAGAGTTGAATAAACCAGTGGGCTTTTTTTTTTTTTTTTTAAAGAGACTTATTTTACATAAATTGTTTCTAGGGCTCCCGTGGTGAAGGGTGGGACTCCAGCAGCAGGAGTCTAAGTAGAGCTTTGTTTCCAGTTCTGCTTTTATCTGTACTATGTCTACGGTAGTGGAGGGCAGGAGGGCGGTAGTGGAGGGCAGGAGGGCGGAAGGCAGGTTGAGGGCTTGTTTCTCTAAACTGTAGGGGGAGAAAAGGCGATAACCATTTGGGACAAGTTAAGATAGAGGAGGATGAGATGTTGCTAAACAGATCATGCAACCATGTGGCTGCCTCCATAACCATGTGCTTGCTCTCTCTTTACCAGAGAGCTTTTTTCTAACCAAATTAGCAAAACCAAGACCTTGAAGGTAATCTTTTATAACCAACCCCTTTCTCTTTTAACCCCTATTTTTAAAAGGAAAAAGTTCAGGCCGGGCGCGGTGGCTCACGCCTGTAATCCTAGCACTCTGGGAGGCCGAGGCGGGTGGATTGCTCAAGGTCAGGAGTTCGAGACCAGCCTGAGCAAGAGTGAGACCCCGTCTCTACTAAAAATAGAAACACATTATATGGACACCTAAAAATCTATTTAGAAAAAATTAGCCGGGCATAGTGGCGCATGCCTGTAGTCCCAGCTACTCGGGAGGCTGAGGCAGTAGGATCGCTTAAGCCCAGGAGTTTGAGGTTGCTGTGAGCTAGGCTGACGCCACGGCACTCACTCTAGCCTGGGCAACAAAGTGAGACTCTGTCTCAACAAAAAAAAAAAAAAAAAAAGGAAAAAGTTCTATATCCCTAAAATTGTACTTAATGAAGAGTACCACTGTCCTCATTTTTCAGAGAAAACAAATTAGTGTACAGAGAGCACCAGACATATCTACCAGCCTATAGTTAAAGTCATGATGGTGCCTTGTACTCATTCCTTGGCACGAGATTATTATATTTGTCTATCAGTTGGTATTCATTACGTGTATTTGTTCATTGAGCAAACACTGTGACATAAGTCTCCTTAACCAGCTGTAATCACAATTTAGATAGGTCATATTAAAAGAAAAACTTTACACAAATTAAATTTAACAGAGTTTGATTAAGCAAAGAATGATTCAAGAATCAGGCAGCCTCCAGAACCAGAATAGGTTCAGCGACTCTGGGGCTGCGGCATGGTCAGATAAGATTTATGGACAGGAAAAGGAAAGTGACTGTACAGAAAAATGGAAGTGAAGTTCAGAAACAGCTGGATTGCACTTGCCTTATTTGAACCTGCTTTGAACAGTTGGCTGACTGTGGTTGGCTGAGACTTGGTTACTTGTTACAGGAGTAGGTTATGATTTATTTATACATCACGTTAGGTTATGGTTAACTATATACAGAGAAACCTTTAGGCCATACTTAAAATATGTACGGAGGCCGCTTTAGAGCCAAACTTAACAGTAGATTCCATCTGTAACCATCCAAGCTATAGTTACTTTCAGTGCTTAGAAACTGAGCATACCGCTCACTAAGAGATACCTGAGGAATAATATGTGCCATATGCAGTGATTGGTCTAAATTGAGTCCTTGATCACCACATAATCTGAATTATAGCATTTGAATGAAGATCCATGATTTCAATGGCTAATTCTACACTCTGCCATATTTTAAACACCTTGACTTGCGTCCATTTTGATGTATTGTAAAAATCAATGAAAAGGAAAAATGACATTTTTTTAAATGAATTACTGTGTAAAAAATTTTTGCATAATTTTCCTTCTTCAAAGGATATATATATTTCAGGACATCTGAAAATTAAATGCTTTATGGTGAAACTTGCTAATAAAACAACTGTCTAAATGCTAATAAGCATTGGTGCTTATCACAATTGATAATTGGAGTGGAAATGGAAAAGTCTTATATCTCATAATATGAGTGGAGCATCCCAAATCTGAAATCCAAAGTGCTCCAAAGTCTGAGACTTTTTGAGTGCCAACATGATGCTCAAAGGAAATGCTCATTGGAGCATTTCAGATTTTGGATTTTTGGATTTGGGTTGCTCAACTGTAAGTATAATGAAAATATTCCAAAATCTGAAAAAATTCAAAATACTTCTGGTCCCAAGCATTTAGGATAAAGGATACTCAACCAGTAATAACATCATAGCCAGAGAAGATGCTTGATGTGGTGATATTTTCTATAGGGAAATGGCTAAAGAGTAATGAACAAGGTTGAGTGCCTTAAGGATAGACCATATGGCAGAAAGAAACAGTATAGACTATAAAAGGTCTTAGTAAAAATTGGATATTTAATTTAGGTGTTTAGTGCCTAAGGACTGATTTTATAGTTTTATTTTTACCACTTAAACTAATGTAGCAATTGGATTGTTTATTCAGTTGATAGATTTTCAGTCCCTTTCCCAATCCTGCCCATGTTTCAGCCATCATTTTTGTTATTAAGGTTATTAGACTAAGTGGAAATAGAAGGTAAAGTTCATACCAGTTATATTCATTACATTTTACAAAGTTCATTGGCTAAAAGAGAAGGATTGGAATTTTTAAGCATTGAATTAAATTTTGCACCAGACTGCATGTGAGAGTCTAATCAATCCCATTGAAATAAATACATTACTAGATATAATTACCTTAAATACATTACCAGACAGTGAAAATTTGATTACTTACTGCTGCAAAGAATGTAATAAATTAGGAAGAAAAAAATTTGTTTTAAAACACAACAGGAGAAAGGGATCTTTAATAATTAAATCTTCATTATCAGCCTATTCCTCTCTCTAAATGCATAGATGCGTATGTACCTGTGTGTAGTTTATTTGAAAATTCAGGTAAGTTTGTGATGGCAGAGGTTATTACGATGAAGATAGTCAGACAATATATGCTATCTGCCAGAATCCATACACAATTAAAAGATAGTAAAGACTTCAACTGTGGTTCAGGTCTTTTTCTTCTCCTTCCTGCTCCCACCCTCCATAAACGTGGTAAAGATCTACTATAAACAGGTGAGGAAGCTCTGCAGTCGAGTGCTTCCCCCCCCCCCCCCTCATAATACAGCATGACTTCCAAGAATAAGGATTAGGAATGGCATGGCAGAGAATATGTCTTAGATCAATAAAGTACATTTAGTGAGGGCTGTCCTCTGGGATGTAGATATAGCTTTGATATTATATAACCAACAACTCTTCCTGATATTTTGCAAATGCTATTTTACTTGTACTGTTTAAGCTCTGAAATGATGTATCCTTTCCAATTTGCATTTTAAGTATCAAAGGTAGAAGCCAGAACGCTAAGAAATTTCTTAAAATTAGAAATTATATTCTGTTGGTGGGAATTGTGAGAATTATTGCTGGAATTCATCAGAGAATTTTCAGGAAGCTGATGCAGTTTGTATTAATAGAAGCAGGCTAAAAGGAAAGGGAAAGATTGCAAGTACTTCCAGCTGGCTTTAGGAGGTTACATATAGCTAGATTTAACTTTAACCCTGGAGCTTAATGAGTTTTTCTGTTTTCTGATTGCATCTTAATCAAGTGGATAATTAAGATGTTTATGTTGAACTTAACATTTTCAAAGCTCTGTCCCATACATTGGATTCTAATTATAACTCTGTAGAGGTAGGAACTGCCGATAAGGAAGTGAGTGGTCTCAGAAAAATTAGGTGACTTATCCTTTCACAGCTATTAAGCAGCAGATTCAAAACTAGAATCCAGATTTTTTTTCATAATCTCTCATTCCTGGCTTTTATATTAATGTCACATCCCTAAGGTTTGACACAAAGCCATCCACCACTTAAACAATTCCTATATCCTAAATTAACCAAAACAAAGTTTTTACTTGAAGAATGAAAATATACGTGTTAGAAAACCTTGTTTTCTATAACCAAGTTTTCCGTAACCTACAAGAGCCACAAAACTGGACTGGATTTGAAAGATAATTTACTGTAATTCATTTGTTTTATTAGAAACAAAATTATCTATAGGGAAGAGTCCAGGGTAATGATGGGGGATATTACCCCAAGAATAGCTCTTAATTTCTGAACATAAAAAAGTTTGCTAGGGATGACAGATAAGGAACTTGGTTCAATTTGCAATTATTTTAAATAGCATCCTCAATGTACAAGGCACTGTGCTGTATATTATGGAAGATACCAAGATGAATCTCTGACACCCAGAAATTTATAGTCTATTAGGAGAGATGGGTCCACAAATAACACTTGGGCAGGTTACAAGAAGTGCTAGGTATAATAAGTAAAAGAGGAAAGAGACCCAGAGGATATAGATGAGACTGCAAAGGAGTAATAAAGTGAAAACAAGAGAGAGAGGTCTAGAAAAGACATAAATTAAAGGTAAAAAGTGGTATAAATAATGTTTATAGGAAACCCTGTGAGGAGGGCACCAGGGGATGGAGGGAAGATGAACAAGAATCCTCTGTTTCCTTTCATGGACAATACAGATAATCACAAGCTGTCTTTAAATGTCTTTTGGTTCCACATAAATTGTCATTTGTTCATTCATTTGCTCTTGTTGTATTTTCTTTCCTCTCATTACATAACCTTTGGTGGTCCATGAACATTAATCAAAGTTGCTTATCAAAAGGAGGTTTTGGTCTCTTTCAAATATATATTAATACATTCAATGAAGAGAAAAGACTTGGAATTTTGGTTTAGTGTCTGGATTTCTAGCCTTAAAAAACTGGTTTTTTGTTCTTTTATCAAACAAAAGTAAACAGTGTCATATTCTATAGTTTCATCAGTCCCTCCATGTGTACCAGTGTGTGACTATGCACATTGGCCTCTTTGCCTGTTCTTTTTAGTTGCAGTATTTCTTATAATAGGCTGAGGCTCTGAAGGTTAATCAGTGATAAGAGAATTGTGTCACCACATTCCAGAAGTATTAAAATGTCCTACAGTAGAGTTTTAGTCCTAGATAGCTCTTCACATCACATTGTAGTATATGGTGACTATAAACTGTGGCTTTATTCTTGCTTAAGGACCTTGGTCTTAATATTTTTGAAGGTGAAAGTCAAGAGTTTTTGTTGCTTCCATCAATTGTTCACCAGTGCATGAAGACCACTTTTGAACATTGATTGGTACAGCAAGCTTTGATTTAAAATTGGCTGCCCTAAAGTACTGAATAATTTTTATTTTCTCTTTTTTTCTAAACTATTTTTGGTCACGTGAATATTTTGTACTCTTTTAAGAATTATGCTAATCCAGTCTTCTATCACAATAAGACAAGGTAGTATAACCACTCCATTTACTTTCAAACACATAATCTAGGGACACAAGGAAGTGAATTTTAATTTCTTATACTCAGGGTACTTGAAATGTGAGGATGTTGTCTTGTTTCCTTAAAAGAGTTTTATAAATAGCATATGATGTAATCCCATAGCATGGTTTTGGAATCTTCCTATGCGGAACATAGATTACTTAGGGCCACTGTAGGAAATGTGACTTTATGAAACTCTATCAATGTTGAGTTTCTGTTATTTATACACCAAGGGTGGAGTACCACAGCTCACTGTTTACGAAAGCACCTAGTCATCACATATGTGAGATTACTACGCGTGGAGCTGAATTATGGTAAAGGTTAAAGTGTAATAACCAGAAAGTGAAGGCAGTGCCAGAAAAGTTATAGCAGAATAAAGTAAAGCCTTTTATCTCTAGCAAATACTTACCTGTTTTATGTCAGTCCCAGCGGAAGACCCTAAGAGGGTAGAAGAGAAATTTTATCTCCCTTACACAAATCTTCCAAATATTGGCATGTTTAATTATATAAAAACTTAATGTTGCCATCACAACAGCATCATCAAAAAGTGTTAAGCGTTTTTTGGTGTTTAACTGAGTTTGTAGAGATGATGAAAACAGTGGTGACTATTAATAGTATAATTTGGTGCCACTGTCTTTGTTCATGCTAAGGTGCCAGCACTTTTAGTACCCATTATAAAGAATGAGACTCAGAGAAGTTTAAGGTGACTTTCAAAGATTCTAAGGCAAGGACAGGTTAAGGCTGGGCTAGAAATCTAGGTCTCTAGTTTACCAATTCAGTGTTCTTTCCCTACTATTTTATTTTCAAAATATTTTCTAATGCTTACAGTGATTCATTGAAAACTTTATTCTGTCCGTGATTTTCATCCTTAAATATATAGTGAACATTTATTATCTTTTAATTAGTTTTCTTTTCTGTGTTTTTCATTGTTAAAAATAAATATGGTAGCATTTTTTAAAAGTGTGTTGCTGTCTCCTTTATCAGTAAACATGAAAACAATGACCTGTGTTTTTATTTGACTACAGTTTCCACTGAAATGATTAGTTGAGGTATATACACGGTCAAGATTGCTTGATTGGTTGTTTCTGGGAATTGTATTCCATAGAGAAATGAAAAGAAAGCAAAACTATCATTATTGTAATATCTCTGAAGTTTTCTTATCAATGGACTTATAAATATTTAAGATGTAGCCATTTTCAGGGGAAATTAGGACAAGTTTATATTTAGGTGAATTTGAAGTTTTTCCCTACCACTGTAAGGAAAAAGTTTGAATTTTTCCCCTGAGGGTTCAATACTTTGAGTCTATAAAACAAACTGATAATACACAGAGTAACAGGAAAAAAAGGCATACAAATTTGAAGACGTGCACATATACGCGTGGGAGTCATATAAAATATAGAAGAAACGTAAAAGCAAGATGGTTGATGCTTTTATACCATCTTAAGGTTACAAAAAGAATAGGGGACTCAGAGCGTGGCATAGCAGGTTATGGTATCGAGACAGGTTCTGAGGGGAAGAAGAGGAGAAATCTGCCTGACAAAGGTGGTCCGGTTTATGCAGATGAAACCTCACAGGTAGCAGCCCCGCTGAGCCTGTGATTAACATTTCTGTCAGACCTTTAAAAGTGTCAGACTCCCGGTTAATGTTAATCTTTCCTGGATCCGGACTAGGGGGGCTTCTGAGAAAGCCTGTTTGCATCTGTTGTTTACTTCACTTTATTTCCTCTACAGCTGCAAATCTCCCTCACAAAAGACAGCTTTGCAGGGCTACTTCTGTTTGCCTGCTTTCTGAACTGCCATCTCAAAATATGTCAAAGAAGTCTATTTTGGGGTGAAATATTTTTATTTCCTTCACCATGAATTTTATAAGAAAAAAATACACCCAAGAGTGGTTAAAGAATGTATAGATATTTTTTAAAGGTGTTTGAAGATACTTCATAAGTTTTATGACAACTTGGAATACATATCTCTTATCATTAAAATAATATCTAAATCATTCTCATACTTAAGATCAAGATTCTTTGGATTGGTAAATGTACTATTAAGGTGAAAAAAATGCAGATCCTATTGCTTCCAGACCTCCTTTCACTCCAATCCCCATCAGGGCATAAAGCCTGGATTAAGAGTTTTAAAAAAGAAGGCACACTAAGATGCCACTTTTGTGACAGAGGAACTAGAAGGTTGTAGAGTTCTAATATTTGTGTAGTTCACGTTTTCATAAATATATTTTACATTTATAAAAAGGAAAAATGTCATTTTAAGTGCATATATGTGTGTATCCTTGCCCTGCTATAAGAAAGGTATGTTTATATTCAGAGCTACTAGCCTAACAAAACTTAATTGATTTTCAGAAGAATTTAAATTTGAAAAGAGTGTAATTGCTTTCAGCAGTAGAATTCTTTATGTTCTCCAATTGTCCATTATAGTCTCAACCAGCAACAGCAACACTGGAATGCCCCTACTTGAATATCAAGTCCAGTATTACTTTGATGTAGGTCAAGAGTTCTCAAATGATTGTGTGCATAAGAATTTCTAGAGGAGTTTAACAGATTCTTGAGACCCATCCCCCAAATTCTGGATATGTAAATAATGTGTGAATCTGAGGAATCTGCATTTTAATAAGCTATGCTGGTGTTTGACTCTTAATTAAGAATCATTGTTCTTTTGACTAGGTGGGCTAGAGAATGCAGAATCAAGATCTTTTGACTCTAGATTCCAAAACAAGGTATCCCATATTAAGCCTACTTTACATGTAAATGTTAGCACCAACAGTTCTGTGAATACAGTTTTATCTGTATATTAGCAGTTGGAATACTTATGATTTGTTTACCTCAGGGGTCTAGATTTGAACAAAATATTCATAGAAATGAAAACATATTCTGATTTCCTTGAAGACTCAGGTGAATGTAATCAAGACAGACATTCTTTATCATTATTTTAAAACTTTAAAACATTGAAGCCGAAAAGCATTGTCAAAATTTTCCTAATCCGTTTGGATTATTGGAACTTTATTTGCATGTATTCTAATGGTATAAACATTTAAATCTTTTTATCGTAGAGTAATTAAGTACAGCATTTTGGAATGCTAAAACACAAACACAAACATATCAAAAAAAAATTGGTAACTATTTTCACTTTGAGCAGATATCAGAGGTTTTTTGGGTTTTTTTAATTCTAATTTATTTTTCCCAGTCAGGGCTCTTGAGGTATAATTTACATACAGTAAAATTCACCCTTTGTAGTACACAGTTTCATGAGTTTTGGCAAATGTGTACAGTTGTGAGACCAACATCACAATCAAGATACAGAACATTTCCATTACCCCAGATGTTCCTTCATGTCACTCTGTAGTCACTCCTCCCCCACTCCCAGCCCCTATCAAACACTGATCTGTTTTCTTTCCCTATACTTTTGCTTTTTCCAGAATGTCAACTATATGCAATCATAGAGTATGTAGTGTTTTGATTCTGGCTTCTTTAGCTTAACATAATGAATTTGAGATCATCCCTGTTGTGTGAATCAGTTGTTAAGTCTGCTTTATTGCTGAGTAGTGTTTCATTGTAAGGATGTACCACACATCATCCATCCACTCACTAGTTGATGGACATTTAGGTTTTGCTAGTTTTGAACAATTATGAATTATGCTGCCATAAACATTCATGTACAGTGTTTTGTGTGAATGTGTTTTTATCTTTCTTGAGTAAATATATATGCTAAGACTGTTTATAGGAGACTTACAAGCTGTTTTCCAAAGTGGTTGTACCTTTTGCATTCTTACCAGCAGTGTATGGAAGTTTCAGATGTTCTGCATCCTCAACAACACTTAAGATTATAAAGCTTCTATTTTTTGTTTTCATGTTTTTGTTTTGTTCTATTTTAGCCATAAATGAATAGGGGTATCTCATTGTAACTTTAATTTGCATTTCTCTGTCCAGTGATGGTAAGCATCTTTTAATGTGCTCATTTTGCATCCCTGTTTCCTCTTTGGTGACATCTCTGTTCAGATTTTTAGCTCATATTTTTATTTAATTGTTTTGTTTTCTTGAGTTTAAAATATTTTGTATATTATGGGTACAAATCAGATAATATGTTTTGCAAATGTTTTCTGCCAACCTGTGGCTTGTTTTTTCATTCCCTTATAGTGTTTTGGAAGAGGAAAAATTTTTTGTTTTGATGAAGGTCCATCTAATAAATAATGATTTATTTATTTATTTAAATAATCGCGCTCACTGCCCAATGCACACAGAAGCCATTACTATGTGGCACTTGCTTTTGAGAAAAGAAAGACGTTATTGCAAACACAGACAGCAAGAAGACAGGAGTGGCCTCAAATCTGTCTCCCCAATTTGGGATCTGGGGCAAGTTTATGGGCTCCCAGGGCAAGGGAAAAGATTTGGCTTGGCCGGGATCTGATTAGAGGGCTTCAAATTTGACCACTTACAGTAAGGAACGTGGAGGAGGATTTTAGTCCCAGATCTTCCAGGTCAGGGACCTCTTGCTTCTGAAGAAGTTCGAGCCTTCAGGTTCCAGTCATGTCCCAGTCTTCTTGATTCTGAGGGGGTAGGAATTGTTGGCTCTGGGTGTTGTTAGAGATCAAAGCTTTTTCTACTGTGTGTGCCCAGGCTACATGACTCACAGTTTTTCTCTGTTGTGCCTACAAGGTAACTCAACATTTTATTATCAACAGACTAGGCCCAGTTTGGGCTGGTCCCTTGATTAAACATGGATCATGTTTTGTTATTGTAATAAGAAATCTTTGCCTAGCTGAGGGTCACAAATAGTTATCTCCTATATTTTCTCCTAGAATTTGTATAATTCTTGGTTTTATATTTGAGTTTATAATCCATTATCTGTTAATTTTAGGGATACTCAGTTGTTCCAACATCACTTGTTGAAAAGACTAGCTTTTCTCTATTCAATTACCTTTAAGATGTCTTGAAAAACAGTTGATTATATATGTGTGGGTCTATTTCTGGACTCTTCTGTCCCATTGATCTCTCTGTCCCTTCACCAATATCACACTACCTTGATTTCTGCAGTTCTGTGTTAAGTATTGAAATCACTTCGTGAGAATCCTCCAACCTTGTTTTTCTTTTTCAAAATTGTTCTGGCTCCTACACTGTCTTTACTTTTTCTTAGAACTTTTAGAATCAGCTTGTCAATTTGTACAGAAAGCCATTGGTCATTGCTAGAAACAGAAATACAGTTTATTTTTGTTTACTGACCCTATATATTGTGACTTTATTAAACTTGCTTTTTATTTCTAGTACTTTTTTTGTAGATTCTTTAGGATTGTCTACATAGACAATGATTTTTTTTCCTAAATAAAGGCAGTTTTATTTATTCTTTCCAATCTGTGTGACCTTTTCTTTTCCTGGTTTTATTGTACTGCTTAGGACTGCCATTATGATGCTGAAAAGGAGTGGTGAAAGCAGGTATTCTTGCCCTGTTCCTGATTTTATCGGGAAGGTGTTCAGTTTCTTGTCATTAAGTATGATGATATTAGTTGTAGTTTCTTTGTAGATACCTTTTATTAGATTGAGTATATTTCTTTCAATTCATAGTTTACTGAGAGTTGTTAAATATAATAAATGGATGTCAAATTTTGTTAAAAGCTTTTTTCACATCTTTTGAGATTCATCATATGGTTTTTCTTCCTTAGAACATTGTTTTGTGAATTTCTTTTATTGATTTTTGTATATTGAAACAGCTTTGTATTCTCAGAATAAATCCCACTTGGCTAAGAAATTTATATATATTGCTAGATTTTTATACATTACTAGATATGATTTGCTAAAATTTTATGAGAGATTTTTACATCTATGTTACTAGAGATACTGGTCTGTAGTTTGTCTTTTTTTTAATCTTGGTATTAGGGCCTCATCAAATAAGGTGTAAAATGGTCCTCCCTATTAGATTTTCAGGAAGGGTTAGTGTAGAATTAGTATTATTTCTTAAATTTTTGATAGAATTCATCAGTGAAGCTATTTGGGCCTGGAGTTTTCATGGTTTTTAAACTGTGATTAAATTTTTCTTTAATAGATAGAGGAGTGTTTATGTTATCTATTTCTTCTTGAATGGGTTTTGATATTCTATCTTTCAAAAAATGTGTCCATTTCAACAGAGTTGTTGGATTTATGTACATAGAGTTGATGATTAAAACTTTTCTTCTTCACTTGATGTTAGCCAAAGGCTAAGGCCAAGTGAGAAGCGATAAAATTGTCTTAGTATTTTAATGTCTGTTAAAACTAGAGTGCTGTCTCTCTTTTATTCCTGCTGTTGGTTATTTATGTCCTCTCTTTTTATCTGGATCAGTTTGGCCATGTGTTTATTAATTATATTGATCTTTTCAAAGAGCCTGCTTTTGGTTTCATTGATTTTTCTCTATTTTCATGTTTTCAGTATCATTCATCTCTGTTCTTATCATGATTGCTCCCTTCGTTTTCTTTACTTTCAGTTTAATTTGCTCTTCTTTTCTACTTTCTAAAGGTGGAAATTAAGGTAATTTTTCTTGTTTAATGCAATTTTTTTAATTATATAAATTTCCTGAGGACTTATTTAGCTTCATTTTGTAAATTTTGAGATATTTTCATTGTCGTTCAAAATATTTTCTAATTTTTCTTGCGAATTCCTGTTTGACCTATAAGTTATCTAGAAGTGTTTTGTTTAATCTCTAAATATTTGGACATTTTCCAGATATTTTTCTGTTATTAATTTTTAGTTCATTTCAGCGTGTCAAGAAGATATATACCTTATTTAAATTTCAGGTTATTGGGTTTTTCTTTTCTTTTTTTCCTTTTTTTTTTTTTTTTTCTAATTTGTGGAAGTTGATCATATGACCCAGTATAGTCTAATAGTCTATCTTGGAGAATGTTCTATCTGTATTTGAAGAGAACGTATTGCTCTTGTTGTATGGAGTGTTCTATAAATTTCAATTTAGTTGATTGGTAATCTTCATACAGTGTGAGTACTTCACAATCCTTATAGTATACTTCCAGTTGTTCTCTGCTAATTTTGTATTATTGCTGTCATACATTTTACTTTTTACATATTTTGTAAATTTATAATATTTCTACTATTTTGGCTTTAGGCTATCAATTCTATACTGTTGATTTGTACATTTATCCTTAAGTCAGTACTACACAGTCTGAATTACTATAGGTTTGTAGTATGTTTTGAAATGAGGGGGTCTGGATCCTCCCATTTTATTCTTCCTTTTCAAGATTGTTTTGGCTATCCCGGGTCCCTAGAATTTGTGTATGAACTTTAGGGTCAGCTTGCTAATTTCTGCAAAAAATATCAGCTGAAATTTTAATAGAGAGTGCATGGAATCTGTAGGTCAGTGGGGGGAGTATTGCTGTCTTACAATGTTGTCTTCCAATCCGTAAGCATGGCATATCTTTCCTTATAGTTAGGTCTTTAGTTTCTCTCAAGAGGTGTTGTAGTTTTCAGCGTATTGGTCTTGCACTTCTTTTGTTGAGTCTACTCCTAAGTATTTTGTTCTTTTTTGGATTGTATTTTGGTAGTATATAGAAATACAATTGATTTTTGTATATTGATCTTGTTTTAACACATTTTTACCTTTTAGTGTCATACACTTTAACAGAGCTCTAAGAAAGTAGGTAAATATCCAGTACTATTATTTTGCAACTGTAAACTTTTATCTCGAAATGCTATATAACTAATTTTAAAAGGGACGTAAGACAAATACCTGAGTTTAAAATCTAGGAGTTTTGAATTTTAGGCTTTTCACCTATGCATTTAGTCACACCCTTTATCAAACAAATCTTAAGTAATTAGTAAAAATTAATATTTAATTTTCTTTTTCACTTTTAGTGTCAAATGTTTACAAAAGACAGTGAAAGATTCTTATCACATAATGTGCAGACCATGTGCCTGTGAACTTGAAGTTTGCGCAAAATGTGGAAAGAAAGAAGACATTGTTATTCCGTGAGTATTTCCTTTTATGTTTGGATTTTACTCTTAGTAATTGATATATGAATTTTCTTTTAATGAGATGTTTAGTAACTCTTAGTCTTAAGTTGCAGTATATCTGAAATGTAGACTTTTTTCTAACAGGAAAAAGTCATAATTATTTGTTAAATTTTTCTATCATTATAATAAAACTTTATATTTTTGAGAAAATAAAATATCCATGAGATTCACATTCATTACAAAAGAATTACTTGTTATAACAACTTTGACACATTGACTGTCACACTAGAAAAAAACATTTTTCCTTGGGGTCACAGTGTTTTATTACGAAAATAGAATAAAAACGTCTAAAACAAAACGATCCTTTCTAATTTAATGAAAAATTTAATGAAAAATGAAATTTATTGACTTCTATTCATTTAATCCATGTTTTTAGAATTAAATTGTGGATATTAATTCTAACAATAAGAATATCAACAAGTAAGATTTTCACAAACCAACTGCAGGGTTTTGCCCAGGTTTTGCTTCTTGAGGCCCTGGGCTCAAAACTAACGTGAGTTAAATACAACTCACGTGGCAGTTAATGTGTTAATGTACACATGTATTAATTACTTTGAGCCTACTTTAGTGACAATAATATTATAATTGGTTGGATCTTGAGATAGTGTTCAAAGATTTTTTTCTCTATACTTATTTCATTAGGCTCCTGTTAATCGAGAAATATAGTGTGGTAAAAGTCTTTTCAATCTACATAGTTAAGTAATGAAAACTTGGGAAGTAATTAGAAGGTTTGTTTGTTTTTTGTTTTTTGTTTTTTCCATCTTTAGGTTTAATGAAGAACCAGATAAAACAGAAAATATTGGAAATAATCAAAGTTCCAACCATAGAAGAAACTGCAGAAGAAATGAAGAAAGTGATGATAATTTAGATTTTGATATTGATTTAGAGGACACAGAAGATACCAAGTGAATTAATATCACTATATTAAAAGTCAGTTTGAGAAAGTGAAATTCTGACCAACTTTTGACTTTGAGTGGTTCACAAGTACTACAAAATCCTAATGATACAATCAGAAAAAGCTATAAAAAATAGGCAAAATTTATACATGAACAATGTAAATTGTGTGTGATATTTGAATAATTATAAAACTTTCAGCCAGAATTTTCTTATAACAAATTTTTAAGTTGCATGTGCTAGAATATCTGCCAAAATGAATATTGCAGTTCATGGGAATTATTTAGAAGTATGTATCACCTAATATCAAACTAAGCAACATTCAGGATTGATGGTTATATGAGAGCTACCTCATGTAAAAATAAGATGACATTATTATATTGCCAACCTCAAAAATTAGTCCTTGGTAAATACCTTTTGATAGAGTGTTCTCAAGTAAAGGACTCACATAGCAAAAGTCCCCTTACTTATATTTGTTTGTTATGCAGCAGAAGCATTTTATTTTTTATAATAATGTTTAACAAGTGTATTGCAATTTTTCTTTAAAAGTATTTTTATATACCATATTGCATTGTTTTTACCTTTTTTCTTTTGTAAAAGATGCATACAGAAAAACTGCATAGAATGTATATGTATAGTTTCATAAATAATTATAAAGGAAATTTTGTTCATTTACACCCAGGTACAGAAACTGCCCGCACCAGAAATCCTCCCAAGGCTCACTCTCAGCAAAAGTTCATCCTTCTTCCCAGAGTTACCACTCTTCTGAATTTTGCTAATTGTTTTCTTTATTTTTTTTACCAACTTTGTTTGTATTCCTAAATAACATAAATTATCTTTGTCTGCTTTGGGAACCCTTTCCTACTTTTTTATTTTGAGAAATCTCAAACCCACAGAAAAGTAGGAAAATAATTCAGTGAACTTTTGCATATCGTTCACCTAGATTTTCAATTGTTAACATTTTACCACGTTTTCTTTATATCTGAATAGATGGATATATATGTATATTTTATTTGCTGAATCATTGAAAAATAAGTGGCAAGCACTGGTTTTAAACTTTGTATGAACAAATTTATACTATACATGCTATTTTGTGTCTCCTTTTTTTCATTGTTATAAAATTTGTGGGATTGATCCATGATGCAAGAGCTGTAATTTGTTCATTTTACATTACTGTGTATTGTGAATTATTCCATGTATTTACTTACCATAGTTTATTTTTTCTAATGTTGAGAGACATTTGAGTTATCTCAAATTTTTCTTATTGCAAACAATACTGGTATGAACATTGTTATGTGTGCCTCTTGGTACACATGTGTGCATTTCTGTGAGGTATATTGCAGTGGTAGAGGGAATCAGGTATATGTATCTTCAGTTTTACTATATATTAATAATATGAAACTTTTTCCAGAGGTACTTTTTCCCTTCCTCATAGCAATGTTTTAGCGTTTTAGTGCTTTGCATTCTTTCTAACACTTCGTTGGTATCTGACTGTAAGATTCCTGCCAATGTGATATGTGTGCTACAGCATCTCTTTGTCTTATTAATTTATATTTCTCTAATTACTAATAGGCTTGAGCCCCTTTTTATGTTTATTGAGTGTTTTATTTATGGTAATAGATGATATTAAGGAATAATTTTTGTTAAGTATAACAGTTTTTTTAGAAATGCATACTGAAATATTTAGGGGTGTAATGTCAATTTACTTTAAAATATTTTAGCATAAAAAAGTAAAGACACAGATAACATTTCAGTGACATCAAAAAATGTTACCTAGGAATAAATCAAAAAGTGCTGAAGAACTCTGTCAACAAAAATATAAAATCTTATCAAGACATTAAAGGAAACAGACAAAAATAAATAGAAATATTCATGATATGGAAGTCTCAATATTCTAAGCTTACGGTTTTACAGATTTCTCTCCCATATATTTGTGTGGCTTTTCTTTTGACATATAAATTTATTTTCTGGACTATTTAAATTTTGTGATTAAAGAACCAACATTAAAGGTGTTATTAGAGCCAGCATAAATTGTTACCCATGTGAATGAAAGAGTTGTAATTCCACAGATTACTGGGAGAGAAATTTAACAAAGAGCATCACCTAGTGACATATATTTATAGTTACATTTTATTTTTTAATGCTAAGAAAGATTGCTTTGGGTTTTTTAAAGCATGTTTTATTGTATTTAATTCATTTATATTTCTTTAGAAATTATCTTTGCTAATTTAAAAACTATGTTTTATTAGAACTCAGCACATAGGCCGGGCGCGGTGGCTCACGCCTGTAATCCTAGCACTCTGGGAGGCCGAGGTGGGCGGATCGTTTGAGCTCAGGAGTTCGAGACCAGCCTGAGCAAGAGCGAGACCCCATCTCTACTAAAAATAGAAAAGAAATTATATGGACAGCTAAAAATATATATAGAAAAAATTAGCCGGGCATGGTGGTGCATGCCTGTAGTCCCAGCTACTCGGGAGGCTGACAGGAGGATCGCTTGAGCTCAGGAGTCTGAGGTTGCTGTGAGCTAGGCTGACGCCACGGCACTCACTCTAGCCTGGGCAACAGAGTGAGACTCTGTCTCAAAAAAAACAAAAAAAAAAAAAAAAGAACTCAGCACATAGAAATGAGATGAAGGCCTCGTTTTAATATAATGAATCACTTTAATGTAGTAAATTAGTTTGTTACACTTTGATATTTGACAGGATATCAAGGCTGCATCACATACTCTAAAATATTACAGTCCTGTTAAAAAAATAAATAAATAAAATAAAATAAAATATTAGAGAAGTTCCAAAATTCTGATCATAAAATTCACAAAAAGAACGTTTGAGAAAATTCTTATTCCTAGAACATTATGATTCATTTGCTCTGGAATATAGCCCAGGGTTTTTTTTCCCCCCAACTCCTCAGGTGATTCTGATCATCAGCTACAACAAATACAATTAGTTGCATATGGCAAAAAGCCATTCCCCTTCCCACCTGCTGCTTTCAAGCTACCAGAATGCAGTATCCCTTTGCTCTCTCTTTCACAGCCTCTCTTGCAACCAGGAGTAGCCAATAGCCAGCCATGTGAGGGGAATTTGCTAGGAGATTCTGGGAAAGGTTTACCTGACTGGCAAAAAGAAAGCATTTTTCTACCGGGCTCTTCCTGCCTGAATATGGCTATGAAAAGACATGAAGTCTAGAGCTTGCAGCCACGATGAGGAAACCAAATGAGTTGCAGGGACAGTGATGCAGAGCCCTGACATTGTGAAGCTGCTAAACTAATGAACCTTGGGCCCACCCACCTCTAGAATTCTTGTAAGATAAGGTGTAAGCTATTAATTACTAATCAGAAACTCTGCTACTTGCAGCCAAATGCATTCCCAGGTGATACCTCAGCAAGTTTTGTAACCCCTGTTCTACAGAACCTATTATGTGCTATGACAAAAAGAAAAATTAGCATATTAAAAAAGGATTAATCAGTAATGAAGACTTAATCAGTTTGGTTGTTTGCCTACCTTCTGCAAAAGAAAAAATATATGTATCATATATACAAGATTGTATGTATATAAGATCTAGATCATATATTTGTATACATATATTATTTTTATATAATACAAAAATCAAAACTCCTAGGTTTCACATTTGTGCAAAGCTATAAATATTCCATGATCCCAAACTTGTTTTCTTAAGTGAAATTTGTAACATTAACACATCCCTATTCTTTCTTTATATTCCTCTTTCTACATCTTTTCCTTTCTTTGTAACATTAGTCCTGTACTGAAAGATTGCCCTGTCCAAAAGCTACGTTTTTTAAATAAAAAGATTATAGATATCCTCCTTATAATTATGGCATACAGTTTTGTCACTCATTTTGTTCAGATGTGTCAGCAATGCTGAATGTTGCAGGACCATTTTCCACAGTTTTTATTGGCAACCTTTATGGAATCAAAGGAGTACGTTGGGGTAGCTTACTCAGCTCTATACTAGTGAGTCCCACAATTTTGTCAACCATTGTACATTCGAGAAAATTATGCCTTTCCAAATCTCACACATAAGACTTTTTAAGGAATTAAAGCACCAGGCTTTCAAAAAGGTATAGATGTCACTATACAAAATTACACATACGGTTATATCTTTTATTTCTATATAATCCTAAAAATTAAAAAAATTATTGTTTCCTTACAAAGGAAATAATTTGCATTATCATAGAATGTATGATTGGTGCTTAATTGGTACTACTAAGGAGAGTTTGAAAAATATATGGATTATGCCAGGCACAGTGGCTCTTACCTGTAGTCCCAGCTACTTGGGAGAGCTGAGGCAGGAGAATCACTTGAGCCCAAGAGTTCAAGGCTGCAGTGAGCTATGATCATGCCACTGCACTATAGCCTGGGTGACAGAGTGAGACCGTCTCTAAAAAACTCAAAAAACTTGGTTTAGAAGTTTCTGTAGCCTCCAGCAACGTTCATTTGCATTATATAAATTAAGTTTTAATGTTAATATTTATATGTAAATATTTAAATATATAAAATGGACTTTTTTTGTTTCTTAAAGCAAATCAAATGTCTCTGAATTCAACACTAGCATTAAGTTGTAATTAACATTTTAAAAATTATACTTTGTTCATAGATGAACTTCACAGATATGATGCATGAAAGAATCCAGACACAAGAAATTATATACTTTATGAATGCATTTTTATGAAGTTCAAAAATAATTCAAAGTAATTTATGGTGATAGGGATCAGAATAGTGGTTACCTTTCCGGAGGTGGTATTGACTAGGAAGGCACATGAGGGGGGAACCTTCTGGAATTCTAGAATCATCTCTATCTTGTTCCAGGAGATAGTTACACAGGTACGGAAATATAAAATTAGTACTTAAAATTTGTTCACTTTATGTTATGTAAATTTGTCTCAAAAATAATAATTAAAAAAATTAAGGGCAGGGCGCAGTGGCTCACGCCTGTAATCCTAGCACTCTGGGAGGCCGAGGCGGGTGGATCGCTGGAGGTCAGGGGTTGGAGACCAGCCTGAGCAAGAGTGAGACCCCGTCTCTACTAAAAATAGAAAGAAATTATCTGGCCAACTAAAATCTATATAGAAAAAATAAGCCGGGCATGGTGGCACATACCTATAGTCACAGCTACCCAGGAGGCTGAAGCAGTAGGATCCCTTAAGCCGAGGAGTTTGAGGTTGCTGTGTGCTAGGCTGATGCCACGGCACTCACTCTAGCCAGGGCAATAAAGTGACACTCTGTCTCAAAAAAAAAAAAATTAATAGTGTATTATTATCAAATCCATGCCTTGAAATAAAACAACATAAATCTTGACTTAGCAGAAAGATCTCTTTGAATCCTACCACTGCCTCTTACCAGTGCTGTGACTCTGGGCCAATATCCTGACCTTTGTGAAGTTACGTTTTGTGTGCCTTCATTTGTAAAATAAGGACAGTGACTTCTACAATGTAAAGTTAGTGTGATTATTAAATATATAGAAAACTCCTGGCATATAGTAGCTGCCGCGTTTATGATGTTTATAAATAACTACTTTATACTTTTTGGTTTAGACATTTCTTTCAAGTTATCCTAAGAGGTTTTGTGGGTGTGGGAAGCAAGCAGGTAAACCGGAAAGTCTTAGATGGAAGAAAAGAAAGAAACTTTGATACAGAATTCCTATTACACTGAAAAAGAAGCAGCATACATACCCCTCCAATGAAAACATTTGTTCAGGAAACGTCAGGCTTGCTATTCATTATTTTTAATACTTATGAGGTATAGACCCATCAATAACACCAACCACGGATGTTATGAGTGCAATAATAAGCTTTAGAATAAAATATTTTTGATAGTAACAACTTTACAACTGGTCCTTCATTTCTTTGTCAAAACTAAGCCTATATTGCTAACTGATTGATACCACACACACAACAAACTTAAGAAACTTTAGTAAAATCAAATGATAAAAAAATTTATATTTTAAAAATTACACAATTGAACTAAAAATAGTGAATTAGAAAAGCATATTCCATTGCATTCAACTTTTATTTAAATTATAATTTGCATATTTAAATTACAAATAACAATGAGTGTGCTGCGCACTGTCTAGGGGATGGACACGCTTGAAGCTCTGATGGGGGGGCGGTGGGCAAGGGCAATATATGTAACCTAAACTTTTGTACCCCCATAATATGCTGAAATAAAAATAAAAAAATTTTAAAAAATTATAAATAAAACTTTTTGTATAATTCAGTATGAACTTAATCTAGTTACAAATTTATTTGTAGAATTTTTTTTTTTTTTAATTTGTAAGAGTGCTTTATTTCTTTTACCATCAGGAACAATGATGGTGTCTTGGGAACAATGACCTAAATAACTGATACAGGAAATGAATTGGCCCTGGGGAAATTGCCATAATCAGCTGAGGTTAGAAAAGATGGTCTGGTACCGGACAGAACTGACGTCCCTTCACAGAGGATGTTACAACATGTCCGCAGTCAGGAAGCATAGAAGATAAAATTATTTTTAATCCATGTTATTTACACTTTCAAATAGTATACTCTGCTCAATGTTTTCTGGGCAAGTACTCTAAACAATAGGTCCATTTGTTCTGGAAAAACATAAAATTAATACAGTACAGTGTCCAGAAAGTCTGGAAACAGAATAGTATCTTTATACATTTATTATACTTCACCCAAAAACATACTGAGTGCAGTTTTTGGAAACGTAGCTGAACAGTTACACACTGTTTAAAAATAAGTTTCTCCTATGTTTCTCGCCTTTGCAACATGTGTGGTTGCCAGCTGACACAGGCAGGTGCAGTGTGTGGCTGCCAGTGGACAGTGACAAAAACAAGACTTACTGAAACAAATGTTTCTTAAAAGTAATTTGGAAACAATTTTGGAATTCATTTCTTGGCAATGGAAATAGTTCATTTCAGACCCTATTAAGTGATTTATGGGTGGGAAGTCCTCAACTGATAGTGCTGGAAATACTTAATGATGCTATGCCACTGTCCATAAATTTGAGAGGATATCCTACAGAGAATGAAAATCCCAGAGGAAGGAAGCCACAGTAAGGGACAGGCTGTCTCTGTAGGGTCACAAACATTTCACATAATGCTTGCATTGTAGAAGTGTGGTGACACAAGCAGGGACAACTGAAATGGGCTCTAGGAGATAGATTGGAGACAACAGGAATCCACAAAACAGCCCCACAATATGCTTGGACAAGCATTCGGCCAGTCCAGTCAACCTTTCTGTATTTTTCCAGTCATAGGGGTCCTCTTTCTCTGCAATCTACTTGTCAAGTACATTTTGTGCACACACGAGACATGCTTGCAGTCCAAAAAGAAAATCATGTTCTTTCCAGCTGTGAATTGCAGAGATGACTAAAAGCATCCCGGAATTGTCTTTAAAGCAGTAATTTTGCTTTTTTGTTGTTGTTGTTGTTGAATGCTACATTAAGGGAGTGAAAAGCTTTTAAGAAAATTTTAACTCGGGGGCCACTGTCCCTTGAGTGACCTCACCTGCATCAAGGAGCTAGGGAGGCTGCATGTGCACTTAGCATTCTTAGTAGACCGAATAATATATCTTGCATATTTATATGCTATTTTTATATGTAGTACATGTGATTCATTAAATGCAAATTAAATTAATTACTGAGTTCACTGTATTCCTGAAATTATGTATTTCCTCAATTTGTACTTAAGGTTTAACTATTGCAGGGCTGTGACTGTTTTTGCTGTTAAAAAGGGATTCTAGGGCTGGGAATGTTTGGGAACCACTGATAAAAGCATCAGTCTTCATTGTGCTGTAAATTCTGTAAAATTCTACAAAAGCTTTTTCCATAATGTAGTGATAATTCTGTTTCTATATTTTTAAAATGCTTTATTGAGGTGTAATTTACATGCCATAAAACTCACTCGTTTTAAGTGTATAATTTAATGATTTGGTAAATTTGCAAGCATTGTGCAATTATCATTACAATCTAGTTTTAGAACGTTTCCATCACCTCAAAAAGATCCCTCATGCCCATTTGTAGTCATTCCCCATTCCCACTCCCCAGCCCCAAGCAACTACTCTTTTTGTGTCTATACACTTTTTATGAACTTTTCAGAAAAATGAAATCATAAAATATGTAGTCTTTGAGTCTGGCTTCTTTCACCTAACATAACATTTTTGAGGTATATCTGTGTTAAAACATGTACCAATAATTCATCCTTTTTTCCTGAATAGTATTCCTTTGTATAGACATACTAATTTTGTTTACTCATTCAAATTCGGATTGTTTCCACTTTGGGCTATTATGAATAATGCTGCTGTGAACATTTGCGTACAAAGGCTTTGTGTGCAAAGATATGTTTTCATTTTTCTTGGGTACATATACTGAAGAGTGAGATTGCTGGATTGTATGGTAAATTTTTGTTTTAATTTTTAAGAAACTACCAAACTGTTTTCCAAAGCGTCTGCACCACTTTATTTATTTATTTATTTATTTTTTTGAGACAGAGTCTCGCTCTGTTGCCCAGGCTAGCCTGAGTGCCGTGGCGTCAGCCTAGCTCACAGCAACCTCAAACTCCTGGGCTTAAGCGATCCTACTGCCTCAGCCTCCCGAGTAGCTGGGACTACAGGCATGCACCACCATGCCTGGCTAATTATTTTCTATATATATTTTTAGTTGGCCAGATAATTTCTTTCTATTTTTAGTAGAGATGGGGTCTCGCTCTTGCTCAGGTTGGTCTCAAACTCCTGACCTCGAACGATCCACCCACCTCAGCCTCCAGAGTGCTGGGATTACAGGAGTGAGCCACTGCGCCCGGCCTGCACCACTTTGCAATCCTACCAGCTTTGTGTCGGGGTTCCATGCTGAGGAGGCTCCATATCTTCACCAACACTTGTAATTGCCAGTCCATTTTGATTATTGCCATCCTAGGGGGTATGAAGTCTCATTGTAGTTTGAATTTGTATATTCCTGACTCATGATGTTGATTCAGCATCTTATTATATGTTTATTAGCCAATCCTATATCTTCTTTGGTGAAATGTCTATTCAGATAGCTTGCTCATTTTAAAAATTGGGTTTGTTTTCTTATTGAGTTGTGAGAGTTCTTTATATATTAGATATAGATCCTTTATCAGATATGACTTGGAAATATTTTTTCCCAGTCTGTGATTTGTTATGTATCAATTCTAAAATATCGTTCCCATTAAGAAACTAACAAAGTGGATACTAATCCCTCCAGTAGTGATGGAGGTTAGGAGTCCCGAAGCCTGAGTTCACTGCCCCTCCCAGCTACATGCAGCATCATTTACGAAAATTTTAGAGCAGCCATTGTGTATGCAGTTTCGATGGTTTATAGAGTTTTAGAATTGGAAGATGTGTAGCGAGCACGCTGCCTCAATAGATAGATTAATATGAACTTTTAAGAATTATTGTTGGCTGGGTGTGGTGGCTCATACTAATCCTAGCACACTGGGAGGCCAAGGTGGGAGGATTGCTTGAGGTCAGGAGTTCGAGACCAGCCTGAGCAAGAGCAAGATCCCTGTCTCTACTAAAAATAGAAAGAAATTAGCTGGGCAACTAAAATAAAAATAAAAAAAATTAGCTGGGCGTGGTGGTGCATGCCGGTAGTCCCGGCTACTTGGGAGGCTCAGGCAGGAGGATCACTTGAGCTCAGGAGTTTGAGGTTGCTGTGAGTTAGACTGACACTACAGCACTCTAGCCCTGGTCACAGAGCAAGACTCTGTCTCAAAAAAAAAAAAAAAAAAAGAATTTTTGTTGTCTTCTGTGGTGGGTATACTGTGGGTTATGGCCAACATGACTCTGGGGGGGAAAGGGAGTGGCATCCCTGGAGAATATGAAGAAATGGCTTTCGTTATCTTTAAGTCAAAGTAAGATGCCAGTAATTGAATGTGTGTTGTGATAAGCAGAGGTAAATTCTGGTCTCTCTAGTTAGGCGAAAGGCCAGAGTCCACCCCAGATGCAAAGAAAAGAAAGAAGGTCTCGGGATTATTGACTGTGTTGATGATTATCTGTTAACATAGTACAATGGGTGAATAATCAAAGTGACCTAAGGCAGGTCCTAGGTCCAAGGGAAGGGGGAGTCGATTTAACAAGTACTGCCCAGCTATATGAAGTTAAATTTTACAATGATTATTTAGGTTACAGGAAATTGTACTTTATTCTAACTGATACTATCTGCTTCTGTAAATCTGCTTGCTTTTTACTCGATTGTTTAAAATAGTTAATCAGATAGGACCGGAGGATCTTTAGATGATCTCATAACCTTAAAGCTGGAAATTGTTGCCTAAGATGTCCCAAGGTATATATGTTTAATGGTGCAATGGTGAAGGGTATATAAGTTGTCACAAAACCCATGCTCAGGGCCGCACTCCGAGCTTGGTGGGATTCCCTGCCGGAGAGCGTGCTGCCGGCCAGCTAATAAAGACTCACTAAATTTCAGTCAGTCTTTCATGGTTGACTTTCTCGCTCTGGTCCATAACAGTGTCTCTGTGTGTGTAAATAAATATGCCTGGAGGGGGTGGTTCAACCAGGGACTTCATGAAGGGAACAAAATGATAACTGGACCTACCTTCAATAATGAAGGCTGTGCAGACAGCAAACTCTAAAAACCAAAATGGGAATTCTGGTATCAGCCTGATTCTTCCTAAGAAAATGTTGCTGTAACCATTGTCATTTACAGGGGATTGTTTTGGTCCATCCTAGATCCTTTTTTGTTTTGTTCCATTTTGGCTTTGTTTCTCAAGTTGCTCTTTTCCACCACTGAACTGGCTGCTTTTTACTCTGTATCAGAGAATCCTTAAGTCTTTGCATTTGTCTTTATTCAAAAATCAGTCTGCATCAGTTGTTTTCTACAGAAAACATTTTTTTATATCTTATATGAGAGTGCCCTGCACCTACAATTCCCTGGCTGATACAGTTTCTTTTCTCTCTTCTCTATTCCTATTTGGTAGAATGAATCAGTTTCTGCTTGAATCCTGAGCTGAAAATATTTTCTCCACTGCCCAAGTGTGAACACTATGAAAATTGCTGTATAATGCTGTTAAACGCCCCCACAAAAGCAACTAATGGAATTAACGATTACTCATTAAATGCTCAATATGATGGTCCCCAGACCTGGATGTATTTAAAATACAGATTCCCCAGCCCTCTAGGCAAAGCTCTCCTGCCTTGTGATACCTGCCAGTGCAGCTTGGGGAGCCACTGGGGCAAGCTGAATGGCTCAGCACGCAAAGGTCCAAGCTGCCTTGTGTCAGTGCACTGTGTCATTACAGTGTCCTTAGCACAGCTAGGAGGATGGGCTCATACCCCTCCACAGCTGTTGCACTACAGACCCTTAGGCACAGGGCTGTCTAAACGTCAGGTGTGGGTCACAGCTGTTGGGGACAAGCCAGCCATATTTGGGGCAATCCTATTGTAGGGGGCAAATGTGAGTGAGATTTAGGAGCCAGGGGGAAATACAGCAAGACACTAAGTCTTGTGTTACGAGATGGATGTGGAAGAAACATAAACCACTGGCCACGGTGTCTCCTGACTGGTGACTTGTGACCACATGGGCCAGGCAGGTTGCAGCAGCTCAGCCTTTGGGAGGTGGCTGAAGGAGGGGAGGAGAGGGGTACACTGGAGGACAGAAGCACCCTTTCCTGAGCTGGGGTTAGCCTTCAGTTTCCCATCGCTCTTGTCCACCTCACCTATTGGTCCTAGTGTACGTGCTCTGCTTCCACTTGCTTGGGATGCTTAAGTTTTTGCAAATCCATTTATGGAAAAGTTACTTCACCCACCCCTTCCAACATCTATTTGTTTTGCTTATTTTTTGTTAAGGGAAACAGGTCTTTTAACGTAGCTTCAGGTGGCATAACACTGAGAGCAATATCCAAGTTTGAATCTGTCAGATGAGAGGAAAGTAATTGTGAGGCCTCTGTTCAGATTACAACCTTGTCACTACCCGGCTCTGTGACTTCAGCAAATTGCTTCGACTGTCTGGCCTGCAGTTTTTCCTTGTGTTAAATAACAGAGTTGGTCTAGATTGGTGGTTCTCATCATGTGGTTCCCAGACTAGCAGAATCAGCATCACCTGGGAAAGTGTTAGAACTGCAAATTCTTGGATTCTGCCCCAGACCTAGTGAAACACACTACAGAGGCAGGGCCCAGCAATCTGTGTTTGAAAGAACCCTCTAGGTGATTCTGATATTTCACAAAAGTTTGAGAATCACTGGTCTAGAGTAGTAGTTCTTAGCCTTGCCTGCACATTAGAATCACCTGGGCAGCTTTTGCACATTAGAATCACCTGGGCACAGTAGAATCACCTGGGCTTTCCCTGCAAAGATTCTGACTGAAATGATTTCCAGTGGGATCCAGGCATTGTTATGTGGTTCTAATAGACATCTAGATATTGAGGTCTTTTAAAACTAAAAGTCAGTGTTTCCAAGTTGTGAATGCACACACTTCTAGACCTGTAGCCTTCCTAAGCCACTAGGTGTTGCTAAAAGGCATTTTTAAAAACTCTACCTTTAGGCCAGGTGTGGTGGCTCTAGCACTCTGGGAGGCCAAGGCGGGAGGGTCCTTTGAGGTCGGGAATTCAAGACCAGCCTGACCAAGAGTGAGACCTCCGTCTCTACTAAAAATAGAAAAAGTTAGCTGGTCAACTAAAAATAGAAACAAAAAATGAGCCCGGCATGGGGGTGAGCACTTATAGTCCCAGCTACTTGGGAGGCTGAGGCAGGAGGATCCTATGAGCCCAAGAGTTTGAGGTTGCTATGAGCTAGGCTAATGTCACAGCACTCTAATCCGGGCAACAGAGTGAGACTCTGTCTCAAAAAAAAAAAAACAAAAAAACCTCTACCTTTAGATATGCACAAAGAGGAGGAAAATGTATTTCTCAACTTCTAAAGAAGTTATTCTGGGATTTATATCTGAGTACAATTTGTTAAATATTTATTTGCACTTTTAAAAATTTTATTCTAAGAAATTAAATGTCCATCAATGATAGAATGAATAAATTGTTATATATGCATACACTAGAATACTCGTCAGCAATAAAAAGAAATAAACTAGTGATACACACAATGACCTGGCTGAATCTCATAACATAATGATGAACAACAACAAAAAAACTGGACACAAAAAATAATATCGTATGGTTCCTTTTCGATGAAAATCAAGAACAGGTAAAACTAATTTATTGTGATCGAGGTCAGAGTAGTGATTACCCTTAGGGGTGGGGCAGTAATAATTAGAAGAGGGTGCAGGGGAACCTTCCAGAATGCTAAAAATGTTCTAATTCTCAATCTGGTGATAGTTATGTATACATACATGTACATATATACATATACAAACACTGTACACATAAGTATACTGAGCTATACTCTTAAATTTCTACACTTTATATAGGTTACTTATGTTACTCTTCAGTATTAAAGATGTACAAAAATTGAAATGTAATCCTCAACTGGAATAACTGGCATACCAACCCACTATCACTTGGTAGACTATTATATTATTCATGCCATCTGTGGTCACTAAGAGATGAACACAGCCCTTTGGTTTCATGTTAATATTAAGTTAAAAAATATACATCAGTGTCTGTGGTCCCAAATCAAGAAGGAAATGGCATGGTTTCTTTCTTTCTTTTTTTTAAGAGACAGAGTGTGAGGGTGGGGGTCGGAGTGTCTTACTATGTTGCCCAAGCTGAATTCAAACTCTTGGACTCAAGTAATCCTCCCACCTCAGCCTCCCAAGAAGCTGGGACTACAGGCATACGTGACTGTTCCTGGCTCTTGTTCTCTATTTATTTAAAGCCTTAGTTTGTTTTGAATATTTGTATGGGTGCAGGACACACATTCTGCAGCAATACACTTGAGTGATTGAACCTCATACAGAAACTCTCTGCTATCTCTTCCTTACTCCTCAAATCTTATAATAGAATCAAAGAAATAAAACTTCCTGCTCGTCCTTATCTGCAGAAAAAGACCTCACCCCTCCTCTCAGTGACAGGAGGTCAAAGGCATCCTAACAAATCAAAGTGAGATAAGAAGACTCAGTCTGTAACAGACAGAAGCAAATCCCTGCAAATTGGTGTTACTAAGCCATTGACCACCTAAACAAGGCATATTAGAAGGGCATTCGGGGAGGAAAAATGTGTTAGGGAAATGAAAAGCAGAGTCATTTAGCAGAATGCACAAAAAATCTGTTGGAAAAGGAGTCTTATCATAATAGATGGGAAATTACTGTCCATTACTCAGTCATCACTTTAAAGCCACGGCTGTGTGATCTGATTTCAGGGAGCGTATCTTAAGCACTGTTAATCAAAAGCCAGGGCTGGACTAGCTGATGCCGACCTATGAAATCATTCAAGGAGAGCTGAAGTCTTTGTTCAGCTCGGACTGTATTAAATGCTGTCAGAGTTTTACCCGATACAGTCATTTTGAAATGCCGTGCTCTGTGCCATTATTGCTCCAATCACTTAGATGTTGTTCTGTTGGAATTAGGTAGAATACACAGGGTAGTTTTTTTTTTTTCCAGATAATTTTATTATGTCTTGTAACTAGGTCTGTGGACACATTTTATATGGCATATCTCATACATAGTCTTTGCCCCCAAGGAGTTTACAATTAGCTGGGGAGACCAAACATAAAAACATAAAAGTTATTAATAATTTTTAAAAATCACAGGACAGGCAGTTGTGGATGAGTGTATTTCTGAGCTCTGCCCTTGTAACTTGAGCTGCTCTGCTATCCCTGAATCCCATTTCTTCACTTCTCTGGGAGCTACTGAAGCCTTTGTCCAACCCCCTTCCTATCCTTCACTGCTGTATTGCCATGGGAGCTATACAGGTGGCAGCAATGGTGCCCACTGCTTATAATAGCCAAACATTGGAAGCAACCTAAATGTCCATATCAAGAGGGGATTTAAATAAAAGGTGGAACATTTGAACAACGGCATAAAAATAAGCTGTTTGTATGCTGATATGGAACTACTGTCCTGGATACTTTCATAGATGAAAGAAACAAAGATATCTTCCATTTTTCCCTCCAGAAGCATTGTTGACCCTGCTCTACCCTGCTATGTATCCTGGGAAGCTGATCTACAGGGGTTACCTCAACGGGTGTCCTCGCCTTTTGACTTCCAGTTGAATTTATTCGATGAGAATCTCTGAAACAAGAGTCCCCTTGCTCCCTTCCTGTGGGGTCACCATGGACAGGCTGGATGGTCTCACGGTCCTCTACATACAGACCTCTCTATCTTCCAGTTGGGAAAGAGCATTTTCATTGCGTCTTTTGGTCTGTCGGTGGTAATGGTGCCCTACTGTTCCTAGCCCCACAGGGCTTTCTGAATTCTCTATCCTACTCGCATCTTTGTAGATAATGCCTTTATTAAACTCTCTTTAAACTATCCAGTTGGCCTATGTCATCTATTTCTTTCTGGGATCTTGACTGATACAGAAATTGCTACCACAGGTGAAAGACACCCAGAGTGGGATTTTGGATTTGGGTGGCCCATGTATTTGAAGAGCTTAGAGATAACTTATCTGCCAGAAAGGGAAATGGGACACAGATAATCCCTGCTATATGGCAGCATCATGATTATTCAGACTATCACTGGGTGGGCATGAGATGAAGTGTAGGAAGAGGGCAGGGCATTGGGAGTTCAAGTACTGTGGCATTGCCATTATGGTGACCAGAATGATTGTAGACCATGAAGCCACCTGGCTTCTTTCTAAAATCCTAGAAAGTGTATGAAGAATAAAGGAGAAATGAAACTGTGAGTTTCTAAGTGAGATTGTAAGTGGATAATCTGAAAGGGTGGGTGGCCGCTTTTGAAGGATGAAGCATCTCCTGTAGTCACAGAGCAGGTGACACTGTGGGCCAACCCCAGTTCTTAATACTGAGCATTGTAGCAACGTTTAACTGGACTGCAGCACCAACTAAAGGCTTCACTTCACCAGGTCTCTTCCACCAAGGGAAGGGCACTGGTGGAGAGTGGGAGTTGAAGCAGAGATTGAATAGATGTGGGTAAGACTGTGAATTTTGAAACTCCCATGTCCCTTGGACTTCCCTAGCTATTGGAGGCAGCTCTTCCTCCACTATTTGAGAGAACCAGTCCTCAACTGCATTAAAAATCTTTCAACGATTGCACATAGGGTAGCTGTCATACAAGCTGATACCAGTGCTTCTCAGGCCCCCCAGCCCTAGCACACACCCCTCAGTGCCATGAGGCCCTTACTGAAAGGAACTACAAGTCCTGAACTGAGTGGTGGTAGACTATATACAAAAAGAAGTTCGGGTCAGGATTGCACCCATCTATGTTGTTAGGAGTCTGGGGAGCTCATATGGGAGTGGATTTCAGAAGTGTTAGGCCAAAGAGGAAAACTATTGATTGAGCCAAAGTTACAAAAATGGATTAGGATTTAATGTGTTGAGTAGGCCACCTAGGAGTAACATTACTGGTCCGTAAGGTTGGCTAACTGAAGCCTGGACTCATGGCCTCTAAACTTGATACACAGTGTGGTCTGTGGATCAGCAGCAGTGTCATCACCTGGGAGTCAATTGGAGCTCCCTGTCCCCAGAATCTCAGAATTCGCTCCATACCTACTGAATCAAAATTGCATTTTAGCAAGAGTCTGGGTGACTTGTGTGCATTTTAAAGCTTGAGAAGAACTTCTGTAAGCTTACGGTATAATGAGGTTGAAATGTCAAACAGTGGTTCTCAAACTGTGTCCCTAAACAACAGTGTCAACATCATCTGGGAACAAAGAAATGCAAATTCTCAGACCCCACCCCAGACCCACTGAATCAGAAACTCATGGGGTAGGGCCCAGGAATCTGTTTTCACAAGCTCTCCAGGGAATTCTGATGTACACTTTGAGTCTAGGTTTTCATGACCTACTTAGAGCCTATAGTTAATTAGGTCAAAATACTGGAACTTCCCTGGCATAGCAAAGAGCAGTACTTCTCTGTTACAAATGACTGCTCAGCCACCCTCTCATCCACTAGTCACCAAAGCAGCAGGAAGTGCATCAGTGGGAGATACAAGCATGCTTGACAAGCTGGTGGCTGTCCTCAAAAGGCCCAAGATGACCTTGGGGAATGTTGCAAAGGGATTGGTTTCCCTGAGCTCCTGGGAATACTGGATCCCAGAGGCTTGAGGCCAAATGGCAGTGTTTAACTGTCAGAGACAAGGTGAGCATGATGATCACAGTAAACAACAGAGACAGTGGTAATCAGAGCATTTTGATCCACAGGCATCTATGGCAATAGCGAAATGATCGCAGGATCTCTCAAAATGAAATATATAATCACTACTGAAGTTACTCTTAATATATACACGTGGAAAAATTGGGGGTATAATAGGAAGACTTGAAATCTACATGGTGGGGAATCGTGGCCTCTTAGCTCCCAGATCTGAGCCAAAGCCCATCCACAGAGAGGAACGTGGTCCTTTGAGGAAGGGTGCTGTAATAGAGGCACCAGTGTTTGCCAAGAATCATCCTTCTCCTCTTCCTGGAAGAACCTACTGCCATTTACTCAGGAAACTACACATAGAGCAAAGAGGGATAACAAGACCTCCCAGGAGTTATTAGATACTTGCTCTGAACTGACATTTACCCTAGGAGACCTGAAAAATGCCAATGTGGTCCGCTGGTCAGATAACTGATGGAATTTGGGCCCAAGGCCATCTTACAGTGGGTCCAGGAGGACCTTGGATCCACACTGTGGTTATTGCCCAGTCTTGGAATGTATAGTGGGGCCTAGATAATACTTAGTAACAGACAGATGCCATATTTGTTCTCTGATTTATGAAGTAAGAGTTACTATGGTAGAAACAGCTGATTGAAAACCCTGGAACTGCACCCATCCCCCCTTTAAGACAGTAAGGCAAACGCAATTCCCCAACCTAAGGGGAACTGTATTGGTTGTTGCCACCACGGAACACCGGAAAGATGCAGTGGTGTGATTCTTATCACATCCCTATTCAACTTGCCTGCTTGGCCAGTGTAAAAGTCAACAGGTCATGGAGAATGATTGCATATTACTGCAAACTTCAACAGATGGTGATGTCAAACGTAAGGATGATCTGGACACAGTATTGTTACTGCAACAAATCAACACACGACCCTAGGTATCTATAGCTGTTGACCTGGTAAATGCTTTTATCCCCATTCTCATCATTAATAAAAATCAGAAGCAGTTTGCTTATTCAAGACAGGGCAACATTCTACTCTTACTTATTTGTCTCCAGGCCAAGTGAACTCTTCTGGTGTCTGATATAAAACAGCCCAAAGGGACTTTGATCATCTCGATATTCTACATAGCATTAGTCTACTACTTGACAATGATGACATAATGCTAATTGGAACTGGAGAACAGAAAGAAGCAAGTACCCTACATGTCTTAGTAAGTCACATTCATGCCACAGGGTGGGAGATAAAGTCCATGAAAGTTCAGGGGATGCCATAGGTGTAATGTTTTGAGGGGTGCAATAGTCTGTGGCCATGTCTCACTCTCTAAAAGTGAGAAGCAAGTTGCTGAACTTTGTATTGACCATTGCAATGGGGCACAGCATTTGTTTGGAAGCAACACATGCCACATTGGACTATGCTGTTCCAACCCATCACCTACTAAGCTGTGACGCTGACAGTTTTGAGTGGGATACAGAGGGAGAAAGAGTTTGAAGTAGATCCAGGCTGTGGTGCAAGATTCCCTGCCCTTTGAGCCCTATGACCCAGCAGATCCAATGATACTCAAAATATCTCTGACCAACAGAGATGTTCATGGAACCTCTGGCAATCCTCAACAAGAAACTCATGACCTGCTGGCAACTATTACCATTTGAAGGCAGCTCTGACTTGTTCCTGGGTCCTGGTAGAGCCTGAAAGACTTATCCTGGGTCACCATATGTTTGTGTGACCCCCAACTACCCAAAGTGAATGTGGGAGTATTTACCGAACCATGAAACTGTATACGTGCAACAGCGGCATTCCATTATGAATGAAAATGGGATGTGTGCAATCAACCTGCTTGTGCAATTCACTTGACTCCTAGAACTGCGTGAGTCAAGTGAATTGCACAAGCACGTGGCTCAGCTTCCTAAATTTCCTGGTCTCCTGAGTCACTGCCTTCACTCAGCTCATGCACATGAGACCACTTCGTTTACTGAATGATCTTCTAGATAATCTGGCTTCTGTCACACAGCCTCCTGCAGGGGTGGCCCTGAAAGACCATGTAAAGGGAAATCCCAATGGGCAGAAGTTCAAACAGTAATCTGACTGTCCACTTTGTGTGAATAAACAGATGGTTCAGATCACAAATGATTCATAAACAGTAGTAAACAGATTTTTCCAGATTGTTAGGGACTTGAAAAACAATATGGGAAAAATTGGTGTCATGAAGGCTTAAGAGAAAAGCCTGTGAAGAAATGTTTCAGAACAGGGACAGAGTATGTACCACAGAGGATGCTCTTAATACATGGGTGGACAAGACAATCTTTCCTGCAGATGTCAGCTAATCTCTTTCTCCAGCCACTCTGGTGTTTTCTCGATGAGCCTATGTACAAACAGGCCACAGTGGCAGGGACAGAACTAGGCATGAACTCAACAACATGGACTTCCCCTGCTTGGGCTGCCATCACTGCTGAGAGCCTCACCTGTCCACAACAAAGGGCAACCTGAGCCTCTGATGTGACACCATTCTCAGGGCCATGAGACAGCAATCTGGTGATGGACTGATTACATTGGGCTCCTGCCATTATAGAGGGAACAGTGGTTTGTCCCCCACAAGATCAGACACATATTCTAGACGCTGACTATCTTCCTTGCTTCCAGCACTCCTGCCAGAACCATTCTCTTTGAACTTGGAGATTTATAGCCATTGTATCCTACACAGCATTGTTTCTGATCAAGGGACACATGTGGCAAAGGTAGTACAGAAATGGGCTTGCACTCATGGAATTCACTGATCTCACCATGCTCCCCATTACCTGGAATAATCTGGCTCCATAAATGGTAGAATGGACTGCTGGAGATTCAATTAAAGGAGCCAATTCTGTAAGTTTGGTTTGCTGTCTTACTGGACGTAGTAAGTATATGCTTTAAATCAGCAGTGAATGCAGGACACCCTGCCCTCTCCCAGAGCCAGAATGCACAAGTCTGGAAATTATCAAGAGGTGGAGGTGGCAGTGTCCTTTCACTGCTGCACCTAATAGGTCCCTTTAAGACTTTTTGCTCCCTTTTCCCACCATCCTGAGTTCAGTGGATTCAAAGGTGCGAGGGCTCCCAGGAGAGGGTTTTTCCCCCAGGAAACATGGCGATGGTTCCAATGCACTGGGAGCCCTGACCATTTTAGGCTTCTCCCGCCATGGAGCAAACTGACAGAGTGGAGAGCCATGCTACTGGCCAGGGCGATTGACATTGAAATGAAATTAGGTTGCTGATGAAATTAGGTTGCTACTACACAATAAGGGAAAAGAGGACTATGTCTGGGATGCAGAGGATTCACAGGGGTCTCTCTTTTGATCTCACTTCCCTAATCATCTTAATCAGTGCAAAATGTGGCCATCCAATAAAACAAGACCATGAAGGACTCAGACTCACCAGGAATAAATGTTCCGGCCACCCCACCAGATAAAGAACCTCACCCAGCTGAGTGCTGGCAGAAAACATGAAATGGATGGTAGAAGAAAGCAGAGATTATAATATCCCAGTTTTCTCTCGGTTTCAGTTTTGTTTCTCCCTTTTTTCTAACCCCATGTAATATGAAGAATACTGGTGGTGATTAATGTTTTCAGTTTCAGCTGGGAGTAAGAATGAGTTGCCATCACCAGGTGATGACAGAGGAGCCGATGTGCCTTTGCGTATCTCTTGTGTTGGGGATGTGAATTTTTCACTTGGATGAAGGACAAGAGTGGACGCTTTAGGGAAAGGGGATAACTGTGCAAAAATCTTCCTTTTTGCCCTTCAGATCCACTCTACCCTCTTCTCCTCCAGCTCGATGCCCAGGGAGACTGACATTTATGGACCATAACAACCTGCCTTCCATGCTTTCTGATTTCCTACGGGTTTGGCTTTGTGAGGCATCCACAGGGCACTGGAGGGCAGAAGGGAAGACATGTCAGAGGATTTATTCCCTAGTCTCCCTCCATTTAAGGCTGCTGCAGGCTGGGCACAGTGGCTCACTCCTGTAATCCTAGCACTCTGGGAGGCCAAGGCAGGAGGATCACTTGAGCTCAGGAGTTCGAGACCAGCCTGAGCAAGAGCGAGATCCCATCTCTACTAAAAATAGGGAAATTCAGCCGGATATGGTGGCACCTGCCTGTAGTCCCAGCTACTCGGGAGGCTGAGGCAGGAGGATCAGTTGAGCCCAGGAGTTTGGGGTTGCTGTGAGCTGGGCTGATGCCATGGCACTCTAGCCCGGGCAACAGAGCAAGACTCTATCTCAAAAAAAAAAAAAAAAAAAAAGGCTGCTGCAGACTGTCAGTGTCCCTCAACTGAAGGTCCTCTCCACACAGTTGCCTAAGTTTCTGGGTTCTAGCACCCACTAGTAACCATTCTCTCCCTCCTTGCTTTAGACATAGGCAGGATAACTGTGCCCTGTTGTTACTAGCCTTCGGGTATTGTACTACCTCTCATGCATTCCCTGTCTCCTACCCTAACCTTATAAATTTTGCATTTGCTAAAATTTCTCAAATTACCCAACTTGAGTGGCCCATCTGCTTCTTATCAGGTTCCTTATAGATACATTATGTGGACATTTGTGTAAAACAAGAAAACAATTAATTTTTTAAAAACCAAGTAAGTAATTAAGTGAGCTCAGCTTTCTCTCCCCATCTTTTCTTTCACTTCTATTAACCAGACCAGGGTTTGGAGGGAATCACGCCTTAGGGGATTCAGTACTTAGATTCCGAAGTCCTAAAGTTGAGACTTGGGGCTTAGGAGTCTCAGGCTTAGAACATCTATTAAAAAATCAGGGCTCAGAGCTAATATGAACACTAATTTCACTTGCCTTTTTCTGGTGTGTCAGTAGTATGGCAATGTCACTAGGAGAAATGAGCCTTGTGTTCTAATTAACTGACCCATAAACTTTAAAATAGATATGTTGATTAAACAGGCCAGGCCCGGTGGCTCATGCCTGTAACCCTAGCACTCTGGGAGGCCGAGACTGATGGATCGTTTGAGCTCAGGAGTTCGAGACCAGCCTGAGCAAGAGCAAGACCCTGTCTCTACTAAAAATAGAAAGAAATTAACCTGACAACTAAAAATATATACAGAAAAAATTAGCCAGGCATGGTGGCACATGCCTGTAGTCTCAGCTACTCGGGAGGCTGAGACAAGAGGATCGCTTGAGCCCAGGAGTTTGAGGTTGCTGTGAGCTAGGCTGAAGCCACGTCACTCACCCAGGCAACAAAGTGAGACTCTGTCTCAAAAAAAAAAAAAAAAAAATTAAAATAAAATAAATAAACACCTTAGCATGGCTAAAATTAAAAAGACTGACCATATCAAGTGTTGGCAACAACGAGGAGGTACTGAATGTTCATATATTGCTTGTAGGAATGTAAAATAAAACAATCACTTTGGAAAACACTTTAGCAGTTTCTCAGAATGTTAAACATTCCCCTACCAGGTGGCCCAATCATTCTACACCTAGTTATTTCCCCAAGAATAATGAAAGCACATGTCTACACAAAGTTGCTCATGGCAACTTTATTTACAGTAGCCCAAAGCTGGGGGTAGGGAGGGAACTTAAATGTCCATCAATAGGTGAATGGATACATTGTGGTATTTCCATCTAATAGCATACTACCCAGCAATAAAACGGAATGAACTACTGATACAAACAACAATATAGATGAATCTCAACATAATTATGCTAAATGAAAGAAGTAATATGAAAAAGTGTACGTATTGTATGATTTCACTTATATAGACAATTTTAGAAAATGCAGACTAGTCTATAGGGACAGAAAGCAGATTGGTGGTTGCCTGGGAAAGGAGGGACAGGGACTTAGAAAGGTTGAGAAGAACAAAAGGAAACTTTTGCAGGGTGATGGATATATTTATTATGTTGATCATGGTGATCATTTCATGGGTTCATGTATATTTAAATATGTGCAACTGACAGTGTGTCAATTATACCTCAAGAAAGCTGTTTATTTATAGTTTTTAACCCAGTCCAGGAACAGATTGCCTGGGTTCGTAGTATAGGAGCTGCAGCAGAATGAGCTGATTACTGAAGGCTTGCATACTTAGGAAGACATGAGATGGGACAGGAAGAGGGGAAGTTTGTGTGCCTGGTACTTTACTAGGGTTTTTGCCTTGTACTTCATCTCGTGTAATGCCCATGACAGTCCTAAGAGAGGGATGCTATGATCTTGATTTTAGAAATAAGGAAACTTTAGCTTAGAGAGGAAAAGTAACTAGTTCAAGGCAGAGCTGGGTTTTAACCTTATCTAAACCTACTTCATGTTCTTCTGCCTATACCATGCTCTCTCTCTCTCAAGCCAGAAATTGAACTTGGCCTCATATGTAAGATTTAAATTATAGTAAAGATTTTCAGGAAGGAGATTCCCAAAGGAGAGAAGCAACTCTAATAATGGTGGCAGGAGCAACTATGTTGGTGACACAGTAGGCAGGCCAGCTTGATAGAGGAAAAGCAACCTTTGGGGAAAGTGGCATCCAGAAGATTTATAAGGGTGAGCAGCAGTCAGATTTTTGAAGGCAGGGAGCTGTCTATCTTTCAGGTTAGACAGTTCCATAGACTGTCACCCTTAGTAAACAGTGGGTTTGGGATAACAGAGTCTTGCTCTGTTGCACCCTCAAACTCTGGGGCTCAAGCAATCCTCCTGCCTCAGCCTCCCGAGAAGCTGGGACTACAGGCATGTGCCACCATACCCGGCTAATTTTATCTATATATTTTTAGTTGTCCAGCTAATTTCTTTCTATTTTTAGTAGAGACGGGGTCTCACTCTTGTTCAGGCTGGTCTCGAACTCCTGACCTCGAGTGATCCTCCTGCCTTGGCCTCCCAGAGTGCTAGGATTACAGGGATGAGCCACCATGCCCAGCCATATTGAGGCTTTTTAGTATGTTTTACTATGTCTTAGAGTTAGTCCCTGCTTACTGACCTTCTTTTTAAAAAGTTTTTCTATCATTTTTTATACAGACTTTAGGATTTCTCTAATTCTCCTTCCCCCCAAAAACCCTCTTGGTTGTACAGACAGAACATTAAATTTCTTAATTTGCTTGGGAGAAAATGAATACCTTTGTTGTCATCTCCTTACTTAAGAACATTATGTGTCTTTGCATTTGCTCGAGTCTTCCTTTATGCACTTCGATAATGTCTTAAGACATTATTCATCTAGAACTGGTATATTACTCTTTAGGCTAATTCCTAGACTTTTTTCCTGCAAAAATTGAGGATTTTTCTTCCATCATATCTACCCAATTGTTGGTTATATGAGTGAAAGCCATTTATTTTGTATATTATTTCATACTAAATCACCATGCAGAGTTATATTTTTTATTTATAGTATTTTTCAGTTGATTACTTTGTATTTTCTACTGTAGAACTATATCATTTGTGGCTAGTAAATGTTGTCTTTTCCTTTCTTTTATGTGTTTTTTTCCCTCCAATTGTGTTGGATAATACCTCTGGTATAATGTTTAATAAAAATGATAATGAGCATATTTGTCTTTTTTCTGAGTATGGTGGGAGTGTTTCTAATGTTTTCCCATTAAGCATGATACCAGTGTTTTTTGGCTGAGAAGGATGTTTTATTAAGTTACAGGTATCACACCTGTAATCCCAGCAATTTGAGAGACTGAGGCAGGAGGGTCACTTTAGGCCAAGAGCTTGGGCAACATAGCAAGACCCCATCTTTACAAAAAATTTAAAAATGAGCCAGGTGTGGTAGTATGCACCTGTAGTCCTTGCTACTCGGCAGGCTGAGGTGGGCAATGGACATGAATAGACACTTTTTAAAAGAAGGTATACATATGGCCAACAGGTATATGAAAAAAATGCTCAACATCATTAATCATCAGAGAAATCAAATTAAAACCACAATGAGATATCAGGTAATACCACAGCGGGTATTATCATTCTGACTAATACTCAGTCAGAATGGCTAAATTGCTTTGGGAAGTATGATCATTTTAATGATTTAATTCTTCCAGCGCATGAGCTGGACTGTTATTTCTCCGAGCTGAGGAAACAATGGCCATAGGAGAACCAAATACTGGAATGTACCATCTCCTTGAGATTGTGATCTGCTAGTGCAGTCGTTCGTAACTGGGGGTGCATCAGAGTCACCTACGAAGCTTGCTAAATGTCCCAATGCCTTACTCTTACAGCTCCCAGCCTGGCCCACCTGGCAGGTGAGTACTTGAGAAAATATTTGGTGAGGGACACAAGAAGACTTGTGTGCTTTACCCACTTAGTGGGATTTCCATTAATTTTAGAGTAGAATCCAGATTCTTCACCAAGGCACTCAGGCCTGTGTGATCTGTGGCCTGGCCATTCGCCATTCTCATCTGATAGGATTCTTCCCTTTACTTGGGACATCTTAGCTACACCAGCCTTTACTGTCCCTCAAACACGCTAAGCTTATTCCCGTGTTAGGAGCTTTGCATGAACTGTTCTCCATGCCTGGGATGCTGTTTCCTAGCTCTTTGCCAACCCAGGCCCTTCTTCATCTTCCCCAGAGAGCTCTTGCCTGACCACCTTACCTAAAGTCCTCTCCCCAGAAACTCTACTTTTTGGCATAATATCTTTTTCTTTTAATAGAATTCTTCAAAATCTGTAATTTTCCTAAAGGTCTTACCAAACTTCTCATGGACCGTCGTCTCCCACTAGACTATAGGCCCCCAAGGCCAGGGAGTTGGTTTGTCCGGTTCCCACTGTACCCCAAGTACCTGGCATGTCAAGGGCCCTCAGCAAATAAGAAATGGGATGAATGGATGAACTCTCAGAGACATTCCATGATCCTGTTGGAGACTGAATGGCAGGATTTGTGAGGAAGATACAGTATATGTTTATGTTTTTTTTTTCAATTTCCTTCTCTATTTTTATTAAAGGGTTAATTCTTCTTTCAAACCTAATCTTTTTTTTTTATTTTATTTTTTTAAATTTCAGAATATTATGGGGGCACAAACATTTTGGTTACATATATTGCTTTTTATATTTGGTGTATGTTTTAATATAAAACATCTTTAAACAAATTACTGGTAATACTGGTGTACATGGCAGAGAACAATCAACCTCAGGCCACTAGGAGAAATGGATACCTAAACCATTGCATCTCATTAAACATGTCCAAAGGATGAACTCATAGGAGCTTCAGCCTATTACTGTCTCATCTCACCAGGACTCTTTTTTATGTGCTATAATATTGCTTTGCTTTTCATTATCTTTGAAATAGATTTAAGTGAATTGCTAATGCTTTTCTGACTTAAAAAGAAAAAAGAGAATCCAATTTATTCACTTATTTATAGTTAGAAGGTTCTGGAGCTCACAGGCATTCTTGACAGAGGCATCAGTAAAACATTTTCAAGAATCTTAAAATTAAAGAGTTTTTGAACTGGATGCATTTTTAGATCATTTGGTTTAGCTCTTATTTTGTTGGAAGACTAAATAGCAAAGTGGAGAGAGACTTTGGTTCACAGACTGCCACTTATGAACCGTGTGACCATCAGCAAATCATTAAGGGCCCCAATAAATGGTAGCTACTTAAATTATTTATAGATGAGAAAGCTAAAAGATGAAGAAAAGTGAAATAAAATGTAACCGTTATTTTAAATCTGGCATCATAGCATAGAGTTCTCCAACTGGTAGTTCTCAACCATGGCTGCCCATAGAATCACCTGGGGAGAATTAAAAAATACTGATGCTGAGGTCTCAGCCTGGATGAATTAGGTCAGAATCTTTGGAGCCAGAACCCAGGAATCAGCATTTTTGTAAAGCTCCACAGGCCATTCCTAGGTGCAGCCATGTTTGTTGGTGTATTTATTAAAAGTACAAATTTCCAGCCTTGGTACCAAACCCACTGAATCAGTTTGCTTAGGGCTGCCATGATAAGTACCATCGTGAGCGGCTTGAACAACAGAAATTTGTGTCATGGCTCTGGAGGTCGGAAGTCTGAGAATAAGGTGTGATGTTGGTTCCTGCTTAGGGCTGTGAGGGAAGGATCTGTTCCAGGCCTCTCCCCTTGGCTTGTCGGTAGCTGTCCTCCCTCTATGTCTCTTCACATCAACTTCCCTCCGTGCTTATCTGTCTCTGTGTCCTCATTATCTCTTTTTATAAGGACACCAGTCATATTGGATTAGCGCCCCACCCTAAGGACTTCATTTTAACTTGATTACCTCTGTAAAGACTATCTCTGAACAAGGTCACATTCTGAAGTACCGGAGCTTAAGGACTTCAACATATGAATTTTGGGAAACTACAGCTCAACCCATGACACGCAACCAATCAGAATCTCCAGGGGAAAGGCTTGGGAAACTATATTTAGCCAGCCCTGCAGAGAAGTCTGGAAAACACAGATCTAGGGCAGAAGAAAACAAAAAGAAGAGCATAAACTCAGATCCAGCAGATGCTCTCATTCAGGAATGAGGGGCCCAGGGTACCTAGTCCTTAGTGTTTCATTTTGGTTTATTTTTTTAAGCAGCTGAAAACTTAGATATCAACTGAAAAATTTTCAGCAAGTAAAGTGTTCTGTAGGCCAGACAAAATACATCTGTAAGCCTGATTCAGCCCTTGTTATATACCTCTGGGTTAGAAAATCAGTAAGTTTTTATACTGGACTCAAAGCTGTTGCTGGTGGTAGCTCAAAATGGGAAGGAGAGCAAGGGGGACATGGTGGCAAAAGGAAAGGGAAGAGTCAGTCTGGCCCAGTTATCCCGAGATGAATTAATGAAATCAGTCATTCAACAATTGCTTTTGGAGAGTTTTCTAGGTGTTAGTAACTGAGCTGTGCTTTAAGCCATGACTAAGAGCTTTGAGTTTCTTCAGGGAGGGCTGTTGTTTCTTACTCTTATTACTTTATCCATCCAAGAACCCCCCAATGATTTTAGTCTGCTGATTTGTATTTCTTTTTTTGTTGTCGTTTCTGGAGCTGTTAGGAAGTCATTTATTTAAACACATTTCTTCTGACATTACAATAGGATTTTGATCAGGATGGTGAGTAGATACAAGTTCTCATTCCATCATCTTTGAAAAAAAAATTATTATGAAATCTAAAGAATGATCTCATTCTTCCCTGGCAGAGGGGAAATAATATGAGACACAAGAGGATAGCCATGTGAAGATAAAGGCAGAGACTTGAGTGATTTATTTACAAGCTAAGGAATGAATGGCAAGGGTTGCCTGCAACCACTAGAAGTGAGGACCAGGCAAGGAAAAATCGTCCCCTGGAGCCTTCAGTGAAAACATGACCCTGTTGACACATTGATTTTGAACTCCTCCCTCCAGATCTGTAAAAGAATAAATTTCTGTTGTTTTAAGCCAAAAAAAAAAAAAAAAAAGGAAAATAAAAAGAAAGAGAGAAATGTAAAGAATGATATAATGAACAATGTACACAAGAGTGACAATATATAAAATGTTTCAATTAGTGTCCATATTTCTCCAGTTGTTTCCACAGTAGCTTTTACTGTTGCTTAGTGTGACCTGGGATCCAATCTTGTTCCACACGTTGTTTTTGGCCATCATGTTTTATGTCTCTTAAGAAGCTTCTTTGGATCTAGAATACCCCTCCCCTTCTTTTCTTTTTATGACCTTGTCTAGTTGTAGAGACCAAGTCAATGGTCTTGGAGAGTGTCCTAAATTCTAGATTTGTCTGATTGCTTCCTTGTGGTGTTATTTAACTTATTCTTCTAACCTCTGTATTTCCTGCAAACTACAAGTGAGGGCTAAAGCCTTAATTAGATTCAGCTTAAACCCTTCTGGACATGAACACATTGTAGGCAATGCAGTTTACTTCACATTGCATCACCTCGGGATGGGACCCACACAATATCTCATTCCATTTCATAGTGATGCTAATGTTCACCCGGGGTTCAGATGCGCATAAGCCTGCTGCTTCATTGTGATGTTTGATTTTCCTTCCTGCAATTCACAAGTAACCTGTGGGGTGATACTTTGCTACTTTGCAAACAATTCAGTTCCCCAGCAACTTTTCACCTATAATGGTTTTAGCATCCTTTGGTAATCCTTGCTGCACTAGTATTTTTTTTCATTAGGTGTTACAAAATGGTGACTTTCTAATTTTCTTTATTTCTTCTACATGCATTGGCTGGAATTCTTCAATAAAGAATAGCTTTTCCTTTTGGCTAGAGCTGTTTGGTTACTTACTCTTAAGTGCAATTCTTACTTCAAATATAGTATGAAGGTTTAATTATTTCCTTTTAACCCTTAAAAGCTTAATATATATACTTCATGAAATCTACATTATTCATTACCTCTACTCTCTTCCACATACATGCAAGGACCTTAGAATACCTCCATCTGTCTTACACATTATTTTTGTCAGGGTTTTAGCTCTATCTTCTTCCATTTTTTTCCTCAAATTAGAGTTCATTATTACGGATTTATACAGTTTCTGTGTGTTTGCATTTACCAGCGTGTTAGCCTATTTCTGCCTTCCCCCACTTTCCCCCTGCCCCACAATTTCCTTCTAGCTTCTGTGATTATTTTCCATCTTCAGGAATATCTTTTAATGTTTTTTTGGTGAGGGTCTTTTGGTGGCAAACAAGCTTAGCCTTATTTTTCTGAAAAGCAAAGCGTTTTACTGAGTTTATGATGTTAGATTGACCATTCTTGTAGTCCATCCTCTTGCTCCATTCAGGCACCAGCTGGTCTCCAGCCTGTTGCTCGATTCTGAGACTTCCCCGTGCTGGCCCTGTGTAGGTTCTCCGTCTTCTGTATTCCACGCTGCCTCATTTTTGTTGTTGTTATAATTCTTTTACTTTGCTTCAGCATACTCTCCAGTGGCTTCTTAAGAAAGGGCACACGAGGTAAACTTTTGGAGCCCTTGCATGTCTGTAAATGTATTTTACCTTTGCATTTAGTTCGTAATTCGCTACAGAATCTGGCAGGCATGATTCCTTAAACATTTTGAAGTAATTGTCCTAACACCTTTCAGTGTTGCTGTTGAGAATTAAATGTCCTTTTGCTTCCCCACCCTTTGTGACCTGTTTTTCCTTTCTGAAAGTGTGTAGAAGCTTTTATTTACTTTTTTTTTAAAGGCTGGTCAAGTGAAGCAGTGGGAGTGGAGAGGGAGCAAAGGAATCTGTAACTGGTGGTGATCCATTAGTTGTAAACACCACTGCACTCAGACCAGCCTATTTACTTTGTTTCTCCAAAATTTTTTGATATGCTGAGGTATGTGTCATTTTCCTTTGTCTAAACTAGGCCCTTGGTGAGCTCTTTCAAACTGGAGACTTACATTCGTCTAAATTAAAAAAAAATTTTTTTTTTTTGAGACAGAGTCTTACTCTGTTGCCAGGGCTAGAGTATCCTGGCGTCAGCCTAGCTCACAGCAACCTCAAACTCCCGGGCTCAAGCAATTCTCCTGCCTCAGCCTCCCAGAGTGCTAGGATAACAGGCATGCGCCACTACGCCAGGACTAAATTAAAAAAAAAATTTGATATTAGGTTTTTTATAATTCGTTTTCTTCTTTTTATCTGTTTACTTTTTGTAGAATTACTGTTAGTCGCTTGATATTTTTAATAGTATCTTTGATTTCTCTTCTAAGTCTCTTGTGCTCCTGTTTCCATCTCTTTGTCTTTTACAGTTCTGCCTTCTATTTATTTCTATTTTTTAATTTCAGAATATTACAGGGGTACAAATGTTTTGGCTATATAAATTCCTTTTGTACCGTTTGAGTCAAAGTTGTAAGTGTGCCCATCCCCCAGATGATGTGGGTTGTGCCTGTTAGGTGTGAATTTACCCATCCACTTCTCCCTAGTTCTGCCTTCTAATAGATTTATTTATTTTTTTTTACCCAACCCTTTTATTAAATGTAAAATTTGTTAGTCACACTCTATGTCGTTAAAAACTTTTTATTATTCTCAATGCCTTTTTCACAGCATCCTGTTTAGTTTTTATGGGTGAAATATCTTTTGTCTTGCTGAAAATAACGACAGTTTAAAAAAATATTTTATTCTGCTTCCTGCATTATACCTCTTTCCTCTGGGTTCCTGTGTGTGTGTGTCTGCGTGTGTGCATGTATGTGTGTGCTTCTATTTTTCCTGCTTGAAGATTTCTACAAATGTCTGACTATTCTTGATTCATAACAAACAAAACATCCTATAAAGGGAGTTTGAGAGGAAGTCAAAGTATTACAAAAATTTGCTTTGGTGAATTGTTTTTGAACTAAACATCTAATTCTTGAGTGTCATCTTTCTAGTTCACATTTATTGTCTTTGTAGGGAGATAATCCAGAAATTATTAATTTTTTAAATAATAAGACTATGTTTTCTATGGGTGATTATGAATTTAGGCATAAACTTGTGAGGGGATTTTTGATAGTATTCACTATATTTTTGAAGTTTTATGATGGCCACCATTTTACCCCTGTGTACTTGTAAGAATACTAGACTATAAATTAGAAGGACTGAGTTCTGTCTAGTTCCATGTTCTTGCTGTGTGAGCACAGGTGTATCATCTACCTTCTCTGAACTTCAGTTTCCTTGTGGGTAAAATGAAACCCTTTTCTCTCACTAAACTATTACGGGGATCCAATATATATATATATATATATTTTTTTGAGACAGAGTCTTGCTCTGTCTCCCAGGCTAGAGTGCCGTGGTGTGATCATAGCTCACTGCAACCTCAAACTGCTGGGCTCAAGTAATCCTCCTGCCTTACTCTCCCAAGTAGCTGGGACTACAGGCTCGCACCACCATGCCTAGCTAATTTTTCTTTTTTTGTAGAAAGGAGGGCTCACTCTTGCTCAGGCTGGTCTCAAACTCCTGGCCTCAAGCAATCCTCCTGTCTCAACCTCCGAAGGTGCTAGGATTACAGGCTCAGTGCCTGGCCGCAGTGAAATTTCTTAAATGTTTTTCTTTGTCCATGAGCCATCAGTTTGAAAATTCTTAAATTCCTCCATTATATATCTGCCAAACAAGACACTTGGTACTCAAGGTATTCTTTTAGAAAAGATTAACTTCTTCTGATGTCTTTGTTTTTGTTTCTCTTACCTGGTCTCTGAACAAGGAAATACTTTCAATGGTTTTGTCAGGTTTAGTCTCATTATATGTTCTCAGTTGTTGGCGTGCTCATGGCTGAAGAATGACCAGACACACCAAAGTAAGGCAAGCATGAGGTGAAATTTATTGAGTGGGAGCAAGATTGGATTATGGGGCAAGAGCAAGATACAGGTTTACAGAGCAAGATACATACTCCACAGATGATGACCTGACCCTTTGTTGCAGCAGAAAAAGAGTTTCATTATGGTCTGCAACTTGTTTTATAGTACCTGGATTGAAACCTCCCTGGCTAAGATGTCACCGTGGAACCATTTTGATTGGACAGTTGGAAGCTGCACGATCTGAGTCTTAACTGCATGTGGGTTGTTCTAGGTCAATTTTCGGACTCTACGATGCCTATGCTGCTAGAGTCCTCTGCATTCTTTTGCAGCTGGTGCGCTAAGTTATGATTGGCTGATTAGTAGGGTATTCCCTCCTCCCTCAGGTATGGCAGTTGCTTGGGAGAGGACTAGGGTGTGGCAGGACCAAGATGGGGGGGCCCTGGGGCTCACCCTCATCCTTCCTCCCAGGTGGGGCAATCGCACCAAGGCAACAGCACCCACTTTCATCCCTAGGAGACCCGGAATCCCTAGATATCTATTTAACAGTTTTACTGCTGAACTAGAATCCTGAGGCCACTTTCTATTGGTTTCAGTCTCTTAATGATCTTTTAAACACAAACCTGGCCACATGAAGTTGATGTCACAAATTTGATGTCAGGAAAAGGAACTTTAGTCCATTAGTCATCTGGGGTAGATAAAACAAGTGGCCATTGTACATATAAAGAAATAATCCTTGAGTGACTAAGGCTAAAAGTAATCCTCTTCAGAACTAGGTCAAGCAGGTTATTTAGGGCTTGGATGGTGAGTCAGCCCAGAGAGGCTTGGACTTCCAGGATGAGGAACCTGTGCAGTGTTTGTGGGGAATGTGTGTGTGTGTGTGTGTGTGTGCGCGCGCGCACGTGTGTCTGTGTGTAGCTTGGTGAGAAGAGCGATTCATTCTTCTGAAAGAGTCCCTGACTCTGTCTCCCCATACTTTGTCCATCTTGCTTCTCCCTCATTGGCTCTTGTTCTCACACTCCCTAGAACTCTCACTCTCTCAGAGCCGCTTTCGACTCCTGTTTCTTCCTGGCACTTCTTTTTAAGAACTTGTGCAAAGCTTTCATCTGCACCATGACAGGGCAGGGGAGGTAAAAGCACCAGTGAGCCCATGGCAGCTACTGATGGGACTTGATCTGAATCGCTTTCTTACTCCTTGTCCATTTCATCCTCCATCCTGTCCTGCATTATTTGAAATCTAAACTGATGTTCATAGAAGCTTTCACGGGGGTCTAGACACTACTGTCATTTCTTGTGATCCATCCTTAGTTTCTCCTACCTCTGATTTAATCTATGTTTTAAGGACCCCTTGGTCTTTGGAAATATAAGGGGCAGACAACAATAAAAATAAATAAGAAGGAAAACATAATGGGGAAGTTTTATTCCCAAGAGAATGACAGATTGCTTAGATTTAAGGGAGTTATAGTTGTAACAGAGGGAAGGGCCTGAAGAAAAAAAAAAATTTCTGTCTCTTTAAAACTTCCCCCCTGTGTTTGGGACCTGCAGCCCGGCCTGCTTCCCTGAGGCGGGTTAAGTCCTTTGTTAAAAGAGATAATTCATCCACCCCAGGAGGTGCCCGCCCGGCAGGTGGGCTGCTGGCAGAGGTCACCGGCTTTGTCTTTCGCAGAGTTGGGACAATTAGAATGGTTAACCACTGTAGCCTAGAACTGAGGGGCCCTCCCTCTCAAAGCTCTGTTATTTCTGCTTATGTTCAGGAAATTTGGAGTTTGATAGGAGAAGGTCTACCATTTTTCCTCCTTTGCCAGCAAAGTAATAAAACTTCTCTTCCTTCCAGTCAACCACTTGTCTGATTTGGCCTGTGGACAAGTGCCACATTTTCAGTAACATAGAGGTGAGGGGAAACTTGCCCCCCCCTTTTTTTTCTCGAAAGTTTGCTGAAAGATCAACTCACAGTTGAGGCAGATTAATAAGAGAAATATCCATTTACCAATACCATGTACATGGGGAGAATCACACAGTGACTACCCAATATCCGGTGAAGTTCAGATATTTTTGTACATGCCTTTTAGAGAGGGGGTGGAAATGAGGAGCATAGGTAATTCTGTAGTGGGGCCATAAAGGATTGCTAGCGAGGATGAATAGATGGCGGACACAGATTGACTTGTAAATTAACCTGAGAGGCAGCTATTATGTTTTAAATGATTTGGGCCAGGTCTGCTCGTAGTCTTGATCTTCTTTCCTGCAACATGTTGAGATAACAGCTAGAAGAAGGGAAGTCCATTGTCCCCTTTAATCCTTTGATCAAGTCAGTCCGGTTTATGCAGATAGAGGGAAAGCCTCTTCCAAGGGCCTGTTAATTTCTAAAAGGCTTTAATTAAAAACATTTTTTATACTAAGAAGTCATATTTTGGGGTGAAATTTCCGGAGTTCCTTCAGCAGAAATTTTATGCCTATTTTTTTTTTTTTTTCCAAAAACAACCCATAGTCATGACATGTCCTGACACTGAATCCAGGTTTCTAAGCTGTATTTCTCAATCTTTGGCAAGATAATGATCCCAGGAAGACACAGTACGGAGATAAGGAAGAATATATCTGTATTTATTGAGCCTATGTGCTATCTGGAAAGCTGTAGCAATGTTAAAAATAATAAATGATTCAAAGTTCATTGAATAAATACAGCCAGATGAGAACAAATGGGTAACAGTGATAAAGTAGATTTTGTTTCTGTGCATGAAGTAATGTTCTGTGTTGTAACTCAATTCACTTCAGACATTTATTAGGCACACACCAGGTACAAGCTGCTCTAGGAATTGAAGGGTGCTAGAAAATATATAATACACTGTTAAGGAAATAAAAACTTCCTGCTATTTTATAGGTACGTTCCTTGCTCACATTATGCAGTTGTCGAGTTGCATTCTATTGTTCTCACTGCTTTTGTTGCTGTTAAGGCCACCGAGTAAAACCTCTTACTATTTTTATACATCTGCCTTGAAGCCAGGGGCTGAGGAAAACAGGCCAGTTCTCAGAAAGCCAGAACTCAACGCTCAGAACTCAGAGTGTAAAATATAAGCCACATTAAATGGCTGGGTCTAGCTCTAGTTTATTTTTTTTTAATTTAAAAAATTTTATTTTGTATATATTTTTTCCTCCTGACCCTTTAGTAAGGTCAACCTTTCAATGTTCTAGTCTTGTTTCACCTGTGCTTCTGAAAACGTAGAGAAGGGTCTTTATCCTTGTGATAAGGAAAACCCCCATCTATTACTTAGCACAGCAGCCACCTGAGACCCCCACCCCTCACGGAAGACCCACATTAGCATAATACTAACCTAACACCTGGCACATTAGCATAATACTAACCTAACACCTGGCACATCAGCATAACACTAAACCTATTACCTGGTGCAGAAACTAACCTAACCTATTACCTGTCGGGCATTAGTCACTTGAGACCCCTCGCCTTAGATCACCCCAACTTAATAAAAATAGGAAAAATTGGGTAGACGGGGCTCAGAATTTGGTGGTGAGACCCCTCTGAGCCCGCCGGCGAATAAACCTTGATTCTCCGACTCTCCGTGTGCCGCTGGGTTTGTCCTCGGGACCACTCGCTGTAACACTCGCTGTAACACTTGGGAGCAGTGATTCCCAAAGTGTGGTCTCAGGGCCATTACCGTCGTCAGCATCATTCACCTGGGAAATCATTAATAATGCATATTTGTAGCTCTCACCTAATTCTACTGGACCAGGAACTGTAGGGGTGAGACCCCACGATGTGTGTGCCAGCAAGCGGGGCATTGCGATGCTGCTCAGGGTTAAAAACCTCAGTTTGACTCAGAGCGCTAAAGGAAACAGCGCCCTCTGGAGGCCATGCAGTCACAGCAACCATGGGAAAGGCGCTATCTCCGGGGGACGGGGGCCAAGAGTCCGGTTTCCAGGCCCTGCTATCCCTTCTCATACAAACAGACTTGTACCATGGCCATCTTGGGGGCCTCTGGCTTGATTTACTAAAGAGATATAGTTCTTCTCTTTGTAATAGCCCACGCTCTAAAGATGGGTGAATATAAGCATAATCTAAAATGAATATTCAATGTTTTATTTACTTTTTCTGGTTCTGGTGTTCATAGCATTCCCCTATTCTAAACCTTTCAGTGGCTTTTCCATTACACAGTCATCTCAGCCTCGCCCTAAGGGCCTCTGCCCCGGGCCCAGTCCCCACTCTCAGCCCTCGCTCGCTTCCCCCCTGCGTGGGAAAACGTTGCTTGCGTTCCTCTGCGTTCACGCAGCTCGCGCGGCAGCAGCACCCCCGTGTGTCTGTTGTCAACACTAGGTCCCCTGTCTAACCCGAGCTCCTTGAGGGCAGGGATTCGGCTTCATCCCAGCACAGTGTCTGTTAATCACAGCTGCTTGGAAAGTGTTTTTAAATGAGTAAATGGGTGAATATAACTTATGGTCTTGCTATGTGGAGCTGTTTGCTGTTCCTGGAACCTTCTACCTCTGTCTTCCTTCAGGCAGTTCCCTTCAGTGAGAGATGTCCTCACATGTCCATCTCTGGCCTCTCAAAGGCCCGCCCGTGCTTTCAGATTCACGGATGGTGGCTGCTCAATCAACAGGCAGGAGGGACCTCTAGAGCATGACATGCACCCTTGATCGAGCAGAGTCATCGTCATCAGCTGGCAAGTCTATGAAATCACACTGTTCTTAGGGCAAAGTGCATACATGATTAAAGAAAATGGCACAAATAATAACAATGACATTAATCTATAATATTAATCAGTTGTTTTGGTTGAGATTTTATTATGTGCCAAGTTTTGATCTAAGCCTTTTGCATATAGCTTCTTAATTCTTAAACCAGCCTATGAGAAAGGTGTTGCTATTTATAAAATTAAAAATGAGGAAACGGAGGCACAGAGAGGTTAAATAATTTGTCCAAAATCATATAGCTAGAAATGTCAAAGCCAATATCACAATGCAGGTTTGGCTGACTCCAAAGTCAATGCTCTTAATTTGAAGCTAAACACATCATTGACAAAATATATAAATACAAGAAATTTTGGCAACACAGAATTGCAAATACGAACAGACCAGCAAGAAACCTGAATTCATATGCCATTCATTGAATAGATTGATATTTGATGAGTACCTACTATGGGGCAGGCAGGCATTATTCTAGAAGCAGGAGGACATAGGGAGGGAAAAAGACAGGCAAGGTCCCTACTCTCAGGGGATTTACTTTCCAGTGGGAAGATCTGTTTGAGGAGGGAACATTTGAGCCAAGCTCTGGGTGGCAGATAGAGCAGCCATAGGAAGATTTGGGAAGAGTTGGCCCAGGCCAAAGGAAGGAAGAATGAGCGCAAAGGCCCTTGGGCTTGGAAGGCAGAGGAACCAACAACCAGAAACTGCTGAGTGGAATCAACCCTGGATTGAGCTTTCTGGGAACAGCTTCTGTAAAAGTGGGAACGAAACCCAGGTTGTAAGGCTGTAAGTGGCCCAGAACAGGTGAGTCATTTACTGTATCTAGGAAGGAGGACTAAGTTGAAAGCAGGTCCTGTCACTGCTTTGAATCTTTCTATCTGTGCCACTCTTCTCAGCACCTGAAAATGAATCAAGGTTGTAGATTTTTGGGGCAAAAGCAAGCATCATCGTTAAATAACATTGTCTACACCAGTTGCAAAAAAATCAATAAAATGTGTAACAGTCTAGAAAGGACCTTCTTTTCAAAGGCATCATACTGATCGGGTTCTGCATGCCAGACATCTCCCTACGTTGTTGCCTTTTCGGAGTAATTTTACAAGAACCAAGCCACAGTCTCGCTAATGGCTCTGCTTACAGTGGCAGGATCCAATTCCCAGGGTCTTCATGGACGTGTCTAGAATCAGGAGTGAGGCCCAGGTGGGAGTGAATCTGTTGGTGAAAACAAGCCAAGGAATGTTTTGTTTCCAATCCAGTGATCTATGAAAAGGAGGTGGGAGGAGATGGGTCCTGTCCAGGTACAAGCAATAAGGAGCTGCCCTGTCTGTAGAGAATTTAACAACAATAATAAAGCTGATTTGCCAGGTGTGGTAGCTCACGCCTATAATCTGAGTGCTTTGGGAGGCTGAGGCGGGGGGGATCACTTGAGGCCAGGAGTTCAAGACCAGCCTGGGCAACATTGTGAGACCCCATCGCTAAAAAAATAATTAGCCAGGTGTGGTGGTATGTGCCTGTAGTCTCAGCTACTCGAGGCTGAAGCTGCCAGTGTAGTCCAACCTGAGTGACAAGAGCAAGACTTTGTCTCTAAAAAATAAAATAAAATAAAATAAAGCTTATCGAAGTCAATCTGCTTTTTATTATCACCATGCACTCACAGTAATAAACAAAGTTGGTGATAAAAGACAGAAAAACTCACATTCCTGTGCAGGGGCAGGATGGACCCTTCCTACAGCCGAGTCCTCCACTGCCATCCCCTCCCCGCCGGGCGTGTCTTTGTTACAATTTCAAATCCAAGTTGCAATACCTTTTTGCTCCTTCTTTTACCCTATACTTGATGTCTTCCATGTGGTCTTCCCTGGGGCCGGCGTCCCTCTCCACTGTTACCTTTTTATGGGTGCTAGGAGGAGCTCCCTCCCTTGTTTTGGGGTTCACAGTGCTTCTCGTCACAGGTGGAATTTCCCACACCCTGCCGCTCACTTGCCTGTATCTGAAGCAGTGTTTCCTTCAGGGCATCCCTCAGAAGGGCCTCTGTGACTTGCAGAGCTGTTCTGCTCCCTTGGCCACAGCCAGTCACTGTACTCCATCCTCCAGGACTCCTGCCTCCTCACTTAGGCACATTTATTACGGAAAAAGCACACTTGAGCACGAATATGCAATGAGGCCTCCCACAGGCCAGGCACTGTCTCCACCTGGGGGAGAGAACAGTAAAGCAGACAGATATGGTCCCTACCCTCAGAGCAGTTGTTAAAAAAATAAGTGAACAGAATAATTTCAGGTGATGATAAGTACAGCGAGGACGATGTGTTAGACAGCAGCCAGGGGGACATCACCTAACCAGGCAGGGGAGGGAGCCTCTCTGAGGACAGGCATTTGACCAGAGACCTGAGTGCCCAGCACAAACCACTCACCCACTGATAGTTTGGATACTTGGCCCCTCCAAATCTCATGTTGAAATCTGATCCCCAGTGCTGGAGGTGGGTCCTGGTGGGAGGTGTCTGGGTCATGGGAGCGCATCCCTCATGAATGGCTTGGTGCCCTCCCCACGGGAATAACTGGATTCTGGCTTTATTAGTTCACATGAGAGCTGGTTGCTTAAAAGAGCCTGGCCCCTCCTCCTCCATCTCTTGCTCTGCCTCTTGCCGTGTGTGTGTGTGTGTGTGTGTATGTGTGTGTGACACACCTGCTCCCCCTTCACCTTCTGCCTTGATTGGAAGCTCCTTGAAGTCCTCACCAGAGCAGGCGCTGGCGTGATGCTTCTTGTACGGTCTGCAGAACTGTGAGCCAAATAACCCTCTTTTCTTTATAAATTATGCACCTCAGGCAATTCCTTTAGGGCAGCAATAAACGGACTAAAATACCCTCCCACCCACCTAAACATCTGGAGGAAGAACATTACAGGCAGGGGAAAACACAGGACCACGTTCCTGAGCTATGAGCAGACTTGGTGTGTGTGATGAACAGGAAGAGGCCAAGGAACTTAGAGTGGAGGGAGGGGGAAGGAAGTAGTGGGGTGAGGTTCCCCCAGGCAAAGGCCATGAGAAGGAGCTTAGATTTTATTCCAAGGACAGCCATTGAACAGGTGAGTGACCCCATAGGCTTTATATACATACAAATTATATTACTTATTTAGTCCTCTCCACCAATAGTGAGGTTAATTAGTAGTTAAAGACAAAAGAAGATACAGAAGAGTTATGTGATGGATCCCAAGGTCACCCAGCAAGGGTATGAGCAGAGCCTGAAACCTAGATCTTCAGGACCACAAGTCTAGCATTTTCCTCTGTGTGCCAGCTGAGTGAAAAGTAAGATTAATGGCAAGTATGAGAGATGGATGTTGTATTTTATTAGTAAATAGTTTAAGTACCTGATAAAGGAGTTGGAATGTGTGTGTGTGTCCTGGAGAGATATATTCCTCAGTGGACCAGTATTTGCAGCAGCAGCTCAGCTCTCCTTGGTGATTGAGGCACAATAATGATTATTGCAATAGCTCAATCTTACGGAGCACTTACCGTGTGCCAGGCACAGTTCTAAATGTTTTACAAACCAACCACCCAACCAACCAATAAACAAACAAAACCGTCTTTAAAAGAGCTTTACAGGCAGAGAAAAGGACAAAGTTCTTGAGATAGGAATAAGCTTTGTGTGTCTGAGGAATAGAAAGAGGTCAAGGTACTTAGAGCAGGAATGTATTATCATTACTCCAATTTTGCAGATACGGAAATTGAGGCATGGAGAAGTTAATAATTTGCCTAAGATCATGTAACTGGTAAGATCACACAACATCTTAAGAACTCTAGAGCCCATACTTTCAACCCCGTAATATACTGCTATTTATTGAATGGACAATATGTACAGGAACTCTCACAAATTATTTAGGACCTAGCCCTGACATGTGGCCATTATAGTAGCTAATTGAAGTTCAAAGAGTGTAAGTTATTTCCCAAGGCTGCTCTGTGAGTTAGGAATCAAATCCACACATGCCTAATGGCCAAATCCACATTCTTTTTTTTACATCCTGCTGCCTCTTAGGACCTCCAAGGAGGAATCATCTCTTAAATCGGATCAAATAGCAGAACTTTTACCAACCTGAAGTGAAATGCTCAAACCTGGGGTTGGTAGCGTCTTAGGTGCTCTTGATATTAAGTCACTGAGATGCTTGGATTGAAAAAAAGGTAGCTCTGAAGCCTTGCTGAGAGGAAAGTTATATGATTTAAGGGGAAGGACCCTTCTAGAAGTCATGGCCAGGGATGTGGCTTCAAAAGCCTAAAGCTAAAGTTTCTCTGGCAAGAGAGAGAGAGGTAGAGTGGTAACTGCTAGAGAACTGGGAGGGTGTATGAAATCACTTCAGGAGGAACATGTCCCTGTATCCATAGCATCAGACCTCTTTGCCAGATAGTTTTATTTTTTTCATGTTTTCCCAATGATCTGATCCAGGTAATACTCTTATTTTTAGTGTCTACCAAGAGGCAGGCATATAGTGACTTTGATTTTCAACTAAGAGAATTACATGATCATGTATGTATACAAATGCTTTATCGCTATCTTATATGAATACTATTCATATTTCTCATTATTTTTATTTATTTATTTATTTATTTTTTAGAGAAAGGGTCTCATTTTGTACTCAGGCTAGAGTGCAGTGGCATCATCATAGTTCACTGCAGTCTTGAACTCCTGGGCTCAAGCGATCGTCCTGCCTCAGCCTCCCGAGTAACTGGGACTACAGGCATGTGCCACCATGCCCGGCTAATTTATATATATTCATATATATATATATATATATACTTTTAGTTGTCCAGCTAATTTCTTTCAATTTTTTTTTTTTTTTTTTTTTAGTAGAGATGGGTTCTTGCTCTTGTTCAGGCTGCTCTCGAACTCTTGAGCTCAAATGATCAGCCCGCCTCGGCCTCCCAGAGTGCTAGGATTACAGGCGTGAGCCACCTTGCCCGGCCCAGGCTGGTCTTAAACTCCTGGGCTCAAGTGATCCTTCCACTTTGGCCTCCCAAAGTGCTGAATTTACAGGCATAAGGTACCATGCCTGGTAGTCTCATTAGTTTTCAATATTTCTTATGATTGTTGTCTAACAGTCAAATCCTTTCAAATATATTGTTAAATGTGACTATGTGATGAAGAAAGTATTTATAAAGACTATTGCATGCTCATGTTGTGTTTTTTACTATAGCATTCAATAACCCTGAAATTCATACAGGAACAACCTTGTGAAATCTCAAGTTCAGTGCCAAGATAATTTTAGACAATAAGGTTAAGATATAAAAGACCTATTGAAATCTTAGTAAAATGGTATATATGTTTAATCTTGCTAAAAATTCACTTAAAGTTTCTGCTCCCTCTTTTTCTAGGGTTTTCTAGGCTTATAAAAAAAAGCTGAAAAGAGGCTTTAAAATGGTCTATTTCATTGAATCTATGTAGTCCGTAGGTAGTGCTGCCATGAGTAAATCTTAACAAACCCCAAAACTTCATGAATATTATCTATAAGCCTATGAGTATGAGGATCTTTTGGGTTAAAGAAAGAATTTGTGTCCAAGGCGCTGCGAATTCATGAGGTTTTACCATTTATGTAGATTATTAGTTTAATTAATATTGAAAGTGGACCCTGCCAGGAAGTGTGGGCAGTTAGTGGCCCCAGTGATAGTCCTCAACCAGTCAGTGATGGGAGCAGTGAGCAGATGCTCCAGCCTCCTGTCCCTCAGGGGGACAATTCCAGGAGGTGTTTTGTACCCTTTTCAGGAGGTGCTGGAGGAATCAGGAGAGGAACTGTCTTGTTGATGCACTATTTTTTTTTTCTTAAATCTTGTGTTTTTATAACTCCTCAGTTTATTTTGAAAACAATCTTTTCTGAGATAGATCCATATGAATTTGACATTAATTATCTCGAAGTGTATGAAAATTACCTATATTTGCCTATGGATGTATTAAGTTGTTAAGTATGAAATGTCTGATTTCAAATCAAAAGCATAGTTTATTATATCTTAAATAAGAAACAGCACAATTAACCAAAGTATGTGCCTAAACTATCAACACAGTTTTGACATCTTAACGGCAGCTCGTTTATGCCGGCAGGGAAGAAGCCTGGAGAGGGAGTGGTGATGAAATTGCAAAAGGTGTTTTCCACAGCTTGTTGAGAATTGATTATTTTTCCTTGCAAGAAGTGGTCCGAAGCCTGGAAGAAGTGGTAGTCAGTTGGTGCAAGGTCTGGGGAATATGGTGGATGACAGAGTTTTCAAGTCCAACTTCTGTAGTTTGAGCAGCGTTGTTTTTTGCAACATGTGGTCTTACAAAAGGATTGGTCAGTCTCTATTGACCAATCTCGGCTGCTTAATCAGAAGCATACTCATCATTTCATACAGTTGGTTGCAGTAGACATCTGGTGTAATCAATTGACCAGATTTCATGAAGCTGTAGTGGATAATACCAGCGTTGGACCACCAAACAGACACCATTAGCTTTTTTTGAGGAATATTTGGTTTTGGACTGTGTTTGGGCACTTCATCTTTATCCAGCCATTGTGCCAAACACTTGTGATTGTCAAAGAGTCCATTTTTCATCACACATAACAATATGGCATAGAAACAGTTTGCCTTTATGTTGTGACAGCAAAGAAAGGCAAGTTTCGAGACAATTTCTCTTCTGATGCTTGTTTAATTCATGTGGTATCCATCTTTTCAGCTTCTTTATCTTGCTGATTTGTTTCAAATGGTCCAATATTGTTGGAATAGTAATGTCAAACCTTGCTGCTAGGCCGGGCGCGGTGGCTCACGCCTGTAATCCTAGCACTCTGGGAGGCCGAGGCGGGAGGATCACTTGAGGTCAGGAGTTTGAGACCAACCTGAGCAAGAGTGAGACCCCCGTCTGTACTAAAAATAGAAATAAATAATCCGGACAGCTAAAAATACACATAGAAAAAAATTAGCCAGGCATGGTGGCACATGCCTGTAGTCCCAGCTACTTGGGAGGCTGAGGGAGGAGGGTTGCTTGAGCCCAGGAGTTTGAAGTTGCTGTGAGCTAGGCTGACGCCATGGCGCTCTAGCCTGGGCAACAGAGTGAGACTCTGCCTCAAAAAACAAACAAACAAACAAACAAACAAACAAAAAAATAAACCTTGCTGCTAATTCATGCATAGGTTGAGATGGATTCACTTCCACTACAGCTTTCAGCTCATCATTATTGACTTTGGTCTCAGGTCACCCACATGGATCATTTTCAAGATTAAAATCACCAGAATGCAACTTCTCAAACCATTGACATACTGTGTGTTGATTAGCCACATTCTTCCCAAATGCTTCATTGATATTTGAGCTGTCTGCACTGCATTGGTTCTAGGATGTAACTCATATTCAAAAATAACCTGCGGCCGGGCGTGGTGGCTCAAAAAAAAAAAACTTTTTCTGTTTTATTTAGTAGTGTATCCCTAAAGCCAAGAACACCTAGCAGTATTAACTTTCCAGTAAATACTTGTTGAATGAACAACTGAATGCTTTTGTAATTTTTTTGAGACAGAGTCTCGCTTTGTTGCCCGGGCTAGAGTGAGTGCCGTGGCGTCAGCCTAGCTCACAGCAACCTCAAACTCCTGGGCTTAAGCGATCCTACTGCCTCAGCCTCCCGAGTAGCTGGGACTACAGGCATGTGCCACCATGCCCGGCTAATTTTTTCTATATATATTTTTAGTTGGCCAGATAATTTCTTTATATTTTTAGTAGAGATGAGGGTTTTGCTCTTGCTCAGGCTGGTCTCGAACTCCTGACCTCGAGCGATCCTCCTGCCTCGGCCTCCCAGACTGCTAGGATTACAGGCACCGCGCCCGGCCTTCTCTTTCCTATCTTTTAAATATACAAATGTACACCACGGGTATATGTGAACTAAAACACTTCTGGTCTAGGCTGTAAGCGCCTATGGAGAGGGCCATTGTCACTCAGTGAAAGGCCCCTGAGGCAAAAGAGAGAGGTAGCACAGGGGAGCAGAGGGCCCCTGTCCTTCATCAAGCTGTCCACAAACTTCCTCAAGAGGTATACTAGATTATCTAACTCTCAATAGGCTCAGATGGTGACCGGCACCTTCAAGTGATGTTTTACTTCCTTATGTTTTATTTTGTTTTCTTATATGTTGTTTGTTCCACTATTTTTGTAATTGGGGCAAAATGAAAGGTTCAACTAGTCTAAAAATGCTTAATATACCTTATAAACTGTCCGAATTAAAGATTTTTATTCATTCTTCTGCCAAACACAACTGATTTCTATCTATAATTGCTTCTTTAGGTAAGACGCAGTAAGTCAGTTGAAGAAAGAGCTGGGGCCTTGGGCTATGAACATTGCTACGCTTCAGCACACCGAGAAGTGCAGAGCCTCCGGGTGGGGTCTAGTGGCTGTTGGCTGCAGCAGGGCACGGAACCGGTCTCGGTGGGCCTTCTGCAAGAATGCTCTGTGCACTTGACAAAATCACTGGTACGCTGTCTCGAAGTCGGAATCATTCCCATAACAGGGATCTTCAGTAATAAGTTTTGTGGATCATAGCTCCCAAGTAGTCCAACTTAGCTTTGTAGTGTTTAACTTGATTCTTTTTTCCTATTCAAATCTCTCAGATTGCTTTCATCCATACTTAGTATATAATCCAGTGTGGCAAGGTCATCTTTAGTAATCTGCAGGGCAACTTGACTCGTGGGAATGTTGTGCCTCTTCACACAGCTCTGCTCTTGGTAGTCAGGAGGGCTCCCTGTCTCATACTCGGATGTTGTGGTGCCGTCTGTCCTCCAGTTATCCAAAACATTTTGGTCAGGAATGGTTTTGAGGGTTGGGGGAGGGTGGGGGAGCAAAAGCTAAAGCTGGATAGGGGAGCGGAATAACACTGATGCTCTCCTATGACTCGGGATTAAATGTCTCAGCAAGGAAACTTGAACCGGTCCAATGTGCTGCTGAGATGGCTCCTTGAAACTTGAATGTGATGATGACCTTCAGCAAATAAGGTGGGCATGTGTAGAGGAAGGGTCAGTAGGCTCAGAGAGGAAGGCAGGTAGAATGGATTTATTGCATAAGACCATTTATTGCTGACCAGATTTTCAAAGAGGGCCCGAAATGTCCTCCTTTATCAAAAGTGATAAGCAATGTGCTAGTGAGGGACACTGGGATCATTGAAAACTCAGTGGTGGCTGTCCTCTGGAGGTTGGGGCTGTTGCAAAACTGACCTCTTTGGTGTCAATGGAGACTGTAAGATTTCAGAATAAGGCCGGGCGCGGTGGCTCACGCCTGTAATCCTAGCACTCTGGGAGGCCGAGGCGGGTGGATCGCTCAAGGTCAGGAGTTCGAGACCAGCCTGAGCGAGACCCCGTCTCTACTAAAAATAGAAAGACATTATATGGACAACTAAAAATCTATATAGAAAAAATTAGCCGGGCATGGTGGCGCATGCCTGTAGTCCCAGCTACTCGGGAGGCTGAGGCAGGAGGATCGCTTAAGCCGAGGAGTCTGAGGTTGCTGTGAGCTAAGCTGACGCCACGGCACTCACTCTAGCCTGGGCAACAAAGTGAGACTCTGCCTCAACAAAAAAAAAAAAAAAAAAAAAAAAAGATTTCAGAATAAGGGAGCCCAGGGGGCATCACTTAAACATCAGATGCATGGTCATCATAATCAACAGTAGGAGCGGAGTGTCAAACAGAGCACCTTGACCTTCAGGGGTCTAGAGTGATGGTCATAGAGCACTGTGTTTTTAGAGGTGAGACAGATGGGTCGCCAACTAGGGTGATGCTTGACTTATAACCAGAAAAAACTAAAAATAGATGAGCAAAAGGCTGATGTCAGTCACCACTATAAATTATCTCTACCCCAGTTTTCATATTTGAGTAATTCTCAGACCCAAAGTCCATCACTTAGAGGGGAGCATGAGTCCTTGGAAGATTCTGCAAAACTCCAGAAAGAATACACAATACAAATTTCTCTAGTTCTTCCCCAAATAGAACTACATACCAGGGAAGTTTCCATATGGGCCATGTCCAGGGCTGTTGGATACAGGATCTGAGCTCAGATTTTTAAAGGATCCCCATTATATCCCTATTCAGTTCAACTGCATGAGCCCTATAAAATCCAGATCGATTGCAATAATAAAGGAGAACTACTATAGACTTATAAAAATTGTAGCCCCAGTTATAGTTGCTGCAGTATACGTGGCATTTTTACCATAACAGATCTGGCACTTGGTATTTGGTTATTGGTCCGGAGAAGACATTTTTCAGTTCTGTCAGTATAGGTGATCAAAAGAATTCACATTAATGTGGGAAGGAGAGCAGTGTATGTTCACTGAATTGGCTCAAGGCTATATTAACTCTCTTGATCTCTGTCGTAAAATAATTTCCTTGATCTTTGATCACCTTGACATTTTGTAGCATTTCACGCTGGTCCATTTTACCATTGATATCATGTTAATTGGATCTGGGACAGAAAGTAGCGAATAGTGTAGATGCTCTGGCTAGACATATGGGATCTAAAGGATGTAAGATATGATGAAAAAGGTTTAGGGGGTTGCCATATTGGTGAAATTATTAGGAATCCAATTGTCAGGGGTAGTTGAGACATCTCTTTTAAGGAGAGAAACTATGGCATCTTGTACCCTTCATCACAAAGAGGCTTAGTGGTTGTTGAGCCTCTTTAGAATTTGGTACAGCCAATTTTAAGCGGAGACCAGAGCAAGAAAGGACTTTATAGCAGGTTCGGGTTGTATTTCAATCTTCCCTGAAACCTGTGCTAAATGGCCCAGCAGACCCAATTGTGCTAGATGTATCTATGGTGGAAAGGATGCTGCTTAGTCTCTGACAAGCTCTAATAGGAGAGGCACAGCACAGACCCACAGGTGTCTGGACATAGTTGTACCTTCTGATGCAGAGAACCACTCACCACAGGTTGAAAAGAAGCTTGGTGAGGGCTGCTGCACCATTGTAGAGACTGAGTACCTGACCACAAGATATCCTGGGACTGTGAGAGCAGAGTTGCTCACCATGAACTGGGCATTGTCATAACCACTGAATCATAAGGAGCTGCCACAGTCCACTGTAAGTTGAAGTCTGGTTCATAAGGATCAGGTGGGTACAGAGGGCACATGACCTACGGGGCATAAGTGCTTCTTCCTTAATACATGCACATGGCCTCATGGCAGCTTCTGGGTGATCCAGCGGTGGAAGAGGAAAACTCTTGTGTCTGGTTCACAGGTGGTTTGGCCCGGTATACTGGGGGAAGAAGAAAAGGGACAGTTGCCACATGATGGTCTCATTTAATATTGACCCTCAAGGACAGAGGGAGGAGGAAATCCTCTCAGTGGATAGAGCTACAGCTGGTATAGTTGGTTGTTCACTTTGTATGGAAGAAGAGGCCAGAGATACAGATATACATAGACTTCCGGGTTGGTGGAGGCAGCTTGGTTAGTTGGCTGGGGGAAAAACTGGCAATATTAGAAGATTAGAGACATGTGGATTACTATGTTCTGAATGTTTGTGTTCTCCCCAAATTCATATGTTAAAACGTAACCCCCCCAGGAGATGGTATCAGAAGATAGGGCCTTTGGGAGAGGATTAGGTCATGAATGGGATTAATGCCTTCATAAAAGAAACCTTGGAGAACTAGGTAGCTCCTTTCATCATGTTAGGATGCAGAGAGAAGGCAGTATTTATCAACAAGAGAGCAAGCCCTCACCAGACACTGAATCTGCTGGTGACTTAGCCTTCCTAACCCTCTAGAACTTTAAGAAATAAATTTCTCATATCTATAAGCCAGCCAGCTTATGGTAGTTTGTTATAGCAGTCCAGACTAAACAGGGTGCATCTATAGAAGTAGGCATAGTGTGAAAGAGCATCTGCTTCAGAGAACATGTTCAATAACCGGGACGAGAGGTCTTACCCAGTGAATACCAGCCAGTATCACTCCCTGGCCACCCAACGCTTGACCAGTGGGCTCATGAATGGAGCAGCTGTATTGGTAGGGATGGAGGCTCTGTATTTGCCCAATAGAATGAACTGACTCTCACCAAGGCTGAACTACTGTCTATTGCCAATGCTGCATGTCCAACATGTTAATATCAGGGCATGACACTATGACACTGAGCCCTGCAATGGGAGGAGGAGGGACAATCCCTGGAGGATATCAGCCAGCTGCCTTGTGACAGGTTGACTATGTTAGATCTCTTCTTCCTTGGAGGTGGTGATGCAGACCACATTATGCCAATCCCTCTCTGGGAATTTATTCTGTTTATAATACTTTTGAGATTAAAATATAAAAGGCATCCATAAACTTTTTAAAGATATTTCTGGTTTAAACATAATCACTGGTATCCTTTTTCATCCTAAGTTTTATACTTTGTTGCCCTCTGTCAGACTTCAAACTTCCTCCACAGGCACTATTACAGGTTTTGATTTATTTATTTGCTGCAAAGACCATTTGGCATATGTTTTGATAAGTCCAGGCTGTTGCCTCTGCATAACTTCAAACGGAACACGGGGACCTAAAGAGATAGTAGGTAGAGCACCCTGGCTTGATGGGTCCAGGAAAGAGAGCCGTCAGGTTCAACTGTAGGTTGCAGTTACCACTATTGGTCACCAGATGGCAGAGGCACTCAGGGCATCGCGAGGAGGAGGCTGTTGTCGCACAATTCACAATCGCAGAGATACGAAATCAACCTAAGTGCCCATTGACCCATGAGTTGATAAAGAAAACGTGGTATATATACACCACGAAGTACTATTCAACTATAAGAAGAAATGAAATAGTGGCTTTTGCAGCAACTTGGATGGAAGTAGACGCAATTATCCTAATATCCTAAGATATAATGTAGGAACAGAAAAATAAATGCCACAAATTCTCATTTATAAGTGGAAGCTAAACTATGGCCACACAAAGACACACAGAGTGGTATAATGGACACTGAAAATTCAAAAGGAGGGAGGGTGATAGGGGGTGAAGGATGAAAAATTACCTATGGGGTTCGAGTGATTGGTACAAAAGCCCAGACTTCATCACTATGCAATATACACGTGTAATGGAATTCAACTTTTACCCCCTAAATCTATTAAAATAAAAAAAGATATTTGGAGATAGTTGCACAACTGTGATATGACATGAAAGTATTTCTGTTTTTTTGGTAACAAAGTCACAGTTACTTCTAACACGATTATGACCTGCTGCTTTTAGTTATTATACAAGGAAAAGTTAAATTTCAGTTAGAGATGAGTGAAAATCAAAGAATAATTTTTTTCTTTCCCATCAAGTTCATGGACTGCTCCCCTCACACTCCCCAGGCCCCACTCCTGAGAACCATGGGAAGTTGGTGCTTGCAAGGATCTCACGGATTAGTAACCACCCCTGTCTTTTCCAGGTGATGAAAGAGAAGGGAGTGACATTAAGTCCTTGCCCAGGGTTACTCGCTCTTTGGAGCAACGTATTTTCCTAAGGCACTCCTCTTTCCCCCTTCTCTCGAGTTCTCCTTTCACTCTGCTTCCCAGGGATGTGTCTGCCTCTCTCTCCATGGCTTTTTCTTCTTCTATGATCCTTCCCAGTTATAAAATAAAATGGTGATCTTTAAAACCAAGGCTGTGTGTGCACTCAATCCTTTCTCATTGTTGCCCACAATTCCAGAGTTCATTTTTGTCTCAGTGTTCTCTTTTACGTGCGGTGACTTTTCACATGAACCTTATAATTAAATTGACTAGATCATAAATCCAAGTATATTCCTATTAATACATCTCATCCCTAGAATGCTTTGGACTCTTTTTCTCGTGTTGTTTCTATAGTGTCTCCTCAACGTGTGGTCTGAGCACTACTTGTAGCAAAATCACCTGGCTCCACGCCCAACCTAACTTCCCCGGGGGTGGGTCTTGAAAACTCATATTTTATTAAGCTGCCCTGGCTGGTCTAAGGTCTCTGAAAGTCTGAGAAACACAGATCTGAGCCCCACCCTTACCAAAGGGCCATATATGTTCCACCCACCTGCTATAGCCCCACCCCCCTGGATGCTCCCATTCTTAGTATTGCTATTTGGTCTATCCTGCCCTGTTTTCTTGATTAAAACTTCAAGGCAGAGAGAAAGCAAGAAGAGAATTAGGTGATGAACACTGATCATGTACTAGACACTCTGCAAGGTCCAGAGAAGTAGATACTCCTGACTCTGTTTTATAAATAAGGAAATTAAAGTCCAGAAAGTTGGGTAATTAGTTTGGGGTCACATAATTGGTAAATGGTGGAATGAAACTTCTAGCCTTGGTTTGTTTTTTTTTTTTCTCTAAATCCTCCGTTCTTGAAGTATAGTACTTTTGCATATGCTACGTCTCAATATGTTTCTTTTTTTGCAATAATCTGGACTTGATCCTTCACAGATTTCTTTCTTATTTTCTACCCACTCCATTCACTGTATGGCCTTCTAGAAGTTCTACCTGGGTCTCTGCTCTCTTCTCACTCTTCTTACTAACCTCAGTTTTTGCACCTGTGTGCTGGATGCCTGAATCTATCTCCAGCCAGCATTTCCCTGTTAAGCTTTAAACCCAAATGTCCAAATGCCGAGAGTCATTTCCATGGGTATAAAACCCAACACACTGGACTCTGCTCCTTGGTCTTACTTCCAACCACCTTTTTCTACAAACCACTTCAGCTGCTGTGGCAGATTCTATGGGAAGGCTCTTTTAACATCTCTTCCAGCCTCTATGTAGTGGACCTCTCCAATGCAGAGACTAGAACTATCCTCTTGCGTTCTGCTTCTACATTTTGCTGGGCCCCAGGGCTGAGTCCTACACCCTCTCTGTTTCTACACCCATTCCTTAGGTAGTCTCATTCAGTTCAAAGGCATTTATTTCAAAGGATAAATTTGCTGATGGATACCAAATTTCTCTCTCTTCAGTCAGATCTCTCCTCTTGGTTTCAAACTTCTATCACATATCAGCCATCTTCATATGGGCATCTAATCAGTGTCTCAGACTTACTTTGAAGAAGGCACTGATGCCCCTGCACAAGGTGGATGAGTTACCTCTTCATCCCTCCCCTCTTAGTTCTCTGCTCAGAGACACCTTGCTCTGCCCATCCTATCTAAAACAGAGCACCCACCATCACCTTAACCTGCTTAATTTCATTTCTGTAGCATTTGCTTTCAGAAACTAGGTTATTTATTATTTGTTGTTTCATTCTTCTACTACCAGGTAACATCTCTAAGAGCAAGAACTTGTTCACTGCTATATGCTTGGTACCTAGCAGGGTTCCTGCATGTAGTATCTGCAAGAAATACACCCATCGCCATTTTCCTAACCCAGACCACCACTATTTCTCATCTGGCTTGCTGCAAAAGTCTAAACACTCTCTTAGCTCCAGTTCCAACCATTTTCCCAGATGAAGCCACTGTGACCTTTCTAAAACACAAAGCTGTTCAGCCACTGAGTTTTTTGAATAGTTCAAGAAGGTTCTGTGTTAATGTGCACCTTGGATCTCAAGCAACAGAAAGTCAGCTTGTTCAGGCAAATAAGAATTTTCTTTTTCAGCTCAGCACGGTCTTGATCTCTCAATCTGGACGCCAGGCGTAGTAAGATTTTCTTATGCCTCGAAAGCCCTGGCATAGGCCGACCCCTCTATTTAGAATCTGTATCAAGTTTCTCCAGAAAAATAGTACCTATAGGATGTGTATATATATAGAGAGATTTATTCTAAGGAACTGGCTCACATGGTCGTGGAGGCTGGCAAGCCCAGAGTCTGCAGGGTAGGGAGGCAGGTTGGAGACTCAGAGAAGAGTCAAGTTCAAGTCTGAAGGCAGTCTTTTAGGAGAATGCCTTCCGCCTCAGGGGAGGGCAGTCATTTTTCTCTGATTGGATGCGGTCCACCCACCTTATGGCAGCTAATCTTCTTTACACAAAGTCCACTGATCTCAATGTTAATCTCATCTAAAAAACAACCTTCACAGAGACTTCTTTTTTTTTTTTTTTTTTTTTTTTTGAGACAGAGTCTCACTCTGTTGCCCAGGCTAGAGTGAGTGCCGTGGCGTCAGCCTAGCTCACAGCAACCTCAAACTCCTGAGCTCAAGCGATCCTCCTGTCTCAGCCTCCCGAGTAGCTGGGACTACAGGCATGCACCACCATGCCCGGCTAATTTTTTCTATATATATTTTTAGCTGTCCATATAATTTCTTTCTATTTTTAGTAGAGATGGGGTCTCGCTCTTGCTCAGGCTGGTCTCGAACTCCTGAGCTCAAACGATCCGCCCACCTCGGCCTCCCAGAGTGCTAGGATTACAGGCGTGAGCCACCGCGCCCGGCCACACAGAGACTTCTGAATAATATTTGGCCGGATATCTGGATATTGTGGTCTGCAAGTCATAGAAGATTTCCTTCCCATCTCCCAACTCTTCTGGCTAATTTCTATCTTCCTGATTTTGGCTTAGACACTACTTCCTTTGAGAGACTTTTATGACCAGCATGGGGGTAGGTACCTCCCTTTTAAGCCCCATATGCTACCCTGTGCTTATTCATAGCACAGACTTATTTCATCACGTTATAAAATGCTAATTTTTGTGGTGTCTTTCCCAACACCAGAAGCTAACTGCATGAATATCTAAATTGTTCACTGTTGCATCTTCATCAGCTCCCTAAACCTGACACACAAGAATTGCTTAATAAATGTTCATTAAATCAATGATGTGCTATGTGCTTCAAATTTCTCCCATCATTGCCTACCTCTGCTTTCTCTCTTCTCTCTCCATAACCAGAGCTGTAACTAGACCTGGCCTCTGTGCTTTTGCCCCAGGGCTCCAAAACTTACAGTGTGCCAGTTTTTAAAACAATTATGCAATTAATTCAACAGCATATGCTTATAGTACCACCAAGTTTAACACCTAGTTAGCAACAATAATTAGTTAAAATAGGAAGCTACCAGATGGAAAGCATCATCAGTAGCACCCATATGTGAACTGAGACATGAATCACAAAGTCGATTTGCTGGCATGATTTATGCCAGCCCTGGCATCAAAATCGCTAGTTGCAGCTCTGCCTGGACATTCCATTGTACACAATAATTTCTGATGGCAGATTTATTAACTTTATTCAGCGTGTGTGGGGGTAAGAAGGCAGAAAATATACCTATGCCAGGAAGTTACGGGTGGATAGACTGTAGACCTGTCTATCTTTCTATATTTGTCCTGCTAATTGGAGAATTAGGATTCGAAGTTCAACCAAAGGAGGTTGTAGCATTACTTATAGGTGGTAATCTACAAAGATTAATGAAATGTGCCAGATAAGGAATATGTGTCCATCAACAGGTACAGCCAACTCTACTGCCTTCACTTTGAGGAATTGCAGTCACTGCAGAGAGAGTGTGAACTACTGTGAGCAGACAGCTGGTGCTGAGATGGCTCCACATCTCCCCTAAGATGGGGCTGTTTTCCTATATTGCCAACATTGTACACTAGCTGGCAGTTTTAGCCATAAAGTTATTAGCTTGTGAAGTGTTCTACTGCAGACAATCGAGAACTAATAGGTGGTTCCCTATTTACTTTGCTTGCAACATTCAGGTCTCCAGACTTTTTTCCCCCAACCATCATTACTTGATTATTTCTTTCTGTCCAAATTGCTCACTTAGACTCAGAGTTGCTTGTGAAGCTCAGCGGTCAATCATCAACCATCTCATTTCCTTCTATTTCTTGGCTCTGGTGCTTCCTTCAAAACCCCCTGAGTCTTATTTCTCAGAGACTTGAAACAGGTGCTAAAGAGCCAGAGTAGCAACATCCCTGAGGCTCAGCTTCTTGCCCACTCATGTGGTTCTCTCAAGGGATGGCATTTGTGAAGGAGTGAGAATCATCAAAAGTTCCCTTCTGCCACCTATCAGCTATGGGGACTCCATACTCATCATCACTACGGTGGGGGAGCCAGCCACGGCTCTCTCAGTTATGAAAAGCGTGCTCCCTGGGACTTCAGAGGGCATGACCGAGTGCCAGCAGGCAAATGTTGTGTCCCTCCTTGGCTAATAGAATCATTTCAGTCTCTTCCCTGCCACACCCTCCAGATGCCCCCAATTTATCGACTGCAGAGACTTTTCCTTTAAATAAATTAGGAGGCATTAACCACTGAGACTTCTATTTCAGTTGCAAGAAAAAAATGTACCCAACAAAGAAGCCAGCCTGGTATTCAGAGGATCAAGGGAGGTTCTTGGATCCACTGGCTGTCAGCCTGATGTCTTACAGATTACATTCAGGCTAATCTGATATCACTTTGTCTTTGGGTGTGAAGGGCTTGAACAGAATAAATTTGTTAGCTAAAGAAATCTTGAATGGAGAGGGTCTTGAGTGGGAGGTGTCAGCTGAAAAGATGTGACTGCATGTCTGTGGGCCATCTGTGTGTTTCGGGGGAAATTATGACTGAGAAATTGTGAGAACGAAAGGAGGACAACGTGACACTGAGGTACCTCTCTTGAGATCAGATCCCAAGAAAATCAAGTATTGCCTGTGTCAGCCTTGGGGGAGGGGAAATGTCACACCACCCCCTGCAGGACCAAGTGCATCCACTTCCCATGGCTGCTGTAACACATGACCACATTTAAAGAAAGCAAATGTATTGTCTTATATTTCTGGAGGTCGGAAGTCTAAAATGTGTCAGCTGGGCTGCATTCCTTCTGCAAACTCTAGAGGAGAAACTGCTTCCTTGCCTTTTCCAGCTCTTAGAGGCTGCCCCAAATCCTTGGCTTGCGATCACTTCCTCCATCTTCAAAGCCAGCAGTGTGACATCCTCAAATCTGTGACCTCTGCTGATGTCATCATGTCTCCTCTCTCTGACCCTCATATCTCCTTCTTCTGAAGACCCTGTGGTTACATTGGGCCTACCCAAGTAACCCAGGATCATCTCCTATTCTCAAATCCTTAATTTAAGCACATCTGCAAAATCTTTTTTGCCAAAGAAGGTGACAGATTCACAAGTTCCAAGGATTAGAATGTGGACCTCTTTAGGGTGGGAGGAGAGGGGCACAATTGAGCCTGCAACACCAAGGTTGTCGAAGTTACTTTTGTTTCCATGGTGACTGTTGGGTCAAATTGGCATGTAGGTAAACTGCTGCAGTGACAGTCACCGGGCTCATGGCTTGCACTTCTCCTCTCATTTTCCTGGATTGTATAGCACTGGATCCACATCCATCGTCTAATCAGGGCCTCCCTTGTGGGCCGTGTTCAGCTCTGAATCTTATTTTTAATCTAAGAAAACAACAACAAAAAGTCTTAGTCAATGTCGAGTCATGGCAGGGCGTGGTGGCTCACGCCTGTAATCCTAGCACTCTGGGAGGCCGAGGCGGGCGGATTGTTTGAGCTCAGGAGTTCGAGACCAGCCTGAGCAACAGCGAGACCCCGTCTCTACTAAAAATAGAAAGAAATTATATGAACAGCTAAAAATATATATATAGAAAAAATTAGCCGGGCATGGTGGCACATGCCTGTAGTCCCAGCTACTCGGGAGGCTGAGGCAGAAGGATCGCTTACGCCCAGGAGTTTGAGGTTGCTGTGAGCTAGGCTGACGCCACGGCACTCTAGCCAGAGTGACAGAGTGAGACTCTGTCTCAAAAAAAAAAAAAAAATGTTGAGTCATAATACATTAGAACTTGAGGGACTCTAAGAGATTGAGTGATCCAATCCTCTTCAATTTATTCGTGAGGAGAAAGAGATGCAGAGAGGCCAATGGGCTTGCCAAGGCCAATGGCTAGTCAGTGACATCAAAACTTGCAGCTGCTTCCTAGTTCTCTTCTCATGGCCTCACCTGGACTGTGAATTAGGCTTGGGATGGATGCACTCTGAAGTTAGTCATTACGTAATCTTGTCATTTTTTTCCCCCTATGATATTAAATAAATATTACATTTTTTAAAAAGTTAAATTTCTATGAAATTCACTGATCCGAGGTAACCACTTTTTACCAATGTGGCTGATGCAAGATGTGACAGAAAAAGGGCAACTGGATTTAGATCTCAGGATTAAGAAATTTTTTTCATAGGTTCAGAGATATGGTTTAAGACATGTAGGCGAAATGAGTGTGGAGAGAAAAATCTAGTTTTCTTATATGCTAATTTTTCTTGTTTTATCTTCAAAGTTTATAGAAAAGCATTTGTTGAGGGCTTACCATGTGAGATGCTGTCTTAGGTCCTGAGAAAAAGACAAGAAGGTTTTATTGACATTTATTGTTTACCTTTTGAATTTTCAAACTCCTGAGAATACAGAGAAAGGCTGTTGAGGGTTAGGGTCGAGACATGAGAACCCCAGGAGTGGGACAGGACTTTGCCAAAGAGCAAAGCTGCTAGACCTTGAGGGGGGACATTCCACCAATCAGGGATGTTTGCAAACGGACCCCTCCCCCTTGAAGCCTGAGGGCCACATCCTGGATGTCTGCAAATAGACCAGGGCTTGTAATTGGAAGGTGGAGAGAATGATCAAAGGATGTCAGCCCAGCAGATAAGAGCAGTTTGCTATTCGAAGCCTGAGGCAATGTTCCTATCTCCTTCCTGAGTTCATGTCTCAGAAAATGAGGAACTAGATAAAGTAAAAAGAAGTAAGTGGTCTCTTTGTTCCTTGACATCACATGCAGCAGGAAGGAGAATTAACCAGAAAGAGGAGAGGAGAGAAACGGTGCTGAAAGGGATGTTTCTGAGATGAGTTGGAGGTGGTGGGGGAGGCTTTGGGCACCTTGAAAACCAAAGTCAATTTGGGATAATAACCCCTATGTTCTACAAAGGTCTGAGGTTTTTGGAGAGGGCTAATTGATGATGGCTGACATCTTGTGGTAACCAGATACAGCTTTGAGACTGATTGATCAGTCAAGCACTCTGGATATGGGCCACTGTCTCAGAAATTGCACAAAGAACCACGGCAACAGTGAGTAGAGTAGATTCCATGAGATCTCTTGATTTTCTGGAAGCACTCTGTTTTGTTCTCTGTGCAGCCTTTAGTTGAATACCATTCAATGCCTCCTGAAAAAAAGAAAAGATGTATCGGTTGGAGGCTGTCTTGGGAGGTATTATCTATGTACCTCAGATTTGCTTCAGATAACTAACAGGTTAAAAAAAAAAAGACAAAGTAAAAATTCCAGGTTTATCAAGATGCAAATCTAAAGTTTTTACCATTAAGAATGCCTCCTTTCATCATCTTAGTTTTAAGAACTCCCACTTAAACTATTTTACTTGGGTACATTGCATACACAAGCTTTGAAATCGTAAAACAAAAAAGCTTTCAAACTCAGATTATAAAAGCCATGCAATTGTAGAAATATCTGAAGTGTTAGGTGTTTGGAAGCTTCCTGATAATCATCCTCCAGTTTTACACAGGCTGTGAGTTATTCAAAGGCCAAAATCCACAGAGGGATCATTTAGGATTATTTAGATGTGTTAAAAGTACTTCTCAGACATAGAGGTTTATCCATAACTTCATTTAATTTCTTCCCTGATTGAAGAAGTAATGCATGTTCACTGGAGAAAATGCAAAAAATGCTCAAAAGTGCAAAATAAATGACATTAACTTCCTATAATCCTATTACCCCGAGCTTTAGTTGTATGGGGAAGGACAAAAGGAGCAATTTCCCCAAAGACAGCGAAACAGGTGATGATTGGGAACTTGAGAAAACAGTGGCTTCTCAACTGGGGAAGATTTTGCTCTCCCTTTCCCAGGATATTAGATAATACCCAGAGACATTTTTGCTGTCACAACTGGTTAGGGCTACAGGGTGGAGTTGGGGGGTGCTCTTGGCTCTTGCTCTTGGTAGAGGCCATGGATGCTGCTATACATCTTACTATACAAAAGACTGCCCTTCGTAACAATGAACTCACCTGCCCAAAATGTAGATAGTGTGAAGACTGAGAAACCCCATTGATAAAACTTTCAAAAGTGTAAGGTCTCTCGTGCCTGTAATCCTAGCACTTTGGGAGGCCAAGGCAGGACGATTGCTTGAGGCCAGGTTTGAGACCAGCCTGTGCAAGAGCGAGACCCTGTTTCTACAAAAAATTAGCTGGACATGATGGCATGCACCTGTAGTCCCAGCTACTTGGGAGGCTGAGGCAGGAGGATCACTTGAGTCCCGGAGTTTGAGGTTGCAGTGAGCTATCATGACGCCACTGCATTCTAGCTGGAGTGACAGAGTGAGACACTGCCTCAAAAAAAAAAAAAAAAGAAAGAAAGAAAAAAAAAAGAAGGGCTATAACTAGCAAAGGGGAGAGTTAAAGGGAACATAGAGCTTAGAGGGGGGGACTTACGCTAGAAAGATTGAACAAAACTCAAGTAACCCTCCTAACACTAAAACATCTTGAGATGTGACCCCATGATTCTTTTCCTCTCTCCCAACTAACATTGATCTCCTCTAATTTTCATTCTTCCTTTCTAATTCCTCAGAAAATTTAGAGTTTTTTTCTTTTTCTTTTTCTTTTTTTATTTGCCCACATGAAAATTTAGAGTTTTGCTTTGTGGATTTTTATTCCTAAGTGGCATACTGTATATACTGTCGGCAACTGACTTTTTTCCCACTTAATGATGTTTTAGATTCCTCCATGTTAACAAATGGGTCTAGTTCATTCTAAGTGCTGCATAGCATCCCATGGCCTGAATATAACATAGTTTAATTAATAGTCTACTCTATATGAACATTTAGGTCATTTCCATTATATTATTATTAAACAATGCTGCAATGATAACCTTGATACATGCCTTTTTGGTGTTACATATAAATATTTTTCTACAGTAGATACAAAGAAATAGAATTGCTTTGTAGAGGGCTACGTTTATTTAACGTTTTAATGGAAATTTACAAATTGAAAAAATGCTGGACCAATCTAAACTGTCACTGGAAAGGTATGAGCGTTCCCATTTCCCCATACTTTCACTAATTGTTGATACAATAAAACATATTTTTTGCCAATCTGATGTGTTAAAAATATATTATTTCTCTTATTTGCATTTCCTTGACTTTTACTAAAAAGGTTGAGCAGCCTTTTATGGTTTTTTTTTTTTGTTTTTGAGACAGAGTCTTGCTCTGCTGCCTGGGCTAGAGTGCCGTGGTGTCAGCCTCGCTCACAGCAACCTCAAACTCCTGGGCTCAAGCAATCCTTCTGCCTCAGCCTCCCAAGTAGCTGGGACTACAGGCATGCGCCACCAAGCTCGGCTAATTTTTTCTCTATATATTTTTAGTTGTCTGGCTAATTTCTTTCTATTTCTAGTAGAGACAGTGTCTCGCTATTGATCAGGCTGGTCTTGAACTGCTGACCTTGAGCGATCCTCCTGCCTCGGCCTCCCAGAGTGCTAGGATTACAGGCATTAGCCACAGCGCCCGGTAGCCTTTTATGTTTTTAGGTTATTTATATTTCCTCTTCTGAGAATTACCTTCAAATTTCCTTTAACAAGTTTCTTCCCCCCTGATTGTTAGCCTTTTTAAAAATTGTTTTTGAAGTCCTCTCTTTATTCTGGATAGATATTAATATCTTTTCCTATTATCTATGTTCTAGATATTTTCACCCAGTTAGTTCCTTATCTTCTACATTTTGGAGTTATCATTCATTTTGTAAATTTTAAAATATTTATATATTAAAATTTATCTGTCTTTTCCTTTATGACTTCTGGATTTTGCATGTTAAGAAGGCATCCTCTCTTTTAAACTTAAAAAAGTTTCTCTGTCTTTTCTGCTAATGTTTCATCATTTGGATTTTTATGTTTAACTCTCAAATTGATGTGCAGAGGGCCAGCTTGTCGGGCATGCAACCTGTGCAACTGCACAGCACCCCAGGGGTAGAAGGGCTCTGCAAATTGTGTATTAATTTTTTGTGAGGATGTGACTGGTGTGAATGAGGCAGTGTGTGGACCCATTAGGAAGGTGTGCTCTGGAGTCAAACCACCCACATTTGAATCTTGGCTACAACACTCACTAGCTATGTAGCTTTTTTGCAATTTACTTAATCTTTCTGTGCCTCATTTATATAATCTTTATTTATTTATTTATTTATTTGAGACAGAGTCTTGCTCTGTTCCCTGGGCTAGCGTGCCGTGGCGTCAAGCTCACAGCAACCTCAAACTCCTGGGCTTAAGCAATCCTTCTGCCTCAGCCTCCCAACTAGCTGGGACTACAGGAATGTGACACTAGGCCCTGCTAATTTTTTTCTACATATATATTTTTAGCTGTCCAGATTATTTCTTTCTATTTTTAGTAGAGATGGGGTCTCACTCTTGCTCAGGCTGGTCTCAAACTCCTGATCTCAAGTGGTCCTCCCACCTTGGCCTCCCAGACTGCTAGCATTACAGGGTGGTAAAGCTCTTAGTAAAGAGTGTGGTAAATATTCAATGAATGTTTGCTTTTATAAGGATTTTTCCTGTGCTCATTTTAAATAAATTTTTTAAGTGTCAAGACTTACCTTTATTGTATATCTGTTTTTTACAGTACTGACCAGGTTTTGTTCTGCAGGTTCCATAGTCTAAAAGACATCCATGGAAGGCGATAGAGAGTTTGCATGATCTGCAAATCACATTTCCAGTTTCTCCAAGTATATGAGTGAAAAAATAAGGAGAAAGTAGTGATAGTGACAAGAGAGAGAAAAAAAGATGAAGAGATAAAGAGATCCAAAAATAAAGCAGTGATTTTTGATTTTAAAAACTAAGCAAGATTTTAAAAATTAAATCTAAAAACTCACATAAATTAAAATTATTTTTATTTTGAGAATTCAGTAAGGGAAATTTCAAAGCATATTCTATATACATAAATTAGAAGCACCCTGAACTGACAGTAATCAGGAGGCTGAGTGGTCTAAATAACTCTGTTGGTTAATACTTATTTCTTTGCTCAGTACCTAATTAAATCAAACCAAAGTTATTTTACCAGAATATTTAATTTCAGCGACATATCCACTATTAGGTCTTCATTTCAATGCCTAACGTAGCATATTATATATAGTGAGTTCTTCATGAATATTTATTGTTTGATTAATGTTTACATTTTGGTTATCTTCAATACTCAACTTCATTGGCTCAAAAATGTATTCATTTTGGTTATATAGAAATAGCCCATGAATTCTTGAACTTAGGTAAGGTTGGAAGACATTATCTAGAAGATTATGTCTTCCAACACAATATTCTAACACTCAACGTCCATAGCCTTCTTCCTAAATTCTTTCCAAATTTTAATGTGCAGCACATTTATTTGAGCAGATTAAATAAAATAAACACATATTCCCAGAGCCCCCAAAGACCAGAGTTAGAATCTATGGGAGGCGGAGCCTGGGACTCTGTATTTTAGATATACAGAAATAGCTGCGGGGCTATGATGTGGTCATAGGTGTCTGGAGCAATATTTGAGAGCCATTGGTTCTATCAATTGAGGAATTTCCTGTATAACAACACATGCAGGGAGCCGTGGCTGGTGATGGAGAACTCATCACCATTAAAGACAGCTCAGGTTATTAAAAGATTCTGCTGATATTGAGCCAAAATTTGTCTTAGTGTTTACAGTTTCCATCTTTCACTGTATGGTGATCACTGCCATGTCACTCCTATTCATTGAGAACCCCAAAGAAGAGTTTACTAGACAATGTATTTTGTATCTCCCTCTATCCTATTGAGGGTTAGAAGAGATAGATTTTAACAGAAAATTTTTATTCTGGCTGATGAGGCTATTTAACCTTTGTTCTTTTCAGGCTCAACCTCATCTAAAGACATTTAGGAAATTTCAAATTGGTTCTCTCACTGAGCATGACAGATAAGACTTCCAATCCATAATCAATGATCAATCAACAAATATTTTTTTAAGAACAGAGGTTATGCTGAGGACTCTGCTAAGCAATTTATGTGCATTAGCTTAATTATTCCCAAAATACACCTTTCAGGTAAGTATTACAGTTGCCTGCATTTGGCATAAAAGAAAAATAAGTCCTTAATAGCTTGCAGAAGTGGCAGAGACAGGAGGTCAGAAAGGTCTGCTGGAATCCAAGCCCTTGTGCTTAGCAAATACACTTTGTTCCCAGAGCTGCCTACATTTTGCAGATCCCAAACCACCTGATTACCCTCTTCTTGCAGGAGATCTTGGCTCTTCCTGGAGCAGGGTCAATTGCCTGCCTGGAATACTGGCCTGCGGTTTCTTCAGGTCATCCCTGAGTGAGTTTTCCTCCTGGATTTATGATCACTCAATCTTGCAACTTGCCCTTAGGGACCCATCACGTTACTCAGAGCTTTGGTGCCAAGAGATTCCCCCCAAGTGAAGAGCTCGCATGGTACCAGGTCACCATCCACCTTGCCTAAGGCCCTGAACTCTTTTCCTGGGTGAGATCTGTTCCAGCTTCCTTCTCTCCCTCTCAGATGGTCTCTCCTGACTCCACAACCAATGTCCATAGCCTTCTACTTCCTGAATCCTTGGCCCCTACACCCAATGTCATAGTTATCTTCTTCCTGAAACCTTGGCCCTGACAGTCTTCACTATGGCTGAAGATAACGCCTGCACTTCCAGGCCTTTTTGCTGACAGCAATTGTTCAATTGCCTGAATACTTACAAATATGTTCTCAGATCCCATTTCCTTTCTTCCAGTCTCTTTGGTCTGAAAATTTGTTGTTGATTTTATTAATGTATCTGCTACATGAAATATTCCAATTTGACAACTAAGTTTAATACTTCTTGTTAGATGTAAAATGAATAATTTCCTTACACAATTAATTTTGAAGTGTGCTGTGCTATTTATGACTTTATTTATTAGTGGAGGAATATACAATATAGTGTGTGCATATATATAAGAAATCACTTAAATGCAGATTATAAATCCTATATATATATAGCTATGTAAATATAGATTATAAATCATGATGATGGTAATCTTTTATAATAATCTCCCCTTACTTAATGGGCAGTTCTGAGAAACAGAGGTAAGTACCAACAATAATATTTCTCTTTATGCTGAATTTTCTTTTGCCTGTACATCTACCCTGGGTGTCCAGCAAAATTAATGCAATCCCTGAATCATTTTTTCATGTTATCCTAAAGATATTTTCTTGTGATTTTTCACGTATTCATAGGCTCCCATCTGATATTTGTTATGGGAGAGAAGTATAAGGACTTCAAACACAGCAGAGACCCAAGCTGTGCAATTTGAGTTTCTCACTGCCCTTTTCGCAAGGGGTAACCAGAGCTCCACTGTGCGCTGTATTTAGTGATGGGAGTCGTGCGGGAAGCAGAGGCCACAAACTGGTGGTCTGTGGACCAGACTTGCATAGAGTTTTCAAAAATTGTCTTAGTTGTCAACTTTTAAAAATGTGACAGTTCTCCTGCAAACTTGAGTTTCTGGCTTCTCCCAGCGAATCAGAAGATTTGGCAATGGTGGATTTCCTGTCTCCATGGCAGCAAACATCTGTAGCTGGGTACTGGCTACCCTCCTTTAGAAGAGATTTTCTCTTGTTTTATAGCTGGCTGGCTTCCTCTATTTGTATTAGGTGGCCAAATGCTTCATGCATGTGGATTTGTAATCCCAATATTTGGTACCAAAAGTCTACACATCTCAATACACATGCCCCTCAACTCATGATGGGGTTACATACAAATAAACCTATCGAGAATTGAAAATATCTTTATTTTTATTTTTTTTGGAGACAGAGTCTTGCTCTTTTCCCCGGGCTAGAGTGCCTCGATGTCAGCCTAGCTCACAGCAACCTCAAACGCCTGGGCTTAAGTGATCCTCCTGCCTCAGCCTCCCGAGTAGCTGGGACTACAGGCATGCACCACCGTGCCCGGCTAATATTTTCTATTTTTAGTTGTTTGGCTAATTTCTTTCTATTTTTAGTAGAGACGGGGGTCTCGCTTTTGCTCAGGCAGGTCTCGAACTCCTGACATCGAGCGATCCTCCCGCCTCGGCCTCCCAGAGTGCTAGGATTACAGGCGTGAGCCACCGTGCCCAGCTGTGAATTGAAAATATCTTAAGTCGAATATGCGTTTAATACACCTGCCGAACACCAGAGTTTAGCCTAGCCTACCTTAAACGTGCTCAGAACACTTTTACGTTTGCAGTTGGGCAAAAATCATCTAACACAAAGCTTAATTTATAATAGAGTGTTGAATATCTCATGTCATTATTTAATACTAAAAGTGAAAACCAAAAATGGTTATATGGGTACTTAAAGTATGGTTTCTACTGAATGTGCATTGCTTTCACACAGTCATAAAGTTGAAAAATCATAAGTTGAACCATCATAAGTCCAGGACCATCTGTATTAGAGTTTTATTTATCTCTGAGATGCCTTGTAGATTCTTTCTACTGAAGTGTGGTCTCTAGATTAACAGCATCGGCATCACCTGGAAGCTTGTTGGAAACTTGGAATCTCAGGCCTCACCTCAAACCTACCGAATCAGACTGTTCATTTCAACAAGGTCCCCAGGTGACTCAAATGTACATTACATTTGTAAAGTGCTGCTGTAGAAACCACCTTCTCTTGCTCCTTCCTCTTCTGTCTTCTAACTCTAAGAGACTCTGCTCTGTAAACTTCTGGGTGCGCTGCGGAGCAGCTGTGTTCAACCATCTTACCGTCTCGGCGAGAGGGAGAATTCCCATGCAGGTGCTTGCACGTGCTTGCCTGGAGACATTACCTTTACGAACACCTACCTAGTTTGAGGGGCCTTAAGAATTCTGTAAAGGAAGCACATGCTCTCGGCTTCTGCCCCAAGCTATTGTTTCCCAGCGTGTCAGAATGGCCACTCTTCAGGCTGCAATCTTTTATGAGAAATAAAGCTCTCCTTTCCAAATTACAAAAAAAAAATTCTGTAAAAGGCATTGAAAGCTCCCTGTTATCTCCTTATATTTTCCTTCTGTGAATGGAGGAATGTTGGAGTTGGTGGAAAGAGCATTTATAACAGGAAAAGTGGTGGGAGGCCCCTATCTATGCTTCTTTTGGTCTAATTAATTTGCTTACTTTGCCATATTGATAAGAACTTTCACCCTACTTTGGTTAGTTCTAGCTTAGTGATCATAATAGCAATATGTGGTCCACCATTTGCCAGCTCCGTTTCCTCATCTATAAAATGGGAAATAACAGCACCTAACTTAGAAGTCATGAGGATTAAATGAATTAATAGAAATGAAATATTTCGAATGAAATCTGGGATTGATCAACACTCATGTGCACATGTAGAAGTAAAACTCAACGGAGACCAGGGAGGTGCAAGGGGGGAGAAGGGGATGGGTAAATTCACACCTAATGGGTACGATGCTATCTTGGTGAGGGGCACACATATAACTTTGACTCAAACTGCACAAAAGCAAATACGTAACCAAAACGTTTGTACCCTGCTGTAATATTCTGAAATAAAAAAAGAATCTGGAATGTAGTAAGTGCCCAATAAATGTGAGCCCTGGATGCTGAGTGCTTACTCAGGACTTGTTATCAGCACCCAGAAGTTAACAGGCAGAGTCTCTTAGAGTCAGAAGATGATTAACCCAAGAGTAGGTTTAGAGGAAGGAGCAAGAGAAGGTGGCTTCTACCTGATTTAAGGCCACTTTCCACTTAGTCATATTGGAATTCTGCAATGTCTTAAGTAATTTTGCCTCATTTTGACTTATGCTCTCCTAATGACTTACCATGTGCGAGGAAGGGTAAGATAAAAACACCAGCAAAGATAATGCTTCTCATTCTTAGAGTTCCAGCCAAAAAGAAGATGGAAGGAAACATATGTCTCACTATTAAACCTTTCCTGGGGAGGTATTAAAGGCACAAATTTACGTTAGTTATTTTAAAAAGAGAAATGACTGGTTAAGTTTCATGTATTCTATTAAGACAGTATAAAAAAATTTATTTTGTGAAGGAGGAAAAATAAGGTATCTGTCTTTATCAAAGGTACACCATAACACTTCTCCTAGTTTCAGAACATTTTAAGTTTAGGTGTCTTCTTATTACCAAATACCACTTCTTCCCTTTATATTTTCCCCTGAATTTTAATTGTTTAATACAAAATTATGAAGTGAAATAGATGATGCTTCTATTTATGCTTCTTATGAACTAATAAGACGCATGATCTTTCATTGCAAAAGATCATGTTTATGAGGAAAAGCATTATGATTTTTTTTTTTTTTTGAGACAGGGTCTCATTCTGTCACCCAGGCTAGAGTGCCGTGGCATCGACCTAGCTCACACAGCAACCTCAAACTCCTGGGCTCAAGTGATCCTCCCCCTCAGCCTCCTGAGTAGTTGGGACTACAGGCGGGAGCCAACATGCCTGGCTAATTTTTTGTTTCTATTTTTAGTTACCAGGCTATTTTTTTTTCTATTTTTAGTAGAGACCAGGCCTTGCTCTTGCTCAGGCTGGTCTCGAACTCCCGAACTCAAGCAATCCACCCGCCTTGGCCTCCCAGAGAGCTAGGATTACAGGTGTGAGCCACCATGCCTGGCGTTATGATTGTTAACAATAGTTGATACTTATGAAAACAAAGGGGAAGGAATTGTCAGATTTAGGTAAAATATAAATTTTCAGTTTTTCATGACCTACCTATCTTCTTCATGAAGGTAGTATGGGAATTTTCCTGAGTCTGAACTTCTTTAAAACGATAACAACAAGCAAAATTTCTGATGTGATGAAGTCTGTTATAACTGAAACCAACACCCTGATCCACTAGATTCCAAACGGTTTAAACGGTAAAAATGACCCAAGTAAATAGGAAAATTTTTCACTTGAACACTCTGATCTATATGAAACTTAATTTTCTTGCTCATGAAATTAACATAATAAGGCTAAGTTATTCAGCAGTTAAATTAACTAGATTAGATAGTTCAGATATACATAGTCTATGTGGGCAAACTATCTATTATACTAATATAAAGTATTTGGTCTTGATTTTTAAAAAAATACCATATAATCCTTGGAGCAGAACTTGGTGCATTCAGAAAGCAATTTTATTTTTTTAAAAATAATGTTCATTTCCTAATTAAAATATAGTTCTAAATTAATACCTTTTTCTTAAAAAATGAAAATATTAAAAATATTAAAATCCCCTTTGACCATATTCCCACCAAATCCAGGGTCTTCCCCAAATGTGGCAGCATTATCAATGTGTTGAGTATCTTCTTTTTAATTTTTTGTAGAGATGGGGGTCTCGCTGTGTTGCCCAGGCTGGTCTTGAACTCCTGGCCTAAAGTGTTCCTCCTGCCCTGGCTTCCCAAAGTGCTGGGATTATAGGTGTGAGCCACCACATCCAGCCTGGGTATCATTTTTTAAAATATAATTTCTTATAGTTTATTCAAGGGTATTATTTTTATTCTGTGCATTTTCATCATACACTTGTAACATGGAAGTATGTGTAATACTGCTTTCTTTTTTATTTCTGCAAAAATAACATCATACTCTACATGTTATTTTTCCTCTTGTATTTCACTCAAAAATGTGTTGAAAATCTTTCTATGTCAGTCTTTCAAACTCTTTCATTATTTTTCATTGCTGTATACTGTTTCCTGGTATGACTACATCATCGTCTAGCCATTCCCTGGTTGTTAAGCACATAGGTTCTTTTTTTTATGACAATGTTGCAATGTGTGTATATGTCCTTGGGCACATATGCAAGCTATTTCTCTAAGACAGATCTTGAAAAGTAAAATTGCTTGTCCCATGTTTTCTTCACTTAACATTTTAATAGATACCATCAAATTGCCACTGAAAGTAGCTATGTCAATTTTCCCATCCACCAGCAGAGTAAGAGTACTCCCCCTCGTATCCTTACTGATATTGAATAAAAGATTTGCAAAATGATATTTATTGACAGCTAAAAATCTAAATTAAAATATTTTGCCTATCAACTTGGCAAAGATGAAAAAGTAGATGTACTGTTATTGAAAAAAGGTGTTCTGAAATATGCACATTTAGCCACAGTGTAGAGAAATGTGAATTAGTTTGTATGTGTATTGGTACATATATACTATTAGTACCTGTAATCATATATGTGTATATAAATACATACACAAATTTACAATTTGTATTACCCCATAGCCATAGCTTTGCAGCCTGCTCTATAAACACTGTAGCTATAGCTTTGTAGCCTGCTCTTTTTAAAACTTAACTTCATATTTTGAGTATTTATTTTGTCATTAAATAGTCCTCAAGAATATATTTTTAAAGCTCTGTGATATTCAACCATGTGGGTTTACTATGATTTATTTAATAATTTTCTCATGTTTGGGTATTTTTCATTATATTTTATTTGTGTTTAAAAATTTCTTTAGGATAAATTCATAGAAATGGAATTTCTGGGACAAAAACCTTTAATGTGCCTTTTAATACATATTGGCATATTTTCTAGAAAGTTAATACCAATTTAGAGCTACAGTGTGGCATACTCATTATCCAATCTTTAGTGCTTGGCACTGTGTCTGGACCATAATAATCCCTCAATTAATGCTACCTTTTCCTCCATTCCTTCTTGAGGTTTTCCTTTTGTTTAAATACCTTTGTTATAAATTTGTCTTTGGCCCTAATGGGCCACTATTAAGAATTTATTTTCTTGAATGAAGGTGACATTATATGATTAGTCAATCAAAGAACATACATTCATGCAAATATAAATTCTTGGATATTAATCTTGAGGCTATTTTTCTTGATACATATCATCAATATCTTTTTTCTTTCAGTAAGAATTTGTTTTTATGATACATTCTAGTTGATATCTGTAGCAAATAGGTTTTGGTGAAAGCAAGCTATGTAGAATGTGGGGCCCTGAGAGTGGTCACTGGGTGTCTTGGAGTTTTAGGGTGGGCATTTCCAATCTGAGATGCTCCAGGAAAGGTGGCTGGATACAAAATAATGATACTCAAGTCAATAGCAGTACATACTGCATGAGTCAGTTGAACATACGAAGTTCAAGAACAGGCAACATTCATATATAGTGATTAAAGGTGGACTAGTGGTTATCTGTGGTGAGGAGGACTGACTGGAGAGGGGCACAGGGAAGCTCTCTAGGCTGATAAAAATGTCCTATATTTGATCTGGGTGGTGGATGCATGTGTCTATGCAAGTGTAAAATGTTACTGAACCGCACATCTTAGGTTTGTGCATTTTACCGAATGATACCTTCAGCAGTATATATGTTTTTATTCCCTTCCTCATTAGGAACAAATCAGTGGAAAAGTCTTGCAAGCACTTCTGTACAAATTAGGAATTTACTGAATGGTGTTAAGCATGGCGGGTGGGGGAGGGGGGACATTATTTATTCAACAAATATTTATTCGGTTTTTGCTTTGCTCCAGACAGGCTGATTTCATTTTTTAAAATAGGCATTGATTGCCTGCTGTTTATGTATGTGTGCATATATTTAGAGACAGGGTCTTGCTCTGTCACCCAGGCTGGATTGCAGTGGTATGATCATAGCTCACTGCAGCTTTGAAACTTTTGGACTCAAGCAATCCTCTTGTCTCAACCTCCTGAGTAACTGGGACTACAGGCATGTGCCACCACACCAGGCTTATTTTTAATTTTTTGTAGAGATGGGGGTCTCACTGTGTTGCCCAGGCTGGTCTTGAACTCCTGGCCTCAAGTGTTCCTCCTGCCTTGGCTTCCCAAAGTGCTGGGATTATAGGTGTGAGCCACCACATCCAGAAGACTTTTTTTTTGTTTGTTTGAAAGAAAATCATTCTGGTAGAGGAATGAACGTTGAGGTGACAAAGGTGAGACTGGATGCAGAGAGAAGTGTTGCACTAGCTCAGTCAAGAGATGTTAAAGGCTGGAACCAGGGCATGAGGAGAAGGGATGGCAAAGAGGAAATAGATGAGAGAAATACTAAGGATTACATTTTCAACATTGTAATCCTAATAGTCTATGTGTGAGGGCACAGCTTAGTCCTAATCTTCTCTACGCCTAGCACTCCTGTGGGTCTCTAGGTTGCAACCTTCCCAAAGAAATCCTAGAATTCAAGCTAGCTAGGAATTCAGAGTCTTCAAAGTTAGATAGGCTGGAGCACCTTGAGAGAGCTCTCTCCGGGCAAATAAGGACACAATTGTCTGCCTCCCTGGATAGTCACCTCTGTGGCAAGTGACCTAGTGATCTTAACTTCTCTCCATCATCCTGGGCTTCAATGTCCTCATCTCTGCAAGGAGTGGACTGGATTATAGTATTCTGTGGTTCTACTGACTCATAAATAAGATAACTCTACTTTATTCCTCCCATTGTTAGTAAGCAGAATGAGAAATTCTAAAATCACAGCTTAGGTAAGACCTCCTAGTAGCACGAAATGACATTTGATAGTCTGTGAACGTTGATTTCCCATTCACAAGGAAGAGCGTATTTGTGTATCGCATGTACTGGTGCCTGTTGCTGTGGACACGCAGATGCACACATTGCAGAGTGCCACCCGTGAGTCACAAGTTGGACTCTTTCCCCTGTTTTCTGGTAGATATTGTGATGATGAAAAACATGAAGGGATATAATTTTAATTTTATGCCTGGGAGGGTAAGAGCAGAGTTCAAAAGCACTGTAATGCTTATTGCAAGAGGAGTGACTTACCTATGGAGTCATTGTCATCCTATTCTCTGCTGGTGGTTAATAATGAATTATATTGCTTTGAAGGTAGAAGACATTGCCAACAACCTGCTTACATCCGGACCTAGCAAATTCTCTTCTCTATCCAGTTTTGCTGTAAAAATCTACCATATCATATAGGTAACTTGGACTTGTCTAGCTTAGACAGAAGTCCCCAATTCATCATTTCTCACCCCTAATCCTATGAGATGTTTTGAATAAAAATGTTGCGTGGGCAAGTAAGTTTGGAAAAAGATAAGCATTATATTCTGTAATGAAAAACTTACATGTACTTTGGAATATTAAAAGTTCTGAGAATTACTGAGGTAAAGAAACTTTGTTTTGACCTGATATTTCCTGAATTTATTTGACCAGTTGGCTATTTTTTTCCTTTTAATGCCTCTTAACATCCTTAAGAACAAGTTCTGATCGAAATAGTGTCTCACTAATAACCATAATCATCATAATGATGATAGCTTGCGATTGTCTCTCACTTCACACTTTACAATGCATGTTTGGCTTCATAATTACCTTTAAAAAGCCTTCTGATGTTAGGGATAGAAACTATTTTTATTCCCATTTGAGAAAATTCAGGCCCAGAGAGATTACAAGATTTCCTCAATACGACACCATGAGTCAATGGTAAATCTGGGACAAAAAACAACCAAATGCCCTCATTATTCACAATGTTGCTTTCTAAAATATACATAGAGAGTCTGAACTTCCAGTATGGATGGCAGAAATGTCACACTAGCATATGATCACTATCATTTATATTCACTACTAACTAGAATCTATAGCAGTTTAAAATTGTAAGGCAAATTTCAAATATAGTCATTTGTTCATTTATTCAGTAAATAATTGTTGATCTCCTACTATGTGTCAGGTACTACATAAGTACAGCAAAAACCAAGATAAACGATGACTTACCTCATGATGTTTATATTCTATTGGGAGGGAAAGAAAATCAGAAATATAGATACATATAAACAAATAAATGAAATAACACCAAGTAAGAACAAGTGCTCTAAGCAAATGAGACAGGGAAATGTGTTAGAGGGTGACGATGGATAGGAAATATTCATCAGAGTCTCAGCAGGTGGTATGGGTTGAATTGTGTCCCTGCCCTGCCCCCATTCATATGAAGTCCTAACCCCCCTCCACCTCTATTTGGCAATAGAGTCACTGCCGTCCTAATTAGTGAGGATGAGGTCATTAGGGTGGACCATAATCCAATATGACTGTTGTCCTTACAAAAAGGAGAAACGTGGACACAGACAGCACACAGGGAGAATGCCATGTGAAGGTGAAGGCAGAGACAGGGTGATGCTTCTGTGAACTAAGAAATGCCAATGATTGCCAGCACACCACCAGAGGCTAAAAGAGAGGCATGGAATAGATTCTCCCTCCCAGCTCTCAGAAGGAACCAGCCCTGCTGACACCTAGATCTTGGACATCCAGCCTCCAGAACTGTGAAACAATACGTTTTTGTCATTGTTCTTTAAGCCACCCAATTTGTGTTATTTTTGTTACGGCAGCAAAACTAATACAGCAGGAAATGGGCAGCCCATTCAAGGTGAAAGAGAGTTCAATGAAGGGAAACCAATGAAGGATGGTGAAACACCCCAAGCCTAAAATAGGAGTGACTATTACACCTAGACCTGAAGGGATGAGAGAAAGGAGGCGTTAGCAGGACTTTGTGGGGCCTACAGCTACAGAAGAGCCTGTTGGAAGCTTTGGTAGCTCAGCATGGGGGAAGCCAGGGAAATACATGCCCAGATCTTCCTTACTTCCTGCCCTCCTATTTCCTGCCATTGCTTCCCGTTGGCAAAATCCAACGGAAAGAGAGAACAAGAAGTCCTGGTTGATGTATCCCATGAAGGTCAGCTTTCTGGGGGACAGAGTAGGCTGGAGAAGGATGGTCAGTGAATCTGGAGGAGCAAATGGGAAATATTGAAATGTGGTTGGTTAGAGGAGGGCTTTTCGAGGTGATCATATTTGAGCTGAGGGAAATGTATTCCTGCGTAGGGAACGGCAAGTATAAAGGTCCTGAGATGGGAATGACCTAAGCATATTTGAGAAACAGAAAGAGAGCCAGAGCGCCCTGTGTAGTGTAGTGAGCACAGGGGAGCCTGCACATGATGAGCTCAGAGAGGAGGACAACAGTTGAAACATCCAAGGCCTTGTGGGTGACAGGACGTTTAGATTTTACTCTAAGAGTCATGGGAAACAGGTAGAGAATTTTAAGTTAGTGGGATGCAGTGTGATGTGTATTTCGAAAGGATCACTTTAACTGCCTCATGGAGCCTGGGTTGTAAGGAGGTGAGTGTAGAAGCAGGAAGTGATAGCAGTGACCAGATGAGACATGATGGTGGCTTGGCTAAAGGTGGCAGAAAAGGAGGTGGAGGGAAGTGGACAGCCTGAGGGACTATGTCACAAAAAGGGATGACAAGGCTTGTTCTTGGTTTGCATGTAAGAAGAGAGGAAAAAAGGGGAATCAAGATTGACATTTAAGTTTTTGAGTGGATCATCATGATATTTACTGATTTAGTGAACTCAGGGGAAACACAAATTTGATAGAAAAACTGTGAGTTATGATTGGAATACATTGTTTTTAATAGTCTATGAATTTCCAAATAAAGATGTCAATTAACAATTGGCTATGAGTCTAAATCTCAGGGGAGAAGTTAGGGCCGGAAATATAAACTTGATGTATTATTTCAAGCATATATATGAGATTGTTAGACTTGACTAGTGCAGAATTACACATACAGGAGAGACATATTTTTCTGGCAATATGGAAAGCTAGAGATTTTGAAACTCATGTCTGCTACATGACATCTAAAAATACTCAGTGAGAAAAAAAAAACCTTTTGAAATAATCAAATGAACCTTTAAAAAGCTAATGGAAATTGTCTGAGGTTTGGAATAAAGAGGAACAGGAGAACCTGAAGGTAAATGTCATGGGCTGCAAGTTTGTGTCCTCCACGAATTCGCATGTTGAAGCCCTAGCCCCCAATGTGGCTACATTTGAAGGTGGGACCTTTAAGGAAGTAATTAGGTTAAATGAGGTCATAAGAGCAGGGCCCTGATCTGACAATGATTAGTTTCCCTAGAAGAAGAAACACCAGTGAGCTCACTCTGTGCTCCCTCGGCTCATGCGTGCTCTGAGGAAATGCAGTGTGAGGACCAGTGAGAAGGCAGGAAGAGGGCCCTCACCAGAAATGAAATCAGCAGGAGCCTTGATCGATACCAAGTAATGGTGAAGATGTAAAGTACTCGGACTTCTCATTCATTGTTGCTGGGAATGCTAAATGGCATAGCCTCTTTTGAAGAGAGTTTAGAAGTTTCCCAATAAAGATAAACACATATTTGTCATGTGACCCAGCAGTCTCACTGCTATGTATTTACTCAAGAGAAACGAAAATATATATTCACTCAAAACCTGGTACATGAATGTTTATAGCAACTTTATTCATAATTACCTCACACTGGAAATAATCCAGATGTCTTTCAATTGATGAATAGAAAAACAAACTGTGGTACGTCCATACAATGGAATACTATTCAACAACAAAAAGTAGTGCACTGCTGATGCACAAACAACATAAACGGATCTTAATTGCATTATGCTGAATGACAGAAGCCACTCCAGAAAGGCTACATATTCTTCGATACCATTTAAATGGCATTCTGAAAAAGGCAAAACTATAGTGGTTGACAGGGGATGAGGGTGAGAGGAGAGATTGATTAAAAAAAGACAGCATGAGGAAATTTGGCGGGGGGAGGTTGGTGATCAAAGTCTTCTATATCTTGTCTGCTGTAGTGGTTACAGGACTATACATTTATCAAGTCTCATAGAACTGTACACCAAAAAGAGTGAATTTTAGTGAGTATAAATTAAAAAATAAAATTTTAAAAATTAATGTGCCAGCCTGAGCAAGAGTGAGACCCCGTCTCTATAAAAAATCGAAAAATTAGCCAGGCATGGTGGTGAGCACCTGTAGTCCCAGCTACTTGGGAGGCTGAGGTAGGAGGATGGCTTGAGTCCAGGAGTTTGAGGTTGCAGTGAGCTAGGCTGATGTCACTGCACTCTAGCTGGGGCAACACAGTGAGACCCTGTCTCAAACAAAAAGTAACAATAATAATTAATAGGGAAAAATTCCATGAGTCTGGTAGGGCGAGAGATTGGGAATTAAAAGAAACAATGAAGTAGTTCTCATTTATGTCAGGGAATTAGGGAGATTCTGGGTTAAGTGACTTTAAGCTGAGCTGGGAAAGAAGAAGGAGTTAGGAGAGAAGGTGGGGGAAGAGGATTTCAGTCCGAGGAAATAGCTTACAGAAGTACAAAGCAAGGGAACATTTTTGGTTCTCAAAAGCTGAGAGAAAGCCATTGTCTTTGTAGCCCAGAGCACAAGGGCAAGAGTGATGAGACGTGAGACCCAAGCAGCTAAGCCTACAGAGACTAATGGACACTTAAGGATTTTGGCTTCTATCCAAGAACAATGTGGTTTTCCTAGCCATTAAGAGTAAAAGCATTAGATTGAGAATAGTGCTTTAAAAATAGGGCTATATGTTGGGGAATGAACTGGAGATAAGCAAGTGTAGAAGCTTGAAGATCTACTTGGTGAAATGTTGATGCTAGTATAAAGTAAAAAATGATCTGGGACATAATCCTTTTACAGGCTATAATTCATATCTTCCATCTGGAAAAAAATAGCATGTCTAACAAATCCTTATGCCAGTTTGTAATGAATTTTGATGGAATAAAAACTTGTTCTGGGTAACTAGTGACTCACACTGTTGATTATCAGCCGACTGCCAGTCAAGGACCTAGAGACCTTTAACAAGACTGTTCTTTCTGTATCTAGTCTAACCATGAATATCTATCCATTTTCTTTTTCTAGAAAATGTCCCTGCCAGGAATAAATATTTTAATTGACCTACAAGGGGCATTTTTTTCTTATATGCATGCAAGGTTTCAATACAATGTTGATACGTTTGTTTCAAAAAAAGATTTTAGCAACATTTCTGGATACAATATCAGTGTCCAAAAACTAATTGCCTTCCTAAATGTCATCAGGAAATCACTAACAGACATAAATTTTAAAAGATGCCATTTACCTGGAAGCCTAGCACGTTGGGAGGCCAAGGTGGAAGGATTGCTTGAGGCCAGGAGTGATGGGATTAAGACCACTGGGATTTAGGGATGCTGTGTCTGAGGCTGTGGGAGGGAAGGAGGTGAAGGAATTGCCTGAGCAGAAGCCTTACCTAAGGGCAGATGTTGACTGCCTAGTTGGGGGACGTATATCTGCGATCTGGGAGTACAGCAAAGCATGCTCCAGCCTCAGAGCCTAAGGGGTCTCATGCCTGAAAAGCCTCAGAGTGGCCTGACACAAAAACTTCTCATGGCTGTAGAGGTAGATTGCAATATGTCAGCTGGGGAGAAGTGTCCTAAGGCTTCCATTGTCAGAACACTGGGCCAAGTTCCTTCTCTCCCTTTCTCTCCACAATGCCTCAGTTAATATAAAACCAGCCTCCCAGTGAAAAGCATGTAGTTTCTTTGTTCCTTGATCAAATGGGTCGCAGCTACTGAAGTTAAAGATTGCTATCTATGTACATAGCATGTGCTTGGGATAAAATTAGTTTACCTTGGGACAGGGTTGTACCTACTGAAGAATTATGTGCTTTCACTTCTAGAAAGGAGAGGGTAATTAGCTAGGACACCTTGTGATTTCTGGGGAGCCCCAAGACTTTTGTTCATCGTATCCTGTGATTTTTTCACATGAGATTATTGTATCTTGCAGCATGGCAAAGAGAATAAAAAGCAAGTGCTGGGTTTCAGTCACCGCCACCTTGGCACCAGAGTGCTGGTGGTCCCCTGATATCCCTACACTCTTAAAATTATTCCTGTCTGTGCCTATGTCTCTGTTTCTTTCATCTCTTGCAATGCATTCTGCCCGGGGACCCTATCTTTATCAGGAACTTCGTGAACCCCTGATACATGAGTTCGAGATCAGCCTGAGCAAGAGGAAACCCCATCTCTACTAAAAATAGAAAAAATTAGCTGGGCATGGTGGTGCACACCTATAGTCCCAGCTACTCAGGAAGCTGAGGCAGGAGGATCACTTGAGCCCAGGAGTTTGAGGTAGAAGAATTGCAGTGAGCTATGATGATACCACTGTACTCTAGCCTGGGCAACAGAGCAAGATCCTGTCTCAAAAAAAAAAAAAAAAAAAATGCCATTTCCAATAGCAATAAAAGGGAATGTGGGAATAAGACAACAAAAAGTATGCAAGATCATTATGAAGAAATCATAAAACTTTATTGAAAGTGTATTAGTGTCCTTTATCTGCCATAACAAATGATCACAAACTTGGTGGCTTTTTTATTCTCTCACAGTTCTGAAGGTCAGAAGTCCATGATCACGATATTGGGAGGGCTGCACTCCCTCTGAAGGCCGTAGGGCAGAATTCCTTATTGCTTCTTCCAGCTTCTAGTGGCTCCAGGTGTTCCTTGGCTTGTGGCTGCATCACACCCATCTCTATCTCCATCTTCACGTGGCCTTCTGTGTGTCTGCGCTTCCTCCTCTTCTGTCTCTTATGACACTTGTATTAGAATTAAGGCCACCTGGATAATCCAGGATTATATAATCTTGAGATCATTAATTACATCTGCAAAGATCCTTTTCCAAGTAAGGTTTTATTCACAGGTTCCAGGGGTAAGAACACAGGCATGTCTTTTTGGGGCCACCATTCAACCCACTACTGCAGTAAAGAACCTAATAAATGGAGGGAGGTACTACCATGTTCACAGTTACCAAGACAAATATTGTAAAAATGTCAATCCTTGCCAAATTGATTGATTCCATATATATAAGTTATATGCCCCAAAAGTTTTTTGATGAAATCTGATGATTTGATTCTAAAGAAACAGCCAAGATATTTTTTAAAAGAACTGAGTTAGGCGATGTAACCAAGTAGATATCAAGATTATTTGAAACTATATTTTATTTGATAAAATATAAAATAAAACTTCCTTGAACACGTAGCATCTACACAAAGATAAATATACATATATGTTGAAGCCTGATGTATGGAAGATGTGGCATTGCTGATGGTGGACAAAGAATGGCTTTTTATTAAATGCACGTGCAGCAATAGGTTATCCACATGGATAAAGCTGAGTTGGACCCTGCCTCACATGATCTTCAGACACCAATCCAGATGTATTAAAGGCTTGCACATGAAAGCCAAAACTTTAATACTATTCGAAAAAAATTTAGGAAATTATCTTCATGACATCAGAGCAGGCAATGATTTCTGTACTAATAGTAAAAGACAAAGATGATAAATTTGACTACATTAAAATTGAGAATTTTTATAAATAAAAAGATTAAAAAGATGAGCTGCAAACTTGGAGAAGACATTTGCAATTCATGCAACAAAAGATTTATAGCCAGAATATAGAATTTTTCTGAATAATTTAAGAAAAATGCTAACAAGATATAGATATATTCTATCTCTATTTTTATTATATATTATATTATATATATTAGGATATATTCTAATATAAAATTGGGCAAAATACATGAACATGCATTATGAAAAAGGAACATGCATTATGAACATGCATTTGCAAACATGCTTTTGGAAATATTATACAAATTAAAACATGAATGAGATACTGCTTTCAACCCACTAGGTTAGTAAAAAAATTGAAAAGTTGTATTTTGTTGGGCCTGAGGAGCAACAGAAACTCTTGGTGGTGGTGTATACTGGTCAAGCATTTTGGATAACAAGGTGGCATTATCTAGTAAATATCAACTTGCACACACCCTGTGACCCAGCAATCTCTTCCCAAGGGTAGACTTTGGGGCCTAGAGAACCTCTTGGACTGTGGACACAGACATGTGCAAGAATGTTCACAGAAGCACAGTATCCTTGTAATAACAAATAACTGGAAACAAATCACACTTCTATAGAATATAGGAAAATGGACAAACAATGATGTAGTCATGCAATGGAACACTGTAGAACTATGGAGATGAATAAACTACAGCTGTTCACATGAGCATGGAGGACTCTGAGACATAATATTAAGTGAAGGGGGAAAAGTATGCCTTAGAATAACACATTCAAGTTTTATAAAGTTTACGATTTATTTTTTATAACACCAACACGCAAAACCAGATGCTATCTGCTGTGTCATAAATTGGGCAATGGACAGGGCTGAGACTAAGCAAAGGTAAGCAAGTCACTCGCTTCAGGGGCAAAATTTAAAGGGGGTGTCAAAAAACTCAGTAATCAAGATAAATCATATTTTAATGCTATATTTTAAAAAATCACATCAACAAACCACAGCCCTCAGGCCAGCCATCTGTTTTTGTAAATAAAATTATATATGAACCAGGGCTGGGGTTAGGGTAAGACAATTAAGTCAGGGATATAGAACTATAAGGGCAGATTCTCTCTTTATTTAAAAGTGTCATATTTTTGTTCATCATGGATTTTTTTATGTTAATTTTGATTTTTAAAATATTGCATTAAAATATGATTTACCTTGATTATGAGTCTTTTCGTGACTCCTTAAATTTTGCACCCAAGACAAGTGCCTGACTTGCCCCACCCTGGCCCTGGCCCTGGATGGGTTGGTTTTACCATTATGCTTCATAAGTTGCAAAACTCTTACATGTATTCTTTTGAGTTTACCCAGTACTTCAACTTTTCAAAATTAAATTACCAAAATAAAGAAGAAAAAAAGGTTAAGGAAAGAATTCTGGAAGTGCTCCAAATTTTAGTAATCTGGAAGAGGAAATGTTGCAAGCAAAGGAGTCCAAGAAGGAGAAGCCCACAAGGTAAGAGGAAAAACAGACTGTGGCATTTTCCGAGTGGTAATATTCTCAAGTCTTTTGGGTCAAGGCAGCTGCTCCTACAAATAGCTAGACAATCACCTGTGAAATATGCCCCCTTTCAATCACCTAGACCCTGCCTTCCGAAATCTCACCTAGTAATAGCCTAGCTGCAAGAAGAAAACACGTTGTGCATTCATGTACATGAAACATAAATTATAACGTAAAATTATGAAAAGCTCTATTTTTGCACAAAGGTTTGGTTTTTGTTTTTAGCATTTTGAGTTGTCAACATGGCATGCTGAATTCATTTGAGCAATTGCTCTGCCTTGTTCTGTCTTACTTTGCTGACTAGTGTATTCCTTTTAGGTTTCAAGCCTTAGGTCAAGTGCAGTCAGTCTACTCTTGGAAGTCTTTCTTGCGGTCAGTTCTTCTTGTTTTTCACATGCCATAATTGGCCCTGGAACCATGTGGGCAAAAAAGTCTTGAGGTATGCTTTGAATGGAAGGACCAACCTGGAAGTGAAGGGAACAAATATGGGATCTCAGATGATTTAAGACAATGGGAAAAGTCCCTTGGTGGAAGAACTTCTGGTTATGTCTGAGCTGGTTACAATAGAAATGGTCAAAAATATGGACCAAAATTTGGAATAAAAACGAATGAAAGAGAAGTAGGTTATGAATAATTCTGAGGACTGTATTTAGACACTGGACAACGCCAGACTCCTTTCTTTCCTTCCTTCCTCCCTCCTGCCCTCCCTTCCTCTTCCTTCCTCTTCCTTCAACATTTATTGAGCACCTACTACATGCCAAGTGCTGATTTAGAGACATGGGCCGCTAAGATTAATAAGATATGACACAACTTAGGAATGCTGCCCTTTTTTGTCAATTCTAATTTGTACATTTTTTTCACATTGTACTATCTCTGAAATTGGACTATGTCTTATAAGCATATCATAGTTTAATTGATAGAATTTTTCTTTATATCTTTCAATTGAAAGTAACTTAGATTTGGTAAAATACTGTATGTAAAAGCTCTGCCTACCCATCTGTGACAATCTGACTTTTTTTTTTTTTTTTTGAAACAGAGTCTCACTCTGTTGCCCAGGCTAGAGTGAGTGCCGTGGCGTCAGCCTAGCTCACAGCAACCTCAAACTCCTGAGCTCAAGGGATCCTCCTGTCTCAGCCTCCCGAGTAGCTGGGACTACAGGTATGTGCCACCATGCCTGGCTAATTTTTTCTATATATATTTTTAGCTGTCTATATAATTTCTTTCTATTTTTAGTAGAGATGGGGTCTCGCTCTTGCTCAGGCTGGTCTCCAACTCCTGAGCTCAAACGATCTGCCCACCTCGGCCTCCCAGAGTGCTAGGATTACAGGCGTGAGCCACCGCGCCCGGCCTCAATCTGACTTTTTAACTTTACTCAACAGCCATATGTTGGTTTACAGCCCCCTGCATGGCTTCCTCTACAAATCCCAAATAGGGTGATAGGCAACGAACTTCTTGCTCTTGTTCCTCAATTCATACCATCTCTTTACACAAACAAACCTTACAGAGGTGAACTCTGAACCACACCACTCCTTCCCCTCTTCTCTTCCATCATCCAACCTTTAACCCCAGGCAGAAAAAAAATATGTGGACTTTCACTTTTCCTATATCATATCATCCTTTAACATGATTCTGATCTGTTGTTAAACTGTAACGATGAACATTAGGATCTTTTCTACTCTATGGGAGGAACTCTATGCTCTTTTTTTTTTTTTTTTTTTACAGAGTGTCGCTTTGTTGCCCTGGCTAGAGTGAGTGCCATGGTGTCAGCCTAGCTCACAGCAACCTCAAACTCCTGGGCTCAAGCGATCCTACTGCCTCAGCCTCTCAGGTAGCTGGGACTACAAGCATGTGCCACCATGCCCGACTAATTTTTTCTATATATACTTTAGTTGGCCAGATAATTTATTTCCATTTTTAGTAGAGATGGGGTCTTGCTCTTGCTCAGGCTGGTCTCAAATTCCTGACCTCGAGCTATCCATCTGCCTCGGCCTCCCAGAGTGCTAGGATTACAGGCGTGAGCCATCGTGCCCGGCCACTATGCTCTTATTTGTAGAAATTAATTCTTGATATGTTAGATGGGAACCACAAGAATTTAGCAAAACTTATTTAGCAACTGTTTTCTGCCCTGAATTTATAAGTCTCACAAGGGTGAGAGGCTGTCAGAAACATGATCTGTGGCAGAGGAGGGGAGGATTAAAATGTGTCAGTGTAATAGTTGCAAAAGTATGATCTCTTCTGTGCTCATTTCTTTTTTTCCTCTTATTGTTTTAGTAAGAATATTGAGAACCATGTTAAATATTCCAAACTTCAATGGAAATATACGTAGGCTTCACTTAAGTATGGTCCTGACTGCTTTTTCAAAAAAAAAAGAAAAAAAGAAAAAGAAAAACAAACAAAAACATCTTTATTAAGAAAAAGTCTCAGTTTAGAGATTTCATCACAAAATGATGTTGATTTATATCAAATGCATTTCACAGATATATCAACTCTATCAAATCATCATAAATTTTTCTCCTTTGACATATTGATACACTATTATAGATTTTCTAAGATGGAATGATCCTTGCTTTACTAAAATAAATATTGTCATAATGCATTCTTGTGTTATTTTTGTATGCATTTGATTTTCTAGTGTTTTATTTCTGCTTTTTCCATCTACATAAAGTGAAATTATTCTACATGGAGTGTGTGTGTGTCTGTGTGTGTGTATGTGTGTGTGTGTGTCTGTGTGTGTGTGTGTTTGCTATTTTGGTCAGGTTTGCTCTCACCATTATGGAAATTCTTAAAATAAATTGGAAAGCTTTCCATTTTTTTTTAGATGCTGTAAAATTTCAAATTCATTCTCTGCTTCTTATAAAAGGTATGACTTTGGGCAAGTTGCTTTACTCGTTTTTAAATTTCTTTTATCAAAATTAAATACTTGAGCTTTTCCTACTTTTGAAATAAATTTTATATTTATAAATTTTATGTTATTTATAATTTATATTTTCCTCCAAGAATTTCAAATATATTAACAGATGTACATAAAGGATTTTTATTTTATTTTATTTTTTTTGAGACAGAGTCTGGCTCTGTTGCCCGGGCTAGAGTGCAGTGACGTCAGCCTAGCTCACAGCAACCTCAAACTCCTGGGCTCAAGTGATCCTTCTGCCTCAGCCTCCTGAGTAGCTGGGACTACAGGCATGCGCCACCATGCCCGGCTAGTTTTTTCTATATATTTTTAGTTGTCTGGCTAATTTCTTTCTATTTTTTAGTAGAGATGGGGTCTTGCTCTTGCTCAGGCTGGTCTCAAATTCCTGACCTCGAGCGATTCTCCCGCCTCGGCCTCCCAAAGTGCTAGGATTACAGGTGAGAGCCACTGCACTTGGCCTATTTCTTTTAAACTGACTCTGACAGTTCTGTTAGATATGTATTGAACCTTCTGGATTTATTCTCCACAGCTCTTTTTTTTTTTGCCCTTTTTATTTCTTTATTTTTTTTTCCTAAATTCTGGGAGGATTGCTTGGGACTCGGGTTCTAATTCATTGATTTGTTTGAAACTTGGCTGACTACTTATTTTGGTGTCTAAGATGCAAAATCCTCTTCAATTAGTGAGAGTTTCCAAAATTTCATATAGGGATATTTGATCTCGTTACTAAGATTGGTAGCTTTTTTGACTTGCACTAACTTTTCTTATTTCCAGCATTTACTGAATTAAAGAGGGAGATCAGATTTTGTCCAGTACCAGTAGTTTGAGTTCTTTTAGAGATTATGTGGGTTTGAATGTCCAGATAAACCAAGACAAAGGGAAGGGGAAAATATTTCAATTTACTGTGCTTTTACTTTTCTGGTTCAGAAATCCAGCAGCCTAAGGGTAGAAGAAAGAGAAAAAGAGTCTGTCCTCCGGCCAAAGAGTTCCTTTTGAAAGTTCGTGGTGTCAGCCTGAGGTCAGCTAGAGCAGCAGCTCCACTATTTTTCTGGCAGAATTGACTTCATTGGGAGAGAGCTGCACCAGCCCCTGCCCATTTCTCAGCATGGCAGTCCATGTTCAGCAAAAAGTATCTGAAAGGACCACAAGATCCCCACGCCTTGTGGCCCTGGCATGCAACGCATTCCGCAAAGGTGAAGGCTGATTCCCACATACCCCTTATGAGGCCACCAATGGCCAATTGTTACCTCCAGCCCTTGCTATTGCAATGAAGGTTACAGTCAGATTTTGCTGAGGTCTCTTTTCAATTTCCAGACTACATAGAAATCCCCGGTGATGGGTCTTTTCTTCATGGTCTCATCTTATGGTCTTTAGCAAAGATTCCTCCATTTCTTGATTATCAGCAGTGCTATAAGATGTTACCTATTTATAATATCTGTAAGTTATTTCAATAGAAAAATTGGATGGAATAAAGGGTAGTTAAATGTGTCCTCAAGTTGCCATTTTTAACTGAAAGCCATCCCTGTTTTTATGAAATCTGGGACAACTACCAAATTAACACCCACATGTACTAGTAATGGCTGGCAGAGTAGGGAACCGGGGGCAGAAGATTTATGCTATATTCTCATTCCATTTCTCAGTCATCACCTACAAGCAGATGTCTTCTACAAGAACATCAATTTAGTGGCCAAGAGTATCTTGGAAAGAGGAAGCTATGATATTTTCCACAATGCTTGGTCTTCCAATCTTTTTGATGTCTAGAAGTCACCAGATGAATTAAATGTTCAAAAATGGTCTGTTGCTTTTTCCATTCTGCTGTCCCATTTGTTGCTGCTATCAGGGCCCTTCAGGAACACAGGTGGATACCTTTATAAAACCTCTGTTCTACCTACTGTAAACCATTTCATGTTAATAAGATTTATCTTCAGGTGGATGGAAATTCAAACCATTCCTCCCGTATGTGTGAATTTTTTTCTTTTAAATTTAGATGGTCAGCATCCCATTGCACATGCTCATCAAACTAGACTATGGAATTTTGGCAAACATTCCCAGGTTGTAAAAGTGACAGGCCGGGCACAGTGGCTCACACCTGTAATCTCAGCATTTTGGGAGGCCGAGGCAGGAGGATCGCCTGAGCCCAGGAGTTTGAGACCAGCCTAGGTAACATAGCAAGACTCGTCTCTACAAAATATAGAAAAATTAGCCAGGTATGGTGGCACGTGCCTGTAGTCCCACCAATTTGGGGGCTGAGGCAGGAAGATCACTTGAGTCCCAGAGTCTGAGGTTGCAGTGAGCTGTGATGACACCACTGCACTTCTAGCCTAGGCAACAGAACAAGACCCTGCCTCAAAACAAAACAAAACAAGAAGAGTGACATCAAAGTTTTCTTTTAAAATTCTAGAAAAACATAAATAGCATATCATTTAACATTTAGGTTCTATTTCCCAGATAATTTCTTCTTCAGGTCCTGGATGAATTTCCTCTTATCTCCCACTAACCATGAAGAACTAAGCAGTGCTCAAATTTAGTGAGTTAGGAGCAAAAATTTCAGAAGCTTAGCATTTGGTCAAAGCCCTAGAACTATAGCAAGAAGAGGAAGTATGCCAAGATTTCAGTTACTTCTGAGAGGCAATAGGAGAAAGGACACTTGATTAGAAAATCTCATTAATGACTGAGGTTTGATACGGTGCTACCGTCCGGACTTGGTTCAAGAATACCTAGATGGTGTGACATTTAATGTGACATGTACCCAGTGCTACTCGGTGAAGACTGCCAGGGTCCATTTTATTCTAACACTTTTGAACAAAATCAAACTAAATTAATAGATGACTAAACAAATTTGACTAGTCACTGGAGTAATAGTGTTTGATACTGATGTTAAAGGTAGTTATTACCAATTCAGCAAACATTCGTTGAGTGACTACCATGTACCTTAGCCTATTGTGCTAAGGCTGGTGTATACCAAGATGTAGAAGACATCCCCACCAAAAAGCTGATAATTTAGGGAGAGGATGATAGTAAGAAGAGGAGCTTATGGAATTCTGTGATTCTACCAATTGGGTTTCATCTAACTTTTTAATAGATATTGATATTTGTAAACTTTTTATTTTAGGAAATTACAAACATATATAAAAATGGAGAAAATAGTGTAATGAACCTGATGTATTCATCACCGGGCTTCAAAAATTATTAGTACGTGGGTCAAGCTTTTTTCATCTATGTGCCCTCAACTCTGCCCTCCTTGAGATTATTTTGAAGCAAAGCCTGAATATCATATCATTTCCTCCATAAATATTTCAATATATATCTGTACAAAATAAAAACTCTTTTTGACATACGATAGCATTATCACATGTAAACAAATTTACAATAATTCATCAATGTCATCACATAAATGCTCACATTGAACTGATTGCCCTACTTAAAAATTTTTTTACAGTGTTTTGAATTGTAATTCAAGTAAGGTCCATAGTTTGTCACTGGTTGATAAGTACATGAATCTATAGTATACTCCTCCATCTCTTTTTTCTGGAATTTTTTTATTGTTGTTTATTTTATGTTTTCCCATAGTGTGGATTTTGTTGATTACATCCCCAATGGTATGGTTTCTTTATTTGCTGTATTGCCTATAAATTGGCAATTAGATTTAGAGGCTCAATTTGCTTCAGGTTGAGGTTATTTTTACCATTACCTCATAGGTGGTATATTTTGGTGGTATATATATTTACCATTACCTCATAGGTGGTATATATAGATGGTATATTTTGCATCGTGAAGAATATATTGTCTTAATGTCTCTCTTTTAGTGACATTATTAGAGGTTACAAAATCGTAGTACTCTAATTTTATCATTCCTTTTCATTAACTCATAAAAATACTTCTATGAAGAGAAATGTCCCTCCATTAACTATTTGGCTATTATGAAAAACAGACTGGATAAGAAAAGGCAGAAAAGTTTCAATTCTTTTCCTTCATCATATCTCAAAGTAATGAAAAGTTCCCCTGACATCTTTCAAAGGTGATCAATTAGCTTAGTTTTAATATAGTTATAAACTCAAGGTTTTGAAAGTGTTTGAAGCACTTCAGTCCATGGAAGTTATTATGCTTTTTAATGCTCAAATTTCCTATTTTAGCCCAGTGGAGCATATTTAGGTTGCTTCCTGAGTTCTTTTGACACACCCTGTGGTTTTCAGTAGCTTCTTTGATTTTTTAAATAACAAGATGTTTGAGCATATCTTTTACATTCCCTGCCCTAGATCCAGGACTAATCATTTTTTCAAAGAGCCCTGGTTGCTTTAATAGGGAAATAATATTTAGAGATCATAATCTGGACACTAGGGGTGCTTCTCATCTCTGAGTTGGTCATTGGTTCTTTGATTTTTCAGTGGTTCAAGTTAGGGACTATGTTTGCTTTTTGTTGTTATTAAGATAAAACAAGGTCAGGCATGGTAGCTCACACCTGTAATCCCTGCACTTTGGGAGGCCGAGGTGGGAGGGTCGCTTGAGACCCGGAATTCTAGACCAGTCAGAGCAATATAATGAGACCCCCATCTTTACAAAAAATGGAAAAATCAGCTGTGTGCGGCGGTGTGCTTCTGTAGTCCCAGCTACTCAGGGGAGGCTGAGGCAGGAGAATCACATGAGCCCAGGAGTTGAGGTTGTAGTGAGCTATGATGACACCACTACACTCTAGCCTGAGTGACAGAGTAAGACCATGTCTCAAGAAAACCCACAAAAGATAAAACACATCATGAATTTACTTTCAATTTCAAGTTGTGGCTAGGTTTTTATTTAGCCTCATCAATTATACATCTGTATTTCCTAGCAATGACACACAAAAAATTCTCAGTTCTCTGTAATACTACCATAATTAGACATTTGTTTTTTCCCATATGCATACAGCCATCTCTGAAAACAATACAGACATCGCCACCACCAATATGATTCCTGAACACAGTTGAAGTTTTTTCCCCCCCTGGCTCTTTTGTTTTTAGGATATATCTCTAATGTACGTCTCTAAGAATATATAGTTATTGTGTTTTAAAGCCCTCTCTCTTTTGATTATTCTACCATCTAGATTTATAATTTAGGTTCATTTGTTTCCTATTACTTTCACATTCAGAAGTTACTTTTATTATTTAATTTTGTTTTTATTTTTATGTAAAATATTTAGATAGTTCTAAAGCCAAATCTACAAAGCAAGGTATATTTAGAAAAGTCTGGATTCTATTTCTGTTCCCTCTACCATGTTCCCTCCCTCTTCCTGTTAGTAACCATTTAAATAATTGTTCATCTTTTCATTCTTTTTAAAATATTAGCAATATATAAAATATAAATATGTGAACATTTGTATGTAAATATTTATTTATAATAATAGATATAAATTATTATTATTTATAACAATAGATATATAAGATATATTTATTTGGACCTTTGAGCCCAGCTCATCTCCAGTTGAATCTGATTGAGTTGAAGACTCACACGGAGAAAAGAACTACTCAGCTGAATCCTGCCCCAGTTCCTGTCTCACACAATCATGAGGAATAATAATCATTTTTTTAAGTAACTATGTTTTAGGGTGATTTGTTCTGCAGTGATAGATAACAGATACAACAATATATCCTGGTGCTCATGCCATAATAGTGTATAGAGATAGTAGTATTTATTTATTTTAAAGACTTAATTTTTTAAAAGTGGTTTTAGGTTCATGGTAACATTGAGAGGAAGGTATAGAGATATTCCCTATATCTCCGACCCTTACACATGCATAGCCTCCCCTGTTACCAAACTCCCCCCCCAAAGTGGTACATTTGTTAAATTGGGGAACCTACACTGACACATGATAATCACCCAAAGTCCACAGTTTTACAATAGGATGTTCACTCTTGGTGTTGCGCATTCTATGGGTTAGGCCAAATGTATACAGCACAGTTTCACTGCCCTAGATATACTCTGTGTTCCTCCTATTCAACCCACTTTTCCCCAATCCTTGGCAACTACTGATCTTTCTTACTGTCTCCCTAGTTTTACCATTTCCAGAATGTCATATAGTTGATATCATACAGTATTTCCAGATTAGCTTCTTCCACATAGTAATACCCAATATGCATTTAAGGTTCCTCTATGTCTTTTCATGGCTTGATAGCTCATTTCTTTTTAGCACTGAATAATATTCCATTGCGTAGATGTAACACCACAGTTTATCATCCATTCACCTGCTGAAAGACATCTTGATTGCTTTCAAGTTTTGGCAACTACGAATAAAGTTGCTTAAACATTGTGTGCAGGTTATTACGTGAACATGGATTTTCACCTCCTTTTGGTAAAAACCAAGAGTGTGTTTAGTTTTATAAGAAACCGCTGTCTTCCAAAGGGGCTGTACCATTTTGCATTCCCACCAGCAATGAATGAGAGTTTCTGTTGCTTCACATTCTCACCAGCACTTGGTGTTGTCAGTGTTCTGGATTCTGGCCATTGTAGTAGATGTGTAGTGGTATGTCACTGTTGTTTTAATTTGCATTCCCCAGATGACATATGACGTGGAGTATCTCTTTGTATGCTTATTTGCCATCTGTATATGTTCTTTGGTGAGGGTCTGTTAAGATCTTTGATACATTTTTTAATTCAGTTGTTTTCCTATTGTTGAGTTTTAAGAGTGCTTTATATATTTTAGATAACAATCCTTTATCAGATATATCTTTTGCAATTTTTTTCTCCAATCTGTGGCTTGTCTTTTCATTCTCTTGACAATGTCTTTCATAGAGCAGAAATTTTTAATTTTAGTAAAGTCCAACTTATCAATTTATTCTTTCATGGATTGTACCTTTGGTGTTGTTAATATTTATTTTTTAATATGTATCAGGAAATATCATTTTTTTTCTTTGAGAGTAACAGCTAGGCTGAAAAATCATTGGTATGACTGATTTATCAGAGGGCTTTGCCCCACAGGCAAACATGATCACACTCTTCTTCTTCTGCCCTTGAACTCCAGGATTTACACCAGCACCTCTCTGGGTTTTCAGGCCTTTAGACTTGGACTAAGCTATGCTACTGGCATCCCATGGTCTCCAGCTTGGAGACAGCCTGTTGTGGAACTTCTCGGCCTTCATAATCACATGAGCCAACTCCCCTAATAAATCCCCTCTCATATATCTATGTCTATATTTATATCTGTATCTATATCTGTATCTATCTATCCTGTTCTTTCTTTCTCTATGGAGAACCCTAACTAATGTACAGTTAGAGGAAGTCCCAAGAGGAATATTGGAGTGACACCAATGAATGATTAATTGAAAAACAACAACAAAAACAAAATAAGAAAGTGATATGAATGCATTTTTCCTGAGTTTGTGGAAAAGGCAATGCTAGTGATATCTAGAGTATAATATCCCATAACCAAGAGACCAAATCACATACCTCCTTGTGTCTGACAAAATATTTAGTGCATATTGGGCATTTAGGAATACTGAATCAATCTATGTCAGGTCTTCCTAAATGAACAAGCAGGGTTTAGCTATCAGAATCTCCAGAGCAACTTTTTAAAAATATAGAGGTTTAGGCTTTAGCCTATGTACTGAATCAGAATCTTTGGGATATGGAGTCTGAGAATCTCTCTCTCTCTCTCTCTCTCTCTCTATATATGTGTGTGTGTGTGTGTGTATAAATATATATATATATATTTTTTTTTTTTGAGAAAGAGTCTTGCTCTGTTGGCTAGGCTAGAGTGCAGTGGCATCAGCCTAGCTCACAGCAACCTCAAACTCCTGGGCTCAAGCGATCCTCCTGCCTCAGCCTCCTGAGTAGCTGGGACTACAGATGTGTGCCACCATGCCCAGCTAATTTTTTCTATTTTTAGTAGAGACAGGGTCTTGCTCTTGCTCAGGCTGGTCTCAAACTCCTGAGCTCAAGCGATCCTCCCCCGCCTTGGCATCCCAGAGTGCTAGGATTACAGGCGTGAGCCACCACAATCGGCCGAGAATCTATATTAAATAAAAGTCCCTCAGGTAGATTCTAATGTTCAGCTATGATTGGGGACCAGTAGTAGATAATAAGAATATAAAGAAAATTTATTTTAACCCCCGGGGAAGTGGAAAAGATCCTGTTTCCTCAGCATCCTGGTCAGTGTTTCCAAATTCACCTTCTTTCCTTTGACTCTCTGAAAACAATATTCATAGATCAAAATTGAAAGCCAGGAGATTATTGACATTGTTGCTATGTATCATGCCGTCTGTTTGAGAATGTTTCCAGGTTCTCACTGATGTTTGGCAGTCTTGCCAGCACATCCTAAATTAAATAAAATAGCTGCTTCTCCTAGGAGGGCATTGGAATGACTCCAGCCAAGAGTCGATCCAGTAACAAACAATTTAATCTATGATGGTATAAAAAGCCTCAGACTCAGAATATGTGTTATTAGGAAGAATCCAACAGAGATTGAGGTGTGCTAAAATGAATGTTCTCTTCTCCTTTCTTTGCCCACTGCACACACACACCTACCTCATATTTTCATAGATCCTCACAGCCAGAATACTCAGCAAGAAATCACTTGGTCTATTATGTGGACTTTTAGGTTATTTTGAATGAAAAATATAACCAGAAACTATTGTAATCTTAAAGGGTGAAGATGCCTCAACAGTCCTTGTAAGGTTAGAGGAACTCAAGAAAAAAGAAGACAGGGTCCTTTATACAGAGATTTATGCTACTGTCCGTACACTGCAGTGTTTCTAAACTCTAAAATGGACTTAGTAATAGGAGTCGACCTTCCCTACCACAAGTCACCTAGTTCCCCTCTTGAGTAAGTTAGGGTTAGCTTTAGCTATGAATGAAATAAACTCCTTTGTACTAATGACTGAAACAACATAGGCATTTATTTCTCTCCCACAAAAACAAACTCCAGAGGCGAGCCGTCCAAGGCTGGTGTGATGAGGCCACCATTATCGGGGACCCTGACTCTTTCTATGTCGTTGCTTTGCCATTGTCAAAACGTGGTGTTTCTCTCACGCTCTGAACAGGCTGCTTGAGTTCCAGGAATCAGGTCCACTATCTGGAACAAGAAGAGGATAAGAGCACAACCCCCCCTTTTAAGGACACACATTGGCTAGACATGAGCCATACTAGTTTGCCAAGAAAGCTGGGAAATGTAATGTTTCTGCCAGGTGGCCATGCGTTTAGCTCAAATCTGGGGATCCTTTACTAAGGAATAACTTATGAATAGGTAATCAGGGACAAATCACTGTTTTAACCCCTCCTCTTTATAAACAACTGTTGATATTAGTTTTCTGTGTAGCCTTTAGAGATAATCTATATAAATATACAAGGACAGGTGGAGCATCCCTAATCTAAAAATCTGAAACCTGAAATGCTCCAAAATCTGAAATTTGAACACCAACATGACATCACAAGTGGAAAATTCCATTTGTGCCCCCATAGTACTTTGAAATTAAAAACATACGTAAATAGTAATTGTTAACTTAAAAAGAAAGAAACTAGATAACATAGAAAAAAGTTCACATGTAATAGAAGTGTTATGCACAGAATGATGTCATTAAATCACATAGGGATGTAGGCAAAAAAAAAAAAAAGAAAAAGAAAGAAATGAGAAAGGAATCCAATTTTATGTTTTGCTAGATGCTTAATCAATTGTATCATCATTATTTATTGAATAACTCCTTTTTTCTACCCTGAATCAAAATGCCACCTTTATCATATTCTCAATTCTCATGTGTATCTCAGTCTATTTCTGTACTCTTCATTCTGTTGCATTGATCTGTCTATTCAGGCACCACTATCAAACTGTTTTAATTACTTATAGATTTATAATATATTTTCACATACAATATAAGGGTCAGTTACCTTTGTTTGTCATATTTTCATTTAATTCATCAGAATTATTCATTTATACTTTGTCAGAATTTTTCTAGCTATTCTGGCTTGTTTATTTTTCCAGTAAAATTCAGAATCTACTTGTTTAGTGCAAAAAAGTCTTGTTGACATTTATGAATAATTTAATAAAAAATAATATATTTGTGATGTTGAATCTTTGATTTGAAGTAGCATTTGAAAGATTTCTTTATATGGATTTTGCATTTTCATTGTTTGGTTTATTCCTGGGTGTATTTTTTCATTATTTGTAATCGGTTGTTTGCAAATGTAGAAAAAAATAGTTTTTGGCTGTTTTATTGATTTTTCTTATTGTCTGTAAGAGTTTTCAGTGCATTTTTCTGAGTTTCTCAGCTATAGTCATACATGCTGCAAATAATAATTTAAAAACTTCTTTTCTAATTTTTGTTCCCCTTGTTTCATTCTTTTGTCTAATTACATTAATTACATGGATAGAAGTTTCAGAACAAAATAAAATAATAGAAAAAATATTCCTTCAGATAAATCCTTTTTTGGAAACCAAATACATAAAACAGATTAACAGCGATATGCTATTCTGGCTGATGTAACTCTACCTCCTCTCCACTCTTACCCTGTGTGAGGATTCCTGGGGTTAATGAAACAGAGTTTGAAAGCCTCTGGCTGATCCTGTCTAGCACTGTTTTGCTGGTGAGAAATCAGACTTACAGAGATTAAAGATTTGCCCAAATTAAAAAAAAAGGGCACCCTTTTTAGGTAAAAATACTTTATAATGTGAAACAAATAAGTTCAATCTATTGTTATTTTCACTTCTTCAGTGATTCACTTATTTGACAAATAAATGCTAAGAACATAACACTATAGCTTCTAGTTTAGGGCAGGGATCAGCAAACTATAGCCCACTGGCCAAAATTTAGCCTACTCCCTGTTTTTATATGGCCTGTGATCCAAGAATAAAAATGACTTTTCAAATATTTTAAATGCTCAGAAAAAACCCTGAGGCCGGGTGCGGTGGCTCACGCCTGTAATCCTAGCACTCTGGGAGGCCGAGGCGGGCGGATTGTTTGAGCTCAGGCGTTCAAGACCAGCCTGAGCAAGAGCGAGACCCTGTCTCTACTAAAAATGGAAAGAAATTATATGGACAGCTAAAATACATATATAGAAAAATTAGCCGGGCATGGTGGCACATGCCTGTAGTCCCAGCTACTCAGGAGGCTGAGGCAGTAGAATTGCTTGAGCCCAGGAGTTTGAGGTTGCTGTGAGCTAGGCTGACGCCATGGCACTCTAGCCTGGGCAACAGAGTGAGACTCTGTCTCAAAAAAAAAAAAAAAAAAAAAAAAAACACCTGAAAGAATAATATTTTATGACACAAGAAAAATTCCATAAAATTCAAATTTTAGTATCTATACAGTTTTAATGGAACGCAGCCATGCTCACTGATTTATGTGTTGCCTATGATTAATTTCTTGCTATAGTAAAAGAAGTTGAGTAATTGTGACAGAGACCATATGGCCTGCAGAGCCTAAACTATTTATCTGGCCCTAAAAGATTTGCCAATCCCTGGTCTAGGGCAGTGGTTCTCAAAGTGTCAGGGTCATGGAGGACAGGCTAGCTCTTCCCGTCCATTTTTACGCCCATTTTGTGAGACAATCATGAAAATGAATGAAAACAACATGAGATGATAATTACTTCAGTGGCTGCAGGTGGGCAGTGGAAATAGGTAAGATAGCATCTAGATCCATCTGGCAGGAGCCAGGAAGTCTTCACCTCACGTGTTGACACTGAAGGAGGAGAAGGCATTTTCCTGCCGGAAGAGCAGAAAGTGAGAATCCCAGAGGAAGGCCAGAGACAGTTCAGGATGTTCACAGAACTGAACATTTCCCCCAAGAGACCAGATAAAATAGTGCTGAAGAAGATCAACACTGAAGCCCGTCTGTCACTTACTATCTGAGGGACCTGGCACAAGTCCTTTAACCTCTTGGTGCCTCAGTCTCCTTATCTGCAACTGGGTCTAACAACTATGCTTCAGTTTACTCATCTGCAAAATGGATTGTTATGATGGTCATTAAAACCAGTTTGAACAGTGCCTGGCACATACTAAGTAGATGTAAGAGTTCTTGTGATGGATAGAGAATGAAATCAGAGGGTGGAGGGGAAGAGACAGACTTGGAGAGGTAAGGGCTAGATCTTGAAGGGCTTGTGAGGTTGGATAAAACTTTGGTAAGTAATAAGCATCTGCGATGTGTTCACACCCTCTCATGTTGATTCTGGACGTTGCTATGTAATTTGATCTGGCCAACTGGACATTGGCAATAGGGATGCAAGCAGAGGTTTGATAAGTACATTGAAGCTTATCCTCTTGGAATTCTTCATAAAATCCCTATCTACCACATAAAGAGAGAGGTATGGTTATCCTGCTGGAGAGACCAGCCAGGCTCCATCATTTCCAGCTGTCCCAGTGGAGACGCCAGATGTCTAAGTAAAGCCATCTTGGGTTCCCAGGCCCAGTTGAGCTGTGAGATGACTGCAGCTACAAGAGTGACCCCGGGCAAGAACAGCAGAAGAACCACCTCCTGGAACCCAGCCCAGATTGGAAAATTATGATCAAATAAATGATTGTTGTTTGGACTCACCACAGAAATAGATAAGTGAAACATTAGCATTAAAAAATTTTGTATGTGGAAATGATCAGATTTGTATATATAAAACGAGACTTTGGTGGCAGTATGTGAGATGGCATGAGACTAAAAGAAGGGAGACTGTTAAGGATGTTATTTCAACAGTCCAAAAGAAAAATGGTAAAGAGTTGAATTAAAGCCATGGAAGGGAGGATGGAAAAAAGAGAAATGAGAAGTCTTCCTTCTCTGTGTGCCCATGAAAGACCCTTGTCCCCAGGTCCTGTGCCTTCCTCCGTCTTGCTTTACTTCCTTGATTTGGAGGAGCACATGTTCCAGTAGGTTCTTGGGAAAGGTTTCCTAAGAGGTATTTTGAGATCTTATGGTTCTGAAAATTTCAATATTCTACCTTTATATTTGATGATAGTTTGCCTGGAGGTGGACTTCTAGATGGGAAATAGTTTTCTATCAGAAATTTAAAGGCTTTGTTTCACGGTCCTACTTTAGTGCCATTTCAATTCATATACTGTTCTACATAATACATTCTTTGTTTCTTTCTGAAAGTATCAAAGATGTTTTATTATTCCTGGCATTTTGAAATTTCACAATGATGTGCCTTACTTCTCTCTTTCACTTTATTGCATTTCCCACTTATTGGACCTTCCAACCTGGATACTTGAGACCTTCAGCCACGGGAAATGTTCTAGTACTCTTTCTTTGATACTTTGCTCTATTTTCTCTTTATGGAACTTCTATTAATCTGATGTCGAAGCTCCTAAAATTATCATCTAATTTCCATATCCTTTATTTCCTGTTGTCATCCCTCTGACTTTTTAAACTTTTGGTGTGATTTGCCAAAGGGGAGACTTATTAAAGTCTGAGAGACTTACTTAAGCCACAGGAAATAAGTCAACAACAACAACAACAAAAATTCAAGAGAATTGAACACATGGGAAAGAGAAAAGGATATTGATAGAACAGGTTCTTGAAGGAGTTGGGAAAGAATGAGATGCTCAGACAGATTCACTAATTTTCTTTTTTTTTTTTTTTAATTTTTCTAAAGAGTTTGAATTTCAGCTTTGCCATTTATTTTTTTGTTTTGTTTTTGTTTTTGTTTTGTTTTGGAGACAGAGTCTCGCTCTGTTGCCCAGGGTAGAGTGCCGTGGCATCAGTCTAGCTCACAGCAACCTCAAACTCCTAGGCTCAAGCTATGCTCCTGCCCCAGCCTCCCGAGTAGCTGAGACTACAGGCATGTGCCACCATGCCCGGCTATTTTTTTCTCTATATATTTTTAGTTGTCCAGCTAATTTCTTTCTATTTTTAATAGAGACAGGGTCTCACTCTTGTTCAGGCTGGTCTTGAACTCCTGACCTTGTGAGGGATCCTCCTGCCTTGGCCTCCCAGAGTGCTAGGATTACAGGCGTGAGCCACCACGCATGGCCCACTAGTTTTCTTTTCTTTTCTTTTTTTTTTTTTTGAGACAGAGTCTCACTCTGTTGCCCGGGCTAGAGTGAGTGCCGTGGCGTCAGCCTAGCTCACAGCAACCTCAAACTCCTGAGCTCAAGTGATCCTCCTGTCTCAGCCTCCCGAGTAGCTGGGACTACAGGCATGCACCACCATGCCCGGCTAATTTTTTCTATATATATTTTTAGCTGTCCATATAATTTCTTTCTATTTTTAGTAGAGATGGGGTCTCGCTCTTGCTCAGGCTGGTCTCGAACTCCTGAGCTCAAACGATCCGCCCACCTCGGCCTCCCAGAGTGCTAGGATTACAGGCGTGAGCCACCACGCCTGGCCCACTAGTTTTCTTTAAGGAAAGGGAAAACCCTCTTCTCAGAGATGTGGTAAGTAAAGCTATGTATAGGCACTAACAGCAGCATTATGTAGTGTTTTAAATGTGGTCGCAGAGTCAAAGACATCTGTGTTTAAGTTCTGACTCTCCCAGTTGCTGACTCTATAACTGCAACCTTGATGTTGGATCTAAAAAATATATATATGTAAAATGTCCATGTATTATATATACACAGATAATATATACACACATATATATTTATATAAAAGGGGGTAGAGACATAACAATAATATACCTAGTTCATACAGTGTTGATGTTTTAAGAATTTTATGCCAAAATGATTACTTAAAAAATTTTAGGAGGAGAAGTACAGATAAAGTATATGGGCTCTGAAGTTATAATAATCTTTTTATTTTCTGATACCATATCTACAAACCTCTGTATTTCAGCCCATCGTTATATAGCCAGCATCTATTGAGTAGATTCCAGGCACTGTGATACTTAATCATAACAAACTCAATAAATATTAGCTACTATGATTATTTAGCATAGTACTTGGCACCTAGAAAGCACATTGTAGATATTAGGTCTCCAAAGATTTGTTCAGATACAGATGATTTTAAATTAAAAAAAATATTTGGCACCTAATAATCTTTGTTTTCTTTGTGAAACAGGAATCAAAGAAATCTGGTGAAAGTGTGAGTGAGGCTGTTGGGGAGAATGATAGGGGAGTTTAGGTCTATGCCGTGTCACATTGTTTAAGTAGTGGTGAGGACCTGCTGAGATTAGACACTATAATCAGTAGTGCTCCTTACTTCATTAAGAAAATTAAGTCATTTTCATCAGCAGCCCTGAGCAGCCTGGAGGCAAGTATTAATATTTGGACTAGTCTAGGTTGGAAATTGAAGGATGAGCATTGTATAAAGACAAGAGAATCAAAAATGTTGGTGGGTTAACGGTTCAAACAAAGTCCTGTCTGGCCTAAACTACACGGGGGATGGGAGTGAGGCCAGGATAGCATGGTTTGCTTAGAGAAAATGAGAGGGTCAAGCTAGACAAGAGGGAAGACTGTACTCTGGGTGAAAGCATGGAGAGAGAACACTGATACCTAACACCTTGGTGTGAGTTAGGCCAGAGTCTTCAGGGATCCAGCCTGAAGGACAAGAGCATCATCTCAGATCCAGAATTTAAGAGACTTAAAAAGAAATTAACCTTTAAAGCTCTATGACTTGCTTTAATGGCACAAAATTGTAAAAATGATCAGTCTGTGGTTTCCTTTGTTTTTGGGCAGTCGATTATGTATGTTTCACAAGAATAGAATACTGTAACTCTGTGACTTCTTGTGACCTTAAAACTCAAAAAGACAAAAGTGATATACGTACAAAAGTTTTAGAAAGGAATGTCTCCCCTTCTCCAATCCTAATTTCCCAGAGATAATCACCTTTACAGGTGGGTGTTTTCCTAGCTTGGGTTCCTCCAAAAGTAGAGTCCGAGACAGGACTTAGAGGACCTGGGTGCAGTTAGGCTACTTATAATGTCATAGGGAGCAGGAGAGAGAGACAGAAAAGAATGGGTGCCAATATATGGACATAGCATCAAGATTCTGGGGTTCAGTTCCACCAGGACCTGTAAGAAGTATACAATTTGGTGGCACCTCAAAAAGTTAAACTTAGCATTACTGTACGATCTAGCATTTCCATTCCTAGGTTTATACTCCAAAGAATTGAAAGCAGGGGCTCAAACAGGTACTTGTCCACCAATGTTCACAGCAGTATTATTCACAACAGTCCAAAGGTAGAAACAACACTAATTTCCATCAACAGAGGAATGTATTAATATAAACAAAAGGTGGTGTGTCTGTACATATATATATAATGGAATATTATGTGTATGTGTGTGTGTGTATATATATATATATATAATGGAATATTATTCAGGCTTAAAAAGGAATGAAATATTGATACATGATACAACATGGATGAACCTGAAACATTGTGCTAAGCAAAATAAGCCAGAGACAAAAGGACAAATATTGAATGATTCCACTTAAGGATATACCTAGAGTAGGCCAATTCATAAAGACAGAAAATAAAATTGAGGCTAAAATGATGGAGGGAGGGGTTAATGGGGGCTGTTGGTTTGTGAGTATAGAGTTTTTGTTGGGGATGATGAAAAAGTTCTGGAAATGGATAACGATGATGGTTGCACAACATAGTAAATGTACTTAATACCACTGAATTGTACACTTAAAATGATTCCAGTGATAAATTTATGTTGTATATATTACATTTTACTGCAATTAAAAAAAGCGCATAGGATGACTCCCAAATGTGTCCTTTCAAAGGCTGCAGTGGATGGGCCAGGACATTTATCCAATAGGTCTGATTCACCGTTGGTTGAATGTTGCTCCCAGGGGCATTCACTCACTTTTCCTAGGTGGCTCTTGTTTGCAAAGCTAAGCAGGCTCCACTGGGAAGCCCCAAGTCAGAGTATGAAAAGACCACAGCCATGCTCTGCTCTTATGGTGGGACGTCATCAGCCTGAGTTGGAGTTTGTGTGAAACCATCTGTGACAGCTGTGGCTGAAATCAGAGATGATTTGAAGGGATGAGACACAGGGTCCCAAAAAGTCTCTGGTACAAAGTATGTGTCCTTTTAGACAATTCTCTCATGCATTTACAAATATACAAATAAGGCCATCCATTTATATCTCTATCTACATACATTTCTATACACTGATAATTTTACTTTTGCAAATATGAAATCATGCTATTCTTGTTGTTTGGCAACTTGCTTTTTCCATAAACATATTTCTAACTTTGTACTTACAGATGCACCTCAATCTGTTTATCCACTGTAGAGTAATCCATTGTATGGAGGTGCCATATATTTCTTTGAACCTGCTGCTGTCAGTGCTTCCTCATTCATCAATAACAAAATGACTCTTGCTAAGGTCACCAATGATTTGCATATCTTTAAATCCAAAGACTCATTTTTTAGGGACTTCTTTTATGGCCTTCCCTTGCATTTATCTTCTTTGATGTGTTTTCTTTGATGTTTGTATCATGATGGATATATTCTTTGCTTCAAGTCACACCTTTTCAGACATAATTTTAAAAGAACTAGCAAGTATGATGATAGATCCAAAGCCAAATCGTGATATAAGATAGAACAGGGTTTGTTTTTCTTGCCTTTTTTTTTTTTTTTTAAAAAAAAAAATGTTTTTCCAAGCTGTTCACTCTTGAATTTTCTATAAGCAAGAAAAAACTCTCAAAAATGTTTGACTTGATGTTTGAAGAAGTTATCTGCTAATTATAGTTTGCAGGCATGTGCAAGAAAATAACACACATGTGGATTATAGCATTCTGTATTCTTTGCTGACACTGAGTGAAATAGGCTATTATTAGTTGAGAATTATGTGGGCAGGATATAGATGGGGTGATTTTAACAATTAAGTGAAAAGACATCTTTTTCTCCTTTCAATATCAGTACATTTTAATGCCTTTCAAAAGCCAGTCTTATTTAACTGAAATCATTTCAGGAGATTTAGGAGTATGTATGTTGAGCTTATATTAATCTCTTTAATTTGAGGTTGACACGTGGGGTTTAGGTTACAAAGTATAACATTTGTATCCATTGGAATGCAAAAACCATAGATGCGAAAAACACAAGCTGAGCCATCTTGGTTGCTTTAGTCTTCTTAGGTTGCTGTAACGAAATACCACAGATTGGGGTAGCTTAAACAATAGACATTTATTTCTCATAGTTCTGGAGGCTGAAAAGTTCAAGATCAAGGTGCTTGGCAGATTTGGTATCTGCTGAGGACCCTCATCTAGGCTTGCAGACAGCTGCTTTCTCATTATATTTCCACTTGGTGGAGAAAGGAAGCTCTAGTGTCTCTTCCTCTTCTTTTTTTTTTTTTTTTTTTTTTTGAGACAGAGTCTCACTCTGTTGCCCGGGCTAGAGTGCCATGGCATCAGCCTAGCTCACAGCAACCTCAAACTCCTCTGGGCTCAAGCAATCCTTCTGCCTCAGCCTCCCGAGTAGCTGGGACTACAGGCATGTGCCACCATGCCCGGCTAATTTTTCCTACATATTTTTTAGTTGTCCAGCTAATTTTCTTTCTATTTTTAGTAGAGACAGGGTCTCGCTCTTGCTCAGGCTGGTCTTGAACTCCTGAGCTCAAACAATCCAGCCGCCTCAGCCTCCCAGAGTGCTAGGATTACAGGCGTGAGCCACTGCGCCTGGCCCTCTTCCTCTTATTATAAAGGCATTTATTCCCATCATGGTGGGAGTCTGCCCTTGTGACCACATCTAAACCTAATTACCTCCCCAAATCCCACCTCCTAATACCATCACATTAGGGGTTAGGGCTTCAACATATGAATTTAGGAGGGGAACACAAACATTCAGTTTATAAGACTGGGAGTTTCTGTGTTGTCATTTATTACCTGTGTGACTTTGGTCATGTAACTTAACTTTTGTTTTCTCATCTGTAAGATGGGAATCATATTTTGTAATCTCATACAGCTCCTGTGAAATGGGATAATGTTGCTAAAGAGTTTGATGATGCCTTTTGTGTAGGCAGCTTAATTATTAGGAAACTTATAAGTAAAAAGTCTCGATCACTCTTTACAACCCTTCAGTATGATGGCAGTCAGTTGTGTTGGAAGAGGATGTGTTCAGTAGGACTCCATGGAACATGAAACTGTGAACTGTGTCAGCAAGGCCACCTACGTGGAGAGGTGATTCGGCAGCACTGAATCCATTACACTAGCTGGATTCTGGTGAGGATCAGGGGTGCACTCAGGGATGCACACAGGGCTAACTGCCCAGCAAGTAGGTCAAAGTCATGGACTTTGTTTCATTGTCATCCTGTTCTTACTTACCCAAGGGTACTAGAATCCAGGCACCTGATGCAAGAGCTTTTAACCTAGGCTCCCTCTGCATCTAAGACTGGGGGGAATGAGTGAGCTTCAGATGTACTCCTGTAAATGAGTTTTTTCCATAGAGAAGTCCAGCGTGTCCTCAGATTATTAAAGGGGTCTCTGATACAATAAACATATGAGCCTCTGACCATAAGAAATTTCTAGTGTTTTCCATAACATCCTCCTTAACCAAATTTCCTTGCCCTATGACTTCTAGTAAAAATTTGTATTTCCCTTCTTTAGGAAAAGATTAAATTCTATTGGGATACTCACAATTTAAAATTGGACAAATTAAATCATGTACTTTTTTTTTTTTCCTTTTGAGGAGGTTGTTAGTTAAGGAACAGAGAAGAGCTATCTGTAAATTAGAAAATAATGTAGGAAAGAGAAACCGCAGCCATTTGAATTCTTAATATTGCAATGGAACCTGAAGGTCCCCAGCCCTCACCAGCCAGTGAGTATAAATGAGGTCACAGGAGCACTAATAAAGCCTGAATTTAGTATCCTCACAGCCCTTCCTGACATGTCAGAACTCCAGCTCATCTTCAATTTGTTGGCAATTTTATGGGTGTTTCATTTGAGCTCAGAATAAGTGCACACATGTCCTAATTTTATATCATTACTGAAGTCCATTGCGAGGAGCCATTGTATTGTGGTTCCTCAGCAGAGCCACCATGGCTGGATCTTCAGTGAGAATGTTACTTCCTGGCATTCCTGTTCCAAAGCTGTGCTGAGAGTCATGCCAGATGCCATTCTGTGCTGTGCAGGGTTTGAGGACATATTCTTTTCCTCTCTAAGTAGCAATGTGGCACTTTAGCTCCATAGTGTTACAGTGTACACGGTGTGCCTTGTAAGTCTCATCACAATGCTTTTTGCTTTCATTTCTAACCCCTGCTTCTCTATACAGAGTCTCTGAGGGTTGGATAATGGACATTTTTCTATCCTTCTTTTATATCTCCCTTTTTTTCTGGTTCAGATTGCTAGGCAAAGCCACCTTGCCTTCTGTTTGTGTGTGTGTGTGTGTGTGTGTGTGTGTGTGTGTGAGATGGGGATAAGTCCTGTATGCAGAGATGCAGAGTGATGGATGCAAATAAATCTCTGAGGGTGGAAATTCGAGGAAGTTACCAACATCAGCTTATGCTCAACTTAGACACTTCATAAAGCTTTTAATAGTAGTAATAAAAGAAACCCTTTTATGTCAATTAGAATGCTTTGGGCTGCAAGTAATAGAATATTTAATTTCTAGTATCTTAAACAATAAGGACACTAATATCCCTTCTGCTCCACAATATCAGGGCTCTGGATGAATGTCCAATGCAAGACTTTATCTGTTTTATTTACTAGTGTATCCCTAAAGCCAAGAACACCTAGCAGTATTAACTGTCCAATAAATACTTGTTGAATGAACAACTGAATGCTTTTGGAATTCTCCTGGCTTTTCCCTCGCAAGCATAACTTGGCTCAAGCTGTTCTGTGCTGCTCTCACACAGGAATGACCAGAGCAAGAGTAAAGAGGGCTCCAGGACAAAAGGCTATCCACATGCCTCTTGTTTAGCAGGGAGAAAAACGTTTCCAAGAAGACCTTTGCAGACTTCTTCTTTTCATTGGCCAGAAATGGATTGATTACCAGCCCACCCCTGCCCAATATAAGAAGGATATGAGGTTGCCATAGTCAACTCAAGCCAGTCTTGATTCATTTGATGAGACTGGTACTACTTTGCAGCCCAAACAAAATCAGGGCTCTGGTAGCAAGAAAGGAGAGAACTGTTGTTAATCAACAATTGCCTGTCACACCCTTTCAAACATTCCCAGCCCCAGTTTTTGTACTTGTTCCATTTCCTCACTTGCAGCACACTTTGGTTATTGCAACGAAATAAGTGACCATTTTCTCATTTTTTAAAGAGTTTTCCATTAAAAATAAATAGGCAAGATATCCAGCTTACATATTTAAATGAAGAAAAAACCTAGCAGTCCAGATCTCCATCATCTTTGAAACTGAAGTATAGCAAGAGCCTCCAAGTTGGCCTTCCTGCCTCCAGCCTCTTCCTGTTCCAATCCATCTGCCTCACTACCAACAGTAATTTTTCTTAAATTACAAACATGATGTTTTATTTTTCTGTTTAAAAATTTCTGATAGCTCGCATCCCTTCTCACCACATCGAAACTCATTAACATCATGAACAATGCTCCTCACAGTCTTGCCTCATCCTAGCTGCCCCGGGTCATCCTTGGCTCCTTCTCTTACCCACTTTGCCATGGCACTCGTGCATCCATGCCTTCTATGACGCCCTTCTTCCTTCTTTCTGTAGCATCTTCTCCACTTAGTCTTCCTGGTAATCTCCACTTTGTGAGCTTTCCTTGATAGCTCCAGAAGTCACCGACGCAAGTATCTACAACTGTCAGGTGAACGAGTGAGGTGCACCAGGTGTAAGAAAAAAGTGCTCCTGGTCACCAACCTCAGCGCCTTAGAGACAGCAGGGAGTTGTGGAGATTGTGGCAAATTGGAGAACACGTGCTAAAGGGGTGCATTCCCTACTCAGACTCTGCAAATTGTTGCCATGGCAGAAGGTAGACCCTTCATTTCCAAATATTCTGACTATTTCAGTGAGGCCGGAAGGCAGTATTTTATGTGAAATCTCACAATTTTATACATTTAGACTTTTAATTTTAAACAATATTGTAGGTCAAAACCAAAACTAAAAACAGTTCAGATAGAAATGCTCAACATGTCTTCCATGTCTGCCTCGATCATGCCCTCCTCTGAGCAACCACAGTATTAGATTTGACCATAGGAAATCGCTGAATGGCAATTTCTTAAGTTTCAATCTGATACTTTAATCATACTACCAGTGTAGTATTTAATACATGGGACAATGGTTATCTGAGAAAGTCTTGAGCTGTTCCATAACCCTTGGGTGCATGATGTCAGACTTCTTAATTTTTCTAAATCAAATTAATTTAGACTTGTTCTTCCCATAATCTGTCCCAACCAGCATTGGTATGACATACAATATCATTTATTTTCTGGGCCTCCATCCCCTTCTTCTCCCTGTGGATCACACAAAGACCCCTACTTGCTCAATTTATAGGATGGGGCAAGGCCATTCCCCTGGTCCATTCACAGGTAGGCAGCTTCCCTCTACATCAGGCACATGCTCCCTCTCTGTCCCACTCAGCACCTGGAACATGGCTGTGGCTTCCAAGGATGTGGCTCTCAGTGAGGATCTCTAGGCATCCACTTTTGGGGTGCTGTGTGAGAGTAGAAAGCAGGTCCTCACTACTGATGGAACCACTACCTTCTCCCCTCATAGTCCTGGGGAGTCCAGCTCTTCCCAGAGTTGGACCACTCCCCTCTCCTTCAAACCTGGAGAACTTTCCTTCTCACACAATCTAGGTTTTTGCATTACTGAGCCTGGATTTTAAAAAGTCCTCTTAAGAAGGAAGAGGAAGTTTAGCCCTACAAACTCAGCTCTGACTTCTGAGCCTTTAGGTCAAGAAAACATTATGCAATTTAAATTTGCCTATTAAGTTATAATATGACACTAGAATATCAACAAATAATTATGCTACATTTGTTTACACAAAAACGTCCCTGTCTAGACCTTACCTCTTTTCACTGTGCAGATCACACACTTAGCTGGGTGCCTGGTGCTTAGTAGGTACCCCAAAATTGATCAATGAGTTAACCTAAAAATTCCAGCTTTAAACTGAGAAAGAAAGAGATGGGGAATGGGAGGGAGAGAGAAAGAAAGTGGAGAAGAGGTTGGAAGAGAAGGAAGGGCAGGAGGGAAAGAAATGAATAATTGTTGAGTACCTACCATGTTTTAGCCCTTTCTTGGTATTGCATTTAATTCCAAGAAGATAATCACATAGGCATTTTCACCCACATTTTATGGGGGAGGAAACAGCAACTCAGTGAACAGTTAAGTAATTCATCCAAGATGACTGAGAGCTAGGATTTAACCAGATACACCTCTGACTCCAAAGTCCTGCTAATTACCACAACTTTACCACACTCTGTGTCCAAATATTCTCAATTAATCTGGTGATACTTTAGACTGGCTGAAGCTGCCTATATTTCAAGATTTAAAATAGTATCAAAATGCTCCTGTTGTTGGGCCTGAGGCTGTTTGGCCTGACAATGTGAAATGCAAGCAGCTGGAAGCCAGTTCTGAGAGATGGTTTCCCTGGTGGCCAGACGTGACTGGGGCCCAGCATGACTGCCATTTTGTCTCTTCAAAGAGAGTCAAAATGCCCTCTGTTAGCCCGTTCTGTGCATTCTAATGGCTGTGAACACATTTTTCTAAAGGAAAAGTACTCCTCTGTTACTCCCTAATAACCTTTTTCTAACAGGAGGCCTTTTATTAATACCAGTGGTTTTTCACTGTGAACTCCTAAGAGAACTAGACATCTGGAAGCTCATGCTGTCCCTGAGAAATTATACATGATTATTCCTCAAGGGGATCTTGTGTCCCTAGAATGTAAAGCTGAATGTTCTAGAGGGATAAGGGCCCCTGGGGTTCCGCACAGCTCTGGGGGCCAGTTTATTTCTTTACTTTGCACCTTCTTTCTTTTCAGTGCCCCCTTGATCTCTTTGTGTCTACATAAACTCCTTCTTGAAAGTATTGCCTGGCTCAGCTAAAACAACCTGCTGTGCCTAAAAGTCTCTGATTAGTTCCAATCCAAAGATTCAAAAATTTCTTTTCTATGGTGCACAGGTTACATTGTGAACCGGAGTTAAAAGGAAAAGAGTAAACCCATTACTGGAGTATTAATAGAATATCAGTGCTGTGGAACCTACTCGAGTACTCCATAGGAAAAAGGACTTTTTGAACACAGCCTTCTCAGTCTACATGACTTAAAACTTGGGCCAGTTATGAGGGAGTTCAGCCAAAATTAATACAAATTTTGAATGATCGTATCATGTACAAGAATGAATGTTACTTTTTTAAGTTTGCATCAAAAAATATAATTAATTCAGTCTAAAGTATTTGTAAGTCAAGATTCATCAAAGTCAGCTTTTATTATATCTGTAGAAACTATACATTATTGGTTGTTAGGATCACTAATTTATATTTAAAAAAATAATATCCTCAATTTTAAAAACACAGGCAATTCTCCTAAGTAAAATTGTTGATCTCGAATATGATATGAATTTAACAAAATACAAAACTTGTACAAATGTACATGTAGGAGAAAGATATTCAGAATGTAAATTTAGACACTGACAGAAAGGAAATTGTTTCCATATTCCTTTCTTTAGAACCACTAAACACTTCGATAATTTACAATAATGCACATTTGTATGTACTGTACAAGAAAATTTCTTCCTCATTCTTCCTTATGGTGCTATAAAGGAAAATGAGCTCTATAAAGCCACATTATAATATAAGTTTTTATCACAATATTGATTATTTCAACTCTATCTCTACAGAGCTGTAGAAATTTCATAAACAAGAAAAATAAAACTCTGGGAGATGCATAGAAAAGCCAAACAATTACACAGATTTTTTTCTTTTCTACCTTATTTCTAGCTAGATTGCACAGATTTTTAGGCAGCATTTTCCCCCCAAATATGTCAGAGTAGTATAAATATGTGAAAGAAAATGTTCAGCTTCAATAGTAATCAAAGAAATGCAAATTACCATGAGAAACTGGCAATTTCATCCATCAAACTGGCAATTTTTTTCCTAAAGCTTAGTATTAAAGGTTGATGAGCATAAAAAGAAATAGGTACTTTCACATGTAGATAGTGGGAATGTACTTCTTGTATCCTTTCTGGTTGTCATTTTAACATTGTGCGACAAAGGATTGCTTACTTCCTGTCTCCTTCCCTACACTTGAGGATCATTTAGTGCAGGGACTGTATTTGCTTCACCTGAGTATTCCTGGTGCTTGGACCACTGCTAATTCAATAAATGTATATTTAATTTTTATGTATTTATTGAATGGTCACTAAATATTTGTTGAATTAACAAATACATGTTTAAAAAAGAAAGCATCATCTTTAACCTAGCATTACGGTTTCTAGAAATATACATGAAAGATATAAGCGTTATATACCAAGAGTCATCTATAAATATGTTTATCCTATTGTAAGTTACAGTATTAACAATAACAAAAAATGTCAGTGGAGGAAATAGTTTAATGTTTAGCAATAAGATATTAACTCTCTAAATGTTTGTAATTCAGATGATAACAGCTATTTTTTTTTTTTTTTTTTTTTTTTGAGACAGAGTCACTCTCTGTTGCCCAGGCTAGAGTGCCGTGGCGTCAGCCTAGCTCACAGCAACCTCAAACTCCTGGGCTTAAGCAATCCTTCTGCCTCAGCCTCCCAACTAGCTGGGACCACAGGCATGTGCCACCATGCTCGGCTAATTTTTTTCCATGTGTATTTTTAGCTTTCCGGATTATTTATTTCTATTTTTAGTAGAGATGGGGTCTCACTCTTGCTCAGGCTGGTCTCGAACTCCTGACCTCGAGTGATCCTCCCACCTTGGCCTCCCAGAGTGCTAGGATTACAGGCGTGAGCTACCGTGCCTGGCCGATAGCAGCTATTAAAAAGGATGATTTCAGTAAGACTGACAGCTTAAGAAAAAAAAAATAAAAAGGATCATGAAGAAAATTATTTAATATTAATAACATTGAAAAGTGTTCATAATATGTACCGTATTATCAAATAAAAAAAGATTTCAGGTGGAGCACAGTAGCTCACGCCTGTAATCTTGGCACTCTGGGAGGCCGAGGTGGGAGGCTTGCTTGAGGTCAGATGTTTGAGACCAGCCTTAGCAAAAGTTGTAGTGAGCTATGATGACACCACTGCACTCTAGCCAGGGTGACAGAGCAAGACTCTGTCTCAAAAAAAAAAAAAGTGGTTAAAAATAACAGTATCCTTTTTGTTAAAAATATGGATATGTGCAAATGTTTAGGAAAAATCCTGAAAGAATATATGCTAGAATGTGAACTGTCATTATTTCACTATAGTGGAAAGGTAGGGTTTCTTTTTTTTTTTAATGTTTTTCTATACTTAACATGTATTATCTTTGTAATTAAAAAGAGAATAAATATTCTTTTGTTCAAATGAATGACTTGAAAAATAATTCTTTTCATTTCATTAGTCCTAATCAAATGTCATTATTCTTTTTTTGGTATATAACTATCCTTGATTAAGATATATACTTTATTAATCAAACTAAGCATAAAGAACCAGTTAGTCATATTTTTGTGCCAGATTGTGAGATGTTTTCCCACTATGATTTCCACAGAAAAGATCCACATTTTGAAATGATATTTTAAAGATTATCAAAGAGTCACCAATTTCTTTATAAATTGCGGAACCGCATCTCTGAGATCTGACTTTCAAAATATAATCTATTGTATCCGAAGTTAAGCTTCAACCTTGTATATCTCATAAGCATCAAGAACAGCAACTTCATGTTTTGAAAAGCCTCTTGCCTGCTTCTCTCCCCTTGCTAGTGCTATTTAAAGACCGGTGTAAGCACACTTATCAATAGGTTGTATGAGTCACATCAATAATTATGAGCAATACTTTTCTTAAAGACATGCAGCATTTTTTTTAACTCTAAGCAAAATGGCATCCATCATGTGACTGAATGATATTAGGAACTGTTTAGAAGCAGTAGGGTGTTTTGCTGTGTCTTTGGTCAATTCATATCACTGCAGGTGAGAAACAAATAAAATGATCCAGGAAGCATAAAACGTGGCATTTTTAACACAGCCCATTTGATGTCCATGATCCAAATTCCCTAACATGTTTTTATAAAGCCCACTATGTTTATTACAAAACTTCCAGGTAGCTCTCTGTGTTCTCCATAGTAGATATTTACATTTTTTTTTTTACTTTTATCGAGCCTATGTTTCTACCACCTACCCCTTCACATATGACTTCAACATTTGCCTCACTCAGAAAATAGAAGTTACCAGGCGGAGAATGACTCTACTTTGCTCCACTGAACCTACAGATTTACCTGTCTCAGCACCCACCAATTCACTCTCTTTTCTATGATTATTTTCTCTACGTGTTCTCTGGATCTCATTTTCCCCTGCCCTCTCGGGACTTCACTTCACTAATGAGTGCCCTCACCTGTATCTTCGGCTTCTTACTTCAATCACGGGCATTTCAGTAGCCTCTTGAATGGCATATAAGTAGCAATACAAAATGTCAACCCCCATTTACTAAGCATTTAGTCTGTACCAAGCATGGTACTAAAGGCTTTTAAATATATTAACTTATTTTTCTCAACCTATTTATTTATTTGTAGAGATGGGGTCTCTCTCTGTCACCCAGGCTGGAGTGCAGTGGCTCAATCATAGCTCGCTGCAGCCTCTTAACTTCTGGGCTGGAATGATCCTCCTGCTCCAGCCTCTTGAGTAGCTAGGACTACAGAAACACATCACCACACCTGGCTAATTTTTAAATTTTTTGTAGAAACAAGGTCTTGCTTTGTTTCCCAGGCTGGTCTTGAACTTCTGGTCTCAAGAGAGCCTTCCACCTTGGCCTCCCAAAGTGCTACAATTATAGGCATGAGCCACCTCACCTGGCCAGTCTCTTTTTAAGGTTGATGTTGTTTTCCATATTATGCACACGAGGGAACTGAAGCTCACAAAGGCTAAGAACCAACCCAGGGTTATGCAACATGCATTTGGCAAAGCAGAGATTCAAACCAAACTCTGATGACAAGATTATATCTTAACCATTATGTTATTCTGCCATTGTTTTTCTTTGAAAACTCTCTTTTGCACCCAATCAGTATCTCTCAGCTTCATCATAGACAAACACCCTGAAAGACTTGTATACACTTGCTATCTCCACTTCGCTTTGCACACCTCAACCCACAGCAGCTTGGCGTATGCCCCACTTCAATGAAACTGCTCTGGGCAGCACCACCAATTACCTTATTATTTCTAAAGCCTGGGCGCGGTGGCTCACGCCTGTAATCCTAGCACTCTGGGAGGCGGAGACGGGAGGATCACTCGAGGTCGGGAGTTCAAGAACAGCCTGAGCAAGACTGTGACCTTGTCTCTCTTAAAAACCGAAAAATTTAGCTGGGCGTGGTGTTGCATGCCTGTAGTCCCAGCTGTTCAGGAGACTGAGGCAGAAGGATTGCTTGAGCCCAGGAGTTTGAAGTTGCTGTGAGCTAGGCTGATGCCATGGCACTCTAGCCTGGGCAACACAGTGAGACAGAGTCAAATAAAGAAAGATAGAAAGCCAAAGAATCGTCTGAGTCCTTTCATAACTTGAAGCAGCCTTTGACTCTGTTGACAACCCTCTCCTTGAAACATTCTCTTCCATGGACTTTCATAAAAACACCACTCTGGTAGTTTTTCTTCTCCTTGATCAATCTCTAGGGTTGTAGGTTGCTTCTTTTTCTCTGTCAATTCTTAATCTGTTCAGATAGATCAGATCTGTCATAGGTTTCCTCTCTTCATTACAAATACTGTCATCACCCACGCCTACAGCTTTACTGCTATTTGCTGATCAAGCCCACAATTCTATCTGAAGCCCATGTATCTATCCTGACTTTCAGACCTGAATATTTGCTGCCTACTTGACATCTGACTTTACATGTCTCAGAGGCGCAAGGGTGGAGCAGTGAAGTGTTGGGAGTGTCTTATTTAGACTCAGATCACTGGGCTCAAATTTTGGCATCACCAGCTAGAACCTTGTGCATTCATCTGAGCATTCATCTCTCTGAACCTCCATTTCCTCAACTGTAAAAAGGAGAAAATCATTATCTGGTAGGGGTGTTCTAAGTATTAAATGAAAAAATACATAAAAAGCCACTAAGAAAAAAAAATGCTGCTAATTAAACTAGAATATGCCATCAGTCATAATTTACACTCAGATTTCAGTGATGTTAAAACGTGAAACAAATGGAACGATTTTTCACACATAGAAAGTTCTCAGTGACATGCAGCCTGTTATTAATACCGCAAGTCAAGGACTTTATGGAATGGAGACTAACATGCCATGAAACACATGTTGTACAGTGGGCCCACTCTTTACTTTCCTTTTGCACTTATTTCTTTATCTCTTATTTTCATTGCTTTTGAAATAATATATATATTCACACACAAACATGAACACACAAAATAATACTTGATGGAAACAAAAGAGCTTATAATGGAATGAAACAGTATTCCTTCATATCTACTTTTACAGCCTTTTCTTTTCCTTGATTACAATGGAATAAGGTGCCTTCACCACGTCTTCAGGATTATCCAGACTTTCTGTCATTTCCCTTTCCCACGGGGCTGCCCCCGCCAGAACCTCTTCTGTCCTGTTCCAAAGGTAACTTCTGTCTAGCTCTCTGCTCAGCAGGTGATAGGAGGGAGAGGGTTACAACTTGACTTTTGGGGAGATGTCTGTAACCTTTAGAAGTTCTTCTTGGAATTTTTTTTAATTCCACAATTTATAGTTTCTAATTGTTATTTTCTTTGACATTGTAGTCTTATTTTAAGAAAGCGTCTTCTCGGATCTCAGCAAAATACTATTTAGAATGTTTTAGGAGTTCTCTTCTATTCCCTAATTATTTATCTTTCCTCAAGTCAGTTATTCTTCTCGCTTATCTCTCCGTGATAAAGAATACTTCCCACTGTGAGAGCTGTTTTCTTTCCTTTGCTTTTGCAAGCGCTATTGTGAAGTAGACATTGTTCAGTCTCTAAATAAGTATAATGAAACAAAGCATTTTGTTAAAATTGCATCAAGCAATTGTTTTGTGTGCAAAACTCTGATTAAGTTGAATAGGACAAAAAACAGTGAGAAGCCAGTGAGGATAAATTTAAAAATCTAAGGTCATGCTAACATTAGGGGAGTGAAACAGTTGAGAGCTAGTATAAACCGCAGTTATGCAGAGGCAAAAATGAGGAACAAGATCTACTAGGACTTGCCCAAAACTAATCCAAAGAAAGAAAGAAAGAAAGAGAGAGAGGGAAAGGGAGGGAAGAAGGAAGGAAGGAAGGAAAGGAAGGAAGGAAGACACAGGAGAGAACATTTCCAAGCTACACGGCTAGTAACCACCAATACCTGTTACTTCTTTATTTGCTGTCAGCCGTGGGCCCTTCCTTGTAGCTACAACAATATCAAGGAAAGCAAAGTGTTAAACATCAGAGTAGTTTTATGTGGGACCATATTTTATAACATATAAGATGCTATGAATTATAAATGCACCATTATTTTATGTGCCATTAACAAAGAAAAAATGCTGTTAATTAAACTATAATACACCGTCAGTCATAATTTAGACTCAGATTGCAGTAATGTTACAGTGTGAAACCAGTGGAATTTGGTATCTGCTCTGTTTGTCCTGATTGTGAAGCAACTGTTCATAGTATAGAGAAAAAAGGACTTTAATTTTAAAAGGGTGTTGAGAGGTCTTGGTGGGAAGTACCTGGATGCAGGCACCTGTCGAACAGGCTACCTTCCTAGTTATGTCCATGACAAGGTGTACAACCTCCACTAATTAATTCCTCAGAGGAGTTTTCTTCTCTGTAAAATGAGGACAGTGATGCCTCACGGGGTGCTGGCAACATGCAGGTGTTAAGCACATGCTACAGATGTTCTCTTTCTGTAAAACAGAGTAATGATCACACTAATGTCAGAAAGTTTCTGTGAGTGTCAATTATGATAACATGTGATATACACACACACACACACACACACACACACACATATTTCTTTTTAAGAAAAACAGGCCTTATACAAATAAAGCATGACTATACCATTGCTGGTTATTTTTAATCATTAGCCAGACCTGCCACTCTGTCATTCAGTGAGAAAATGATGTTATATTCTTTATTTTAATATTTCAGCATCCTATTTATTATGGCTCAAAAACTAAAAAGAAGACAGAGAAGGAAAGAGAAAAAAGGAGAGGAGGGGAGAGAGAGAAAGGGAGGGAGGGAGAAGGAGAAAGGGAGGGAGGGAGAGAGTAGGGAGAATGATTGGATTTTTTAAAGAAGGAAGAAAAGCAAACCTGAATTTTCACAAAATTTTACACAAATTGTTATACAGTAATGGTACAATACAAGGTAATTAGTATAAATTAATTAACTCAAAGGGACTTGTTGCATTCAGGGAGATTAGTACTCAGTAAACAATCAAAGAGTAGTGTTTCTCCAATCTGGCGACCATCAAAGTCACTGCAGAAATTACAAAATATATGTATGTGGATTTCTCCCCAGACTTACTGAATCAGATCTCTGGGGATGGGAGCCAAGAATATGTATTTTTATAATGTTCTCAGCTGATTCTGATGATCAGCCTTAAACACTGCTAAGCAGGGTTTTAACCTGCAATATAATACAAGAGTCATTACCTCTTTTAGAACAAATGAATACTATTTTTAGTGCTGCCTGATACTTTACGTTGGAATTCTGGATAATTTGGGAGAGAGGACTCAAAGACTCATCATTAATGGTATTGATCTGGATAAAGACTATATTTATCAGTCTCCTTTGCAGCAAGGTATGGCCACGTGACAAAGTTCTGACCAGTTGGATGAGAATGGAAATGAGGTGTGCAAACTGCCCTCCTGCCTTTCAAGCAGTGGTTTCCAATGGCTTTTGTTCCATGGGACCCTTTGGCAGCCTGGAGAAGCCAAAGAAAGATTCTTTCTTAAAATAACATTTTTATATGCATAAAGTATAATATTATACTTAGAATTTATAAATGAGACCAATTACATGATGTACTGTTATCAAAATATTAAATTCATGATATTAGTGATATAGATATTTACCAACACATTCAATAACAAGATTGAGCAGCAGGTCAATGGTAGAATTACGAACATTAGGACAGCTTGGGGTGAAGGTGGGAGTGATATTTCAGGATAACATGTTGCATTGAGTCCTTAGGTTTCTCTGGCTTCTAAAATTGAATGAGCCCTATCCCCATGTTTTCTAGTCTCTGGAAAGTTCTAACTTTATGCACAATCCACCTCAAAACCCTGATCTTCAACAATTATTTACAGGAAAAGACTCCACATATATAGATATGGCTTTTTCAGGCATTGGTAAGGTAAAGGTCAGGTTCAGGAATGCTTTTAAATAAAGGCAAATGCTTTTAAATAATGTCATTGGGAAATCTATTGCATCCTGGATTTATGTTTATTTATGTCAGACTTAGTCTGATCTTATTTATATAGCATGGCACTTGCTGTATTTAATGGGTTTCTTAACTTGCAGTGGAATAAAAATTATATTCTTTTTAAAAAAATAAGTATTTGAACCAAGTTGAATCAAAAGCAGTTTTTACATTTAAATTGGTTGATGAGAAAATAAATGTCTTCTGAAATGAAGAAACAAACAAAAACAGAATCAAAAAAGATCTGAAAGAAAAACCCTTCCTGGGAGAAGCAACAATATGTATGTAAGTTTAGTTGGTCTTTCCTTTCAGGCTAGTCCGTGAACATTCTCTGATGTTATTGTCCTACATTGTCATCGTGAGGATTAAATGAAATAATATATGAGACTGGGCATTGTAAGCTCTACTGGTCTATGCAAAAATAAGGGATTGTCACTATCAACTGATGACTTAGGGAGTTAGTTCCTCCAAAAGAGGTTAGATGGTTTTTCCCGTTCTGTTCTAATGTATCTGTTTATCTTTTACTTTTGGTCTGTTTGTTCTTTTCCTTATCTGTGTGAGACTGTAAACCATTTATTAGAGAGGACTTTGAATCCTCTCTTAATCTCCTCAACTATTTTGCTTGGTGGTTCCATTTGAGCCAAAGACTTCCAGATTTTCCTGTTTATTGGATTTTGTTTTTAATTACCCACATCCCCACAGAGAAAGGGCTTATGGTAAGTAGAAAATTATTTCATATCTGAATGAGATGAATGCAAGTGGCAAAGAAATAAACAGATTAAGTGAGAATTACATGGCTGCTGTTGGCCCTATTACCAACATATTCTTTTTGATGCAGTTATAAATCTACCTCCATATCTTAGTGGATGGAAAGTGGCAAATGTGTTTATTCACTGCTCTATTTTCTCGTCTACAATCCCTCCACCTTCCAAATAAGTGGTTTAAATACCACAGTGGTAGAATGTGGTAGAGTGGGAGTGTGTTGGGTAGCTTACTTGCCATTCTTCTGAAAAATCTGCTTTACATCGGCAATTTCTTTGCTAGTTGTAATAATAACAATAGTTTTAAAACAATTATCTTTTTTTTTTTTGGTTTTTGAGACAGGGTCTCACTCTGTTGCCTGGGCTAGAGTGCCGTGGCGTGATCATAACTCACTGCAACCCCAAACTCCTGGGCTCAAGTGATCCTTCTGCCTCAGCCTCCCAAGGACCTGGGAATACAGGTATGTGCCACCATGCCCAGTTAATTTTTAAAATTTTTTTTAGAGATGAGAGTCTTGTTATGTTGCTCAGGCTGGTGTTAAACTCTTGGCTTCAAGCCATCCTTTCACCTCGGTCTCCCAAAGTGCTAGGATTACAGGCTAAGCCACCACACCCAGCCAAAACAATTATTTTTCAGCACTTGCCAGGTGTTCGGCATTTTATATCTACTACCTTTGTAACAGGAATGGAAGATAGAGACTATCATTCATGTTCCAATGCTGATATGTATACATAGTATCATATAATAAACATACAATGTTGATATAATTAGAGTGGATTAATCATTTGCATTATGATTTTGACAACACCTTGAGGGAGTTTTTTTTTTTACCACAAGTTTTCAAGCCAGCTCTCAACCCTCACAGGAGTCCTGTGAGACAGACTGGCAGCCAGCATCTTTATATAGGCAGGGTTTGAGCCTGTTTCAGCTTTCTGACTAGCACCTAGCTTATTTTTAGAGCGCAATACATGGTAATAAGAAGAAAATAGTGAACAGCAATACAACCAAAACAGTACAAATGCACTTCTCAGATTGAGTGGGGTCTCTCTGGGATTTCTTTTTAGGTAGGGTCTCTGTAGTTATATCCTTGCCTGGCAGGGAGAGATGGAATAAAACTACTTCAATTTTTTCTTTATTTTGATTAAAAAAGTATTCAAGCTTTCGACAGAATAGGCCAGCAACCTGTCTCCAGTGAGTAAACTGGAGAATGAGCCAGGCACGGCTGTGTTCTCCACCGGCTGGACTTCACTCGTCCTGGTATATTGACCGTGGCATCTTGAGTTTGTTCTTCTCACTCTACCCCCAGACCCTTGGGCATCCTCCAACAGTTTCCACAGTTCTTAGGGAGAATTAATTGCCACCTGTCTAGTTTCAAACTAAGTTAAGACGTGTTGAGTGTTGAATCACACACAGGGCAAGTTGGGGAGCCACTAAAAGAAAATTGCTGGTTGGGACCCACACTGGGCTCATGGTATGTATTGCAGTATATTTTTCACATTCCATGTTCTGGCCTTCGTTCTTATAGTTCCACAGATGCGATATTGCTAGGGGCCCAGAATTTGCCAGATAAAGGGAGACCGATGAATGTTCACTTAGTTTACAACAGATTCCATGGAAAACCAAACTGCGAGGGTGTTTGACCATGAAAAATGTAACAGCTAAAAAGACTGTCTGCTAGTGGAATCCACACGACAAGCTAAATGTTAATCAGAGGGTTGCGTGGTAAGCGTGAAAGCAGGGCAGGGGAGTTAGCGCAATGAGTTGAATATTTAATGGCCCAGGTTAGGTCAGCCTGGGGCCAGGACTCTCATCTTGCCACCAAGATGGTATAAGACAAATTCTTGAGCCAGAACATTTTCGCCCCTGGAAATTTCCTGTCCTGGAGATGACTTGCATTTGCCAGACATTATTGGATGAATACTGGAAAGATTTCCCTTGGCCTCTGATACCTCCTCCCCCCTCAGCACGCTGCTCTGAGCAGACGTTAAGAGAAAGATAGTTAAACAACAAATACAGCCCATAGACAGAGAGTAAATGCCCTTGTTCTAATCCTGCTTTCACATTAGGAAGTGATCATCTTTCTGAAATAAGACACCATGTGGTTTTCTCTTCTTTTATTCATTGTGAAGGAATAGAGGTAATACGTTAAAGTAAGTAAAAAAAAAAAAAAAGTAGGCCCCTTTCTGGAATAGATATATTTCAATGTTATTTAATGGTTTATGTATGTAACTAAGAACTGTTTTACAAAACACATACTACCAGGAGGTTTATGCCCACCTAATACTCATAACTTAGTGTACTTAAATGGATAAGTTTTTGGTGAGGTCTAATGCTTGATTTACAGAAAATGACCATTAAGAACTTTATATAAGAAGCAGCTGAGACCTACAGAGTTTCAGCATCTTGCTAAAGTCAACACAAGTGGCTAGAGGCAGAGGCAAAACTTAACACTTGCTCTTCTTAACATTTTAAAAATATGTAAGTGCCCCAAACTCTGCTCCCATCTGTACAGATGAGGTTGAAAACCACTGGTGTAGTGAGATAGATACATGTGAGCAGATGCTCAGGTGTGTTGTGTCTGATGGAGGTGGCTAAGGGATTAAGGGAATAATGAGGCAGCTACCCAATCCAGCCCGAGGCTTGGAGAGAGTCTACTGAAGGCTTTAGAGTGAAATTGATTCTTGTGTGAGTTCAGTTGTGAAGGATAACTATAGAGTTTAACTAGGCAAAGGATATGGGGGAAATGTTCCAGGTAGATAAAAGTGCCTAGGTAAAAACACTCAGAGGTTTCCAACTTTTTCACTTGTGGTCCTCCTCACCTCCCATCCCTAGTCATAACCGTGGCCTTAACCCATGCTCCCATGCCATTGCACCCCTGGATGTATGCCTTTGGGAAGGACTGCCCCTAGCTGCTGCCAGGCATCGGGTGTTTGAGAAAAAAAGGGGAAATAATAATCACAATGACAGTCCAATTGGCTGGCAGTTGTTAAGTTTCACTATGGCCTGGGAAAAGGTAGCAAAAAACTGAGATCAATCAATCAGGGATGAGATAAATGCTAAGTGTGAAGGCCAGAGGGCCTCCCTGGCAACAAACCAAGAGGCTCTCATCTCTTAACATGGGAGGGGAAGGGGTTCAAATATAAAGACTCAGTCCAAGATTTAACTGTAAGAGTAGCTTGAGGTGGGTCTATTATGCCTATAGCATTGGGAAAATGGGTCCTGATGCAAGGATAGCACATCTGTGTTGGTGCCCTTCCCCTCCAAGAATCTTCAATCTCCAGATTGTCCTGAACCCTCTGAGCCTGCACAAATGGCCCACTCCTGCTGTGTGTGAAGGACTAGACACACACTAATGCAGAGGTCTTCTACAAGACATCAGGTACTCACTTCACGATCTCCCTCATCCCCCTCCCAAGAGCTGGATCAATAACCAGGGTTATGTCACAGAATAACACTGTCCAGGTTATGCTGGAACTGCTATGGGAGGAAAACGAACTATACCCCCAAGTCTAATTTCAAGACGAGCCAACCGGGAGATATCCACGGGACTGGATTCTGAGGGTGCCTGACCAAGATGGGTAGAAGACAAATTTGGACACAAGAGAGCTTACGGATATGGCAGCACTCTCCCATGACACAATGTGTAATAATACACTGGCAAGGACCTGCAAGAGGGTGTGGGAATGCTGTGGGATGGCTCCTGGAAGCATGGAAGAAGCAATGCCCCATCCTAAGTGGGGTAGAAATGGCAAAATTGCGGTGATAGACAGTGTTACACCACGAAGAGAGGGAAGAGGTTGTTTGGCATCTCTTCTCTCTTGCCTAATTTTATGGTAAATGACAAGTGGAACAATCTTAGGCTATTTTTTTTTAAGAGACAGGGTCTTGCATTGTCACCCAGGCTGGAGTGCAATGGCACAATCATAGCTCACTGTAACCTCAAACTCCTGGCTCAGTCTTCTGAGTAGCTTGGATTACAGGTGCATGCCACCACGCCCACCTAATTTAAAAAATTTCTTTGTAGAGATGGGGTCTTGCTATGTTGCCTAGGCTAGTCTTGAACTCTTAGCCTCAAGTGATCCTCTTGCCTCGGCCTCCCAAAATGCTGGGATTACAGGTGTGAACCACCACACCTGGCTCTTAGCCTATTTTAGTTATTGCCATGTCACTCTGAAGATTTCCAAATAAGAGGATGCAGATTGGTGTTAAAACTAGTACCCTGAGAAGGCCTCACATTGCATTACTCTGGTCATCTAGAACAGTGGTCCCCAACCCTTTTGCCACCTGGGACCAGTTTCCTGGAAGATAATTTTTCCATGGACTGCAGGCAGGGGCATGGTTTCCAGATGATTCAAGTACATTACATTTATTGTGCACTTTATTTCCATTATTATTACATTGTAATATATAATGAAATAATTATACAACTCACCATAATGCAGAATCCTTTCTCATGGTGATGTGAGCATTGGGGAGCGGCTATAAATATAGATGAGGCTTCGCTGGCTCACCAGCCACTTACCTCCTGCTGTGCGATCAGGGGTTGGGGGAGGAGGGATTGGGGACCACAGATCTAGAAGCACTGAGAGCCTCCCAGCCTACTGAGTTTTTACTGGACCCCAAATATAATAGTTATAGTTCCTGGATTTCCCTCACCTCCTAACACCCCGACATCAACCAGAACAATCTCCCTGTACCTGACTGAACTGTCCAGGTTTGTGGCTCTGCCTTATGAGACGCCATTAGGCAGGGCAGGCTGGATATTTGTACCTGACTATGAGGTGGGCCCCATCATCTCCAAAGTATAATATACAGGGAAAGAAAAGGAGGCAATTGGATGCCCCCTAAGTGACAATCAATTTCTGGAGAACTATTCTTCTCTGATAACAAGAAGTAATTTTTGTTTAGGAAGCAATCTCTGAGCTTTTTTTTTTTTGGACTTTATATTATCTATTGATTTGCAGGTTCTAGCATATCAGCTATTTTATTACATGAATTCTTTTCCATTTTAAAAATCAGCAATGCATATGGTTTTGATACTACTTGGACTTCCTTTACCTGTGTGAACATTGTTCACCAGGAATGTCAAGCTGAGAAAACTTTATTTTAGATTAGCTGAGTGACCTTAGCCACATGGCAACCATTCCTGGATCATTTGTTATTAAATGCAAGAACTTTCCAACATTCTGATTTCCCATGGACAGAAATAGATGTCCTCTCTGGTTACAATTTAAAGAGAATTAGGAAATCTCCCTCATTTCTTTTTGTGCTAACTGGCTTCCTAGAAATATTCTCCCAAATGATGCTAGAAATTCCACTATAATAAAACACTGCTGTCACTCTATGAATGGGGTCCAAAATAGCCACTCTGTATAACACAGTGCTGCATTAGCGCAAGGTTGAAGACATGGGTTGGGAGAGCCTACGGTAAAGACTGAAATCCTATCTCCAATCCCATTGTGTTGGAATCTGAGCTGTCACAGGGTGTGCTATGATCAATCTGGTCCTTTGGGTTACACATTGAACTATGTTTCTCATTTAGTGTGTAAGAACCTATCAAATCCTCTGTTTACTCGTTGTTGAAAGAGTTGAAGCCATTGGTATAACGAGGAACAGGAAGACCATGAATAAGAGAATAAATGGAGGAACAGGGAAGAGGAAGGGGCTTGGCAAGTAGGGATAAAGACCAGTTTTTGGCTGAAATAGTTTAATCAGATAAGAGACCAAACGGTGATGAAAAGGGCCTCGAACTACCTGCCAAAGATCTGAGGATCTTAGAGAACCAGTATTGTGATTTTGGACATGACATTTCATGTTTGTTTATCTCAACTCCTTCATCTATAAAATGCAAGGTACTCTGCCTCCCCTGCATAGCTCCCTGGCTGATTGTGAAACTTAAATTTGTATTTCTGAAGGCTCTCCGTGAAACCTACTGTGCTCTAGGAAAGCAGCAGGCTGTTGTTATGGTGTTGTAAGTGCACACAAGCCTTGCCTCAAAATCTACTGGGAAGAAAGCTGGGTCGAAAGGAGCACATAGAACTGAATTAATGTTTATGAGCCATGTGAAAAAGCGGAGCTGCTTCTGCTTGACAGTCCTGGTACTGTTGTTATAGAGCTGAGAATATCCCAGTCAGCAGACTCCTTTGAGGGAACCGTGGTACTGGGAAAGGAAGTGGTTGGCCTAGATCATATTGGCCGATATGCAATAACTCTTGAGTTTCCTGATGGTTGCTTCCTCGTTGAGCAATACTTCTCTGGAATCACAGAAGTCTACAATTCAAGGAAGACAATGTCACCTAAATGCAGTCTGCTCCACTCATTTTGATTTTTTCTACAGCAAAATCCACAGTTAGATATTCATTGGCAGGATTGATCCATTTTTATATTCTTTTTCAAATAAATCAATTTTTTTTTCCAAGGATGAATTAAGGTATGGTCCTGGACATCATGGCCTATTTCTGTGTGTGTGTGTGTGTGTGTGTGTGTGTGTGTGTTTTCAATTTCAATCAACAAAAGTAATCATGTGGTCAAATAATAAATATAGCAATAATATTTTGAGCACATTCTATATTCCAGCTACTGTGCTAAGAATTATATGTATATTATTTCACTTTATTCTGGTGAAACAGAGTTGGTATTTGTATTCTCATTTTGAAGAAAGTGAGATCTATGATGAAGCCACATGACAAGGTTGCATAATCATAAGCAGCATTCAAGATTCAAGATTCAAATTCAGCTTTGTCTGATTTTGACTCTCAGGCTCTTAACCACTTTGCTCTCCTGTCTTTTCCTAAGGGCATCTACTCTGAGGAAGACGTGCTGTGTACTGGGGATGGAAGGATGCATGGGGTAGATATCTGTCCTCATCAAGCTCCATTTAATGTTTGAATGAGCATTATTAAAGCTATTATTGAAAGGCACTCAAGAGTGAAATTAATGAGTACTATAGTTTTTCATAGAAATACTAAATTTTACAATTTGAAGGGAAAATCCCATTTTTATGCAATAAGCAATAAAAATAACAGAATGCATGGTATGTCTCGACTTCAGCAAGGCATCAGACAATATTTTACAAAATCTTTGAGAGTGATTTGTAGAAATATCATGTAATTGATAATATAATTTGGAGAAATCAGAGCTGATTGAATCCCCAAATCAAAATGTATTGACTGGGCTGGGCGAGGTGGCTCACGCCTGTAATCCTAGCACTCTGGGAGGCTGAGGTGGGTGGATCGTTTGAGCTCAGGAGTTGGAGACCAGCCTGAGCAAGAGCGAGACCCTGTCTCTACTAAAAATAGAAAGAAATTATATAGACAACTAAAAATATATACAGAAAAAATTAGCTGGGCATGGTGGCGCATGCCTGTAGTCCCAGCTACTTGGGAGGCCGAGGCAGGAGGATCACTTGAGCCCAGGAGTTTGAGGTTGCTGTGAGCGAGGCTGATGCCACGGCACTCTAGCCTGGGCAACAGAGTGAGATTCTGTCTCAAAAAAAAAAAAAAAAAAGATATATATATATATATATATATGTTGACTGGCTGGGTGTGGTGGCTCATGCCTGTAATCCTAGCACTCTGGGAGGCTGAAGCAGGAGGATCGCTTAAGGTCAGGACTTCAAGACCAACCTGAGAAATAGTGAGACCCCATCTCTACTAAAAATAGAAAAAAATAGCTGGATGTTGTGGTGCTCACCTGTAGTCTCAGCTACTCGGGAGGCTGAGGCAGCTGGATCACTTGAGCCCAGGAGTTTGAGGTTGCTGTAAGCCAAGCTGATGCTATAGCACTCTAGCCTCGGCAACAGAGCAAGACTCTGTCTCCAAAAAAAAAAAAAATATTGAATAATAGTCAAGGTGAAACTGGAGTGAGGTCTCTAGAAGTGAGCCACTGGGCTCTGTCTTTGCCCCTGACCTGTTCATGTCTTTTAATAATACCTTGGGTCATTGACTTTTGGATGACAAATCTGTGAATGATACAGAAATAACTGGTACATAGTATTAAAAACTAGGAAGGTGATCATGTAGCAAGGTAATATAATAATGTAAAGCCTTGGACATAGGTTCAGGAAGTCACTTACATTTGTATAGTATTGCTACTAATAGCAGTTAGTATTAAAAAGACACTAATAGCAGTTAGTGTAAAAAAATACAGTATGTCCAAATAACATCATATGGCTGCTAGTGGAACAGATGTAAACTTAGGCTGCATTAATAGAAGTATCTTGTTGAGATCAAGGGAGAAAAGTTTCGATGTATTTAGCATTGGTTAAATTTGTATTTTATTTTATTTTATTTTTTACTTTTTTATATATAGAGAGATGGGATCTCACTTTTGCTCAGCCTGGTCTTGAACTCCTGAGCTCCAGCGATCCTCCCGCCTCGGCCTCCCAGAGTGCTAGGATTACAGGCGTGAGCCACTGCACCCAGCCTGGTTAAATTTTTTAAAAAATATAAAAATATATCTCCATTTCCTTGAGTGTGGAAAAAAGTAAAAACTATAAAAAGTATAAAAGTCTTATAAATATATAAAATAAATATAAAAATACATTTTACATTTTTGACAAAAAATATAAAAATATAAAAGTTTATATAATTGCAACAGTTCCAGATGTCTTCCTTTAAGTATGATAACAACAAAGCAGTGACAATATTTATTGTAGACCTACTATGTACTGGGTTATGCGTTAGGTGATTTCACATATACTATGTCAGTCAAATCTCACACCATTCCTGCAAAGCACTTTTAAAGAAAGCTGCAACAATTGAACCTCAGAGAGGTTAAGAAGTTGTTTGGGGTGAAGCTCAGATTTGATCTCAGTTGGTATAACTCCAAGGTTCACTTTCACACCGATACAACAGGATCCTCGAGAGCATCAAACACTGAAGGGAATGACCTAGGGATGGGAATAAACAGGAGTAGTTAAGAGCAAAGGAGAAGTGAACTAACATTTACTAGGCACCTACTATTTTCTGGACATTTTACATGCATAGTCTTAGTTAATACAACTCAGTAAAAGAGCTATTATCACCATGTCCATTTTAATATGAGAAAACATAGGGCAAATAACTCACCTAAGAGCACCTAATAAATAAGTGGTGGAATCAGAATGATGCTACTCATCTGTTTGCACTATGACCATTCTTTGTCATTATTTCTCCAACTTCAGGTATTACACATGACATCGACCTTGATTTTGCCCTACCTGTAAATCTGTTTTGTAATTTATTTAAATTTTTTTTAACTCTCACTTTTTGAAACTTAATTATTTAACTAGAAAACTTTATATAAAACTATAAATAAGAATCCATCTATACCAAATCTATAAAAGAAAAGCCAGCACCCCTTGCTATAAATAGAAGAAAGCCATAAACATAAATACATTATAAACAAAATAATGTTATTGAATTCTAGCCAGATACTGTTGCCTGCAGAAGGTTCTAACTCTGAGATCTTCTCTCTCTCTGCTAAAAAGAAAAATTAATAAGGATACAGAGATGTTAAAGATCTTTTAGTACCAAGCTAAGCCTGTCTCTTTGACTTAAGAAGGATTAAAAAATTCAAATGTAAATAATGTTCTCACTATGTGATTATGGGTAATTCAATATTGTTTAATGGGGTGTCTATGCGATCGCCAAAATCATCTTCTGAACCGCCAGTCATCTCACATTCTGCCAGTCATTCACACTCACTGTTTTCTAACATATTCTATACCATTCTTCTTATTTGCTTTAAAGAATAGTGGGATGATGAATCTGGTAGTGGGGAAGAAGTCTTAGGGAAATCACCACCATTTTCAAATCCTGGAAGACTGACATGAGGAAGAAAGTACTGATTTATTCTTTCTTCCTCAAAAAAAGTCAAATTAGGACATATTGTGACAATTTGAAATGGAACTTTTGGCTCAGTAAAATATACAATATGAATATTTAACTAACAAAGGAAATGATCATCACTTAAAGAACTGAGTTTTCTGCCTCTGCAAGTTGATAGCAGACCATCTTCCAAGAATAATATAAAAGAAGTGATTTTATTGGTTGGGGAATTGAAGTTAAATTTAAGATCATGTAGGATTTTAACATTCTTTTCAACTCTGTCATTCTCTAAGACTTAATCATGCTTCTAGTAGCTCAAAGATCACTGAACATTTAAGATCCTGTAGCTGAGGAACTTAACTCAGACAAAGGTTTTTCAATCTCAATACTATTAACATTTCGGACTAGATAACTCTTTGGGGTGGGGGGCTGCCCTGTGTATCTTAGGATGTTTAGCAGCATCCTTGGCCTTTTCCCTGTAGATGCCAGTTGCACCCCCCAGTTGTCACAACCAAAAGTATCTCCAGACATTTGCAAATGTTTGCTGGGGAGCAGAACCACTCTTAGTTGAAAATCAATGCTACAGACCCCCTTTCTCCGTGCATCTACTCTTCTGAAACAGGAATCAGCCTCTCAGGCATACCTTTACCATTGCACTTAATGTATATAACAAACATCATTTGAGTGTCTACAGCATGCCAAGCCCTACATTAAGCACTGTCTCCAAAGTAGGGCGTGAATAGAGTGGACAGGAATTGAGGGGGAAGAAAAAAACCTGCATACAGTTTATAACAGCTGCCCATGTGCCTTTCCGTTTCCACCATTATCTTGTGGGCTTATTAAAGGTGTGATGATGAATTTTTTGTCATGTAAGGTAGGATATTCCCATTCTCATTTGGACTAAGGAATTTGGGCTGGTTTTCTGTCACTCTCAACACCACACCATCCATACTTACCCCTGCCCGAAACCCCAATAACGTGTTCTTCGTTTCACAGCAGATTGTAGTATTATGTATACTACGGCATTTTTAATGCTCCCAGGGGAGAAAATGAGTGATTCTGAATTGAGGTTTTTGTGTATATAACATAACATTAATTCATCTAATATTTACTGATTTTCTACTATGTGCCATTCCACAAAGAATTCTGAAAACACAAACCAAACTTATAAAAGCAACAACAAAAATTGCTTCGCAGAGACATTTTTTCCCTCCCATTAGTGCTAGATTTTTGTCACCCATATAATTAATAGCTTTTGCATTTTATTTGGAAAAGTCTTCCATAAATGGTAAATTCCTCCATTTGTACATAATATTAAAAATCCTCCATTTAGAAATATACACAAAGGAAGGAAGTTTTGACATTTATTTGTAATTTTCCACATAAGCTTCATTTTATATATCAAATAATACTGTGAGAATTCCTCGGAACTTTTTTCTTTAAAAACATTGTTATTCTGTTATTTAACTTGAGTTTCAGTTGGTCTTTTTTCACTTTCCATGTGACATATTTACACTTACCCAAAGGGGTACTAATTGTGTAGCTTCTGTCATGATGATAATGTTTGACTTTCTCCCAGAGCAGAGATCAAGCTCAGCATGGTTTCCAGGAATAGGGAGCCTAGGAACATCTATGCGATAACTCAGCGTATCGGCTATCACGTGTTGTTAGCTGGGGCGAGCATCTTTCCACTTTGGAACCGCTAGCTCAAACCAGTTGAGCTGCACATCAATATCCACAAGAAGAACCAACCCTTCTCTGTGGTCTCGAAAGTGAGCACCGTATCCATTTCATCCTCCAGGTCCCAGTTGCCCATATGGCACGCTGGAGCTGTGTAAATTCTAGTTTAAGGCAGAAAAATGGACAACTAGTTTTCAAAAACATGTAAAATCACGTCAGTGGCTTCTCTACTCTATTTCAATATTTGTCAACCTAGAGTTCCAGAACGCTTAGGAGGATTATTCAACAAATCCAAACTACGTTTTTTAAACTATTTCTAACATTTCACGAAGTCTTAACAGAATTTGTCCAGCCTGAGTTAGATGGCACGGGCTATGTAAAATGTTAGATCTACTTTTGGTTTGAATTATGTGAACTCAACATGATAATACTAGACAGTTCCTGTTGATCAGAAGCTCTTATTGACAGTTATTTTGATCTTTAATGAATGACAAATGGGGAAATCTTTCATTTAACCACTTTTTTTGAGTTTCTATCTTGTACTAGTTTCCTTGATGGATAAAATGTTTTTAAAAATTAAGATTTAAGCAGGATTAAAAAGAAAATGAATCCTTGGGAGTAAAGAAGTATGAAACCAACGATAGTATGTGACCTCTCATCTTGCAGATGAAGAAGTCAAGGCCAGAAGAGGTAGGATGACTTTCCCGAGGTATCATTGGCTAGGGACTAAGCTGGAGTAGGAACTCATAGATGTGGATTCTAATTATTGCTTGTCCCTTGAAAGTAAAAGTAGGAAGTCTTTAAAATCCATATTAGGGCAGAAAAGTAGACAAAGCCACACCAGGGGGATAGGATTTGCTTCCAGCTTGCTGTCATAGCAAAGTGGCATAAGCTAAACTCTACTAAGGTACTAACTGATTCTAGGATCCAGCACTCTGAGTAGGTGATGGAGACAGCTGCTTACCTGTGCTACCAGGAAGAGTATCTCCCCACTCCTCTCTGGCATAAAACCTAATTCAAGTTGCAACTCAATCCTTTTGTTTTGAAGTTTTTTTCCCTCTTCATTAAAATTCAGGTAAAATGTATACATTTCTCTAAATTTAATTGCTGATCTATAAAGTAGAGGTAGCTTTTCTCTAGCTTACTTTTCCCATCTACAAACTTCTAGGTTATCTATTATCTTTTGTCTTTTCTATATTTGAATTTTTATAAGAAAACCAAAAAGGTGCTCATATATCTGGATAGTGAGATATAAGGTATTTTTAAAGGTTAAAATCTCAAAAAATGAACATATGTCAGTATTACATGAGTAATAAAGTAGCTGCTTAAAAATAATAGACTTCTTTACAAGTCATGTTAAATAAAGAGTAGACTTCTGCACTATTATCAATGTGTCATTTCAGCATCAATCTTAAGTGCCTTTTATTATATTCAAATCATTGAAAATGTGATATGTAGTATATGTAATAAAATGCTATTTACCAATCATGCTAGGGAAATGTTATGGTAATACTATTAAAACTATTAATTTCTACCCTTAGAGGTGGCAGAGAGAAAGTAGATTAGTGTAAATTCCATATGGGCAAGACAATATCTGTTTCATATGTAGTCATATCCATAGTGCTTAACATAGTACCTATCATAATACAGGTGCCCAATAAGTATCTGTTCAATAAACATATGAAGAATAATATATATAGGGACTGGTACTATGCTTTCATAAAAATTGACAAAATGAGGATTGAGCCATCTCTCTATTTCCAGTAAGTACAGAAGTGAGATACTCACAGGCTTAAGTATTGCTACACAGATAAAGTAATTTTCGGGGGGCGATGGGTGCTCCTTCATTGGCTAGGCAAGCCTGTGTTCTCACTTAAGATCTGTAAAATGGAGATCATTATGATTTGCTATCCATCAAGGCTTCCCACTCAGAAGAACACAGAGTTTTAAAAGGAATGCATTTATCCCCATCTCAATTTTTTGGTGTATCTTTTTTCTTTTTTACCTAAAGCATAACGAACTTGTCAGAGTTTCCATGGTGAACACGGGGCACCATGGAAACTGATAGATTTAGCTACATGAAAAGAATAAATAAAATAGACAGGCATTTATTTCACTGTGCAATGACAACTTCCCTTCTAGATAGGAGATGAAAAGTGGCTTCTCATTTAACCCGCTTGCCCTTCCCTCTCTGTGCCTCACGAAAACATGAGTTATTCTCACTGGCCCATTCTACTGACCTATGCTGATTGGATTCTTGTTCTCTTCAAGGTTCATTATTCCCACTTTGGCTTCACTTCGGGCTAGATCTGTGTGTCACCAGAAACTGTTAGAAAAATCATGTGCAATGTGAAAGTTGCAGATGATAGCTCACAATGCAGTGACCATGTGAGTCACAGCAAAACCGAATGAATAATTCCTTGCAGCCTGCTGTGACGAGATGATGTGTGAGGACAACTGAACTCCACACCCAGGTCCCTCCTATACTAACTGGACAGACAAACCAAACTCCTTGGACCTCAGTTTCTCTGTCTGTGAAATGGTTAAAATACATTCTCATCCTACTTTATAGGGTTGCTGTGAGTCTCAAAATGAGATAGTAGAACATAAAGTGTTTTTACACAGTCAAGTTCTATCTAGCAGATAACTACAGGTATAGTTACATTAATAAGATGATCAAAATGGCAAAACTGATCATGCTATGGTCCAGTTCTTTGCCTTGAGCAATTAGAGATTTAGAACACATTGGTCCTACCCAGTAGTTGGGCAGTTTGGGGGCCACTTGGCTTCATCTAAAATAGAGAGAATTGTGATCTTAAGAAATGAATCTTTTCAACGTTTCTGTATGTTTGAACATTTTCATAATAAAATATTAGAAAACTGAGTAAATAAAATAAAACTCTTAAGTTCTTGTCCCAATGAATTGTTTACTATTAGCATACACCCACGATAGCCTCTTATTTTTTTTTTATCACTATGATATAGGCAATAGAGCTACCTCCTGAAATTTAACATTCATATTATAAGTCTACGGAGCACCTCGTAGTGACTGGGCACTGTATTAAGGGGATACACAGAAGAAAGAGAGAGGATGTAGTCCTTCAGGAGAACACAATCTTCTGGGGGAGATAGATGAGTAAAGGAACAATTACAGCACCCCACACCCCACGAACTCAGAGGAGGAACACTTGACACTCAAGAGAGAGCAGAGGTGTAAAGATTTCCTGGATGAAGATGGGGGTGAGTAATTAACCTGAAGCATTTGGTGGTAGGGAGCGTGGGTGGGAAAATGAGGCAGGTGTATTGTTAGGGGGTAAAAGGGCACCACAGGCAGAGAGAAGAGGGTGAGCAAAGCAGACTCATGACACGTGGGAGAGTGGAAGGAGACAGGTCCGGTGAAGCAGCCAGGGGCTACCTCAGGAATGTTTCATGCCAAGGAGGGGCTCTTTTTTTTTTTTTTTTAATTTTTCTGAAAGAAGTGACACCTGGGGGTAGGGCACTGACGGTGCTTGGGCTGTGTTTTGAAGGTGAATATGAGAGCTCTGTATTCCTTTTTCCTTCCCAACCTCTGTAGCCAGGAGAACATTTCCCTGGGAGTACCAGGATGGGAGTCAAAATTGCAGGAGGACCAACAGTTTAAAGGAGTTACTAAGTTTGAGGGTGGAGAACTGGTAAGACTAATGGGGAAGCCGAGACTTCGGATGTGTGGCTGAGCCATGCTGCCTGGCAATATGGCGCCCACGTGCCTACAACTTGACTGGGAATGGAAGTGGAACTCCATTCCTCAAAAGAGCTAACCCTTATGTGAGGAGCACTAATACCATGTCACCTGGAGACCTATGGCCATTTCCTCTGTTTAAGAAGATTAAACTATCACTGTGGAAATTCTAGAGCTGAAAAAAAAATTAAAAAATTAACTTTATTTAAAACTACATTTTTTTTTTTTTTTTGAGACAGAGTCTCACTCTGTCCCCCTGGCTAGAGTGCAGTGGCAGCATCATAGCTCACAGCAACCTCAAACTCCTGGGCTTAAGCCATCCTCTTGCCTTAGCCTCCTTAGTAGCTGGGACTACAGGCATGTGCCACCACTCCCAGCTAATTTTTTCTATTTTTAGTAGAGATGGGGTCTTGCTCTTGCCCAGCCTGGTCTCGAACTCCTGAGCTCAAGCAATTCTTCTGCTTTGGCCTCCCAAAGTGCTAGGATTACAGTTGCGAGCCATGGCACCTGGCCTTAAAACTACATATTGTTTACTCATTCTGTAAGGCACATTGTAACAACATTAATAAATATGTTTTTTAAAAATTCTCTACCTAGGAATTCCATTATCTCAACAGAATAATATCTATTGTTTGGTGTACCTTTTCAATTCTAGCCAATATGCTTATAGTTTTTCACAGTTTTAACCATAGTGTAAATACCATTTTTAAAAGCTTAACATTGTGGCTACATATTTCCCCGTTGTTTTTAGTAACTGCATAAGATTCTGCTGAGTAGATATATTCTAACTCATGAAACTAATCTCAACTGTTGGACATTTAGGTTGCTTTCATTAAAAAAAAATATTAGCTGTGTCTGTGTTAGGCAATCCATACATCTGTTGGAAACATGTAATTGAATCCCTTTTCAAATTAAAAGCCAGACATTTCTTTACCTTTCTTTCTGAGGTTTGTGCATATCCAAACCTAAGTCAAGAGAAATTTCAGCGTGCTGGACTGCAAGGAGGGAATGAGGTCTGCAGAATTAGGAGAAAGTGACAAGGAGAAGGGGCTGAAGTCTCCAAGAGACAAACATAATGACCTCAGCTTCAGGGATTCTTAATTCCTAGTCCTTAGTGGGGTGACCAACCATCTCTGTGTTCCTAGGGTTTCCTGGATGGCCGGATTTTCAGTGCTAAAATTAGGAACGTGCTTGGGAAACCAGGATAAGTTGGTCACCCTTGACTTTGGTATGGAGGAGGTAAAGGAATTGAGAAGGGAATGAATCATTTATAGAACTTACCCCTGTGCCATAAAAGCAGCAATTCAGAGAACACCTGCTCACGCACTGCACTGAAACCCTCACCCTTTATGTAGGACTCAAAATAGATATTTATTTCAGGTTATTGCTGTGCTCACAGAAAAACCTATTCATTCATTTATTCAATAAATACGTATGGACCACCAGGCATTATGCTAGGCACAAGCAAGACATGTCTCCTGCTCCTTCTGTTACTGGTGTGTGTGCGTGTGCGTATTGGTGGAGGGAAACAGGAATAAATGGAAAAACATGAAATAAACAAGGATGGATATGATAAATGCAATGGCAGAAGTAAGATGGACTAATGGAATAGAAACTGCTGGCAGTGGGGTGCCATTGGCTAGGTGGTCAGAGAAGGTCACTCCAAAGACCTGACAGTTGAGGCAGACCAGTGACGAGAAGAGTGGCCAAGTGAGGAGCCACAGGAAGCATCAGGGTAGAAGGGACAGCACTGTGAGGCCCGGAGTGGAAACCAGTCGGCCTTCCTGGAGGAATGCAGTAGTGAAGGACCCGGTGGCTCTTGTGTAGGGAGGGGATGCTGGCGTAGAAGCGGTGGTAGCAGTGACCCACTCCAAGCTCCGTTGTCATAAACAAGGGTGATAAGACAGTTGAGACCCACAGGTCTTGTCCATAGTTACTTGATTCCTAGTCCAGCACCCTAGGCCACGCTGCCATCCCTGGCTATTTGACTTAATTTTCTCCCGTTGTACAGCTGAAAGTAAATTAAAGAGGTACATGAAAGAAATTGGTATTGGGATTGTTTGTGGACGGTCACAAGAACCAAAAATATTGACCTCAAGGTTAAGAGAAGAACTCTGGGGTCCAGATTGACCTCTGCCCCAGCTGTGGGGCCCACAGTAAGGTTCTAGAGAGGCTTCCAGACCCTCCAGTGAGGACGAATACATATCCCGCAGTCTGCAGGAGCTGAAGATGAAACCGGTCATGAGGCAGGCAGCCCCCACCGACCTTCCACCTGTCACTGAACTTCTGTAAGTACAGAACCTGGATGCTACAGGTTGAAGAAATAAATGGCCCTAAGAGTTTAAGGCAGGCAGGCACAGCTTTAGGTGTGCCAAGCATCAGCGGTGGAGGGAGCGGGTTTTGTGAGGCTCAGCTGTGGCTGATTTTGATAACTCAAACAGTTAACACATCCCAAACTAACGCAGGGGTGGGGAGAAAGACCACACCCCACGGCAGCGCGGAGCCAGCTCCGGGGAGAAGAATCCTATTGGCACTGAGGAGGGAGGGAGCCAGCCCCTGGGCGCGGCCTGCAGGGGGCAGGAGACCGCCTGGGGAAGCGGGGGCAGCACGAAGCGGGTGTCCGCTCGGCAGCCGCCCGCAGCTGCAGAGAGCCCGCGCCGCGCCTCCGCCGGGTGCGCCCTCCTCGGCCCGCGGACCCCGCGCTGCGCCCCGCCGCCGGCATGTGTGCCGCCCAGATGCCACCCCTGGCGCACATCTTCCGAGGGACGTTCGTCCACTCCACCTGGACCTGCCCCATGGAGGTGCTGCGGGATCACCTCCTCGGCGTGAGCGACAGCGGCAAAGTAAGCGGGCGCAGGCTCCGGCGCACCCCGACGGGCGGGCAGGCGGGCAGGTGGAAGGAACCCGGCGCGGTGCGCTGCGGGGTCCCGGGCTCGCTCGGTGCGGAGCGGGCGCCATGGCCTGGGAGTGGGGCTTTGGGCTCTTGGGGACGCAAAGACAACCCGGGCGCTAGGTTCGTGGGCTGGCTCAGGAGTAACGAGTTCCCAGAATCCGGGAGCGGTGGAGTACTCACACCACTACTGGTTCGACAGCCGTCCGGGCTGCGGTGCAAAGGGGGGAGCAAGGAGCTACGTCTTCGCTCCGCAATCTTAAGACACCAGTAGAAATCCGAACCTTGCTACATTTATCTTTGTATCTTCAGCGCCTGGCACAGTGCCTGGCACAGAGTAGGCGCTCCATTGATTTGGTTGAATGTATTGTGAAAGAAATAGCAGAGGAGGGGTCATTTGATCAGTGTTGTTTAGTGCGGCCAGGACGTAGTATAAAAAGAACTGATTTCATTCACCTGGTAATTCATCGGAGACAATTACTAATGATGCAGTCTCAACAACTTGTAATACTAGAAGGGATAGTCCGAAAGAAATTGTTCAGCCATCTCTCTCTCTCTCTCTCTCTCACACACACACACACACACACCCATAGCTGTTTGCATCAAAGCAAGCAGTTCCATTTTAAGGTTCAAAATGTCTTCTATGAATGTATCTTCTATATTTGCTTTTCCAAAATCAGGATTTCCACAAATGATACAGGTAACTTGATGTTTAATATTTATCGTTCCACATATGTAGGTGGTGGCTATATCAGCAGTGGCTTGGACGGTTTGATAAGTGAAGCCATTCCATTTTTAGAAGAAAAAAATAAAATATGGGGATGGGATATTTTTGAGCTGTTTTCCAACAACCTGTTTAGTTAGGAAAAGTACACATATTATTTGTGGGGTTGAAGATACTATTTTTGACTAAAGATGCTACCAAGTCAGTGACAGTTTTTGCATCATGACTCTTACATTTGGGGGTAACTAAACCCTGTTTTCTTATGGTGCTTAAAAAAAAATTCTCTCTGTGCACACTCAGGGAGGCTGCTGTTGTGTTTCCAAGGTGATAAAACTCTCAGAGCTCTCCCAAATGCGGAGATTCCCATAAACCCTGAAACTGATGAATCCACGTATGGGGACTTGGCCTTCAAATTTCAGGGAACTCTCAGGTTTGGGGCAAGTCCCAAGAAGCAAAGGAAGAGAGACTGCTAAACTTGTGAAAGATCAGAGGTGTTAGTTTAATCATAAGGAGCTGTTCAAGTCTTAGGTTTCTTTTTTTAAAAAAATTAATTTCCTATGTACAGAATTTTAATTGGTAGGGTAGGAGGCAAGAGAGTGGGTTTGGGGACTGGCTTTAACCAGTGGAGAGGAGTAAGAAAAGGAAGTGATTTATCTAAAAAAATCACCTTTTCTGGAATTGTACAGAAAAAGAATAAAAGAGTGTCCTGAACATGCAATTAGTTGAGTCAGGAAGTCTATTCCTAATGAAGGATCACACTGAAGTTATAAATTTAGAAAACATGCCATTCCTCCACAAGATAAAATTACTTGGGAATTGAATACAAAGGTGAGTTAATCAAGTGGCTCAGATGTATGGTATAGAACTCCTTAGTCAGTGAATTGGTAACTGCTGCTCTCTATACAAGATGCAAGGCATTTGATTGCTGGCTGTGTTTAAAGAGAGGGCATGCCATATATATTTCAAGACTTGATTTCCCCCATTTTGAAGTGGGAATGTCTCGCCTTTAGAGTTGCCAGGATACTTTCATATAAAAATTTTCAATGTTCAAAAAAGACAATAATATCCCCTTGAAATAAATAAATATGTTATATCATCATGATCTTTAAATTTTTACTGAGCTCCTGAAGTTCTCAAACCTTGGGATGAACCAGAAACATCAAGGGGTGCTTGATACTATGCTGATTCCTGGGGATCATCCTCAGAGAATCGGAATCTGCAAGCCTGGAGTGGGTCCCCAGAAAGTGGCATTTCAACAAGCATCCCAGGAGATTCAGACACAGATAGTGGGTGTATTACATTTTGAGTAATTGTAGCACACAGCTCCTGTGATGGGACCAGAAGTTTCAGGGGTTTATTTCTCCATTTCAAGCCCAGATCTGGGGTAGCATCTCAGAGAGAGGGAACACATCTTTCTCTGTCCTCCCCTCTCCTAGACCTCCTTCTTCATTACACATAACTTCATTTATGCCCAGAGAATGCTAATGACTGCTTTTAATACATTAAATTAAAGCTCACTTAAAATCAGGTTAATTAAAAAAAAATCCTCTACCCAGCATTTTGGTATTGAGCAAAATTTAGAGTTAGTTTTTCTACCCACGTGGCATGTAGCTTTTTAAAATAAAGCCTATAACATGTTTAATTCATTTGTAAATAGTTAGCTTTGAGACACTGAGTGCTCAAATCTTACTAAATTGCCGGATTCCTCCCACATACAGCAGGGTCAGATTGACTTTTAAGATACATAAAGATGCTTTGGGACTTTTAATGCACACTTACCCAGAAACAAGAGCAAGGAGGAGAATCATTTTGGAGGTAGTGCCCTGGGGTGACAGAAGCAAGTCCTATGGAGAAATAGAGACCTGAGTTCAGCTCAGGGTCTCCATCACTTACCTGTTCCAAGACCATGGGTGAGACCTAACCTCACAGAGCATCCACTTCCTCATCTGTAGAATCAGATTTTCTTTTGCTATGTATTAAAACAGATAATGTATGAAAATACCTGACACTTAGTGGATACTTAACATGTACCATGTTCATTCTGTCCCCTTCCTTCTCTTTGCCCCTCACATATTGTTAACCCCTTGCTCATGGTCGTAGCACTGTTTCATTTTTTCACTTGGTGGCACCCAAGTACACCAAGTGGTGGAAAAGGAAGCCACAGCCTGTGATAAACTGTGTGGGGTGGTTGCTGGACCTCAGCCCGGTGTCTTCACTGCTCAATGTCATTGATCTACTGGGATACAAAGATGAATCTGGGAAGAAAGATCTAAGGGGCATTTGCTGCTAGGTTTGCTAACACATGGTTTTCAGTGTCTTTTTTAGTCTTCACAATGTCATTATTCTCATTTACAGATAAGGAAGTTGGGACTTGAGAAATCATGCACGCATTTAGATTTGGTGGCCGTGTAGCTAGAATTTGAGTTAATATGGGCCAAAGACCATATTCTCTTTCTTATAGCTGCATGCTTCCCTGGGGCACAGTCTTTGACCTTAAAGAACTTACGTGTTAGCAAGGGATCTGAGACTTGTAGCCAATAATAAAAGTGGACTCATTCCTGAGCAACCACTGGGCTCATGGCTGGAGGTAAATGGATGAATGAAGCATACAAACTCTGCCCTGCCCTTTAATGATACATTAACAGAATCTGCTATGACCTATCAGAACAAGAACTAGTCTGGGGGTGGAGGGAAGGCTTTCCCCAGTGTCAGGTGACATTTAAATTGTCATCTGGGCCGGGTGTGGTGGCTGTAATCCTAGCATTCTGCAGAGGCCAAGGTGGTAGCATTGCTTGAGGTCAGGAGTTCAAGATCAGCCTGAACAAGAGCGAGACCTCATCTCTGCTAAAAATAGAAAAAAAAAAAAGTTAGCCAGGCAACTAAAAATAGAAAGAATTAGCTGGGCGTGGTGGTGTGTACCAGCAGTCCCAGCTACTCAGGAGGATCGCTTGAGCCCAGGAGTTTGAGGTTGCTGTGAGCTAGGCCGACAGCATGGCACTGTAGCCCGGGCAATAGAGCAAGACCCTGTCTCCAAACAAACAAACAACAACAACAATAACAAACAAACAAAAAAACTCCTAAGAGTACCTCTATCATTTACTACCTATGTGAATTTGATCAAGTTACTTAACATTTCTATTTTCAAGCTTCCTTATGCATAAAATAATTACTATGGTCTACGTCATAGGGTTGCTAAAAGGATTACATGGATTAATAGGTATAAAATATATGAATAATGCCTCTGGCATGTAGCACATGTCTAATAGACATCAGTAGTTATTGCCAGCAATGGAGATGGAGAGAGGTGGATAGAATCAGCTATTTAGATCAAGCCACCTGGATTCAATGATAGCTTATGTGTGCAGGCTCGGAAGGTAAACACATCCAGAGTGATTGCCAGGTGTATGTAAACAGTACAGCGGGGCACACCTTGGCCAGTGATGGGAAAGCTTCTTGAAGGGAGTGGTAATTGAGCTGTCCCTTAAGGACTAGTTAAGACTTGAACATGTACAAAAGGATTAAGTCTCCATGGCAAAGGGAATTAGCCAATTTTCTTTTATTCCCAAGACTCCTGGGAGGAGAGTTCTATCTCACCTGAGACTGCTGCACCAGAAGCTCTCTCAGTCCGAACCACAAATCCTAGTGTTCTGTATCTTCCCTTCCTCTTGCTTCAGAGAGTGAAGCCCATCTTCTGGCCAAGCTCAGGAACTTAGAATATTCTCCCAGTCCTGAGAAGGGAAATCAGGCTAAGCCATCCCTTCCGAGGCTGCCATGAAGGAGTTGGCTTTTCATCAGAAAGGTGTGTTCATGCCCATTTATCACAGGATCATCTTGCAAATTTGCATTTTCTGGAAGGCTGATTGGTTTTTTCAAAATGCTCATGGCAGATACTATTGGTTCTCCACTAAATAGCCATGACCTCCTTGTTAACATTTCCTGAATTTGACCAGCCTGTAATTATACTTGGCCCATGGGTACGTTACGGTGTAAGCCATTCATGGCATTCCTATTTCCATTTACCAGATACTTACTTTGCCAGCTTCCTGGTAGCTGAGGGTAGCCAGTGATAACATGCTGGCACATAGGAGGTCTGCTCAGAAGCTTCTGGCATGTAGGAAGAGAGGCCCTTCCTTTCTGGATGCTCTCATGGGAAGGAAGGATACCTGAGTTGCTGCTGCCACCATCTGAGTCTATGAGGAAAGGTTAAGAGGATTTCACAGATACCAACCCAGTCTCTGACATCATTGAGCAGTTTAACTGACCCTGGAACTGTCTACCTTCAGACTTCTTTCAGGAGGTACTGAAATGTCTTTGTTGTCTAAACCTCTGTGTTGGGTATTCTGTTCATTGCAGCCCAATGCACTCCTATTATCACACTGCTTTTCAAAGGATATTTTTCAAAGAACTGCTAGCTGCCTTCTCCTTCTCCTCTTCCTATCTTCTCCTTATTGGCCAAAAATATCAGTGTTTTCTCAGGCACCCACATCAGTAGTCAAGCCCAGCCAATTTCCCTCTGGGATATCTGTGTGCATACTCATTTCCATTGCCCCATCCAGCTCTTTACTGTCTCTAAATATCTAAAATATCACAGGGGCTTCCTAACTGTTTTCTCTCCCCCATTCTAACATTTCCTCTACACAATTGACAGTTACTTTCTTGGAGCATGATTAGCATCATGCATCTCCTCTTCTATAACCATCTGTGGCTCATTATTACCTCTAAGGTTCAAATGTCCCTGGAAGACATTCTAGATGTGACGTTATTTGGCCCCAACCTACTCTCTAATCCTACCTCCTGCTTCATTCCTCTATCTGGCAAGTGGGGATAGAATTACCAAGGCTGGCTTACACCATGTCGTATCCATGAGCCAAGGGATATCTATCCATGTAAATTTCTCACTGTTTCCCTGCACATCACGTCCTTTTATGCCTCCACGTGGTTGGCGCCAGTCTCTCAATAGGCCTCCTCCTTATATACCCTTTTCCATTCTATCTCCATCAAGACGAAATCTTGCTCTTCCTTTAAGGGCCATCTCCGATGTCCTCTTTTCCCCAAAAGCTTCCTGCACATCATTCCCCAGTTGAAATAAATTGGCCCTTTCTCTCTGTTCTAAAAAATTGTTCATATATTTTAAACCAATATTGTCTAGGTGGTTAAGAGCATGGCTTCTGGAGTCAGACTACATAAACTCAAATCCCAACTCTGCCACTTACTTGGACAAATTTTCTGACATAGCCGAGCCTTTGGCACCGTCATTTATAAAATGTGGACAATAATAGCACCCACATAGACTTGTGAGGCAAATGAGATAGTGTGTTGTTATTATTTTTCTTTCACTACAGTAATGTCATTTTTGCTTTTGATTATATTTTTGTAGAATGTTCTCACTGACAAAGTGGTTTTGTTATTTTCTTTTTTTTTTTTGGCAAAAGTGAGGTGAACTGGAGAGAAGGTAATATTTATTAAGCCAGACACACTGCTAGATCCTTTGCACGTCAGCAATCCTGAGATTTGCTGGGGCATCATCTTCTCCCTCATCTTGACTTTTACAAATGGGGAAGTGGAGGCTCAGAGTTATCTGACATGGCTGCAGTCACAGCAAGTAAGTGGCAAAGGCAAGGCGCAGAGAGCCATGCCTGTCTGATATCCAAGGTCTATGCTCTCTCCAGGAGGCTACTGTCTACTGTCCTGGGGTGGCCCGAAACTCTATTGTCCTTAAGTCCCCTTCAACATTGCCATATTGTTTTTTAACACAAAGTAGGTGGTCATTAAAGTGTGTTGAATGTGATATGTACTATAAAGACATTCATGTGTGATGTATAAAAGACATTTTTAATTCCAGACGGCTTTTCTTTTAAAGCATGATTTGCCTTATTCTTTGAGACTTGGCAGCAATACTGCTGGGCATGACTGGAGTTTGCCCCCTTCTGGTTGTGTAAAGTTGTCTGTTGATTCCTGGAATTCCTTGGCAGTCCTGATTGCTTCGGTGCTCCACTGTGAGGTAGTGTGGGTGTTGGTGTACCTGACACATGGCCACATGGCTGAGTGTCAGGATGTTGTGACAGATGCAGAGATAGTGGGCAGTATCTCTTGCAGGCCTGCAGCAAGCCCATTTGCCCACCAGGCATAAATCCGATTATTTAGGGATAAATAAAGGTAGACTTCCCTCAATTGCAAGAGGAGAAATCCAGCCAATCATCGATTTACAACCTACCTTTCTGTAGGATTTAAGGTAGTTCCAAAGGACACAGGGAAATAGTGATGCTTTTATACATTTAAAGGATGAAGAAAGTCAGTTGTTAACACACAAAAAAGCTTGGAATTAGATTTAAGATGCTTTGTGAAATGACCTACACTCTTACTGGCCTCTAACTATTCTAGGTTCTAGCTGGTAAAGGCATATTTCTGTTACCTAGTTGGCAGTATCTGTACTAAAGCAATTGCTCAAAAGGAGCACATCTATTCTTGGTGCCGAGTTCAGACTGGAATTTCTCCTGCGTGGACATTGTGTCTTATAATTATGTTTAACAAGCTTCTTACACAAGGTAGAGTTTCATAGCATTGCCTCTCTTGAGTACCTTTTAACTAGAGCTGAAGATGTGACAAAAGAAGGGGTCCCTAAAGCTCTTCTGCAGGTCGGAGTCTGTGGGACAGGCGCGGAGGTTGTCCAGGTAGCCAGGTGTGCTTGGTCTGAAATGATCTGGAGATAGACCTCAGGATGTCAGAGGATGGCAGGATCACGTGTCCTCCAGGCACTTGTCCTCAGAGTGGTTTTTTCAGTGGAGGTTTTGATGAATACCAAGGGGCAGGCGCCTGAGTAATTCTTTTTGACAAAGCCTGTAGTACAACTGTTTTGTGTCACCAGTAAAATGCAGGCCCACATGCCTTTACTGGTCATCCAGCTTTGGAGATATTGAGGAACGTAAATGAGAGACTAGTCAATAATTTCAAATCAGGCCGGGCGAAGTGGCTCACACCTGCAATCCTAGCACTCTGGGAGGCTGAGGCAGAAGGATCGTTTGAGCTCAGGAGTTGGAGACCAGCCTGAGCAAGAACAAGACCCCGTCTCTACTAAAAAAATAGAAAGAAATTATATGGGCAACTAAAAATATATATAGAAAAAATTAGCTGGGCATGGTGGCGCATACCTGTAGTCCCAGCTACTCGAGAGGCTGAGGCAGGAAAATTGCTTGAGCCCAGGAGTTTGAGGTCGCTGTGAGCTAGGCTGACACCACGGCACTCTAGCCTGGGCAACAGAGTGAGACTCTGTCCAAAAAAAAAAAAAAAAAAATTTTCAAATCAATTTTCATTGGTGAGAAATACTCTTCTCTTGTTAGAAAGTATGCTGAGGGGCCAGGTGTGCTGGCTCATGCCTGTAATCCAAGCACTTTGGAGGCCGAGGCAGGAGGATTGCTTGAGCCCAGGAGTTCAGGCTGCAGTGAGCTATGATCTTGCCACTCTACTGTACTCCAGCTTGGGTGACAGAGCAAGACCCTTTCTCATTTAAAAAAAATAAAGAAAATTAAAAAAAGCTGTGCTGATTCTGAGGCTGCTTGTCTTGTCTTCCATTTTGCTTATGTTTAAGCCATTCCTAAAGCTCACCTCAAACACTGTCTCCAAAATCTTTTTATCACTTTTCTATTCCAAAGTGACCTCTTGCTCTTTTTGATGTCTCTTTTATTGTCTGTTCTTATAGAGTACTTAGATACATTTGCTGACCATGTACCTTACTTGTATGTATTTTTATTCCATCTGATTGTAAGTTCCTCATCACATTACATAAGAGAAAAAATGTAGAAAATATCTAATACTTCCTAGCAAGCATAGGATCTTGCAAATATTATAGGCACTTAGTGAATATTTATTTAATGAATGAATACTCTGAAAAATTGTAGCAACTGTTGCAGAATTTGTCTTAATCTTTGCTGAGAATATTTCTAAAATGTATTTGTGTGTACCTTAGAAAGTACAATATTGCATGTAATTTAATCTTTTCTCAAGAGTGATTTTTATCTCACAAAATATAGGTGTTCAGAAGTTGTTTGTTGCATTGATTAAATCCAGTCTGGTTTGACAATGGTATTAAGAGGTTTTTGTTTTATGTCAAAATGCAGGAATTAGGGATTACTTTTCTTGCATTCCACTACATTTATTTTGCCCTTGCTCACTCATTCTACAAATATTGAGGACCTGCTATATGCTACATGTTTCACATACTAAATAACTAGATTCTTTGTCCAATGACTCAGTTATAAGAAATACATTCTTACCACAGTGAAATACAGATTTACCATTTAGAGCAAAATGCTCAGGGTAAAGTGTTGTACTTCAAAATTAACGCCATCAGTGGATACAATTTCAGGGACCACAAAGCTCAGAGAAATTAAGTAGCTTGCCCAGAGGGATACAACTAAGAAGGAGAGGAATTGAGATTTGAATCCAGGTCTGTTTCCTCTTCAGCACTTGTTATCTCTCTGCTTTTAAAGATTCTGGTTACCATTTCAGCCACCTGAGCACTTAGCTTTCTCCCTCAGTCCTGCCTCCTTTGTTGCTGTGCCTCTGAATTCCTGATAGAGTACTCACCCCTCATTCTGCAGCGGTGTCCAAAATCTCCTTCTCTGTCCTGTTATTCACTTCCTGGTTCCATCCCCATTGAAACTGTGTCACCTCTTTCTTGGTCTTTTTTTTTTTTTTTTTTCATTGCTATTTGCTGCTCTTGTCAATAAAGCTATTTTTATGTCTTGATTCCCGGCACCCCTAAAACTCAAGCAAAGTGTGGAAGTAACTCCAAGTTCACAGCCTTCCCACAACCCCAAGCTTCCCCAAACAATGCAAAAATGGCGGCTCTTAAACTAGTCTAATCAATATGTATAAATCTGAATTTACACACCTGGTTGAAGGAAGATACACGTGCACTTTACAAAAGAATTAGTAAGAGTTTTTTTTTTTTTCAGCCTGATTGAGATAGATTCAAAAAAGATATCAGATTCTTTTTATCCTGCTTTTCTTTAATGAGTCATCCATCAATCTCTACTCCCCTCCCCCGACCTTCACTCCCACCCCTACCTCTACCCCCCCATTCTTGTAATGTCTGCATATGGATTTTTCTATGGAGGAATTCATAGCTTTCATAGATCTCAAAAGGATAAGTGACCCCAAAATGTCAAAAATCTCTGTATTATCTATTCTTGCCACTTAAGTAGCAGTATTTCATCTGTATAGCATCCCTGTCTGGGCTTTATTTATTAATGAATGCTTTCAATGATTAGTATACTAGAAATGTATTTACCCAACTGGGTGCTAATAATGTCACTTTTGTTTTTCATTTCCCTAATTTTAAGACAACCAGTTTGAGCCCTGCCTACCACAATTATTGGGAAGTCTAATATCAGTCCTATTGGGATCTCTCTTTCTTTTCCTTCCACCCTACAAAGATTCCTGGAGACTTTTATGATCCAAGCAGTCATCCATTCCCAGATACTGAGTGATTATTATGTCTCAGGTACTGTTTCTGCTCTGAGGCTACGCCTGTGAACAAGACAAAACTGCTGCACTCTTGGAACTTCCCTACAGTTTTGAAAAGGAATCTTCCAGATGTCTGATTTTTAAACCAATACAACCCCTGCTAAGTTCACAGTGGCCACTGCTGTCCTTGTTCCTTGTGGCCACACGATGCCTCACTTGGGTGCTGCTCCCAGCCATCTGTCAGCCATTACTCCCTGTTCTGTCCGGGCTGGGAGGGGCCTTCCCAAGGACAGGGGCTACTCCATACTCGGTGCACAGCTTGTTCTAGAGCAATTCATACAAACTGCTGTGTTCACGCTGGTCTTAATGTTTAGCTTCCCCTCTAGGGAAGAGAACAATGTTTCATTCTTTCCTGGTGCATCGAAGACACTAAGAAAACAAAGTACAAGATAAATTCTCAATGGGTCACTCAAATACAATGATACCTTTTAAAGTTGGAGTTCCATGGTATATTTAAAATCTTTAAAAAGTTTGATTAATTAAAATATTTGTAGTACATCTCTTATATTTAGCAATTGTGCATTAATATGCTATATAACATGGTTTAAAAGGAATACATTTTGTGTGTAATTCATCTTCATATGTTGCATTTAGCTTCTTGCCATGACACTGGATTATAAACTCATAGACACAAGGCACATTGGTGATGTTGGCCATATTAGTAAAACAACAATAATATTGAACATTTATTAAATACTTGGTATGTGCTAAGCCCTATACTGAATGCTATGTATGAGTTATCTCTTTGAAACAGGGTCTCACTGTTGTCATTCAGGCTGGAGTGCAGTGGCATGATCATAGCTCACTCTAACCTCAAATTTCTGGGCTCAAGTAAACCTCCTGCTTCAGTCTCTCAAGTAGCTGGGACTACAGGTGCCCACGACCAGGCCTGGCTAATTTTTAAATTTTTTGTGGAGACAGGGCCTGGCTATGTTGTCCAGGCTTGTCTCAAACTCCTGAGATCGAGTGATCCTTCTGCCTTGGCCTCCCAAAGTGCTGGAATTATAGGCATGAGCCACCATGCCCAGCCCTCAAAACCTTTTTGTTGAAGTCGGTGTCTCTGCTTGTGAAATGCAGTTTTCTTCCTATGAATTAGTTATTGACGTGTTATTACCTAAAAGCACTTTACCATCTTTGTCCCTCGTGTTTTCTCTTCCTGTCACGGCCCTGTTCAGGTTTGTATCACCGTGAAACCTGTTACTATGATCACAGTGCTTTCTTTCTCATCTTATTTTTGGGTTTTTAAAAATTATTTTGACAGAACAAAACTTTGTCACCTTAAAACCCAACTGTGTCGATCTCAGCTTATTCACAGGCTATAGATTCATGAATTAAAAAAAAATCTTTGAGGGCTAAAGCAATCACAAAGCAATTATGAAGTGAGTTCTTCTAGGCTTACATATACTGATAAAGGAATTTTATCAGTCCCAAGGTTTCCCAATAGCTTAAATGGAAAGAAAAAGTGCATCATTCCCACCTCCTGTCCACAGGCAGAAGGCGGGCTTCCTTGTGCCACATTCTACTCAATACCTCTTTTATGGCTTTTACTTGATCTCATGAGTCTCCCTCATAACCTAACCCTGAAGACAGGTGTAGGACTTGTATCCACAACACCTAGCACATGTTTGACACTCAGATGAAGAATTCTTGGATAAGTGGTGCTTGGATTTTTTTCACCATAGGATAACCAAGTTGGAAAGATTCACTTTAAGAGTCAGCCAAACGTATAGTGGCTAAAAATATCTCCCAAATAACCAGTTATTTGAATAAGAACTCTGGGTTTTCCAAATCTAGATGCTCAAAACAACATATTTGGCCACTGGGAGCTATAAGTAGTTTCATGTCCTGGTGAATAATTAAGAACCCTGGAAGAGTAGATTTCAATTAGAACTCCGAAGAGCTCATAAATTTCTCAAATGCCTTTAACTAGGACTATGCTAAGGAATAATGTGGATTATAAAGGCCTGCTTATTCCCTTTGGTTTTGTATTATGGTTTGTTAAGTGTTTGCTTCTTCATAAGATGGCAGTTTACTTGAAATGTTGCTTGTGAATTCCACTTAGAATTTACCACCCTGGAACATGGTCGACCCTCCATAAACAATACTTCTTATTATCCATTTCTGGTCCCTCACTTTACATAGTGCTTTTGCACAAAATTGGCATTCAATAAATGCTTTTGAGTGAAAGAATGAACAGAATGAGTTGCTATGCTCTATGCAGAGTAGACAAGACATAGTTAATCAACATTCTCAGCTGGTTGTAGCCAATGTGTTTGAAGGCGCAACACAAGAAGTAATATCATCAGTGCCTTCCACACAGTGGGGCAGATTTTTCCGTCATACTACGTAATGTAGAAGTTGTTTTCTTCCTACCTGTGTAGAGTGGTCTCATGCAACCCTTAACCCTTTTTTGAAGTGCAAAGCACAGGAAGAAGCCATTCCAGGTTTCCAGATCAGTGGACGCACTTGTACCTCCTCGTGTTCCAGCAGGGCATGGTCTCAATAGCCTGTGGAGCTAGTATGCTCTAGTATCTTAAGAGTTGATAAGCTGATGAAGAGGGTGTCAGGGATAAAATGGTAGGCACAGAGATGTAGTTCCTGCCTTATCTTTACTCAGAATGAATAATCAAATGAGCATGAATAAGTACATAATTTCTAAAAAGGAAAAAATTCAGAGTGCTATAGAGATGTAAATTCAGAAGACTTGGCTTATTTTGTGGAGATGCTTCAAGAATGCAGCCCGAAGGAAGTGACATTTGAGTTGAGTCTGATAGTTAAATGGGAATTAACTGGGTAGAGAGAGGGAGGGGAAAGGCCTGTGCAAAGACCCAGAGGGGAGGAGGAACCAAGAACAGCGTCGTAAAGAATGAAGGAGGAGGAGATGGTGGAAACAGATGAGGCCAGAGAGAAAAGAAGTAACCACATGGAGTGTCTCTGTAGGGCTTTCCCTTTATCCCAAGAGCAATGGGAAGCCAATGAAGGGTTTAGGCCAAGGAAGATAGGTCAGATTTGCATTGAAAAATATGTATTTTATTTTATTTTATTTTATTTCATCTTGTTATGGGGGATACAGAATTTCAGGTTACATACGTTGCTCCTGTTCCACCTTTCCCCCCAAGCCAGAGCTCCAGACGTGTCTGTTCCCCAGGTCGTGCGCATTGCACCCATCATGTAGGTATATATCCCTCCCTTCCCCACCCCCCCCTTCCCGAGTCAGCACCTTCAAGTGTTACCACTCCCCAAACGGTGCACAATGCACTCATTGTGTAGGCATACCCCCATCCCCTCCCCCGCCCCCCACCTCAGTCTGATGTCCAATTGGTGTTGCTCCCAGATGTGTATTTAGGTGATGATCAGGGGAACCAATTTTCTGGTGAGTACATGTGATGCTTGTTTTTCCATTCTTGGGATACTTCACTTAATATAATGGGTTCCAATTCTCTCCAGGAGAACCATAGAGATGTCGTATCTTCATCATTCCTTATAGCTGAGTAATATTCCATGGTATACATATACCACAGCTTACTAATCCAATCATGTATTGATGGGCATTTGGGTTGCTTCCACATCTTTGCTATTGTGAATTGTGCTGCTATAAACATTCGGGTACATGTGTCTTTGTTAAAGAATGACCTTTTTTCCTTTGGGTATATGCCCAGTAATGGGATTGCTGGGTCAAATGGCAGGTCTACTTGAATCTGTTTAAGATACCTCCATAATGCTTTCCACAGGGGTTGCACTAGTTTGCAGTCCCACCAGCAGTGTATTAGTGTTCCTGTCTCTCCGCACCCACGCCAACATGTGTTGTTTTGGGTTTTTTTGATAAAGGCCATTCTCACTGGGGTTAAGTGATATCTCATTGTGGTTTTGATTTGCATTTCTCTGATGATTAGGGATGTTGAGCATTTTTTCATATGTTTGTTAGCCATTCTTATATCTTCTTTCGAGAAGTTTCTATTCATGTCATTTGCCCACTTTTAGATAGGGTTACTTGATTTTTTCTTGCTGATTTTCCTGAGTTCTAAATAGATTCTTGTTATCAGTCCTTTATCTGATGTGTAGTATGCAAAAATTTTTTCCCATTCTGTAGGTGGTCTGTTTATTCTCTGGACTGTTTCTTTGGCTGTGCAGAAGCTTTTTAATTTAATCATGTCCCATTCATTAATTTTTGTTGCTGCTGTGATTGCCTTGGGGGTCTTCTTCATAAATTCTTTGCCTAGGCCAATGTCTGTAAGAGTCTTTCCTACATTTTCTTCTAGAATTCTGATTGTATCACGCCTAAGGTTTAAGTCTGTTATCCACCGTGATTTGATTTTTGTGAGAGGTGAAAGCTGTGGGTCCTGTTTCAGTCTTCTACAAGTGGCTAACCAATTCTCCCAGCACCATTTATTGAATAGGGATTCTTGTCCCCAGAGTATATTCTTTCCTGCTTTGTCAAAAATTAGGTGACTATATGAGGATGGTTCTATATTTGGATTTTCTGTTGTGTTCCACTGGTCTGTGTCCCTGTACTTGTGCCAGTACCAGGCTGTTTTAAGAACCACGGCCTTGTAGTATAGTGAAAAATATGTATTAAAAGTAATTTCAGAGTGGTGAACAGAATGGATCAGGGCAAGGAGAGTTGCTGGAGGAGATGAGTTAGAAGGTGATTGCTGTGGACCATGAAAGAGACAGGCAGATTGTGATAGGCATAGAGAGAAATGGGCAGATCTGAGAGGCAAAATCAACAGGATTTGTGACAATGGGATATGGAAGGAGAAGGAGAAGCTTTTCCTGGATTTAGGGCTTGTACAACTGGTGGCCATTACTGAGTTAAGGAACAGAAGAAGAGACCCAGCTAGGGAAGGTTATCTAGAGGTCTGCTTTGGTGATGCTGAGTTGAGATGCCTTTGTGACATCCGTGTGAAGATGACAAGTAGGTGTTGACTTGCAGGTCTGGAGCTCAGAGGACATATCTGAATGGGAGATATAAAATGTGTGTAAGAGTTGAGGAGAGCAGGAACTAGATTAACTGCAGTGGTTGGGTTTGTAGTAAAAGAGAATGTGTAGAATGAGAAGGACAGCCTGCAAGTCAGAGGAAGACACAGGAGGCAAGGGATGGGTGACTTCCAGAAGGAGGAAGTAGGGCAGCTCTCACATGGTACTGAGAAGGATAAGTAAGAGGAACAGTGGTTTAGCAACCCAACGTAATTGTTGACCCTAGGAAGTTTATTTTAGTGGTGAGAGAGGATGACATTCATCTTGGGTGAGTTTTGTAATGGGTGGAAGAAAAGGACATGCAGATAGTAATCAGGGACAACTCTTTTGAGATAATGTGTAATATTTTATCCTGTGAGAAAAATAATAAAGTGTCTCCAACAATAATAAAATACAAATAAGTTATATGCATTCTATTTCCCCAGTATTAGGTTATTGGAAGACTTTTATACAAATGTGTGCACTTGTAGCATTCTGGGGTCATAATGTTCTAGCTGTCCTCTGAACTTCAAATAACATTGCTTAAGTTTTTGCAGCTCTTTAAATTTCAGATGACTTCAATATACATATTCAAACCATTGATTCAGAATTCAGTTGTGCTCATATTCCTGTATTCATATGATGTTTCCCAGCCTTCTGATACTGTATGGTGATTAACTTCTCTCCAAGTACATTTCAGAAGTTATGTAAGCGTGCTGCTGTTGCCTATTTGCAAATGTTGAATTTGAATGGATGCCAACACAGTGGCAAACATATATGCCAGAGCTTGGGATCGGTTCCAGCCGTCTTAATAATTGTTTTACTACTTTATCTCAGAAATATAATTTAGCATCTCAGTGTCACTGGAAATCTTGGTATGAAGTCAGTATTTTTGTTTTAAAATGAGGATACCAGTAGTGAAATTCTTCATCTTATTAAGGTCAAACAAATTAGAAATTATTTTTCTATAAATTTAAGATTGTTTTGAAACTAAAAGAAACAAGTGTGGTGGCTCACGCTTATAATCCGAGCATTCTGGGAGGCTGGGGGATAGGGGGGAATTGCTTGAGGCCAGGAGTTTGAGACCAGCCTAAGCAAGAGCAAGACCCCATCTCTACTAAAAATAGAAAAATTAGCTGGTGTCATGGCAAACTCCCATTGTCTCAGCTACTCAGGAGGCTGAGGCAGGAGGATCTCTTGAGCCAAAGAGTTTGAGGTTGCAGTGAGCTATGATGACGCCACTGCACTCTATCTAGCCAGGGTGACAGCAACATTCTGTCTCAAAAAAAAAAAAACAACAACAAAAAAAACCACAAATAAAACCAGTTATGACAATAGAAGTGTTTCCTATATTCAAAAATACAGTTTGTTCCTAGGGAAGCATTTTTGGATTTCTTCCTTCCCAAAGGGAACTGAGAAAATCCTCACCCCTTCTTCTCTCCCTCCTTCCCTCCCTCCTGGGTGAATGACTGTACAAGGAAGATTTAACCCAGCTAAGAAAAACAACATGTAAATGACTCACATTAAGAAGGAAAACTACAACCATTATATGTATGAATGGAAGCTTGTACGATTACTTTTTTCTCTGTTCAATCAAGCAAGAAGGAGAAAAATAAGATCTATGCTAGATTTATGCCAATTGAAACTGGAATAAGAAAACTATCGCTGTGATCTAGACAGGATTGGATGCTTCAAAAGTGTTGAATCATTGGGCAGATAGAATGAGTGAGATGACAATAAGAGGACAGATATGGAAAGGAAATGACTAACAGTTATGTTAATGTTTGCATTCTTATGTGGGAGCTAAAAAGGTTGATCTCACGGAGGTAGAGAGTAGAATGATAGGTACCAGAGACTGGGGAGGGTGTGTGTGCGCGCGCGCGCGCGCGCGCGCGCGTGCATGCGTGTGTGTGTGTGTGTGTGTGTGTGTGTGTAGACTGTAAAGCGATTGGTCAATGAGTACAAACATATAGTTAGAAGGTATAAGTTCTAATGTTCCATAGCAGAGTAGGGTGGCTCTAGTTAGCAGCAATGTATTATGTATTTCAAAGTAGCTAGAAGAGAGGACTTGAAATGTTCCCAGCACATAGAAATGATATATAGTCAAGGTGATGGACACCCCAAGTCCCCTGACTTGATCATTACACATTCTGTGCATGTAACAAAATATTATATATACCCCATAAATATGTGCAAATATTACATATTGATACAAAATAAAAAACAATTATGCCAATATAAACACTTATGTATGAATTTACATTTTTCACGTCTTTTGACATCCCATCTTTTTGTTCACACCCTTACTCCTCTTTTTCCCCTCTATACACCTCACCCATCACCTCCTCCAAAGAAACACTTGATTATTCTAGTCCTCACCAATTTCTCCTTTTTCTGAGTTTTCTCAGCTCAGTCTGTTACATGCCACCTTACATTGTTCTTGATTTCTTATATGCATGTAAATTTTATTTCTTCCATTAGAAAGTAAATTCTTGAAAGGTGAGGATAATTTCCTATACATTTACCTGAACTCTTAGCAGCTTGATAGGTACATAATATACATTTATTTATTTTGTTTTTTTTTGGACAATGTGGAGTTGTTTATTGGCATGTAAAGCTACCCAAAATATGTTAATTTTTAAAAATCAAATAATAAAATAGTAGATACACTATGGTCCCATTTTAATAAAAAGAATAGCCATGTATATAGATACATACTTCAAAATGTTGACAGTGGTAGGTTATGGATGATTATGTTATTGATAACTGTCTATTACCTGAATTTTTAAAATAACAGTATTTATCATTTTCTGATTTAAAAATTATTTCCATTTTAAGAAAAATCTAGACATTAAGATGACCTTTTTTTCTATCAGAAAACTTTATTTGAATAACTATTTTGGCATACAGTATTTGGACAATATTAGAAACCTCAATTTCTGAATGCAAATCAAAATGTTAGATTATATTCATCTTGATGCTATTTCTGATTAAAATGGTCTTATAATAGTCATTATGAAATCTTCACTGATGTATAAAATTTATTTTATTTTTATATCCATATTTACCCCTTAGACTCCTTTCTTCTCTTATCCACATTCTTATGTAGGATATGGAGGATGGAATAGACCTTAATTCCTTATCTTATCCTATTTTTTAGCTGAGACCAAGAAAGTTAAAAGGGAGCAGACTTCTGAATATACAAAAAGTCAGCCCGCTACATTTAAAGTTTTTTCCTTGTATGGTAGAAGTTGGCAAAGGTGAAGTTCTTTCCCAGCAAAACACTGAATTATTACCAAAATTCTAAAATATATCTATTTTAAACAAACACCTTTAATAGCCTGGTTATAAAACTATAATTGGGCATTTTTAAGACCAAGTTGTTGTTTTCCCTTTTAAAAGATGTTAATTTACATAAATAAAACACAGATGATATTTCCATACAGAGCAAGAATATACTACTGGATATCTTAAAAGATAAGTATAATTGCACTTATTTTATACAGCAATTAGCATGATTGTAGGGAAATGGAAAATATTTTTTGTACATAAATTCCTTTTCCCAATTAAGCAGAATTAAAAAGTTTCATTAAGAGTTGGCCAATTACACATCTGGGAACGACACCAATCGGATATCAGACTGAGGTGGGGGGTGGGGGAGGGGATGGGTGTATGCCTACACAATGAGTGCATTGCGCACCGTTTGGGGAATGGTAACGCTTGAAGGTGCTGACTCGGGAAGAGGGGGTGGGGAAGGGAGGGATACATACCTACATGATGGGTGCAACGTGCACTATCTGGGGAACAGACACGCCTGGAGCATTGACTTGGGGGGAAAGGCGGTACATGGGCAATGTATGTAACCTGCAATTCTGTATCCCCCATAACAATAAGATGAAATAAAAAAAAAAAAAAAAGATTGAGTAGCCCTAAAAGGAAAAAAAAAAAAATAAAGAGTTGGCCAAAAAACAAAAACAGGGCAAATACTGTTCATATATGGCTACCTGTCTTATTGTAACATTAATTTTGTTATTGTTGTCATTTTCAATCCATTGCCACAAAGACTTCAGTACCATAATAAGAAGTCACTCTGACCTATAAAATGTGACAGCCCTAGGAGAACAGTTACACCATTATTCATTTTCAGTAAAAAGTCTAATAGAACAGTGATAAATGTTGTGTCTTAGAACCTTATACAATACAAATCATTTATAATACAAATTATAAAGATAAACATGTGCTAGCACAGCTAGGCTTTACATACTCTTTGGAAACTCAAAAAATTCAAGAATGTCTTATTAATCTTCATTTCAGATTTAGTAGCATAAGAGCTGGGTTTTCTAAGTAGGATTTCTACAAATGAGAGAAGTGTGACATTGTAGCACCATCAGTAACTCTGTGATCAGCTGACCAACTCACATTCATTATCTGTGCCTTATATACTTCTCCTTCTCGGTTAAATTGGGGAAGGGCCTTAATTGATCCAAAGGCTCCAAATTGATCCAATGTTGGAAAGAGTAAATATCCCTCCTGTAAGATCAGTGGAGCTGAGCTGACCTGCAGAGCCCAATTTCTGGACAATCTCAAATACAGAGCAGACCTGAACGTTTTTCACATTAGGGACAATCAAACCTTGCTCAGTATCCATTGCTATCCCAGTGTTATAAGAAGTCTTATATGGTATATTCTGGCAGTTTTCATCCACAGAAGCATTAAAGATGGGAAACTGTAGTAATCCCAAGGATGCAGCCTTTAAGAAGGGCATAAAGGTGAGTTTAATTCCATGAGCTAGAGCAATGGGTTTTAATTCTTCTCCTAGCTTAAGCAGTTCAGTAAGGAGTTCAGCAGGAATTTCCACAACATCTTCTTCTGAATCTGACAACAAGGTAAAACTTTACTTCAGTTGAAAATACTAATAAATCCAAGAGCTGAAATTCAGTCCTAGGGCTGACTCAGTTTGTACTGTTTCCATTAGTTTATGGCCCTAGTAAAGTTTCTTTCTGTTCAAAGTAGCTGGAATACAGCTCCTGTAGTTAAAGGCATAATTCTGTGGAACTGAAGGCATATTCAGAGTCCCTGTAGATTGTCCACATCTTTTAAAGCTTCCATTTCTATGTTTACTAATGGCTTCCCCACGTAGGCAGTGTCATCTAGATTATAACAGAGCTTTTTAATGACTCTATCATAATGACTAGTGATGGTAACAGAACCTTTACCACTTTGTACTTCACAGAAGCTATCAAACTGAGACATTGTATTTCCTTCTTTTACATACCATTCTTTAACAGTTACTTCTCTACTCCTTTCTCCAATGTCTTGACAGTTTGAACTGAACAACTTATCCATGTAAAGCAGCAGTTGTTTTCAACAAGTGATGTGGATGGCTGCACTTGAATGAAGGATAATCGAAGAAACACACATAATTTGGCTTCAAAACACGAACATTACTATATGTTTGAAAATATCAAACACAAATCAGCTGCCCAGCGTTGTAGCTCCAGGTCCTCAACACGTGAACTACAGCCATCTTACCCTGGAAAAAGCTATCATATACATTTAAACAATACATATGATTGCTTGAATTATCAATTTAAATGTTGCATTTCTGAACATGACAAAAAGTCCAAGAAGCACAATTTTTTATTTTTAAAGAGACAACGTTTCAGTCTGTTGCCCAATCTAGAGTGCAGTGGCATGATCATAGCTCACTGTAGCCTCGAACTCTTGGGCTTAAGTGAACCTCCTGCCTCAGCCTCCCAAGTACCTGGGACTACAGGTGCCTGCCACCATGTGCAGCTAATTTTTGAAATTTTTTGCAGAGATAAGAGTCTCATTATGTTGCACAGGTTGATCTCAAACTCCTGGCCTCAAGCGACCCTCCTGCCTCGGTCTCTCAAAGTGCCAGGATTACAGGCATGAGCCTCTGTGCTCGGCCCCAAGAAACACATTTGAAGCAACTTTCTGTCTGATCTTGGTATTTCTGCTCTTAGCCTCTGCATTTAGTGATTTGATTGGAATATACCCTGACATAGGCCCTTGGCATGCACAGGTGTAACTTTCACAGGTGAACTTGAAAGATAATTTATAATTTTGTAGAGGGATGTGTTTGAATCCCAAGAGGTAGCACGTCAGCATGCTCATCAGTTTCACCTAACTAGTCAGCTAGCCAAGCTGCCCATCAGCATTGGCACCTCAGTGTAATTTCCTGTCCTTGTCATATATGCAATTTTCAGATGGGGAAACTGAGTCACAGTTGGAGCGTCTTGTTCAAAATCACATGGTAACTGATGGAGTTAAGATCTAGAACCAGGGTCTGGTTCTAAAGTCTACTTTTAGCAGCTCTGCTATGGGAGAAATTAAATGCTAGATTGCTATTTACATGTGAATTGTCAGAGTTGGGAGGAGGGGGTACACAAAAGCCTAAAGATATAGTCACCAGTCTCTGTTACAAGTTTTGTTTGCTTTTGTTTTTGCCAGGGCTAATTCCTAAAGGATTCAAGCAATTTGTCAGTAAACCTTCTAAAGCAATTATGTGTTCCTTCCAAGAACACTGAATTGCTAATTCTTAACCAGTTTTCAGCGACACTGTTATGTTTTTACACGTCAGGGCTTTAGAAGCAGGTGAGATAGATATTGGTTTTTGGGGGTGGAGAAAAGTAGACTAGTAAACTAGTAATCGGCGCATGGCTAGCATCTTAATACAGAAGAGGGATTTGCAAATCCGGTAGCTGGGCTTGTTCTGAGTTTCTTTTTTTAGCTCTAGGAGTTGAGTTCATTGAGCTAAGCAGGCAATTCAATAAAGCTCACAATATGTTGATCATGTGAAAACTAATGCCGAGTCTATTTTAGAGCCACTGTGAAGATAACATAGACAAACAAGGAGGAAGGAAGTATCAAGTCACATGGAATATTTCTTGCTGGACTCAGATTTTATTTTTTACACCTGTTCTTTTGGGAATAGAGCCATGATCTGCTGCTCTGAATGTATGCCTTTTAGATAAGGTCACTAGGGTGGGGCTGCATGATGGGACTGGTGGCTTGTTAAGAAGAGGAAGAGAGAACTGAGCTTGTAGGTTGTTGCCCTTCCACCTTCTGCCTTTCCTCCATGGGATGGCACAGCACCAAGGCCCTCGCCATATGTGGCTTTTCAACCTTGGACTTATCAGCTTCCAGAACTATAAGAAATAAATTTCTTTTCTTTTATAAATTATCAGGTCTGTGGTATGGTGTTATAACAACAGAAAATAGACTAAACACCATTTCTTTTCGCATTTTTAACCTTCTTTTGGGGATATTTCTGAAATCCATCCTTTAGAATTCCTTTAGTGTAGGCTTTTTGGTGTTAAAAATTTTCTTAGCTTTTAAATCCAAAAGTGGCTTTGTTTTGTCCTTGTTTTTACAAAATAGTTTTGCTGGATACAGAATTCTAAACTGACAATGATTTTTCTTTAGCAATTTAAAAATGTTTGTCAACTAGGCTGGGAACAGTGGTTTATGCCTACAATCCCAGCACTTTGGGAGGCTGAGGTGGGAGGATTGCTTGAGGCCAGGAGTTTTGAGACCAGCCTGGGCAACAGTGAAATCTCATCTATACAAAAAAAAAAACAAAAAACAAAAACAAAAACCCAAAAAACCCCAACAACAAAAAAAAACAGAAAAATTAGCTGGGTGTGATGGCACGTGCCTGTACTCCCACCTAATTGGTAGGCTGAGACAGGAGGATCATTTAAACCCAGGAATTGGAGGCTGCAGTGACTGTCTCAAAAAAAAAAAAAAAAAAAAAAAAAATTGTCCACTGTATTCTGACTCCCATTATTGCTTTGGAGAGGTCAGTATCAGTTTAAATGTCTTTTCTTTATAGGAATGATTGTCTAGCTGCATTTTTTTCATCCTGCTGAATATATATTATGCTTCCTATATCCATGGATTGGCTTTTTGCATCAGTTCTAGAAAACTCATCCATTTTCTTCTTTCAATATTGCCTCCTCTTCATTCTCTCTACTCTTCCTTTGGGGACTTTGGTGAGATATATGTTGGATCTTATTTTATCTTCCATCTCTCTCTTTCTGTCTCTCCCTCTCTCTCTCTCTCTTTTTTTTTTTTTGAGAATATAAAGGCAGGAGAGTGAGGAGAGGGGTTCAATTTTCTTTTTTTATCTTTCTTTTTCAGACAGGGTTTCACTCTGTTGCCCTGGGTAGAGTGCAGTGGCATCATTGTAGCTCACTGCAACCTCACACTCCTGGGTTCAGGGGATCCTCCTGCCTCAGCCTCCCGAGTAGCTGAGACTACAGGCATGCGCCATGAGGCCAGGCTAATTTTGGTAGAGACAGGGTCTCACTCTTGCTCAGGCTGGTCTCAAGTAATCCTCCTGCCTTGGCCTCCCAGAGTGCTAGGATTACAGGTGTGAGCCATGACTCCTGGCCTATCTTCCATATCTCTTAAGCTCTTGTTCATGGATTTTATCTCATTATCTTATAGTGCTGCATTCTGGATCATTTTTCTCAGCTCTATTTTTTTTAGTTCATGGATACTTTCTTTAGCTATATCTAATCTACTGTATATTCCATCTGTTAACCTTGTTATAGCAACAATTATAATTTTCATTTCTAAAAGTTCTGCTTGGTTCTTTTTTCAAATTTGCCTGATCATTTGTGATTGTCTCTTATTGCTTGCTCCATTTTGTGATTCCATTCTTTATTTTGAAAGCATACCATATATAGTTTGTATCAGATACTTTAACATATGAAATCCTTCTGATTCTAAATCTGGACTTAGTAGTTCTTGCTAGTCTTTACCCATGATGGTTTGTTTCTTTTTGATTTTGATGACCTTTTATTATGGGTTCAATTTTGGTTAATTTTAATCTGGGAAAAACTGAGAGACTTAAATTCAAGATATGGTCCTTCAGAGAAATTTTTTTTTTTTTTTTACCTTTTCTTTGTTCAGAGATAAGGTCCCTTTGGGCCACCATGCATTTTGTCTGAGTTCACTATTCACTGCTCCTCTTTCAGCTTAAAGTCTATTTTTTACTAATATTTCCTCTTCTTTTTCTTTAACCTCAATACTCTCCCTTATGTCCTATAAGTGCTACCTAAAACATCTTATGCAGCATAAAGTCATTTTGTAGCTGGAAGGCCCTGAAGGTATCTTGCACACCACATTTCTGGAAGTGAGCACTGCAGGTATTATTGAATGCTTACTCTGTGCCTGGCATTCTTTTGAGCATTTTACTTGTATTATCTCATTTAACACTCTCAACAACTTTATGAAGAAAGGCAGTATTTTTATTCTTATTTTACAGATAAGGAAATTGAGGCACAGTGAGACTAATTAACAGGTTGCCAACATTACACAGCTGATAAATGTTACACGGGTTGCCAATGTTAAACAGTTTCTAAAGCTGGAATTAAAAAAAAAAATACCTAAAAAAATCCATGCACAGGACCGGAAATTCAAAGTGCACAAAAGGATATGTAGTGGCTAGTAAGTGCCCTTTCTGTCCCTTTGCCCTGGACATGACATTGCTCCTCCCGGGAGGCAACTATTACCACTTTCTTATGTATTTTTCTAGAGATAGTATACACAATATACAATCTAATATATATATTATAATCTATATGATATACCGTATCATATGTCATTATATCCTATTTGATTTTGCTAGAAAAACAGAAATAACAAAAACAAAAAGCAACATTTCTTGAATACTTACTCTATGCCTAGTACTTTTTATTCATCACCTCATTTAGTCTTCTGGGGAATTATTAGTTTCATTTTACAAATGAGAAAATGCACCTTAGAAAAGTTAAGTATCTTGTCTGAGGATTTGTAGATAGCAAGAAGCAGAGCTAGGATGTAAACCCAAGTCTCCGTGGTTCCCAAGCCTGCACGCTTTGGCTTTCACAGGGCACTGGCTTGGGGCTGACATCCTCATCTGCTCTGCACTAGGTTAGGTTGGAGATGAGAGTAAAGGCTGGAGTTAGGACCTGCCTTAGGGTCTCCTCTCTATCCCTCACGCCCTGCCTGGATGCGGCCTGCCCAAGTTTGTTTCAGGATTGCTGGCTCCGGGGGTGGGGGATAGGGGCACAAAGCGCAGCCCTGCCCAGGTTCTCTGCATCCATATTGTTGGTTTCATGTTTAAGGATAGGCCTTTGTCACCCACTTCCTCTATTTTGAAACTCCCTCCTCTCTTTTCTTCTTTCTGATTTCTTCCTTCCTTCTACCTTTCTACAAACATTTATTTGAGTGCCTTTGTGTGTTTAGTACTGTTTAATGCTAGAAGTATCAAGGTACTAGAACATCACTGTGTTTTGAGGAGGTTATACATTAGTGGAGAGAAAATTACCCTAACTCCAAATCATAATGCAGTGAGTTAAGTGCTTGTATTAGTTTTCTATGGCTGCTGTAGCAAGTGACTACAAACTTGGTGGCTCAAACAACACATACGTTTCACTGGGTCAAAGTCAAAATCTCAACAGGGCTGCACTCTCTCTGTAAGCTCTGGAGGAAAATCTGTTTCTTTGCCTTTCTGGTTTCTAGAGCCACGTTGCTTGCATCGTTTTGTCCAGGACCCTGCCTCCATCTTCAAAGCCAAGAGTGGCATCGTCTTACTTAAGTGGTCATATTGCCTCTCTTCTGTGTTGTGTAAAATCTCCCTCCAGCTCCCTCTTCTAAGGACACTTGTGATTGCATTTAGGGCCCATCTGCTAATCCTGGGTAATCTTCCCATATCAAGATCTTTAATTTAGCCGTATCTGCAAAATGTCTTTTGCCTTATAAGGTAACATTCACAGGTTCCTGGCTTCTGTAGTTCTATTCTTTTGTCCTCATTCTCTCATTCAGAGATTTCATATTTAGATATATATCCTCAACAGTTTCCTGCAAACCTGGTGTGCCACCAAGTTGTGTGGGTCCTTCCTCAACATGACGTCCCTGGGACACTTCTTTACTTCTCTTTCTGCTCCTTTCTGTACTGGCTAAGGTTTATCTTTTCAGATAAACCATTCCCTTGGTCAGCTAAGGGTTCTCCCTGTCTCTAAGCTTTCTTCCCAACTTGTCTTACAACCATCTCTCCATTAATTTTCATGTGTGACTCTTGTTTAAAAACTTAGAGAATAAATTCTAAACTCCTTAGTGTGACATTTCAAGGTTCTCAAGTCTAGGCCCTATAACAAATTCATTTCTTTATTCACTAGATGTTCATTAGGCTTCCTCATGTGTTAAGACTGTGAGCCAGGTGTAGTGGCGAGCACCTGTAGTCCCAGCTACTCAGAAGGCTGAGGCAGGAGGATCGATTGAGCCCAGGAGTTTGAGGTTGCTGTGAGCTAGGCTGACGCCACCGCACTCTAGCCCTGGCAACAGAGCCAGACTCTGTCTCAAAAAAAAAAGACTGTGCCAGGCACTAAGCGTATGACAGTGGGTAAAAATAGGCATCTCTACCTTTGTGAATTTTGCTATCTAATGGGAAAGACAGTTATGAATAAAATCATAGTTGTGAACAAATGTGAAATTATAAAATTGCAACTATAATAAGACAAACAGCTCAAGCTTATATAATGCCTGCCATGTGTCCAGACCATTCTAATAATTCTACATATATTATCTCCTTTAATTTTCACAGCATGTTCATAACTATTACTCCCACCATATAGATGAGAAAATAGGCATGTAGAGTATAAGTGACTTGCCCAAATTCACGCAGCTGGAAAGGATTTAAGTGAGACAGCCTGGTTCCAGATTTTGTGTATGGAACACCTGTCGTATTTCCACAAAGGAGAAGTGCCTGGTGCTGTGAGAATCATTAATTGGGAGTGGGGGTGGGGGGTGGGGGTGGGAGTGGGGATGGGGAATTTGACCCAATCAGGAAAGGCTTCCTAAGGAGGAATAGCTGAACTGAAGTAGGAAATCTGAGTTGGCGTTAATTGGACAAGAGGAAACAAAAGGTGGTCCCTCCAGAAGGAAGGTCACTTGTCAGGGCCCTATAGTGGGGGAGCAGGGTGCTTATGGGGTCTGAAATGGGACCAGTGTGGAGCAGAGAGAGCAAGGAGGAGGGAGGAGCGAGGCATGGGATTAGGCTGGAAAAGCAGGTAGGGCCAAATCACCCCGGACCCTGTAGGTCATGTTGTGAACATTTTACTTTATCCTAAAAACAATGTGAATGCAATGGCAGTAATTAGATTTTAAAAAGTAGGAATCCACTGGGGTTTTATGCAGAGTAAGAGAGAGAGACGTCAAAGTTTCTGGAGAGTGGCCTGAGTTGATATGGTCTCATTGTCTCAAACAGGGAACCCCTGGAAAGTGAGTAGGTTTGGGTATAAAATCATGGACTCTTGATTTGAACATGTTGATTTTGAAATGCCTCCTGAGAAATACAAATGAAACATGAAGGAAAATGTCAAATATATGGATCTGGAGTTCAGAGGAGAAATCTGGGCTGTACCTTTACATTTGGGCGCCATATTGAGAGAATTGGTTCCTTTATTATGAAGGGTAGAAGGGGCCAGCCCTTGTTCCATTTTGCAACTGAAAGGTCAAGGAGCCTGAGCCTGTTGAAGAACTTCTCTCCTGCTAAAAAGAATTGTAAGTCTTATTTGTGAGTCTGCACTAATCTTTTTTTAGCAGATTTGAATGTCGGGTGAAAATCAGGCAGAGTGGGAGGAATTAATTTCAGATTCCTTCTCTACTTTTACAACAGAGCATCATTGGATAATCGTTGATCCTTCAATGATAAAAGCTAGTTTTGGGAAATTGTGGTTTGATTCTATTAAAAGGAAACTAGCGAAAAAAAAAAAAAAAAAAAACCAACCCAAAACACAAACCAAACCCGCCCCCCAAAACTCAAAGGCCTTGTGAGCAGGCATCTGTCTTAAGACCACAATGTAATCTTAGTGTTCAGGTTAAAATGATTGCATTTGTTAGATATTGCTGCATAACAAATTATCCCACAATGTAGGGGTTTAAAACAACAATAGCAATTTATTAATCTCACGGTTTCTGTGGGTGAGGGATTCTGGAGCAGGTTAGCTGAGTGTCTCAGGCTCAGGATCTCACATAAGGTCTTAGTCAAGATGTCTGCTAGGGCTGCAGTCATCAGAATGCTCAACTGGGGCTGTAGGATCCACTTCCAAGGTTCAAGTTCATTTGCATGATTGCAATCTGATGCTGGCTGTTGGCAGGCATCCTTGGTTTCTCCCCAAAAGAACTTCTGTCAGGGCTGCTTGAGTGTCCTTACCACGTGACTAGAGGCTTCCCCTAGAACAGCAATCCAAGAGTGAAAGAGCCAGGTAGAAGCCATCCTTTTTATGAGCTTGCCTGAGAAGTCCCATAGTGTGGCGAATGCTTCATTCCAAGCAAGTCACTGCATTTGGCCCACCTCAAGGACGAGGGAGGCAATGAGGCTCCACCTTTTGAAGGAAGGAGTGACCAAGAATTCGTGGACACTTTTTGAACCACCACACGGATGTATGAAACCTGAGCTATGGATGGGCCCTCCCCTCTCACCCTGTGTAGGAATGAATTTTTGCTACAACATCACTGACAGATGGTCATTCAGCCTCTGCTTGCCACTTCCAACTATGACAAGTTCACTATGTTGTGAGTCAGCAAATTCCATTTATATCCAGTTTTGTTAGAAGCTGCTTCTCTTTGTGAAATTGGAAGCTCTATTGCTGGATATTCCATTATTATTACTGTTATTATTATTTCTTTTGAGACAGATTCTTACTCTGTCACCCAGGCTAGAGTGCCGTGGGGTCAGCCTAGCTCACAGCAACCTCAAACTCCTGGGCTCAAGCTATCCTTCTGCCTCAGCCTCCCGAGTAGCTGGGACTACAGGTGCACACCACCACGCCCGGCTGATTTTTCTGTTTTTATTAGAGACGGGGTCTCTCTCTTGCTCAGGCTGGTCTTGAACTCCTAAGCTCAAGCAATCCTCCTTCCTTGGGCTCCCAGAGTGCTAGGATTACAGGTGTGAGCCACCACGCCTGGCCAATATCCCATTATTGAACTTAGTTCTGCTGCTCTAGAATGACATTTTTACATGATGGCTTTCCCAATATTTGCAACGGTGGCAATCTTCTTGGCTTCTCTGTTCTCCAGATGAAATATTGTCAGTTTCAGTCACAACTTCCTCTCATATTTTAATTACAGGGTTCTTTCACAGTCTGGTCACCTTCCTGTAAAAATATTCCAATTTAGTTCATCCCTCTAAAATTGAAAACGGATTACTGATTCTGTTTTCCAAGCTAAGTATAAAAGGATATGACAAGATATTTCTCATTTTGCACAATAGTGCAGGTCTGAAAAATAAATGACTATGAAAGCTGAAATCATGTAAAGTGATCTTAATAATATTATTCTGTGATCTTTAACAACTGCTGTTAAAATGTTAAAAACTTTCTTTCAAATTTAAATGCAAAAATTAGTAAAACTAGTTTGCATTTAGTATATTGTAATTTAAAATATTAGAAATATAGAGAACTACTATTTTGAAAAAAAAAAAAAAACCTAAAAAACCCAAACCCAAAACATCATGAGTAGTTTGAACAGTGCTTGCTGCCTTCTTCTTCTCATGATATAACTGATAATGCAAGTGAGCGTCTTTTCTTTGCCTTGGCAAATTGTCATCCTGCTTTAGAAATGTGGATTAGCTTTCAACATTAGGTCCCTTGAGCTCTCAATGTCATAAAATATCTCTGAGATATTTCTCTGAAATTTCCTTTAATGTGAAAAGTTTTTGCTGGTGTCACTTCTTCTGGGACACCTTCAGTCACTATCCACATTTATGTTGATAAATTCATCTTTGCTAAGTTCCCCTGGCTGTAGACCTAGAGTCTCTCAGATGGTGGCAGCAGCAACATTACCATGGTCAGCTGTTTCTTCCGTAAAACTCCATTATTGTGGATTCCAAAATCACTTCCTTTGTTATCACTGTTCATTTCTTTGCTGCACTTTCATCTTGGTTGACCCATTCACTCTTTCAATGATCCATTCTTATAAAATGCCACATAGGTTTACTGCTGGAAGACTAGGAAGCAACACAACTACATGCTTTGATGTCTGTGTGTTAACTAAATAACAGGTGCACGGTGATCAGTCCCCACAGACTTTGGAAGGAAGGATGTGGTTGGTCCTCGATCATGATGCACATCTGTTACGCATGTAGTGATTTGTCGACTGCAGAGGTAGAAGGCCAGTTTGTACTTTATGCAGTCACTCACAGTTCATATACCGTGGTAATTGATTTTTGAACCATGTTGTTGGGGGACTGGTGTTATTTAACTGAGTCGTAGTATTGGAAACCACACAAAGCAAGGTCTGCCTGTATTCTTATCAATTTGATCTTCATTGGAATCCATTTTTATGGGGAACAGTCCTATGCTGCTTGTTAAAATAAGCTCATGGTCCTTGCTTTTATCAAGTCTCATATGTCTTTACCTTGTGCATTTAAACTTTGTAAAATGTAAACGTAGGATTTTACATATATTCCAGTTAGCTTGTGGCTGTATTTTTTAAATTTTAAATTTTATTTTTTTTTAACAGATACATAATATTTGTACATAGTTACGAGGTGGCTGTCTTTTTAAAACTGGATTGTGCTATCTTATGAACAAACTGTTCCCTCCAAATTGTTATCCTTTTTATATCTAGGCCATTAGTAAGAACATGACTGGGGCTGAACGTAGCAATATATTTCTAGAGCTCTCCAGCCATACTTCCCTCATCCTATTAATTAACCTTCTGAGCAGGAACATACAATGAGATACAAATTTCTCCAGCTCTGCTGTCATCCAGACTGGCCTTTTTGAGCTTGTCCAGCAAAGTTATCTGCCTGGTGCCATCAGATGCCTTTCTGAAATCAAAGCATAGTGTGTCAGCAGTGGAGTCCTGAAATACCACCCTGGTGACCTTATCAAAAATTAACACTATGGATAATACCTTATATTTATAGAGAACTTTTACAGTTCACTGGAGTGTTTGACATATCTCCATCTTAAAATCTGTTGTCTACATAGGGCTGAAGGGTGATATGGCAAATATTATTACTACCATATTTTTAAAAATGATAAATCAGAGAGTTTAAGGGATTTGCCCTTGTTCACAAACCTAGTCAATGACAGAATCTTGATGCTTCAGTAAATCCAGTGTGCTTTGACCACCTCAAACTATCTCAGATGAGGTGCCTACAGGCAAGAAAAGGGAGTTTTCTGTAGTGTTTTTCCTTCGATGAGTTATAACCTCCTCCTATAGGGTCTGTATTAGTTTGCTAGGGCTGCTGTAACAAAATACCACAAACGGGGGCGTACACAACAGAAATGTATTTTCTCACAGCTCTAGAAGGTACAAGTCTGAGATCAAGGTATCTGTGGTGTTGGTTCCTTCTGAGGACTGTGAGGGAAGGGTCTGTTCCAGGACTGTCTTCTTCGCTTGTATGTGGCTGTCTTCCCTTTATGTCTCTTCATATTGTCTTCCCTCTACGTGTATTTCTGTGTCCAAAAGGACATCAGTCATATTAGATTAGAGCCTGTCTTAATGACCTTATTTTAACTTGATTGCCTCCATAAAGACATTATTTTTAAATAACATCACATTCTGAATTACTGGGGATTGGGACTTCAACATATGAATTTGGGTGGGGAGTGGTCTACAATTCAACCAGGTCTTTAAGGCAGACTTTATAGTTTAAGAAAAATGGCCCAAGGAATAGGCTTGTGTGGCGAGTACTTTGATGTGTGCCTGCATTTTCTTATCAATATCTACATATCTGGTAAGATCTGTTGAGATCAGCTTTGCGGTCAGTTGAAACCTTTCAGTTTTCAAAAGAGAGAGTGCTTTTCCTAAATTCATTCTCAGTTGTCCACTTGCTGAATTTAGTTTTTGAAGATGTCTTCAGTGAGGCAGTTGCCGAAATTGTTTGCTTGTTTGACGATTTCGGGATTCTAATGTGTCATTTAACTTCGGGTCTGAGATTTGTGGTGGTTTCACTCAGTGCTTGGTGTTAACTTTGTGCCCATCTAAGTAGGTGCATTTAAGGGTTGTTTTAGCATGTTACCAACTGCGTACAAAAAAAAAAAAAAAAAAAGGAACTGATTATGACCTCATTTGAGATTGTTGGCATTGGGGTGCTATAAATGTGAAATCTGTGTCGTTCTGTTTCCATATTGCCTTCACTCTTCCTCTGGTTTTCCTTCTTGGTCATTTGGATGTTCCTCAGATTACCAATGTGTGCACATTTTATATGATACCAATTTTGATGTTTTTTAAAAAATAACATTTATTGTGAGTAATTTGTTCTTACACATATATTTTTCTTATGATCTTTGTGCATTTTTTTTTTAGAATTGATTCTTCTTTTTAATTAACTCATTGGGTAGAAGAAAGAACAGTTCTAATGTTTGTGTAAAGTGTAATGAATAACACAATGAACTGTTGCTTATCTTTGAAGCCCCCTGAATGCCCTCCCCGTTCCATTCTCTACCCTTCCCACTATTATCCTAATTTTATGTTTATCATGCCCTGATTTTTCCTTAAACTTTAACTTTTCATATTAGTATTCCTAAATAATATACTGCTTAGTTTTTCAGTTAAAAAATTTCATTTTTAAATCATTGCAAAATTACAAAAAAGTTACAAGAATGTACAAATAACTCATATAGCCTTCACCCAGATTCCTCAGTGTTAACGTTTTACAAAATGTGCTTTCTTATTCTTCCTTACTTTCTCTAGATATGTATACAAACACACACACATACACATACACATATTATTATATTTTCCCGAACCGAGAGTAAGTTACAAGCATGCTGTTCCAGTCTAAATATTTTAGTGTGTACTTTTTGAAAAATAAGGACACTATCTTACACAATCATGTACAATCGTCTCAGTCAGGAAATTAACATAGGTGTAAAATGCTACATAATCCGTAGACCCATTCAAACTTTGCCCACTGGCACAATAATGCCCTTGGTAGCTATTTTCCCTCATCTGGTTCAGAATCCATTCTAGAACCATAATCTGTGTTTACTTGTCACATTTCTTTAGTTGTCTTCCGTCTGGAACTGGTCCTTAGTCTTTCTTTGTCTTTTATGTCCTGGATGATTTTCAAGAATAAAGAATAGTTTTTTTGTTTTAGGCTGTTCCTCAATTTGGGTTTGTCTGATGTCGCCTCATTATGAGATTTAGGTTATGCATTTTGGGCAGGAATATCATAGAAATGATGCTGTGTTCTCAGTGTATCGTATCAGGAGGCACATGTTGTTGATTTGTGCCATTATTGGTGATATTAACCTTGGTCACTTGGTTAAGGTGGTGTTTTCCAGGTTTCTCCACTGCAAAGTTACTATTTTTCTCAGCAAAATAAATTTTGTGGGGAAATACTTTGATAATTATATAAATATCCTCTCTCTCAACAAATTTTCACCCACTAGTTTTACTTTCATTGATGATTTTTGCATGAATCATTTATTATGATAATGGTTGCCAGATGCTCATTCTCTAATTCTATCATTTCTTCCACATATATTAGTTGGTATTCTACTGTAAAAAAGAAAAAGAACTCTCCCTTCTCACTCACTCATTCATTCATTTATCAGTGTGGACTTGTGGATTCCTATTTTATTAATTGGGTTTTCATCTGATACTATCCTTATTTATTTTCATGCTCAAATTGGCTCAGATTACGCTAGTGAGAGTTTGATCAAGGTGGCTCCTGTGTCCTTTTGACCACTCTCCAACTATATTTTTAGCACTGCCTTACTTTTGACACAAAATTATGGTTCAGATCTATCTTGTATTTTTTTTGCCCCAGCCTGGGAATAAGCCTGGAGTCACCTGATTCTTTCTGGTGGAGAATGGTATTTAGAAGCCACGATTTGAGCACTTGGGGTGCTGATTGCAACTGGGTTTCATCATTTCCAGACCCTCTCAGCAGATAGAGCTAGACGGTATATCTCCTAACCCTGGTGGCTGCCTCCTTAGCCACAGTCCTGTCCACTCCACTGGTCTCCTTAATCCTACACACCTGCAGCCCCAGTTCCCCTGATCCTATTAGGCTTCTCAGCCTGGACTGCAACTTAGCCCCAACTGCCTTCACAGTCCTGGCTCCAGCAGGCCCACCTGCCTAGGCCGTATTAAGGGAAAGGAAGGAAAAGGAAAGCTCCAAAAAATATATTATAAAGGGGGGAGGGGAAGGAAGAGGAGGGCTGTTTGTTTTATTTATTTTTGTATGAAAGTCTGTTTGTAAAAATATATAGCATAATGCTTAATAGCCCTTAGCATGTAGGAAGACTGTGGTTCAAATGTAAGATTTAATACCTATCAGCTGTAATTTGGGGCAAGGTACTTAACATCTCCATGCCTCATTTTTCTCATCTGTAAAATGGGGCTAGTCATAGTACCTCATAGAGTTATTATGAGTTTTAAACAAGTCAATGCATGTAAAGTATGTAGGACAGTGTCTGGCACACAGTAAGTACACTTAAGTATTTTTATTATCATCAGACATTCCATCATTTTAGAATATGTTACTTTATTTTTCTAATAAAAAGTTGTTAAATACAAGTGACTCATTAGTGGTGTCTTCTGTAGAGATCAGAAGAATTACTAAAGTTACTATTTCCTGCCATGAAAATTATTTTCTTTATTCAAGTTTGACTGTCTATATCTTATACTACTTTGCAACATAGGCATTACACTAAGTTATTGTTACAAATCTTGATTATTTACATCTATCTTTTTTTTTTTTTTTTGAGACAGAGTCTCACTTTGTTGCCCAGGCTAGAGTGCCATGGCATTAGCCTAGCTCACAGCAACCTTAAACTCCTGGGCTCAAGTGATCCTCCTGCCTCAGCCTTCCATGTAGCTGGGACTACAGGAGCGTACCACAAAACTCAGCTAATTTTTTGTGACTATTCTTAGTTGACCAGCTAATTTTTTCTATTTTCTTTTTTAGTAGAGACGGGGTCTCACTCTTACTCAGGCTGGTCTCAAACTCCTGAGCTCAAATGATCCTCCTGTCTTGGCCTCCCAGAGTGCTAGGATTACAGGCGTGAGCCACCGCATCTGGCCACAGTTATCTTTTTATAAAAGATTTTTTTAGAGCAGTTTTAAATTCATGGAAAAATTGACAGAAAGGGTCAGAACTTTCCCATTTTTCCCCTTCCCCGACACATGCACAGCTTCCCCCATTACCAATATCCCCTTCCAGAGTGGTACATTTGTTACAATGAGCCTACATTGGCACATCATTAACACTCAGAGTCCATAGTTTATATTAGGATTCACTCTCGACTTTGTACAGTCTACGGGTTTGGACAAATGTATAATGATATGTAGCCACCATTATAGGATCATACAGAGTATTTTTATTACTCTAAAATGTTTATTACCTCTGCTCTCCTGTTTATCCTCCCAACCAGTGATATTTTTATTGTCTCCATAGTTTTGCCTTTTCCAGAATGTCATGTAGTTGGGATCATACAGTATGCAGCATTTTCAGATTGGCTTCTTTCACTTAGTAATATGCATTTAAATTTTCTCTATGTATTTTTGCAGGTTGGTAGCTTGTTTAGTGCTGAATAATATTCCATTTTCTGGAAATACCATAGTTTGTTTATCCATTCACCTACTGAAGGGCTTCTTGGTTGCTTCCTAAAGTTACTTTTTTATCTGTCAAGAAGTGTTTGTTTTCTAGAGCAAATCGGGCTTTGTAAGCCACCAGAACCTATATTCTTCCAAGGGCATTTGATCAGGCCCTAGAGTTAAAAAAAATTATTAAATGTTATTACCAATCGAAAACAAATCATAGAGATATGATGGGAAATGCTAGTGTAAGCCACTGGGATGGTTTTCAAGTTATACAATTTTAATTTACATGCATCTTTTTAGGAATATGCATCAGAGATTGGCAATTATACCCTAGAGATCAAATGTGAGCTAACTATGGTTTTTAAATGGTTGAAAAAAAATTGAAGGAGAAAGAGGAGAAGAGGAGGAAGGAGAATTTGTAACAAGTGAAACTTATATAAAATGCAAATTTCAGTTTCTGTAAATAAAATTTTATTGGAATATAGCCATAGTCCTTTGTTTATATATTGTCTATGGCCACTTTTGTACTTCAATGACAGAGTCAAGTAATATAATAGAGACAATATGACCCACAAAGCCTAAAATATTTACTATCTGACCCTTTAGAGAAACTTTGCTGAGCCTTGGTTTATACTGTAATACTAGAGAAGCAATCATAGAAATCTGCAAGAATCTATGAGAAGATGTGTCTAGTCCAGCAGATACTTCTGCTTTACCCCATATCTTGGGCAATTCATAAAACCTGGTCTCCTTATCTATAAGATGAGAGTATTAGACCCACAGGTCTAAGTCCCTCATGCCTCTCTTTGGTATGTTTGTAACGTTATTCACTCCATTCTTCTTTTATAGGCTGACAGTTTTTTTTTTTTTTTTTCATTTGTTTAAAGCAATCTCACTTCATCATTTCCATTAATCTGTTTGACATGAACTGAGCTACTGTGGCAATTTTCATCTCTGTTCAAAAGCTTCAGAAATCTTGAGACCTTGTATTTTTATCTGATTTTATCTCTCATTACAGGGATTAAAGAGTGGATTTTGTATGATGGGCTGAGATATGTTACCTAATTTTGTTGGATGGTTGAGTTATTTTGCAATGGCCCAAAGAGCAGTTTACTCTGTTCCATAGCGACAAGCTTCTTGCCCACATTTTCCATCTGGTATTTGAAGCCTGTATCTTGCAGAGATTTGTTTCATTAGCTGATAATCATCACTTATCTGCTTTTGGCTTTAGTATTCCTGACAGTCTCATTATTGCTCATCCTAATTCATCCCAGTTTCAAATAAGAAAGCACTTGGAGTTGTTTGCTTAACAGACAGGATTCAGTCTCCTCATCTGGAAAACAAGGGGTTAGATGAAAAGGTCCCTACTGGCTGGAACCATCTATAATTTTAAGAAACTTGTCTTTAATGACTTGTGTATGTGCTTGACAGCTCACCTAGACTCTGGCCTGTGCAGGGGAAGTCCTGAGGGCCATGACACTCACTCACTAGAGGGAGAACGGGTAAATAAGTAAATAAATGGCCTCATACACCCAGGCAACCTTAGGATGAAAAAGCCATTGCCCCGTGAAGAAAACATCAATCATATTTTGTAACTATGCCACATTCTTTTTCCAAAATATTTTTACAGATTTCTTAAAAATAAATCCCCACCTGAGAAGCAAGGAGAGTAGGAAAAAAATGAAAAAAACAGAAAAAGAAAATAAATCTCAAGGCTGAACCATGATCTATAACCCCTGGTTACCTCATTGGTCTGATTTCCTACCACTTTTTCTTCTAGTCCTTGTACTATTGTCCCCACTAGCCTCTCTGCTGTTTCAAAAGCCAAGCACTTTCCCATCTCTGGGCCCTTGCGCTAGAAGTTCCCTCTGCTTGAAATGCTCTTCCCTGAATATCCAAGTGGTTCACTCCCTCCCTTTATGCAAATTTGCACTCAAACATCTCTCAGAAAAACCATCATACTCCAAAAAAGGTAAAATCAATTTTTATATTGATTTCCTGTTGAAATGATAATCTTTTATACATGTTGTATTAAAATATATTATTAAAATTAATTCTACATATTTCTTTTTATACTTTTAGTGTTGCTATTAGAAAATTTAAAATTACACTTGTGGTTCTCATTTGTGATGGGCGTTATATTTTTATTAGGTAGCATTGTTCTGAGCCATGAGCTTTCCTAAATGGTTAAGAAAACTTCCTTAGTTTCTCCTGGAGATACTGGTTCATGCAGTTTTTCTATCTCTACAGAATAAACTTTGATGATTTACATTTTCCTCAAAAACCATTTATTTCAAATATATTTTCAAATGGGTGAATATAGTGCTTTACAAATATTTTTATTTATTTGTGGAGTTTATAGTGGATCAGCTTTGAGATGTATCGAGCAATTCTGTTTTTATGGTTTTGACTCATTATGTGTCTGATGTTGATTGGTTCCTCTTTTCTAATGTTTGTTGATTCTAATAGATTTATAGAATCAAAAGGTATGTCAATGAATAAAAAAGTCAGTATTTATTTTCTTTTCAGGTCTACAAATTATTTTTCCTGAGGTGGATTGCCTTGTAATTATTTAGATACAGATATATTTTATCCATCAGTTTTTTTTAATATTTCATATTCAATAAAATTTTTTTCTCCTGATACTGCATTTAAAAATAAAACAGGTTATTTCCTGGATATAAATTTCATCCTTTCCTGTCTTGTCTTTGCAATCCATTTTTTTTATTTCAAAGTTTATAGGGGAACAAATGTTTTTGATCACAGGGATTGCTTTTGTAATGATTGAGTCAAGCTTAAAAGTGTTCCCATCACTGAGATAGTGTTCATTGTACCCGTTAGGTGGGTTTTCGCCCATCCTCTTCTCCTCTACCCCTGCTTGATTTTCATTGAGGTTTACTTCCCTCAATGCACATGTGTGTTCATCAGTAAGTTCCAATTAAATAATGAGTACATATAGTGTTTGTTTTTCCATTCTTTAGATACTTCACTTAGGATAATGGTCTCCAGTTCCATCCATATTGTTGTAAAAGGCATTAAGTCATCCTTATTCATGGCTGAGTAGTATTCCATGGTATACATATACCACATTTTGTTAATCCACTCATGAATTGATGGGGATTTGGGTTGATTACACATATTTGCAGTTGTGAATTGTGCTGCAATAAACATTTGAGTGCAGGTATCTTTTTGATGAAATGACTTATTTTCCTTTGGATAAATACCCAGTAGTGGAATTGCTGGATCAAATAAATGGTAGGTTGATTTTTAGTTCTTTGAGGAATCTCCATACTGTTTTCCATAGAGGTTATATTAATACTAATTTTCAGCCCCACCAACAGTGTATAAATATTCCTTTCTCTCTGCATCCACACCAGCATCTATTATTTTTGGACTTTTTAGTAATAGCCATTCTGACTGGGGTAAGGTAATATCTCATTGTGGTTTTAATTTGCATTTCCCTGTTGATTAGTGACAGTGAGCATTTTTTTCATATGTTTATTGGCCATTTGTCCATCTTCTTTTGAGAAACTTCTGTTCATGTCTTTGGCCCACTTTTTAATGGAGGTGTTTGATTATTTTCTTGCTGATTTGCTTGAGTTCTTTGTAGATTCTGGTTACTAGTCCTTTATCAGATGTATAGCTTCAAGATATGTTCTCCCATTCTGTAGGTTGTCTGTTTGCTCTGTTAATTATTTCTTTGGCTGTGCAGAACCTTTTTAATTTGGTCAAGTCCCATTTATTTATTTTTGTTGTTGCTGTGATTGCCATTGGGGTCTTCTTCATAAATTCTTTGCCTAGGCTGACATCTAGAAGAGTTTTTTCAACATTTTCTTCTAGAATTCCTATGGTTTCATGCCTTACATTTAAATCCTTTATCCATCATGAATTAATTTTTGTGAGTGGTAAGAGTATGGATCCTGTTTTATTTTTCTGCATGTGGCTAACCAGTTGTCCTAGCATCATTTATTGAATAGGGATTCTCTTCCCCAGTGTATGTTGTTGTCTGCTTTGTCAAAGATCAGTTGGCTGTATCTGGATGGTTTTATATCTGGGTTTTCTGGTCTCTTCCATTGTTCTATGTCTCTATTTTTGAGCCAGACCCATGCTGTTTTGGTTACAGTGGCCTTGTAGTATAGTTTGAAGTCTGGTAATGTGATGCCTCCCAGTTTGTTTCTTTTGCTTAAGATTGCTTTGGTTATTCAGGCTCTTTTCTAGTTCCAAACAAAGCATAGAATTATTTTTTCTGTATCTGTGAAATATGGTATTGGTATTTTGATGGGGATTGCATTGAATCTGTAAATCACTTTGGGTACTATGGGTATTTTAACAATGTTGATTCTGCTGATCTACGAGCATGATATGTTTTTCTATTTGTTTGTATCATGAATGATTTATTTCTTTTCTTCTGTAGTTCTCTTTGTAGAGATCTTTCATCTTCTTGGTTAAGCATATTCCTAGGTATTTTATTTTCTTTATAGCTATTGTGGATGGCATTGAGTCTTTGATTTGACTCTCAGCTTGAATGTCATTGGTGTATAGAAATGCTACTGATGTGTGTACACTGATTTTTTTTTTTTTTTTTTTTGAGACAGAATCTCACTCTGTTGCCTGGCTAGAGTGCTGTGGCATCAATCTAGCTCACAACAACCTCAAACTCCTGGGCTCAAGCAATCCTCCTGCCTCAGCCTCCCAAGTAGTTGGGACTATAAGTACATGCCACCATGCCCAGCTAATTTTTTTCTGTTTTTAGTAGAAACAGGGTCTTGTTCTTGCTCAGGCTGGTCTCAAACTTCTGACCTCAAGCAATTATCCCATCTCGGCCTCCCAAAGTGCTAAGATTACAGGTTTGAGCCACTGTACCCGGCCTGTGTACATTGATTTTGTAATCTGAGACTTTGCTGAATTTATTTATCAGTTCCAGGAGTCTCTTGTTGGAATCTTTGGGGTTTTCTAGATATAAGATCATATTGTCTGCAGAAAGTGACAGTTTGACCTCCTCTTTTCCAATTTGGATACCCTTAATTTCTTTCTCTTGCCAGCACTTCCAGCACTATGTTGAATAGAAGTGGTGACAGTGGGCATCCTTGTCTTGTTCCAGTTCTTAGTGGCAATGTTTTCAACTTTTCCCCGTTCAGTATGATGCTGGCTGTGGGTTTGTCATATATGGCTTTTATAATTTTGAGATAGTTCCTTCTATGCCTAGTTTGTTGAGGGTTTTTATCATGAAATGGTGCTGAATTTTGTCAAATGCTTTTGCTGCATCTATTGAGATGATCATATGATCTTTGTTTTTAAGTCTGTTTATGTGATGAATCACATTTATTGATTTACATATATTGAACCATCCTTGCATCCCTGGGATGAAGTCCACTTGGTCATGGTGAGTTATTTTTTTGATGTGCTGTTGAATTTAGTTTGCTAGTATTTTATTGAAAATTTTTGCACATTTTTTTTTTTAAGAGACAGGGTTTTGCTTTGTTGCCCAGGGTGGAGTGCAGTGGCACAATCATAGCTCACTGTAACTTTGAACTCCTAAGCTCAAGTGATCCTCCTGCCTCAGCCTCCCAAGTAGCTGGAACTACAGGTGCATGCCATAACACTCAACTAATGTTTAAAAATTTTGTAAAGATGAGGTCTCACTACCTGCCCAGGCTGGTCTCTAACTCCTGGCCTCAAATGATCCTCTTGCCTTAGTCCCCCAAAGAGCTGGGATTACAGGCGTGAGTCATAGTGCCCCACCTACAATCCATTTATATAGAGAAAGCAGTCACACTGTACTTAAGTAATAATCAATGGATATAATTTATTTGACATTTAACATGTTCTAGGGATATGCTAACTTCTTCACCAGAATTACCATATTTGGTCCTCACAGTACTTCTGTGAAATATGTACTGGTATTATCCCTAATTTGCAGATTGGGAAACCAGACCAAGAAGGATTTAAGAGACTCATCCAGGTTCTCAGCGGTAACTCACAGATTTCAGATCTCACAAACCTAACTTGAGAGGTCTCTCACTTATCTACCTCACTATTGTATCTCTTACACATGGTACTAGAAATATATAGCAGACCACTTTACAGCATATGCCAAGCATCAGAACATCAACAGAGCTCATACTAAGACTCAGTTGAAAGGCAATTATTATGTGCAGTTATATTTAGTGTCAGTAAATTGCCCCATGATATCACTATAATTGCATTCTGGTCTTGGGTTTCCCATAATAGCCAAACAAAAATATAGACTCTTTTATTCATCTGAAGTAAAGTACACTTTCTATAAATAATTGTTCCCTTTATTAATATTCAGGGGTGGAGGAGAAAGAGATGCCAATTAGCCATTTTTAATACCTTGTATCTTCAAATTAGAATTTTTGAAGTCTCACTTATATCTACATTGTGGCAGAAAAAGAGAAATTTCACATAGTTTACTTCTTTAGATTATCAAAGGCAAACCTCTACCTTTTTTTGCCTCTAAACTCAACCCCATTTGGTATCAAATATCTTTTAAAATTAACTAAGCTACAGTATAGTCTATTTTAAAAAGATTTAGCTATTTAATAAAAACAAATAACTATGGTTCATTAATATGTGATTCTTTTCTTTTCTTTCTTTTTTTTAAAGATAGTGTTTTTAGAAGATGCCTCTCAACATGAAAAACTGGCCAAAGAATGGAGCTTCAAGCCATGTGAAATAAGAGAACTGAGCCACCAGTAAGTCGTCATCAACTTCTTCTGTTTTCCTGGATGCCACTAACTAGGCTCAAGTCACAGGAAACCTGCCTTGAGAGACAGACATGTTTTTTTTAAAAAGTTAATTAATTTTTAAATTAATTAATTATTTTTAAGGGGGGAAGTGAGAAGGAGAAGGTAAACAGGAAGCTGAAGCCTGGAAGCTTTGAGAACTAGAGGCTGCCATGATTCATCCATTTCTTCAGCAAATATTTGTTGAGCCTACTATATGCAGTACTGGGATGTGGAGGTGGAAAAGATCTTCAAGGTCCTTCTTGTCCTCACAGGGTTTATAGCCCATGGGGGACACGGGGGACACTGCCAGTAAACAAGCAAACAGATACATAAACATGACAGTGGTAGATTGTGGTATGTTCTATGAAGAAAGTTAGTGGGCAGGGGCAGAGTATGATAGAGGTAAACTATTGAGGAGCAGGGAGGGAGATTTTGAGGATCAGTAACTGCAACACCTTGGTCAGAGAAGACCTATGTCCAGAGGTGAATTTGAGCTCTGATTTTATATCTCAACTACTTTTAGTGGTTTTAAATACTTTTATAAAATATATATTTTTTTTATGATTGTCCCACTGTCTTCATAACCTGGTTGATTCATTCTATAGAAATATGAGTACTTTTTTTTTAAGCATAAATATTTTATCTTGTTTTAGGCCAAGTTCATTCCAAGGTCAATAAAAGTGGTGCCATTTTCAATCTGAAAACGCTTTCATAACTTAGGAATTGACTTTTGGCAAATGTAGTGAGCCAAAAGGAACATCGAACTAGGTATGAGAATACCTGGTTTGAATTTATATGCTAGAGCTTTGCAGCTCTTAGGTGTAAAGGAAGCTACTGTCTTTTGAGTTTATCTCGGCTATTAAGCTCACCTGTGGTCACAGTCCAGCTAGACAGGATAACTGCTCATAAAGTTTTGCTGCATGTTCAGTTAAACTCACATCCCCTTACCTCTTTCGCCTTCCCCACTGCCTCTCTATAGCTTGGAAGTATGTGGGCAATGGACATGGAAATTCATATAGGAACTTCTGCTGTTACCGTCTACTTACTCTTGCTCGATTTCCATTGAGAATGTACATTGAGGAAGAACTGACATTTGTAGTCACGTGCTTGCATGTTTTGTGATGGAAGATTAGAAGAAGGCTTGGAAGGAGACGTGGAGGTCGGGAGGAGATGAGATGATGTGGGAAGTGATTGGAGGATGGGGAGGGTGTGAACATATCTGTGGGTCTTTGCATCCTTTTGTCCCTCTTATAAGAGTTCTTTTGGAGTTAAATCCATCAAAAATGCCGATTCTGGGGGTTCTGTAAGCACTACACAAAGAGAAATAGTAAAGTAAGAAATAATTTAAATTTTAGTGGAAGGCTGAAGTCTTTGAAGAAAAATCATATTTGAAATGCAAAGTAATTCTTAAGTGTACAAGTTATATGCAGTTGAATTGAAGTCACGATTAAAATACTATAGAAGATGATGTCTCTGACAGCCTTTTTAGTAGACTTGGCCCAATACCCATTGTATCTATAGGTCTATCTCTTTTTAAAGAAGGAAAATTACAGCTGGAACACCACAGGCAGTGCTGTGTTGGGAGTGGATCAGATTGTGGCCGTGCACCATGGACAGGTTTGCGGGGCCAGGACTGGGGGAGGGGAGTGAGGCATTCACCTCAGGCACAATATTTAAGGCAGCTGGGAGGGCAAAATACTCAGTAATCAAGGTAAATAATACTTTAATGCAATATTTTAAAAAATTAATACAAAATCCATGATGAGCAAATTACCAAAATTTTAAATAAAGACAGGATGTTGTTGTTTGTTTTACATTCTTGTGTTTTTTGTGCAATGAAACAGTCCTTTTCAAACATCCCAGGTACCAGGTACCAGGCCCACAGGGCCATCACATCCCCAACAGGGCAGATTGATGAGGGTGATGATGGTGTGCAAACAAATTGGGCCACTCAGGCCTTTATATCTACTTGTATATTTTGATTGTTGAGCTTTTATTGGTATTTTCCACTTGGTTAAAAGACAGGTGTGTATTCTGATAAGTGTATGAGGGGTGTATCTCATCCTTTTTCATTAGGTTATGCTATGGCTTGGCCCACACTGTGGGTTTGGAATATCTGGAGGGAAGTTGAGATTTTCTTAGGGAATTATTATGGTGATAAAGTAAAGTGGGAAGAGAAAAGCTGATAGGCAGAAGGGAAAAAGGAGAGCTTTTCACTTTTCCTTGCTGCCTCCAGATCTTTTCTCTGCTTTCCCTCCAGCTGGGCTTTTTGATAGCTACAACTTAGCTGTAAGTAATGTCGAGATTGTAGAACTAAGTTTGAATCCTGGCTGTGCTGCTAACAAATTGCAAGTCTGAAGAGGAGCTTGTTTGCCATCCCCGAGATTCCTTTTGCTCCCACTGTAAAGTGAGTAGTTGGGCTCAATGAACTCACATGCAACTCACACATTCCGCGCTTCTGTGTGTACAGATATCTATAATAAATCCTGGACTGCTACCTAGATTCTGTGAGTCTTTCCATTAATAACCATTTCACAATGTTTCCTATTCCTTAAAAAGGATTGTAACCTTTCTGAGTGAAAATCACACTTTAGATGTAATAAATCCCTGCTCCGCTGTTGCTTCTGGAGACTTTGTATACTGAGTCATCTCTTTCACTTTCTCATCTCTGCTATCTGGTGAACGTACCAGGGTTTCCTCTACATGAAAAACAAAACATGACTTGTGCTCTTCTGCATATGGACTTTTACTACCAAATATCTTTAAAAGGAGCTCTCCATCTGCCCAATACTTTCTCTTTCATGTTCATCACTCTCTCCTCAGCACCTAGGACAGTGCTGAAAACATGGTAGTGACTTAAGTACTTTTTAAAATGAAGGACTAAATCCCTCTGATACTGGCTGCCTCCCTCAATCATTGCATTGGGTTTTCAGGGGCCTTCCTAGACCCTGACATCCCAGGCTAGGCATCCTTGACCCTTGCAGTTTGGGGCACTAGTTACTGCCCTGTCCCCTTTATTTTTCTCCTTGACAGCTCTCTGTCCTGGGTTCCCTCTTTCCTCCTGACAACAGCTCTGCCAAGATCCGTTATGACCTTCTCTTCCTCAGTTGTGCTCTCTTTACGTGGAGGGTATTACTCAAGGTTTAGCTTTGTTCTTTCTTCCACAGAACCCTCTGGTACCACTGACTTCTAGGGTTACCAACACAGAGAAGATTCTCAAATCTGATCCCATCTTTAACTCCTACATGACCTGTTATCCCACATTTCCAATTACTTCCTGGACTCTTGGAGGCCACACTTTGCTACTAGGTTTAGCATAACATCGACCCCCTCCTCCCCAAAATGAACTTTCTTGCTAGATTCTTGATAGTTTATGTCATATCTTCAGACCCACATGCTTGAAAACTTATCCTCTTTGACTTGTTCCTCTCCTTTGCTTTCTAGAGCTAAGATCAAGTTCTTTCTGTCACATTCATCCTTTTCTGTTCCCATCATCATAATCTCTATTCAGGAACCTCATGCTTGGGAGATTTCAGGAATCTCCCAGCACATGCTCACCACGACCAGATATGTCCTCCTAAACCCAAGGCTGAGTGTGTCATAATCTGCTGAAGAAAACAAAAAACAAAGAAACAAAGATTATCAGGATCCCCTTCCTTTTGGATGCAGAATAACACATCTATGTTGATTTGCTAAATTGAGTATTCAAGACCCTTTAAAAACCTTTTTTTTTTTTCTGTTTTTAGGAAAAAAATTTTCCTAAATGCGTAGGTCTCAGGTATATAATTTGATAAGTTTTGGCAAATATATATACCATGTAACCAGCATGACAATTGATATATAAAACATTCTTATCCTAGAAAGTCCCTTGAGCCCCCTCCAGTCTCTCTTCAGCCTCATAAAGGCAGCTACTGTTTGATTTATGTCACAGAGATTACTTTTGCCTGTTTTCCAACATCATATAAATAGAATAACTCAGTATGTGTTCTTTTGTGTCCAGATTCTTCCATTCAACATGATGTTTTTGAGATTCATTCATATTGCTTGGGTATCAGTTCATTCTTTTTTATTGCTGAATAGTATTCCATTTTACCGTAGTTTGTTTATCCATATTGTCCTGTGGTAGATACTTAGCTTGTTTCTAATTTGGGGCTAATATGAATAAAGCTGTTATAAACATTCTTTTACAATTCTTTTTATAAATTATGTTTTATTTGGCTTGGGTAGATATCTAGGAGTGAAAGTGCTCACTAAGACATTCTATGTATAACCTTTCTTTCTCCTTCTCTGTCTCTCACACACATACTCATTCACCCCTAATTTCTTTAACTAGATTATAAAGTCTTCACAGACAATAAGATAGCTTACTTCTCTTTGTACTCTCCACAAGGCTTAGCAGAGTTTCTTGAACATGGTAGATTCTTGGGAAATATTATTTGATTGAACAATTTAACTGCCTGAAGAAGCCACCTTGCCTTTCCATTTTATGGTAGTGGAGAATGCAAAATCCCAAAGGACTGGCCTGTCCTGGAGAGGTCAGTGACTGACAGCTGAGACAAATTCTTATTTCATCCTCCCTCTCTGCTTGTTTCCCACATTCTAGGCCCACTTCATGCTGCCTTCCTGCCATACTTCAAAGTTCTTACTCTACTTTATTTGCATAGTTAGTGAATTAACAGTTCTGTCACACGGCGCATAGAACATTGAGCCTATAGATGAACTGCCAGGGTTTGAATCTCAGCTCCAAAACTTACTAGTTCATTATTACTTTTTTTCAACCTACGTAAATTTCCTGAGCTTTAGTTTACCCTTACGTAAATGAGGGTGACGGTACTCTCACACTTCATACATTTGTTGTGAGCATTACATCGTCGTCATCATCATAACTGACATTTGCTGATACTTTCCATTATCTAGGTACTGTTCTTACATACAGTAACTCAATCCTCATAACAGCCCTATGATGCTACTGCTATCTCCATTTTATGTAAGAGGAAACCAACTCACAGAGAGATTAAATAACACGCTGACTCTTCAACTTCTGGTTTATGGTGGGGCCTGACTTCAAATGCAAGCATCACGGGTTTAGAATGTATGTCCTTAACCTTACGATAAACTACCTCCCACAAATGAGATGGTGCACACGGGACGCTGCGCCCAGTGCCCAGGACATGTACATATTCAGGAAACATTAGCTGCTGTCACCATCATCATCATTACCGCCACCATTCTTGGCTCTCTTTTTAGAATAATGCACTTTGAGCTACTCTTGGCCTCACTTGTCTCACATTTGGGTGGTATTTATACATTTGATTTGATAGAATAAATTATTCTTGTGATGTCAAGTTTCAAGTTCCTCATGTGATTTGACATTTACTCAAGGTGCTGGTGGTGGTAGTGCGTGCCATGTTTTGGTGAATATCTGGATGAGGTTGAACACTTACTAGAGGCTAGCGAACTGGATTAGCTCTCTTGAGAAAAGCTCTAAGTGTCTGTTCGCATCAGGTTGCCTCAATTCTATGGGTAGTGCCTCTGAAAACTTTCAAAACATCTTTCCGTGACTTTCCATTATAAGAATTAATAGAAATATGTATAGTAGTTGGTGGATCAGGATAGCGGCAGGAGTGATCAGAAGCATCCTGAGAATGGTTGCCATGGCAACGCAACTCTCTCTTTGCTTAACCGTTTACACCACTGCCCACGTGTGCTCCTGTGCCTGTTCCTAATCAGCTTGCTCTTGCTGCTTCATTTCAGAACTTAGCCTCTGCATCACATGGGAAAGGACTAGATGTCTTGTAGTCAGCCAAGATCAAAATGACCACAGAGTCTAAAATTGTAGGCACTCCGTCTTTCATCCCAGTCACCCTTAGTGACTTGTGTGTGTGTTCCTCACCACACCTCTAGAAGTTTTGAAGACCTCCTCTCCTGTGTTTTTGCTCTCTGTCCTACAACCACCAGCTGTTTGAGAACAAAGTCATAGGATTAAATCATAGCTTCCCTCCTTTCTTGTGCTAAGACTGCTTTGCTTCTGCTCAGTGCTGGGGCTTTTTCCTCCCTCCATCATCACTGGTTAACCCCACACCAGCCATTCCGACTTAGGAGCTATATCCCTCCAAGCAGAAAGCTACATTTTTATTTCTTAACCTCTGAAAAATAGAAGAATTTGCAGTTGTCTGGTTGCATCAGCTATAAACCTGTGTGGGGTGAACAATGAAATCATTCTCAAGAGAAAATGTGATTTAAAGATACAGAGTTTACCCACCCCCAAGCCCCCAGTTCCCAAAGAATATTACCACTGCGTGAGCATAGGTGAGCATTGTAGGTGGAAAAAGGCACGCCTCAAATCACGTAACCAAAATGTTTGTACCCCCATAATATCCTGAAATAAATAAATAAATAAATAAAATACAAAAAAATACAGATACAGAAAATGATTGGAGGTATTATTAAATACTTTCTCTCTCCTCCTATTTTCCAGTGAGTTCTTCATGCCTGGGCTGGTTGATACGCACATCCATGCCCCTCAGTATTCCTTTGCCGGAAGTAATGTAGACCTGCCACTTCTGGAGTGGCTGACCAAGTACACATTTCCTCTGGAACACAGATTCCAGAGCACCGACGTTGCTGAAGAAGTATACACTAGAGTTGTCGTAAGTATCCTGTGTGTATGGTGTCATCCAAAGAAGCAGCTGCTTCCTGGGAGGGCGGATTTAAATGATAAAGCATAGGCAGTTAAGGCTAAGATGGACCTTAGAGATTGTTTTAAAGTTCTCTCACAGCTCACTGAGTTTGTGACCACCTCACCTACATGGCTAGTCAGTGACAAAGAGAGAATTTGCATCCAAGTTCCCAAGTCCCCAATCTGGTGAGCTCCATATTACTCTCTTTTACTTTTTGTGTTTTACTTTTTACCAAATCCGGGTTTAATGCGATGTGTGTTCCCTATTCCTGCCAACCCCTAATGCTGTTCTGAGGCCCATATGGAATGAATAGCTGTGTGACCTTTGGAAAGTTCTGTGACTCACTTTCCCCATCTGTAAAAAATAGAGCTTATGATAGTACCTAATTCACAGGATTCTTATGAGACTTACAAGCAAGTTAATATTTGTGAGGTTCTTAGAATAGTGCCTGGCACATGGTAAGAGATCTGTGTGTTTGCTTTAAAAAATACCCAAGGAAATTTAAAACTAAAACTTTAAATTACCATTAGAAGGATATCACATTATTCTGGTAGCTTCACAAGGAGGGAAAATAGGATGGTCCTCCATTGCAGGGTATGTGAAAATGTGACGAGCATTAATACCACTAGAGGGAACTCTGGGGCTAGTTCAGTAATTGAACAGTGGCTGGAGTGTGTGCTAACTATATATTGAAGGCTCTGAAAATGTCCTTCCTTCTATTCTTTCAAGAAAATCAGTTCCCTTCTTTCTATTCCAACCTATGCCCAGAACCAGTATCCTCTCAGTAACAGGAAACAGCTTTTGCAGGAAAGAAGTTAAAGCTACAAATGCCTTTTTATCTGATTACTACCTCATGTGGTTCAGTACACTTGGTCTGAACACTGCTAAGTTTTTGTTGGACTCATTGATGGTTTTGTTGGATCCATTGTTGTTAACTATATAGAGGTGACAGTATCACAAGACTTCCGCAGTGACCGACCTAGCCATCCTGCCATATGCACCTGTTTCTTTGGTCTTGCATTATTCTAGGCTTAAAGAGTAAAACCAAGTGCTAACGTTTATACACTTTCCTAGCATAATTATAAATTCAGTGTAATTGTGGCTCTTACGTATTTAGCATGCATCCACATGACACCAGAAAAACTGAGAAGGACTAAAAGCTGTGTATGAAGTTGCTGGTGCATTGTGTTAATGAATCGTGTTAACCACACCAAATCTTTATTTATATCTCATATCGTTCTAAAAAGGGTTCGAGATATCTTAAAATTGCATAGTACACAACAAAAGAAAATGAGTCATGAAATCACAGCAAAGAAAAAAGTGGGGGAGGAAAAATAAAATAAAACCAAGAAGTCAATGATATGCTGTGGGGTCAATGAACTTTTAGAGTTTGTCACCAATTTGGTTTTAAATTTTTAGAACCGGACCCAGAGAGGGAAATCAGTTATCAAATTTACACTGTCTATTTGATAAAAAAAATAACACATTTGTTAAGGTAAAGCATATGTATGTGTTCCTTGTACTGAAACTTGAGAAAATTAATCCTAATATTCCTTCATGTAGAAAGATGCTGTGTTGTCAAAATATATATTGTAAAGATGCTGTAGTATCAGAAAGTCCAGACAGATAAATCTGTTATGTTTCGAGAGATGGAGTATCAAAGACTATATATCCTTTAGGCAATATTCCATAAAAATTATTTTTTGCATCAGATATTTAAGTATTTGATGTCAATGAGTACAAAAGAGGTTTTATTCTTATTTGCTGTGCATACATCTTCCATTTCTGGTCATGAGCAGGCACACACACTTACAGTTGGACGAGCTAACGGTGTGGATGGCATCTGTTTAAGAAAGTTGAGATTTGTTAGCTAGAACCTGTTTCTAGGCTGAAACGTTCCTGTGGCAATGCAAAGGGGTGTGGAGGAAGTACTCATGAGTAGAACTAAGATTTTTTTGGTTTTTAAATGTTTTTCCCCTAGAAAACAGTCATAGAACTACTTTAAGAAATTTGCACCGTAGATTATAGCAGTGATAATTTCCTCTGCAAATAATTTAAAGTATGTATTAGCAAACACCTCCTGAGATTATTAAGAAAAAAAAAATCCTCAGTAAACCAAACCTAGAGTATTTCCCTTTTAAACATTGCAAACTCAAAGAGAGATTATACTTACAAATGGGACTGAGATGAACAACAAAAAAATCCTAGAACCTTTAAGAATCTGCCCAAGTTACGGTCCAGGAACAGGAGAATAAGATCCTTGGTGAACGTGACAAAACAAAAATTAATTGCAAATATTCTCCTGAACAATGCAATCAATATACTTACACCCTCTGGCTCAGGTCTGACACCAAGAAATGGGCTTCCTGTCAGGGACTGTGTAGTACCTCTATTGTCTTCATTGCTAAATAGCCTCAATTTTCCATTTTGATTTCCTCTTCAAGTCAAGATTTTAGAAAGTGCTTAAAATTTTGAAAATTTAGAAAAATTTAGGTTATGTGTCTATTTTAATTTTTAGTTTAATTTTAGTTTGGTTAGTGAATGTAACTTGTGTCATTTTCCTAGGGAATAGTTGAGATTTATTTTATAACCTAATAAAAGGTGTTTTATGATTCTGCAAAATTTTTAAAACACTGTGTTTCCTCTGTTGATATAACTTTTTTATATATCTATGAGATAAAGTTGTTAAAAGCATTAAATAAGTATTCTATTATTTCCCTCTACATTCTCCCATGTGACGAGACACTAGCTCTTACGTTCTCTTCCTTTCTTCGTTCATCCCTACCCACTTGACAATGTCCTATGTTATGTCACATCTAAGTTTTTAATTCAACTTTATTTTTTTTGCCACCTATACTAATTTAAAATAAGTTTTAACTTTTAAATTTAACTTTTAACGTTTATTTTAATTTGATTCTAGGCTGTTATTTGTTAACATCTGCACTTAATTTAACAATGAGCTTTACTTTTTCTTTTGCTACTTGGATTCCTGTCTTCCTCTTGGATTCCCTTTTCATTTTGTTGGGATATAGATTTTGATATTCCTTTCCAATCAGGTGGGTAATAAACATACCAAATCCTTGAATTACCAAAAATGGTTTTCCTGTTTTCTTACTCTGGAACAACGCCTTAGCTATAGGGAGAATTCTATTTGAGATTATTTGCCTACCAGCATCTAATGTGCTGATGTCAGTCTGGTTCTCATTCCTCGCTAGCAAATTTGCTGGCCTTTAGGATATTTTTCCTCATTTTTGGTGCTCTGAAATTTAAATTGTTGATTTTCCAATTCATTCCCTTTAATACATAGTTCTTTCAATATGAGAACTCCTGTCTTTCTTCTGCACTAGGATTTCTGTTCTTTCTCTCTCTCTTAGTATTAATATATTCTTCTCTCCAATCTACTCTTTCTTTTGATAACTGCTATTAGAAAAATGTTGAAACTTCTGAATCTACTTCCATATCTCTGAACTTTTCTTTCTTGCTACATTCTTAGAGAATGTCATGTCCTAATTTTGCAAATCATCAATTCACACTTACTGTTATAACAATAACCTGTTCTTCTTTCAAGGATAAAATGTTCTGTTTATCTAAGAATGCCAATTGTAGTTCATTTTGTGTCTCTTGCTGTTTTAGTAATTCTGCTTCCTCAGGTGAACGCTAAGCATACACTAGGACCCAGACATTTTTCTAGTTACTGGAGATTAAATTTGATTCCTATGTCATGGTATTAGCTTATCATCTGGATTTGTAATGCTGATGATGAGCTCATTTTTGTCTGTAACTGACAAGTTCTAAATATCCTCTACTAGCAGCCAGATATATTTTGTTTCATGTGAAAAGTGTGTTAAAATTTAGAAAGATTGACATAAATAAAATCCAGATTTTCAAATTCTTTTGATCTTTGGGACTAACATCACTTGGCTCTCATTAGCTTTTTTTTTTTAACAATTGATGACTAAAGTTGAAGTAGAGGTTGCTGTCTAAGATAGGGCATGTTCTTCCCTTTTATCTTAACTCCAAACTATTTTAATCCTGCAGACATTTCAGCTTAAGCCCTCTTATTTCATAGAGGAGCAAACTGATGTTAAGAAAATAAAGTGACTTTCTTTTTTTTATTTCAGAATATTACAGGGGTACAAATGTTTAGGTTACATATATTGCCTTTGCTCCACCCAAGTCAGAGCTACAAGTGTGTCTATCCCCCAGACAGTGCGCACCGTACCCATTAGGTGTAAATATGCCCATCCCCTCCCCCACCCCACCTGCCTGACACTCAATGAATGTTGCTACCATATGGCCACATAAGTATTGTCAATTAATACCAGTTTGATGGTGAGTACATGTGGTGCTTGTTTTTCCATTCTTGTGATACTTCACTTAGTAGAATGGGTTCCAGCTCCATCTAGGATAATACAAGAGGTGCTAGATCACCATTGTTTTGGGGGGCTGAGTAGAACTCCACGGTATATATAACCACATTTTATTGATCCACTCATGTATTGATGGGTACTTGGGTTGTTTCCACATCTTTGCAATTGTGCATTGTTAAAGTGACTTTCTAAGGTCACATAGCTAATAACAGGCAAAAAGCAAGGAAGAATCCTAGTCTGGAGGGTATTCCTCTGTACTTTAAAAAGCTTCTGCTAAGGATAGACCTCAAAGTACTCAAAACAACCAGTCCCTTTTTCTAAGTGCTTAGGCAGGTTAGGCTATACTAGTTCCATTTTCTTTCTTGGAGATCTTCTTACCTTCTACCATTTTCTTGTTTCTTTGCGATTGGGATTCTCTCTGGCACTACTGTAATATGGGCATTCCTTTTGCCTCTTTCCTGTATTTAATCCCCATTCCCTGGAGCCAGAAATTGCTTTTTCTTGTACTCTCTTGTTTTGCTAAAACCCGTTTTCTAGAAGGTTCTTAACAGTTCATGCAGGGGTAAAATTTTTAGGTCTTTGAATATCTATCATGTCTCTATTCTACCTTCACACTTGATTGGTAATTTACCAGGGTATAAAATTCTGCATTAAAAATAATTCCTCCAGAATTTGGAGGCATTGTTCTGCTTTCAGCATTGTTGATGAGAGACCCAATGCCATTGAGAGTCCTGTCCTTTATCTATGACTAATTTTCTTTTTTTCTGGCTGCTTTCAGCATGTTTACTTATGGACTTAATATCTTACAATTACATGCCTTACTCTGGGTTCTGTTTTTTGACTGTGCTGAGAATTCAATGAGCATCTTCAGTTTGGAGACTAATATTATTTTTCAAATAATTTTGTTCCTTCTGTTTACTTAAAAAATTTATTTAGAACTCTTATTCTAAATGTTGGAGCTCCCAGATTGAGTCTAATTTTCTTATCTTTTTACCTCTGATTTCTTTTTTTTTTTCCCTGAGAGGTTCTCTTCTAATTTACCTGACAATCCTTCCAAATTGGGTTTCAAATTTCATTTATAATATTTTTACTTTTGGAGAGTTCTTGTTCTTTGATTTTCATAGCTTTTTGTTCTTGTTTTGTGGATGCATTAGTGTCTTTTATTTCTTTGAGGATGTTAATCACAGCGTTTTTTTAAAACAAGCTTTTTCCCAACCTTATAGGTTACCTGTTTTCTCTAGGATTTTTTTCAGATTCTTTCTCCTCCTCCTCATATTTTTGATATTAGCTTTCCTCTAAGGTCTGTTGAACCTCGGACATCCATTCATATTTAAATGTGATGCTCTAAGATGCTGACTGGAAGTTCTGAGTGGAGGTAGCACTTGTTGACCAGTGAACGTCATTGTAGAGTGAAGTGTGAAGGCAATAAACAGCCCTTTCAGTTGTGGGCCCCAAATGCCACTCCGAGGACATCTTTCTTCTAGAGTCACTCTTTTTCTCTAGAATAGAATCCTTTAATCCCTTGGCAGGAGTGGTGGGATTAGTACACGTGGCTTTATGATGAAGATGACCTTAGAGGTCAGCCAGATTTTCACTTAAACCTCTTCATTACCTTGTCCTTTTGGGCTGTGCCCGCCAAATACTCTCCAGTTGCTACAAAGAGTGAATCTCTCCTATGAGGAACAGGTTAGGGGCGGTTGACTGATTTCAGTAGGGAGGAGAAGGGTCTTGCCAGGGTTTAATCATCTGTATGTAGACTTTCAGCCAATTCCCTGCTAACACCTGTGTACTTCTCGCCCTCTTTCTAACTTGCTTCCAGGTCCTCATCCATGTTTTTTTTTTGGTCTTTCAAGAAGTTGTTGAAATGTTTCCTCTGCTCATGTCTCCTCTCATGTTCTTCCTGTGGATTAATAAATTTTGTATTCCTTACTGTTCCTTACAGTGGTGATTTGCTAAGGAAAGAAGATGGATACATGTGGTTAATCACCCAGGTTGAACTATTTAATAGAAGTCTGGCTGAATATTTTTACCTGCTTAATAGATAGGAAAATCTTATTTATGCACTCCCAGAGGCAATAGCATTTGGATTTCCTTAATCCTAAGAAATAAGGAATTAATTAGTATCCCATTTTATAAATTCTGAAACACAGAACTGTTTGAACCCAGGAAATCAAAAGTATCAACTTCTCCAGCTAACACTTTTGGAATATAAATACTTTTGCCATTTACTTAACTATATTCCATATCAAGATGGCATACCTTTAAATAAAAGCATTTTTAAATTTAAAAGCTAGAATTCTATTTTTCTCTGAATATGCCATGTGACTTTTTCTGGGCACATGCAATTCATGGTTTTTGTGATTTATTTTTAGAGGAGAACACTAAAGAATGGAACAACCACAGCTTGTTACTTTGGAACAATTCACACTGACTCATCTCTGCTCCTTGCCGAAATCACAGGTGAGCAGATGAAAGCATGATTTATGGGTGAAGACAGCCAGACCTTGCCTTGCAAACATCTTACATGTATTTGTGGGCGGTCCCGCCTTTTAATTGCCAGAATTTGAGCATTGCATTTTTTTTTGCAGGTAATTAAGTATCTGTGTATCACTGTGGCCCTTGAATGTTTTCTCTTGTTTTAGTAATTTGATCATTTGCTTCTGTTTTTTGGTTGCATAATGATGTATATAGGTGTGAATTTTTTTTATTAATTTAGGGCTTTTTAGGATAAGTTTGCTAGTTCTAACTGTGGCAACAGTTTACTATAATCAACAGTCACATGTTGGCTATTGGCTAGACTCAGATGCTGGAGCACAATGAAACAGAAAATAGTCTCTGCCTTTGAGGAGCCAGACAGAATGCCTGCGCACACTGATCAATAACTGTGTAACGTCTATGGTGCTGTTACTAGATGCCTGGCATTGTGCCAAGCACTCTGTATTGATTAGCTCAGCTGTAAACAGCCTTCTGAGGTAGTTAATGAATGGTGTTCTCATGTTACAGCTGGGTAAACTGATGCTCAGAGAGGTTAAAGTAACATGCCCAATGTTGCATAGCTAGTAAGCAGAGTTGAGAGTGGATCTAGGTTGATGAGTCCAAAATTTGTACCCAGCACAGTGCCTGGCACATAGCAGTTGCCTAGTAAATACTGTTGGCTGGTGCACGGATGCCACTACTTGCTAGACAAGGTAATTTACGCCAAAGGTTTGATGGATGACACTGAAAATAGACATCGCAGTTTTCAGAGTAGGCAAAGAGAACCCAGGACTAGGTTGTCTGGGAAGACTTCATGGAAGGGATATTTATTTTTTGAAACAGGGTCTGTCGCTCTGTCTCAAAAAAATAAATGACGTTGTTACACTGGGACTAGAGTGCAATGGCCTCATCATAGCTCACTGTAACCTCAAACGCCTGGGGTCAAGCCATCCTCCTACCTCAGCCTCCTGAGTAGCTGGGACTACAGGTGCGCACTACCATGCTTGGATAATTTTTCTACTTTCTGTAGAGAAAAGGTCATGCTGTGTTGCCCAGGCTGGTCTTGAACTCCTGGGCTCAAGCAATCCTCCTACCTCGTCTTCCCAAAGTGCTAGGATTACAGATGTGAGCCACCGCACCTGGCCGGAAGGGGCTTTTTAACCGGTCTTTGAAGGGAAGACGACATGGGGGAGAGAATAAAATGTTTTCTGGATGGGGGAAATGACATAGACAGAGATACAGGGACAGGAAATGTCCATAGCAGATGCAGGGATCGGGGAGTAGTGCAATGTAACTGGAGGAGAAGGTTCATCACATGGTGGGGTGAGAGAGGAGGGTGGGCAGATGGGCCGGCTCAGACTGTGGAGCAGCTCCAATATACATCACAGGCCCAAAGAATCTTGAGTCAGCTGAGTTACGTAATAAAAGTAGTATTTTAAGAAGATTAATCTAATGGCCAGGTATTACAATGAATTATAGGGGAAAGAGAGATGTAGAGACTCCTGTAACAGAGGTAGAGACATTGTAAAAAATAAATAAATAAATAAAAACCAGTTACCATTGCCCCATGTAGCTTCAACTTTCTGGCTGAGATAGAATTGTTCTAGCACCTCTGATGAGGACTAGACCTCATCAGTGCTGAGAGCTGCTAGTGAGACTAAGTGAAATTTCCCAGAGACAATGCTATTGGCATTGCTACAGTTAAGAAGTGGAGCAGTATGGTGCCTGCTTCTCACATGCATGACACCTTATATATGTTAGTACATGCATTCCTCATAATCCTGCACCTAGTGGAGGACTCTGAGTACCTTACCCAAGTAATATCCACCATCCTGAGAGTAATCACAGGAATAAGGAATCAATCCAAATCTGTCTAACTACAGTGCCCATGTCCTTATCCCTAGACCATGCTGTGTTTTATCAAGAAGAGGACCACATTTTATAGAGAGAGAGAGAGAGAGAGAGAGATTGAGACTCAATCCAAGGCACAGTGGTAGAGTAGGAAATGGAGGGAGATTGTGAGTGGGGAAAAAAGAGAAGGAAGAAAGAGAAAAAACAGTGTAAGCATGCCAAGGACTAATAGAATCTTTCTCTAGGACCTGAGGCTGTTTTCTCTTTACCGTGTGATAAAATGAGAGCAAAGATAGTTATGACTTTAGAAAAAATATGTACAAACTGTATAAACAAAGGCAAAATCTGAGTAATAAGCAAAAAACACCCAATGATTACCTGGGCAGCCTGGGAACGGGGATGGAGGAGGTAGTGGGTGGAAGTGATAAATGGAAGAATCTTTATTACTTAGTAAATTTAGTGGGGATTTGTTGTTGTTATTGTTCTTTTTTGTTTGTTTTTGTTTTTATTTTTTTTCTTCTGAAGACTCCAGAACTCTGCAGTTGTTATTGTTCTTAAGTGATGTGATGGTGGATGATCTTTTACATGTTCACTTATGTTTTCCATAATAATTGCAATTTTAAAATGCTTTTAAAAGGCTTAGAAAAAGTACTATTTGAGAAATAAATATGCCTTCAGATTCTTTTTGTGTGCGCTTCACAGATAAATTTGGACAGCGAGCCTTTGTGGGCAAAGTGTGCATGGATTTGAATGACACTGTGCCAGAGTACAAGGAGAGCACCGAGGAGTCAGTCAAGGAAACAGAGAGGTAAAATGCTCATTTGTCCCGATTTGTGTTATGGGTGGGTCCCTCTGCTGCTCTGATGGAGTGAGAGATAGTGAAAGAAGAAATAGGATGCCGTTATGACCCGGCCGGGATATGCACATGGTGATTCAGAACGTTTAATACAATGGGTCAGCTGGTCTGCAGTGAATTTGACCTGATGGTTGGTGATCACTAAGGATTGACAAAGAGCTTACATTTGCACTGTCACACTTGATCCTCATAGAAATCTCCACGAGGCATCTGTATTTTATGATAAGGAAGTTCAGTTTGAGTTAAGCTATATGACTTGCTCATGGTCATGCAGCTTTTAAGTAGCAGAGCCAGAATTTAAAACCAAGGTTTATGACTCTAAATGCAGAGTTCTTTCTGCCCTGACATAGAGCCCACCTAATAGTCAGTGTAAGTAAAGAGAGAGAGATGGAAGGCATGCAAGAGCATTTGTGGTGGTTTATTTATATTTAAAAAGGATGATGGAAGTGAAGAATCATTTATGAAATAAAATATACAAGAAGTTAGGAAAAGTGAGTTACATTTACAGATTAATGAAAGACCTTTTACTAAAAAGGAATTTAAAAAATAATACCAAAGTAATAATATGTGTAACTGTGATCCAAACCTTGGAGAAGCACAAAAAGGTACAAGGAAGAAAAATGTTCTCCATAATTAAACCACCTAAAGTTACCAGTATTGGAATTTTGCTCTGTATCTTTTTAGTATTTTTTCAAGGTGGTGTATGTATCCCTCATAACTGTTTTGTCCGACCATGGGAGGAGGAAAGTTGTTCTAGATATGTGCTAGAATAGCCGTAACATGCTAATGTAGGGAGCTAGAATGTCCTCTCTCCAAAAACATGACCCAAAAGAATATCTTTCCAAGGTAAAGTGCAGACATGTAGGAGGGAAGGCTGTGATTCATTTTCCTGCCTTGGTTTCATAGCTGTGTGCTCACAGGGAGGAGGGCCTCATTGTACTACTACAATCAAGGTTCTGAGAACATTCTGTGGTGACGCACAAGCTAGAGAAAGACCATGGGAGGGACCAAGGTCCACTTTGCTCTTGCTGGATACATAGTGCTAGGTTCACCAGAGGCTGTGGACTGTCTACTTTGTGAAGATCTACACCTTAAAGAACAGGTTGCCAAATGCAGATGGAATCATAAAAAGTAGGGGTGTGCAAAGGAAATGAAAACATATATCCACATACAGACTTGCATGTGAATGTTCATAGCATCTTTATTTATGAAGCCAAACATCAGGCAGATTCTCTGTGCATCAGTATCAATTCCAGGGGAGGACTGTAAACACTTTGCCAATACTACACACCGGTGTCAATCTACTTGCACGAGTCCATGAGACAGAACACTCACACAACAAGTGAAGCAAGTTTATTGCTCACAGATAGGCAGCAAGGGACAACAGATGCCTAGAACTCGTGGTGAGCTGGTCTTCCAAGGCTCAGGAAAGTTGCCCAGGGTGAAAGGAGTCTCACCTGTGCATGCCCCATGTCACCCCACAGCTGAGGGATCCTGTAAACATGCTCTGTCTGTGGTTTTATGCCCAGATGAAATTGCCTCATTGGGCAAAAGTGTTGTAGAACATCCATTCTAGGAGGAAAGGGATCAGAACCTAGGCTGTTCTGGCCGGTTCCTCATTATCTCAGGATGTTACATTCCCAGCATATTCTACAGTTATTCTGAGAACTACAAGCAAGCAAAAGAACTGGGTCACCAAAGCCATCTGGGGACTTGTCTTGCACCAAACAGTGGAAACAACCAAAATTTCCATTAATTAGTGAATGGGTAAACAAAATGTGGTATACAGTAGACTATTATTCAAGCCATAATAAGCAGTGAAGTACTTATACATGTTACAACATGGATGAATTTTAAAAACATTGTGCTAAGAGAAAGAAACCAAAAACAAAAGGCCACATATTGTATGATTCCATTTATAGGAAATGCAAACCTATATGTAGAGAGAAAATTAGATTATAAATGGTCTGGGGCTGGGGGTAGGAATGACTATTACCTATATATGGCCCCAAGGGATGTAATTGGGGTATTAAGGCTGTTTTGGATTATGATAGTTGCACACTCAGTACATTTAACTAAAAAAATCATTGAATCGTGCACTTAAAAAAGGCAAATTTTGTGGTATGAGTAATAAATTATACTTCAATAAAATAGTTTTTAAAAATAGGAGTATGTGGGTGGGGTTCATGTATATTTGTGTTTTCTCATTCATATCCACTTTAGATAAGAGTTGAGTAGAAAGTAATTAGTTTTTTGATAAAAGTAAATTTATTTTTGAAAGGCTGCTTTTAAGCTCACAAGGGAATGATTGTTTTTTTCTTACAAAGGCTTTTTAAGGTATAAATAGCTGTGGAGCATATTTTCAGAGACTCCAGCCCTCTGTGATTTTCTCCTGTGGTACAAGAGTGCTTCTCTCAGTGCTTCTAGCATTCTTCTCCCCTGATCCCACACAGTTGAAGCAAAAAAAAAAAAAATCAAAAAAGACCCGAGAAACTCAAGATGTATTAACACACTCAGGAGTCTCCCCGTGATGTTGAAATGAAGTTGAAAGATGATTGAATACACTAAGTCATTCTTCCCGTTTGCCAAGGTCACCGTGTGGGTTTATCCAACTTGATGAAATTGGTCTGTTCCTAAAAAAATTTCTTGCATGTCGATACTATTTTTGTGTAACAAATTATATTTTAAAGCCTCTAGGAACCTGCTATAGGGGTCCTAGGATAAATCCTTTTGTAAAATGAAAGATTCTTTTTTAAAGTAAATGATTTACCCTCCTCTTCTTCTTTATTATAGATCAGGGCTTCTTATGTAGGTTGGATTTGATTTTTAAGTACAATGTGGCCTGCTCATTAAATTACTTTTGGTTGTGGGTCATGTTATTGCTTGAGATCATGAGTTTTCATTATGTTCTTTGTCGTATAAAATTGTGATATTCTGCTGACCATATAAATACTTTTCTTACATTTTTAAATGATTTTTCCATAGTTCCTTGAGGATTTGACAAGCAATTTTATTGTATTCTATTCAACATACAAGAGATATAGAAGAAAATTCTTTAGCTATAAATCTTTCCCAAGACCAAATCTATCCTAATGCGAGTTTTAGAAGTCCAACTTTTCATTGCTCAGGGCTTCCTCCTCTGTGGGCTGCTACATGCTCACAGAGAGAAGGAAGTGCCCACTGTCCCCTGGCATCGGCCATATGCTTAGCTCATCTATTAACCCATTTTTGTGGCTGTAGTAAACCTTAATTCATATTTTCTTTTGAAATAAAGGAATACTAGAAGGCAGGAAACTGTAGCTACCCCGCCAGGACAGAAGTAGCCATTTCATAGACTTCGTAGTTGCCACCATCCCTACAGCCATTACTGGTGGGGTCACCATCCATCCCGTTTACCATGCACTTTACAACCACCTCTGGCCTATACCTTCTGCTGTACTCCAGCATCCATTCCCAGGAGCTCTCTGCCCTGGAAATAAGTGGTAATATCGTGTGAACGAGTAAGTTTCCATGTTAGGGGAATTAGAGGTAGAGAGTCCCATGGCTTCCAAATACTTCCCGGTGCATAGGACTCCACAACTCTAATATCTATGGAGCATAACATATTGCAGTATTTCCCCAAACAGAGCTTGAGCTAGTAGAACAGCTTGAGTGCTATGGGAATACTCGCGAACAGCCCAACTGATGGTGAGTGATAACGTTACATTTCCCTGTGATTTTGTACTCCACCTCTGGCTGCAAGGGGGAAAGCAGAGTAAATACTATTTGTTAATCTTTAGTGGTCAGGAAACATGTTCCACATTAGAAATGTTTGCATGGCAATTAGGGCATGTAAGGATCATGTTTTACCCTTTTGAAACATTTATTTGAAAATTCTTAAGTTTTCTAACTTCCCATTTGTTGCTTTATTTCAGATTTGTGTCAGAAATGCTTCAAAAGAATGTAAGTAAATTTGTTCAGAGCTTGCATTTAGATTGCCTTGTAGATTGCCATTCGTTGTAGAATTCGTTATTAAGGTGTTTGATAGAGATTAGTCTGTGTACAATTGGCTTACTCCCTTCATGAAGAAGTATTTTCCTAGAATCTTAAATTGTTTTCACAGTGGACCCATCAATTCAGCTCAATGAAGTCAGGCATTTTTAAAAAAATATTTAAAATGGACAAATCAAGATTGTATATATTCAGGGTACACGATGTGATTTTTTTTTTTTTTTTTTTTTTTTTAGACAAGAGTCTTGCTCTGTCTCCTTGGGTAGAGTCAGTGGTGTCATCATAGCTCACTGCAATCTCAAACTCCTGGGCTCAAGTGATCCTCCTGCCTCAGCCTCCCAAGTAGTTGGGAATATAGGCGTGCACCAAGACTCCTGGCTAATTTTTCTATTTTTAGTAGAGACAGAGTCTCACTCTTGCTCAGGCTGGTCTCAAACTCCTGAGTTCAAAGAATTCTCCCACCTTGGCCTCCCAGAGTGCGAGGATTGTAGGCGTGAGCCACCTTGCCCAGCCACAATATGATGATTTGGTATACATATACATTATTTAATGATAATCAAAATCATAGTAATCAACACATCCATCACCACCTATGCTGTACATGATATACCTAGAACTTATTCATCTCTTAACTGAAAATTTATACCCTTTGATCAACATCTCCCCATATGATCCAGCAATCCCACTTCTGGGTATATATCCAAAAGAAATGAAATCAGGGCCGGGCGCGGTGGCTCACGCCTGTAATCCTTGCACTCTGGGAGGCCGAGGCGGGTGGATCGCTCAAGGTCAGGAGTTCGAGACCAGCCTGAGCGAGACCCCGCCTCTACTAAAAATAGAAAGACATTATATGGACAACTAAAAATCTATATAGAAAAAATTAGCCGGGCATGGTGGCGCATGCCTGTAGCCCCAGCTACTCGGGAGGCTGAGGCAGTAGGATCGCTTAAGCCGAGGAGTCTGAGGTTGCTGTGAGCTAAGCTGACGCCACGGCACTCACTCTAGCCTAGGCAACAAAGTGAGACTCTGTCTCAACAAAAAAAAAAAAAAAAAAAAAAAAAAGAAATGAAATCAGGATCTTAAGGAGGTATCTGTAGCCCATGTTCATTGCAGCATTATTCATAATGGAGATTCATAATTCATAATGGAGACAACTAAGTGTCTACGGACAGATGAATGGATAAAGAAAATGCAAGGAGGAACACACAGGAATATTATTTAACCATATCAAAGAAGGAAATCCTGGCATTTGTGACAACATGGATGAACCTAGAGATCTTTATGTTAAGTGAAATAAGCCAATCACAGAAAGACAGATACTGTATGATCTCACTTATTTGTGGAAGCTAAAAAAAAATCAAACTCAGAGAAACAGAGGTCAGGCATTTTTTTCTTTCCAATGCAGTCTCGTGTGATTCTATACCTAGCTCTCTGTGTTTTGCTTGAAACACAGTTTTGAAATCAGGAAATATTACTTGGTTTTAGTGTTTTGATTAATGACTACTCAGATATGTGCAAACAGGAAGTTTCTTTTATTCTTACAATTGTATATACTTTTCTTGGCTCTAAAACTGCTTGCTTACATGCAACAGAAACAAATTTATTTCTTCTTTTCTTTTTTTCTTTGTTTATTTTATTTTTTAGAGACAGGGACTTGTTCTGTCACCCAGGCTGGAGTGCAGTGGCACAAACCTCCAACTACTTGACCCAAGCAATCTTCCTGCCTCAGCCTCCACAGTAGCTAGGCCAACAGGAATGTGCCACCATGACTGGCTAATTTTTGTATTTTTTGTAGAGACGAGGTCTTGCTTTTTGCCCAGGCTGGTCTCAAACTCCTGGCCTCAAGAGATCCTCCCACCTTAGCCTCCCAAAGTGCTGGGATTCCAGGTGTGAGCCACCATGCCCCGCGAGAAAAACTAAATTAAATTAGGCAGGTAAACTTGGTCCCAAGTTCACTAAGCTTTTAGTTGATCCAAGGTATGAAAATCTCAGTCACTGCCCAGTTGAGAGTTACCATCTCAAGGCAGCTTTCCCTTTCTCTGTAGTTTTTTTCTCGTTCTGGGACCTTCTAATTTCACAGGACTAGTCTCTGGGGAGCAGGGAAAGGGATTTATGGGTGTGGGCAGATTGGTAAACTTTGGAATTTGTGACAGTTGGCAGCTACGTCAGCATTGGCACTGGCCACTTGTATCCCTGGTCTGGGCTGAAACACAGGCAGTGTCCAACCCTGATGCCCAGCCACTGGCTGCCTCGGTCCACATATGTGTGCGTGTCAGACGGCCTGCAGGCACTCAGCCAGGCACCACAGTGCCCTGTCATTGCTGAGCCTGTGGAGACGATGCTGTTTTCTGCCTCCACCCCCAGAAGGCTGGTCGGTGGCTCCATCGGGCAAGTTCATAGATTGGCAAGCCTAACCCTTCCCTTACCGTCGTTTGAGGTCTGATCGAAAACCACAGGAAATCTCAGGATTTCTTTCAATCTAACCTTGAGAAAACTAGATGGCACTTTGTAGATGCATATCCTCACCACCCCTCTGTGAGTCCTTCTCTCTTGCCTGGCCACTCACCTCAGACGGCATCAGAGCTGATCCTGCGACTGAACAGTTCTCAAGGAGGCCGCGGCCAGCACGTTGCCCCCCTCCCCCACAAGGAGTAGAAAGGGGAATACCATCTCACTTTTGGTCTCCGCAGCACTTTCTTTTCAAACTTCTCCGTCAGCCTCTAATTCTCTTCATAAAGGCCACTCGATTGAGGCTCCATGTGAGTCTTAATATGGGGAATGGGGAGTGTCTATCATTTGGGATAGGGTCTTCTGTTGAACTTGGTGCTCCAGAATATATTCTCCTTTATTCCCAGCCACGAGCTGTTTCCATGAAATGCAGAGTTTCCACCAACTTGTAGAATGGGAAACTCCCCCCACCGCCAAATGAAGACATAAAATCTTGCTATATGACAGGCATTTGGCGGTACACATCATGTTCATGACAGCCATAGTTTCCTTATCAATTGTTTTTTATTATCTCTAGTATTCTAGAGTGAAGCCCATAGTGACACCACGTTTTTCCCTTTCCTGCTCTGAGACTTTGATGGGTGAACTCGGCAACATCGCTAAGACCCATGATTTGCACATTCAGGTGGGTACTTTTGTTCTGTTTGTGCCTCTCCCCAGACCTGCAAGATTTCTCAGTACCCTAAATTGCAGTTTCCAGTAATCTCCAGGTCTTCTACTGAGTAATCTCTAATTCTTTAACTGAGATCTCCTGGAGTCACAGCATGACAGGGCAGGAAGGGCTCCTATGGGTGTCACCTAATCCAATTCTTAATTTTGCAGATGAAAAACCTGAATTTCCTTTTACTCTCTCTGTTTTCTGATCAGTCTTCAAGAGATGAGGACATGTTCATAAGTAATAGCAAGATCAATGACAGACTGTTTACTTATTCTCTGTAGGATGCATTTAATACATTTCTTTCCTGCTTCTCTTTTATTTGATACTTTCTCAGTGCTCTACACCTTCATTCTTGGAGGAACCAGCTATTATTTGAAAAGCAAAAAGAACCAAATTTCCACCTTGGAAAAAATGCATTCAAAAGCCCTTTTGTTCCAAGTTTCCTAATTTAAAATCGGGAACAAAAACGTATATTTTACTTTGTCATTTAATTGCTGCAAATTGGGAATAAAATGTTTTTTAAAGCTTACAGCTGAGTTAAAATTGGGAGCTCCCCTTCCCCCATCCAAGCTTAATTGCATACTGTATTAAGATTTCTTCTCTTAGGAGTTGACTGTCTTATAAGAAAGGGCAGGTTGAGGCAAAGGCTATACATTGATTCTTTACCCTGTTATGGGGTAGGTTTCTTTTTGTCTTTTTAAAAAACAATCTATTTTTTAGGACTCAGTAACTATTCTTATCTTCCTCATTATTATTTTTTTGGTGGTCTATAATATTTGAAGTTTTAATTCAATGCCACATACTTTTTTCCTGAAGATAAAATTCAAAACTTAGATCATGTTTCTACTTTGGAAATAGAATGTTTCTATGGCTGAAAAACTACAAATACAAATACAAATCAACCTTAAAAAACACATGAAAAATAAAATGAAAGGACACACAATAAAATCAAGTCTATCCTTGCTAGAAGGATGTGTATGGATATATGTGTGTTTACTCACATTTATCAAAATGACATGAAACACCTGGTTGTCCTTTCTTCTGTTGCTATGTGCATGCATTTCGTCAATGGTCTGGGATTTCCTCAAGGCCGGGGATAGAGCTTATTGTCTAGATGGAGCACTTGTTTTCAGAACATTGCTATTTTTTTCTTTTTAAAATTTGCCTATGCATAATCTGCCTCATGAAGAGAGAGTTGCCATTCTTGGAAATATTAATATGCCCTCTCAGGTTTTGTGGGGCCCCGGAGAAAGGTCAGTGTGGGGGCCTAGGATGCACTTGTTTTGCTTGCTTGTGGATTCTTCTGGGCTCTTTCTTGATGACGGCAAGACTGTCTAGTTCAGCTATTTTTAGACTGTTTTCTGCAAAAGAACTCATTCTGGAAGCCAAAAAGGGGACAGATTGGGGACAGGGTCCCAGAGTCCCAGTCCTGCTTCATCCTGAGGGGCAACTTGTTTACGCCCTCTATATATTGGATTTCTGTGAATTTTTATATGCATAACATGTGCAAAGCTAAAAGAATTTGCAAAATCACTCATTTAGCCCAACCCTTTTGTTTGAGAGATGAGAAATGGATGTTCAAAGAAAAGAATTGACTTTCCATAAGACATATAACTAGGATCAGAACTTGGGCTAAAACTCAGCTCTCTTTACTCAAACTCCAGTATTTTTATGAATCAACTATGCTGTCTCTGTCTTTTTTTTTTTTTTTGATGGACACTGAACTCTTTTTTTAACTAGCCAACACCAGAAGAGGCAGGTTGTCACAAATAGCAAGATTCTTGACTCTTCAAGGAGTACTTTATATGTGTTCTTGCCATAGTTTGGAATTTGAAAAGACTTTGTTGGGAAAATTTGCCTTGAGGTTATGTACACACACATACACATACACTGCATGTCCTGATATTCACTGTCTTTGTCATATATATTATATATGTGATGTATGTAATTATTTTCAATAAAACACATGTACAATCTTCATTGTCTCTCTATGTGGTCCCTTCTGTAGGCAAGTAGCAACCATCACACCATTTTGTTGTAGGAAGTATAATGTCTAATGATATTTTACGGAGAAAAATTGTAAATATTGTTTCTTTTCTTGTAGAGTCATATAAGTGAAAATCGTGATGAAATTGAAGCTATGAAAAATTTATATCCCAGTTATAAAAACTACACTGATGTGTATGATAAAAATAATCTTCTCACAGATAAGGTAAATTGTTTATTATGACATAATCTATGTAAAGTAGGGCATATTTATCTAAATTTTAACATCTAAGTAGTACTCTTCAGACTTTTGTCACATGCACACATTTCCCAAACTAGAGGAAAAGCCCAGAGTGTGTGCACGTGTGCATGTGTGTGCATGTGTGTACATGTGTATAGTTAAAAATGTGCCTGCAGTTTCATTGCAGTCAATAAATCTAAAGGCTTCATTGAGAATAGTGTGTCATTGGGTCCCAAGACACTTTGACAGTATCCATTAGAATGTAAATGTGCATTCCTCTGAGTCAGCAAGTGCACTGCTAAGGGTCCATTCTGTAAGTAACGTAAGCAGGGGTATTAATTACATATGAAAGTTAAAAAATGGTTATCAGTGGGGGATTGGTTAAATTATAGAGCGTACAAAATTAGAATTTTATCCAGCATTCACAAAGAAAGAGGTATACAGGCTTTCAAGGAAGAATGTGCAATATTGCATGATTTATATGTATAGATGTGTAGGTACACACTCACTTAGAAAAAATGGTCTGGAGGACACACAGTAAGTGCTGAAAATGACTCTTCCGGAGGGAGAAAGCTGAAGGACTTTCTACTTTTCATTTTTAAATGCTCTAAGATTGCTTTTTAAGAAAATGAGTATTACTTTTATAATTAATTAAAATTAATGTGAGTGAAGAGAGACCTCATTACAATAATGTAGCCCTGATCTTGGCCTTCAATGTAATGCACAAACTGCATGGAGAGTTTACTGCAGCACATGATTTCTTAGTGACTCTGTGAATGGGGATATGAATATGACTGATTTGAAAGGTTCATACTCTGCATAAATCATGTAAATGCTACTTTGTAATTTTTATCTTCCTTTACATATATTTCCATATGATTAATAAATTAACCTTCTATTTGCATGTTAATTTTATTTGCACAGAGGTTGGGAATACTTTATTTTAATAATAATTCTGTGGTCACTGAACCATGCCTCCCAAAGGAGAAGGCTACAGGTTTTACACTGAGGCAAAAAGAATTTTGAAAGAATAATGTCTTACTTAAGAAAACCAAGATTACTGAAAGACTAAATGTTTAGAGAGGTCTCATATGTGTGCAGTGCCTGCTTTTTTAGATCAATTTTACCCTCTCAACTAATGTTTACAAGATACTACATTTCTTAATTTTTATGAAATTGTAAACATAGATGACTTAAAGTTTACTTGGTTGTATGTGTCAAGATCATTGGTGTCTATATTAAAATTGGGATCAGAAATAAAGAACAGTTTTTTGCAGGATCACTCTCACAGCTTCTGTGTACTGAGAAGGGAAGCTTACTTCTAGAAAGTTCTAATTAGAATAGGAAGAAACACAACCCTACCAGTAGCTCCCAGGTAGACTTAAAAAAAGAAAGTAACTTGGCGATTTTCTGAAGTAAAGATGACAGAATCATAATATCTTCAAACTAGATGGATATCCTATGCTGTACATGACCTGGATCAACTCTCATTGTTTTATAGATCAACAAAAAGAAAATAAGTAAGATGCACAAATTTGCTGAGACTTTTGTACATAATACAATGCTTTTGCAGGCCTTTTCTGAGGTATAATTTATACTCAGTGATTCAGCACATACAGATAATCATAAATGTTCTTGTAAAGATGGTAGCAGCCCAGTCCCAGCCTCTGTCTCTGTCGTACCTTGTTGTGAATGAGTACTAACTTAGCATCTGTGAGTGGTAAACTCCATGTAGGACACCCTTCTCTCCAGACGGTGATGGCGCATGGCTGCTACCTTTCTGCAGAAGAACTTAATGTGTTCCATGAACGAGGAGCATCCATCTCACATTGCCCCAATTCTAATTTATCGTAAGTAGGCAATAATTGTTTGGTAGATCGTGAATGTTTGGGGTGCAGATCAGCAGCCAGATATCTTTGTTTTCTCAGTCCTTCCTTTAAGATCTCTCTTTTACAGCCACATTTGATTGGGACAGGAAATAGGTAGACAGCGTTTACTTGTGCTGTGGTGGAAGAAAGGAGACCATTTAAGAGGACTTTTTTTTTTGCAGAGTATGCATAGATTCTGAAATCTCTGATTTGAATTTACACAAAAAAATGGACAATAGGAAATACAACAGAAAAAGTTTAAAAACAAGAGCTTTCAGAATTTATAGCTAAAGGACTGAAAGAACCCATGTATCAGCCAGGTGTTGCAGGGAGAGGGTACTGACTCCTATTATGGCTTGTGCTCTGGTCTTAGAATGAAGTATAATAGTACTAGAAGTCCATGCCTGTAGTATATGTCACCCTGCTGGATCTGATGGAATGCCAGCCAACACAGGGGAACCCAGAAGAACCTTGTCCTGTTATAATTCCCCCAAATACAAAAGCTTTATTTATAACTGGTTCTTAACCTTTTGAAAGGTTATAGATTCATAAGTGAATCAGATGAAAGTTATGGCCTCTATCTTCAGAAAGAAGCCCATAGATATTAAAATGTTGCATCTAATTTCAGGGAATTCATAGATCCCATGGTGGCAGTCCATGGATGCTAGGTTAAAAACCTATGCTTGTATAAATACAATGAATTTATTTGAGGTGTGATCTCAGACCTTTAGGGAAGTAGGATGGGAAAGGGAAGGAAGTCAATAAAAAGTATATCATCAAGCATGTTACCACTGTGGGCTCCTGGAGTTTAATCCTTCTAGAAAACTCAGGGAGCCATTGTACAAAACCTCAAAGTTATCTTGCCCAAAGAGTGAGGGAGCTGGGGTAGTTATACCCAAACTCTCATTAGTTATTGATGGGGGCTTCTGGGTAGAGAGAAGCATTAATTCCCTGGAACTTCTGGCCTTTCCCAGACAAGGGTAGAGCAGGGCACAGAAGAAAGCCCCTAGGCAAAGTGCTGGAGGTGTCAGCAGTTGGAAATCTGGGGACTTTGTGAGTGACAAAGGCATATGTCAGTGGTAGCATGGGAAAGGCATCAAGAGCCACAGTGTTATATTTCTGGAGCATTTTGAAGGGCTCCAGAGGCTTTGAGTTTTCAGATGTAAAGTAATCACACATGACAAAGAATCTTGCCCCTATATAGCTGGTAGCTTATACATAATAGACTTATAATTATATAATTACATATATAAAAAACAATATTTGTAATTATATACATGCTATAATTATGGTCTAGTAAACCAATTGGGGAAGGATTTAATATCCCTTGGGTGAATTGCCCAACATCCTCTAAATTAAAACACAATCCAGCTTTGCAAATTGAGATTTGAAGTTACATTTCTTTAGGACACATTTCTTGTTTTTTCTTTCTTTTTTACTTTTTTAGGACACATTTCTGTTTAATGGTCACTGCTATTCTTTCTCCAACAACTTTGAGAGATTTATTGCATCTGCACTAGAGGTTTGGAAATTATAATTATGTGCATCTTGAGCAGACCACTTTGACCTTTGCATCTTCTTGGATTTCTAAGGATCACTTTAGTTCTCCTTTGTCTCTTTAGAAAGGTGGCATATCTATTAAGCTCAGGGTCAAGAGTTCTGGAATTCAGTACAGGAACCATCTCTCCTAGTTGCTCCTGTCCTTAGAGGCAGCAGGGAAACTGTCAGGTCCTGACTCATCAGCCTGTACCCTATTTTCCAGTTGCATTCCGCTTTCTTTGATCTTGCAAGTCACTACTCATGCAGGGTAACTAATTAGTTTAGACATAGAGAAAAGGGAATATTTTATAATGTCTACTTCCTAACATAGAAGGGTAGGTTGGTTAAAAAAATATTAGAGACAGATGAGACTTTTGTACTAATTGTGAATTTTCATTTCTTCATACAAATGATCCCCTGCTTTTCCTTCTGGCTTTTGCTGTTTTGTACCCTCCTGAGACTAACCTCTACCCAAGGATTAGCTCTTTTATGATCCTGTTAACTCCAGGACTTGGATGGTCTGATTTCACTAATGTGTTTGTGTCAGTATTAGAGCTGATGTATCAGAAAACACAATTTTCAGTAATATCACCATCATTATTAGTGTCCTTCTTCTGTTGCCACCACATGGATCTCCTTATTCTGACATCTTCTCTCTCTACAGGCTCAGCAGTGGCCTTCTAAATGTGCTAGAAGTCCTGAAACATGAAGTGAAGATAGGGCTGGGAACAGGTCAGTAGTTCACCATTTGAAGCTATGGTGAAGCCGTCAATTAGTATGTAAATTTCTAATATGACTAATTTGCAGGTGATAGTTCTATGTTTTTTAAAAAATTAGTTTTATTATCTGGTAATGATATCTTGATAATAAGTATCTAACAAAATAGTGAGGTTGGAAGCAGTAAGAAAATGTATGCAAAGGGAGAAGTTTTGATGACACTAATCTCCTAAAAGCCATTATCCCTGTTTCTTGTTTAGAGATTAAGCTATAAAGGATAATTCCTTCTAAAGTATTTTGGAGATTGTTTTTAAAAAGTCCTTGATTTTTGTTTTGTTTTGTCCTTCTGGCTGGGTTTTAATGGTTTGGGTTGTATGTTTTTAATTTTCAATAATGGTGCCATCACAAGTACCATCTTGAAAGAAAATTATTTGCCCTTGGTGTGGTGAGCACAAATTCAATGTTTCCAGCACTGAGAACTCTGAGATACTCTGGCTTTGCTTTTAACCAGTGATCAGCCAAATGAGACACGTCAATGTCCACAGATAGTCTGATGTTTACTAAGCTAAAGGACATTCTAAGTGGCTGATGAATTAGTGATACCTCTTTTCTTAATGGTATATTTTAATTGTGTTTCCTGTGTGGTGCTGCTCACTTTGAAAGTATAAGTTAGGCCCAAATGTCTAAGTGTCTACTGTGAGCCCTCTTTTATCACTGTGTGTGACAGTACTAAAAAAATATATATATTTTTAAATGAGTGTGGGACACAAGGACTTATTTTCTGTTTTTGATGCATTTGTCTTCCTGACACTTAAGAGCATCAGACTGTATGCATGTTGACACTGGTGGTTTTCATCATTTTCTGTAGTAACTCAAGTCTCAGTTTGTTATAATGAGACATTTTATACCAAACAATTAATTGATAAGACATGGTAATATACATAATGATTTTATTAATATTTTTAAAAGAGGTATGTTAGATTAGAGGTTTTTCCCCATTTTATAGGAATCAAAGTAATCAAGATTTTAAAAATTCTAATTTAAGCTTTGAATCTTTGAGACTGTGGCAATGTTTGGGTATAGTCATAGGGGTTAAGTCAGGAAACTAGTTATTTTATCTTCATAGAAAAGCTTTAACGGATAAGAAACAAATGGCCGAGAGTTTTTGTTACATACTGTAGTTAGTTAATATAAAAAATTTAGCACATATACAAAAATAAGGTAAGTATTGCTTTCATATTTTCTAGGATTTTTGTCTCCATGATTTAAGTTCATCATGTGAGCTCTAGTCCTTGACTTTGGGTTGTATAGCGATGGCCTAAAGAATTTAGGGAAAGTTCTAGCTGTCACCGTCTCTGTAAAACCTTGAAAAAATTAATTTTCTAAGGATTCATTTCCTGATTTCTATAGCAGCAGAATTACAATATCTATCTTATAAGCTTTTTTTGAGTATTAAATGAAAACAAGCGTACACAGTGGTTAGCACAGTGCCTGGCACATAGCATTAGTCAGTAAAGCTTGGCTTAAAAAGGAAAGAGCAAAGTTGATGATTTGATCAGATGTTTGATTAAATATGACCTATTCCCTTATTTACTTGAAGAGTGCTGTTCCATTTTTACATAGTCTCTATTGCAAAAGTCACCCTGTGCTCCACTATTTCCCAAACATGACTTTTATGTATCAATTTGCCCTTCAGTTGTAGATTATTTAACCTCATATTGTGGAGAGAGAGCAGGTCCAAGAGCCGTTCATTCACCCTATCACAAGTGTACGCAGATCTTGAATTGCACAAGTATTAGGTAGGAGAAACCCACGTGAAGCTTACCAAAAATATTGCAAAACAAAAGAAAGCAATATCACAAAGAAAAAGAATAGGAGCAAACATCTGAAAATGATCTACTTCAGAATCCAGAAGAAAATTTCAGAAAATTGCCATCATCCTTGGAGTACAAGAAGACATGGCACTATAAAAAAAACCACAAATGGTGGTAGAAAGAGAAATTTTTAAAGTGAAAGAAGAAAATTGAAAATAAAATCAGAATAAAAAACAGGTAGGCTCTCCTATATTGCCGGAAGGAGAGTAAGTGGTACAACCACTTTGGAGAACTGTTTGGCAATTTCTTATAAGTTAAAAATATACGTCTATTTATGACCCAGCAATTTCACTCTTGGGTATTTACCCTAGAAAATGAACACGTATGTTTGCAAAAAGAATTATATAAGAATGTTCATACCAGCTTTTGTTAAGTGAAAAAGCTAGGCACAAAACACATTCTGTATGATTCCATATGTATGAAACCCAGGGACCAACAGAACTAACCTATGTTGATAGAAATCAGAAAGTGGTTGCCAAGAGTTGGGGGTAATGGTTAGGAGAATTGACTAGAAAAGGCCTTGAAGGAATTTGCCATAGTGATGAAAATGTTTAATATCTTGTATTTTTGAAATGTAGTTAAAGCTACAATTGACCCTTGAACAACATGATTCTTAGAGGTGCTGACTTCTCCCTCCCCCACTCCTGTTCAGTTGAAAATCTGCATATAACTTTTGACTCCCCCAAAACTTAACTGCTAATAGCCTTCTGTTGACCGGGAGCCTTGCTGATGACATAGTCTATTAACACATATTTTGTACGTTACATGTATTACGTACTAGAATAAAGTAAGCTGGAGAAAAGAAAATGTTAAGAAAATCATAAGGAAAAGAAAATACATTTCCTATTAAGTAGAAGTGGATCATCATAAAGGTCTTCATCCTCATTGTCTTCACACTGAGTAGTTGTTCTTGCTGTCTTTGGAGTGGCAGAGGTGGTGTATAAGTGGACCCATGGGTCCAAACTCGTGTTGTATATATAATTCTTAATATTCATCAAACTGAATACCTAAGTTCTGTGCATTTTATAATATCTTAATTATACTTCAGTTAAAAAAATGACAAACCATGTAGGAAGCTATGAGAAGTAGAATCATTGTTGCAGAAAATTAAGTCAGTGATGTGGAGAAAAAAGTTGACAAAAGATCACAGAGAATGTTTGAGGAGGTCAGAAAGCATAGCACCAACACCTGAGGTTTTCTTGAGGGAGCACCCAGAACAAATGGAACAAAAGCAATCGTCAGAGCTTTGAAAGATACAGCTGTCCTGAGCTTAAGAAAGAATGGCGTTGGAAGTGCTTACTTTGTTCTACGCTAAATCATAACTGAACATGTTGTGGCAAAATATTTTAATGACAAGGAAAAAGAAAAAAATTTGAAAAATATTGATGCAGGGGGAAAAGCCAGTTATAAACAAAACAATTAAAAACCAGTTTACTTTCAGATGTTTTTGTTGGCATACGAAATATCAAAAGGCAAAAAAGAGTTTGGAGACAAAGCAGTTGTTACTCAAGAATATTGTATCTGGTTGAATTCTCCTTTATATGTGATGGCAACAAAATTCTCAGATATACAAAAGCTTAGAAAATATTCTCCCTGTGAACCCTTTGAAAAAAAATTACTTGAAAATCTACATCATCTAATAAGTAATGAGGCAAAATAAAGGGCTAATGAATGTGGAAGTAATGGTATGTACAACAGGATATCAGGGAAGCTAAAATCAGTTAAAACAGACAAAAAAGAATTGTAAAAGGGCTTTAAAAAATGAGAGCAAAACCTAAAAATAAATCTCAAGAGAGAATATGCACAATATTAAGAGTAATATTGTTTTTTTTTTAACTATCAGAATGGCAACATAAATCAGGAAAGTGTTTCCCTCAGACTGGGAAGAGGTTCCTGGGACCTAAATACATGGTCCTTATTTTTGAAACTGCATGTCAGGTCCTTGAGTTTGGGTTTTATACTGTCTTTATATCATTTGAATATCTTCAATCTTTTATCATAAAATTTTAAAGTAATATATGCTCTGCAAAAAAGAATTTTCCAAGTACTAAAAATTCTTCTATCTTCTGATTTTTGTAAGAAAACCCAAGAAGATATAGCTTATGTGAAAGGTTGAGAGGATAAAGATGAATTTGGCAAGTGAGAGCAAAATTATAAGTGTAGAAAACTCCTTGTCTCAGAAAAAAGGGAATTACACATCATATTTTACTTTTAACTTTGCAATGTGAAAATATTAAAGATAGCTACTTGCAGGATTTTAAAAATAGGATACTTCCTATATAAAATATGAAAAAAAAATAAGAAAAATATAGCATATTATCAAAAATGCTAATCTAAAGAAAAAAATTAAAAGTATAGAACAAGTCGACATAAACAGGACCTGTGACTTTATTAAAACAAACAGCATACTTGGAGCCAGTGTCTCACTTTTGCAGTGACAGTTCCCTATCCTAACTGACTTGTTTCATTAATCCCAAGTCAGCAGTTCTTTGATCTCCTGTAGACACCAATTCAGTGATTCTATACGTTCTCAAAATCCATTATTCCCTCCCTAATTTACCTATCTTTGATGCCAGAGTACATCACTATAATTGTTCCTTTGGAAACATCCTCACTTCTCATATTTCTCTCATTTTCTTTGTATTCACTTTGCAAGAGCTTAACCCTTAATTATCTCAGCATTCCCTTCCCAGTGCCTGCCCTGAGCATCTGGAAGTTGCTGGAGAAAATCCTCCAGTGGGATTTCATTTTAAATTTTGCTCTCAAATCCCAAATGCCTCAGTGCTGGCAAGAGACAATCATGTTTCTCTAACAAGCATGTGTTTCCTTATTCCAAGACAGCTTTTTCTCATTTCTTCTTAAACTTTCTACTCAATCTCATATCCTCTTCGCTTCTGGCTGGTGGCCTCTTCTCATAAGTCATTGAGAAAATAGGAACAATCAGAAACCCTTCCCTCGGTTTCCCACCACCAAATTCACACACCTTTCTGCATCTGCTGGCATTTTCTCTTCTTTTTCCTGCAATAGGAAAAAAAAAAGAAAGAAAGAAAAAGAAAAGAAACAAAATGAAAAGAAAAGGAGTCCTTCCCCCCATCAAAGCATATCCTGAGATATGTTCTGTATTCCTTCCCTCTTCCAGAATCTCACTTAATTAATTCCTTTGCCCATGGACTGTTCTGTATCATCAGTATCTCCTTCCTACTGGATCATTTCTAGAAGCACATAAACATCTCTAGTATCTTCTGATATTCTAAGCAAAAAAACAAAACTTGTCTCTTGATCAGATATCCCCCCCGTGGCCCCTGGCTCACCTGTCTGCTCCCCTTTGGCGAAGCTTCTTCAGAGAGTGGGTGCCCACACTGGCGTCACTTTCTGGGCTTTCTTCCACTCCTCCACCCATTTCAGTCTGGAGTTTTGCCCCACCCTCCATGGCAACTGGCTCTGTCCATTCTCCCATGGTGTTACCACAGTGATGTCTGCAGCCGACTCCAAAGGGCACCGTTCTGTTCTCACCACTGGGAACTTACCAGCAGCATTTGCCATGTTGACTACTCTCTCCTTTGTCCAGATAATCTTATTTTGGATTCAGCGAAACAACTTTGTCCTGGTTTCCCTTCTTCCACTCTTGCCAGCCCTTCCTTGCTCTTCTCTGAAGGCTCATTCTCCTCCTCCTGGCCATTCAAAAGTATTCTCCAAGGCTCAGTCTTAGGCACACTCCTCCTTTTACTTTACATGCACATTCTTCTTAGGAGATGCCATCTACAAGCATGGCTTCAGGTGACTACGTATATGCAGGTGTTGCACAGATTTTGGTATGCAGCCTATATTCCTCCTTCAGATTTCAAATATGGATTTTCAACTGCCATCTCTTAGATCCCTTTTGAAGGAATCCCCAAACTTCATTAGATCCAAAACCACATTTAAGCCCAGTTCTCTTAACTAGGTCTCCTTTTCGGAGAATTCTGTTTCTCTAACTGGGAACGGGGGCCCTGTCTTTGGAACCTCCTTCCCACTCACCTCTCCCCCATGTTAAAGCCAGCACAACGTCCAACCCCATGACTCCTGAATATCTCCTGAAACCACCCTCTCTTCCCACACCGACCACTACCACCTGATGCAAGCTGCTGTGGTTTCTGGCCTGAAATACTGCACTAGCTTCCTAGTGGGTCTCATATCCATCCTGGGCCCTTCCAGTCCATTCTTCTCTTTTCAAAAGAATCACAATGAAAATCTGATCACATCACTGTTCTGTGGGACTTTGAATGTGTAAGCCTGGCTGCAAGGCCCACGAAGCTCTGCAAGGCTTGACGTCCGCCACTCCAGCCATATCCTGCACTACTCACTCTTCCCTACACTGGCTGTCTTTTACTCCTCTCCATGTTTCACACTTCCTTCTACCAAAAGTCCTATGCACATTCTTTTCCTCTGTCTGGAATGCCCTTCATGCCTCTCTTTCTGTGGTTGGGCCTTCTCATTCCTGTTTTAGTGTAATGTCATTGCCTTAAAGAGGTCTTCCCTGACCATCCTATCAAAATGGGCCCTCTATCTCCATTTTCCCTATCACTAAACTAAACACAATTTATCATCAATACGAGTCTGCTTATATGTTTCTTTTATTTCACCCCCCCCGAGATAGCTCATATGGAGAACCCATAAGTTTTATTTTACGAGTGCTTAAATAAATCAAGCATGTAGAAGGTGCTCAGTAAATTATTGTTGAATAAGTGAATGAATGTGTAAGAAATGAATATACACATATAAAATCATTTCTTTTTATCTTTCTATTGTCCTCTGGCTTAAGTTTTTACTCCTGAATGGTTTCTTTAGAGTCTTCTTATAAACATCAGTGTCCTTGTGTTGACTCTGAGAAGCAAGCCATGGTGCCATTCTTCTTCGTGATGGGGGTTGGGTGAGGGTTGGGGGAGGAGAGTAGATTTTTCTGAGAAAATGCTTTCATTTTCCTTACCCCTCCACACAGTTCCCACCTTTTGGTCCTCATTCTCTAGCACTTAGGTTAGGTAATTGAATTTTCTCAGCAACTGTTAAGATAGGTGATGTTATTTCTATTTTCTAAGGTTCACAGGTGCTAAGTAACTGACCAAAGGCCCACAAGGCAAAAAAATTCCACATCCACAGTTAAAATCAGGTCTACAAAATGTGGACGTTCATTATTTCTCTTTCCACCCTACCTCACTGCCTCTATCTGTCTGATAACATAGGATTTCCACCTAGATTAAATGTGATGTAGATGAAAGAGAAAATCACTAAGCTCAGCCAGTACAGCAAGGTTCAGCAAGTTACTATCATAATGGAAATGCCTGGAATAAAAGCTTGACTCGTACCCAAATAGTCCTGACTACCTACCGTGATTTGTGTAGCCCAGGGTTCATTCTTTGACCAGCACAGTGTGATACCTTAGTTGGCAGCTGTTTTGTTATCATAACATTGTCAGCCAGAAGAATATAGGATGATAAAATCAACAACATAATAAGGCATCTCTCAATTTTTTTGCAGTAAATTGTGTGGCATTGTTTCCTAATCCATCTTATTCTTTCTTTGGGTTAATTTTGAATAGGTATTGAGGAAAATACTACTTTCCATGATATTTCATAAAACCTTATTGTTTTAATAACTGCATGTATTTAAGTCTTTTATGCTCACACCATCCTAACTGCATTGCTTTTGTTTTTCTGTGTCTACTTCCAGTCTTTATCCACATATTAGGAAATATTTTTAGTATTTACATATATTGAGTATAAATACATGTAAATATATTTATATATCTATAAATATAAATTTATAAATTTATATATGAATATATAAATTTATATATGAATATATAAATTTATATATAAATATTTATATATTTATATATAAATATATACTTATAAGTTTATATATAAATATAAATTTATATATAAATATTTATATATTATATATAAATATATAATTTATATTTATATATTTATAAATATATTTACATATTTATAAATAAATATATTTAGTATTTACATGTTTCCATATCATATAGTGATAGTTTTTATTCTGCTTTTACATTTAATACTTTGTTTTAGCAATAAAGAAGGAAGTGGCGGACAAAATATTTCAAAGCTTATTGTGCATTTTTATTTCCAAATTGTATTTGTTTTCGTAGCTATGATAAAAATGAAGGTTTAATGGTTGTTAACTGCATATTAACACAGACTAATAAATAGATATAATAAAACTTTTTAGGGAGTTAGATGATCCTCTGGCAATACTGTTCTGTTTAATGAAAACATTTTCTAAAGAAGTTTCATACAAGTTTACCTAAGGACATGTAAGGCAGTTGAACATAAAATTGAACTGTAATCTAAAATTACTACTAAAGAGGCAATGACTTTTGATTTTGGCAGGAAATATAGATGCTAACAATTATATGTGCCTACCTAGAAATGACAGAAGGAACCCTTAAAATATGAAGTGTATTTTATTATAATAGCTATAAATTTATTTTCCTTTAATAAAACATAGTTACTTGGCATTTATTTATGTAAACTCATTTTAATAACTTCTACATTCATTCTTATCAAAGGTAGTAGTTTATTTAATTATGATTAGGGACTTTATTTAAATCAGTAAAAATCTCATTCCTCATTTAATGATGCGCACCAAAATATAAAGCTGTCTACATCAGCATTGCTCACTTATTATATTCATTTCCCAAAATATGTAAGTTCATTCTAAAAGCTCTTCTTAAAAATTTTCATGAGAAGTATTTTTAATTTCCCAAAGTTCTCATCTGGATTAGAATAAAGTTAAGATAAATTTATCACTATGGGGGAATATATTTGGACAATTTCTATGAGAGCTCAGGGAATAGTCAGAGATAAAGAGTTTCTTCTCTTGGCTTTATTAACCATTTGGATATGGTAGTGGGTTAACTTGTAGCCCCCCAAAAGATGTCTCCCAGAATCTGTTAATGTGACCTTATTTGGAATAAAGGTCTTTGTAGATGTAATTAAGGTAAGGATCTTGAGATGAGACCATTCTGAAACGTGGTGGGTTCTAAATCAGTGAGCAATATCCTTATAAGAGACAGAAAAGAGGAGACGCATGACAGACACAGAGAGCAGAAGGCTATTTGAAGGTGGAGGCAGAGATTGGAGTTACACTGCCACAGGCAAAGGAATGCCAGGAGCTGGAGGAAGCAAGGAAGAACTCTTCCCTAGAGCTTTTGTAGGGATCGTGGCCCTACCAGCCACTTTGATTTCTTCTTTAAAAGTCGGAGAGAAGAAATTTCTGCTGTTTTAAGCCAGAAAATATGTGGTAATTTCTTGCAGCAGCTGTAGAAGGCTAATACAGGTATATATTTGATACTAATTATAGGTTTTGAATTTCTTTAAATCTTAGTCTATGGCTATTCTGTTTTTGTAGATAAGAGCTTTTATTTAAAAGACTTGAATATTGAAGTCTTTGAATATATTATTCAAGTATTTTGAATATATTATTCAAGTATATTGAATATATGTTGAAGACTGAATATCTGTCACAAAAAGCAATGTTAAATATCCATTATTCCATTTATCCTCATAAAGCTACTGTTTTGGCTTCATTTTATCTACCACAGATGTGGCTGGTGGTTATTCATATTCCATGCTTGATGCGATCAGAAGAGCAGTGATGGTTTCCAATATCTTTTTAATTAATAAGGTAAATGAGAAAAGCCTCACCATCAAAGAAGTCTTCAGACTAGCTACTCTTGGAGGAAGCCAAGGTAATGACCATTATATTTTTCTGTCACACAATGTACAGCCATGCCGATCTGTGTCCTTGGATGCAACATGAAGGTGCACAACAGTGGTAACCAGAGAATCTAATATTCATGACTGTCATTATATACCCAAAACTTACCTAGTAAAGTGTATGTTCAGGCTCGCAGTGGAAGAATTATTTGTTCAATGAATTCACTGTCTTTGGAAGAATAGATTTTGATGAACAATTACCAAATTAATTGTTTTAATGGATATTATATTAGTCACATGCATAAAATAATCCATTCTTCCATTTAGTCAAGTAACTTGCTCTCTATTGGCCTGAGTAATAGTCATATAGTAAAATAATAGCCAAGACTTACTGAGCTTTTACCATGTGATAGGCACCATGCAACACACTTTATGTATGTTGTTATTTAATCCTCACGACCACCGTTATAAATTCCACGTTAAAATAAGGAACCTGAGGGAGGCTTACACAGCTATCAAGCTCTACAGTGTGCTCTGATTTGAATCCAGAAAATCTGATGCCCGAGTGCAGGTTCTTACCTTCTGCTCTTCCACTATATCTTCTTATATAAATCCCTGCCTAGATTATGCAATTGGTTTATATACTTAAGTACACTCATTACTCAAATCTCTTTAAAATGATAAAGATGTAAAAATATAGTTGGTTGATATGCAAATCCTGTTCATCAGCTTTTCCCAGTTCTCACATGTAATTGTGGAACAAATAGAAATTGGTAATCGTGTTGGTCTAAGTCACTTTAGAATTATAGTGTAATCTGAATGGATGGTAGTGAAAATAGCATAAAACCATAGATAGCTAGTGGGAAAGTAAGATTTAGAGATAGACCCAGATATATATATATATATATATATATATATATATAGATAGATAGATAGATGTAGACTTACAACAAATACCTTGGGTCTTAGAAATGGAGGGTGGTAGAAGCCAAGAGTATCCTGGCAAGAGAAACTTCCCAGCTCTTCCTTAAGTGTTCTGGGCCATGGTGAACACCATAAGGGACATTTCAAGAAAACAAGTAGAGATTATGTTTTTTGCATTTCCCTAAGTCTTATGGTTTCATTTTCTAAAATTCCAAGTTTTAAATCACCCATTCTTTTAATAAGTGTGATATCCCTTCACCAACACCACCATTGTATTTCCATATTGGAATTTGAGTTCAAGTAGTTCTACCATCTATTTTCATGATGGAGGTGTGTTAATTCTAGGCTCTCTCTGAGTTGCTTCATCAGCATCCTGTTTCTGGTCAAGCCAGCATGGAGTGCCCACCAAATCATTTTCCTACCTTGCTGTGTTATCTTTTAAGTCTATTTTCTGGACCGCTGGGCTTACTCTTATGGAATTTCTTCTCCTTAGCTCATGCCTCCACTACGGTGTGAGTGAAATGAGATGAACAGATCCTGTGTAAAGTGTGGCATTTTCCCAGCTCTGCCATGGCCATTATATTCACTTTCCAGAAGATCAAGATGGGTATAAATCATCTTCACAGGGCCAATGTTTGCTTCAAAGGCAGCACAACTGCATTTCCTGACATGCATTTGAGTTGCTTACTAGCCCAGCTGGTCCCATCTGCAACAATCTGAATTTACATCAATTTATAAATTCACTGAAAGCAATTGTGTCTTTTTTGGTCTCCAAGTTTTAATGAATTGTCCAGTTAGTTTATGTATTTCAGACCCTGGCACATGTACTTGGTTATCTAGCCTATTAAACACACGACAATTTTATGTTGAACCCAGTCATTAAAAACTCACACTTGTCATGCTTCGTTGTCAAAGGCAAAACGAAGTAGAATGCAATCAGTGAATGAGGAGAGAATTTTCCATGATTTTCTATTACATTCAGTCCTTTTCCACACAATTAGTAGAAGTTGCCTAACTACTTCTAACATTTCTATTTTCACACCTGTCTTGCAATGAATTTTTTAGCTAAAAAATCATTTTCTGAGAATAAAAGAGTTGCCCTTTTAATAATATTTTAAGAACAAATAAGATTTCTAAGTCAGTGCTTAGAGAATTACCAAGACTTCTGGATACATATGCATGGAAATATAATGTATCAGAGATTGCCTAATAGGAATAATTGATTAAATGTTTTCACCTCAGACTATATCCTAACAGTGATAGAATGCAACAAACACGTGTAAAAATTGACATGAATAACTCCAGTTAACCTTCCTTTTGTGCATGTTTCCATTTGTGACCTCAGTGTACAGCTTACTCAGATTCCAGACTTTAAGGAGCTTTTAGATTCAATACTTTCATTGAACAGGAAAGCCAATTACCCCCATCTTCTGAAAGTAAATCATGAAAGTGAGAGATGTTCTTCCGTGGCATCCAGTAATCATGGAGCATGAATTGTAGCTATGAGATGGGCCAAGTCAATAGCCGTTATTGACTTATACCTTTCTTTAGAAAACCATTCTTCTCTGGCAACCAGAAAACCTTTGAGGTTACAAAGAGATTGGTCTGCTTTCAAAAGTGTAGGGACTTTTGAGTTAGGAGGATCTGTTCAAGTGAGTTTTTTAGATTTAAACCGAGAAATTCATGATGCATATGCCTGCATTGGCAAATATGCAAGAGGATGATTATTTTTTATTTATTCAAGGCTCATTTTACTGACATGAAAATAAATCTTGGCAGCTATTTCATGGAACAAAATGAACAAAAAAGGCAAGGCAAGGTGTTGGAGTGTTGGGGGGGAGATAGGAGGGAAAAAGAGGAAAGGTATTATGTTAATCATCATGTTTCTTAGGGGAATAGATGAAAAGGGTAGACCAGCGGGGCTATGAAGTGCCCCAGTGGAGCTGAAATAGAGAGAAACCATCCGAGTTATGATCATGGTGATAAAGGGAACTGTTTTATTCTCAGATCTTGCGTTACTGTGCATACTCTACTTTCTGTAAGTGGAAGTCTTGGAGAAATGAGAGCACTTTTCTGCCTCACTAAGATACTAATTTTTTTTCTAGTGACACGTTGGTAGAGTTGCCCCTCCAAACTGGAACATTAGCATGGTCTGATGATGCTCAATACTGACCATTTATTCACCTGTTCCCCTCTGTAGCCCTGGGGCTGGATAGTGAAATTGGGAACTTTGAAGTGGGAAAGGAATTTGATGCCCTTCTGATCAACCCCAAAGCATCTGACTCTCCCATTGACCTGTTTTATGGGGATTTTGTTGGTGATATTTCTGAGGTAAGTAAAAGAAAGTTAATCAAAAGGCATTTATTTCATGAAATAGTCGTAATAGCTTCCCTATAGAAAAGAAAATAGAAACTGAAACATTTTAATAGAATGTAGGAGAATCTTAAAAGGGAAAGTAGATCTCTTTGATAATTATTAAAATTTTATAACAGCAATGTTAAGAATAATATTAACAAAATATTTGTATTTTGAATGTGTTTGTATATTTGAATATATTTGGCTGTAAGCAATCATAATATAACTAGCACTTCTTGAACCCTTGCTGTATGCCACGCAGGCACATGACTAAGTATTTTCATATATAATTTTGTTTAATCATCAGAGCAACTGTAAGAGAGGTGGGTACTATTACTATCATCATGTTAATTTATAGAAGCAGTGAGGCTTAAGGGAGGTTAAGTGATTTGCCTAAGGACTCTTGGCTAGTAATTAGTGGCAGAGTTTGGATTCAAACCCAGGACTTTCTGACCATCAGAGGCTCTTGGACACTGCTATGTCAACTTTCTTAACTTTAGAAGAAAAATGAACTTTGTTCCTCTTATCATAAAATGTTTTCCTATGGATGAAATAAACTACTTCGTCTTACTTTAATAATAATTCTTTAGAAGACATTGAACTTTTCTTAAGAAAGAATAACTATTGCCATTTATAATTTGATCTTCTTGTGAGTAAATGTAATAATAAAGATATCATCTTGAAATTTCTAAAAGAAACATTCGGGCTTATTTGAAGTTTGTACCATTTGGTATTGTAGGGGAGGGAAAAGATCTTTTCCTCTACCCATCTTAGGTTCAAGGCTGAGGTCCCCGTAACGAAAGACAAATTAACAAAAGAAAAGCATACAAATTTCTTTAATATTAATTTTATATGACACAAGAGCCTTAATAAGGAAATGAAGACCCAAAGAAACAGGTACACTTGCCTATTTTGCTGGTAGGTTTGACAAAGAGTGAAGAGTCCGTGGAGAAATATGACAGGACAAAGGGAGTATGATCTAATGGTAACAAGCTACTTAGCAAGGCCTGTTTGTTGAGATTCTTCTCTGTGACCCTGTGTCTGCAGAGGTAAAATGCTTTTTTCCTCCAGGTATAGGGAGGGTACCTCTCACATGAGGGTCTTAGGAGCTTTAGGGGAAGGTCAGAAAGTCCTTCTTAGGTTTTATGACCTGCTTCAGGGGAGAGGGGTGAGGGGGAGGTCAGAATGGCCTTCCTCCTTTTGATTTTGGGTAGTGTGTCCCAACCCCGTCGTTATTTTCATATTATTTATTCTTTTACTTTTGTATTAGAGTGAATTTCTGGGAGTAGGGCTTAGTGCCGTTCATCTAGTCATTTTTCTTACACCATATACCTCTTGAAATATTTGAATTGTTTTATTAAATTAATTAATTTATATCATAGTTTCTCTCTGATTTCAAGGTTATACACGATGAACGTTCAAGCAATGAATAAACCTTTGTTAATAGCCAGTGGGGTTATTTTGTTGTCTTGGGACGTTTTTATTTATTTATTTTTTTTTTAGCAAAAGACCATTTCTTTTTTAATTAATAGAAGTAGATTTTGCCATTGAGACATAAATTTATATTTCTGGGCTTTGCCAACCACTATTGGCTGTGAATTTACTTTTCTAAATGTATAAAATATTCTTTCTTATTACCTTTATTTTCTATTTTAGGCTGTCATCCAGAAGTTCCTTTATCTAGGTAAGTAGATGTATGTCTCTAAGCTTACTAGAATCTCTCCTTGTGATTTTTTTGGATATGGCTCTCTGTATTGATCATCTCATATATTAAATCCTGTGTATAATCATTTGCTTTGGGTCATTATTTTTTGTTAACACCGCTCAGCATCAAGCCTATTTATGACACAATATTTATAGGAACTATGAATATTTGAAACACACATGACTCTTCTCCAGCTGTAAATTCTAAGCTGAGGAATGGAAGGCCAAGGGGGAAGAGATCTTCGTGTTCAATCCTCTTTCACTCCTGTACTCCGTAGCCTGCCCTACCATGCATATTGTTTTTGTGATAGATATGGAGTGAGTCTTGCCACACATGCTTGTGACACATTCATGACTGTGATTCCAGAGTGTAAAGATAAGTGTCCCTTTTCCAGCTGGGGCTGGGATGCCAACCAACCCCTTCAGCTGAAAGAACAGCTATAGGGGTGGATTCAACTTTATGTGATTTCTGCCTTTGGCGCAGAATTCAGGCCCTAATCCTCACATTACCCATGGCCTCTTCTAGTGATCATATCTTCCTGTCCAGACGATAAACAATCTGAGAGAGAGAAGGGCAGCTTTTTGTGTGTCCTCTCTTAGAAGTGTCTGTTTTTTTTTTTTTTTATTAAATCTCTCTCAAAAGGCAATGACAATAATTGTTGACACAAAAGCACTTTGTAAATGATTGCTTGATTTTTTTCTTTCAGGAGATGACCGAAATATTGAGGAGGTTTATGTGGGCGGAAAGCAGGTGGTTCCATTTTCCAGTTCCGTGTAAGACCTTCGGGCAGCTACGAAGTTCTCCTGGGATATGTGATTCTGCATCTCCCTTATGCCCTGGTGGAGTTAGAAAGTGAAAAAATAGTACCTTGTTCTTGGGATGACTATCTCTTTCTGTGTCTAGTTACAGTATTCACTTGACAAATTGTTTGAAGGAAGTTGCACTAATTCTCAACTCTGGTTGGCAGGGTTCGTGATTTCATAAAAACGTCTCCTTTTGAGCTGCTCAGATTTACTTTAAGCTCAAACAGAAGGGAATGTTATTGCTGGGTGGTGTTTTTGTTATGAGATTTAAGTCAAATCTTTTTCACATTTGGAAATGTGGAAAGAAAAGATATTCCTATATGGTTAGGTATTTTGAGTTAATAAATGCGAAAATTAGAAAACTGAAAATGAACCAGTGAGTATATTTTTATGAGAGAACAAAAGTTAGACTGTGCACAAATGTTGGAAAACCAGTTCAGGTTGTGTTTGAAAATTATATACTGAGCATACTAATTTAAAAAGAGAACTTGTTGAATTTTAAAACGTGCTTCTGGATTGACCTTGTGTTTTGGAAATTTGCACTTAATGGAATTTGCACTTCAGAGATATGTTATTGTTGTGCTTGCCTTCTTTGGGGATGAATGTCAGAAATTGAATGCTATGTGCTTTCTTAATATAGTTTTGTGCTTTAAAGTGTTTGACAGAAGTTGGGTATTAAAGACTTAAAGTCTCTTAGGAACATTATTCATATAACTACATGGCATAAATAGTTGTATTTTTGTGTACTTTAAAATCATCTTCCTTTATAACTGTGTGATGTCATAATTGCTTCCATTTTATTAGAAGAGAAACAAATTCCATACTCCAGTGTTGTATAGGCTGGAGTCTTCATAAATTGGGGCAAGTACTGGGCATTTAGTAGCTGCTGATACTAACAGGAAGCGTCCCATTACAATGGCCTGGTCTACCCAAACATTATACCATAGTTGCTGGAAATTTCATACTCAGATATCAATCTTCTAGAATTTCAAAATGAAGAGCAAATCCTGTTAAGGAAATATTATGAAAAATCTTTAAACCTTGTATATTTAAAGCACTCTATTTTCTAATTTTATCCAGTTGTCTATTTCCTTATAATTTTCAGGACATCAGAATTTTAGGATCGTGAAAAATACATAGATATCCCACTTAATGTTTATATTAATAGGACTTAAGTTGTATTAGACATCTAGGAATTAAAGCAAAGAGTATTTTTATGCTTCCTAATATAATATTATTTCTCATAACCTAGAATTAAAACCAAATTATGGCCTTTTGATGAATCCTTAAGAAGTATCGATATGAATGTTACTTAAATCCTATATTTTTCTTATTTAATTCCAAATACTATAAACAAAGAAAAGAAATTGACTTTCTTAATATATTATTCCTAGAGCTTAGGTGGGACGCCTTAGTTTTACCTTATAGAAGACTTTATACAATATAGCTAACTCCATATTTACAGAACTAAGAACACAATTTTTTCTTCTGTAGTATTGGTTCTATTTTCACATATTTATGCTAATTCATACCCAGTTTTTTGTTTTTTTGCCTGGTAGAAACACTTTTAGATGTGATTGTGTACATGCTATACCTAAAGATAGAACAAAATTTTGGTCTTATATTTTTAAAAAACAACAGAGTTCGTTTTGTGGGATATCAAGTAACTCGGTAAATCCAGTTTCCAGTCTCAGTCTGTATTTCCAGTATTTCTAATTCCTCAACCACGTCAAAGATGCCCTGCCAAATTTCTCCCGATTTCTGTACAGTTCTAGCAGGTGTTTTCTGCTCTCTCTTTCTCTCTCTCAACCCCTGCCGAAGAAACTTGGTTCCATTGCATCGTGTCCAACCAAATGAGTAGGCTTAGGACTTGAGATGAGGTACGTAAGACCCACTAATAGGCAGCAGCTTCTTTCAGCCTTTGCAAGATCCTACACTTTTACCTTCCTTAAGGGTGTATATTTTGATGTTGAACATCAGTTTTCATTTAGATTTAAGATTCACGTGCAGTAAATATAAAGAAATACAGCATCACATGCAAGGAGAATGGCCATATGTACAACCATTCTGTCAAATGTTAAATTTATCACCGGTAGTATGTTAAAGACCTGACTATCTTTTCTGGTAAAAGTAGAATGTGTTGAAATGTTAACGTGTACTTTGATCTCTCTGTATCAGTTATAACCCATGTGTTTTATTTCTCCCCAAGTGCAATGTTCCTGAATGTTACATATTTTTTTTTTTTCAGTACCACAGGCATTAGCCATACACGGGGCCAGATGTTCTGCACTTTGAAATGTTGCCTTTGCCTAATGTAGGTTGACTTTCTGTGGAGAGTCACAATTCTAAGCCAATCCTATCTGTCACTTTGTGTTTGAATATTTTGCTCTCTGACAGGAAAGAAAGAATTAAAGCTTCTTACCCGCCTCCCCACCCCACCCTCCAACATTTGCCGCATGTTCCATGGTATTTTCAATGCAATACACTTTAAAAGGTAAAAAGTATTCAAAAGTATCAACTATCATAAATTTACAAAATAGTTTTGCAACCAAAACGCAGAAGTAGGCTAATCAGCTAAGGTGAATTTCATTTTCAAACGAGAGGGCGACATGGGAAATAAAAGATTAGGATGGGAAAGTTGTCCTAAACTGAGACCAAGGAAACCACTTCCTTATTAATTGTCTCAGCTTCTTTGCTAGTTGAATTGTCAAAGGTTTTAAACTCCAAGAGGATATCTTGGAACAAGCTGTCTTCATGCCAGGAGGAAGCCTTCCAGGTTAATGTGAGCATTGAACCCCACTGAATCTCTTTTTCACTTCCGTGAGAATTCTACCTGTTAAAGGAAAGAAAATGGTAGGAAACTCCCTGTTTTGCTTAGCGGACTTTGAAGTGTGCCCTTGAATATCCCTGTTGGCAACTGCTGCTGAGATCTTAAAAAGGAAACATAATGGGTGTGAGATCTAGCAATGTAATTTCAATCTTCACTCCGTCCCAGCCTCTCCCTATTTTAAATCTTTTCACCTCAGAAGCAGACATATGGAAAGCTTTAAAGGCAAGCTAGAAGGAGCATTGTATCTGTTCTACCTTGTGCTGTATGTGGGAGAGCTCTTGGATGCTTCTGGAGCCTACTGGACATCTCTTCATTGTTATCCATTTTTAAACTTGAGGATGATGCTGTAAGCAGTCACATGTTTAAAAAGAGTGTTCCGAGTTATTAAAAGGTGGATTAAGATGTGTGCCATGGGCAGTGACTTGAAATTATTTTCAAATTGTGTGGATTGTTATAAATTTTTGAAGTTTTTTTTTTTTTTTTTTGAGGCTTAAAGAAGATATTTACAATTTCAGACTTACTAGCCACTTTAGGTATGAATGTGGACCTCACACTTTCTAATGTCACTAAAGGAAATGCATGGAGAGACATGCACAAATGACACTGTTAGAAAACCCTAACGTGGGTCCCCATGCACGTTTTCATGTGTGACCTCACCTGCCTTTCCCTCCCATGGCCCTAAGTGTGTGAGATCCAGAGTTGAAGGGTTAGTTTGTGGATCTAGTCCAAATTTAGTGAAATGCAAATGCCAACCGGGCCAATGATGAAATTAAATATAAATTCCAAGATCACTTTCACAATCCATAGGGTTCCAGTGACTCAGGGGACAGAGATTGTTCTTAGCTCATCTGATATGTGATTTACTTGTCTATTTCCTACTCAAAAGCCTGTCAGAAAACATTCTTTAGAGAAAACCACCTTACATTGTTGTCAAACTCCAGATTGCTGCTCTCAAGAATATATATGTATGTATTCATGGGGACATTTTTTTCTCAATATTTGTATGATTTGCTTATTGTTATTGTGCTAAGTGAGCTCCTTTGTGCTTCAGACAAAAATAAATGAGATTTTGTGTTTACGTTATTTTTTTGTTGTGAGTTTTCTCTGGTTTTGTTGTGAATCCTATCAGTCTGCTAGAAGGGGAATTAATCTTACAATGTTTTTCTCCTTTTAGCACGAATTTTCAAAGACAGAGTAGAATATTTAGCTGTGGGCCAACATATCTGCCTTCCATCCTGTGTTAGTCGCCATACATAGCTTTTACAATTTAAGGTATAATGTTTAGCCCTGTAGAATCAGATTGCTGTAGCTTTTGATTTCAGCATAGTGTATATTTCATATATTCTAAGCCACAACCCAGAGTGAGAAATGCACTCTATATCAAGAATCAGTTCGCACATACATATGTGCGTGTATATTTAAAACAAAAGTTTCACAGAATAATACTTTCTCTGTGATGCCCTGAGCTGTTCTCTATACTATTTTATTCTATTTAATTTTTTATGCTGTTGGTAATTCTCCAGTTGGTTTCTTGCAACTCTAATGAATCGGCACCTGCAGTTTGGAAGCAGTGTTCCAGTACCTTTCGAGCTATGTTTGATTCTAAGCTTGGCCCACTGCCTTGCTGCCACCTAAGGTCTACATGGCTCCATTTTCTCCTGTGATATGGGGATGACGTGAGTGTCTGCCTTGGAGTTATGGAGAGTAAATAAAATGATACATAGCACTTAACATCTGGGACACAGTGCTCACTATGTGGTAGTTGATATTTTAAAAATAAGTACAGACTGAACAGAAATAAAAATAATTAAAAAAATATTTTTACCAGTTTATTTTTTAGAATCCAAATCAAGTGATATTAAGGATCCCCCAGTACATGAAACATTCTGTATCTGATTTTTCCCAACACTATTATGTTTATTATTTTTTTCTTTATAACATGTAACATGAACAGAGTAGTCGATTTGGTATATAAATTCACTTCCAATGACTGAGCAACTTATAGGACAAGTCCCTGGATGGCATTGATGACCTAGCTCTTCCCCACTTTCTCTTTTGTGGTTCTCGGAATAACTGTAGAACGTGCTGGAAATGCAACATTTTGAGATAAGGAGGATTGGCCAGAACAACTGGGGCTCTGTTCCCGTCCCTCCTAGCACAGGATGTCCCGTAGTATGGTGGCCCCACGTGTCAAGTATCCCCTAAGTATAAAACCCAGGGCAAAGCGTGCTTTGAAGTGCCCTTGGCCACATGCAGACTGGACTCCACCTGCCCTGGGAAGCTGCCCTGACCCTGCAGGACTGGCTCGCCACGAATCCAGAGCTTCTATTGTCCCTTGCTGCCTCTCTCTGAGTAAAAAAGTTGCTTCACTTAACTTGTGTGGTGGTTCTGTCTCACCAGACTTGTGCAAGTGGTGGTAACTGCAGTCCAAGATGCAATGGGCATGGTGAACCTGCTTCACACAACTACTAAGCACTTCTTTTTCTCCTAAGGAGAGATTTAGCCAAAATACCCAGATGAGAAATTTCGTGTGCATCATTTAGCAGTAATATGTGCCCAGTTTGCACACTGTGGACAGGATACTGCAATAGGTAATTCATAGACAGGTGTGAATTATTGTATGGTGCTAAGTTCAGGATTTAAATAAAATAAGATTTGGACATAAAATAAATACCCACCGGTAGCAAAACAGGACTCGTGGTAGGGAGTTTTAAGGTGCTATGAGGAAGCCACTCAGTTATTGGAACAGAACCCACAAGTAACTGTCACCACTAGGGACAGGTGTTTTAAATTTCTTTTAAAATAGAATAAAAGGGAAGTGTTCTCTGTCCTTTAAAGTGATAGGATAGCACTTTAAAGTGTAATGAGTATTTTTTTATTACTGATTCAGACTTAAAACCCCTTTTACCTCCAACCCTGCCCCTAACTTAAACAGCATTGTAAAATTACATTGAATTTATATTTTTTAATTTTTTTAATGCTTCTCTAATAGTTGAATCTCTGTTTTGGAGGGGGAATATAGATAGGGAGCTAAAAGCAGTTTCTTTAGGGCAAAAACTTTTTTGGGAAGTTCTTTAGTCATAACTCAGAAAACAAATGTTTTCTCCCCCAAAAAAGTGGTTAAAAAGAGGAACAGATCACACAGAATTTTGCAGACCACTTGGGCTCTCCCCTGTTGCCTAGATTCTGCACAAACGTCTGTTCCCTGGCTATAGAAACAAGCCGAAGTCATAAGCAGTGACATCAAATGAGAGAAATAAAGGCCCTAGAAAGACTGTCATTTGGTCAGATGACAAGACATTCTCATGTACTTGCTTGAAAACTAGAACTTGTAGCTTTACCATGAAATTCATTTCTGTCCTTTTGGTCTTGGCCAGTCTCCAAATCAGACTTTTGCTTAACTGCTGTCACACAAAGCCTCAACCCATAAATGAATAACCCAAGGAAGGGTTTTGTTCTTGGTATTTTTTTTTATTTTGTTTTGTTTTTTTAATTTGCTGTCCTAGAGCACTTGAGACACTTGAAACAGCCTTAGTGTTTTCGGTTTTTGTTTTTCTTCTGCAAAAGTTGGTTCCATCCACACCTGAACTAGGGAGCAAATGCAGGGTGGCTTTGTGCTTGTTAAACACTTTGAAAACCTTGACTGAAGCACATGAACAGATAAAGGTATGAGAGGCTTTTGTTATTTCAAAAGAAAATTAAGAGGCTCAGAAAAAAATCAGTTCACATATTTCTTTCAATTCATAAACACTTTCTTCTTAGAACTATGAAAGATAAATTGGGCAAACCCTCCCACATCATAAGCATGTCCTGGCATAATGCAATGACATGCTATCCATTCAATAAAATCCCGTGGTAGTGACTCAGAATTATTGGGAGTAGGAGAGAAACTATGGAGTTTAGGATGTTTATCTGTTGTTTGGGTAATAGATTTTTTTTTTTTTTTTTTGAGATGGAGTCTTGCTTTGTTGCCCGGGCTAGAGTGAGTGCTGTGGTGTCAGCCTAGCTCACAGCAACCTCAAACTCCTGGGCTTAAGCGATCCTACTGCCTCAGCCTCCCGAGTAGCTGGGACTACAGGCATGCGCCACCATGCCCGGCTAATTTTTTTTTATATATATATTTTAGTTGGCCAGATAATTTCTTTCTATTTTTGGTAGAGACGGGGTCTCGCTCTTGCTCAGGTTGGTCTCGAACTCCTGACCTCAAGCGATCCACTGGCCTCAGCCTCCCAGAGTGCTAGGATTACAGGCGTGAACCACCACGCCCGGCCCAATAGATTTTTTTATGTCATCCAGGACAATTCTACAATTTCTTATGGATAAGATTATTTATTGTAACTTAAAGGGGGGGAAACTCATTATGTAGAAACTCGTACAAAAATCTTCATATTCCCTATAAAATTACTGCCCTGATTAAATAAGAAGTCAGTATAAATGTGTATAAAATCTTCATTTAATGTCATTTGTGGTACTATAGATCATTTACCATGGCATAATTTAATCCAAAAGAAATTGTAATTAACCCACCAAGTTGCCCTGCCATGTACATGGCTGTTCTCTTAGGGTTTTTCATATCTTGGTAAAATTTCATACTTAAAAAATAATTAGTTGCTTTTTTACAATATAGAAATCCATACATGCAGAAAGCACAAAATAATGGCCTATTAAGTCATATTTATTTTACTACTCATGAGGTTGGTAAATTTTAAATAACATTCCCTCAAGCAAAAATTGCTTGAGGAGCATACTAGGTACTAGGCACAGGTCAGTTTTGAGGGTTAAAAACAACCTTCATCTTTTTGAGGAACTCACGGTCTGAGATGGTTGGGGAGGAGCAATATGTAGACAGGGTGATACATTAGGCTTATGGAGGGTGTCTAGAGAGCTAAGGGTGCTTAAAGGGGGAAGCTGGAGAGCACTGGCTATACGTGGGCAAGGATCACAGAGGGAAAGCATGGTGGTGACTATCTCCCAGAGGAGGTGACATCTGAGCTTGGAAGAAGAATAGGAATTAATTTTCCTTGTAAAAACTCTCAAACAGGTATTCCAAACAGAGCATTCAGCATGAGCAACAGCAGCTTATCATAAGGACTTGACCTCTGCAAAAAGTGATAAGGATGAAGTGGACTAATCCATTCGTCATAGAGTACTGTGGTGTTGGTTCAAAATGAAGGTTTCCAGGCTCTTCTCTCTAAAGGTTCTGATTTAATAGTTCTGGACTGGGTCCCAGGAATCTGCATGATCAACAAACATCTGGGTAAGGTCAGGGAGGGGGCGTAGTGAGGAGGGCCATCCCGGTGATGACCAATACCAGGTGTGATCACATGTGAGCTACTCAAGAGAAGGTGCAACCGCACGGAGTCCAGAAACTGTGAATCTCATGCACAACACTGGCCACTTCCCTGATCACTGGGCACATACTTCATTAGCAAACATTGTGTGTTCTCACCCCAACAGGTGGGGAAAGGGACTCCGGCCATGTTCCACCACAGGCAGAAAGCTAGAGGACAAGCCCTGCCCACAAACACCCAGAGGCCTTTTCCTGCCTCTGGGGCTGGAGACAGAGGAGCTCCCAGACAGGTGACTCCCTGACTGGCACCCGACGTCCCAGGGCTGCCCGGCTGTGGGCTACTTTTTACTATTTGCTGTTGGCTGCTTCCAGTGTTGTTTCTGTTGCTTGCCAATCAAAGAGCCCAGACTAAAATCCTCTCTAACCTACTTTGTTCCCCCACGATGACAATTCTTTAGAGATAGGATATAAATTTTGAAATAACCATTGCATTTTTAGATGAGGGGAAGAATGATTAAGAAATGGCTGTCACTTCATCAGGCACTTGGCCACTCCCCACTGTCCCACAAACCTCCTCAGAGGCTCCGTCCTCTGCATCCACAGGGGCCTTCCAGGACCCCAGACCAGCCTGTGCCGATGGCTCTCTTGTCTCCTCTGGCAAAGGTCTTGGGGATGAGTTGGTGTGGCAGAGCCTGGGGTGAGATGACAGGGGCGTTAGATGTTTAAAGAAATAAATAGTGTTAAGTTCAGCTGAAAAAAATGACCTGTTCCCTCGGTAGAGACAGTCACACTTCTGAAGATGGCTTCATGGACTGGCAACCAATTGCAGGGCAACCTTGGGAGCCACGGCAGGGCCACGTCATGGAAGGAGCCGGGTCACTAAGTCACCCCTGGAGAAGAGTCTTCCCCCTCCTGGAATACATAGATTGGAAGGAGACAACTGGCCCCAAAGAAAATCCAGCAAATGTTAAGCATTGCCAAGTCTGGTGTTGAAATCCAGGGCTGTTAGCTTGTACCTGTGTTGAGGCCTTTCAGGGCTCTCTCCTGCCCACCTGGACGAAGCAAACACAAACAAGTGGGGGAGCTTCCAGCAGAGGGAGATCTTGTGACCTTTGTAGGTGGCATCGGGCTTCCCTGCTGCCCAAGAAAGCTTGGACCCAGGAGAGTGAGCCTCAACCAGGGGTGTCGACACAGGTGACCTCCACTGCAGCATGCCCCACCATTACGCACTGACATGCTTGTGGGCACAGAATGGGTAACAACATGGCACCTCTTAGATCCCATAGGCTTCCTGCAGGGCCAGGCAGGGATTAGAGTAGTCAGAGCTCACAGCCTGTTTCCTCTGGCTGCAGTCAGTGTTTTCCACTTGCCCAAATGCGCTGTATTAATGATATCACCTTCTATTTTGACAATGAGCAGAGCAAAGTTAGAAAGCACTATTTTCTAAAACCTGGTCCCCAACCCACTGTTGGGTTGAGGAAAGCCTGTTAAAACATCCAAAACTGCACTAAAGGTAAGCTTGCCATCTCTCTTTAGAAAAGATCATGGGGGCCGGGCGCGGTGGCTCACGCCTGTAATCCTAGCACTCTGGGAGGCCGACGTGGGCGGATCGTTTGAGCTCAGGAGTTCGAGACCAGCCTGAGCAAGAGCGAGACCCCGTCTCTACTAAAAATAGAAAGAAATTATATGGACAGCTAAAAATATATATAGAAAAAATTAGCCGGGCATGGTGGTGCATGCCTGTAGTCCCAGCTACTCGGGAGGCTGAGACAGGAGGATCGCTTGAGCTCAGGAGTTTGAGGTTGCTGTGAGCTAGGCTGACGCCACGGCACTCATTCTAGCCTGGACAACAGAGTGAGACTCTGTCTCAAAAAAAAAAAAAAAAAAAGAAAAGAAAAGATCATGGGGATGATGGTCATTTGAAATGAGACAAAAAGAGTAAATCAGAAAATGGAGATCGCATAGACCGACAATCAATCTAGACCGACAATCAACAGTTGATTTGAAGAAACTCATTATGCTGTTCTTAAAAGGGGTTAAAGGAGGAAAGGACATATATAAAAATATCAAAAATCAAATGAATAAAGAGCTTAGGTCAAATAAAAAGTCTCCAGCCTCAGCAAACGTATTTACAGTCTAAAAATTCACACCTTGGAAGAGAGTCTCAAAAAAGCATCACCTGAAACTTTACTACTTGAACTACATCAAGAACATAATGTAATTTTTCAGATAATCAATTGAGGAGGGAGTTTACCACTTAGAAATAAAGAAACTTCCCAAAGTATATGGAAACCAGCCATATGTGTCAGAAGTGCGACTCCTACTGGAAGAGAGCAGTAGAACCACTTCCTTCCTTCAAAGATTATCTATTATGAGGGAAAAAAAGCACAAGAAAGTTTGCTGGCTGCTCTGTTGACTGAGAGAAAGCTCAATGAGCAAAGAAAAGGCAATGGTTACAATAGGCAAAAATTGGCTGATGTAGATTCTAGTTTTCCCCAAGTGGCCCCAGCTGTTGCATATGCAGCTCTGGGCAGAGGCCCAAGAGTATCAGGGCATCCCCAGGATCATGACATCAGGTCCCTGAGGAAGGAGAGGACTAAGCGATGAAGGCTCAGGGATCCAGGTCACCTGGAGGTTTGATCCAGGTTTGCAGCAGGTGACCCCTGGACAACCCCAAACACAGTAGTAGGATATCTGGGGTTTATTTATTTTTTTGAGACAGAGTCCCATTGTGTTGCCTGGGCTAGAGACCCCTGACCTCAACCTAGCTCACGGCAACCTCAAACTCCTGGGCTCAAGTGATCCTCCTGCCTCAGCCTCCCAAGGAGCTGGGACTACAGGCATGTACCACCATGCCTGGCTATTTTTTTCTATTTTTAGTTAGTTTCAGTAGAGGCGGGGGGCGGGGGGGCGCGGAGGGGGAGGTGTCTCACTCTTGTTGAGGTTGGTCTCGAACTCCTGACCTCAAGCGATCCTCCCGCCTCGGCACCCCAGAGTGCTAGGATTATAGGCATGAGCCACCACTCCCGGCCTAAACACAGCAGGATATCTGTGTTTTCTCTCTTTTGGACTAATTTTGATTTATCTTTTTCATTTAACTGCTGCTATTTAATTGATGCTTGATGCTACATTTGTTCTTATTGCCTAAGATAGTGTTTTTCAAATATAGATGGTGTTAACACAATCAATTCCTATGAATACATTATTTCTGCTTCAAATCTATTTCCTCTACAATTAGAAGCTATAAATATTTTGATTGAAATACAAAGTTCACTATACTGAAACTATAACTGAAATTTGACATGACTGGTGAAAAATTTTGAAACAATAAAGATTATATGCTAAACTTAAGGAGACTGCTTGTTCCATTATCCAAAGCCAATTTGACCAGATAAGACTCTGACTGTGTGGGAAACCACTGTCTAGACTTTTCCTACATTTTTTCCTCAACGGTTACTCAAAATTATTTTAACCTTTCAATCTTAGCTAGTTTTCACATTAGTAGTCACCTGTCAAACCAATCCTGTGTGTACCAGTGCCAAATCTTTTTTTTTTTTTTTCACGGTTTTATTTATTTATTTTAGGGATGAGGTCTTGCTCTGCCCCCCGGACTAGAGTGCAGTGACATCATCATAGCTCATAGCAGCCTCAAATTCCTGGGCTCAAGCGATCCTCCTGCCTCAGCCTCCCAAGTAGCTGGGACTACAGACACACACCACCATGCCATGCCTGGCCCTAGAGTTCCACTTTGAGGAATTTATTCTGCACACAAACACAAGAATAATTTTATAACTGTAATAGCGAAAGACTGAGAACAACCTAAAATTTCATCAACAAGGCACTGGTTCAATACCTTGTAGTACTGTGTAGCTGTTTAAAATTTTTCAAAGCAGTTGCCTCTGGAGAAAGTGAGGGGTAAACTTACATTTCACAGCATTCTCTTTGTATGCTTTGTATTTGTACCACATAAACTTTGTAGTGAGTATATGTATTGCTCATTTAAAACATACATACCGTTTAAAAAATAAAAAGTAAAACTAACGTTGAGGTAATAACAATGGCCAACACTTGGTGTGGTGCTTATTCTATATGCCAAGCATTATTCCAAGAGATTTATTGAATCAACTCATTAAATCTTCACAAAAATCTAATGGGAAAGAACTATTACTAGTTTAATTTCACAAGGAAGACACTGAGGCCCACAGAAGTTAAATAACTGGGCTGGACTCTAAGTCAAATAAAGGACATTAGTGGGACAATTGGCAAGATGTGAATAAAGTTTGTAGATTAGACCAGCGATCTGCAAACTTTCTTTGTAAAGGACCAGACAGTAAATATTATAGGCTCTGTAGAGCAAGCAATGAGGGAACTTCAGAAGGTCTCTGTCACAAATAGTTAACCCCTGCATTGTAGCACAAAAGCCGGCACAGACAATATGTAAACAAACAAGCGTGCTGTGTTCTGAAAAATTTAATTCATGACATTGAAATTTGAATTCCATACAACTTTCCTGTGTTAAATAGTTCTTAACAATCTAAAAGCATTATTAACTAGTGGGCCCTGCAAAAAAAGGTGGTGGGTAGCATTTGGCCCTCCAGCCATAGTTTGCTGAGCCCTGGGTAAGATAACAGTATTGATCATTGCACTCTGGTTATGTAAGAGAATGTCCTTGCTTTCAGAAAATACACTTGGAAAGTATTTAAAGTGTCATCCTCTTTCCAACTTGTCTTTGCTAAGTGCCTATCCAACCTCCATACCTGCATTGATGAGGAACTCATTTTAAGCAACTCATTTGATATAGAACAACGTGGATCATTAGAAAATAATTTATCAGTTTGAAAGAAAATATTGTCCCATGTAAGCCAAATGCTAAAATAAATAAAATTATTTCAAAGTAAATAAAACTGGCTTTTTGGTACAAGATAAAAAAATTGGCATTTTTCAGGTGCAAGGTAAGATTGCAAGCAGTCCAGCCAGGTGGAGACAATGTTTAACCAGTGCACCACCTAGTGGCCAAGGCTTGAACAGACGACTGTAAAACAACCAGTCTTCCTCCAAAACGGCCAAGCGCAGACGAAAAAAAGAAGTTGGGTGGAGTGCGGGTGGCTCACGCCTGTAATCCTAGCACTCTGGGAGGCTGAGGCGGGAGGTATTGCTTGAGCTGAGGAGTTCGACGCCAGCCTGAGCGAGAGTGAGGCCCCGTCTCTACCAAAAAGAAAAAGAAAAAAAAAAAATACATTAAAACCGCCCCCAAAACCCAGCTGGGTGTTGCAGTGCATGCCTGTAATCCCAGCTACCCAGGAGGCTGAGGCAGAAGGATCTCGCCTTAGAGCCCAGTAGTTGGAGCTTGCAGCGAGCTACAATGACATCACTGCACTCTACCCAGGGCGGCACAGTGAGACTCTGGCTCAGCAAGAAAAGAAAAAAAAAAAAGAAGTTGAATTAGCTTTGATATCCAGCAGAATAGAAATTCATGATTTTAACAAAAGCCTAAAATGTACAAAATATTATCAGATTATTTTTCTAGCAGGAAACTTGGCATATTTGTTTGCCTATGTAAGGAAAATAAATAATTTCTTAGGTTGAACCCAAAGTCAATAATAGATCGATCATAAAGAAAATTACATTCTCCATGAAAAGAAATATAATTTACTTAATGTCCTTAGTGAAGACAATTTCACAAGGAAAAAAATGAAACAAAATCATGAAATCTCAAATGGCTTGCTTGAATCACTTCAGTCCCTAGAAGATGAAAGGCAAAGGTTTGTCCATCAGAAATGATTGTAACACAAGTTACACTAAAAAGTAATGAATTTCCATGAGTATATTAAATTTGGCATAAGAAGTTAGAATATAGTTCAAACTGTTTTACACATTCACCAAATATGATATTCAACAGCACTGTTTATAGTTTGGTCAATTATTTTAGATTCCTATGGGTACATACATGATTTGAACCATACAGCTTGCTCTAGCTTCTGAAAACCAACTACCAGTTAATAGCATTATCCTCTCTTCCAGAGTTAGATAGTGAAATGAAATCATCTGCATGGAGATTGGGAAGATGGTGCTGTAATGGCCACATGACAGATGGTAAGAGTCAAGACTTGGGAACCTGGAATCCCAGGTTTGGGAGGGTGCTCTCAAGATCATCTTGTCTGGCCAGCTGACTGATCATTGAATCCCTTCTTCAATGTCTCTAACAACGAATGCACAATCTCAGTTAAGCCCTGGGAGTGATGGGGAGCTCAAAGCTATGTCCCAAGGTTCTTTTCATTCTTCGATTGCCAAGGTGGAAAATCTCTTGAGCAGCCAAAATTATTGTTCTTGCAGCTTTCCATCCTCACCCCACTGGTGCCCCTTATAAAAACAAGTCTACTGTGTCTACATGTGAAAGTCTTCACATATTTGAAGATAATGACTCTGGATGAAGCATTTCCAGTTCTTCACATCTCGCTGTTTTTCCTATTTTCATAATTAAGACCTATTGAAGAGACTACATGGAACAGCCACATGGAGAGGGCACATGGAGATGAAGAAGTCCCAAGATTACATGGAAAGAGAGAGAGAGTCTCGGCTTTTCCTGCATTCCACCTGAGTCCAGCCTTCTCGCCATCTCTGCAAGACATGTATATGTGCAATTGTCTCGAATGTTCTAGCCCAATTGAGCCTCTAGGTGACCAAAGCCCCAGATTACATCCCATGGTGTGGAACTGTTCAGCTGAGCCCATTGACCCACAGACTCATGAGAGAAAAGAAAACGGTTGTTGTTTCAAGCCACTACATTTTGGAATTTTTTTTTCTCCAGTCTCATAGATTACGGAAATAGAACAGTAAGTACAGTGTTGTGGCAGTTATCAATTTATGCCTTTCAACTGCAAATTCATCCTTGATCGGCCTGATCTGTGAAAAATGTAACTGGGCCCTTTAAATAGTCTCACTTAGCAGCCAGCACAGTGTTAAGCTTTATCAGTAGAGGCTGCTGGAGAGACATTTCAAGAGGGAGGGTTCCAGTGGGGCTTTTGATGTGCTCCTGGCGAGTGCCTTCCTTCCTTCACTGCTTGGCCCATTGCTAGGTGCCTGCAGGATGGCTTCCTCCATGTTTGGGCACTATATGTTTTCTCCAGCTCTTGACTCCAGCAGTGGTGGTGCGGCTAGGAGTTTAAGACAATGCAAACCTGCACCCCAGCCAGGCTTTTGTTCCCCACGCCCTTTCTTCAGACCTGGGACTCCAGGGGGCTGGACATCTGGTGAGCCAGTCATCCAACCATTATCCTGTGCAGCAGCCCAGAGCCACCCTGGCCCAAGCTGTACACAGAAGTGTCTGGGTCCCTCCGGAGGAAGGCCTCTCCAGCTCCTGGGCCCAACACCATCTGTGGCAGTGCCCCAGTCCCTTGGGGTGGCTGCCCATCAGCCTCAGTTTGTCTGTGGTCCTCCCAACCCAGAGGCCATGAGCTCCAGGCTTCATAACCACAGTGGCCCTCCAGTACCATGTTTCTTCCCCCAGCCTTGACTGGCCTGTGCCCTGGAAGATTGCTTCCTGCTTGCTAGGTGACTGGGGACCAGCGCCAGTGGGCCATAACCACACCTCCTATAACTGGGTCTGAATCCCCCTCCCAAGTTTGTCCAGACACGGAGGTTATTGAGTTTTACTTTAAACACTTCTTTTATTGTTTGAACTGCTGGCTGGCTGCGGTGAGTTACCTATGATTTGGGCCTCAAACTAATCCAAAATTACAAAGCCTCTCTTTGGTTTGCCACTGACAAGCATTTCTGTAGATTTTTTGTTTTTATGATCACACATAAGCTGTTCATCAGAGATCATACACAGATCATTCATACCCTATTACTAAATCAGACATATACATATGCTCCACACATACCAATTTAACAGTAGAGAGAATGTAGAGTTAACACTTCACAATGTCTCTGATATTGTGTGACTTGGGAAAGGAAGAAAAGTTAGGGTACACAGAACCAAGGGTCTTTTGCCCATCCTAAGCAGGCCATCTTTAAAAAGTTTGATTTTCAATTGTCTAGGTTGAGGGTGACTTCTTATTGCCCTTTGGGTCAAGTCATTCAGACGATAATGGATGCAACTAATGTCCTCCTCTCTGAGAAATGACTGACACAACCACAATACTAAATAATGATAGGACTGAGGCAGAATTGGAAAGTATTTTGTGAGCAAAAATGCAAATTAGAGCACATCTGAATGTTTTATCCAAATGGGATATAACTTAGAAAAGTGAATAAAGCATATTAAATCAATTTGTCTTTGCAAATTTTAGAGCGCAAATTTAGAGCGTATGACTAGATTTGTACATATCTGAAGAGTCATTAACAGTGCCACTTAATCCAATTATGTGGATTTTGCAGGCATCTTGCTGTGACAATAATTGAAAACAATGTCAACTATTTTGCTTTTCTAAAATTACTGTATCTCTAGGTCAATAAAAATGTTTTCACATTTGTAATTGATGGGATTTTTTTTTCTATCCACCCGGAGAAGAGTTTTCATAAATATTCTATTTATATATTATGTTCATTGCATTTCAAGGATTGATAATCCTTGGAAAGAATTTGTCTTTAAGGAAGGGGAAAAAAGTACCTGATTTGCTTGTTTTAAGACTTTGAAGACAGATCTGGGTTTGTCTGGAGACATGTGGGAATTTACAACTTCTGGATCAAAAAGAGGTCATGACATAATCAGAATTCTTTGTTGCAAACAACAGAAACTGACTCAGGCTAATCTAAAAATATCTGTTCAGTGGATGAGGAAGAGGAGACAAGACTGGATGAGGAAGAGGAGATGAGACCAGCCGAGACCAGATGAGGAAGTGGAGACCAGACCAGAAGAGGAGATGAGACCGGAGGAGGAAGAGGAGACCAGACAGACCTGAAGAGGAAGAGGAGACCAGACCAGATGAGGAAGAGGAAACCAGACCAGATGAGGAAGAGGAGACCAGACCAGATGAGGAAGAGGAGACCAGACCAGATGAGGAAGAGGAGACCAGACCAGATGAGGAAGAGGAGACCAGACCAGATGAGGAAGAGGAGACCAGACTGGATGAGATCAGATGAGGAAGAGGAGATCAGATCAGAAGAGATGAGACCTGAGAAGGAAGAGGAGACCAGACCAGACAACACCAGACAAGGAAGAGGAGACCAGATTGGAAGAGGAAGAGGAGACCTGACTGGAAGAGGAAGAGGAGAACAGATTGGACGAGGAAGAGGAGACCAGACAGACCTGAAGAGGAAGAGGAGACCAGGCCGGATGAAGAAGAGGAGACCAGACCAGACAAGACCAGATGAGGAAGAGGAGAGGAGACCGGATAAGTCCAGACGATGAAGAGGAGACAAGACCAGAAGAAGAGATGAGACCAGACAAGGGAGAGGAGACCAGAATGTGCCTGGCACAAGGTAATTCTCAATAAATAAATAAATAAATCAATAATAATAAAAAAACTTAAACTAGCTGTTTAGAAAATCATCATGGAGGCCAGAGAACCAGCCTTAGAAATCAGGTACAATGCAGTGTGACTGGCTAGAACCATGGTCAACATCAGGCTGCAGAAACAGTCTGCTCCAGATTCTGCTGAGGGCCCTGCTCACTTCCAGACACTGCTAGTGCTGAACACCTGCTACAGCTGGGCACTGCCACCACGGTGGAACACCACCCTGGTGAATGATGCTAACTACCCTTCACCCTTCACCTTTGGTCCCTGGGCATCTGATTGGCCAGCTTAGGTCCTGTGCCCCTACCTCCATGAAGGATGTGAAGGAGGAAGACCTTTCCTTGAGTTTCCTTAGTAAGAGTTAAAATACCACGTCCCACTGACACCACACAAAGTGGGGGATTCCTGCAAACAAAAACAAAAAGTGGGATGGGTGTGGGGACAGTCTGAATTAAAATAAAAACTGTTTATAATATTCATTTCTAATGCAGGCAGGTTCTGACTTATATCTCCTAGAACACCACTTTCGTTCCTCACATCAAATGTCCTGCCCCAGGTTTTCTTCCTGTCCAAGCCTGTCTTATTATTTCACCTAAGCATTCATAATCCATTGCTGACTCTATCTCCTCCACCCCTACTACTATCATCTTCCACTTCTCCCCGGGGCATATGAGAGGCTCATCACTGGTGTATGAAGAAGGAAGAGTAAGAATGGGAACGGGTGAGACAGAAGGCCATCTGCAGGGGAAATGCTGTTCTCAACGTCAAGGCTGCAGCAGGAGTGATATGTGCTCTGACACCCATAGATTAGAAATCGGAATATATATATTATATAAATAGGCCAAAGATGGGCCTTGCACATTGGCCTCTATATGCAGTTGTTTATGTCTCCACAGCAGGGTAGGACCATTAGCTAAAAGCCCACCACCACCAAATTCAAATTCTCATACATCCCGTTGCTTTAAATATAGCCCCAATAAGTATATTTTTAGCCAATTAAAGCCTGCCTGCTTTGCATAGCCCATGAAACTGCACCCAACATCTGCTATATAAGATAAATGCTGTAGCTATCAAAAACCCTAATAGAACTCCTGTCCTTCAGACCTCTCAAACCCAGAGACTCCCCACCTTGCTGCTGGGCCATATCGTCTAGACACGTGCACCCCCTCTCCAATTCCCCTCTCCCTCCCCTCGAGAGTTCCCTTTTCCCTCTTGAGTGATGGCTCCATTCCACTATCTCTGGAAGATCTCTTGGTATGAGGGACTTCCTTTCTCATGCAATCCTGTCTCAGCACTGTCCAATGAACTCGTCCAATATTATCATCTCGTCTTTTCCTTGATCAGCCCTGAAATTCTCAAACTCACCACGGTACCCATCTTATCCATGATTCAGAACTTATTCATGATCCAGGATTCAATTTCGTATATCAAGGGTTAAGTAGACTTCTGTGAACTAATCTGGAAACGTAACTATCAGAAATATGTAGTGCCATCAACTGTATCAGTTTCCCAGAACTGAAGGTATTTTGGGACATGAAACTGTCAGTACTAAAACGAGGAAAGGCCTCAGGCAAACCACAATGAGTTGATCACCGTGGGAATAACTGTTTCTAAGGGGAAATACATTCTGCACTCACAACAATTGATTTCAAGTCAACTTAGTGGATACAATCTTTGGAGACAGTCTGTTGAAAAGTATTTGTACTTACCTCATTCAATGTAATTTGGCTTTTAAGTGGGGCAGACATGGAGATCTAAATATGATTTTCTGACAGCTTCCACTGGAAATCTTCATGTTCAGTAATATTTTACAGACACCAAAACTGGGATACCAAGGATATCAAGAAAATATTCGTGACTTGGCTCAAAGTCAAAGGAAGATTTTATAGTGGTCTAAGAAAAGAGCCAAGAAATAGCTAAAGTCTTTCTTTAGAAATTTTTCTTTAACACTTGATTATTTCTGGTTTATGGTCAAAATTCACTCCAGGCAGACTGGATGGATCATGCTGGCCAAGAGGCCAGTTTCAGGGCAGTTGCCCTTGAAGTCTTGGGGGAAATTTTATTACCAACAAGATTCCAAGGTCAGAATCTGCAGATGGTAAAAACTCATGGGTAAAAATTGCTAACAAACACCAATGAAAGTCCTTGGAGTCATGCATATCAATTTGGGTGAAGCTTTCAGGAATTCCTGAATCTATTTTCTTGGCATTCAGGAAAAACAACAACAAAAGCAACAAAATTCTATGAGGTAGACTTGTTCCCTAAATTTAAACTCCTTGCTTAATATGCTTTTAATAGAACATCATCTGAATCTGTGAAAAAGCCAAGCTTATCATGATGTTTGTGTTAGTTTGGGTTCTCCCTAAAAACAGAGCATGAGAAAAGAAGTTGGATGCAGAATTGGGGAGGTGCTCCCAGGAAATAGCAGTGAGGGAACTGGAAGAGTGAGACAGGGAAGGGAGAAAAGCCAACATAAGGAAGGGTGCATTATCCAGGTTGCTGCCATGAGCAGCGTGGGCTCAGTTCTATTAGGAACACTGAAAAGCAAATAGTTCCTGTGGGTCAGGAGTTTGGGAGCAGGTTGGCTGGGCAGTTCTGGCTCGGGGTCTTTCATAACGATGCTGCTAGTTGGGACTGTAGTGATCTAAAGGCTTGTCTGGGGCTGATGGATCCTTCTCCAAGGTGACTCTGTGACATGGCTAGCCCGTTAGCGCTGGCTCTCGGCATTAGGCCTCAGCCCCTCAGCATGTGATCCTCTCCACAGGGCTGCTTGGGCGTCCTTGCAACGTGGCAGCTGGCTTCCTCCAAAGCAAGCGATCCAGGAGACTAAAATGGAATGCAAAATCCATTTTATGACGTAGCCACGGAAGTCACACTGTCACTGCCTCCATCACTGGTCACACAGACCAGCCCTGATTCAATGTGGAATCACATTGGTCCAGCTGTGCGGATAGATTTTATTACTTTATGTCCCCCAAACTGTTCACATCCTCATCTGGTGGCATTTTAGTGTATTGTCCTCCCCAATCCCCCCCCACCACCGTACAGCCTGTCCCGGTCCCCCACAGTTTGACTTCTTTCCTCCTCTCTTTCAACTACCCTTCTGTTCTCCTTGCTCTTATTGCTATTGGCCTCTAGAGGGAGCTCGAGGTCCTTTACTACAACACCCACAGACGCTGGTGCTGCAAACTGCAGTTCCTGTAGGCAGCCACATGATTAGGACCGGGAGATTTTGGGTTATGAGGAGTAAGGGAGTTTGACTTCTCCTCCTCCTTCCTGTGCTCCTACTTCGTGTCTTCCTCCCTCTCCCTCTCCCTCTTAGAATTCCCCTTGACATTTTTCTTTGTAGAGCTTTCCCCTGTTACCCCCAAACAGTTGGCGCAATAAAGAGCAAGACAACTAGAGACCAGAGTGGGGCCTAGAACAATGGTTTTCAACCATCATATGCATCACAATCTCCTGGACAGTTTGTTTAAAATGCAGCTTTCTGTGTCCCTACAACAAAAATGTTGATTTCATAGGACCAAAGCAAGACTTGTGAATCAGCATTGTTAAAACAGCACCCCAGGAGATTCTAATCCAGGTGTTCTGAGGACATTGTTTTGAGAAAGAGTGATCTGAGAGGAGAGGCCACCTGGGCCTGCATATTCCAAATAAAGGGACCCTAAGGCTGCACATACTTCTCGAGAGTTTAGAGAGTGAGCGTGCCAGCTGACTGCTGTACTTGTTTTTCTCCTGGGTGGTCATATTTCTGCTAATGGCTCTCATACAATGTGGCTAGAGCTCTCTAGTACTTAGTATCCTGAGGTCTAGACATCTGTCACTCATCATGACTAGAGAATTCTTTTTGAGTATTGCTTTCTCCCCTCTTTGTCTAGAGTCTCTTCCTTCCAATGGAAACATCTAAGAACCACCTAAGACCAAGCAGCATGACACAGCAGCACCAGGTGAAGGAATTGGTGATGTTTCCTCTGGAGAAAGGAAATTTGATACAGATCAGGGAATCATCTTTAAATATGTGAAGACCTGCAAATTTGTTTTAAATGAATCTAAAGGTAAAATTCAGAAAGTGGCCGGAAACTTGGAGACAAAAATTTTGGTTTATTCTACAGAATATTTTTACAATCAGAGCTGCCCAAATAGAAAACAGACTTTTTTGGGGAAGTGGTGAGTTTATCTTCACTGGAAGTATCCAAAGAAACCTTAGACAATGACTGGGTAGGTACGACATGGAGGGGATTCAGCCATAGGTTGGGTGACTGTGCAGAACTTTGAAAGTCCTTTCCAAACTGGAATATTTGATCTGTGAACTGAACAAACTGTAACTCTTTTGGCCCCCTTGGTATCCAGCCTATTTCTCTGTGAAAGTCTCCCAGGTAAGGGACACTCAAGACCAAGCCCTGCTGCAGGTTTTATTCATGGCACCAGTGCCAGACCTTGGATGTAAGTTGAACCAGAACTAATACATGTGGTTTGATTTGAGTCACTGAGTTCGCTTCATCCAGAGAGTGCATGCATTTGTTAGGTGTGTGTACTGTCTTCTGTTCCTACCCCTGTGGAGTCTTTTAGAGCCTGGTTCTCACAATGTGGTCCCAGGGCCAGTAGCAGTGCCATCTCCTGGGAGCTTCCTGGAAATGCAGACTTGCTAAATCTGACTGCAGTTTAACCTCTAGGTTAGAAGCAAATGCAATATATTTCCAACCCAAAGTAGTCGACAAATGGAAGGCTCTTTCAGGAGAGGAATAGTGGGAGGAAGCCTCTAGTCTCTCACCACTGAGTATGATGTTAATTTAAGTTTTTAATAGATGTCCCTTGTCAGGCTTAAGAAATTCCTTTCTATTTCTGGTTTGTTGAGTGTTCTTATCATGAAATGGTGTTGAATTTTATTAAATGCTTTTTCTGTATCATCTGAGATGATCATGTGATTTTTATCCTTTATTCTATATTACATGATTTTCAGATGTTGAACCAACTAGCATTCATGGGAAAAATCACACTTGTCATGGTACATAATCATTTTTATATGTTGCTGGTTTTGCTTTGCTAGTGTTTTGTTTAGGATTGAACATAGGGTCTTTGATAAATATTTGTTGAATGAATGAATGTTTAGAGAGGGAAGGCCTCCCTCATATAGGCAGGACCTACAATAGATGCATGCAAATTTTGCACATAATTTTAGGAAATGCAAGGATACCAGATTAAATACCCCTGAACAGTTCAGCAAGATATATCACTGCAGTATCACCATGTGGAAAGGAGGTGATTATGTTGAAGTGGAAGGAACATTGATTGGAATCGAAAGACGGGATGATGGCCTTATTTCGCTAATTCTTAGCTAAAAGGACTTGTGTAGTTATCTTATTTTGACAGGCTCTGTTTCTTCATCTATAAAATAAAGAAGCTTGGGGAAGGGGTATACTGAATTAATGAATTGATCATATCACAAATACCTTCTAGTTCTAGTAATCCATGATTCTTTAAAATACCATGTGCCATTCAGTTTTAAGGAGAACATTTTACAGTTTTTGTAGTTCTCATTTAATGTCTCTGGAGTAGTTATGGGGGAGAAAGATACATAAATGATTTCAACACAGTATAACAAATACAAAGAGTATTTATAGGAGCATGGAAAAGAAGTGGTTAATCTTCTTTTTAGGAGTATGATTAAAATTAAAGATGAGATGAATTTAGGCTGGATCCTGAGAGATGAATAGGAGTTTACCAGCTGCAGAAGGCAGGGTACAGAGTGAGGATATTGTTCTATATTTCTGCTGCTACATTTTTTGTTTCTAAGTTTTTATTTTTAAAATTTCAAGAAATAGCTATATTACTTGTTTCTAAAATGTTTTCATAAATAATTTGTGAAAGGAAATCCCTTGGCCTAGGATGTATTTTATTTTATTTTTTTTGGGACAGGGTCTTACTCTGTCACCTAGGCTAGAGTGCAGTGGCATCATCATAAATCACTGTAGCCTGAGATTTCCGGACTGGGCTCAAGTAATCCTCCTGCCTCAGCTTCCCAAGTAGCTGGGACTACAGGCGTGCACCACCATTCCTGGCTGATCTTTCTTATTTTTTGAAAAGACAGGGTCTCACTATGTTGCTTTGGCTGGAACTCCTGGCCCCAAGTGATCCTCCCACCTCGGCCTCTCAAAGTGCTGGGATTACAGGTATGGTCCACTGTGCCCAACCTTGGAATTTTTATATACAGAAAACTCAATAGTGCGTTCGTACCTTGCTGCTGAACTCTGAGTGTTATGACCTGAGTATATGATTGAACCTAATTTGAATAGGCAGTAAGACATTTAGTTTTGGCGGTCTTTAAATGGTAATAAAGCCTTACAGGTGTCAGTTTGGGTGTTTAGAACTACACAGTTCTTTCAGATTTTACTTACTTGTCAGGTTACTGCTATTCCAGCAGAGGGCACACTTTTTAAATTAAGTTCCTTCATAAATAAGATTTCATGTCCTTTTGCATGAACTGTAATTTTTGTGTATGTTTATCACTACCATAATTTGATTAGGGTGCAGGAAATAGGGGTTATGTAAAATAAGGTTAATCCTTACATCATAAACTACAAAAAGTGAGAGAACACTTTCCCCAACAGAACGGAAATAGGTGGTCATGAACACTGAGCTGTAAGGAGCCATCAACAGGGTTGTATTCAAGTGAGAAGGGTAAAGTGAGGATGGAGCAACTGCCCAGAAAACCCAGACAAAAATAATGCCTTTTGAAAGCATTTTGGGCTATTTATGCCCAATTGAAGCTTGCTTTGATTTAGACCAAATGCAGTAATTGCTTAATTTTTTTGCATAAACATCTTTCCACAGACAAACAAATAGTGAGCAATGTGTTAATTATGACTACACGTATACATCCTATGTGATGGGGTAAGTGGATATTAGACAAGGGTTCAAGGGACCTGATTTTTATTTTTTTCTTCCCCCTCCTTACTAGTCTGTAATCACTTCCCTTCTCTGGGTCTCGTTTTTCTCAAGCACAAAATGGAGATAGTATCATTTGCCTATCTCACTGGGTTGTTGAGCTAATCAAGTGAGAAAGCACATATAAAAGAGCCTTTTAAAATAATGAAGTTGCATACATGTAAATTAGTTTTAAAACAAGAAACATTTGGTCTTGCAACTCTCCTCCTGCTGGTGGGAGACCATATACTCAAAGGCCACGAGTACGAGTGAACAGCATAGCATCCACAATAACATTGCCTGGAGGGAGGCCAGCTTCACTCAAAACTTCCATGTAAAAAAACATTTATCACTGAGGCACAAGGTCTCAAACTAACAAAAGAATTTTTCTTATTGGAACATCAAGTGCGGGTCTGTCTTATTAGTGACTCTAGGAAGAGGCAATTATCTGTGGAAACTAGCTCCAGAATCATAGCAGTATTTATACATACATTTTAATTAATTTCATTCAAAACATATAATGAGCACTTGCTCTGTGCCAGGCATTGGGTTTAGGTACAGGAGATACTTCAGTGAACAAAACAGACAAAAATCTCTGCTTTGCCGGGGCTTCCATTTACGTGTGGGGCAATAGTTACTGGGTTTTTTTGTTTGTTTGTTTACTCATGTAACAGGCTATAGAAATACTTCAGGGAAGTTTGCACTGTCTCCATTTACATATTTACTTAGAAATGAAGAGGAAATTCCTGGGTCTTTAAATAAAAATACTGATTTTCTTAAAAAATTATATCTCACTCTTGGGCTAAGTCTCATTAACTAGTCAATTTCCTCCACCATTAATGCTGGTTACTCAGCACTTATTGCAGACAGAGAGTCTTTTAGTGGATGTTAAACACTTAGAGTAGTTTCTGGTTTAGTTTGCATTTTCCAAACTGTTTTTTCTTCCTAAAAGTTCTTCTCTGTCAGGGACTTGAGAACAAATGGCCTTGTAGTAAGTAAGCATTTAATAACAACTAATCTTTGCACAGTGCTCTTAGTTCACAAAATATTTTTTCACACATAATCTCACTTGAGATGTCCAACAACCCTACCTGTAGATAACTATTTCCATTTTGCAATTGAGGAAACTCAAGTTCAGAGATAGTGAGTAACTTACTCAAAGTTGCACAGTTAATGAGAGGCATCGGTGGGATTCAAATGCATATTTTCTCTATCTAGATCTCAAGACCACCTCTTTTCCTTCTCTTTAGAAAGTAAAAATATCACCTCTTTGGTGTTTTAGCTCCTTTTTAGACATGCCCAAGGTCAGATTGTCAAGAAATTTATTCGTTATTAAAAAGGTGTGAGCAAACTATAGAATATTTTCTTCTGTAAGTTTGCGTAAGTTTCTGAATCTTAGCATGTAAAGGTTAATGAAATCAGTAATTAACGGTACTGGCACAAACGAAACCTGGAGTCTGCGGGGTCCTATGCAAGTGGTAGGGACGCCTCAGACTGCCCATTTGAGCTCTGTCCACACCACACAGGCAGCAGCTCCTTGGTTGTCCTGTAGCTAGGGGTTTTCACACCGGTGGTGCAGTTTCCTCTCTCAAGGGTAGAGTTTGGGACAAGGTCTGCAGAGGCCCTACAAGTGGCCTCAAGACATTTGGTCAGGGTGGGGACGGGATTGCTGGATTCCAGGCGGTGCCCCCTTGAATTCCTCGCTCCATAAGGAAAGATGTGTCTTGGGGAGAACTAAAGAAGGACCCTCTAAGTTATGTGTCCCAGAACAGGGACCCTCCTTGCCCGGGTCTAAAAGTGGTATTGCTATGTCCTGAATTAAACTCAATTTTCAAATCATGCAAAATGCATAGAATATTCTCTTTCAAATAGCCTTGGAGGCAGGAGCTTATGTGCTACCATGTACATGCTACTCTGCTGTTTCAGGTGGACTGTGCTAATAAAGCATTTAATAAAAAACACCCAATTCCCAGCATTCTGTGTGGTCAGATATCACCTAATAAAACTGTGCTTTTTATTGTCAATGTTATTGTTTGACCTCTGCTAGTAGAGTGTTTAAGCTCAAGAATCACTCAGTTTTAATTCATTTTCAACCATCATAGCTGGCTTTCTTTCTCCTGCTTAATTTTTTTTTTTTTTTTTTTTTTTTTTTTTTTTTGTTGAGACAGAGTCTCACTTTGTTGCCCAGGCTAGAGTGAGTGCCGTGGCGTCAGCTTAGCTCACAGCAACCTCAAACTCCTGGGCTTAAGCGATCCTACTGCCTCAGCCTCCCGAGTAGCTGGGACTACAGGCATGCGCCACTATGCCCGGCTAATTTTTTCTATATAGATTTTTAGGTGTCCATATAATGTCTTTCTATTTTTAGTAGAGACGGGGTCTCGCTCAGGCTGGTCTCGAACTCCTGACCTTGAGCAATCCACCCGCCTCGGCCTCCCAGAGTGCTAGGATTACAGGCGTGAGCCACCGCGCCCGGCCTCTCCTGCTTAATTTTTATTATTTTTTTAATTTAATTTTTTAGAGACAGAATCTTACTCTGTCACCCTGGCTGGAGCACAAGAATCCTCCCACCTCAGCCCCTTCAGTAGCTAGGACTACAGACTACAGGTGCATGCCACCATGCCTGGCTAATTTTTTTATTTTTATTTTTTGTAGAGACAGGGTCTCACTGTGCTGCCCAGGCTGGTCTCGGACTCTTGGGCTTAAGTGATTCTCTTGCCTTGGCCTCCCAAAGTGCTGGGATTACAGATGTGAGCCACTGTGCCCGGCCAATATCTCAGTTTTAAACCTTCCCACCAGCTTCATCACTGGGTTAATGTAAAATTCATTGCACAGTTTGCTTGTTTTTGTAAAATGTGGCTTATTATTTTTAGACACTTTCAGGTGATAATTATGTAAAAACACACTGAGAAAACAGTGGTACATTTCTGTTCTCAAATATTCTTAAACTGTTTGAAACAGAGGTTCTTGGGCAGTGTGTCAAGATCTTCATTCCTTTCAACTCTCGGGTAGCTGATGAGCCCTGTCGGCTAGGGATCCATGGCTCATGGCTTTTATCTTCTAGAAGCCTTGTTCATTTACCCCAATTGCCATCAAAATCTTACCATTTTATAAATGTGCCCCGAAGTTAAAGACGTTAGGGAAATTTGCAAAAATGGTTTTATTTGAATGTGTGTGGGGATACATGTCTTTAGGGTCACTCTAAATTACTAACATAAACAATATTGGTATTTCCTCCAATTTAGCAGTTTATTTGGTCACCTCAATCTTCTGAAATACCTTTCCTTTCTTCCTCCTCTCAGTTTCTCCTGGCTCTACTTATCCTTCAATGCCTGCCTAATTCATTCAATCATCAAACATTTATAAAGCCCCTATGTCCCAGGTATTATGCCCACCTTCTCCACGAAACCTTCCATGACCACGCTGGTTCACCACGGGCGCTCCCCCTCCCCCTCTGGCACTCACTGCATTCCCACTATTTATTTGCACTCAGTGTCTTGTTATTTCACTTCTGTTTTCACATATATAGATCAAGTCTTCCCAATGGAGTTATATGATCCTTGAAAGAACACACTACTTTTTAGATATCTTTGTATTTCTCACTCCACCTACTAAAGTGCACTTACTATCTATATAAAATCTGTTGACTAATTGATCGTGACTGATAAATATCACTTACTGAGCACAGTGGTTAAAAGCACAGTCTGTGGGATCATACTAAACTGGTTCAAATCCTGATGGTGTAGCTTGGTGACCATGCAGTCTTGAGCAACTGACTTAACTGTTTCCTCATCTATAAAACAGAGATCAGAATGGAATCTCCCTCATGGGATTGTTTGAGAACTAAATGAGGTCATACCTGAAAGAAACACCTGGAAGAGCTAGCATTGCAAGAATGTTCGAGAATAATGATAATAATCATACTATCCTAGGCACCGTGATAAACCCTTTACATACACGTAAGGGGTACGTTCCAAGACCCCCAGTGCATGCCTGAAACTGCAGGTAGTTCCAAACCTGATTACTGTCAATTGGAACACGTTTCTGTTCATGTCTTCCACTCATAAATTGAGTACCTTTTCCATCTTAACTAAATACTTATCATGCACTATGGCCATAACTTTTGCAGTTTGAGGTGCAACAGCAAAACTAGCACAGATATCTTTTTCCTTCTTCACAATTTCACTGATAGAAGATCTTAGCAACTTCAGTCTACAATTTTGTTTCTTTCCTTATTAAGTAGAAAATTTTCACCATTTCACTTAAAGGAAGCATTTTATGGCTTCTCTTTGGCATATCTGAATTGCCAGCATCACTACTCCTGTGCTTTGGGATTATTAGTATTGGCATTATTAGTAAAATAAGGGTGACTTGAATACAAGTGCTGGAGTACCAAGACAGTCAAACTGACAAACTCCAGTTGGCTACGAAGTGATTGGCAGGTGGGGAGTGTAGACAGTGTGGATACGTTAAGAACAGGTAGGATTCACATCCTGGGGTGCAAGATTTCAACACACTACTCAGAACGGCATGCAACTTAAAACTTATAAATTATTTCTGGAAATTTCCATTTAATATTTTTTCATCTCGGTGGACTGTGGGTAACAACCTGTGAAAAGTGAAACTGCAGATAAGAAGGGAAGACTACTGTATTACTGATTCAACTCATCTGTGTAAGATGAGAAGCATTATTATACCTATTTTAGAGCAAGACAAACCAATTCTTTTTTTTTTTTTTTTTTTAAGATGGGGTCTTGCTCTATCACCCAGGCTAGAGTGCAGTGGCATCATCATAGCTCACAGCAACCTCAAACTCCTGGGTTCAAGAGATCCTCTTGCCTCAGCTTCCTGAGTAGCTGGGACTACAGGTGTGTGCCACCATGCCAGGCTAATTTTTTTTTATTTTTTTGCAGAGATGAGGTCTTACTATGTTGCTCAGGCTGGTCTTGAACTTCTGGGCTCAAGTGATCCTCCTGCCTCAGCCTCCCAAAGTGCTGGGATTACAGATGTGAGCCTCTGTTCCTGGCCTGCAAACCAATTCTTAAGGAAGGTAAGTACGCGTAGTCCAAGGTCATAGAACAGGATTTAAGTGCAGGCAATTCTGACTACAGAGCCTGACTTATTAACCAGTGCAGGATGCCAAGTAGTAAAGAGAACAGTATCAGGAACTAATGACATTGTTCCCTTCAAGGTACCTGTTGAACAAACATGTCACAAAAGTGCAAGGGTTTATATGTAAAGGAGTCCTGACCTAAACTGGAATTGGGATTCAGATTTGTCTGAGCACATGAATGACCTAGTAGAAGGTCTCTGCCAAAAGTCAATGTCAGCAAAGTTTTTGGCTGAACCTGGAGTGGGGAGGGGTAGCATGCCCTGGTCCCCGATGTTGAGAACAAGGGAAGGGACCAGAGCCTGGCATTTGCTTTTACGTTGTCTGAACCCCACTGGGGAAGAGGCTGAAGACAGATGATGAAGCAGCTGCTCCCATGAAGGTCTCTGAGACATGGCTGTATGAGCGGCCTGGCAGGAGACCCAGTGACTGGATGTGACACAGAGCAGGATGAGTGGTGTTCTTCCCAGGGCACAGGCACCCTCAGCCCTGGGCATAGCACCCTGGGCACAGACATCCATGTACTCACTGAGGGGCCCCAAAGTGGCTTCCTGGGCGGAGCAAGGGTGGAAGAACTTGACAACCCTGAGCACCTGAAAGATCCCTCCTGAGATTGACATGCAGCTCGGATCCTGCGTTACGCAGATGAACAAAGGACAGTGAAATCTGGGTCACTCTCTGTCGTGGGCTGAATTGTGTCCCGACCTCTCAAATTCATATGTTGAAGTCCCAACTCCCGATATTTCAGAATTTGGAGATAAGGCTTCTCCAGGGCTGATTAAGTGAAGATGAAACCATTATGGTGGGGCCCTGATCCAATATGACTGGTGTCTTTACAAAAAGAGGGAGAGACATCAGGGATGTGTGCATACATAGAAAAAGCCACAAGACGACACAGAGAAGAAGCAATCTACAAGCCAAGGAGAGAGGTCTCAGGAGAAACCAAACCTGCTGGCACCTTGATCTTAGACTTTTAGCTTTCAGAACTATGAGAAAATAAATTTCTGTGTTTTAAGCCACACAGCCTGTGATATCTGGTTATGACAGCCCTAGCAAACTAAGATACTATCCCTAAGAAGATCCGTTTCATGCCCTAGGCTGGTGAGGACTGGGCATGAAGGCATGGTCGGGGCAACTTGGGTTGGCCCCACATTTAACTCTCATCATATGTATTTGGGTGAGCTAGTATTACTCATTTTACAGAGTAGGAAACCAAGGTTCAAATAACTTGCCTGCGGTCACACAACTCCTAAGAGCCTAGATTCAAATCTGGGTCTTTGTGACTCCTGAATTCATACTCTACGTGACACTCCCTATTGTTTGCCACACTATCAAGAATGATGTTTTTACCCACAGACATACTCATCACAAAGCGATTACTAGGACTAGCATAGCTCCTATTGCACTGAGAATATAATGACCACTGGTTCTTCATTTATGAATTGACTACAGTTGGCTGTGAGGTAACATAAAATCCAGAAATATGTGCTAGCAAAGGAACATCTGATTTCTTAAAAACATTCTTTAATATCCCTAAACAACCGCTGCTCAACGCCATAAAATGGTCTTATTAAAACGCTGCAGAGTGGGGCCCAAGGAGGCAAATAGATATATAGGCCGATTCCTGAGTACGTGTGTGTTGGGCAAGCAGGAGAGATCAGGGACATGAGACAGGGGAGGAGAGAAGACAGGAGTCTCTCCATACTTGTCAAAATCTTAGACCATGTCTTCATCCTTGTTATGTCCCCCACAGTCTTACAAAGCTTGGAATACTTGGCCTTTCCATGTATACTTGATGATTGAACAAATGAACAAACAAATGAATGAATTCAATCCTCTAAGGAGAAGAAAAAAGTTCTTAGGCCTTCAATGACCTAAATTCGTCAGAGTATTTTGGGATTTCCTAATTTACTTTATGTTTCATTTAATCAAGTGAGGTGGAACTTCAGGGGAAGTAACGACTGAATTGAAGAATTGAGCCGGGTACTAAAGCAAGGCAGAAACGGCATCTGCCCTGCATATCTGGATAGTGTTAATGAAATGTGTCTCCTCGTCACTCTTTATAGTCATCATAAAAATCAGCCTGACCCCACCACCTCAGGTGAGCTTGGAATATATTTGTTTCAGGCAGGTGCTCTTGGTGTATGTGGTGAACTACAGAGTCACCGATGGCTCGGAAGATGGAAAACAGCAATGGAAAACACAGACAAACATAATATACATTTTGTAAGCGGAAGAGAATTTTTTCAGGCTGATGATTTTTAAAGACTGCCTTCAGAGCTTGTCTGTCATTTTAATTACACTAAAATAATTATCTACTGGAAAAAAAATAATGCAAAACAGCCTCCCACCCCCACATCAACCAAGAAAAGTGACTAGTAAGATTATGAACAGGGTAAAACAAAACAAGATGTCCTTTAAATTTTCAGGACTTGACCTAACACAGTCCTTGAGTACCCTTTACTATAATAAAATGCAAAAATTCATGAGCAATCTATTTGGATTTTGATATAATATTGCAGGAAGAAAAGAAATGTTTTCTCACTCTACCTTGGCTTATCATGATTATTCATTGGTGTAGTAGCTATAATATCTTGTTTTTCTTAGATGTTATTTATCAATTAGTATGAAGAATATAATACCTTCGGGTGAGTTACTTTGTGTTGATATCCCCCACTCCCCCAGTGTTCCTTAGGGACAGACAGGGTTCTAGCAAGTGAGTAATTTTAATAAATATTTTTCATTTTTTTCCAATAAACTCATCAAGTTATTAATTTTCTAACTCCATCTGTGGAAATATTAAGGGGCTTTCAATTACAATGTATGTTTCTATTTAATTTGCAAATGGAAGATACATCCATCCTACTATCTGCTATTATTATAAACACAGCTTTGAGTCTGAACAATCCAATGCTGATTAGAGGTTTTCAGCATTAAGCCTTGGTCTTGGTTCTAAACTTTAACAAATAACACAATACATAATTCTCTGGCACATCCAGCCCTTTCATGTCATGCAGTTGGAGCTCCCTCTACTCACGTGACAAGCAAGCAGAATGCATACTATAATCAACGGAGCAGGCTATGATTAACTTTGCACAGAGCTGTCCCCAAACTCCCTACAAACTCCATAGTGGTTCTTAGATAAAAAATATGGCAAGGTATATTTCACTAATGAAGAGAAAAATTCCAATTAAGAGCATCTGGTGTTTCTTATTTTTTTTAGGCTATTATAAATAGAATTAGCACAAGGCCTAACCGTAACTATCTCTTTCGTATTTCTTTTTTCTTTTTTACTTGCTTCTGCTATATAAAGAAAGCATTTGGAGGTACTGGCCTTTATAATGTGGTTGAGAGCATTAAGTTAATTAATTGAGCAATAACGCAGAAAGTCCATTCCCATCATCCTGAAATGCAGCGTGTTCCAGCCCTATCTGTGAAATCAGTGGTTGCTGTGGTTATTTCCGTGTTTCTATGTTTCTTCACTAGATTCAGGGAATCCTAACGGAAGAATAAAAAAAAAAGAATTCATATTTTTTTTTCCCCTCCATGTTATGGGACAACAATCAGCACAGCAGACGTTTACCTTTGGGTTCCCTAGGGAACATTCTCAGGTTCTTGGAGGATATTTTTCTTATTTCCTTTTTGTTGAAAGAAGAACCTCACTTGACTGCCCTGTGTTCTTGAGCATTCATAATATACTTGGAAATATGTTGCAGAGCTGGAGCTGGTAGCTAACAGCTCTGAACTCAGGGCATCTCCGCAAGCTATGTTACTTTCTCTCTTCATTTACAGTAGGTGTTCAAATTGCAAACAGCTGGGATTGAGCAGTATCTTAGCTGCTTTCCCATAACAGGCATCATCAACCATTTGATGCCTGCCCCTGTATGCCCAAAGGTCTAGGTGAATTAGTAATATGCAAAGCACTTACACCACTGCAGTGAAAAGACTACTATTCTGTGTGACTTTTCAACACCAAACTACTTTACTCTAATGCCAGCATTTTCATTATTAGCCCAAACAAGGTTATGGTGGTTATCTTTAGGTTAAAATGCTTCCCCTTCTGGGAAAACTTTATCAGATAGGTTAATAAGGTGACTAAATATGGAGAGGATTCTGCTCAAGAAAACCTGTCCAGGAGAGTCACTCCCACCCCTCCAAAAGAAATGGGGAATTAATATGTCTAGGGCATCAAACAGATTAATTGAATTCTAAAACTTTAAATGATTTCAGGTGGTGTAGATGCTGTGGGGGTGCCACTCAGATCAAGGATTTATTCTTCCAGCTATTTCTGGGAAGGATGTCAGCTAAAAGTCCTCAGGGCGGCCCCACCCAAAGTCACACCCTCACCTAGGGCACTCAGCATCCAGTGATTGGTCTATGCAGAGTTTAATGGCCCAGCTCCCTCCTCCCAACCCAGACAGCTCTGAAAGGCCATGCCAGCTTCAGTGCTCCCCATGGAGTGGCCACAGGCCATGATTTAGATCACCTCACCACACCACTTCTTTCCCTGCCCAATCCTGCTTCCTTCCATTCCCTTCCACAGGTTTTGATCCTGACAACACTTCCTAATACACTATTTGCATGCCAGTCATCATCTCAGAGTCTGTTTCCCTGGAACCCAACCTGCAATATCTGGCATCCCCTCTTCCTTAGCTTATACATCCTATTGCTTTCTTGCCATTGGAATTAGCCAGTGGAGAATGTATTAATCATCTATACATATGTTTTTTTCCTCATGGAATTTCTGAGAGCATACATCCTGCCTACTTTCTAGTCTATATCCCACGGAACATCGAGTGCAGTCAGAATTTAATAAATGTTAGCTGAATGGAAAAATTCCAAGATGGGGTGGGGTGGTGGGAGTACAGAATGCACATGTTTTTCACATTAAGTGGTAAATATCTAATTTGGGGCTGACTAGTAACTTCAGGGAACTGCTGAGTGAGTTGTGTTCACACAGGCCCAGCATTCTGCATAATAGCTACACTAGACACTGGGAAATGCATGTATTTTGTTTTCATATGGGTAAGTTTGGGGGTTGGGAAGCTGACTTCTTACAAATCAGTAAAATGAAAGAGTTGGTTGACTTTGAATTTCCTTATTTTAAGACTTAAAAAAAAAATGTCAGCTCATGCCTGTAATCCCAGCACTTATGAGGTCAAGGCAGGAGGATCGCCTGAGGCTAGTTCAAGACCAGCCTGGGCAGCATAGCAAAACTCCTGTCTCCAAAAAGTATTTTTTTAAAAAATTAGCCTGCTATAGTGGCACAGCCTGTAGTCCCAGCTACTCAGGGGGCTGAGGAAGGAGGGTTGCTTGAGCCTACCTGTTACAGTGAGCCATGAGTGTGCCATTGCACTCAAAGCCTGGGTGACAGAGCAAGACCCTGTCTCAAAAATAAATAATAATAATAGATAAAACTTCAAAAATGCTTTACCATTATGCATTTTTACTTTGTATGTGGATTTTTATTTGTTTGCTTTTTCAGTTCCTGTTTAAACAAAAGTTAGAACTGGTTGAGAAAACTCTTACTATCAAATAATGTTACTGTCAAATAAATATACTTGGGAATAACGTGAGCCATAGTTAGTTGGGGTCACCCTGCCCCTTAAGATCTAGAGGAAATAGGCTCAAACCCCCATCCCACGACTTGTGGAGAGTCTAAGGCATCCCTCAACAATTCTATGTATTGCCAGAGGGCTTCCATTCCCATGGGCAGTTGTGGTTCCAAGCTCCTATTTTGCTGAATTTGCTGAGTTTAGGGATAACCTTTTCATTGGCTCTTGTGTTCCTTATTTAGTGCCATGTCAATAACATGTAGAACCTGGTCTTCCCTCCCTCCTTTCTTCCTTCTCCTCCTCCTTCCTTTCTTGCTCCTTCGCTGTCTCACATACACACATATTGACACAAGGAGTTGTTTGTTTGTTTGTTTGTTTGTTTTATCACAGGCTTGTTATCTGAAGGGAATTCTTGGATGTAGCCAGCTTTACTAGAGTTTGGGGAAGGTGAAAGTTATTTTACATAGAATATAAAAAACGTGAATACAATATTCATCATCCCGGTGCTATAAATCGGGCTCCAGCCGCCCTCTTCATTCCCCCCTCCTTTGTTTTGCCCACTCTCTTTTCAGAGAAGAAAATATTCCTCTCATTCTCTTACGGGGAATAATTTAGCCCTCTCAGACACTTATTAGGCCATTTTGACTGCAAGTGACAGAAAACCCAATTCAAACTGGTTTAGCAAGAGAATCTATTGCGCCTTCTATTAACTTAGAAGTGGAGGGTCGGCTCTTGTTTCGGGCGTGAGTAGATAAGGGAGCTCAGCGACGTCAGCAGCTCAGCTTTCCGTCTGTTGGCTCCAGTCTCCCTGACGCTGACTCCCTCTCAAGGCCTCTTGCTCTTTGTGCAAGATGACTGCACTAACGCTTCCTATAGCCCCCAGCATTCGGCATGATGGGAAGAGAGGGCCTGCCATTGCCCCAGAGCTCTCCGCAGTTTCCTGCTCGTGCACAGGTGCCTATCCCTAGGTCTATAGGGGTGCCCAGCGGAATGCAGCGTGCTCATTGGCTTAGGCCAGTTCCCATTGTCCAATCCTGGAGCTCCGGGGGCGGAGTTAGCACGACTCACACAGGTGGAAAGGAGGGGCCCCTCAGACGGAACCGGCCAGAGTACCACGGGACGAGGACTTATTGTAGAGCAGCGGCCAGGAACTGAGATATCCAGCACGTGCTTGACTCACCCCCTACTCCGCTTAGGAGCTCCCTCTGAATATCTAAGGACTCCTAAAATTCAAAAATCACTGCTTTTATGTGTTTGCCCAATTAAGTCCGTAGACAAAGGCCATCGTCTTACCCACTGACAGTCTAGAGGGGGGCAGTTCATTTATAGGTACTCTAATATGCTCTGCAGGTGCCAGAAATGTTCTATATCTTGCTGGTAGTGGTTACATGGTGTATACTTGCATAAAATTTCATAAAGTTGTACACTTAAGATTTGTGAATTTTGCTGAATACATAGTTTAGTGTATAAATTATACCTGTTTATTTTAGTTTTTAATTTGCTGCAAGATTACCAGCAAATGTCCATGTGATTTTTTTTTTTTTTTTTTTTTTGGAGATAGAGCCTCATTCTGTTGCCTGGGCTAGAGTGCCGTGGTGTCAGCCTAGCTCACAGCAACCTCAAACTCCTGGGCTTAAGCAATCCTTCTGCCTCAGCCTCCTGAGTAGCTGAGACTATAGGCATGTGCCATCATAGCCCGGCTAATTTTTCTATATATTTTTAGTTGTCCAGATAATTTCTTTCTATTTTTAGTAGAGACAGTTTCACTCTTGCTCAGGCTGGTCTTCAACTCCTGACCTCGAGCGATCCTCCCCCCTTGGCCTCCCAGAATGGTAGGATTACAGGCATGAGCCACTGTACCTGGCAGTCCATGTGATTTTTGAGTGCAATAAACAAGACTATTATCTTCAGTTTGCCCTCATACTAGGAGTTATTTATCCAGAAGTGAAGCAACAGCCTACCTGAGGTCACCAGGGTAGGAAATACAATATGGGTTTGGGGTTAAGGCCTAGTTGCTATTAATATGGGTATATTTTCCTGAAGTCTCTTCTGGAAAATATATATCCTTCAGAAACTTAGTATATTGATACAGGAAACAGCTAGAAACTGGGAATAACCTGAAAGACAATGTCTATAAGTAAAGCTAAACAGTTCCCTAAATTATTCAGTTGAACATATTCAAGGCCAAAAGATAGTTTGCTTTCTAGCTTAAAATGGCACAAATCAGTCATTCTTCTGTGAAACAACCACATTTGATGTTCCTTGACAGCAGGTTGTAATGGATTTGGAATTGGAAGACCCATGTTCAAGTTCTGGTCTCATCCTTTACTAGCTTGGGCAAGTCCCTTAACTGTGTCTGAGCTTCAGTTCCACGTCTGTGCAATAATGCTGATGCCCGAGGTTCCTGTCTTTCAGGGCTGCTCTGAGAAACAGAGAGGACATGCATGAAGAAGGTCTTTGTGAAATTGTAAAGTCTTATTATTATTCTGATTCCTCCTGCCCATTGCCTTTCATAGCACTAATAACATTTTTTTTAGTGCCTCTTTTGAACTTATCTTCTTAGGCAATCTCTTGAATGGATTTTTCACTCTATAATTATCTCTAAGGTTAAATGATTCCTGGGAGTTGGTTGACTGGCACCTTCCATTTTGCCAATACATTAGAACACCTTGCCTGAATTTCATCTTACATTTTTTAGATGCTATCTTCATATAACTTCGTCTTGTCTTTCTGGATCTTTTGCAGTTCGATCTTCTAATTCACTCTGCTTGCAACATTATTCCCCTTTGAAATCTTATTTTCAACTATTGTCAGCCTAAGCAAAGGCAGAGTTTCTTGATTTCTTTTCATCTGTTTCAATCATTGAAATAGATTGAATAATTGTATACTTCTTTGGCTGTACCAATAAAATGGATAAGGAATAATTGTTGATGTTACAGATAAAGTGGCAATTTTTTTGAAAGTTGCGGTTATTCTTATATAAAGAAAAGCTTACTGTTCTTCATAAGTTACTGGAGAGAATGATTAGAGAGGACATTTAATGAAAATTGTTAAATATTTGAAAGAGTAGCTAATAACCTTCAGTCCATGTATATTGCGTCTACCAGCTGAAAGCCACTGTTTTAGGCACAATATTTGCATTTCATGTCTAATTTAATCCTCATCACCATCTCATTAGTTAGCTATTGTTTTCTTTCTTTTTACACATGTTGAAACTAAGGTTAGCTTGTCCAGTGTCACAGTAGGCAACATGGAAGAGCCAGATTTGAATAAAGATGCATCTAAATCCAAAGCCTGTGCTTTTTTAATAAGATGTTCTTCCATGGCCCTCATCTTACAGAGGTTTCGGTGGATCTCCAGCCAGGTAAAAATAAGCCTTGGGAATAGAATGGCTTACATGGTTTATGTTCAGAATTCAAATATTTCCCTTTAACTAGAATATAAATTAGGAAGAAAGGAATGAGGAAGAAATAAAGGAAGGAACAAATAAAAGGACAAAGGAGGGAAAATGGTTACTTTTTTGTTTCCACTGAGGACGGTTGAAAAATAATACTAATTTTTATTATTTACTTATTTATTTATTTTTGAGACAGAGTCTCACTCTGTTGCCCGGGCTAGAGTGCCGTGGCGTCAGCCTAGCTCACAGCAACCTCAAACTCCTGGGCTCAAGCAATCCTACTGCCTCAGCCTCCCGAGTAGCTGGGACTACAGGCATGTGCCACCATGCCCGGCTAATTTTTTCTCTCTATATTTTTAGCTGTCCATATAATTTCTTTCTACTTTTAGTAGAGATAGGGTCTTGCTCTTGCTCAGGCTGGTCTCGAACTCCTGAGCTCAAACAATCTGCCCGCCTCGGCCTCCCAGAGGCTAGGATTACAGGCGTGAGCCACCGTACCCGGCTAATACTAATTTTTAAAATGCCAATCTTATATTGCTTCAATAGGAAGTTCCATTATGTTTTAAGAGGCTATTCCAGAAAGCGAGTTATTCAATACAGGGATGGACCACCAAGGAATTATTAATAATAGAATTAATCTTAATGAAAATTACAAAGCCAAAGGTCTATGTAAGAAAAATAACTGCCACCTTTTATGAAAACAGGGATCTAGACTCAAAAACCTTGTGGAAAACTATAATTTTGTAATGTAATCACTTCTTTTAAAATTAATTTAAATGTAGTCAAATCGGAAACTTTGAGAAGACCATCCTAAGTATGTTCTCATGGGAGCATATCTGTTTTACAAGTCTGCAAAACAAATGACTAGAACGGTACAGTTATCAACATTTAAACATGCTAACATGAGCAAGACTAAAATTATTGACATGTTGAGAGATACAGGTACTGATTTATTAAACTAGCATATTGCTAGAAAAAATATATAATTAAACGTAGATAAGAGTGCCTTCCAGCTTTCTTCATTTCTTTGGAAAAGCACATATGCTTACTCACTATCAAGTCAAAGATGACCCTTTTCCTAGACTCAGAGGCACCAGTGGAGTTTACTGGATCATCGACTCAGATTTATAGTGCAAACTCGTTCCTGTTCTGAGCAGCTCTCTGCATCAGCTTTCATGTCCCTGCAGTTGAAGCATGGCAGCCACCACTACATTTCTGGGACCTTTTTTACCCCCTCTCACCTGTGGCTCCCTAGATCCATCACCTAAGATTAACAAAACATAACACACAAAGATCAAAAGTCAGCTTGGAAATTTAAAAGCATTATGTCCAAATGTTAAAAATAAGGTCAGCCATAAATCATGTTGAAGAGAAGTAGAATGTCATAAACACAAGACAAGAGATTACAAATCATAATTCACAGCATAAAACTCTGGAACCCTAAGAGAATTAACTTAAAAGCAACAGCAACAGCCAAGACGATGACAAGAAATAACGTAGGTCAGAGATCTGAGGTTTAGAGGGAAAAAGCCAGAAATGTTCACAAGGTTCAGAGCAAAAGGCCAAGGACAAAGGTCACAAGCCTAGACAGACTAGGTATCATAAGAATGTTTGTTTGCTTGTGTTTTGCTTTTTCATCCTGGTAAATGCTCTGTTTATTATAATTACTAGGCTCATTTACTTTTGCACATTTGGTTGGTTGGTTAGTTCCTGAAGGTCACTCTAGGAAGTGAGATATCAATTATTTATAGGACCCTGAAAATAAAATCTTACGTATTAAATTTAAGATGTTTCTAATGTATTAGAGTAAAATACTGGAAATGTTTAAGAAGATGAGACTAAACTTGCTTTGAGTTCTTCTGGTTTCATTTTGCAGTGCTGAAATACCATCCAGAATTCTTTCAATATGTGATAGCAAATCATTGGCAAGCCAAGAAAGAATGATTTAATTATATGTTAGAGATTAAGCCACAACCACAAATCTAAATGTCAGCTTTCTTAGTCAACTACAAGGCCAATAATGATTCAAAACTACCAGCAACTATATGTCAAATTTTTCTTGCTATGAAACATAATTATAATAAGTTAATATTAATGAATCACATTGAGGTTCTCAGAGGAAGTAAAGTGTAAGCAAGTAAATAAATATTACACAAATAAATAATTACTCAAGCAATTAAGGCTGCTGAAATTGTGGATTGTAAATTTGAAAACACTAATTGCTTTGCGAAGACTCAGGCTCACAGACAACATGGGAAGCAATGCTGTTTAATATGAAATCAACTCCTCTCTGATCTGACTTTGAAGCCAAGTGAAACAGAAAGATGAAACTAAGGTTCCAATCTACCTAATTTTTTTTTTTTAAATACCACTGAAGATATTCTGAACACACAGCATCAATCCAATTTAGTTGATTTAAGAACATGAAAAATTAAACGATATTCTTTTTCTATTATACGTTCATATGCAGCCAATACATGGAAATGACTTTTAAATACATTTAAAGTATCTGATGGCCATTAAAGGAAGAAAGAACTATATGTGGGGGTAACTTATTCTTTGAATCCTATTCAGATAAAATGCAAATATTAAATACTGTAACTATCTAAAAGTGATATACATATAACTTGATTTTTGTAATTTTCTTTCTGTAGGTATATATTGATCTTTTATAAATAGAAAGGAAAATGGGGAAACATGGATAGTGGGAAATCACATTTCTAGTTGTCTTGTTAAACCACAGCTTTGAAAGTTCAAGATTCTAGATCATTTTGAAAGTTTAAAGAGGGCAAAAATCCAGTTTGCCACACAATACAGAACATTTAGGAATGTCATAGGCTTACTTTTCTCCCATTCAACAATTCTCTAGAGACTCACCCAAAACAATTAGGAGCAGAGAAATTTTTCTTTTTTCTAACTTGACTGCTTTAAAATGACTTATGGTAAATTCTCTTAAATTGCCTAGAATCAAAAGTTTTTTCTCTGTAGTTCTTCAAAAAAATAACTGCACAGGTATTATTCAGACCTAAATGAGCTTTGAATCTGAGCCCAGATCAAACACTAAGAAATCTGGTCCTATTTTACTGGCTTCTTCATACTCATCTGCATATTCTGAATTTCCTACAATGGACATATACCACTCTGATAATCAGGAAAAAAACCCAAAACAAACATTATGTAAAGAAATTTAGATCAGATTCAAAACTTGCTCAGAGGCAATAGAAATGAAAGGATGGATTAGAGTTCATGGTGTTTCTACAAAAGCATCACTGCCTGAGTCTGTGTATGCCTTCCAGAACCGTTTCTTATGTTTTATAGCAAACATTGTGGATGATGTAAGGGAACACTATTACTTTTTTCCCTTTTACTGATGAGCACTGAAGGATGTGTCCACTGACATAGTTTTCTTCTGCGGGGAGGTTAGAAAATAAATTATCCAGCAGTTTTACAAACACGGTGAAAGCTGCTTTAAATAAATTTGAAGCTGAGTTTGCTCTGGACAGTGTTAAACCATCTGAGATTTTTGCTAGGGAGAGATTGTCAGTCCTATCAAAGCGAGAAGGATGAACTTCTCAACTGAAAATTATTATTATATTTTAGGAAGTGTAAAGAGAAGCAACACAGTCTCATAAAAATTTGGAGAGACCAGAGCAGCATAATGCAGGAAGCTCTGGATTTAGTAGGGCTCTCATGCTTACAAGCTCTGTGACCCTGGACTGTTTACTTATCTGAGATCATTTCCATTTATGAAATGGTGATGACAATAATTGTACTTCTTCAGAGAGTTATTGAAAGGACTAAATTAGGTAAATTGCTTAGGACATCTACTAGCATGTGGAAAGTGTTCCCATAAATGTTAAATCTTATAGAAACCTGCACTGTCTTCTCCTGTTTAAATGATAGTGGTGTTAAATGAAGAGCAGAGTCTGAATGTTTTTAAATATGCTTACTACATGGGAGGTTAGGAGGGACACACCGAGTTTCCTTACCTTCGGGCTGAGAGTATTATTTAGAATTACAACCTTCAACCAGGCCCTAAAATGGTGTTGCCTAATGTTGCCTCATCCTGGGTGTGGCAAGTGGGACTTTTTGTACAAATTGGAGAGAGCCTATGCTTGTGTTTAAGGCACTTGTCTTAGTCTCTTTGGGCTGCTATAACAAAATATCATAAACTGGTTAGCTTATTGACAACCGAAATTTGTTTCTCACAGTTCTGGGGGCTGGCAAGTCCAAGATGGAGGTGCTGGCAGATCCCGTGTCTGGTGAGGGCCTGCTTCCTGGTTCTTAGGTGGCGCCTTCTCACCGCAACCTCATGTGGTAGAAGGGGCAAAGCAGCTCTCTGGGGCCTCTTTTATAAGGGCACCAATCCCACTCACAAGAGCTCCACCCTTGTGATATAATCACCTCCCACCAAAGGCCCTACCTCCTATTATCATCACATGGGTGATTTAGGTTTCAACATACGAATTTTGGGGGCACACAAACATTCAGACCATAGCAATGCTGGGCGGTGTTTCTAGAGGGAAAATCGTGCTCCACTGGGGGATTAAAACTGTGTGTAATGTTAATGATAAGTGATTCCCGACTGTTCACTTGGAATCAAAGAGCTGCTATTAAATAACAACTTGGGCCACGCTCTCACTGGAGTCTCACTCCCACCCTATGCAGCAGATACTGTTTTAATCCTGGGAGAAAACTGAGAGTCCCCGAGGTTAAGTGCCTTGCTCATTGTCACACAGTGAGTGAAGGGTAGACTGGGAGCTCCAGTGCCTAATCCTTCCACTGCAAGGGTTCTGAGCCATGACTTTTGTGTGGAAAAGATGAGAGTCAGACAGCTGTTTATAAAAGTAGAAAATACTTCTCCTGCCCTTCCTTGATACCTATACCCGTTCCTCTTTTTAAACACATTGTAGATTTTCCCAAATGAAGTCAGTCAAGATGGGAGTGTCCATTTAATTGGGAGAAAAACATATTAGCCTCACCCTTTTTTTTTTTTTTTTTTTAATGGTGGTGGGAAAAGAGAGAGAGAGAAGAACAAGAAGGGAGATTTCAATTGGCAATTTTTTTCACTTGAGGGCAGAAACAACCACAATTTCCCCAGAAGCAAAGCCCTAGCTGCAGGACACTGAAGTGAAAAAAAACATGTTCTAGGGAAGCCAAGGAGAACTTGTGCCTTCAAAAGGTGTCTGCTTTGTTTTGTTTTTTTCCCCCTCTCTCCTCCAACCTGTTTGTCGCTGGGAAATGAAATAGCTTTGGTTTGCAAGCTGTCGCCAGGGAGTGGAGCAAGACTTTGTGTAATAAACAAGAGCAACTGCCAGAGCCCCCAGCGAGCCTGTCCAAGGCCAGACTGCCAAGGAAACCTGGCGGTGTGACAGCATGGCCGGTGGTCACTGAGGAGGGACACTGGGGAGGACATCCCAGGGGGGCACCCCCAGGCTCATCTAGGGGAAGAGTGCAGCCGCCCATTAGTGAGTTGTGTGGGCCCTTAAAATTCCCCCAGCCTGAGTGTTTCAGGAACCCCCAGAAATAAGTAAAAATTGTGTGTGTGTGTGTGTGTGTGTGTGTACACAATTCTCTAGAGCTTTCAGCAAATTCCCCATAGTCCATGCCCCTCACGGCAGAAATCACACTTGGGATTAGTACATGCTCAGATCTTCTAGAAAAGAGCACCAAGCCCACCACTTTTATTTCTGGAGCAACTGAGCCAAGGCTGTCGGCCTACTCTCCTCTTAAAAAACCCTGAGGCACTTAAGAGACCACAGTGGGGGGATGGGGAGAATAATTCAGCCCCTTTTCTAATCTAAACCTAATCCTCCTTAAACCTTGCCTGATCCAGGCTACCAGGAATCCTGCCAGTGCCAAATGATACGATGTTTATTCAAGCTCAGGTCTTAGCCTGCTGTCCCGAGCCACAGAAATCAAAGGGGAACATCCAGCCACCACCTGCTGATGAGTGGGCAAAGGGTTAGTCAAGACCGAGGAGACTCAGCGCTTGGGGCCAATCCCTTTGTGTGGTTCCAGCTCAAATAAGGGCACAGCTCCTAAGGAACAGGACTGAGACATGCACAAGGGCTGTGCCAAGTAGTTTGGGAGCCTGGGACAGCTGTTCCTAGTGCTCCTGTTGCCCTCTGTTGCCCCGCAAACCACAATAGGGTGCCAGTGACACCACGCTGCTGCTCCCAGAAGTTGGGAAAGTGACAACTCATGAGCCAGTTAGGTTTGTGTTGAAACAGTGTTTGCCAGATTATTCTCTGAGAAGATTCAGATCCGTGAGGGTGACGTGGAGCTCAGAACACATGGCCTGACCCCTGTTTTTCCCAGAGCAGTTGTTTTGATCTGTTTTATATCTGGAGGATCTGCACGAGATTTTGGGGGTGGGGACAGTTCCACTGCTAAAACAGAATGTTTAAAAAACACCCTTGTAGCATCAGGTTCGGTACATCTTTACCTGAAAGGAGCTAAAACGAGATGCAGTGAGCTGGTTTTATTTCTAATTTTCTCTGCTTCCCTTCTCTGAACAAATGCCTCCTCGTAAGTCTTCATGTGTGTGTTTGACAGCATCGTTCTCCCGGTAGTAAGAACCGGGAGAAGAATAGCTAACATTTATTCTGTGTCTATTGTGTGCCGCGTGACATGCTGGGCACTTTCTATACATCACCTGACGGGAGCCCACTGCAGCCCTGTGAGTGGATGATCCCTCTCCTTAGCTCCACAATATCCACTCAACCACTTGCCTTAGTTTACCAAGCTTGTAAATGCTGAACTCAGAACTGCCAACCCGACAGTAACTTGAAGCCTGAGTCTACTGAATGTATAATGTCACCACTGATGTTTAGCGAACAAGAGGGGTGTGTGTGTGTGTGTGTGTGTGTGTGTAAATAATATGTAAATTACCTTTACAGTTTAAAAATGAATATGCTCACTAGAGAAAATCTGAAAATAAAAAACAGGAAGAGGCTGGGCACGGTGGCTCATGTCTGTAATCCTAGCACTCTGGAAGGCCGAGGCGGGAGGATCACTCGAGGTCAGGAGTTCGAGACCAGCCTGAGCAAGAGCGAGATCCCCGTCTCTAATAAAAATAGAAAGAAATTATCTGGACAACTAAAAGTATATATAGAAAAAATTAGCTGGGCATGGTGGTGCATGCCTGTAGTCCCAGCTACTCAGGAGGCTGAGGCAGAAGGATTGCTTGAGCCTGGCAGTTTGAGGTTGCTGTGAGCTAGGCCGACGCCATGGCACTCTAGCCTGGGTAACAGAGCCAGATTCTGTCTCAAAAAAAGAAAACAAAACAGGAAGAAAAAAAATCACTCCTCATCCCCCACTTCAAGACCACCACTGTCAATTGTTAATGTTTGAGAGTATTTCTTCCCAGTCTATTTTTATGCATAATTTTTAGTTCTGCATATTTAAAACAGCTGTGATTATCTATGTACTTATTTGTTTTTGTCACTTCATATGTATGATGATGTTTTTCATATTTCAAATTCTCTGTTGTTTTTACTGGCTAATTAATAGTTTCTTAAGTGGAGCAATTCAGTTTGACACACATTTATTGAGCACCTAATATGTCCCAGACCCTGTGCTATAGGCCCTGGGAACACACAGATGTATAAAATTCTGTTCTTTTCTTCAAGTAACTAGTAGTCTAGTATAGGGCAAAGAAGATAACCATGTAATTATAATAACAGCTACCACTGCTGAACATATACTATGTTCCAGGCACCATTCACATGTATGGACTCACTGAATCCTTATAGCAACATTATCAGCTTTTTAAAATAGATGTTGAGACTGAGGCACATCTTGCTAACAAGATGGCATTGCCAGGTCTGGCAGGTAGAATAATGGCTGCCCAAAGATGTCCACCTCTTAATTTCCAGAACCTGCAAAAACTCACCTTACATGGAAATTACCTGTAAAGTAGAATGGCAACATGGAATATAACCTTATATAGAAAAAGGAACTTTGGGCCGGGTGCAGTGGTCACGCCTGTAATCCTAGCACTCTGGGAGGCTGAAGTGGGAGGATTGCTTGAGGTCAGCAATTCAAGACCAGCCTGAGTGAGAGCGAGACCCCGTCTCTACTAAAAATAGAAAAAATAAGCTGTGCGCAGTGGCACGTGCCTGTAGGTGTGGCTACTCAGGAGGCTAAGGCAGGAGGATGGCTTGAGCCCAGGATTTGGAGGTTGCAGTGAACTATTAATAGATTTCGCCGCTGCACTCTAGCCAGGGCAACAGAGCCAGACTCTGTCTCAAAAAAAAAAGAGATGGTAGACAGTTGGCAAGCCAAAATGGAATGTATGAGGGGAGGGAAGATATTTAACCTGGGGAAGAGAAAACAGGATAGTTGTCTACTCATATGAAAAGTCTGAAACATGTATATCAGTTTGCTATTAATTGAACAGCCATTAAAAGATACCGTGAACTGAGTGCTTTAACAACAGAAATTTATTTTCTCACAATCCTGGAGGCTAGAAGTCCAAGATCAAATTGTTACCAGGGCTGGTTTCTTTGGAAGCCTCTCTGTTTGGTTTGTAAATGGCCTCCTGTGTCTTCACATGGTGTTCCCTCTATGCCCTTGTCCTAACGTCCTCTCCTTAAAAGGACGCCAGTCATATTAGATTAGGGCCCACCCTAATGACCTCATTCCAACTTAATTACCTCATTAAAGACTCTGTCTCCAAATACAGTAATATTCTGAAGTTCTGGATGTTAAGACTTTAACCTGTGAATTTTGGAGGGACACAATTCAGCCTAGAACACATGGAAAAGAAAGCTCCAGAAGAGTGAATCAATACTAATACAGAGAATTTCTCTTCACTATGAGAGGGAAACTTTGTGATATTTTAATACTGCCCATAAAGGCAGAGAGCTAGAGAATGAGCACGATGACTACGCTGGTTACAGGCTCACTCTATTCCCAGCCCTACCCCAGTGCTGTCCTGGTCAGCTGGGCTGCACAGACCCCAGTCCGACCTTTCTCTTTGGAGGCTTAAATCTAAATCTGCACTGAACAACTGTGTCACTTTTTCCCAGATCCCATCCCGGTCCCACTTCATTTCTGCAATCTATCTTCAAAGACATCATGAGAAGGGAGAATATAAATCATCAACAGGAAAAGAGTTTGCCTTCCTCCCCCTCCCAGTGAAAGCTCCACTGTAACCTCTGTGCGCCCTTCATCTGTCATCAATTCAATCACAATCCTCCCCTCCTGAAGTGGGAAGAGGTGGTGGGGTGAGATCATGAGCTTTCTCTTAAGGTTAGAGTACAGCATCAATAAAGAGGTTTGCATAGCTTAAATCAGGAGTCTGCAAACTATTTCTATGAAAAGCCTGGTAGTAAACATTTTAGGCACTGTGGACCATGGGTTCTCTGTCATGACTATTCAACTCTGCCATTGTAGCAACAAAGACGTCATAGACAAAACATAAAAAATTGAACATCACTGTATTCCAATAAAACTTTATTTACAAAAACAAGCAGTGGGCCAGTTTTGGTCTATGGGCCATACTGTCGTGTGCCACATAAGGACATTTTGGTCAACAATAGACCAATAGGGCATATACAATGGTAGCCCTATCAGGTTATAATGGAGCTGAAAACTTCCTATCACCTAGTGACATTATAGCCTTTGTGACATTACAGCACAAGTCATTACTCATGTGTTTTTAGTGATGCTGGTGTAAACAAACCTACTGAGCTGCCAGTCACATAAAAGTGTAGTGCCTACAATTATGTGCATAATACTTGATAATGATAATAAACAACTATGTTGCTGGTTTATGTATTTACTATACTATACTGTACCTTTTATCGTTATTTTGGATTATAACTTCTTTAGAGTAGTAAAAAAAAAGTTAACTGTAAAACAGCCTCAGGCAGGTCCTTCCGGAGGTGTTCCAGAAGAAGGCATTGTTGTCCCAGGAGATAACAGCACCAGGCATGTCATTGCCGCTGAAGACCGTGTAGTAGGACAAGATGTGGAGGTGGAAGACAGTGATATTGATGATCCTGACCCTGTGTAGGCCTAGGCTAATGTGTATGTTTGTGTCTTAGTTTTTAATAAAAAAGTAAAAAAAAAAAAAATTAAAAAAGCCTATAGAATGAGGATCTGAACAAAGAAAAAATATTTGTACAGCTGTACAATATGTTTGTGTTTTAAGCTAAGTGTTATTACTAGAGTCAAAAAGTTAAAAAAAAATTAAAAAGTTTATAAAGTAAAAATGTTACAGTAAGCTAAGGTTAATTTATTATTGAAGAAAGTTTTTTTCCCTAAATTTAGTGTAGCCTAAATGTACAGTGTTTATAAAGTCTGCGGTACTGTACAGTAATGCCCTAGGCCTCAAGTTCACTAGGCCTTCGCCACTCACTCACCGACTCACCCAGAGCAACTTCCAGTCCTGCAATCTCCATTCATAGTAAATGCCCAAATAGGTGTACCATTTTTTTTTTACCTTTTTATAGTGTATTTTTACTGTACTGTTTCTGTTTAGATGTGTTTAGATACACAGATCCTTACTATTGTGTTACAATTGCCTGCAGTATTCCGTACAGTCACATGTTGTACAGGTTATAGCTTTAGAGCAATAAGCTATACCATATAGCGTAGGTGTGTAGTAGGCTATGCCATGTAGGTCTGTGTAAGTGCACTCTATCATGTTCACACACTGCTGAAATCGTCTAACGACAAATTTCTCAAAATGTATCCCCATCACTAAGTGACACATGACTGTAGTTTACCAACCCCTGATCTAAAGCTATAACCTAACAAAATTAGAAATATTTACTAAGCGGAACATGAAGGGGATTAATAAAAAACAATATTGGAAAAGTAGGCTGGAGTCAGCTGTGCTGAGCCTTTAAGACCAGAGGGAGGGGCCTGAACAATAGTCTACAGATACAAAAGCTTCCTATAATACCAGAATTGATTTGAGCATGTTAACAATAAACCAGGCAAGTACAACTTCCATGTCCATGAAGTGCTGAAGCCCAGCCTGAGTCACACTAGATAGAAGGATAATTGAAGATCAAATGCGTTTGGCATTCTATGCAGGTTTTCCTGTTCTGGTGCTCTACTGTAGGGTTTCTCAATCTTAGCACTGGGCACATTTGGGCTAGATGATTTTTGGTTGTGGAGGACTGTCCTGTGCCTCACCGGAGGTTTAGCAGCATCCTTGGCCTCTATCCACTATCCAAAGCTTCTACCTCTTGAGCTACAACAGGCAAAAATGTCTCCAAACATTGACATATGTCACTTAGAGAGCTGTATTCGTTTTCTATTGCTTCTGTAGCAAATTATGATAAAGTTTGTGGTTTAAAACAACAAAAATTTGTTTTATTTTCTCACAGTGGTGGAGGTTAGAAGTCTTAAATGAGTCTTATAGGGATAAAATGGAGGTATTGGCAAGGCTGATTCCTTCTGGAGCCTGTGAGGAGGAAATCCGTTTCACTGTCTTTCTTAGGCTCCTGGTGGTCGCTTATATGACTTGCCTGTGGCCCCTTCTTCTATCTGCAAAGTGTGTCCGTCCAAACTCTCCTTCTGTTATCATATCACCCTGTCCTCCACTCTGACTCCTCCTGTCTCCCTCTTATGAGGGGGCTACATTGGGGACACCTGGCTAGTCCAGGATCATCTCCCCAATTCAAGATCCTTAACTTAATCACATCCGCAAAGTGTCTTTTGCCATATGAGGTAATGTTCATGGGTTTTGACAGTTAGGATGTAGACATGTTTGAGGGTCCATTATTCAGCCTACTGCTGGGACGAAATTGCCCCAGGTTGATAACTACTGTTCTAAAAGAATGGGGTCAGATGACCTGGATTTGAGTCCCAGCTCCACTTACCTACCAGCTGTGTGACATCAGTTTCCTCATCTGCAAAATGGGGCTGGTAGTAGTGCTTACCCCAGGGGACTGTTATGAGAAATAAATGAGATAAAACACGTAAAACAGTTAAAGTTCTCGTCATTATGGTCCTGAATACACGTTAGCTATTAAAAATAAATGAAAGGTTAAACCCGAGCTTTGTAAATACGGGGATCAATTTCATGGACAAATATAGAAAATGAGAGTTGTCTCTAAGGACCTGGCTAACTTGGAGTTGGTTGTATAATCACAACTTGCTAAAGTCCGAACATATTCTAATTCTTATGCCATTCTTATGAGGTATGTGAAATCACACACGAATTCCTCCAGTAAGTACTCACATTTATTGCAATGTACTACAGGCCAGTCTCTAGTCTATGCTCTTTACATGTAGTAGCTTCTTTAATGCTCACAAATACTCTAAGACATAGATAATATTACTGTTCCCATTTTACAGGGGAAGAAACTAGGGCACAGAGAGATTCAAGATCTCACCTAAGCTCACACAGCAACAGTGACAGAGGTAAGATTTGAATTAGGCAGCCTGTCCAGAGTTCACCTCCTAACCTCCCTTCTGTACTGCCTTCAAAGACCCAGCCCTTCTCTCAAATCAAGTTATTTCTTACTTCGCCGAGGGTTCGATTCACATGTACTCACCAGGAATAAAGTTAATTAAACAGAATGAGAGAATGGGAAAATCTTTCAAAATAATGCCTCTGCCTATTTATATTGTCTGTTACTTTAACAACTTAAGGGATTCTTGGTACAAGCAAAGAATCAACTATAAAGACTACTTTGTGGAATGTCGTTTCATCCCACAAAAGATCCTTCATCTTTTTCCTCCTCACTCCTGAGTTCCACTGGAGACCCACAGATTCACTGGGGGTAAGACTAGGGGATCTGTATTTTAACAGACTCCCCTGGCAATTCTTCCTTGTGCTAAAATTTGAGAACGCTGCTTCCAGCATTTCTAATCTCAGCTCCACTTCATCAGGGAGCCATTTTCTCCTTCATGGAAAAATCTCCATCTTAATGATAGCTACCCAGGGCTGCCTTATTAGCTAAAGGGGCGTAGAGACTCAACTCTCAGAGGTTGGCAATTACTGCAAGGTAATTCCTGCCTTTTTTTTCTCCTCCCCTAAGGGGCAATTTAGCAGCAAATGGCTCACTACTAACTTAACCAATTGAAAGGGTAATAACAAAACTAACAACCAACTAAATTTGCTTTTGGTAGGTAGAAGAACTGGCTGCCTCTGTGGTGTGACATGGAAATTGAAGGAAGGCTCACCTTTGCAGATATCTTCCCCACCAGTCTGCCAGGTGGGATGGGGGGCAAGTCTTTGGTTTGGGTTCTCCTGAATTCCAAATATGTTACTTAGGGGGAGTAATCAGCGATCCGTTAACAGATTATGATTCAATTACAATGAAAGGAGATTGCAGAATTAGCTATCAGGTAATTTAGCAAATAACCAAATAAGGCCTCGAGAGAATAAGATTTAAAGGGGTAAAGTTAGACAGGTAGAAAAAGGCTGGGCAAAGTCAAGACCATGGGGTGTTACCAAGGGCTGAATGGACACACTGGACCAGAACGTCTTCCTCCACTATTATTCTTTAGGCCCCTTAGGTTTCTTCTAAAGCAGGAGTTGGCAAATTTTTTTTGTAAAGGGTCAGATAGTAAATAGGTTAGGCTCTTCTGTCATAATGGTCTCTGTCACAACCACTCAACTCTGCCACTGTTGTATGAAAGTAGCCATAGACAATATGTAAACAAACGAGTGTGGCTGTGTTTAGTTACAAACCCTGACATTTAAATTTTATATAATTTTTGCATGCCACAAATTCTTTCTCATCTTTTCTTTCTTTCTCAACCATTTAAAAATGCTTCCTAGTTCAGAGTGAATGCAGAAAGATGGTAGGCTGGGACAGGAGTCACACAGTTTGGTGACCCCTGTCCTAAAGCAAAAACAATTTGCTATTTTAAATACACACCCTCTGCTGTCCCACTTCTCTACACTTGCTTCTGCTATTCCTTCTACTTCAATGGTATTTTCCCATCCCTCCACATACACATGCATGCACCCCCTGTTCCGTTACTACCCCCCTTTAAAGGAACTTCTCATCCCCTACATGCCTTCACCCGTACTTCTCTGATGACCTTGATCATGTCAGATTTGCATTACTTTGTGGCGCAGGATGTTTTATTTTTATCTCCTGCATGACACTGAGCCTAACAAAGTGAGTGCTGAAAAGTGTTTCTTGAGTCAAGGAAAGACCATCAGTGTTTGGGAAACAGCATAAGGATATTGGAGGCCCAGCCAAGAGTTGAATAAAAATAGTTAAAAGAGAAGTGAAAAACATGCTTAACACCAGCAGTGGGTTGAATAGTAGCCTCCCAAAAGATAGGTCCACAGTCTAATACCTAGATACCTTTTTTGGAGAAAGGGTCTTTGCAGATGTGAGTTAAGGATCTTGAGTTAAGATCATGCTGGACTGCCAAGATTTACTCCCTAAATCCAATGATAAATGTCCTTATAAGAGATAGAGAGGAGAAGACACACAGAGAGGGCCACGTGAAAATGGAGGCGGAGATTGGAGGGATGTAGGTACAAGGGGTGCTGGCAGCCACCAGAAGCTGAAAGAGGCAACAAGGAAGAATTCTTCCTTAAAGCCTCCAGAGAGAGAACAGCTCTGACAACACATTGATTTCAGACTTCTGGGCTCCAAAACTGTAAGAGAATAAATCTCTATCGTTTTAAGCCACTCAGTTTGTGCTAATTTGTTGTAGCAACTCTAGGAAGCTAATCCAACCCTCATCCACCTCTCTTCACCAAGTTGTGTTAATATAGTAATAACTAATATTTATTTAAGGTTTATTATGTGTGGCTTTACACAGATTATTATATTAAACTTTCACAGCAATCTTATAAAATAGGCATTATTCCCATACAGGTAAGGATACTGACGTCCAGAGAAGTTGAGTAATTTGCACACAAATTTACTTGACTAGTAACCGATGAAACCAGAATTGAACCCAAGTAATCTGACTCAAGTCTTTCCCTCTTAATCACTGTGTTACTTATTAGGTTCTTAATTACTGTCCTTATATTTCACATACCTTAAAAGAGAGGAAGAAATGTTGGCTAATGACTTCCTTTTGGGGGGGATGCGATTTCTGCTACCTAGCAGCCCATTTTTGGTGAACAAGGGTAGAATAGTCTACTGCTCAGCTCAGGACGGTGGAAGCTCTCTCTCTCTCTCTCTTTCTGGCTCTACTACCCTTCATGCTTCTCTGATTTCTAAGGGGGAAAAAAACGTATTCTGTTAGCCTTCAATAAGGGGTATGGCCTTCACAAAAGTCTGTTTCCCTGCGCCGCTCTAGTTGGATGCATTTAACAACCATATGCATAGTTTCCAATAAGGAAAATAAATAAGAAGAAACACAACTCCAGGCGGTGCTGGGACAATGCCAGCAATGGAAATATCAGTGTGTTGCTGGACAAGACGTGGAGAGCAAAGTGCTCAATGGCCATTGAGGCCCTTTCGTAGTAAAAGGTTCTGAGGACCAAATGCTGGCGACACAAAGTGATCCGCAGTTAGAGCCCATAGGGAAGCAAGACAGCATAGTGGTTAAGAGCATGAGTGCACCTGGGGCTAGGTTTGGATACCCTGGCATTGTAACTTATGAGCTCTGTGACCTGGGCAATAACCTTGAGTCTCAGTTTTCTCATCTGTAAAGTGGGGATATTAATGGTATTTACTTCATAGGTAACATTCACATAGAACACTGGCACATGAAAACACTCAGTGTTATGAAAGTGTTCACTGTTAAATGGTATATGAAAGCCTGAAAGAGGCTTTTCTGTCACCACCCCCCACTCCTTCCCTCTTAACAATTTCTCTTTTACTAGGCATAACTTTGCCACCTCATTAACTTTTGAGTAGCCATATGGAGGCCAAAAGTAAGTTGGCAAGAATAAAAAGAAGAAGGCTCAAAGCTCACATAAACTTGCCTTTAAAAATAATTGCCAAATAAAAGATGCTCTCAGAGAAGAGAAATTTTACATTACCCAAATTGAGATCTTTTACTCTGTATTCTAAGCCAACTGATCCAGGTTATTTCATAACCTGTTCCAGGAAAATCTAGTTAGGGCCATTTTCATCACTTAATTCCTCTCATCCCCCACTCCTGCTGCCTTCTAGAAGCATTCATTATCTCAAGATAATTTCACTGATTATTGAGGCATTATTATTCTGCTGCTTCTACTGTGACCTCTTCATTTCTGAAATCACTCCTTTGCTTCAAAGATGACACAGTAGTAGGAATACTAATTTTCCCCTACTCTTGTATTAACCAGGTCCTGCAGCCCCAGTATTTGAAAAACCAGCATGTATAATATCATTAGTAGAAAGTAGCATTTAGTAGCAGTCATTGCAACACTTATTTTGCTGATAACACTTAACACTTTCTTATCACTGTTTTCTGTTACTCTCACTCTCAAAGCATTTTCTATCTACTTGATGTAGATTATACATGCATGAATTTTTTCTTATAGTAAGGGTTATGGAATATGGTATTACACACTTTTCTTTTTTTTAGAAATGGGGTCTTGATATGTTGCCCCCTCCAGGGCGGCCTTGAACTGCTGGGCTCAAACAATCCTCTGGCCTCAGCCTCCTGAGCAGCTGGGACTACAGGCACCCAGCTATACACTCCGTATATTTGGTATTATTTGTTGGTGGATGGAGACCCAGGTAGCACTAATGAATTGCCTAGGCTGGTACTGTGAATTCATTCTGGAACCTTGAATCCAGAATCTAGATTTCGACCCTTTAGAAGTCCCAAGTTTATGCATTCTTGAGCTTATGGTAGAACTATATGCCTTAGCCCTTTCAACCAACATTTAGTACCACTGGGTCTTTTTTTTTTTTTTTTTTTTGAGACAGAGTCTCACTCTGTTGCCCAGGCTAGAGTGAGTGCCGTGGCGTCAGCCTAGCTCACAGCAACCTCAAACTCCTGAGCTCGAGCGATCCTCCTGTCTCAGCCTCCCGAGTAGCTGGGACTACAGGCATGCACCACCATGCCCGGCTAATTTTTTCTCTATATATTTTTAGCTGTCCATATAATTTCTTTCTATTTTTTTAGTAGAGATGGGGTCTCGCTCTTGCTCAGGCTGGTCTCGAACTCCTGAGCTCAAACGATCCGCCCACCTCGGCCTCCCAGAGTGCTAGGATTACAGGCGTGAGCCACTGCGCCCGGCCTACCACTGGGTCTTGATATAGGCACTGTAGTATCTCTGTTTGCTTAGTCTGCTTAATTCTACTCCATCCTAAACAACTTTATTTTGATCTGTTCTGTCACTTTCCCCTCCCTGCAAAGTTTCCCTTCATGCTTTAATTTTTTCCCTTATTACTACACTGGAAACTGATTCCATCTTCAAGCACTCTAACTATTGTTATCTTCAAGGTCACTGCTGAACTCCTTGCCAGACCTCAATGAGGCCCTTTCTCAGTTCTTATCTTAATTGATTTTGTATCGTCTGAGAGGACAGAGCATGGCCACCTCTTTACAATTCTTTTCTCCCTATGTTTGGCTTTGCTCGACTATTCTGATCTTTACCCTGTGACTGTGCTTCCTAGGACTCCTTTTTGTTGGTAAAGATTTATTGAGCACTTAACTATGGGATAGAAATTATGCTAAACACTTTACATGAATAACTTAAGGGATCAGCCTTTCTATCTTTCAAGAATCATCTTTCTCTAATTTATCTTTGGAGAGATGGGTACGTATCATATTCTGCTAGTGAGTTAGTCTGCCCTGCGGCCTACTTCACCTTTGTCACCAGCACCTAAAGTTTGTTAAATCCAAGTACAGATAGTTCCCACTTTGGTGAGTTCCAAAATTTATAAATTAGTTATTTGGAGATTTTTTTTTTTTTTTGACTTTAGGAGGGAAAATGTGGAAAATGGTAGCCAGGTCTTTAAAATAGCACACAAAAGATAATTTCACCCACAACAACATTGATTCATGGTATTGTAGATCCCCAACAGTTTTTCTGAAATCTCATTTACAAAGATCTGAGGGATGTGTGGATGAGTACGCGGAGTTTTTACATGTTAAGATGTTCTTCGTTGTGTCTTCTCTTCATTGCATTCTGCTAGAGGCAAAGAAAAGAAAAATCTCATGTTCCGAGGAAAAGATCCTTTCTTTACAGGGAACTATGTAATGAAAACTACACGAAAGGCTTGAGTGTCCCCAGTCTTGGGTCAGTACCCAGAAAAGGAGCGCATACCAGAAAGGCTTGAGAGGTCTGACGCGCAGTCTGCTGGAGAAAATCCCACATTTAGGTTTTAGAGACCCTCCATTTCCCCCCCAATCCTTCCTTGTTATTCTTTGCTACCTCAGTTGCCTGTCCTCTTTGGCAATGCTTCCAATATTCCCCAGACCTGGGATAAGTGTCCGCTCCTTTGGAACAGGAGAAGAAATTGCTCTGTCATAGAAATGGTGCGTGATGTGAGAGAACCAGGTTTCCACATCAGTCGTCTTCTCTCCTTGCAGCTTCTCCACCCCCTCGTTCCTTACAAAGGGATGATTCTTGCTTCTCAGTGTCTCCGGCATCAGGCGTTCAGTGTAGGAGAGCAGCTGGGGCGACACTGCTAACATGAGCAGAGGTGGCTTGCTTCTGTTCAGGATTCTACGGACTCCAGGTCTCCCCTCGTTGCTATGTACTGTATGTCCTTCATCCGTACCATTGCACAAAGTCACATAAAGGCCCATCTTATTTGATGTGCTGTGCCCTTTTACAAATGTTCCCCAAACCCAAAAGCTCTCCCTTCCTGTGTTGTGACTTAGCCCAGACACCAGCCCCAGGCTTTCTCTCCCCTTAACTTTCCTTTCACTCTGAGCTAACATTCTGTCTCCTTTCATACTGGGAACCATCTCAATTCTCCTTTCTCTTAAATGATCAGAAAACAACCCCAAATTTTGCCTGGTTGATAATTTGTCTTTTAACCTCTTTGTCATCTGCTGCTTAAGGCTGGAAGCTATTTGGTCTCGATGATAGTCTCTCCGCTTTGCTACAACACCTTGTACCGAGAATTCTCCATCCATTAAATCATAACCCCCTCTGGGTGAACTTGTTCAAAGAATAAAACAAATGTTTTATCTGGATATAGACTTGTAATTTCTTAGCCAGTAGAAGATATAAAGGGCATTTTTAGTCATGTTTATAGTCCTTGTTTATTAACCTTAAAAAATTAATTTGGGTATTGTATTTCATTTAGTCCTCTGTCCCCTTTAAAAATAGCAACAAATAACACTGGAAGACAGCTTTTCTTGGGTTTGTTTATTGGATTATCTTTAATAGCTCCATTTTTATATTTATCGCTAAAGCCCAAACACAGTCAAATCATCATTAATTAAAATGCACAAGGCACCCGCCGTAGCATAAATAAATCAGAAAGGAGAGGCCAGCCTCATCCGAGTGTCTCGCGAGGCGGGTTAGCCTCAAGGAAAGGCATGCTCTCTATCTCGAAAATCAGAAAAGAGCTTTTTGCACCTGGTTAACAGCAAGGAAATGTGAAGCCACTGATTTTCCAAGAGAAAGGTCTTTTTCAGGCCCCTCTGAGGGCTGACTTCATGACAAAATGAAAGATAATCCTCTGCCATCTGTCACTGAAACCCAGTCTCCATTCCGCATTCAAGCCTTGGAGCAGAGAGAAAGTCAAGGAAATTGAGAGATAAATGTGCCAGGAGCTGTCTCACAAGCTGATTTCTCATCTGTCTTCATCAGAAGGATTTTAAGATTGGGCCATTTAATAGACCTCTCACCGACAGCTGATGGGAAGATTAGTGGTCAAGCGTTGGAGATATTTGGAAAAGGAATGTGTTCTGTTGTGGGGATCGATGGAAAATGAACGGGAGAGAACTCCAGGTCCTAAAATGGGAACTGATTAAGCTAAAAGCCCAAGAAATCTTTGCTGCTGGGGAGGGAGAGCAATGGATTCTGTGGCTGTTTGGAGGCAGCAATCAGCGTCTGTCCAGGAAGACGCAGGTGGTCCTCTTCAGAGAAAGGTGCAGTAGCCAAGGTGGTTCTGAAGAAAGACAACTGTAAGAGTCTCGCACATTTTAGGGGCTCTGCTCTGTCTGAGGAGAAAGAACAATTGTCGGTGAAGCAAACTGTGTGAGGAAGCTGTGGCCTTTCTGAAGAAACAGGGTATTCAAAACATGCTTCTTCTGGCCCTATTAATCATTTACCAGAGGTTCATTTGATGGGTGTGTTTTTCTAGCTTCAGTGACTCTCAACGAAGGCCCTCCTCCCCCCACAGAATTTCAGTCGAGAAGTGGGGGCTGCAGAGAATTTTGCTATTTTCAATCCACAGACGACTTCCAAGGTAGATGAAACCGTGGATTCCACTCCTGTGCGGGCACCACTCTGTCCTTCGCTCACCCTCTCCGTTGGAGCTCACCTCAGATGGGACACATGAATCTTAACTCAGAACTGACCCACAATTAAGCTTGAAGCAAAATGAAAGACTTAGCATGGGGACAGTTTAAGCCAAGTCATCGGTGGCCAGGAAGAATGCCTGTGGTGACACACAAGGTGGTCGGCCAGTCAGTGCCCACACCAGTTGGGGAGGGCTTCACAGAGCCAGTGCACTGGCTACACCCGCTGAGTTCTCAAGTAGTTCTATTTAGGAGGAAGTGAAGGTCCAAATAAAAGCCCTTCTCTTCTGGAATCCCAACATGTTAAAGCTGGAAAAAGCCTGAATACTATCTAAAGCAGAGCCTTTGTTTTACAGGTGAGGACAAACGAGGATCCCAGAGGTGAAGTGACTTGTCCACAGCAGACCCAGATGCAGCCGGTGATTTTCTCCAGGCCTATTCCCCTGCTGCCTGGTCTGAGGAACCATTGCTTCTCTTTTCAATTCATTTTTAAAAAATTTTATTTTTTTAATTGACAAATAATTATATATATTTATGAGGTACAATGTGATGTTTTGATGTATGTATACACTATGGAATGATGAAATCAAGCAAATTAACAAGGAGCCATTTATTTTCTAATCGTCATGAAGAGAGGGACAGTTAGGATTCTCTACTCTGTTCATGTAACTCTGTGTAAGTCATTTATAAGAAGTAAGGAAAGAGGACTAAAACCCTTAACTAAAAATGAAGTAAAAATTATAGATTTCTAACAGATATATCTTGGTTGTTGACTGAAATGTTTTTTTTTTTTTCTTTTTAAATAAAATCCTCTATTATTTCTAGAGCATGGCCTGCCAGGGTACATAAACCTCCAGAAAGGTCTTGGCGCTCCCTCCCGCCCAGGGAATCACATTCTTCTCGTCCTCATTCCCATAGTTCTGGTAATATTATCTTTGAATGCCAGGGGCATGCAAATTTGTTTTTGAAATTCCTATACTCACTTAGCAAAACTAAAATTTAAATACCGCATCAATCTTATTTCCACATAGAAAAAAGGCAAGTCTGAATTATAGAATATTTTGAAGGAAATTAAGTTGACTTAATGGCAACAAATGTATTTACTAGATTAAAAATGCCAGGCACAGTGGCTCATGCCTACAATCTTAGCAATTCGGGAGGCCAAGGTGAGAAGATCATTTCAGGCGAGGGGTTTGAGACCAGCCGAGGCAACATAGTGTAAGATTGTGACTCCACCAAAAAAATTGAAGAATTAGCTGGGCCTGGTGGCATGTGCCTGTAGTCCCAGCTACTTGAGAGGCTGAGGCAAGAGGATCACTTGAGCCCAAGAGTTTGAGGTTGTAGTGAGCTATGATGTCCTCGAGCCCAGGCAACAAAGCAAGACCATTTCTTAAAAAAAAAAAAAAAAGTTGTTGGGGGTGAGGGGACTGGATAAGAATGAGCTGTAATCAGCTTAAGAATTATTTTAATTTTTCCAAAGGAATTGGTAGTTTGTCTGCAACTAGGCACAGTCTGAAATCTTTGCCACGCCATTGTCATGCTAAGCAAATACAAACTATTCTCACCTCCACCAACTCTGGACTTAGACTTTAGAAGAATAACAGAGCTCTCAAGAAATGTCTTCATTTTAATAATATGAATTTATTAAAGCATTTGAAGCTTAAAAGGTATATCGAACAATCACTTGCTAAATGCATCAAACCCTTGGGAGCTCTAATTAACAGATGTGGTGATCTGGATGCGTGAAGCTTTCCATTTGTTGTCACTTCCAAAATTCTTGTCAAAGTTGTCATCATCCAGCAGGCCTGACTCATTTTTAGCTTATCTGAGCAGGCTGTTCTGATCTGTCAGTTATAATTGTTCTTGTCATTTCTCTAGTCATTTTGGTGAAGGTTCCCTTGGCTGCACAGCCCACCAAACCTCCTCCCCTGGTTGGGTTATCCCACCTGACACAACTGGATTAGGTATTTCATTGAGATGTCCAGTCGTGAACTCTCCCACTTCATTCTGGGGGTGGCCACTCATCAAATGGCCACTGCTCTGTGCCAGGCCAGACAGGTGTCATGAAGCCTTTTCCTCCTTTTAAGAATATTATATGAACAGATGAGCTTTCTTCTAGATTATTTTTTCCCATATATTGATAAACTTTTCATGATTAAAATAACCAATAATTCATTGGTGGACAATGCAGGATGTTTTGCTAATTTCATTAGCTAGTATCCCAAATTTGGACTGCATAGTTGCTATCTCTTGCTTTAAAGTAAATAGGTTCTGCCTGTTTAACATCAAAGAGCTTGACACATGGAAAGAACTTGCTGTGTTTTGTTTTTGTTGTTGCTGATTTTTCTTTTTCTTTTAAATTGTTAAAAAAAAATACGATGTCATCAGAGGGAATAGGCCAGTGTAAAAAAAAATAATAACGTTGTCAAATAATGAGTTTTCCTTACAAGTAGCACTATAGGCTGAAAAAATACTTATACTGGTTTTTGAAGGAGATCAATTTCTGATGTAAAGAAAAATAAACATTGCAATGAGCCAGGCACTGTGAAACATGCTGAGGAATACAAAGATGAATACATTGCAGTCAGTCTTTGATCCCAGGAGTGTTAAATACACATAATTCTGTTTCCTTAAAGCTAGATGATGTTATAAACTTGCATGATCCGCAGCCTACATTAGTGAGCTGGGCCATGAGGCAGTAACACAGAGAAACCTCATCCATTACTCATGCCATGCTGTGGTATGGTCAGGTAGCTATCCTCCGTCAGGTAACTATGCCACTGGAAAATGTGATCCCAAAGGCACCGTAGCAGGGAAATGACAGAAGGAGGCCCAAGCAGGATGTTTTTAAGGGCCAAACTTAGAAGTGGCTTACGGCTTATGTTCATTCTACCCACAGTTTGTTGGTGGGACTCTGACACACAGCTAACTGCAAGGAAATCTGGAAAAATGTTATTATACCAAGAGGAAACCTCAGAGGTAAGGGGGGATTCTGGCTAACCCACCTAACAGGATTCTTGCTGAAGGCAAGGTAGAGTGATCAGATATCACCTGGGGGATGGCAGGAGACGAGGAATTTGGTCAGAGATTGAGGGTGCTCAGATATCAGGGATGGGGGATTATAGTTAAACTATCTTAGCAGGATTCCTGCTAAAACTTGGCCCTTGAGGACAAGCCCAAGGATGGGCTTTGTTGAAAAAGAGCTCAAGAGGAGAGTTTGGTCAAGGAGAAAATCTTTGTTGGTAGTGGGCACTTAGCATAGTTTCTGCTGCCAGAAATCAGCAGAAAATCATTTTTCTCTGAACCTTTCAAAGTAGATATCAACATTGAAAATGAATGCCAATATTCCCAACAATCATAAAAAACTGAATGTTTTTCATTATGGTACTTCTCAAAGAGAGCTATTTGTTTCTTCATTGAATCTGTCATATCATGGAAATAGTACATGCTGATATAGTTTCTATCTGTGGCTGAAGTCTTCATAACTAATATTTATGTAGAAACACACTTGGATTATAGTCAACATAATTAGCCTTTCTGCATCACATTTTAACAGTTAAAAGCAAGACTCCTTGGTCACATTTTCTAGTCCTTGTAATATCCTTTATGAAGTTGGTTCAGTTGTGTCTCCCAAACAAATATGTTCAAGTTAGGTTGGAAATGGGGTCTTTGCAGATGTACTCAAATTAAGATGAAGTCATACTGGATTAGGGTGGACTCTAAATCCAATGACTGTTGTCCCAATAAGTGAAAGAAGTAGAAGATTTGGATACAGAGACACCCAGGAAGAAGATCATGAAGATGGAAACAGAGATTGAAGAGACACAGCTACAAGCCAAGGAACTCCAAAGGTTGCGTACAGCCACCAGAAGGTAGGAGAGATGCATGGAATGGCTTCTCTCTGAAAGTCTCCAGAAAGAACTAACCCTGCTGACACCTTGATTTCAGACTTCCAGGCTCCAGAAGTGTGAAAGAACAGATTTCAGTTGTTTTAAGGGACCAAGTTTATGGCAATTTGTTACAGTAGTCTTAGGAAACTTGTACATCACTTACAAAGAATCTGGTCTTTTAGAGATGCCATCTTTAGGCCCCTACCTCGTACAAGGCCCTATTAAGCATTAGTGGTACAAAGACGGTGCAAGGAGCTTACAAACTAGTGGAGGTGAAAGACACGTAAACAGATGTATTTGAATTCAACGGTGGGAAAACTTTCTTGTCCTTTAGAATTCCCAACCTCAAAAAAGAACATGAACAATGTCAAAGATTATGTTTACATTATGACTTCTTATTCTTCCACAAATAGTCAAAATAGCCACTTCAATTTAATAAATATCTATTACTTAACTGTAATCTTATGAGATATTAAGTATGTTACTAATATGATACAAACTATGTACAGAAAATATTCTATTGTTTATCCTGAAGTCTTAAGAGAAAGATCATTGATGTTTTAGTGTTTGTTAAGACCTTTATGTTTTTAGAATGTTGCTAAAAGCTAAAAAGTGTATAACAGTCAATCATTCTTGGAGATCATTTCATATTAGGAAAAAAAGGGCAAATAAAAAACAATTCCTCATGATGCAGGTTGGTTTTTGATACCAAACTAAACAGTTGTTTTGTGTTTGAGATGGGATGTCTAACTTGGAATACTATCGTCTTAGTCTATTTGGGTTGTTGTAACAAAATCCCATAAACTGAGTAGCTTATTAACAACAGAAATTTATTTCTCACAGTTCTGGAGGCTGAGAAGTCCAATATCCAGGCCTCAGCAGATTTAGGGTCTGGAGAGAGCCATCTTCTCACTGTAAACTTACATGGTAGAAGAGGCAAGGCCGCTCTCTGGAACCCCTTTTATAAGGGAGCTAATACCATTCATGAGGACTCTGCCCTCATGACCTAATCACCTCCTAAAGGCTCCACCTTCTAACGCCATCACATTGGCAATTAGGTTTCAATGTATGAATTCTGGGGGGGGGGGGGCACCAACATTCAGAACATAGCAATACCTAATTAGAAATCATTCATGAGGAACTGAACTATCAGCCAACCCTTGTGTATATGCTGGGAAATAAGGTTAAATAATAGTGCTGATAACTAACTGACTGCTTCTGGAATTGTCTTTTTTTGTTATGTCTGCTAAATGTGAGGCTAGGTGTGGTGGTTCATGCCTGTAATCCTAGCATGTTGGGAGGCCAAGGCAGGAGGATAGCTTGAGGCCAGGAGTTCAAGACCAGCCTGAGGAAGACTGAGACCCCCATCTCTACCAAAAATACAAAAATTAGCCACGCACGGTGGCACATTCCTGTAGTCCCAGTTACTTGGTAGGCAGAGGCAGGAGGATTATGTGAGCCCAGGAGTTCAAGATTGCAGTGAGCTCTGATGACACCACTGCACTCTAGCCTGGGTGATAGACCAAGACTCTGTCTCAATACATACGTACATACATAAATAAATAAATAAAAATGTGATACCAGGTCATTGTCAGCTCATTGCAGAAAAACCACTATGATATTATAGTGGGGTCCTGACTCCATGACTGTGTAATTCATGGCTTTTTAAGGGTTTATAACTGATCTAACTTTGCTAAGGAGATGATTAACTGTTGGTTTCAATTCGTGGGAGTCTCATAATGAACTAAATAAAATGAACTCAATAAATCTCATTGGCTCAATTTGGGTAGTACAGGTAGAAAATGCCACATTAAATTTGTCGTGTTCAAATATTTAGGTACTGTCATGCATTTCCCTCAGAGAGAAAAGATAAAGAGGAATTTTTAACAAATTGGCCCTGGTTTGGCACATAAAGTCAAATCTAGTTTAATTCCTTTCACGGATGTGTGGGGAGTCGGCTATATATCATTTACAACAGCTTTTACACTGAAGTTCACTGTAGCCCATGTAACTAACATACACTGTGGTGGTGCTATAAACCCCAATGACAAGATGGTCTAGCACATAGGAAATACTCAGGTCGAAAGGCACCAAGAAGGGAAAACTGGAGGACACTGGTATTTGCCACTGGTCCTTGTTTTGATGCGGTCTCGGGGACAAGTACCAAATTTTTGGTAACAGAATCTGGCATCCCTGGGTGGGCCCTGTAGGCACCCCAGTGGAATGGCGCCCCACAACTGCTGGAAGAGGCAGGGAGCAGCCCCGGGCCAAAGTTGTGAGTCTTCACTGGTAGGAGCAACTTCTTTTCGAGGTCAGAGAGCAAGGGATGGCCCCAGCAGCTGCTGGAGCCTGTTCTATTATAGCTCCGGGGAATTCCCATCTCCGTCTTCTCAAAGTAGATGCAGCTCCCACCACATGAACTGAGTTGAGGAGAAGGAAATGGAACTAGAAACATCAGGACAGCCTCGGTCATTTGTTTGGTAAGTTCCCTGGAGTGCATGCCGAGACCCCGATTCCACCCATATGGCGGGTTTTCAGAACTTCAAGTTGGTTTTGTTTGTTTTGAGGCACCTTTTGGGGGTGGAAATCATGAGTTTGAGTGGAACTAGGGAAATTGTTCTGAATTTGGAGCTCATTTGTGGTTCCCAGGGAACAGGGGAATTAGGCCAACAATTTGGGGAGGGTTTTGAGCCATCCATTTGGGGTGGCCTTTGTCCCCTTTGGATTCCCATTTGTTTGATAGGCCCCAGTATTTTTGTGTTGAGGATCCCCTGTATTGTCTGTTTGTTACTTGTGAGTTTTGTTGCAACGTAAGGAAGAACATATAGCTACAAATCTATGTGTAAAGAGAATGGTGTTATTATAATTCAGTGTATGTATTGGAGTGTGAGAAGAAGTGGCTGTTACATGAAAATTCCCATTTGATTGACAGGACATGGAATTTCAGATTGTTTGTATTGGGAATTCCCTATATTCTTTGTGTTTGATTATTGGTGAGTTTTTGTATTGTGGTACCACATGTATGGAGTGTGAGGAAAGGTGGTGGTTGATGGTCTTTGGGTTTATTCTGAGCTGTTGGTTCTTTTCCCAGGAATTTGTTGTTTGGATCCTAATTTTGATTTGGAGGTGCATTCTAAAGGGTCTTCTCCATTGCCTCTTAAATCCTTTAAAAATAAAGACAAGGAGAACGACCTCCTTTGGGCACTCCAGTTGGTTTATGGTGCCTCTACTTGCAGGTGTTTGTATAGGGTTCAAAGGCATGCCAGGTTTTCTAGGATGGCAAAAACTTGTCCTTGTGCACAAGCTTTTATTAAAGGGCAAATTATATCAAGGAAAATTCACAGCTCAAATGCTTGCCCTGCCACTACAGAATTAAAATGCTGAGTCTCAAGCTCTATGTTTGAGATAAACTCATTGTTTATGGTATACAAAATGATCTGTGTTTGTAAGATTTTTGATAAATGAGGTCCTCTCACCCCCACTGGAACTCCACGGCTGGCCAGACTGAGATGCTAGGTGGGTCCACAGCCCAGGAGTGGACCTGGCAGGAGGGAGGAGCGGTGCACATGGCCTGCCACCAAGCATTGCACAGCAAGGGGAAAGGAACACCTGCCACTGCCGCCATCTTGGCACCACGTGAGGAGCCAGGAAAGGCACCTCGTGAACTAACTCTTCAGTCCAACATCCACTAAGTTATGACTCAGGGTTTGGAATGGTCTCTCCCAGCAGCAAACACAATTGGGGCCAGAGGGAGCCCATAGCCAGGGCAGGCAATGTGTGGCAGTATCCGTCAGGGGGGTTTGCATGTGCAAGAACAGCTAAAGGGTCTTTGGAGACAGTCAAAAGGAATGGGCAAAAAAGCTGCCCCAGACTGACTTTGAAAGGACCTTGACAGGAACATTACCCAGAATTGTAAGGACTCTGGGTGTCATGAATCCTCCAGGAAAGCAAATAGTTTTTTTGTTTTAAGTCCAGTATCAGACGGTGAAGGAGGGGGCCTGAAGCCCCCTGCCTCCAAAAATCCCCACTGGAGCCCTGGGAAAAATTGACAGTGGGGATTTGATTGGCACTAGCCACATGGACCAACACGGTCCAGGGGGGTCCCTTCCCCTGGCCACCATCCTGATCCCTGACACCAGCTGTGCCTGGTGCTCTGTGAGCCAGGCCAGGGGTGGCCGGGAGGGGCCAGGTTGCAGTGAGACAAGCTGTCATTAAGAAACTCATCACAGCAGGCCCAGGAGGCAAACCTAGGTGAGCAGCAGGAGCACCGGGGGTTGTTTCAGAAGCGGCAGAAGCTCACTTCTGGGGTGGCGGGGGGACGCCTCCAAGCTCCTGCTGGATGAATACCAGGGCCTGGTGAAGTATACAGGAGACTGCCATTGCGCTTTGCAGTTCAGGCCTCAGCAAGCCTGCACATCGGTCAGTCCAGGGAAAGAGGCTGAGCAGACAGAGAATGGCATGCTGGTGATGGACGCTGTGGACAGACAGCCATAGAGACGGCTCAGCAGCTCTTCCTCCCACAGCAAGGATGTCAGCAGGACATTGTCAACAGGACCCAGGAGCACACTCTGCAGAGCCCTGGACATTTCACAAGAGTGATAACGACCCTCCTTGGTAGCAGAGGTAACCCAACAAGTAAGCAAAGCCCTACACCTAGAATAGAAATTACATACATCCTGCAATCAATAACAGAAACCCATCTAAACTGAGATAGGGTGTTGCCGCTTGCCCTCCTCTGGATAAGGGTAGCCTTTTAGAAGCAGGCTTAAGTTAAGCCCCTAAAAAAAAAAAAAAAAAAGTTTATGAGAGACCCTTCCTAGCACCCTGAAGTAAATATGGTAATATAACCATAAGTAAAAGAGAATAAAGTAAAACAATATGTCAAATGAATGGGTCAGGTGCACATGAATTTGCCTCTTTCAGGGCCCGGCCCCAGTTGGAAGCAGAGAAGTGGAAGGGACCCTGTGAAGTGCGTCTAACAACTCACACCTCTTTAAAATTGTTAGAAGTGAAACCTTGAATTCATCATACTAAAGTAAAGAGGTGTAGCCCCCAGTGGAGGGGCCAGACTTAGGCGATCTAAAGTATCTGCTTGAGAAAAAGGGGGAAAAAATGAAAATGTTGATATTTTCACTAATTGTTTTTGCTTCTGTCTATAGGATAGAGAGACAACTCCTCAGTGAGGATTTCCCAGGGCTATTGCCTCTTCTGTTGACTTGTCTTGCTGCTGGGTGTGTTTTCCTAAACCTTGTTTGGTACGAGTATTTCTGTACATGATTTCTGAATTTGCAGAAGCTTGTCTCTTGGATGACTGACAGGGTACAACTAATAGCTCCACACTCAGAGGTCTCATGTTTCTTTTCTAACCCAGCCCTGTATCAGACATTGTGTGCAAGGTGACAGTCCATTTCACCTTGTCAGTCCTCATGGTTGTAGTTATTGCTTATGGCCTTTTTCACCTGATAATCTGTACCTTCTAAAACATTGTCCCAGTTCAGCAGGAAGTAGCTCAATGACTATGTCACCCCTCCTCCCATAGATAAGGAAGGGAAAATTGACAACGGAGAATATGTAACACAGAGAATGGCTGAAAAGGGTAAAAATGTTTTTCATCTCTTCAAAACCCCTTCACTGTTTTTGAAAACTAAAACCTATATCCCTGCTGCAGGCTAGTGGTCAGGACAGGCAGGAGAGTGTCATTTGTTCTTTGTGCCACAGGAGGTGGCTCAGGGGAATTGCCTGTGCAGAGGCCACATGATTGTCTTAGCCAAAGATGGGATTAATCAAAACCTTTGAAAGCTCTGTACTTCTGCTCAGAGGCAGGATGCTGGTACTTTGAGATGGGAGTCAGCCACCCTCCTCATTTGCTGGCAAATTAATAAACTTCTCTTTCCTTCTCAAAAAAAAAAAAAAAAAAATCCTGTAATTAAGGCAATAGGCTACTATCTGCAGGTAGCCATGTCAGCTGCCCAGTGGCTCATCCCTGCCTCCCCTCAGCAGGTCCCCAATGTCATTACATTTCTCATCTCAAGGAGAACTCTACGTTCAGCCTAGTCTGTCTGCACTTGTTGCCACGTGAAACACTTCCTGAAATCTGCTCCTCATGAATCCTTCTAAACAACTTGCAGAGCTCTGTATCTCCCCTAGACCCCCTAACTCCACCCACCTTGGGCTGCAGCTGATGACCTGGTCTTGCAACACAGGCAATCTCATTTAGGTAAGTATTAATTAGAGGAGTTTCATTTCCAGAGTTCATCTCAGTAGTGATACCCCTTTCCCTTCCATGGGAGAGAGATGAACCATCCTGTTTACTCAATAATCAGTGAGAGATTGGCTTTGACGTCTGTTCCACTCCTTTTCAGCTAAGATCTTTCTTAACTTGACTGAGATAGCTTGTGCCAGAGAGGGCAGAGTGAAGGTGAGATGGTCAAGAAAGTAGGCAAACAGTTTTGAGCATCAGCATCTACTCTGTGCTAAATACTGCACTCAGCTCTTTGGATGTTATTTCACCTAATTGGGACAAAAACACTATAAAATTGTCTTGTTAGGCTCACTTTCCTACTGAAGAGGCATTAAATAACTTGCCCTAAACTACATAGCTTTTAGAACTGAAGCAAAGACTTGAGCCCAGGAATATCTAATTTCAAGGTCCTTAATTTTTTCCTACTACATTTCTCTTGGAGACAGTTACTCAGTGATGCCCAGCCTCCTCAGTTAAGGAGGTCACCTCTGACTCATTACATTCTTGGTGCCCTTCCCATGTTTCTGGGAAGCTTATGGGGAACACTTCTTCACATGTTTCTGTTCCATATCTCTTGGGACCAAAAAACTATTCCGAACTAACACTTCTTCACATGTTTCTGTTCCATATCTCTTGGGACCAAAAAACTATTCCGATAATTCTTCTGTATTTCTCAGTGCATGCTCATGTGGTCCTGGACTGCATTTAGAGAAATGAAGCCAAGACTTTGGTGATAACTAAATATTTATATCTATCTGTTGATTATGTACTTACATTTAATTAAGTGGGTGCCTACTGTTCTAAAAATGCTTTTGCACAAGATCCTGAAGTTGTGCCAGGGAAACTTGACAATGGATATGCTGGGAAATGTCTTATTTCCGTGTGCTGTATTCTTGCTCAACTTTTCTAGACCACTCACATAATGCAGCAGAAAAATGATTCTTTATTCCCGCTGCCTTTCCTTAACCCTTTTCCAAAGTGGGGAAGTGTGACTATAGCTTTAAATAGCTTTCCTTAAGGATGGTAAATAAAAGCGTTATCAATGAATAAGTAGGTAAGATCAGTGAAGTCCCCGTTTGAGTTTGAGTTTTATCATTGAGTTTCACCAAACTCCAAAGAACAACATGATTACTCTTCAGAAGGATTTTCCAGGTAAAATGTCTAAGCTATGTGTTCAGGAACCATAAGATTAAAATTGAAATGGATTTGCTCCTGTGTCAGCATTTTACAAAATATTCTAATGTGGTCCCATGTATAGAAAACAATAAACACAAGAGTTCTAATGAGACCACGTATAGATACTAATGAAATGAGGCTAATACATAGATATCGAAAACCGTATTTAGAACAGTTCACATAAGTGAGCCATTGCACTGTCAAAGCTCACCCCTCTTTTTATTGTGTGGGCCTAGTTTGTGGGAGAGGAGATACATGTTCTAAAGCAGTGTTTCCCAAATCTGGCTGATTAACAGAATCACTTAGGAGAGAGCTGTCAAAAACACAGATTCTCCCCCATGTTCTGATTCAGTGGGAATGAACTGAGACCCAAGTGTGTGTTTGTTTTTAACTCTCCAGTTGATTTTGGTGATCCACAGGTTTGTAAATGACCTTGCTAAAAGATTTAGGCTACCTTTGCACTCTTAGATGTGATATAGGCAAATCTCATTAGAAGAGTTTCAAAGATTGATTCTAAGACATCCATCCAGTAATAGCAGGCTGGGATACAGGTTCAGGGAGAAAGTATACACCCGAAGAGGAATCCCTTAGTAATAAAGTGCTGTTGTCCTAAATAGACTCAGACCAAATTTCAACTTCTCCACTATTTTAGCCTTGAAAATAACAGTGCAGAGATGGTTTGGTTTCTCTCTATCACATAGAACAGTGTACCTTGATAATTCAGCCAGGGCTATGATAAGATATTTGGACTTAAACATGGTTGAGAAAAGCACTATGTAAGATGACACAGTTTCTTGGCTTACAAATACATGCATCATGCAAAGCATGACATCTTGAGACCCTGGTATGCATTTGAGAGGTGTAGGAGAGGGATTATCAGCAAAGACCAAACTACAATGGCAAGGCAAGATTATTTTTAAAAGGACTAACTGGAGAACTGTTCTTATGACTCATCAATTCATCTCCTCCTTCAGTCTGTGGAACTATTGTTGCTGCCTCTAACAAGTGGAATAAATGTATTACACTTTTTGTGATATTGTCTTAGAGATCAAGGCAGATTTGATATTCCTGGCTTGTGTAACACCTATTTCCCTCTTAAAGTACTCAAGTGTCTTCACAGGAAGTCCATTTAGATCCTGGGTCTTCTCTGAGTTATGGAGCTCTTTGAAAATTCAACAAAGAGGCTATGGTGGCTCACACCTATATAATCCCAGCTCTTTGGGAGGCGGAGGTGGGAGGATCACTTGAGGCCAGGAGTTTAAGATCAGCCTGGGCAACATAGCAACACCCTATCTTTACAAAAACTTTAAAAAATTTGGCTGGGCATGGTGGCTCACACCTGTAATCCTAGCACTCTGGGAGGCTGAGATGGGAGGATTGCTTGAGGTCAGGAGTTTGAGACCAGCCTGAGCAAGAGCAGATCCTGGCTCTACTAAAAATAGAAAATTTAGCCAGGTGTGGTGGCTCAGGCCTGTAGTCCCAGTTGCTCTGGAGGCTGAAGCAGGAGGATCGCTTGAGCCCAGGAATTTGAGGTTGCTGTGAGCTAGGCTGATGCCACAGCACTCTAGCCCTGGGCAACAGAGTGAGAGTCTGTCTAAAAAAAAAAAAAAAAAAAAAAATTAGTTGGGCATGGTGGCATGTGCCTGTAGTTTAAGCTACTTTGGAGGCTGAGGCAGGAGGATCCCTTGAGCCCGGGAGTTCAAGGTTGCAGTGAGCTATATGATATTGCCACTGCACTCCAGCCTAGGCGAGTGAGACCTTATGGAAGGAAGGAAGGGGGGCGGGGGAAGAAAGGAAAAAAGAAAGAAAGAAAAAAGGAAAGAAAAGAAAATTCTACTAAGAAACACAGACACCAAATTTTGCATGTAACTTTAGGGTCTTATGGACCCAAGCTTGAACTATCAGTCTTGAAGAAAAACTGCTGGTAGACTTTCATTTTCATTCTACCAAATGAATTTCAGTTGATTACAAAATGACTGATTGTTACACTCCATAAATTAGAATCTGGCTTTTTATACATCTGTGAATATAGCCTTTTGCTGAGATTATTACCCTGTTAAAAGTGATGTTAAAACACCTAATCCATATCAAGCCCTCACAATGTGCTTAAGGCTACTAAATGTATCTACATACAATGTAATTTTAATTCTTGAAGTCTGCATAGGAGAAGGCAGATACTCAAAGAGTAAGTAACTTCTGCAGAGTCACACAGGTTTTGCGTCACAAACTTTACAGGCCAGTATCTAACCACCATCTAGTCCATTGCTTTGCCACACTGGAATGAAAAATTTATTCTCCACCTGCAACAATTACAAATGGTGTATGGTGTTTTTACTGGGAGAAGAGCTTCCATTCAAGTAATGATCTATACCTAATAATACCCAACATTCATTCTGAAATTCTCACCACTCATCCTCACATAACTCAAATAAATTTATCTTCTTAGTTCTAGAATCAACAGGGCCAATTTAGTAATTCAGAAGATTATTTTTGTCCATTGTACTAGTTCATGGTCTCCTTGAAAGCTGAAACCACGCATGGCTCACTTACCCTGCTCACACACGGCATGCCTAGGCTGTAGGGAGATGCTCAGTGTCAAATTCAAGAATTTGTTTGCTCCTCTCAGATCTCAATGGCTTCCCAGAAGATGACATAACCTCCCAAAGATGCAAACTTTGAGAATCCTCTTGTAATAACTTTTTAACAAGCTTGTTTCATTTGGTTTCTATTATACTACATAGCATACATCCAGCTCATTTAAAACGCAGCTATTGATTTTTAGCTTTACAAATGCATGCCACTGAACAACTCACTTTACTATAAAGTTTGAAACACTATAATTCAGTGCCAAGTATTATAGTCAAACCAATCTGGGGGCTTCTGTATAAGGGTTGCACATCATTGGGAAGATTTGGTTAGCTGTGACAATTGCCTAGGGTCCTCAAAGACGCCTTTCATAGTCTAGGGCTATGCTATGTTATAGAATAGCCAATAGCCATATATGACTAGTGAGCACTTGAAATGTGGCTAGTCTTAATTGAGATGTGCTCAGGAAATCCAACATAGAAAAGAATACAAACTATCTCAATTTTTATGTTGATTACATGTTGAAATGATGTTTTGGACATACGGAATTAAATAAAATATATTAAAATTAATTTGACTCCTTTTATGTTTTAAAGTGGCCATTAGAAACTTTAAAATTACATATTGACTTGCATTAAGTTTTTATTGGACACCACTGATGTAGGGAATTTAAAGCACTCACTAATGGCACAAGAACTATTAGTAGACAGTGTTTGGAAGAAGTAATTAAAAGCTTTCTATTTTTAATCAATTATCAATTTTATAGACTATTTAATCATTTTCATAACTTTAAGTTCTTAGTTTATCAGTATGAGGGTTAAATGAACAATTTTCTTAGATTCCCTTCTGGTTCCTAGAGTTTAACAGCCATCTTTTTAAAATATCCTCCTCAGTCCAGGAAAATTCTCAGAAAAACTCCTCTAGCTTGTACAAAAAGTAGGGTTTGAGATGTCCTAGTCTGCAATTAGTTAGATATTAGAGCACTTATGATGTTTCCCACCTGGAGAGAGTGGAAATACTTTCTAGCAGTTTCTTAGAGCTTCTTGTGCTGTATGAGACTGTATTTGTGGTTGTTTTATAAAACAACTCACATATACATATGGATCACCTCAAAGCCAAATAGAAATGACCATGTAGTAGTAACTCCTCAGAAAATTTAACAGCAATTATTAAGAAGTACAAATGAAATAAACTGATCATGGTTTTGAAGTGCTGTACCTTTCACATGCTCTCAATGTTTCCTAGGAACAAAGTCACACCATTTCTAGGCTTTGTTTGAACACATTTTACTTTTGTGAAAGCTAAACCAGACCGTGTTTAATTTTATTAGTTTGCTCTTGGCAGGTGTTATATAAAATCAAATAAATTGTGTTTAAGAATCATAGAGTTAAACAAAAAATCATGACTTTAAAATGGAAAATCTTGGATTGGATTTATTCTATTCTTGATAAAGCCATGAAAAGCCTGTTTGAGTAAAACCTTCACCAAAACAGGCTAGGCATGGTGGCTCATGCCTGCAATCCCAGCACTTTGAGAGGCCGAGGTGGGGAGATTGCTTAAGTCCAGCAGTTTAAGATCAGCCTGGGCAACATAGCGAGACCGAGTCTACAAAACAAACAAAAAAACCTTTCATGTTTTAAATATGAGTTTAGAGTTAGCCATCATGAAAGATAGGTTCCAGTAACGGGATCAAAAAAAAGATAAACCTATTCTGTTAATTTTCTCTCCTTTTACTTCATACCCTGAATCTTTAGTAGTATGGTCCTTTTAGTATTTTTTCACTATTGCATTTTTTACTAGTGCAATCCTCTTCTTAGTATTATCAAGTTACATAGTGATTAAATCTGTTTTATACTGAATGGACACCACAGTTCTGTGATAAGTGGGATACTTGCTATATTACCATGGGCACCAATTTATCAAGTAAAAACTGCTGCTCCTTAATCTACTTTAAAAGCCTATCTTTTAATAAAAGACCCAATGCTAAAGGGCCCTGCCTGAATATGAGTGCATCATATTTTGATGCCTGTAGATTGCACTTGCTTCTAATAGGTATCATTGCTTTATTTATCAAACCTCTGAAGTCTCATGTTACATTAATTTTGTCATCTGATATAATCTAGCCACTGATAAAACTGGTTGTGCTGCCCCAAATATGCAAAACAATTGAATTTTCATGCCAAACAAATAAGCTGCAGTATAACTATAATAAAAATTAAAAACGAAACTTGTTTAAACATAGATAATTTTTGGCTGGGCGTGGTGGTTCACGCCTGTACTCCTAGCACTCTGCGAAGCTGAGGCGAGAGGATTGCTTGAGGTCAGGAGTTAACAATCAGCCTGAACAAGAGCGAGACCCTGTCTCTACTAAAAATAGAAAGAAGTTATCCAGGCGTGGTGGTACGCACTTGTAGTCCCAGCTACCTGGGAGGCTGAGGCAGGAAGATCGCTTGAGCCCAGGAGTTTGAGGTTGCTGTGAGCTAGGCTGATGCCACAACACTCTAGCCAGGGCGACAGAGCGAGACTCTGTCTCAAAAATAAAACAAAAAACAAAACAAAAAGAACATAGGTAATTTTAGCAAGCATTTAAATATGACACAAATGCTAAACGCTAATGGATGGGTGGCAGATTAACCATTCTTATTACAAGTTTTTTTTTTTTTTTGAGACAGGGTCTTAATGTGTCACCCAGGTTGGAGTGCCCTGTAACCCTAATTCTTGGGGTCTCAAGGGATCCTACTGCCTCAGCCTCCCAAGTAGCAGGGAAGCATTACAAGTTCTTACTGTAGAATTACTTTTACAATAGCAATTTTAAGTGTAAACCTTAACAGTAGAAGCCAAATATTTTTAGTACGTATTATTTCTATACCTACTATGGGGTAGGGGTAGGGGAGTATTCCTCAGGAAACATGACTCTAGTAAGGAAGTACTTTTCTCATTGGGGTGGACATGGAACCAGAACACCAGGATGCATAAGACAGTTTTCTTTAAAGAAATGTTTGAGGTTCTTTAAGAGTAGATGCAGTACCACACAATAGACAACCTAAATATTTGTTACATGGTATTCTAAGTTGCATGTTTGAACACAGGTTTAGTGATGGGGAGGGACAACAGGGCAGAAGCATGTTATGTAGCAACAACCAGGTAACATTTTTAATTTGCCATGGATTATGCACACAGGATTACTCTGATAAATTACTCAGACTCTAGTATTTAAATTGAGCTCATTAATTAATTTATATTTTTTCTGGCTGATGCATGAATTTTAAAAGGTAAGTGCTTAAGTAAATGCTATTTTGTGAACAGTTCTTGCACTTGACATTTAAGAATTTGTTAGAAAGATTTCCTATTAACTTCTCAGTTGACTGATAACCCCAATTCCCGAACAGCCTTGGTTACGTTATCAGTCATTTGATATATACAATCTGAGGTTCTGTGGTGTCAATAAAAATCATCAGGAAGACATACTCAAAAGATTAACCAACTAGAAAATAATCCCTAACTTCTTTCATTTCGCTGTTAATGACTTAAGTATCATATGTAAAGTATGACTTAGCAACGTCAGTACCCCCACTAAAAGGAAAGTAGCACTTAGCATTACAGACAAAATGGAGTCTCACATTTATGCCACAAAACGATGTTAACTTTTACTTCTAGGACTAGAACAGAAAGGCACACTTGGGGAAACACAAAAAAGGTGCTCTTTGCTTTCATATAAATTAAAACCCAGCATTTGTGCATGGAATTAGCTATAAGCATTAAATGGCACTTTTGTATTCTCTTGCAAGTGTACATTGTTTTTAAAGCAAATCATACAAACACAAGAAACTGCTTTGTGAAACTGCAAGTTTCTTTTCATTAACAGCCTGCTGCCTCACCCACAGAAACTCTACTAGGTAATTTAAGGCTACATAATCTTGTTGCTAATCAACCAACAACCATATCCATCACTCTGCAAAGTTATAAGCTAATGTTTAAAAAAAACACCATAAAAATCTTGCATTGGAACAATTAGACAAGTCAAATGCTTTGTACATATTCAAATGTTTACACTATGTGGAAAAGATCTAATAACCCTTGTAAGTTATGACAGCTATCTGAAATCTAAGTGTTTTTGGAATGGAGGGTAAGGGTCAGGATGAGAGAGGCTTTGCTTCTCAATGTCTTAATTCATTTTTGAACCATGTGAATGTATTACGAACCCCCCAAAATAAAACTAGAACAGTAGTATGCTTAACATCTTGCTATTATTACTGAGTAGACATCTGCCCATTTTTACTTGCTTGCTGGGAACATCATGTAATGCAGACGTCTGCAAAGGAAGCCTTACTGAAAAGAATGGTTCCAATCATTTTAAAGTTTAGTTACAGATCTTTACCTTTTCACTATACAACTTAATGTATAACCAATCTTGTTAGTTCTCAATTTTATTTTCCAAGTTCTTGAAGTCATTTTTATAGGACACTAAAACTAACAATAGTAAATTTTTACTATATGCCAGGCACTGTTTCAAGTGCTGTATCTTCTTCACGCTCCTGAAGTAGTTACCATCCTCATCTAACAGATCCAGCAGCCTGTGGGCCTAAAATAACTTGTCCATGACCTTAACCACTGGGCCCTACTGCTGAAACAAAAGCTTTCTTTTGTAAACTAATCCACATTGTGGGAAGCCTACCTCAGAGGCTAGTTTTGCCTGATTTGGCATACTGAACATTAGATTTGAAAAAAGGAGTAGCCATGTCGTAATAGTTAATTTATGTCATCATAGCCTGTCCTAGCAAAATTTTTGGGGGGTTGTAGAGGTGTAAAGATTGAAGTCTGCTAATGTAATGGGAACATAGTATACTTTTAAAGTGCTTAATATCTCAATATACATTCCAGAGTTAAAGCCCATTCATAGTCTGGACGGAAACATTCAGGCTTGAATCTTCCTAGGTGCCTTACACACTTTCCCTTCTCCCCAATCAATGGATGTTCTTGACAAATTATGTCCAAATCCTTTCTAATGTTTCTTATAAAAGTAGGATCATGGAAACATTTACTACCACAATCTCTTGCTACTATTCAAAGACCTTCAGAGACCCATGGAGCCTGAGGGCCTACCATCTTTCCATCTAAGTTATATTTTTCCACATACCACTGATTTCATTTTAAACTTGAAAAACTGTTTCCTTTCTAAATACCGTAATTTTCAAGTAACTTGTGAAACCTCAATAGCCTTCATATTTAGGGAAATAGTACTCTTATCATAGGGACTTTGACACAAACACATCTCCCCCACTTGGAAGTAGCAGTGCAAACTGTAACAGATAAAGGTAAACTAGGATAAGTATTTCCATCCCAAACTCCATTACTGAGAAGCAGGGGTTTTTTTCAGTTACCCAGTGGGCAAAGTGTGCCCATAACTGTTCATTTCTTTTGTTCCTCATTATCTGGCATGACACCTGGAAAGATCAAGTCCATGGGTCCATCTCTACATTACAATCAAACCCAAAACAAAAATCAAAGTTAACTGTTTTCGTATACAATAGGTCATGCCTACTTTCCTCTTCAGAATTTTTATCATGTCATCTATCAAGGCAAAGTATGGAAAAGGGAGAAAGGAAACTTGAACAATTATGGCCTTTCTCCTGACTCATGGGTTTTAAGATTTTGATCTTTAAGGTGCCTATTCATTCTTCAAAAGTAAACTGCCTATCATGTATCGCACTTGAAAATGCTTCAAACAACTCCTCTCATGGTTCTCACTTGAACAATCAAGTTCAGGGATGGCAAAAAAATCAAAATTACAACATAGCCATGCAAAGTCTAACATTTTCTAATTTTCCCTGTAGGATTCTAACTGTGGCTTAAAAACCCAATGAACAAGTGAAATTTCCCTCTGTACATGGCTTTTATTATTTACATAATACAATATAGCATCAATGCTGAATAGCATGATTATGTGCAATACATAAATATGAACTATCTGTACACATCTGCAGATCTAACTCAGAACTAAAATACATAAAATTGAAAGCAAAACTGAATGCTTTAAGAATCAAAGTAAAAACTAGGACTGAACACTGCAGTAAATCAGTAGTGCCTCGTGTACATACTTAACTATTTACAGATGAAAACAGGCATTACCACAACACTAATCTAACTATACTCATTTATATATAAAAAACACAAGTTTCATACATCACAAAAAACCTTCCATTATAACACAGAAGTGATATTACCAGACAAGCATCAGTGAAGTATACTGCCTTTTCTAGTTGTTATTGTACAATGCTGTAGATAATGCAGCCCATGCAATACACCCAAGAACACTAGAGTCCTACACCCAAGTACAATTAATATGATAAAGCAGCCCTCTGCAAGTGGTGCTGGATACCACTAAGAAGTCTACTGCAGCCATGTTGGTTATGATTTTCCATGCAGAAGGGTACAGTTACATTAAGAACTGAAGTCTTTAAAAAGCTTTAAACATTCTTTCTTGAACCAAAACATTCAAAAAAAGATGCACATGAAAAATTAACTGTTCAGATACCTTTGCAACTTAAAATTCAGATGCATGTTATTCAATAGAGCTGCTGTATGTGAAAACCAAACGTAGTATTAATTTCTTCTTGTAAACAAATTCTAGTGCAGTTCTGTGCTACACATTTTTAGCAATGAGAGTAATGCAGACATCTTCTGGTGCAGGCCAGCACAATAAGCTTCAAAGATTATCTCAAGACCCTGTTGTTGGCTTGATGGTTTTACTTATAACAAGTTGCAATGTTTACCTTTCACAGAATGTCTTATTTGACAGCATTTAGAAGACCAAATTAAACCAGGCTTATATATGGCACCAAATATTTGTTTCACTGGAAGGAAGATAGGTCTGATCCTCTTTATAGCTTTCTTCCTGCTTCCAAAGAACATGTGTAAATTAAGAGGGTGAAGTTTAACTATATATGGTAGAAGTAGACTGCCAGTCCTTTTCTGGTGTACCATTTTTTTAAAAAAATACAGGCACATAACACTAGCCAAAGATTATACCTCGATTACATTCCCAAAAGGCAGATATGCTGCAAACATGCAGAGATTTCTTTTATCTTGTTTGGCACATGGGAACTAAATTTTGTCCCTATTATCTGTGTATTTTACTTCGCTGTGCAGATTTTCATCCAATTTTATTCAGGGGAGGGCATATACATTTTGTAGGGCTGTATCTATCCAATTCTGCCGTAACAAACACCCAAACACCCTAAAATATCAGTTATAAGACAGACAAGTGTAAAGTAAAACTCTGGAGAACATCAAAGGAAAATGGCCATGCATCTGCTCTTTAATGTTTTCCTACGATATATTAAAATAAAAACAAAGTTTCAGTCTCTTCACAAGTAGTAATTTATATTCTCTGGATTTTTTCAGCCACAACAACTGGATTCTCTTTTCTGATTTTTGCTGCAGCTTCTGCTTTGTAATCATATGGACAGTTGTGCTTGTCAGAGTAACGGTGAAGTCCACAAAATAAATTTCCACATCGGCAGTCAAACCCTGTACAAAACAAGAGGAAGCAGTTACTTGGGAAGTTGAGGCAAGCAAAAGGAAAAAAATAGCCTTAGTCACTACAGAAAAGGAACCAGATTGCTTTGCAATGGTGAAAAGACAGCCAACTCTTGATAAGAGTCTATCACTTTAAATTGTGAAAGAGCTTTTAACCTCCCTTGACATGGTTAAGAGATTCAAATAACTATGCTTAGTCGTCCTTTCCAAGGGCAATAGGGACTCTGTGAAGGGAAGTGCTTGGCAAGCCAAACCGCATGGAGAAAACAAATGGGCTATCTTCCAGCTAATTCTTCCAGCAATTCTGGATAGGCTAGAATTTACACAGGCTTAAGTCAGGCTGAGCTGGATTCAAAACCTACACCACGTTAACTGGGTAATGTTTCTTCAAGTGATAACTGAGGAAAGAACCATAAAGTTCTGAGATTTAAAGGAACTAAAGTAAGAAGTACCTAGAACATTTTATGCCTAACTAAAAGTAGGTGTTTACTGTTATTAGTTCAGCTATACCTTTTCCCTAAATGTACAAAGAAAATAATCAAAAAAGGATGCATTTTAATCTAATAAAAGATAATTCAGAGGGCCTTAATAAAAGGTTTTTCATATTAGAAGACAGATGGAAATGGAAATTAAATCCAACTTCTTGCTACCCTAACACTACCTCCCCACCTTTCTTAGCCCATTTGTTTTCCAAATGTGTATTTTTTGTGTGTAAGACCAACCAGTCCCACTGTTTCACGTGTTCCGTCATACCTGTAAGACCAACTTTCTTTCTACACATGAAACATCTATTCTTCTTTGGTTTGGGCAACTCAGGAGCCTTTTCTTCATTCTGAGAAGTACTGGGCTGAGAAACTGATGGACTGGGCTGAGTGACAACTGAAAAACAAGGATAAAAATGAGATTTGTTAAGAGTTCACTGGCTGACAATTATCTAAATCAAAAGATGATGCTTCTTAGTGAGAATGTTCAAGAAGCCTTTCTTAAAAATATGAACTTTAAATAAACAGAATCTTCCCTTTTTAACATCAGAACTTTCAAATCTGAGAATTTTCTGCCAATCACCATACCACTACTTGGTCCACTAAATTTTATGAAACGATCATTTTAAGAAATTCCTTTAAACTCACTCTTAACATCAAGTACTGAAGAACAAAATTCTAATACTATGCTTCAAACAGTTGGGAGATGTTGATCATATGCTCAGTTTTTCTATCTACATTTCAATTTTCTACATGCAAACTCCTCAATGAGGGCAGTTCAAATTCTACTTCTCAGTAAAGTGGCCAACTTCTGAGGCATTTGGCTATAAAAGTCATTTTGATTTTATGCTTATAGAAAAGAGATCCTGTAGATGTAACTAGCAAATTGTGACAAATAAAAGCGAAACCATTAATCCCTAAAATCAACTTCAGATTCAAAAACTTCAAGATAATCATTTTGTCATTTTCACAGGTGCATTCCATTTTTATATGTAGAAAAATCACAAAGATTTTTTCAAACTTTCTTTTTAAAGATTAGCAACCAGTCTTTAGGACATACTTGTAAAGTTTTGATTTCAGACCATTAAGGATTCCACAGGCAGAATAAATTCTTGAAAGTACTTTTACTTTGAGACAGTTATATAAAATGGGCACCAAATTGGACAGAGATAATATCTACAAAAAGTCTCACCTTTCTTCTACCTAAAAGGGCTTTAACTTTTAGTTTATACATGACATCAGTAGTATGTCACAATGAATAAAAAATAGATTACTGTATTAAAGACTACCTTACTATTCATAGTTCCTTAAAATACCAAAATTTACTTCTACTTATATAAAATCCAGCACCTAGAACACTCTCTTAAGATTTTTTAATATTAATCCAAACCTCAAGAATAGCACATTTATGCATGGATTGCTGAAATTACTGCCTAAACACCAGAACCAATGCTACTGGCATATATCCAAGCTTCTAGAGTAAGCTGATTGGTTTAGTGACAAATTACTCTAAAACTCTGCTGAAATTTATAACTCATCTGCATTAGCTTATCCACTGGGATCAATAGCCCAATATTAGACTAACAGAACAATATTCCACCTACTACTTATTCCTAGTAAGCTATTATGACAACCTTAATTTTTCCTGATGGCATGAGGGTAAAGAATAATCTACGGGAATAGCTGGAGATGGGGGCACAATCAACCATTTCGTTGGCCACACCTGAAAAATGAATAGTGGTTCCTGAGACATACAAAGAAAGGGGAAATAAGAGAAAAATGATACAGAAAAAGCAAATAGCAGTGACCCACAGAATGCCTATTAAGTAATGATAAATGCAGACTAGCTATATAGCTCTAATGTTAGCCAATACTGTTTTTTCCAAGGTCAGTAATTTAGTTAAAACAAAACAAAACAAAACACCCATAAACAAAGGCATCACAAACATACTAATTTGGTCAGTTTTTTTTGAAGGATGAAATATTTCAAAATACCAGATATAAACAGATTCACCTGCCAAACTTAAGAATTTGACCATAACTTTATAAGATTCATATAGTACACATAAAGTTGCCTATGGTTTTAGCAAAAGCAAGCCTTCAAACCAGTCTGCATAACCACCGGATACTACTTTTTCAGAATAAAGCTATGTATTGCATTAAATCACTCTACCAAAAAAGAACAAATTGGGATAATAAACTGTGCACTATATAAAATGCATAGATCCTTTTTCTAGGACCTAGCATGGGTACTTCAAACAAGTCAGTCCTCCTGCAACATTATGGCACTTCTGGTGGTGCTATAGAAGCATGACTTCTCATTTGAGTTTTAAACTCCCACAAAATGATAGGGATACTGCACTTCAACTTTCAGTGTTCAATATATTGTTTAACTTGAAAGTTTCCTACAACACTGACAATATCAAAACTGAAGTTACTGCTTTTGATTATAAATTTTTCTTTATGGCCTTGAAATTTAAGTTCATAACACTCCTCACTGCAGGCATGAGTAGAAGAAAAAAAAAAAGTTTGTAACACATCCAGCCTCTAGATTACAAAGTTTGCTGATTTAAATAAAGGAAGATGGGACAGGCAGAAAGAGAGTAAAGAATGTGACTACTTTACATTTTAAGATACTTTAAAGATAGTCCTTTGCTTGGGCTGGTACTTTACAGCTCTCCCTGTAAAGAAGGAAAGAATGGGAAGGAAAGAATCCTCCCACCAACTCCTTCTCATGCTACCGAATTCAGAACTGAACTAGTATTAAACAAAAAGCATACCTGGCTCTGACACCTCTGTTTTCGGGGTAGTTATTTTGTCCTCTCTTGAAATGCTCATTTCTGTCATTTGCTGAGTTACAGGCAAGGCAGCCACAGGCACATTTCTATTTGAGTTCAAGCAAACAGTTATTTTTAAAGATGTTAAGGGTACTTCTCTTTGAGATAACGAGTAAGTTTTCAATTCAACTTTAAATTATATATTTTTTCCAACACGGTCAAATGGAGCTAGATAACCTAAAATTTTACAAAGGATGTTATCGGATACCCAGAACAAACGATTGAGAATAAAGTAAGTAATCTGATAAATGGTTCATCAACTCAAGGCTGCATCATTTGTATAGGTTACAATATTCTATTATACCAACTAGGAATTTTTAGCTGTGCCTGTAACTTGGTTAAGGGCAAAAGGGGCAGCTTTGCCAAAACACCTTATGTGGCACTATAATACAGTCTGTAGTCTCTCAACAATCCCTAAATCTCAATTACAAATAAAAACAGCACAGCATTTCCAACATAGTACCCTTGAGGGCGTTAAGGAATACACTGTATATACATCTTTACTCACAGACCTAACAATCATATATTAAAGGACACTGGAATTCCTGATCGTATAACACATGCAAAGCTAAGAGGATCTGATATATTAACATTTTTATTATTGTATGGTTTGTACAGACATCTTAGTTTCCTCTTTGCAGTATCATAAAAATTCTGAAATGTTCAATCTTACCTTGATTTTTCAGATGTGCTGCCAGCAGCACCTTCACAGTTGTTTAAGCTAGTGTCTGCTCTCTGTACAGATGCAGAATCTGAGGTAGGACTGTTGGAACCACTAGCTGTCCCTATTTAAAAACAGGATTTGTAAGGAACCAATCAACACTACAAAAATTCACTTACTATCAAGACTTAGTAAGTAACAAATACTTGCATTTAATTAGGTTAGAGATTTAAGCACTTTCACTGTGCGGCAATCCTACACTTGAGTATCCAAACAAAAAAAAAAAAAAAGAAAGAAAGAAAGCAAGCTAAAAAAGCTATAAGATGCTTGTACGTATAGTCATTCATTTTTGATGCAGTCATGTCAAATACTCGGGCTGTTACTTTAATTTCAAGCTCTTGTCAAGTCTTCTCTTTTTGGGCTTTCAGCATTCTTAGTCTTTGGCCCCAATTCTTGGTTCTATATTTTCTGTCCACCAGTTCTTCAAATGTGTTTTTCCTTGGAAACAACTTACCCATTGGGCTCATTCTGCCACTATTCTGCTGCCTCTGAAGATGTTCTTTGTAGCAAACAGAACACATTCCATTTGTCCTAGGATTCCCATAAAAGCCACATCCTGTACTACACAGCATGGGCCCCGGGGTCTGGTTAGTCTCCTGAGCCATATTTTTCTGCTATAAACAAAACAAAACAAAAATTTAGAAATTAGCATGTCACCAATGTACCTTTGTTATTTTTAAACAAGCTGGTTTCTAACAAAGGCCCAAACTGTGTTCATCATTAAAAAGAATGGGCAGAGATAATTAAGACTATTTTGCTGCCTTTATAAAATAAAGGGCTTTAGGACTAAAAAAAAAAAAAATTTCCATCATTAAATATTAAAATGTATTATTTTTAATTTCTGAGGTCAGTCTGCCAGATATTAGAGTTATATTTTAATCAATTTGGAAAACTGATATCTTTGAGTTACTTTCTGCTCTCCTGCACTATAGGCAGACCATTTCAAATGATGTTTTTACTTCATTGGCTAAAAACATATTAAATGAAACTTGCAAATGGGAAAAAACCCACAATCATTGACTCTTGATAAGTATCAACTGGCTGAATATTGGATCTAACCCTAAAGCTTTCTTAAAATTAACACCTAACCATACTTGGGCCCCATCAATAATTTGACAATTCTGCTATGAGGCATGTTATCTGTACTCTTTAAATGAGGTACTCTTTATAAAAGACTGAAGAGAGAGCTGGTAGCTCTTCCTGCTACCGTGGCACCAACAAGTGAAGTTCTTTAACAATTTAGGGGTCAGCTGCTTTTGAAACTCCTTTTATGATGTTCTACATTTGAGGTGTGAAAATCTATTTCAGAGTACTTTACAGCCAGTGCCTAGAAACCTGTAATCACAAATTATGAACCATAGATTTATCAGCCAAAGGCTCTTAATTTTGACAAGTACTTGTCTTCCTTAAATCAGAAAATGAAACCTTTTCAAGCTCAAATATAGTAAAGGCAATATAAATACATAACCTTTAGTAATGGTTAATATTTAATGCTAGGTTACCAGAAAAAACTTTACACAGTAAACATACCATTGCTTTTCCAGAGGTCTTGCTAAAATTAGAAAAATATAGTAATGCTGAGCTAAATTTAATATGCTTTCCTCTAGATAAAAGAAAACGAACATTTAAAAAAAAATCATTTTTAAAAGAAAATCACGGAGGGTTTTCCTGTCATCTTAAACTATGCATAAAGGTACAAAAAGCATATCTGAGGCTATTCAATAAGGGAAACTGCGCGCTAAAACTGCCAATTTTCCAACTACCACATACCAGAATATACTCTATTGAGTTACTAAAAACAGTATTTTAACAAGTGTTAACTCTTTACCAAGAGGGAAAGAGACCAACTAATTTTGACCTGGCTAGATGTTGATAATTATTTCCCAAAACATTTAAATGACAGTAGTCTTTCCTTTTGTTAGCAAAGTGCAGCAGACAAAATATTTCAAGCCAATCAAGCTTGTATAAAGAGTAACCAAGATCTACAACTTATTTCAAACAATACTATTAAATTTGGTCGACACTGTCTCTTTAAATAGTAAATGGAATTTAGCTGACTCATTTTGGAGTCAGGGTATTGTAAACATTTCAACATCACTTATGAAGTTTATTAATAAACACTTTCAGCTGGGTTTTTAAATATTGAATATAATGAGCAAAATATGATTCAAATAATAAATGAGGTATTTATTTGCATGCCCACCATGCTCAAAGTATGTGAATCTTTGCCCTATGCAAAAAGTTGGGCCATTCCTTAAAGCTAGTTGAAGAATTATGCTAGCTTACACTTTCTATACTAACATACACTCATCTGACATTGTCTTTAAATGCAAACCAGTCTATGTTTTTTAAAGATCATCAACGGACACTAAATCATTTTAATCTGATTCTTAAAATCCATTTTAGATAAATAAAATGGTGCGGACCCCATCTAATGATTTCACCCACTTTGCCATATAAAGCAGTCCACCTTTCCGACTTCAATTTATCATAAATATCCTTCAGCTCACACACAAGACACCAGGACATTAGAGTCTCCTACACCGCTTCCCATCTTACATTCTTTTCCCCTAGAAAGCCAGCTTTTAAATGCCATCACATGTGCACAGCTTGCTTTAATATTTCTCAGAAGCTTAGATCACATGGGAGGGCGCTTCAGCCTGTCACAAGGCTGCAATGTGACAGGCTGAGCTGGATGGAGGCTCTCACATAAAGCCTAGTCAACAGGGGCCTCTGAAATCAGCTTCTATTTATATCTCAGAGCCTGCCAACTCCTACACAACCCCAAGAACTAAGGATGCAGCGTTCATATATCTACCATAATAAGAAAATAAAACAAAAAAGGCTGCTAGTTTTTTTTTTTCCCCCTAACATAAGGAAGACTAGAGAACAATCTTAAATTCAATCTATAAGATGCAAGGATGATTAATCACTCATGAAGCTAAAATAGTCAGGATTGTTTAGAAAAAACTAAACAGCACAGAAAGCATCAGAACAAAGAATCCTTACATTTTACATTTAGTGGTAATTATTGGAGGAGTGATGGGGGGAGGAGGAATCTGTGTTCACCATTAGGTACTGCCTTTTCCTCCTACTTGTCTGCATGTTAGAAAAATACAAACCATTTCTATTTTGTACCGTTAAAGTAGTTAGAAACTTAAAGTGTGCTTGTGTCAGCACTATCAAGGAATAGCTGGAATGAATTATTTTTATAAAGTTTATGGCTTACTCTAACTCATAGCAAAAAAAAAAAAAAAAAAAACCCAAACAAAACACACACACACACACACACACACACACACAACAAAAAACCCGGTTTAACAACAATTCTCCAACCCCAAACCAGAATAAAGAGGTTTTACACCTATGGAATGTATTTCTTTCAGGTAGCACACGATGTTAAAAGACGGCAAGAACGCCTACTCACCTGGGAGTTGAGACCTGAGTTCTAGTCTCTAACCTGCCACTAAGTCAGTGACCTTGGGCAAGTCCTTACTCTCCAGATCTCAGTACCCTCTTTGCCAAATGGAGTAGATTGAGTTTTAAAGATTCCTTTTCAGGCTTAATATCGGGTCCGAGATAGAAAACGTGAGAGAGGACAAACCACAAATTCTCAAATTTTGGGGGGATATTTTAAAGAAAAAAATCTAAAAAGACAAATTGCACTATTTTAACCAATTGAGTTCTGAAATCCTATTTTATAAAAAACCACTATAAAAATAAGGAGTAAAACAAAATGCATTTAAATTTTAGAAGTTTGCAAATTACTTCAATCTCGGGCTTAAGAACAGGGCTCTGTGACCTATATACTACTTTATCTTAATATCTCCTTAGACACCTTTAGGAAACAATAAAGGTAACTCGACTCTTTCTCCAAAACACAGCTAAACGAAGTGCGTGCAAGCAAGCAAAAAAATTTCACGTTCACCAGCCTAAATGCACGAAACAAAGGGGAAGGTGCTCCATTTCCTCCACGCAAGAGATCTTGGGGGCCGAACGCAGCGATATCGGGAAAACAAACCCAACGACGGAGAACCCCTAACCCCGTGTTCCAGTGCATTTTGGACCAAGTTTGGGTCCCACTAGTGCCCCAACCCCCTCCGTGCAAAGGCCTCACTCAGGAAAGCCCAGCAGGGCCTCCTCCAAAAACCACTGAGTCATGCAGAACAGCAGTTCCACAGGCCCGGCCGGCCCCACACCCGCCGGCTCCGCGCCGACCCCCGATCCCGAATGGCTCGTCTGAGGGAGAGAGGTAAGGGGGACACTGGACAGGGGGCGCGGCCGCCGTCTCGGTCTCTTTGTTTATCCGGGTCAGGCTGTCCGCGGCGGCACCGCCGCCGAGGGCAGCCGGGACCGACGCAAGGCCCAGAGCCCGGCACCGCGGAGGCTGCACGCCGGCCATTGTTCCCTGACCGTGCTGGTGCGAGTGAGCCGGAGGTGCAGGGAGCCAGGTCTTGGGCCACGACGACAGGATGACGCCTCCGTCTTTGTGGTTCCTGAGCTGGCGGGCGTGCTCCCCTCCCCCGGACGCCGCCATCTGCGGCCTGCTCGAGCTTCGCCGGACGCCCGCGGCGTGCCGGTCCCCTTTCTCCCGCCCCCGGCCCGGCACGAGAAGCAGGGCTCCCGCCCCCAGCCTCGCACCACTCACTCTGCGAGGACCCAAATGCAGGAGCCGGGCTCGCGCGAGACGCCGGCGCGGTAGGGCCGGGCCGAGGCCTCCGGGAAAGGCGAGCCGGGCGCTCTGGAGCCGCCGCCGCCGCTGCTGGCCTGGAGCGCGTCCGAGCCGCAAGCGGAGGAGGCGCCGCCGCCGCGGGGTCTTCCTTTGTTCCTGAAGCAGCGCCGAGCGTGGCCGGGACACGCCGGAGCTCGGGAAGTGGGAGGAGGGAGGCGGGGGGGGCAGAGGAGGAGGCGGAGGGAGGACCGAGGCCGCAGCGGCTAACGCTGCTCGAGGCGCTCGCCCGCCGTCGCCTCACGCCTCCACAGGCGGCAGGATAGGCCGACGAGGGGGATGAGCGGAGGGCGTGCAGAGAGGCCTGGGCGCCGTGAAGGCCCACTGATGGCGCTGTCCGTCGCTTCAGCCACTGCCAGAAAAGCTGCGCGGCTCCCGGGAGCGGACGAGCCGGTGCCCGAGATGCTGACTGCTCCGCGACCCGGCCGACTGACGCGCTCTCTCCGCCCGGCTCTCGGGCGGTGAGGGAAAAGGGGGGAGGGGTGGGGCCTGTGCGTCAGCGAAAACCCCGACGGCGGCGGCGGGGAGCGCGGTGACGTCACGAGCCCGAGGCCCCGCCCCGGCATCCAGTCACCGGGACCGCGAGGCGGGGCCGAGCCTGGCTGCGCTGCAGTCGCGCGGCGCCGAGTCACTGGCCGGGCGGCCGGTCTCTGGGTGGGGCTGGAAAGAGCGAGTCCTGAGCAGGCTACGTTTCTATTTTTAACCCAATTGTTCGCTCTCAGCCTCCCTCCTTCGGATTTTCTCACTCTGGCCGCTTTATGCCATCTGAGTTCTCACGCTTTGTTTCCAGCCCTGGGCAGATATTTCCCTCCCCTCCCCCAAGTAGGTTTTTTTTTTTTTTTTTTGAAGAAGGATTCGCCTCCACAAAGGAAAAAGAACTGATTTATGGCTCTAGGTCTTTTCTCCTGTTTACGAAACCTCTCCAGTCCCCACCCGCCCTTTTCAGTTCCAAAGTCCAGCCTGGGCACTGCGCTGACGCCGCCGGGAAGAGCGGGGCAGGCGGCGCTCGCTTGCCAAGGTCACGAGTGGTTGTGCAGAGTCAGGGAACGCTCGGCCGACTGGCTGCCAGTCCTCGGCCCGGCGTCACTGTTCTGAACAAACTGTTTTGGCCAGCCTGTAAAATCCCTGGAAATTGACTATTCCAGCAAAGCATCGTGAACTGGGAAAGCACCAAATGTTCTACTCAAGAAATGCAGTGAAGAGACAAACAATCCAGACCTGAGGCCGAGATCAGAAAGGAGATGAAGCAGGAGGAGACTTGCCGCAGGAAGTTCAAGAGAGGAGGGCATTAGGCAGGCAACTCAGAAAGGAGGCACAGGGCCCTGCTAGTATGAAAGGGAGAGTTACCTCAAAACACTGAGATCCTTTCCAAAGTACAAACAACCCCATTGCCAACTGACCTCTCCAAGTGACTTTCAGTTCAACTCAAAATAAAATTACTAAGTCAAAGGACTTCTGAAATTTTCTAGTAAACAATGGTCTACCGATTACATAGAAACGATGTTGATTACATAGAAACGATGTTGAGGGCTTTAGCCGTAATTAGAATGGAGTGAGAGGTTTCTTTAGTGTGTTTCAAAGTTGTTGATTAGAAAAAATCACCTGGGGCGATAATTTAAAGATTCCTAGGCGTCTCTCCAGGACATGCTTTTGATTGGTCCAAGGTGGAGCTCAGGAGCCTGTATTTTTAAGCTGTGCTTCAGGTGATTCTTACTTATAATCTAGTGTAATTGGAGGAATGCTGTCCTGGTGCCAGGTGCTAACATTTCCAAATCAAACTGCTCTTTGCCACAGTAAGCAGGGTACCTGGAACATCATAACTTTTTTGTGTGTGTATGACAACTTCAGGATTATTTCTGTGATCAACGATCAAGATCAATTAATATATTAGAGATTTAAGTAGTTTGGATCACTGATCCCAGGACCATTGGAATTTATTTCCTTAAATTAGTAGCTAAATTAGTAAAAACACAGTAGCTACCATTTACAGGCCATTTTCAGTGCCAGGTATTTTCCATTTAGGGTTTCATTTAATCCTCACAGCAAGTCACTGAGATAGGTACTGTTATCATGTCCCTTTCTACAGATAAAGAAATAATGACTCAACAGGCTTGCTTGGAGTACTGAAGGGCAAGGAGGCAATGGAGGTGATTATTATTGAGGACAAAATATAAGAGTTTTTTTCCTCCCAGATTTTTAGTTATAACAAGTGATACAAGATAATTCCTGAAGGAGCTTAATTGCAAAAAAAAAAAAAAAAAACCCAAGGATAATAAGGCAAGGTTGTTATTTAATAATGTATTCCATAATGTATGTCACCTTCTGATAACTTATCGTCTCTACTAACCATTTATCCTTTTTTCTATGAAATCTTTTCAGCCAAGAATGTTGTAGGTATTGAGCCTACACAAAGCAAGATGCCCTTTTAGCAACTATTTTCTAATGAGTTTCAAAAGTATGGGCACCACACCAGCAGCATCAGCATCACCTGGGAACTTGTTAGAACTGTAGTACTAACTCTGCCAGCCATGCTGGCTCACACCTGTAATCCCAATACCTTGGGAGGCCAAAGTGGGAGGATCACTTGAGGAAGGAGTTTCAGGCTGGCCAGGGCAACATAGCAAGACTCGAGACCGCCCCTCTTCTCTACAAAAAAAAAAAAAAAATTAAAAAAAAATTAACTGGGTGTGGTGGCATACACCTGTGATCCCAGCTACTTGGGAAGCTGTGGTGGAAAGATCATTTGAGCCCAAAAGTTCAAGGCTACAGTGAGCTATAATCATGTAGTAGCAGAATGAAACACCATCTCTTAAAAATAAATAAATAAATAAATAAAAAATAAGAAACGAAGTCCCGGCTTGGTGGCTCACACCTGTAATTCTAACACTCTGGGAGGCCGCGGTGGGAGGATCACTTGAGCTTAGGAGTTTGAGACCAGCCTGAGCTAGAGCAAGATACTGGTCTCTACCAAAAATAGAAAAAAATTTAGCCAAGTGAGGTGGTGCATGCCTAAGGTCCCAGTTATTTGGGAGACTGAGGCAGAAGGATGGATTGAGCCCAGGAGTTTGAGGTTGCAGTGAGCTATATGACACCACTGCACTCTAGCTGTGGTGACAGAGCAAGACTCTTATCTCAAAAAAATCCCCAAAAAAACTATTAAAAGAAAAAGCAAATTCTCAGGCTCCCACACTAAACCTATGGAATCACAAACTGGGTGTTAGCACAGCCGTCTGTGCTTTAACAAGTCCTCCAGGTGATTCTGATGCACACTCAAGTTTGAAAACTATCACTATCCACTTACCCCTGCCATGTCATCAGATGACTCCTTTCTTTCAGATGGCTCACATCATGTGAAGGGGAGGGTTTTAAAAGAAAGAAAAAAATGTCTTCATATGATTGATGTAACAGATTAAGGGATATGCTTCTAACAAAGTTTTTGTTTTCTGTTGTTCTAAATTTTCCATTGGACTCTAAAGACAAACTGAATTATAAAAAACAAAATATAGAATGTTCCTAATATAATGTGCAAAAGGGCTTTACTCTATACTCATCCATCAGAGAAGGTCAACTCTGGCCTGAAACCAACCAACCTCTGTAAAGAAGAAAATAAAGAAAATAGGAAAAGTTGGGTGTGCTCGAAATGTGATATTACCAATTATGGAATTGTTCACAGATACCTTTTGTAGAATTTCATTACATGGGACATACCAAGTGACTGGCACTGATCCATTTTCTTTTTTTGGGGGGGAGACAGAGTCTCACTCTTTCACCCCAGCTAGAGAGCAGTGGCTTCATCATAGCTCACGGCAAACTCAAACTCCTGGGCTCAAGCCATCCTCCTGCCTCAGCCTCCTGAGTAGCTGGACCTAGAGGTGCACCACCATGCCTGGCTAATTTTTCCATTTTTTGTAGAGATGGGGTCTCACCCTTGCTAAGGCTGGTCTCGAACTCCTGAGTTCAAGTGATCCTCCTGCCTCAGCCTCCCAGAGTGTTAGGATTACAGGTGTGAGCTACCTCACCCAGCCCATTTTCTAAGTATTCATTGAAAACAATGTAAAATGTTAGTATTTTTTATGTATTTTTTTCCATAAAAGATGTTTTGCACACTTACTGCATTCTAGCCACCTTCTGAATTGGGTGCTGGAATACACATTGGTGGGAAAAATAGACATTACTCTCATGGATCTTACTGTCATGTGGGAGAAAAGGACATGAATATTATCATACAATATATAATTATGAGCTGGTAAATATTTTGAAAGCAAAGTACAGAATGCTATGGGAGCCTATAACCAATCATAATGGATCCTAAAAACCCACCCAGGTCTGAGTTCCAACGATCCCCATTGCCAACAAAGCCAGGCTTATTTCCTTAAAGTGGATAGATAACCTGGTATTCTGCTTAAGAACTCAGGTAAAGTCCTTGTAGTTTCACTTACATTTTTCTTTGTAAACTAGGAATGGACTGGAAAGGGGATTAATGATTGGAGAAGAGTGAATGTAATTAAATTGCTTAGAAAGTGGAAACTGACATCCCTTAGTAATGGCAATATAAGTTATTAGTCCACTGTAAAATATAAAAGACCTGGAGTTATTTTATCTTGACATGTAACTTCCCATTATGGAGATGAGAATTGCTTCTGTGGCATTATAGTAATACTCTGTCATGGATAACATTTTCTTTCTGTGCCTGAGGAGAACTTTGTGAAGCACAAAGCCTTTGCTGGGGTTTTAAAAACTTTTGGGTATCATTTGACAGTCACCTAGTGCACTTCCTCCTTCTCCTTCCCCAGCTCCCTCCCAAATTTCAAAGATCAAGGTAAAGAGACTCAATTTTTTTTTTTTATTATTTTCAAAATGTTCAGCTAAAAGTATTACAGTACTGAATTTAGAGCAAATCAACTAATGAAAAAATTAAAAGTATAACATATAGTTATTTAATTAAAATGTTTTCCTCTTTAATAATTAATAACTAAATAATAAAGTATCAGTGAATCCAATAATGGATTGTGTCTGGACCCAGCTCAACAAGTGGTTGGCTACATTTTTCCCCAAGAAATTGATAAAGCAAGTAGTAATTTCATTACTATGTAGACCTTTTGGTAATTTAAAAGCCATACTTATTTTCACTGAAAACAGCTTGATCAAAGAAACTTCAAATAAATGGTGTGGATAGCTTACCAGATTAAAGAAGACTTTCTAACACAATCTAGATATTGTTAACATAGTCATAAACAATTCTTGAGACTATATAAAAGAACACAAGCCTTATTATTTATGTAAATCAAGAACTTAAGTTGAAGGAAATTGATGACTTAATATGTATATATATTTTACTGTGAATTTTACCTTTTAAGAAACAAAGTACTTTGGTCCCAAGGACACTAAGAAATTTTTTGACTGAACAAACTAGGTGTGAAGTGTTAAGTATGTATTCTGAATCTCAGTAGTTAGCTCTGGGATTGCCTCAGAAACAATACTTGGGAGTATATCATAACCTTGGATCATGGGTGGTGGGGTGGGCCAGGAAGATAGTCAGGAATGGTATCGCTGATGCAGCTAGAGCCCAGCAACTGGGATGGTATGAAGTTTAGGTAGTGGGCAATTGGCCCTAAGGCCCTGGCAACAGAAAAAGATTACAGAAGTCAGGAGGCTACCTCAAGGAAGGTCAGGATTCAGGCGGAAGACTGGCACGAGAGAGCAGTGGGCAGAGAGTTCCTTTGTCTTAGGGGAATGCAAGTTCTAGGCAGAGAGCCAAAGTAAGTGTCTTAAGTTTGTGTAATATTTTTCCACTTACAATGTACATGCAAATGCACTAATTTGATAAATTCTCACAACAGCCCATTGAGATAAGTATTATCACCTCTTCTTTCGTGGAGGAGTTGACTGAGGCTCAGGGCAAAGTTATGTGTTCTGTTGATTGGAATATATCTAATAAGAGTACAGCCTTCTGTTCCTGGGTTCAGTGTTCTGCTTCTCCAGGAGCATGTCCCCTTGTAATTTATTTCACAATTATATTTCCCATTATGATGTTAACCATTCTTATCTTGTATGTCATTCATCTCACCTAGCACTGTGACTTACTCTTAACAGAAGCTAATAGGCAACTCCTTCTGTCTCTTGCTGGTTCCAACTCCTCTGTCCAACTTCTAAATGTTGGCCTTCCTTAGGTCTAGGTCCTGAACTCTCTGAAGTTTTTCTATTGCACACACTCTTTCAGAGCGATTTTACCCACTTCCATAGATTGAAATGCTATCTGTACTTATTCTTTGGCTTACAAATACTTGATTTATAAATTTTTCATTTACAAAGATATATCTATCTTAAAATTTTACTTATAATCATTTTTCAATTTAACCCAGAAAACTTTTTTTTTTGCAAACTGGAGATATACTGTGTCATTGGAAGAGAAATTCATAGCTAACCAATGCTATTGTTGAATAGTGAATAAGTGGGAAGATCTAGAAATGGAGATGAGTTTATATTTATTCCTTGTGGATCAATGGCTCTAGAGTGGCCAACATAAAGTTAGAACCTTGGAACTCCAGATCAGGTGCTTCAGTTATTGGTATATGTCTGATTTAAATTCTTTTTATACTGTAATTTACAACATCATGACCAGTTTTAAATGTGAAACATATATATATGTAAAGAAAAATCTTACTTTTTACTGCAAAATTAAAAGTGATAAAACAAACTGAAGCAGGACAAACAAATAAAAACATTAATTTCACTAAAGATATGCAAGTGGCCCATAAGCATATGAAAAGATCTCCATATCATATGTCATCAGGGAAATGCAAATTAAAACAATGGGATACACTGTATAGCTATTAGAATGGCTAAAATGCAGAACACTGATGAGGTGTTATGATATATACATACATACATCATATATATATATACACACATATATATACACACACACACACACACATACATACATATACATGTATTGATTTTCATCCACAGTTCCTGGCTCATAACTCCCATAGGCCTTGTTACAGTCTTTTGTTATAATGTTAGGTGTGTTAGGACTCAGCAAACAGAATCTCTCTGACCTTCACCTGCCTGAGGCAGGACTCTCATCTTCCCTGCCTTTCTGACTGTGGGTCACTAGACCCTCATTCCAGAGATCCCACCCCATACCCTGAAGGCTAATCACAGTTTGACTCAGTGATCCAAGGCAGGTGTGGTGGCTCAAGCCTGTAATCCTAGCACTCTGGGAGGCCAGGAGGATTGCTTAGGGCCAGGGGTTTGAGACTAGGCTGAGGAAGACGGAGACCATGTCTCTACAAAAAATAGAAAAATTAGGTGGTCATGGTGGCTTGTGCCTATAGTCCTAGCTACTCAGGAGGCTGAAGCAGGAGGATTGCTTGAGCCCAGGAATTTGATGTTGCAGTGAGCTATGATGATGCCACTGCTGTCAAGCACTCTAGCTGGGGCAACAGAGCCAGACTCTGTCTCTAAAAAAATAAAAATAAATTAAACCCCAAGAGGACTGGGTTATGAGAGCTTCTAGGTAGGTGAACACGTGGATGTTCCTGGGGAGTGATGGGCCCAGGCAGGGCATGGAAGCTGCACACCCCTTATCCCACACCTCCCCTACGCATATCTTCATCTGATCCTTTGTAATATTCTTTATAATAAACCAGTAAATGTAAGTGTCTCCCTGAGTTCTGTGAGCTGCTCTATCAAATTAATTGAACCCAAAGAGGGGGTTGTGAGAATCCCAACTTGAAGTTGGTCAATCAGAAGTTTCAGAGGCCTAGACTTGTGGCTGGTATCTGAAACAGGGAAGAGGGGACAGTTTGGGGAACTGAGCCCTCACCCTGTGGGCTCTGATTCTATTATCAGGTAGACAGTGCCAGAGATGAATTAGAGGACACCCAGCTGACATCCCCTGTTTGATGTGTGGGGAAAAATCCACACATTTGGTTACAGAAGTCTTCTGTGTTGATGATTATTATGGTGTGAGAAAAGAGGAAAAACACTTGAGAGGTTTTTTTTTCAAAACAATGGACAACATCAAATGCTGGTGAGCATATGGAGCAACAGGAACTCTCATTTATTGAGAGTGAGCATGCAAAATGGTACAGCCACTTTGGAAGACAGTTTGATGATTCTTTACAAAATTAAACATATACTTATCATACAATCCAGCAAGTACACTTCTTGGTATTTACCCAAAGGTGTTGAAGACATGTCCACATGAAAACCTGCACACACATGTTTATAGCAGCTTTACTCTTAATGTAACCACACCAGACCAATCCAGCTTAACCTTTATGTAACAAAGCTGTGAATTGTTTTTCAGTTGTTATGGACTCACAAGTTGAAGGTCAGGTAACCTGAGCATGCATGCAACCATGAGTGAAACCTAAGTGCCCAGACCAAGGAACAGGGACTGAATTAAGAAGCAGACACCACATGGCAGGATCCAGGATCCAAGTGAATTGAGCCCTGACATCACCCCATAGCAGGATCCAGTCAGAGTATGTTGTCTGGCATCACCCCACTGCAAGATCCTATCAGATTATGCCCTTTCACTATAAAACCAGCCCAGCACCCTTATTCCAGGCACACAGCTTTGGGAACTATCTCCAGTGTGCTGCTACTTACTTGTCCCAAGTAATGAAAACTCCCTTGCTATAATCAACTTGGCTGTGTCTGTTGACTTGATACCCACCAAACAAATGAACTTCTCTGTTTGGGAGGTAACTATAATTGCCAAAACTTGAAAGCAACCAAGGTAGCCTTCAGTAGGTGAATAGAGAAACAAGCTGTGGTACATCCAGACAATGGAATATTATTGAGTGCCAAAAAGAAGTGAGCTATCAAGCCATGAAAAGATATACAGGAAACTTAAATGCATATTACTAAATTTAAAAAGCCAGGCTGAAAAGTCTACATAGCTGTTAATTTCAACTACATGACATTCTGGAGAAGGCAAAACTATAGAAACAGTAAAAAGATCAAGTGATTGCCAGGGGTTAGAGGTGAAGGAGGGAAGAATAGGCAGAGCATAAGGGTGGAGAAACTACTTTGCATGATACTATAATGGTGAATGCATGTCATTATCAGTTTGTCCAAACTTTAGAGTGTACAACAGCAAGAGTAAAACCTACTGTAAGCTACACACTTTGGGTGGTAATAATGGGTCAATGTAGGTTCATCAGTTATAAAAAATGTTCCACTCCAGTGGGGGATGTTGGATAAGGGAGACTATGCATGTATGGAGGCAGAGCATATATGGGAAATCTCTGTATCTTTCTCTCAGTTTTACTGTGAACCTAAAATTGCTCTAAAAAAAATAAAATCTATTATTTAAAAAAACAAACAACTGGATCTCCTAGATTCAGGTAAGTTCTAATTGTCATCTCACCAGGTTTTTAAAAAAAATTATACACATCCATTAACTGTTTGGATAATAAAAAATGGAAAAAGAATCGGAGATTATTAGGTCTTAATAATACTATCTCTGAAATGTATCTAAGATTAAGCCTGAATAATTAGGATTTTCCGAAGCTTTTGATGCTGGAGAGAATGCTGTCTTGAGTCTCCTAATTGCATAACAGAAGGTGATGTCTTTGAAGACCTCAAGAAGGCAATTGAAGAGGGAGCTCAGCAGATGAAATAGGAGTAGAGTTCAAAGGACATCACTGCTGGTTTCAGAGATTTGAGAAGAAAAGAGTCTTAGAGTAAGGGCTAGACTGCAGCTGTTGACTACAAAGTACTCAACAATGGCACAGAAGAACCTCAGAATAACTTCAGCATCCATCTTATCATTGTCTTTGAAGGAGGTTGATCTTTTAGGGAAACAATTTCTCTGACATTCAATGCTCTCTTGTACTTTTTATCAGATATAGAAGGATGGTCCAAATCAATCTTCCCCAGCTTTCCTAAGAAGATCAGAGAAGATTGTTTCATTAAGTGGCTGCCTGTGGAGACTGGAAGACCACACTGTGCAGTGGGTTTATCAGAAGGAAGTGCCGACGCCTCAGGCACACTTGTAGCTTCTCTTCCAGGCCAGTTCCTTCCTTTCAAAAAGACTTCTCTTTAGCTGGGCATGGTGGTGTATGCCTGTAGTCCCAGCTGAAGCTGAGGCAAGAGGATTGCTTGAGCCCAGGAGTTTGAGGTTGCTGTGAGCTAGGCTGACGCCACGGCACTCTAACCCAGGCAACAGAGTGAGACTCTGTCTCAAACAAAACAAAAGAAAAATAAACCAAAAAAAAAAAAAAAAAAGAACGAAAGAAAGACTTCTCTTCTCCCACCTTTTTCTGGCTAAGAGGTTAAGTAGTCAGTTTTCAGAAGGAGAGGTTGAAATAAAGTATTCCTGCAATAGGAATTAGATGCAACCAGATGACTTCCAAAGTCCCTGGCAGTTATAAGACGCCATGATTTCTTTGAGTGCTTTTTTTTTTTTTTTTTTTTAATTTTTTATAGGGTCAGGGACAGGGTCTTGCTCCGTTGCCCGGCTAGAGTGCCATGGTGTCAGCCTAGCTCAAAGCAATCTCAAACTCCCAGACTCAAACTCCTAGGTTCAAGTGATCCCCCTGCTTCAGCCTCCCAAGTAGCTGGGACTACAGATGTGCATCACCATGCTCCGCTAATTTTTTCTATTTTTAGTAGAGACTGGGTCTCACTCTTGCTCAAATTGGTCTTGAACTCCTGACTTCAAGTGATCCTCCTGCCTGGGCATCCCAGAGTGCTAGGATTATAGGCGTGAGCCACCACGCCCAGTCACAAAATTAAAACTTGGAATGAAATCAAGAGGGTCTTCTTCAGTCCGCCACGCAGCATAGATATCCACTAATAGCATATCCAGCATTCAGGTTGCTCTGTGCAGATAGCACTAATATTGTAAAAGGATTTGCTCACGAGGAAATCCATTCCAACCTCCCCACTATGTTGAGACAAGAAGTAATCTAGATTATTACCCCTATCTTGTTTGCAAAGACCTCAGAAAAATGGAACTTTAATATTCCATTTAAACATATGTCATCACTAATAGGAGACCATTAGTTAAGAACAGCTAACAAATTTTATTTTTTAAAAACTTACTGATTAATCATGCTCAACAGTACAGCTGTTTCTTTCAATTTGTACTTGGGTGTAATTTTATGAACACTTTAACCATGGTCAACTCTCATTATCATTAACTAGTGAGTTATATGCTGTATACCTCAACTACAGCAATCTGGATACTTTGGCACTTATAGCAGATTTGTTTTCTTTTTTTGGAAAGATGTTGGGATGGATGGAGGAGGGACAAAACGACAGCAGAAGAATTTTTAGGTGGAATTCTTTCCTCCAGTTGCTTTACCGTTACTTTTTTAAAATGACAAAATATTAATAGTATATGAATATACTCTTTGTAAAAATTTCAAGTAACAAATAGTTTTGACATCAAAGTAAGTCTCCTCTTTAAAGCACATTTAATCCATTCTCCTCTCCTCAGAAGTAATCCTTAGGTATTTGAGTGCCTATCCTTTCAAACCTCATGCTATGCATTCCTGTGCTTATACATATACAGAGACAGCTTTGTGACTTGTTTACATACATGAGATTTTGCTTTATGTATCGTTCTGCCACAGTATGCCTTGGGGCTCTTTCCATGGCAGCATATAAATCTACTTTATTCATTTTAACAAATTGCAGAGTATGGGTGTAACATAATTATTTTAATCATTACCTTACTGATGGATATTTAGGTTGTTTGCATTTTCAGCTATGCTAAACAATGTTAAGAGCAGTTACTTATCCTGAAAATGCAGAGTGTATTAATATTAATTATTTGCATTTTAAAAACATCTTTCAAGGCTGAGGTCAGTGGCTCCTGCCTGTAATCCTGGCCCTCAGGAAGGCCAAGGCAGGAGGATTGGGAGGACTGCTTGAGGCCACGAGTTCAAGACCAGCCTGGACAACGTAGTGAGACCTCTGTCTCTGTAAAAAATTTTAAAAAATTAGCTGGGCAGGGTGATGTATGCCTGTAGTCCCAGCTACTAGGGAGACTGAGGTAGGAGTATCTCTTGAGCCTAGGCTTTCAAGGTTACAGTGAGCTATGATTGTGTCACTGCACTTCAGCCTGAGTGACAAAGACCCTGTCTCTAAAATAAATAAACAAATACATTTTTCACGTGGGCTTTGTCCATGCTCAAATGTTGGTCCTTGTGGGTAGAATTAATTTTTAAGAAAGAAAATAAATCTTACTGACTTAATTGACCATAATTTTTAATTAATTTATTTATTTTCCTTCCTTCCTTCCTTCTTTCTTTTCTTTCTTTCTTCTTTCTTCCTCCCTTTTTCCTCCCTCTCTCTCTTTTTTAACATTTGAACAGATAATACACACAGGATGTTTAAGATTCACTGGAAGAGAATCAATCACAGAGCAGAGAAGTCCTGCATCATTTCTTCCTTATCCATAAGGTAATGATCGTAGCAGTAGGTTACATTTGTTAAGCACTGATTATGTGCCGGGCTTTGTTGTCAGCATTTTATGATATTAGTATTAACTTAATTCTCATAGGAGAATCAGGAAGTAGGCACAGCTATTATGCCTATTTTGCTAATGTAGAAATTGTCAGAGGTTACCCTGATAGTGGAAAAGTGAGAGAACCTCCACGTGGTTCTCAAAGGCCTGGACCTTGCGGCCTTACCCCTTGTGGGTAAAAGGGAGCAGAGTAGCTCCACCAAGGCCCAGTCCCCACAGCTCCCCATCAGGAACTGCTCCATTTTTGTGGGGGTCCAAGTTAGGGTGAACAATGCCTCTGCTTTGCCTGGGACTTTCCTGGTTTTAGCACTGAAAGTCCTATGTCCCAGCCAACCCCTCAGTCCTGGTCAAATCTAGATGGTGGTCACCTCAGTCCAAGTATGTTTGTTTGAGGGTGAGAATGTATCTGAAGCAGGCGGGTGATATCCCTATCTCCTGGTCATCAAAGAGTGTTGACAGGACCTTCATTCTGAACTACTAAAGTGAGTATCTTTGTGAACCCAGCCATACAAATAAGGTCAAGGCTACTGACTTCTCCTCTCTACGGGGTCACTAGGGTACCCTCTATGGGACAGGAAAAGACTAAAAGGAGAAGAAGCCTACACCTAGGTTGCATTCTAATATATTAGGGAACTAAGGATGCTGAAGAGTTACCTAATCACACAAATTTTATGATGCCAAAAGTTCCTGTCCTTTTTGGTTTTTAATGTCAGTCAATTTAAATGTAATGTCCTACTTCTATCCATAATAGACCTACAAAATATCCTGATTTTCCTTGACTCAACTACAAGACAATAGTCCAAGCTACTGCATTATCAGTGTTGCACAGATTTAAGGTTGTGTGTGCATAATGTGTGTTTGTATGTGTGGGTGATCTGAAATCAACCTCATTTCACCAAAGATGATATGTTCCTTTAAGATAAAATTTTAAAAAACAAAGATTGCATTTTTTTCTTGAATAGTCTATCAATCTTGACATATTTGAGTTGCAAATGGAGCAATTTTTTTTTTAACTCAGTTACAAATCGTAAAGGGAACAGAAAACCAGGAATCAGTCATGTTTCTTAGCAGATGGTGGGTGCCAAGGCAGAGAACGAGGAATGATTGTCTTTACAAAAAGCAAAACAAGACATAGGTCTATTTGGTAAGATTTTATAAAGCCTGCCATAAAAACGATCTCATTTGAAAATTGCTCCAACTAAGAAATGATGCTAAAAATGGCCTACTCCCAGAAATAGAAAGATAAGAACAAACTATTTTTCACTGTGTAATACCAATTTAGCTCTGAAATTGTGCTTAATGTAGCACTAAGTGGCGGAGTGAGTGACGTTGTTGACCAAACAACATGGACAGAAGTCCTATGAAGCTCAGGGCTACAGTACAAGGCCATTGATATTGTAACAATTTGTTTCTTTTATGATTTAAAACAAAAGGTGATTTTTATGCACCAGGGTATCTAATCTATTATGACATTCATCCTTTATGAGCCATCATTTTCCTTGGAACATGCCATACTATGTAATCTGAGCAATAAGAACATCAAAAACTAACTCTGAGAATGTGGTGGGAGATGTGGCCCTGAAAACACTGGAAACTCATTGTCCCCAAGGCAGGGGTCACTGGAAAGTGAGACAGCACTCTCCTTAAGAGATGGGGATATTCTGAACTGTAATCAGACAAATACATTACAAAATTTGCCACCTCAGACTTTTTGATGAAACTAAGGAATTAAATATGCTCTCTGATACCTTCTGTTTGCTAAACCAATGAACTTTCTGATTATCTTCAATATGTATTTATTGAACATCTGCTACATGACTCGCTGGTGGACCCCTGGAGACAAATGTTGAAGACGATCTGGCCTCTTCCCTAGAGGAACTTATGTCTTTCTAAATTCATCTTCTACTGCTCTTACCCTTACTCACTTTGTTCCTGCCACTTGGTCTTTGCTCTTCCTCAACCAAGCCAAGCACTCTCTTGTTTTAGCAATTTTGCATCTACTGTTTCTTCCGTTGGAAGAGCTACTCCAGTGGAAGAAACAGTGGAGCTCTCACAAGGGAGACCTTTCCTGACCCACCATGTAAAAGAGCATGTACATGCACACACATACACATACATACTCACAGACATATACCCTTTCACCAGTCTTTTATCCTATTTCATTTTTTTCATATTCATTTTTAAAATTACATGTAACATATATGTATATTTAATTTATTTAGTGTCTTTGCCTGCTATCATGTAAGTTCCATGAAAGCAGAAAATTTGTCTCTTTCATTTATTGTTATATCCTTGGTGGCTATAACAGCGCCTGGTGCATCATAGATATTCTGTGAATAATTGTGGAAAGAATGAATGAATGAAGTGTCCAAATAGACTGCTCTGTGATTTACAGAAAGATTCCTTTAGCTCCTTATTTCTATGATTCTAATCCTGAAGATCATGAATCAAATTTGAAGTGCCCTCGGAAAACTGCAAGGTTCAGTTTTATTCTGTGTCCAGCAAATGACTTATGGCCTGGGTGAAGGTAAATGATCAAGTTTCCATTTCCCTCCCACCTCTTTTCCTTTTCTCCTTTAACTGCAACAATTCTGCTTTTAGCAGTGTTATATAGCAGGCTTCCACATGAGATTTCTTGTAAAGATAGGGTTCCCTAAGCTAACCAACAAGAAACAAGCAAATACCAGAAAACAGAAAAAAGAAAAGCAGTAGTTTGGGGGTGTAGGGAGGTTAATTTGGGGAATGGTGCTAAAGGAGGTTAATTCTTTGCTATATCACGTCTCTCACCATTTCTCAGTAACCAGGAAGAAGTGTCTGAACAAGGTAAGTGAGTCAGCCCCGGATCTTATAAAGACTCAACTTTCTCCAGTATAGAATCTGGGTGGGGTGGGGTGGGGGACCATAAAAGAAAGGAAGAGTTTAATGATTTAACTATTTCAGAAAATAATCCTTGAAGGTAATGTGATGTTTGGAAATTTTAATCTTAATTATTTATAATTCAGTGTTAGAGAAGTTGAATCAAATGCAAGTCTTTGTTAACATACACAAGATCTTTCCCGAAAAAATTCTTAGGTTTAGAGATCAAATTTACATCATTAGCATGGAGGCTATTAGAAAAACAACAGCACCCAAGATTTAAACAATAAAAAATTGTTTGGATTCTTACCAGTTGTCCACTGTTGACTGTTGAAATGAACAGCTGTGAGCTCTGTGCTCATAGTTTTCACATGGCCTACATGTCCTTGGGAGAATCCTACAGTTGTCATTTAAACAAACATATCTTTGTCGTGTTGGGAGAGGCGTCTAATTAAACTCTGTGGGAGTGGTGTGATCCGGAGTTTGAACTAGGCAATTGGGAGCATTTAGTACAGTTCAGAGCACGGTAGGGATGAAGGTACTTCTGGGTCCTTGGCATCTGCTTTTTGAACTCTCCGAACTCTGAGCATACATGTAGTGTCGATGCCCTGCTGAGGGGAGTGCGTACATCAGCCACCTACTTGGCAGTGTTGTGTGCTTAGCATGGTGCTAAATACCATAGGTGGGGGATTTAAAAAAAATATGTTATTATCTCCATGATCCTCCTCCTGCTGCCTTTTTGGTATTGTCAAACTTGCTTTTTGAACTACTTTGCTAAACTCTGGCTCCTAAACTCTAACTCTGTTTCAGTAATTTTTATGTTCTTCAGGAGCTGCCCTGTTGCCCTCAGGATCCACTCACTTTCATGTATTTTGTACACATCTTCAGCAAATCACTAAAAGTAGATTTGAAGAGAATTGGGTTTGGAATCAGAAGATTTGGACTCTAGATCTGGTTTAAGGCTTATTCTACTGACAAATACAGATACTCCTCAACTTACAATGGAGTTATGGCCTGATAAAGTCATCCTAAGTTGAAAATATTGTAAGTTGAAAATGGCTTTAATACATCCAACCTACTGAACATCAGAGCTTAGCCTAGCCTATCTCAACCACACCCAGGACACTTACATTAGTCTACAGTTGGGCAAAATCATCTGGCAACACAGCACACTGCAGAGTTTTGGTTGTTTACCCTTGTGATTATGGAGGGACTAGGAGCTATGGCTCACTGGCACTGCCTGGCATTGCATACCTTATTGTACTGTTTTCTACCGAATGTGTATCACTTTTGCAATATCATAAAGTCGAACCATCATAAGTCAGGAACTCTCTGTAGTAATAACACCTTCACCACTGAATTGTGGTGGGGATCAAGTGAGATCATGTATGTAAAAGCCATTTATAAAGAGTAAAGATCAATATAAAATAAAAATTATTGCTATTACACTCTATTTTATTGTGCACCCCTCCCAATAATAAATATTGTCTATAGACTAGAGTTCCTATGCAATAGATGGCCTTTTATAAGATGTTCTCTACAGTATGGCCCAGCTCCCATACCTTCTGTATGAAACCTATTCTTCAGGAAACCCAAGCTTTTCACAATTCCCAGAAGAAAGGCTTATTTTTTCATATCTATAACCTTTGTATGATTTTTTTTTCTTGTCTGGGAAAGATAGTCATAGAGATGGAAACTTTTTTTCTTCTGAAGGATTCTGTTGAATTCTGCATAAAACCTCCCCTGGAGAATGGAGTCATTTGGAGAATGTATTTCATTTCCTATTTACTTTTTAATTTATAAAGTTCTTTCTTGTCTGTTATTTCTTTTCAACTTCACAACAGTGGTGAGACACTTGTATTATTATTCTGCTTATAGATGAGAAACGTGTGACTCAGAAAAGTTGAGTGACTCAACCAAAGTGATGGAGACAACAAAAGCAGAGCCAGGCCTCAAACCCAGAGCCGCAGGTGCCAAAGCCAGTGTTCTTTCTTCTGCAGCACAGCTGCCATCTGGAACCTGGCAAGACTTTTTACTTTATTTCTTGTGTTTCTCTTTAGTCAGGAATAACTTTGAAAATATATTTTTAAAATTAAGTCACGGAGGTCATTTTTTCTTTTCAATATGCTGTAACTGGATACCCCCTGTATAGGTAATATGATAAAGACAGAACTGCCATATGTATACTTCTCCTAAGATGCTCTTGCTCTGAATTTTGTTACTGAGTCTCAGGGAATACATTCATTGCTGCTCTCACACCACTCAAGTAGTCACAGGAAACATACTTTGACAAAAAAGGTATCTGTCTTTAAAATACCTTGAACTAGGGGCTCCTACTTCAAGATGGCTAAGTGAGCACACTTATTTATTCCTGTCTCCCAGCACTAATGTAAAATAATATCCAAAGGATAAAAAAGGTTATAGACTACAGAAATGAAGAGACTTGTAGGTGGTAATGAACAGAAGAAAAGAGGGAAAGCAGTTGCTTTAAGAGGTTTATAAGTGGAACAGAGAAGAAGAAGAAGAGGAGGGGACAACTAGGATAGACGTCACCAAGTTTCCCCGAAGAACCCTGGAGAAACTCTGGACTCAGAGCTGGTGCATCAGTAGAGGATGTCCAACAACCAACTAGTAGGAGTTCCAGAAAGATGGAACACTCATGATAGAGACAAGGGAATTGGTAAAGAAATAACATCTTTAGAACTAAAGGGAGATCTTCAAAACCAAAGGATCCATAATAGACAAGTAGGATAAAGAAAAAAGACCCATATTTAGGGACCTCATTGTGAAATCTCAGAACACCAAAGATTTAGAATGAGAATTTACATCCATGCATATTTGCTTGAGGATGTATGCCAGTAAAATGAGGATGAAAACCAAGAAAAAGGAAGATGTAGGATTGGGTAGTAAGGAATTTACCCTTGTCCCAAAAGAAGTCTGTCCTTTGCCTTGAGCTTCTGGGAGGTCATCATTAAACCCTTGGGATGTCCTGCCTGATAGAACTATCTTTGTTTGCCTAGGAGCCTTCCACTGGCCAGACAGTAACAATGTGACTTAAGATGGAGCTTTGGTCTATTCCAAAAATGTGATTTAGGGTGAAGGCTTTGTGCCAACCAAATAGTAACAGTGTTATTTAGGGAGGTGGCTTTGGGTCACACCTTGAGAGGCAGGAGACTGAACCTAGCCATATGGACAATCAGTCATGTTTATTCACGGTGTCTCAATAAAAACTCTGAACATGGAGGCTCTGCTGAGGTTCTCTGGTTAACAATATTCTGTACTTACTGTCATATATCAATGCTGGAAAAGTAATCAGTTCTGGTCCACTAGGAGAGGACAATGAAGGCTCTGCATTTGCTACTTGACCAGACTCTGCTCTCTGCACCTCTTCCTTTGGTTGATTTTGATTTATGTGCTTTCCCTGCAGTAAATCTTAACTGTGAGTATAATAGCTCAGAGAGTTCTGTGAATCCTAGGAAATTATCAAAACTGAGTATGGTTTGTGTAATCCTCCTAAACTTGCAATTGATGTCACAGATGAGGGTGGCCTTGTGTGTTTCCTCTAACTTTGCAGTTGTCTTATCTCTTTTCAGGGATACACAAACAGTAGTACTTGTTTAGGGTGATAATAAAACAGTATCCAAGGATGACAGTTGTGCAGTAGGCCAAGAAGGAAATCAGTCTAGCTCAAGACAGAGATCAGCAGACTCACAGTCGACTATTTTCAAAGACTATATTTCAGATAGTAGCTGCTGCTGATGAGAAGTTGCAATATTTTAGGATATGGTAGAAAAAGCCTATGAATCTTAAGAAGGCAAAAAAGAATAACCAGAAACTCTAGATAATTCAAAACATTTACCAGAATGTCGTGTTCCAAATATGAAATAATTTAAAACATGATTATTCTTTAGCAATTGGTAAAATACCAGAGAGGAAAATCTATTTAACCTTGGTACTATTTTATTTTCCTTTGAGTAGCACAAGAATTATAGGATCAGAAATGGAGTCAAGGGAATATAATTATTAGCACTTTCTGGCTCTGTGATGAATAACATGATGAACAGTCATAATGGTGTAAAGCTTGTTTATTGGTTATCAGCTTTTAAAATAAACCCATGCACAAAGCATGGAGGAGTTAATCATGATTAGGAACAGAATGTAAATACTCAGCTTTGATGATTTCAAGTAAAGCTCTAGCTGACAGATTTTGAGAGATGAAAAGTAGGTAGGGGAAGGGGAAGGGATGGTGAGAGTGCAAAAACCCTCATTTTATGAAACGAGGAGTCAAGAGAATCTGTTGAAAATTGATGGAAAAATTAAATAGTAATGACAAAAGTGACCCTGCAGAGCCATGTGAAAGAGAATGTTCTATCTGGAAAAAAAAATTAGAACAAAACAATTTAATCCACTTTACTATAAACAAAAATATGAATTCTAGGTAAATTGTAGAGCCGTTAAATATGAAAGGCAAAACAGTAAGGCTTTAGAAGACAATGCAGGAAAATAGATTCATAATATCTGTATGAGGGCATGATTTTTAAATATGTTGAACATTAAGAAGCACCAACCCTAAATATAAGGATTGATGAATTTGATTATGGTAAAGTTAAGACTATTAAAAATAAAATAAGAAGGCCGGGTGCAGTGGCTCATGGCTGTAATCCTAACACTTTTGGAGGCCAAGGCAGGAGGTGTGCTTGAGCCCAGGAGTTTGAGATCAACCTGGGCAACATAGGGGGATTCTGTCTCTACAAAAAATTTGAAAAAAATTAGCCAGCGGTGGTGGTGTGTACTTGTAGTCCCAACTACTCAGGAGGCTGAGGTGGGAGGATCCTTGAACCCAGGATTTTGAGGTTGCAGTGAGCTATGATTGTGCCACTGCACTCCAGCCTGGGCAACAAAATGAGATCCTGTCTCAAAAAAATAAATAAATGAAAAATAAAAATAAAAATAAGATAAAATAGTAAAAAGGCAAGCCACAGATTTGGAGATATTTGTAACACATATCCAGTAGATATCTGTTACAGCCAACAAAGAACTGTAATAGAATATGTGAAGAACTCATAAAACTCAATGAGAAATGCAACTCAATAGAAAAATGCACAAATAGACTCAACAGCCACTTCAAAATTGATCTATAAACATATTATAAGGTTCTCAATCTCAATCATCAGAGAAATGCAAATTAAAATTGCAAAGAAATACCACTACACATCCGTCAGAATGGTTAAAATTAAAAAAAAAAATGAAAATACCAAGGATTGCCAAGAATGTGGAACACGTAGCACTCCCATACACTGCTGGTGGGAATGGAAACCAGTTTAGCCAATTTGAAAAGCAATTTGGCTTTGTCTACTAAAATTAAAGATACCGTACCTTGTGGCTTAGTTTGTCTCTTGGGTATATATCCAAAAGAATTATGTGTCCATGTATACCAGGAAACATGCATGAAAAAGTTTCTAACAGCTTTATTCATGATAGCCTAAACCTGGAAACAAACAAAATGTCCATCCTCTGGAGAATGGATGAATGAATTGAGGTAAGATTCTACAATGAAATTCTATATAGCACTGAATATGAATGGACTACAATTGAATGCTACAATATGAGTGAATCTCATAAACATAATATTGAGCTAAGAAAAGCCCGATGCAAAATAATACATAGTGCATGATTCCATTTACATAAAATTCAAAAACAGGCAAAACTATAGTCTTAAGTGATGCATTTTTGGATGGCAAAAGCATAAAGAAAAGCAAAGAAGCGATTATCACAAAAGTCAAGAGAGTTAACGTTTTAGGAAAAGGGAGTGAGTTCTGCCTAAGAGAGGCATGTGGGGACCTTCTGGGGGATGGGTCTCCTCTACCTGACCTGAGTAGCCATTACAGGGAGGTTTGCTTCAGAATACATCCAGGCTTTGTGTATTTTTTTGATGTGTGACCTAGATCACAGAATAAAAAAAGGATTTAGTAGTTTAAATTGAACTAAGAGTTTAAGAAAATCATTAAAATGATAAAGGCAACCAATAGAGAAACTAAAAATTGTGCTATAACTGCTAAAAATTGAGAGATGTAGAGAGATGTTATTGTTACAGCAAGTGTTACAGCGAGTGGTCCCGAGGACAAACCGAGCGGCACACGGAGAGTCAGAGAATCAAGGTTTATTCGCCAGTGGGCTCAGCGGGGTCTCGCCACCAAATTCTGAGCCCCGTCTACCCAATTTTTCCCACTTTTATTAAGTTGGGGTGATCCAAGGAGTGGGGTCTCAGGTGACTAATGCCCTCCAGGTAATCAGTTAGTTGATGTGTCAGGTAATAGGTTAGTGTTATGCTGATGCACCAGGTAATAGGTTTAGTGTTATGCTGATGTGCCAGGTAATAGATTAGTTGATGGGCCAGGTGTTAGGTTAGTATTATGCTGATGGGAGTCTTCCGTGAGGGGTGGGGGTCTTAGGTGGCTCTGTGCTACATAATAGATGGGGGTTTTCTTTATCATTATGAGCTGAATTCTCTTCTGTAGTCACAGAAAGTTAGTAAGAAAATCTCCAAATTGATGCACATATTAAGCAGAAATAAGAACCAAACAAACTATAAAAGTGTTGTTCTTTGTTCTGTGATTTCCTTCTTGAAATAATGTGTACTTATTAATTTTATAGTCAAGAAAATCTATCATCTTATATTTACATTTTTAAATTTTAAAAAATATGTATGACTGGATGTAAATTATAAACAAGTTTGTTGGAATAAGTTAACTTAGTTTGAGAAATTTTAATTTTTTAGTGAATTATTTTGTACTGCTCTAAATATTTATTAGAACTATTTTATATTTCAATAAAATGTCAGATCTTCTATTTTCTCTGTTTAACTTTTCATATCACTTGTGAGAACTTTGAGGATACAAATAAAGAGATTCAATGACTTTTTATTTTAGTAGCAAAATCTCATTCGTACCATTATTTATAACTGTGATAGTGAGAAGAGTTGTTTATTGTTGGAAATTGACCTTTTATCTTTCCTGACTTCATAGCATTTTAAAGCCATTTGTATTAATAAATAACATAATGTTGAACAGCTTTCATAAACCACCCCCACCAACACCCCCAGAAAGCCAAACAAACTGAAATCTCTAAACTGGTATGAAAACTCAGTGTTAAGGTCTCTCATAAGAACTAATCTAAGGAAACAATGTCCTCATCACTCACCATTTCAGGGCCGCTGCACTGTATTTAGGTGGAAGTATAACTTTTAGTAACAATATCAGACACTCACATTTTATCCCATGGTTTTTTAACAGTGAGGTTAAGATACCTACAAGTCATTTTAATGATCAATTTAAGTGCATTTGAATTCACTGATAAATCACACAAAATAAAAGTTGCTTTTCAAATAGGGAAGGTATCTATTTTTTAATTGCTTGTCTGCATTTACTTTTTTTAGATTAGTTTTCTTTAAAAAGCAGAAGCAGATTTAGCCTGAAAAAGGTATGCAAATTTTCTTTCCAAAAGGGCTTTATTAAAAAAAAAAAAAACTCTTAAAAAAAGTAGTATGAAACAGGCAAATATTCTTACAATTAAAAGAAAAGGAATTCAAAAATTGAAGTTCCACATCGTTACATTAACTTGGAACTATTTTAGTCTTATTTCAATTGTTAACTATCCATCTGCTTATAATGTCTCAATACTTTTGAGTATTCACAATAAAAAGAATGGAGACACTGATTTACAACATGTACAGGAGCCCCCCAAATGTCTGCTTTCAGTTCTGCCAGTCACTGAGAGCCTCTGGTCTTGTGTCCTGTTTTGGTTTGGTGGGCTCACCTCTGTCCTTGTTAACACTTTCAATCCACGTTTCCAAAGAAAAGTCTTTTTAGTCCACCTTTACTAAAAGAATTGATTAGGTCTTCTTTCTCGAAGAAGATTGCATTTTAAGTATGGGACTTAGAAAATAACTATTTATGGGCATAAAAGTCAACCAATCTGTTTTTAAAACAGGGCTGACAACCAGCTGCAGGCCTAAGTTCAACCTACAAGTGTATACTCTACGTTAAAATCAGTTCTGAGTCATCTGCTATGTGTGTTTGGCATCGCTGTTTATGGTACATCTTGAGCCTTCTCATGTCGCAATGCTATTGGTAAACAGTATGGGTAAGAAAAAAAACAACCACCTGATCTTGGTTGACAAAATGTGCACCTTATGTGTGGTGGAGGGATATTTTGGAAAGTCTTGAGCAATTATTTAAAATGCCTCTGTGTGTATGTGTATGTGTGCTTGCATGCTTTATGTAATATTTAATGATTCATGCTCTAAGGGGGTGTGTTTTTCTCTCTTGAAGAGCTGGCAGCTGGCCCATCCTCTCAGAAATGGGAAATTTCTTGAGCTAATTTGTACAAGCAGACTATGTTTTTAGACCATGAAGCTGTGACTCTTTGTTCAGACAGTAATGCCAATTATCTGTAAATATCCCTATTCGGAAAAGACTCCAAAAAAATAACAAAAAGCCAGATCTTTTTTATTAGCCTGTTTTGCATATAAGCTTTCAGGATAATTGTATATTAATGTCACTTCTAAAGCAGAAAGGAGTTATTTAAAGGGATGACCTGATTATCTTGATAAAGAAAATAATATAGCTGCAACCCATTTTCTGAAAATTTGGCCTTGGATTTGAGTGCAAATTGGAAGGTGAAAACTTTTGGATTAAATTCCCAACTCTAGGACAGTAAGGTTTAGGATAGATCATTTATGATTTCTGTATGTTAGTTTTCCAATCTGTTCAGTGAGAATCAAAGCATTTATGTACTTTTCTCCTTCCAGGAAAATAAAGTATTGGTGATCGATTTGAAGATACAAATCAGTGCAAATGCATTTGTTCTGTCTGAAAGGCTAAGCCAAGCACCATCTTTTAGTCTGTTCCTTCCTTACAAGACCAGTATACACTTTTGTGGCCACCACATTTTTCATGGCAGAGAAAAGGTCTATATCGGTGGTAATAATCCTGACATAAATTTCTGTGCCGTGTACAGCTCAGTTAACCAGGAAATAGACAAAATAAAGACAGACTTTGTGAACATTACATTTTGTGTTTTTGAAAATATGAGAAGGCAGCATTTTCTCAGAGAGAGAAAACATGCATGAATGGGGCTAGAATGACCTGCTAGAAGAATCACAAATAGAGAAGGTAGAGAAGTTGTAGCATTCACTCTTCTGAATGTCTTTAAAACAGACAAATAAAAACAAAGAAAATAAGTGTATTTGCCAAACTGAGGCGAGGATTGGTTTTGTCGCTTTTTTATGAAGAGGTCCTTTTAGTTTATAGCATGCTGGTGCGTGTTATTAGGTTTGCCACCAATTAACATAGGAAGCGCGGACCTAAATGCCAATCTGTGAACTATGTGTTGGGAACTCAAAAGTGAATGAGAAACAATTTTTCCTCTCAAGGTCTTCTTAACCTCCCACGGGAGAGAAATACATACACATAATTACAATACTATGTGATAAGTGCTAGACTAGTAGCGAAAGCATGTGCTGTGATTACAAATTTTGCCTGGGATGGTTGGGACTAAAGAATTAATTATCTGCACTTGGCCTTGAAGACTGAATGGAGGTTAGGCAGGGGAGATCATTCTAGGAAGAGGGTGCAGCTTGAACAAAGGCATGGAGAGATGAATGTCAGTGGTTTATGGGGAATGTCTTAGAGGAGAGGAAAGAGTAAGTGTTTGAGGATCAAGCAGACCAAGGTAACCCTGTGAGGCAGCCATTCTGGCTGTATGATTTGGGATACATTACTAGGCTCTCTGAACCTCACTTTATGCATCTGTAATATGGGGACATTATTATCTCTCTTGGAAAGTTGTGAGAATTAAATGAAACAATAAATGTAAAAAGTCTGGAAGAGTGCAAGGACATAGTAGATGTTCATTAAATGGTCACTGTTATAACAACACTCATCTCTCAAAGACCAAAATATATGCATATTTTCCTTATACTCATATTGAAGAAATTGTGAATTTTTGTATGTGTACAGAAGTGCACTTTCTGCTAGGCCAAAGGCAGAAAATCACTTTTGAAAGCATGATATTTCCCCTCAAAAGTAATGTGGCATATTAATAAATATGTTTTATGTGTGAGCCGGGATAAGTGTCATTCCACCATGTTTGTCTTTTTCATTTTTGTGTCCCTGCACTGGGCACCGTACCAGGTACCCAGAAGATGTTTGCAGAAATAAATGCTACGTGAGATAGTGGGTAGCTCTCTAATTGGTTTTCTCAAAAACATTTTTTTTTTTAAATAAAGGAAAACAATTTTAGATCCTGCAATTGCCTTTTGAAAACCAAGTTCCCAAACTATGTGAAAAATTGATTATGTATACATTCGTGTGGCATCAGCTTGTGGAGAGGATTATGCTGCTCCAAAATCTGTGACTGGAAGATGCATTGGTCCAACCTGTAATTATAATCATAAACAGTTATTATATTTGTGGTCATTATTATGACACTTCTAGTAACTATCATTGTGGAAGTCAATCTAATATTATATCAATAAACCAGAACTGGAATATCTTATGAGTTAACCTCATACTTTTTCTTCTTAGAACTTTACTTAGATGCCAGAAATTGTAAAAAAAATCCAGCACTTTTTTGGTTTCCTAAGGAGCCCTTCTTACCTTTATCCTCTGTCCAATTCTGTACGCTTCTGAGAGGTCATGTCCCCACTGTTCTTTCCAGTTTTAATTAGAAGCATGGATAATAATGGAGATAGTTGCATGTAGGTTGGCTCAAGCTTGTGAAAATGACACTTACTTTCTGACTTAAAATGCTGAATTGCGGAAGGAAAAATCAGCATGGATGCTCTTGAACTTCCTTGTCACATAATGCAGCTACAACCTCAAAGTACCAATTATCTCTTCTGCTGGCTCCTAAGCAGAACTATACCTAAGTTGTGCCACACAAAAGCATTTCCATCTTAATCCCCTGTAGAAAAGGGGATTCACAGCTGTCCTTGAAAATCTATTTGTTCTTCAAGAATTTATTTGGTTGACATTCTAAATAAAAATTTTGTAATATTACAATTTAGCCTAGGTCCTCTTGTTTTTTTCTTAGTGGAGAAGGAAAGAAAAAATATATATATATAGCCAACACTTTTTTTGTTATAATCGGTTATTTAGCCTAAATTTAGATTCCTTCAGCTGGTAGAAAGTTGGAAAATCCATTTTTTTGTAGACTTGAAAACTAGGGAGTTTAGTTAGGAATTTATACTCTATAGTTTTAAGAGGCTCCCTGGCTTGTTCCCAAACTTGTACCCACTTTTAGTTATGACATTTGATATTTTGGGTGCTGCCTTTAAGATTCATAGCTGTTACTACCCCAGTCCTTCATGTTCAGTTGTTCTTTTTTAATCATTGTCATTTATTCACTGAGTAGCTACTGTTAGGTTGAACATCTAAAATTGCTATTTTTGTAAGCAAAAAGAAAAAGAAAGGAAGATGACCTAATGATCAGTCTCATAAGTATGTATCGAGCACCTACCATGTACAAAGCAAAGGTTCAATTAAGTGTGGAAAAAAATCTAAGGTTAGCATATCCAACAATAGCATTTCAAAGATTCACTCTGTACTGATTAGGTATAATTTTCTATTTGTAAGCAATGCTTTTTTTTTTTTTTTTTTTTTTGAGACAGAGCCCAGGCTAGAGTGCCCTGGTGTCAGCCTAGCTCCCAGCAACCTCAAACTCCTGGGCTCAAGTGATCCTCCTGCCTCAGCCTCCTGAGTAGCTGGGACTACAGGTGCTCGCCACCACTCCCGGCTAAATTTTTCTATTTTTAGTAGAGTTGGAGTCTTGTTCTTGCTCAGGCTGGTCTACAGGAGTGCGCCACCACGACAGGCTATTTTTTTCTACTTTTAGTTGCCTGGCTAATTTCTTTCTATTTTTAGTAGAGACGGGGAGGGGGGGCCGCGGGAAGGGGGGGGTCTCACTCTTGCTGAGGCTGGTCTCGAACTTCTGACCTCAAGAGATCCTCCCTCCTTGGCCGGGCGCGGTGGCTCACGCCTGTAATCCTAGCACTCTGGGAGGCCGAGGCGGGTGGATTGCTCAAGGTCAGGAGTTCGAGACCAGCCTGAGCGAGACCCCGTCTCTACTAAAAATAGAAAGTCATTATATGGACACCTAAAAATCTATATAGAAAAAATTAGCCGGGCATAGTGGCGCATGCCTGTAGTCCCAGCTACTCGGGAGGCTGAGGCAGTAGGATCGCTTAAGCCCAGGAGTTTGAGGTTGCTGTGAGCTAAGCTGACGCCACGGCACTCACTCTAGCCTGGGCAACAAAGTGAGACTCTGTCTCAACAAAAAAAAAAAAAAAAAAAGAGATCCTCCCTCCTTGGCCTTCCAGAGTGCTAAGATTACAGGCGTGAGCCACTGCTACCAGCCTGTAAGCAATGTTTTATATGGTACCTAATTTTATAAAATTGCTTGTTTGTAAATGATTAATTCAACTGCCCCAAAGAATTCAACCACTGGAAGTATCCTTGAGGAAGGAAAAAAGAAAAAAGAAAACAAAAGAATTCAATAAACAATTTTCTTATGACTTGTTGGTTTAAAAAGTAAAAAAGTTGTGCACATTTATTGAAAAATAGTTAAACGATAGGGAAATCTACACAATAAAAACTGAAAGTTCTTTCCTTGCCACATGGAGTAAACTGCGTTAACAACTTTTATTTTATTCCAGACCTCTCTCTTTTCTCTTTATTTTGCATGTGAAATGAAATTTGCAAGTTTTTTGTTTTTAAAGCTAGTCAAGCCCAGGTTTTTTTTTCACTCAGAATTATAACATGAACAATACTTTTATGTACAGAATACTTCACTTTTGAAATCAAGAAGAGTCAACATGTCCACTCTTAAACAGTAGTCTTTTTAAAAGTCACTTCCCACATTCAATTGCTTTTTAATCGAGTACTTTTTCAAAATTACTTTTGATTGTGGTAATTGCCCAAAAACATGAAAAGAAGGCTTATATTCTCAAAACGCTTTCATTTAAAACCATCTTATAAAGAACATAAGGTACATGCAGTAACCACATGATTTTAGCACAGTGGGATGAAAACAAAACAAAAATAGTTACTCAAAGGTTTTAGCTAGGCTGTACCAAATAAGAACCGACTTAGCATCCTCAATAAAAAAAAAAAAAAAAAGAAGAAAGAAAGAAAAGGAGCCCTGCTCCCAGGGAGCACAGATGTGCTACTGCTGATAAGAAATAATGTTGGTCCCATCTTAATCTTAGAAAAAAAATATAATAAAGTTAGAATTTCTACAAATAAATTCATCCTCCCCTTAAATTTTTCTTAAACCTTTGTCATCTTTTACTGCTTATTTGCTGATGAGCATGGGAGACAGAATGAATAGGTAGCATACAACTATTAAGAGAAAATCTCTGAAATAACTAATTTTGTTTAGTTTAACAATCTTTTAGTTGAGGTTGCATATAACGTATATGCAATAGAATCTTATTTTCTGCTAGTAAAAGTTCTGGTTTCCAGGGCAGTCATAAATATATCAGCATTTTATAGGTTTCCACAAAACACATTGACTTTTAGGGCTTCCACCACCTAACAAACTTGAGAACACTGTCATTTGGCAAAAATTCTGCACTGAAATCAAAATGCTTATTGTTGCCTCTAAAGTGAAGAAGGAAGTTGGACTGGGTCATCCCCAAAGTCTCTTCTCAAGAACACTTGGTTCTTAAGTTTATTGCAAACTGTTTATATTTCCTTCCTCCAAATACAGAAAAAGCAAAATCTAAATCTATAAATACCAGTTTATTGAGCAATTCAAGTATTGATCCCATTGCTAGTAAGGATGTTTTTTGGTATCTTTTTTGTATCTTCCAAACTTTGGTATAGCCCTACTGAAAGAAAAATATTAATAACGTGCATATGAACATACAAAAATGTATAACCTGGTCTTTTTCAACTTGAATTATAAATGTATTCACTCCTTTATTCCTTCATATCATAAGCTCTATTAGTGAACCTAAATGTTATGAAATTTGATTTACCTGAAACATCAAGATAACTATTTTAAAGCTCTGTGCATTTGTACCTAAAAATTACAAAGTATAAATAGGATCAGCTTATGGAAATTTAGGCTTCATTTTCTGTGGCACGGAAGGTGAACATGAATGTCTTGGGAAAATACGAGGTTTTCTCATTTTCCCACCTCCACATAAATATATTGCCCATTATATATTGAAATCTAAAATATGAATCATTTGAAACAGATTGGAGAGATATGTGGGAATCTTATTATCTGTTGAAAATGACCGATAAAATGCTTTAAAACTACACAAGACAAAGAATACACATATATATTTTAAAATGCCTAAAACTAATTTTTGTAATTTCTTTTTCATATATTAGGATCTGACTGTAGGCTATCTTGTTTACTTCCCCTTTTTTTTGCAGTTGAGAGGAGGAGAGGTCAACAAATGGTAGCACTGCTAAAGTGATCAAGTGTTGTCATGGTCTGAACTGATAGAAATTTAAGTGGAATATTCTTGGTGCTCAACCTGAATCACGGTTAAGCCATTTTATAGTGATGAGTGATTTTTATATAGTAAGGGCTCAGTGTGCAAAACTGCATTGTCTCTCCATTTCTACCTTTGGAAAGTATTTTGAAGATTACCTGAAATGGTTAAAAAAAAAAAAAAAAGACTTCTAGTAATAGATCTGGGAAAATTAAACCAGATTGAAAGATCAGACTGTCTCTTTATCAAATGTACTAGCCATATTCATTTATTATTAACATGTATTATTTGTTTATATAAAAATTACATGTATTCATTGTAGAAAAATGAAAAACCACAAATAAACACCACTAACACATTACTAGTGTCACCTAGAGAGATTACCACAATATATGAATGTATGTAGCACAATGCTTAGTCAGAAAGTTAGCTAGTGAATAACCTTTCCTCTCTTCTTAAGTGAAGGGTTTATTAGTCTTACGTTTAAGGAAATGAAAAGAAAAGTTGCCAGGTCTGAGATACCAGTGAGCAATTCCTAAATCCTCCTGTTGTGCTTGAAAGATCAGTTAGTTCCGGCCACTAAATTTAATGAATGAGAATAAGATCAACTCTTTCTTGTTTCAGAGCCTTAAAGGAAGAATGACTGAACCCTGAGGGAAAAATAGGGGTAAAGGAAGAGGTTTAGGTTCTTAAAGCAGTCAGAAGAGCTCTGATCTGGTCATTGGTAAGACTGAATTTAGATCATTGCTCCTAACTACTGTGTGGCCTTGGGCAAATTATCAACCTCTCTGGGCACCAGTTTTCCTTCCCATTATTGAAATGCAAGAGTCGAGATAAAGAAGAGTGTAAGGGAGGAAAGAGATCACAGAAATGTCTAAGACATGGCTTCTTCTAATTTAGTTGGAAAAATTGGCCTGAGAAAGAACTGTATGTCTGTATTGGAGGCAGGGGTGGGGAACCTGCAGCCTTAAAGCCACAGGGGGCCTTCTGGTTCCTTAAGTGCGGCCTTATGACTAAATCCAAATTTTCCAGAACAAATTATTAAAAGGGGTGCAGCAGAGAAAGATGAAGCATTTCTTGCCTCCTTTGATGCTTAAAAAAGAACAATCTTGAAATCAGAAGGCCGCAGTTTCCCCACAACTTAGTATAAAAAATATAAACTATCCCCTTAATAATTTTAAGATATTGATTAAATGTTAAAACAAAAGTTCTTTGACTATATTGGGCTAAGTAAAATAAATTATTAAAATTTATTTTACCTGTTTCTTTTAAGAATTTTTAACGTGGCAACTAGAACATTTTAGATTACACATATGGCTCACATGCTATTTCTACTGGATGGCACTGATCTAGGGTATGACGTCAGTGGAGTACGTTTCGGGAAAATGTGCAATCACTAATCTCTACGTGGATGTGGAAGATGTTAAAATTATTTTATTTTATTTATTTATTTATTTATTTTGAGACAGAGTCTCACTCTGTTGCCCCGGCTAGAGTGCTATGGCATCAGCCTAGCTCACAGCAACCTCAAACTCCTGAGCTCAAGTGATCTTCCTGCCTTTGCCTCCTGGGTAGCTGGGACTATAGGTGCACACCACCACACCTGGCTAATTTTTTCTATTTTTAGTAGAACAGGGGTCTCATTCTTGCTCGGGCTGGTCTTGAACTCCTGACCTCAAGTGATTCCCCCAAACCTTGGCCTCCCAGAGTGCTAGGATTACAGGTGTGAGCCACTGCATCTGGCCAAGATGTTAAAATTCTAAGAATGGTCAATGAGTGTCACAGAAATCCAGATATTAAGTAGATAAGACAAGAGCAGGAAAATAGGAATGAACAAAATACTTGAAGGGAAATAATGATAACAGGTTTGCAAACTACATATGAACATGAACTTCCTCATGGCAAAAAGTCGTTCAAAGCTCATCTGACTGCAGAGAAACATGCCAGAGAGTCATGTCCTGTTTGTGATGATTGATTCTTTGAACTGAGCCTTTCTGCAGACTGCTTGCACTTGCTTTAGGCAAAAACGTAGGGATAGAAGAGGGGGAAGAAACGGGGAATGATTTACAAAGCATGTTTATAGATTTGGTAGCTTGGCCTCCCCAAAGGAAGGAGTTAATACATGTCAATAAATGATTGCAACAGCTGTGTTCTGATAAGCTTAATGGCGTTTGCTAAATAGCAACTCTTCTTCCTGGCAAAATTTCCTTTACCTCATAAGGAAAGATGAATCACATTGACTTCCAGAAAATATTACACTTACTGTAGGCTCAGTTCAATCCAGGTAATTAAATTCGGTTAGTCGAGTAGGGTCAGATTTCATGGTAACATGACAGGAGGGAGAATAAAACTCTAAAAGGACGCTGAAAATGTCCTAAACCCCATATCCAATGGATTTTCACAGTCTTCATCCTTCTAAGCTTCAGAGCACCACTTGGCAGTAATAACCTTCCCTTTCACATTTTCTTCTCCATCGCCTTCTGGTGATGTGATGTCTGACCTGTCCTGACAGGGAAGCAGTATTGATTGAAGAACAAAGGCTTGTGGGTTGTAGTGAAAGTTTGGGGTAATAGTTTATGTATAAGTGCATAGTAGGTTCTCGATACATTACAGCTATTAGTATTTTTTATTACCTTTGACTGAATATTTTCCTTCACCCCAGCCTTAAATTTAAGTTCTTTGCTCTCCATATATTAAGGAATTGCATTTATTCCTTTGGTTTCGAACATTAGCTCTTTATTGACAAATGGCTGCAAAATGCCACATCTGAAACTCTCTGTGAATGCACAGAATAAGCATTTTTAATGTTTTCTAGGCCTGGGCAGCTGTATACACACAAAGGGCTCTTTCCCCCAAATCTGTCTGCCTCTAAGAGCCCCGATGTCAACGCACCTCTCCATTTTTGCCAGGTGTAGCATCACAGCCACGCGCCTGGGTCTTCTGCCTGTCCTTTCAGCCTTGCACACCCCCGGAGCTCTGTGAATACAGGCTGGGATGCCAGTACATTTCAGCAGGAGCTTAGCTTCTGTTCATGTGGGAGTCCCAGGAGACCATGGAAGTGCCACGATGAGGTCGAGATAACTTTCTGTGGTTAGCACAAAAGTGAGAGAGATTGTGTTGACAAGCTTTAGCTGTGGGTCTTTGGGCAGGTCACGTCACCTGCCTGTCTCAGTCCCTTCATGTGTAGGATGAGTGATTTGGACTTGATCTTGAAAGTTAGTTCTCAGTGCTAGGATGCTGAGCTTCTTGAAAGGAATAGGCATGTAGAGGATGGCAAGACTCACAATATTCTTTAAGTTTTCAAATGAAGAAAGGCTGTTGAAGGCAGGGTAGTGGGAATGGATTGGCGTTCTCAAAAAATGTCAGATTAAGGGTAAATTTCAATAGTGATAATAAATCTACGCTGTGTAAGAGCTTGTCATCCTGACAACCTCGTGTACTTGTGACTACTTTTGTTATTGAAATGATTATTTATTGATCATTTTAATCATAAAAATCTTGCTGATTTTTAATTTTGTAGATTATAAAATAAAAAGCTTTATTTGTTTTATATTAAGTAAATGTCCAATACATGCTCATTGTGAAAGATTCAAACAATAGAAAAAATTAGAAGGTAGTAAAAATCACCCCAAATCCGGCCACCCAGAAGCAATCATTTTTAAAATTTTAGTTAGTATCCTAAGGTATGTGATCTTACATACATTAGATAAAACTATAAATGCTATCTTGTAACCTGTTTTTTGAAAAATTCTTTAGTATATCATAGATATCTTTCTTTAGTAGTGCCTGTTGATTTAGAATAATCTTTTGTAATGGTTATATTCCATTGCCTGGTGTTTCTATAATATATTATCATTATATATTTATTTATTCTTTTCAAAATGGACATTTAAACTATTTCTAATTTCCACTATCACAGACAGAACCATGATGAACGTCAAGCCAAACCAAAGCTTACAAATATATTTAAATACATTCAGATTGAAAGAGACTTATTTTCTGAGTTAGGTAATTAAGAGGTATTCAGTAAATATACTTGGATAATCAGATTGTCTCTGCGATGCCCCAATTCCTGATTTGCAATAGATTAGTGCATTGTGACCATTATTTTCCTGGAGGGTGGGAACTTATACTTAATCACTGCAGCTAAAAATTAATTTCATGCTATTAGAGATGGGAAGGTAATATATTTTGCTGAAACTATTATAGTTATTTCTAATTAAACCATCACAGATGCACATAATAAAACATGTATTGGCTTCTTATTTCATTTGAATATGAAGGTTTATTGTCATTCATATTAAATGCTCTTCTTTGTTTTTACCTAAGTTAATAATACCTCAGACTTGGGCTAACACCATGTCATCCTTGACTGTGGTTTTGCAGGGTTTGGCTAGAATGAATAACAACAAAAGTCAAACATTTCTGTGAATTAAAAAATTGTAACTTAAAAAAATTCAAAATCCCAAGTACATTAAGGGAACATAATGGAGTAATTTTCAAAAGATTGTTCTGGGAATGAATTTGTCATTGTTCTTTTATCCTAGTACCTTATACAGTGCCTGAGACATAGTGGGTACTCAATAAATATTTATTAAAGAAATGAATGAATGAATGAAGCTACTTTCAATTTGTGACTTAAATATTGGTAAATATCTGAACCAGTGGAGCCAATTATTTCTACAATTAAAATAATCTATCTGGGTTACCATAGAATTGATTTTTCTATACTTAGGAATAAGATGAGTATTTTCCACTAAACATAACTCAACAGTCTTATTCTCAATAACTGTTGTTTATGAAAAGGACTGACTCCTGAGGGCCAAGTCTAGCCTGCTGCCTGTTTAGTACAGCCTGTGTGCTAATAATTATTTTTAAAACATTTTTAAATCATTGAAAACAATCAAAAGAAGAATCATCTTTCATGATAGGTGAGAAAATTTTTTTTTTTTAAACAGGGTCTTGCTCTGTTACATTGGCTTGAGTGAAGTAGCATCATTATAGCTCACTGCAACCACAAACCCCTGGCCTCAAGTGATCCTCTTGATTCAGCCTCTGGAGTAGTTGAGACTACAGGCATATACCACCAGGCTCAGTTAATTTTTTCTATTTTTTTGTAGAGATGGGATCTTGCCATGTTGCCCAGGCTGGTCTCAAGCTCCTGGCCTGAAGCTATTCTCTCACCTCGGCCTCCCCAAGTGCTAGGATTATAGGCATGAGCCACCATACCCAGCCACATGACAGGTAAGAATTACAACAAATTTAAACTTACTGTCTGTAAAGAAAATTTCACTGGAACATTGTCATGCTCATTCTTTCATGTATTACTTATGGGTGCTTTTGTACTCTAGTGGTGGAGTTGAGCAGTAGTCCACAAAAGCTAAAATATTTACTATCTGGACTTTTACAACGTTTTCCAACTCCTAGTGTAGACCCAAAACTATATCTTGGGGGCAGGGATGCATATTGTACTCCGAGTAGCAAGAATGCATTTCAGGTTATCAGCCTTACTGAATGCTAGAGTGACAGGCAATGTTAGCAAAGGCAAGTTAAAACAGTTATGTCTATTTTGTTAACAACTTGAAAACAAAAAAGTGGTAGTATATATCTTTTTGTCTTTTATCATCTCTAATGAGAAGACCAATCTTATGCAATGCAAAGATGTTATTTGAAAACACATCCATACAACAGAATCTCTAATGCCAAGATTGCTTAGAACCTCTGACAGTGGTCTCAGCAGTTCACCTGTGACCCCTCTGGTCTCCCTGGTTTCCCTCCAGGTTGCTGTCTGCCCCATGGTTGTACAGGCTGGGGATACTAATGGTTTCCCAAACAGTCTAAGGCAGGATTTTAAAAATTGGGCTCTTTGGAACTTCTGTAGCAAAGGGAATGGGTTTATAGGTATATATCTTCTATTCCTGACTACCTCACAGTCATTTTTAATAAAGACCATTTCAGGGTCCACTCAATTTTAACTTTCTGTTGTTTGAATTTTTCACAATGGGCATGTGTTGGGCATTTATTTAATCCTAAATAAATAAATAAATAAATAAAGCTTTTTATTTTGTAATCTACAAAATTAAAAATCAGCAAGATGTTTATGATTAAAATGATCAATAAATAATCATCTCAGTAGCAAAAGTAGTAACATTTGCTATTGCCTATTATATTAGTCAGGGTTCTCCAGAGAAATAGAGCCAATAGGGTGTGTGTGTGTGTGTGTGTGTGCATGTGTATATGTATACACACACACATATATATATAGCAATGTATGTATGTAATTTAAATTATAGGAGTTTAAAGCTATATAAAATTAAATTACAGGAATGTAAATTATATGTATTTTTAAAAATTAAAAAAAATTTTTTTTCAGGAACTGGCTGAGATTGTGGGGGCTGGCAAGTGAGAAGCGTGCAGGGCAGGCCAGCAGGCTGGAAATTCCAGCAGGATTGTAGTCTTGTATCCTAAAGCAGTCTGGAGGCAGAATTCTCTCTCCTCCTAGGGTGACTTCAGTCTTTTCTCTAAAGGCTTTCAACTCCCATTACGGAGGGAAATCTGCTTCACTCAAAGTCTACTGATTTAAATGTTAATCACATCTAAAAAGTACCTTCACAGCAACATCTAGACTGGTGTGTGACCAAACAAGTGGATACCATAGCTTAGTTAGTAACCATCACGTCTACATAAATGTACCTATACAAACATATATGTATATGTGAAAGATAGGTGTATAAATAAATGTATGTATGACACATGTAACACCTTTCTCTTTGTTAATGCTGTGAACTTCATTTTTAAGTTTAAGTGTAGCGTGACTCTAAAATCACAGGAATTGAAAGCACTATTGTGATACTGAATTTAACTCCCCAGACTCTTTTATTTTGAATTTTACAAGCTTGTAGAGATTCTAGGAATTTATTATGGATATGATACTGTGATAGGCAGAATAATGCCCCAAAGATGTCCATTTTCTAATTCTGCAGTCTGTGAGTATGTTCTCTTACGTAGCAAGGGGGAATTCAGGTTGCAAATCAGCTGACCTTAAAACAGGGAGATTATCTTGCGTTATCCAAGGGGGCCCGTTGTAATCACAAGGGCCCTTAAATGTGGAAAAAGGAGGCAGAAGAGGAAGTCAGAGTGATAAGATGTGCTGTGGACTGAATTTGTCCCTCTCAAATCCATAGGTTGCATCCCTAACCCCCAATGTGATGGCATTTGGAGGTGGGGCCTTTGAGAGGTAGTTAGGTTCAAATGAGCTCATGAGGGTGAAGCCCTCATGATGGGATTAGTGCCCTTATAAGAGAGACACCAGAGAGCTTGCTCTCTCTGTCTCTGCACCATGTGAAGACACGGCGAGAATGCTGCCATCTGCAAGCCACAAGGCTTGCCCACACCAGAACCTGACCATGCTGGCACCCTGATCTTAGACTTCCAGCCTCCAGAACTGTAAGAAAATAAATGTCTGTTGTTTAAACCACTCAATCTATGGGATTTTGTTATGAGAGCCTGAGCTGACTAAGGATATGAGAAAGACTTGGCCCAATGCTGCAGCTTTGAAGACGAAGGAAGAGAACCAAGGGCCAAGGAAAGTGGTCAGTCTCTAGAAGCTGGAAGAGTCAAGGAAATAGATTGTCCTTTAGATCTGCCAGAAAGGAAGACAGCCCTGCTGGCACCTTAACTTCAGCCCTGTTTCATGCTTTTGACCTAGAGAACTGTAAGATAATACATTTGTGTTGTTTTAAGCCACTAAAGAGTATAATAATTTGTTATAGCAGCAATAGACAATGAATAAAGATATTAAGAATCAGATGGGTTGGCCAGGAGAGGTGGCTCATGCCTGTAATCCTAACACTCTGGGAGGCCAAGGCAGGAGTATCACTTGAGCTCAGGAGTCCGAGACTAGCCTGAGCGAAAGCAAGACCCCGTCTCTACTAAAAACAGAAAAACTAGCTGGGTGTTACAGCACTCGTCTGTAGTCCCAGCTATTTGGGAGGCTGAGGCAAGAGGATCCTCCATCCAGGAGGACAGAGTGAGACTCTGTCTAAAAAAGAAAAAAAAACACACACAAAAAAAACAAACAGACGGGGAAGGCTGAGCATATAATAGTTCAACAAATTCAAATATGCAAAAGTTCAAGCTACAGTTATTATAACTAGACATAAAGGTGCTTTAAAAATTTTGCTAGCAAATGTCTTGTACAAAACATCAAAAGCTGCAATCATTTTTTTCTTGCTGCTTATATCAATTCAGGGCATTTATTTCAAACACTATTAACAGAATCTCATTGGTGCTTATATTTCAGTATTATTGAATAATTTATAAGAATGAAATCAAGATTTAATTTGCAACTAATTTCCACATGAAGATTTCAGAGCAGTAAATTGACTGCTGTGATCTTTATATAATTAATCTTTTAAAAAGTTCTAACTTAGCCTTACTCCTAAAAACAGAAAATAATTGTAAAAAATTCAGTATTTGGTAACATTATAATAGCCATGCTTACTCCATGCTAAGGACATATTATTTTATTTAATTCTTCTAATCATCTAGTGAAATAGGGATTCTGCTCATTTTACTAATAAAGAAAGTGAAGCATAGTGTTCAAAGTGGCAGTCTACCCAAGCAGGCGGACTCCTGACACTGTGATTAAGCCATTTAACACACTGATACACACAAGCTAACTAAATTATGTCTGTAATTGTAGCCTTAACATCCAGTAAAGTAAAAAGATAAATAGAATTTTAAAAGGAAGGGGGTAAATTCTCAACAGGATTCTGAAATTATCTACCTATCAATCAAGCCATTGACCAATCTTTTTTCGTTTTGAGTTGAAGAAGATCTCCAATCAAAGGCTGGGTTATAAATCATAAAGGAAGCGAACAAAGTCCTTCCTTTTCTCCTCTAATCTCTTTTGTCTTTTCCTAGAGTAATCTTAAGAAAACGGAATTTTCTTAAATTTAAAGTGTGCTTTTATGACCTACCTCCTATCCTCCTGCCATCCAGAATGAAGAAAGAAGTTTTTGGAGGTTGGGTATTGACCATAGGTTCTTTGTACCACCCTAAAAGAAACAGTGCGCGTAATAGTCCAGTAAGACAGAAACCAGAAGACATGGTTCAAATCTTGGCATGAATATAAAATCTAATCTAATCACAGTTTTCCTATCTAGAAAATGAGCGAACTTATACCTATTATTTTGGATTGTTTTGAAGATTAAATAGCATAGCATATTTAGAGCATGTGCATAGTGTAGGTATTCAACATTGTTAGGGATATGGGTTTTTTCCCCTTCCTTGCTCCCTCCTCCAGAATTTCTTAACTTTTCCCCTGTGTTCTAGACCCAGAGTTGTGGCTCACTAGTTTTGTGGCCTAGGGCAAGTTCCTTAATCTTTGTGACCTCTTAATTTCTTTTATCTATAAAATAGGGAACAAAAAATATTGGTCTTGGCTGCCTTGAGCATTTCTTTTTCCTGTTTTCCTTCCCTTTCTTTTTTTTTTTTTTTTGTTCAGATCAAAAGAAACTGTATCTATGGGCTTGAAGACTAAATCACTATTTAGCTATAAATGAAAATGCTAATAAAGAACTTGGAATGTATTATTAATTAGTAGCAAAAAATAGCAGTTTACATGCATTCTCACTGAGATATGATATTCTTTTTGTTTGAGATGTATGATATTCTTTTTTTTAAAATGTATTTATTTATTTTCTTTTTAAAAAAATTTCAGAATATTATGGGGATAGAATCATTTTGTATATTCCTAAATTTAAATTTCTTCTTGCCTTGTTCCTGCTTAAAACTCAACAATGGCTTCTCATTGCTCTTATGACAGAGTCTAAATTCCTTAACAAATCCTTCATGTGGGCCCTGCCTATGTCTTCAGCCTCATCTGAAACTCCTCTTTCTCTACCACATTGTTCTCCTTTAAGTGTTTCATAACATACTATTAAGTTCCTTTCTATGCCAAAGTCTTTGCCTATGCTAAGAATCTTTTTTCCTTTTCTTCCCTTCTGTCTGACCAACATTTCAGCCTTCAAATCTTGACCTAAAACTCACTTCCTCTAGGAAGAATTCTCTGTCTTCCCGTCTTCCAAGCAACTAGATCAGTTGCCATGTCATCTACACTTGATCCTTGCTCATTATTTTTTCCTATTTGGCATTTGTCTCTGTCAATTAAATCCTCATTTATGTAGTTATTTGTTTGATGTCCATTCCCTTGAAAGGTTGTAAGTCTTATTTACCACCATCTCCCTAGTCCCAGGTGCAGGCTTGAGATATATAATTTGCTCAGTACATATGTATTGAATGAATAACAGGTGTTTTTGCAAATGATAAAACTAAGACCTGGAAAGGTTAGTAGTACACCCAAGCTCAAGTAGATGACCAGTGGCAAAGCCAGTCCTTGGATCTAAGTCCCCTGATGCCAAGGCTCCTGCTTAAATATCTTATTTTTTGTTTATGAGTATAATTGACTTAGTTGAAAAGTCTAATAAAATTATAATTGAGACAGGTAACTTTTTAATATTTATTTTGAAGTTGACAAATAAAAATTGTACATATTTATCCTGTATAACATGATTTTTTTTTTGTTTGAGTCAGGGTCTTGCTCTGTTGCCTAGGCTGGAGTGCAGTGGCATGATCATAGCTCACTGCAGCCTCGAACTCCTAGCCTCCTACCTCAGTCTCCCGAGTAACTGAGACTACAGGCAAACACCACCACACCCAGCTAATTAAAAAAAATTTGTAAAGATGGGCCTTGCTATGTTGCCCAGTCTGGTTTCAAACTGCTGGCCTCAAGTGATCCCCTGCCTTGGCTTCCCAAAGTTCTGGGATTACAGGTATGAGCCACAGTGCCCGGCCTGATGTTTTGATATGTGTATATATTGTGGAGTGGCTAAATCCAGCTAATTAACATATGCATAACCTCATATATAAGTATCATTTTTAAGCATTATCAAAAAGTAAGTCTTTTCTACATTCTTATCCAAAATTGCCTCAACAAGGAAAATATTAAAAGAAAATTGGGGAGGGTAGCAATATGATGATAGTTCTTAAGATAGTTCTTATCAGAGGAATGTGGACAAAGGAAGGCAGAAGAAAAACATGCCTTATGGAATTAGAATTGACAGGTTCCATATTGTTCTCCTATTATGAAAGTTGTGTGAATGGGAATTTTAAAGAATTCCTAGATTATTAGATCAAGATTGTAGTTAGCTGTGGCTTCAAAGATTCACTTCTTCTAAAATTCTGTAGTAAGCAATCATCAGCTTGCATTTGAATACGTATAATAATCATCCTTGGAAATAGTAGTGCCCCTCTCAATTTCTGACCCAGCTTCTATGTTTCAGCTCTTACCTGGTCAATTGTCACACAAAAGGGTAAGTGTATTAGTTTTCTTGGGCTGCCATAACAAAGTACCAGGACTGTGTGGCTTAAACAACAGACGTGTATTTTCCTACAATCATGGAGGCTAGGAGTCTAAGATCAAGGTGTTGGCAGGTTGATTTCTGCTGAGGTCTCTCTCTTTGACTTGTGGATGGCTGTTTTTTCCTTGTGTGATCACATGGTATTCCCTCCACGTGCATGCGTCCGAATCTCCTTTTACAATCATGCCAGTCAGAGTGGATTAGGGTCTACCTACAAGATCTTGTTTTACCTTGATTACCTTTTAAAGGCCCTATCTCCAAGTACAGTCACATTCTGAGTAACTGGAGGATTAGGACTTCATCATATGAATTTGGGAGGGACACAGTTCAGCTCACATTAATGATATTCAAAATATTTAAGAACCTGTCAGCCATAGGTTCAGACCCATAGGAATAGATGCTGACCATAGTTCTGGCCATGCACTGTGAGCATGCTGCTATGCTTTAGTTGCTAGAATGTAGGGAGATGGGGGACCAGGTCCACTGAAGCAATAGGAGGACACCTGGGGGGCCAGGAATTATGGCTATTTATAATACAAACTGGTAGAGAAATATTTCAGTATTTTAACAGCAAGTATGGTGATTCTGGGACAAACCAGGTGAATGTCCATCTTGGACACACACAACCATCCAATTTGAGTGCTCGAAGCCCAGTCTGATTTTCTTAGAGATGTTGCTAAAGTTGAGCTCAATCTATCAGGATTTGGGTAAAGAGATCCTGGATGTGTGCTACAATCAAAATATGAGCAGGAAGAGTGTGGTGGCTTCTCTTTCCTTGGTCTACCTGGGCGTTAATTGTTTTCTTCTGAACACGGGGTTCGTAGGTGAGCGGGGGCTGGGGAAAAAGGTCATTGAGACGCTGCAAGCAGGGGAGTGGATCGCAAAGCAGCCTGCAGAAGATTGGAAGGTATGGACAGGGTCAGAGAGAGGCAGGAGATGGGACGCCAGTTAGGATGGATGGATCCAGCCATACAGGCTGAAAGCCTTAACTAGAGCAAGCACAGTGGAAATGGAAAGACGGAGATGGGTTGGAAAGAGGGAGGTTGTGGACTTTCTTTGAGAGGCGTGAGTGATTCAAATGCCCACTACCAATTATCCTAGCAGAGGAAAGAGCTTCCCACTGCTAGGACCCAGGCAGTCCCCACAGCCGGAATTGCAAATGCTGTACTTTTCCTTATTGTAGTTCATGAGGAGAGCCCTATAGCAAGGCTCGTTTGGTCTTTCTGAGGCCCAGGAAGTGGAGAATGCCTCAAAGAAGACCTAGAAAGTGGCAGCCATGTGAAAGAGACTTGTTCCTTATATGAGTTGCTTTCAAATCAGGATTATGAATAGTTGGAAGGGGTAAGATTGACTGGTGGTTTAGGGGGAAATAGTGCTTGTTACGAGCTAGGCAGAGGCCCGTTGCCGGCGTTTGTACACTGATCTAAGTTTAATGTGAATGAACATTAAATAATATCTGTTATCTATTGTAATACAGATCAAAATGAGTTAATTTAAAGAAGAATATAAAATGAATACTAGTAGAGATGATATGTGGATATGGTAAAATCACTAAAGTTTGGGAAATATTGATATAGAGGAATGGTCATCAAATAAATCTGACTAGGACTTGGAGTCAGGAGACCTGAATTCTAATCATGACTGTGACACTTATCGGTTTAGGGACTTCTGTTTTCTTTGTGGTAAAATGGAAAAACCATCACCAACCTTGCTTATTTCCTAGTCTTGTCGTGAGGTTCATTGAGTGTCATTTTGTTTATTCACTCAAACATTTACCAAATTTGTACTGTATTAGCAAAGGAAGCTCTGTAGAATTAAAACAAATTATTACTGCAGGGAAAATAGGCTTTTGAATTTTTTTGCACAATGACTGGTATTTAAATTTAAACTCCCGAGAGTGACCCTCGTTTCAAAAGATCACTAGTATAGATTTAAATTAAAATGAGACATTTCCTTTCTCCACCAAATATGAAAATAAAATGAGTGTTAGTAGATAAGGGCATTAACATTAGAAACAGAAGGTGCCATTTTTCATTTAGTAACTTGAACACATAGAAAATCCACCTTTAACCTACTTTTATTGTTTATACAGTGCTGGGAATATATGTGGTACCTTGCAAAATAAAAGTGGAAATGACAAGATCTTTTCACCGAGAAGTCCAAACCTAAACATTGTTGAACAAATTTACTCAGAATAGCAGTAGAGCGCGTAATTGAGCTGATATGATGGGAGAGGTCAACCTGGGGCTGTTGGCTGAAGGTGTATGAAATGAGCCATTTGAAGCCAGTTGGTTTGGGGCTAGGAAGGCAGGAGGAAGACTATGCTCCAGACTTCCCAGTGGGATTAAATAGTAAATGTGTAGCAAGTGAGAACACGGAGAGGCAAGTCGAGTATGTCACACCACACCAAGAAGTGGTTCAAAGAGTATGTTGGACATGATTTCCTTTTTTTCCTTCTCATTTGCAAGCAGTCTGTCTTAGTCTGTTTATGCTGCTATAACAAGATACCTGAGACTGGATAATTTATAAAGAACAAAAATTTATTTCTTATGATTCTGAAGTCTGGGAAATCCAAGATCGAGGTGACATTTGAAATGTGCTGAGGACCTTCTTGCTGTGTCCTCACATGGTGGAAGAAACTGAAGGGGAAAAAGTTGGCTAGCTAGTTCCCTCCAGCCCTTTTATAAGGTCACTAATGTTACTCATGAAGGCTCTGCCCTCATGGCTTAATCACCTCCTAAAGGCCCCACTTTTAAAAATTATCACATTAGGGTTTAAGTTCCAATGTGAATTTTGGAGGGACATATACATTTAAACCATAGCACAGCCCTTGGAAGTTTCTTGTCCTGATCTGCCCCAATGAACACAGCTTTTTCTATGTCTGGTTTACAGGTGAAGGATGGGAGTGGCCATCTGAATATACTCCCAGGAAGGTTTGGTCAGTTTGATAGCAGAGTTCACAGTGAAGGGGAGAGTCACCGTACATCCAGGTGTTGAGTCCAAAGTGCTGTGAAAAGGACAAACTTGTCCAAATCCTAGGGATTGTTTACGGCACTGACCATGCACCCCAGCATGCTAACAGTGCTGCCAGAGTGAGCCCGTTGCCCTTTGCATGTCTACACTATGGCCACCACTGTGCGTTTGCCCTGCTGTGGCCAGAGTTGGTAATTCAGTCATCACGATGTCCTTTCCAATATGGCTTCAGGTCTTCTAATTTTCTCCTACTATGAGGCACAATAATAATAACAACTAATTAATAACAACTAATATTTGTTGAGAACTTAGTCTCTGCCAGGAAGTGTTGGAAGCACTTCACATATAAATGTCTCATTCCTCAGAACAAGAATTAGTAGAAAACTCCACTCTATAGATGAGGAAATGGAGAGTCAAAAATGTTAAGTGATTTGCTCAAGGTCACCCAGCTCCTAAGTGGTAGGAGTGGGGTTTGAACGAAAGTTTTCTAGTCCCTGCCCTTCTTCTTAACCACCCGACCACCCCCATCTCTCAGGAGGCCTCGCTGAGGCTGGGAGGAGGTGGGGGCTGGGGGTCATGGAATTGCAGGGTCCAAAGCCCCTCACAGCCTCACTCCCTCTTGTCGTCCATTCCCAAACAGAATCCCCCAAATGTCATCCCAGACAAATGATGCTTTGCTTTTCCTCAGATGCTACTGGTGACCTGGAACATGGTGCCACATGAGGCAGCCTAGTCCATTTTTAGATGCAATGATTGTCATTCACTTTTTCCATATTTTGAGCAGTAATCATTTCTCTCCCTAACTTCACCTACTTGTCCCAGTTCTGTTTTCAGGAGCTCTACCAAATTAGACTCTTCTTTTTTCTGATGGACAAACCTTTAAATATTTGAAGGTCTCAGGGAGTTTGGAACAGTTTCCCAGTAGACCTCAACCTGCTTTCCCTACTCACAGCAGAAAGGCAGGACTTTATTTTCTAAACACGACAGTCCTTTGCATTCATTTCTGTGAGCAGCTTATTATTTGTGCCTATTAACCCGGAAGGAGGCAATTGTGACTATGAAAGACTAGCTTTGTTTTAGGGTTTATTTGATTGGAACAGTAAACACACCTCTGTGCAGTCTTCATAGTTCATCGTTCAGCTTCATTCGTTCAGGACACTGGCTTTGTGTATGGCCCCAGCTAGGCTCTGGCGTTAAACTCTTAAGACAGGTCGTTTTTGTCTTCACAACTTGAAAACAACAAGAGGAAAACACTGTTATACTACAAATATGCTTGTGTGAAAATGGAGGGCTAAGATGTAGAGGAAAAAACGGTGAATTAGTTTTGGGTGTCATGAGGCAGGGCTTTGAAAGAGGTAAGGGGGCTCTGGTGTGTGTTCACTGGGTGGAGAGTGGGGCATTGGAGACTTTCAAGGACAAATCGGCTGCTACCCTTGAGGGAAATAAACTAAAATACACTTGGCAATGATTTATAGTATTTCTGGTTTCACTTGAGGAGGGGTGAAGATTACAGAATACATACAGATGGCATTATTTTTGTTAAATTAGGCATAATGGTTAGGCAAGTTGTGAGTTGTTTATATGTATTTGCATTCTTGATAGAAATTTCCAGGAGGCCCAGGGACTTCTGTTTTTCAATGAAACACTTGAAATGTACAAAGAATATTCCATCTTTAGGACCTTATTACTGGAACTGATTCCCTTTTGCTCGGCGAGAAGGGGCTTCTCCTTCTTCTGGTGTGTTTTACTGCTGTGTCTTGGAAGGTGACTTGGCCCCACCTTGGTAGGCCACTAAGCAGTCACATGACTGCAGGAAAGAACCTTCCTTTTTGGGGGCCTCAATTTCCTCTTCTGTGAAGTGAAGGAGTTAGAGTAAGTTTTTCCAGTTCTGAGGATCTTCTTTCTTATTTTAAGCCCTTCTTTCTTATTTTGATGTGGTGGTTTCCTGATATAAAGGCCTAGTATGGACATCGGTGACACATTTTCCTGGTGAAATCCATGGTGGTGTTGATTGAATTATTGGTTGCAATTCTTCATTCCTCTGATACCGTGATATTATGCATTCAAACCCTTGCCATGGCTTTGGGGCAGGAAAAGTATATTTCCTGGCTCCTTGGCTCTAGGTGTGGTCATGTGGGTTGTTAGCACATGTGATATAAGCAGAGGCTTGAGACATGCTTGTGCATATCTTAGGTACTAGTCCCAGAAGGATAAAAGAAATATGGAACTAGACCTAGATTCAGCCCAAAGCTTAAAGCCCAGCCTAGATCAGCTGAACTCTAGCAGGTGCATGAGTGAAAAAATAAATGCTTTGTATTTTTGCTGTTGAGACTTTGTAGTTGTTTGTTTTGCAGAGTTAATAAATCATGAAAGTAAAACATGGTTAATGTATGACCTGACCTAAATATTTGTCCTCAGTGGACATCAGACATTCGTTTCAAATCTTGTTTAATGTTTATATTCTATGTTTTATTTATATTCATATTCTATATTGTATTTGTATATATTTTAATCAAGGCCTTAGTGCCCTTTAGTGACCAACTTTTTAGTTTGATTTGCATTTTTGTCTCACAGGGATGTTAGTCATTAAAGTAAAGGTAGTTTTGTCATTCAACCTATTTATTATACTTAAGAGTGGAACTCCAGGTTTCAGAGGCTGAAATGACTCTCATTACCCTGGTAAGCTACCTGAATGCAGCAATTTGGGTTTGAACACACACTAGGAGGCATAGTTATTGAACTGTGGACTCCTTGCTCCCAGTACTGAGTCCTTGTTCTCAGCCACAAACTTCATCTGCAAGCTTGAATAGCTGGCATTTATTTACTGCTGCCCAACAGGGGGAAGGAATCACAGCACAAGAAAAGTAGCATCAGCAGTCTTTGGGGGTTTAAAATTAATGGATTTTTTTCCTATCATGCTGTGTTCCAAAATTAATCTGGTTTCTGCCTGCCATGAACTGACACAGATTGTTGTTTTATGGTTATTTAAGGCAGAGAATTTACCCTCCATAATTAGGCTTTCCTGCGCTCTTCCATTATAAGATCAAACACAGTGATCTCCTGCTTGTGCCTTTGAAATCCGTGAGCTGAGTTGCCCATTAGCCCCAATATACCCACTTTTCTGCTCAACTGCTCCTAAGTCCTATGAAATTTGATAGACTTAAACACTGTGTATCCAACACATTATTATGCTTGCTCAGGGAAAGTGAATACAATTTAAGACACTCCTACATCTCTGGAAGAAAGAAAATTCATGCCATGGTCATGGGTCATGCATAGTTCTTTTAGAAGAACTCAGTTTCATTGTATCCATCATGTTATCTGATAACTTTTCCTTCTTAATATTCCACAAACTTTCCAACCTCAAACTCAACATTTAGTCTATCAGTTCTTTATGGTAAGGGTGAGGAAAAAATGGGGATGAAAGGCACTTTATAGTGAAATTAATCAAGGAAAAAGTATTTCAGTCCAACAAAGGTTTTGAGCTTGTGTTTTCTTTCACAAGAAAGAGATTTCTACTCTACAGCTGTTGATTGGTGTAACTCTTCCAGGTATGACGCTATATTCTTACATATCTGGGTAACAGTTCAAGGTAGAAGGCAAGAGAGGAGACAGCCACTTAATCCTCTTCAGAAGCCACAAGATACTTGCCCAAATTGTCTTGGGATTCATACATATTGAGTATGACCGTTCCAACACTATCTGTTATAGGAATGGGATAGCAACATGCTTTTAGTCAAGTAAAGCAATAAAAATAGAAAACCTCTTCCAGTGGAAATGGGATCATAGCACGGAATCTTTAAAAATTGTTTTATTATTTATTGAGTGCTCTCATAAATTGTCCCATTTATTTCTCAAAATAAATCTATGAATATAATTATTATTATATCCATGTATCAAGCATCATACCCTTGTTTAGAGGTACCTTGCAGTTCATCTTCACTTCACATCTGTGTGTCTTTTCTGCCCTCAGATTGGATTCTACTTAGAGGACAAAGCTTTAGGTTTTAAATTTTTAGATATTCCCTGAAGTGTCTATAATAATTTGATGATAAAAACATTCTGGCTCCAAGGCTAAGGGATTTGCCAAAGAAGCCACAACTGTGACTTGCAGACTCAGAGATTCAAACACTTGCTTAGGCTAATACTCTTTCTACTGTGTGATAGCTGCATTCCTGAGATTCTTATAAACTCTCATAAACTTATTGTAGTCTGTCTTGTATTTTATATAACACAGTTTGTATGTCTTGTATGTTATGCTATATGATTTTTATTAAATTCATATGTGTAGCTATCTTAGTAACTTGACTTGAAGATGCTAGTGGTGCTCATTTAATCCCTGAGTGGACACTGCCTGGACATGCCCTGAGTGTATAATACCCAGGCACTATATAAAGAAAGCAAAGCAATGTTTTGCACCCTTCAGATCTTTCTATCAGGATAGGGAAATTAGGCATACACACATGGAGTAGGAAAAAATTTTTAATTCTTATGTGTGTGATCTTTTGGTCTGAAATTTTATGTTAGAGAGGAGTCTCTATTATTATTAGGCAACTATGACCAGAGCAAGATTCCTTTGTCTTCTTCTTCCATCTTCCCTCGGACCAGAGGTTTCAGGGTATCATCCTGCATTCTTCCAGAAGCTAAGTGAAGAAACCCCCAAATGTGAACAATTTTGACTATGAAGTTCTTTCCCTAAACTGTGCAAAGAAAAACAATAGGAAAGATTTTCTAATCTTTGGGCTCTTAGTCCTCTCCTAAGTGGGGAACTTAATCATTCTAAATATTGTATAAAATTAATTACAGTTGGAAGAATATTGCCAAGCTGGTGGATTCCCAGGGATTGGGGGTGGGGTGGTTTTTGCCTTCCAGCCACGGTTGTACTTTTCCATAAAGTACCCATAAGCTGTTTTTGTTTTCCCTCCCTGTTATGGCCTTGGCGTGGGCCCCAAGGAAATTGACTTTACTGAGTCTTAATTTTCCTTAAAATAATGCAGCTATGAAGGCTGATAGATCTCACTCTACACCATTGTTACAGATGTGATGCTGATACTAAAGAACATTGAATTTAAAATCAATTTATCCTTATTTCAAAAACATGTTCCATATGGTGCTTTTAAGTAGCAATCTCTCTTAGTGTATTTAAGACCTTTCTTACAGAGACAGTGGCATGCAAAAGCTGTGGAGGAATTATCTGTCAATAATTATATGTCATTTATTTATAGATCAATTATCTGTCAATAATAAACTTAAGAATTAGGAGCCATTGTCAACAAAATATTCTGTGAAAACAAAGTGAAACCATCTCTGAAAATACGTAAATGGCATGATATATGATTCAATTTATTGACTTTGATTTACATCTAACAGTTTAAGAATACCTATCATGTGCACACACTTGCTGATAAAGGTTTAGACTTTTGAGATACTATGAAAAATCACAATATTTAAAGAATACTTAATGCTATAGGAGTAAGGATGGAGACTCCCAATATATGCTTCCTATGCCATCAATGCTTTATCCACAAAGTATATAATATGGTGCAGTAGTTTTCAGCCTGGACTCTGGGCCAATCTGCTTGTTTTGTGTTTTATTAATAGTTCTGCTCCTCTTACTAGCTGTGTGACTTCAGTCAACTCACTTAACTCCCCTTGCCTCAGTAAAACAGGGTTCCAATTACTATCTACCCCATAGGATTATTCTGATAGTTTAATAAAGTAATATATAGAACACTTAGGTAAGTGCTTGACATAAAGTGATTGCCTAATAAATTCTAACTATTTTTGTATATTTATAGAGAACTGGACCAAAATGGAAACATTTGATCTTCAAAAAATTATAGATTTTTGCCTATTTGTTCATTGATACATACTCAGTGCTTAGAACAGTGCCTGGCACACGGTGGGTACTAATAAATATGCATTCAGTGAAGACCTGTCTTAAAGGCATTAGAAGAAAAGGACTCTAAATAATATGACCTAAATCCCCAGTGTTATGGGTCAAATTGAGCCCCCCCAAAAGATATGTTGAAGTCCTGACCCCAGTAGCTCAGAATGTGACCCTATTTGAAAATAGAGTCATTGCAGATAAAAATAGTTAAGCTAATTCCATACTAGATCAGGGTGGATCCTAATCCAATATAAATTATGACCTTATAAGATGAGGGAAATTTGGACACAGAGACACACAGGAGAGAATGCCACATGAAGACAGAGTCAGGGACTGGAGTGATGGAGCTACAAGCTCAGGAATGCCAAGGATAGCTAGTAACTGCCAGGTGCTGGGAAGAGTCAAGGAAAGATTCTGTCCTGAGTCTGAGGGATTCTGGTCCTGCTAGTATAATGATTTTGGACTTCTGGTATCCAGAACTCTGAGAGAATACATTTCAGTTGTTTGAAGCCCTCCAGTTTGTGGTATTTTGTTATGAAAGCCCTAGGAAACTAATACAGAGTATGGGCTCTGGACACAGTCTGACTGGGTTCAAGTCCCACCTCTGCTACTTATTGGCAGTGTGATCTTGGGCAAGTTTCTAACCCTCCCTGCGTTTCTGGTTCCTACATGGTTAAATGGGAATAATGGCAATTCCTATTTTGTAAAGTTGCTATGAGAATTAAATAAGTTAATACATGTAAAACACTCATAATAAAGACTAACACATGATAAGTGCTCAGTAGATACTAGTTGTTGTTGCTGTTATTGTTTTATTATTTTTATTGGTATTTATAAAGCCTGGCCCATAGTCAGCTCTCAGTAGATTGTTCTTATGATTCCTCTCTGCGCTTGTTATTGTCCTCTCTCCCCATTTTTTCAATGGTTAGCTTATTGGGATGGATAAATAGGAACTTGCCTTCAAGTGAACACCAGCAACCTTTGAAGTTTTTCAGGCAGAGAAGAGTAGTTGTTGTCAACAACTCTTCACAAGCTCTTCACAAACTCTTCACAAGATCAAATGGATTTTCTCTTTTCACCACTTACTTTCCATCAGCTAGAAAAAGAAGGATATGTTCTTCCCACTGTCCACATAATAGAGAGCCTTTCTCTTGAGAGAATAGAATGGATGAGAACCTGAACAACTGGACCCCAAAAGATCCTTACCTTGATTATTTCTATCATCCTTAATCTTTTTCCTTCTTTTTTTTTTTTTTTTTTTTTTGAGACAGAGTCTCACTCTGTTGCCCAGGCTAGAGTGAGTGCCGTGGCGTCAGCCTAGCTCACAGCAACCTCAAACTCCTGAGCTCAAGCGATCCTCCTGTCTCAGCCTCCCGAGTAGCTGGGACTACAGGCATGCGCCACCATGCCCGGCTAATTTTTTCTATATATATTTTTAGCTGTCCATATAATTTCTTTCTATTTTTTTAGTAGAGGTGGGGTCTCGCTCTTGCTCAGGCTGGTCTCGAACTCCTGAGCTCAAACGATCCGCCCACCTCGGCCTCCCAGAGTGCTAGGATTACAGGCGTGAGCCACCGCGCCCGGCCCAATCTTTTTCCTTCTAAGAAAAAGAAGAGCTAGAATTTTCAGTGATTCCAGTTTGAAAAATGTTTGTGTCTAAAGATATTTGCTACCTGAGTCTCTATCATATGGATGAAATTTGCTATAAAACTATATTGATTGCTAAAGAACACATCTTAACTCAGTACAGTGGATGCTCAAGAAGGAACCTGGGGACATACAAGGGGACTTCACAAAGTTCATGGAAGAATGGAATTAAAAGGTAAAAATAAAAAAATGTAAATTTTATTTTTCAACATAAGCTCCATCAAGTTCAGGACACATTTGTAAGTGATGATACCAGCCATTTTATCCATCTTTAAAGACTGAGGATACTGATGATTTAACCATGTCAATGCAGTCTTTTTTATATTATTAACTGAAAACTGTGGGTACTCTTTAAAGATTTTTTAAGATTAGAAAATAAAAAGAAGTCAGAAGCAGCCAAATCAGGACTACAAGGTGGATGCCTAATGATTTCTCATTGAAATTCTCACAAAATTGCTATTGTTTGATGAGCGGGAGCATCGTGGTAGAGAAGGATTCTCCGGTGAAGCTTTCTGGGGCATTTTTTCCTGCTAAAGCTTTGGCTAACTTTCTCAAAAAGTCTCACAGTAAGTAGATGTTATCTTTCTTTGGCCCTCCAGAAAGTCAATGAGCAAAATGCCTTGAGCATCCCAAAAAACTGTTAACATGACCTTTGCTCTTGACCAGTTTTTCCTTTGGCGAGACCACTTCCACCTCTTACGGTAGCCATTGCTTTAATTGTAATTTGTCTTCATGGTACTGATAAAGCCATGTTTCATCTCCCTGTACAAGTCTGTGAAGAAATGCTTCAGGATCTTGATCCCACTTGTTTAAAATTTCCATTGGAAGCTCTGCTCTGGTCTGCAGTTGGTCAGGGAACAACAGTTTTGGCACCCATCAAGTGAAAAGTTTGAACTGTGTAAGCTGTGCCAGTTGAGGTGTCTATGGTATTGGCTATTGTTTCTGCTGTTAATCATGGGTCTTCTTCAATTAGGGCACAAACAAAATTAATTTTATCCTTGCAAATTGATGTGGATTGTCTGCCACCACAGGCTTCATCTTCAATATCATCTTGTCCCTTCTTAAAACAAATTAGGGTGTAAAGAAAATTAATGTTTTCTTTAAAAATTGGTGTGAATTATCTGCCACTGCAGACTTCATCTTCAACATCATCTTATCCATTTGAAAATCACTGATTTCTTTCTTTCTTTTTTTTTTTTTTTGAGACAGAGCCTTGCTCTGTTGCCCGGGCTAGAGTGCCATGGAGTCAGCCTAGCTTACAGCAGCCTCAAACTCCTGGGCTCAAGCAATTCTCCTGTCTCAGCCTCCCGCGTAACTGGGACTGCAGGCATGTGCCACCATGCCCGGCTAATTTTTTTCTGTATATATTTTTAGCTGTCCATATAATTTCTTTCTATTTTTAGTAGAGACGGGGTCTCTCTCTTGCTCAGGCTGGTCTCGAACTCCTGACCTCGAGCGATCCAGCAGCCTCGGCCTCCCAGAGTACTAGGATTACAGGCATGAGCCACCGTGCCTGGCCGAAAATCACTGATTTCTTTGGGGGCATTTTCCCCATAAACTTTCCATAAAGCATCAATGATTTCATCATTCTTCCACCCAAGCTTCACCATAAATATGATGTTTGTTTTTCCTTCAATTTTAGCAGAATTCATGTTGCTCTGATAGGGGCTCTTTTCAAACTGATGTCTTATCCTTTTTAGTGCCTCAAACTAGATCCTGTTCAGCAATGTTATGACAAGTTGGTACAAGTTTATTTTAGTGAAAAAAATTGAAATCCATGCATAGTCTTTTTATAATATGCATTTTCCACAAACTTTTTGAAGACCCCTTGTATGATGATAATTAAAGTTATTTTGGGGCAAAGAATTCTGGTATTTGGGGTTTTTTTCTATATATTTGATAAGATATTGTTATTTAACAGAAGGAATAAAACTATGGCAGATGATCATTGTTAACATCATTGATTTTTATCTATACTATGCATTATCTACTGTACATAAAAGAACCGTAGCCACAAGTGGACAAAGTTGATCTGAACACTGTTGGACCATTTATTATGCAGTAGTTCTTTTTCTCTGAAGTAATGTCAAATAGGATTTCATTGTATTTCATTTCAGAAATAGAATTTTTAATAGATTAGACAAGTGCTGGACTGATACATTTTTTTCTTTTAAAATAACTTTTATTCAATTTCTCCCATGTGCCAGCTGCTTTCACAAATGCCATTTTGACACATTGTCTATGAAAAAAGAATTAGTAATGCAAATTAATAATATAAAAAGAAATGTGGGGAAATATGAAGTCTCTACTGGGGGGCAAATTACTCTCTCTCTCTCTCTATTTTTTTTTTTTTGGAGACAGAGTCTGGCTTTTTCACCCTGGGTAGAGTGCAGTAGGGTCATCATAGCTCACAGCAACCTCAAACTCCTGGGCTTGAGCAATCTTCCTGCCTCAGCCCCCCAGTAGCTGGGACTACAGGTGCACACCACTGTGCTTGACTAATTTTTCTATTTTTGGTAGAGATGGGGTCTTGCTCTTGCTCAGACTGCTCTTGAACTCCTAACCTCAAGCGATCCTCCTGTGTAATCCCAGCACTCTCGGAGGTGGAGGCGGGAGGATTGTTTGAGCTCAGGAGTTCCAGACCAGCCTGAGCCAGAGCGAGACCCCGTCTCTACTAAAAATGGAAAGAAATTAGCCGGGCATGGTGGCGCATGCCTGTAGTCCCAGCTACTCGGGAGGCTGAGGCAGTAGGACCACTTAAGCCCAGGAGTTTGAGGGTGCTGTGAGCTAGGCTGACGCCACGGCACTCTATCCTGGGCAACAGAGTGAGACTCTGTCTCAAGAAAAGAAAAAAAAAAAAAAGAAAAAAAATAAGTGTTCCTCCTACCTGGGCCTCCCAGAGTGCTAGGATTACAGGTGTGAGCCACCGCTCCCAGCCATTCTTATATTATTTAAAATAAGCCTGTATTTCTTAAAATATTATTAAAGTTCCGATTTTAATATTTCAGATTGGTCTTCCCCCATGGGATTGGACTTTAACATATAACCATTGGAGGTAGATGTTTTATACACATTGAGATTTGGATGTATTCCAAGCACAGGTTCAAGCCCCGGTTTTACCACTTACTGGCTCAGCCTCATTTTCCCATTTGTAAGACTGGAATACTACTACTTACCATCAGGGTTATTGTCAGGATTATGATACATAATATATACAAAAACCAACCTGTAAGGTGATATGCAAGAGTTAAGTGTCATTAACAATCAAAGATCTAAAATATCACCATCTTGAACCAGCTGTTTGAATCAAATGCTTCTTAGTAGCCTTTGACCTTAGTTACAGACTGAATATGTGCCGAGCACATTTCACTGAGCATGGGGGTTCCCGTTAACATTAATCTCCCTTTGGACAGGTCCATTTAATAAGGGAAGAACTGTGTACATAGATATTTAGATTAATACTAACATAGGAAACTACATTTTGCAATCATAAATGGTAAAAGAAAAAAGAAAGAAAAAGATATTACAAGGACTTGTTCTAAATCTAGTGTATTTTGCTCAGTACCCCCATGGCTTTAATGTGTTATTTTTTTCCCATTTTCTCCTTCACATTTGGGAAATCTGGTCCAGGCTATCCCTACACCAGTATGTCAGAGCTGAGGAAAGCAGGGAAAACTATGGGATTATAGTTAAATTTAACTGTCGTTGGTCAGACAGCTGCTATGAGAGACAGTAGAGCAGAGTGGCTAAGCTCTTTCTTACTAAGCTTGGGCAAATTACCCTGAGGCTCAGTTTATTCACCTGTAAAATGGGAATGATGTAGCACTTTCTTTCTAAGATAAGGATTAAAGGATAATAAAGCTATAAATTTCAAACTTTGATATGCACACATCACCTGGGGAGCCTGTTAAAATGCAGATTATGATTCAGTTAGTATGGATGGGGCCTGAGAATCTACATGTCTAACAAGCTCCCTAGTAATGCCTATGTTGCATCACATTTTCAGTAGCAAGGATGTAATGCACATAGGTCGGTGCCTGGTGAATTGTAAGCACTCAATATATGTTGACTATTGTTATCCATCTGGCACTGAGCTATGTTTTCACAAACATTATTATGGTTAATCTTTGCAATAGCCTTACATTAGGTATGAACGTATCTCCATTTCTGAAATGAAGCAACAAGTCTAGAAAGGTTGATAAGCAAGTGTTAATATGAGATTTGAACCCAGCAATGTTCAATTCAATTGTGTCAAATAAGCTTTCTTGATTCTAAATACTGTCTTTTCTACACTTGAAATTCTTCTTGATTCTGGCATAGCATAGGAAAAAAAAAAAAAAAGGAAAGAAAGAAAGAATAAAAACAACTCAAAACAGTGAACCAAAAAAAATCTTGCTCTCCTGATCTCAGATGTTGGAGAAGGCAGGCTCCTGTCTCCTGTATAGGCTATAGCAGCAATCTGTAGAACTCAAGTGGCCTCCAGTTACATTACATGGTTTTCATTTTTTCCAACTATTAAAATAATTATATTTGTGAGGAAAAAGCAAGCAATATAGTGTAGTATAAAAAATAAAGTAAATATTACCCCTCCTAATTTCATTGCCCAAAGTCAGCAATAATATATATTCAGTTTACATATTAGCTTTCTATTGCTGCAGAAGAAATGATCACAACCCCAGTAGTGTCAACTGGGTTCTCTGCTTAGGGTCCCACAAGGCTAAAATCAAGGTATTAGTCAGGCTGGGCTCTTACCTGGAAGCTCTGGGGAAAAATCTGTCTTCAAGCTCTTTCAGGTTGTTTATTTTCTTATGGTTATAGGACTGAGATTCTTGCTGGCTGTGGCTTGTTGGATGGGGGTAACTGTTAGCTTTTCAAGGTCACTATTAGGTTCTTTCCCTGTAGTTTCCTGTACCACTCCCTCTTCAAGCCAATAAGGGCACACTGAGTTTTTTTGTGCTTTGCATTTCTAACTTTCCCTTCTGCTATTAGCTCTGTTTCTAAGGGCTCATGTGATTTAGTCAGGGTCAATTGGATAATCTTCCTTCTGATTAACTCAAAGTCAGCTGGTTAGTAATCTTAATTACATTTGTAAAATCCATTTTTCTATATAATGTAACATGATCACAGTATCATCAGGAACAGAGATCATGGGGGCGTCTTAGAATTCTACCATGGTTTTTATCTGAAATTACGCAATATTCATTTCACAGTTTTTACATGAAATTGCACAACATTCATTCCTCTGAAGCCTTTTCTTTTTTTTCTGAGACAGAGTCTCACTCTGTTGCCCTGGGTAGAGTGCAGTGGCATCATCATAGCTCACTGTAACCTTAAACTCCTGGGCTCCAGTGATCCTCCTGCCTCAGCTTCCCGAGTAGCTGGGACTACAAGTGTAGACCATCACGCTTGGCTGATTTTTCTATTTTTGGTAGAAGGGGGCTCACTCTTGCTCAGGCTGGTCTTGAACTCCTAATCTCAAGCAATCCTCCCGCCTCAGCCTCCCAGAGCGCTAGGATTACAGGGTTAGCCACTACCCTGGGCCCTTTTGAAGCCTTTTCTTCTCTTCCCTGCATGCTGTGGAGATGTTTCTCATTAAATATGGCTATAACCTGGCCTTTTTAATTGCTGAATTATATTCTTTTGTAAAGATTTATCATAATTTAACAATTTTTATATTGATAGCCATTTAGATTATTTTCTTTTTTTTTGTTGTAAACATTGCTGTCATATAAATAATTCTGCTACACCTTGACTAGTTATCTCTTTAAGATAAATTAGTAGTGGTAGAATTGCTGATCAAAGGGTATACACATTTAAAATACTGAGATACATTTCCAGTCTGCCTTCTGGAAAAGTTGCATCAATTTATATTCCCATTAACAGTTTGCTTTCTTTCCCTACATACACTCTTGCCAACACTAGATTTTAACAATTCTTTTAATCATTGCTAACATAGTGAAAAGGCATATTTTATCCTATTTACTATTCCTTGATTATTTGTGGGATTGGACAACTTTCCTTTTTTCTATTATCCACACATGTTGCTTCATTTGAGAACTGTCAATTCATTTCCTCTATCAGTCAGGGCTCTTAGTTACAAACAACAAAAGCCAATTCTGGTTAACCTAGATGGATGGGGATTTTTCTGGAAGGATATATACAGAATCGATGAAAAGGTTGGAGAACAAGGCTTGATAAAGGGGGGCTGGGTGATGGGAAATGCAGTACATTTAATACCACAGGACAAAACAGTTAATATGTTGTCATTGGCATCCTCTCTACAACCTACTACTACTGTCTTGGAACTCCCAATACTACTGTGAATAAAGTCCCAAATGCCCCTCTGTTTTTACATCATTCCTAAAGAGTCAATACCAGGTGGGAGCACCTGCTTGACTGAGTCTTTGTCACATGCCTGAACTATAGCAATCTGTGGGTAGAAGTGGGATTCTCCAGCCTCTTTGGCTTACTTTCCACCAACACTTGCCTGCATTAGATGGACATTCAGATGCCAGGTAGCCCACCCCAAGAAACACAAACATCTTTTCTTTCTTTGTCCATTTTTTCTATTGCAGTCCTCCTCTTCTTCTTCTTCTTCTTCCTCTTCCTCTTCCTCTTTCTCTTCTTTTTCTTCTCCTCCTCCTCCTCGTCTTCCTCCTCCTCTTCCTCCTTCTCCTCCTCCTCCTCTTCCTTCTCTTTCTCCTTCTCAGACTTTTTTAATATTAGGAGTTTTAATACTCTGTCATGTGCGTTGCATATATCTTTCCTTTTTATTTTATTCTTTCTTTTTCAATCTTATTTATCCTGGATATTTTTGTGGCAAAATAACCTTTTAAGAAAAGTGACTTCAACCAGTTCTTTTTTTGCAGAATCCAATATAATCCACACAGCACTGTTTCTTAATCAAACAAACCCCGCTGTCCTAGCCATAGTCAATTGAATCAAGATGTCTATTTATGGAGAAAGGTGGTTTGTTACACTGAGACTTCTTTGCTTGTTTTCTACCTAAAAAAGTTACTGCTACTGCATACTGAATGATAGAAAATTCACCCAAATTCCTTCTTTTGGAAGCTAACGATGTTAGTTGAACCAAAGAAGAGGAGTCATTCAAGCTTGGGTTGCAGTCTTGGGTGTCGAGTTATGCCTCCTAAGCTCCTGGGATCCTGTAGCCCAGCATTGGAAGACGTAGAACCTAGTGGGGCAGAGTGGCTGAAGACAGATTTCTTGTCTGAGCCCACATAGTTATGTAACTTTGCAATAAACCTTCATAATAGAAGTGATTTGTGGATGTGGCTTTTTTTAATCCTCTAATGTAGTTTAGGACGTTCATCATTATAAATCTTTTATTGCTTAAACAATTTAAAAGAAATGGTGATATAACATGAGTAATTCTTTTAAGTGTCTCCTATAACAGATATTCCTGGGTAGTTAATTTTAGAATTTGTTAGGCATTGTATTTGTCACAGAAGTTCTTCCTCAGTGCTTACTCTAACATGCTTGTGCTTAACTAGTTCCCTCTTGCTCCAAGGAAAATCCCTCTTTCTTGCTCAAGTGACGCACAATCCTTCTTATTGACCACCCTTCCCCAGATGCTGTTAAAGTTCTTTCTTTTCCAGAAAGCCTCAGTATGAGTATTTGCTAAGCTCCGAAGAGATGTATTAATAGTTGAATCTTATATATGCCTTAGATCAAGCAGGGGGTATGATAGCAAAAGAAATTAATTTCCATATAAAGCCAGGAAGATAGGCTGGGATTGTAAAAAGAACCAGAACATGTTTTCTAAAAGACTCAGTGGACAAATAAATCCCTATATCCAAATCAATACTTTCCAATGCTCATGGAGCAAAATAATGTTTTCAGGGTAACATGGTAACCTGAATTTACTACTTACAATTAAAGCCTGTAAATAGTTCCCAGTGGTGCTTCAAAAAATTCCTGAATGTGTCCTCACCAGCTTTATTCTAAACTCCTAGGGTACAGTAACATTATCTTCTCTATTTTTGTCAGGAGAGACATATGGGTAGAAATTTTCCCTTTGACATTTTTTTCTGCGTTGGAAAGATACACTTCTGAATACTGGGTGAACAATTTGAAGAGATCTTTTTTTCACCAGTGGGTTGATCTCTAAAACACTAAGCTATAATTTTCTGTTCGGAACTATAGTGATAAAATATGGAAAAAGGGGCCATCAATATCTACCTAGTAGACAACTTGAAAATATATGTCCTCCTTTAGGTTAAAATTTGATTTGTCTTTTTAGTGGATTATTGGTGAAACACTGCCCTCAAGAACACGTGCTCCCAGAAGTGGCATATGTGAATGTAAGCGTGTGTGTGTGTGTGTGTGTGTGTGTAGAATTTTTCATGCCATGAATTAGTTTTGATTAATGATTTCTCAGAGTTGCTGTAGTCCCTTTCTCCTACACATAGAAAATAACTGGACTCTTTGCTCATTTGACTTTTTCCTGTCAGAAAACGAATCAGGGAAGCGTAGAGGAGTAACTTAGAAGGAATTTACAAAAGCAGGCAGAAGAAATTTAATTTTACCTTTGAAAACAACCAGAACTCAATGCCTTTCCCATGTGATGAGTTAAGAGAGGTGACTCCTATCCCAGGTACAAGTGTGTTCCCTGCTGGGGCAGCCATACAGAGGATGTGGATTAGCTGGAAGAAGTTGTGTATAGAAAACAACAGGGAATGGCACAGTTGACGGGTCTTTGGCTGGACTTTTTTATAATCAGCCAAAGTCAAAATGATTCTCTGTGAACCGAGTATGGTATCATCCATACTTTGCTATGGTGCCTCCTTTGCCTCTTTTTAGTGCTTATTTTAATGTGCATTTCCTATAAACTTGTTCATCTATATGGTCCTAGTTTTAGCGTTTTATCTCCTCCTACCTGCTTAGCCTCTGGCCCTCTCTCTAGCTCAGTCACTCCTTCTTTGTTGCCTTATGATTTTCCCTTCCCTGGCCTCTTTTCCTCCCTCGTTTCTCTTTCATCTCTTTCAAGGGAGGTCTAATCCTGGGAAAACTTGTGAAATTCAGTCTCAGCCTTTCAGACCTGGATTGTTTCATTCTTCACTGGTTTCTGATTTTCTAGTCTTCAGTGTTATTATGTTCTTTTTCCACCAAAATAAAAAAAAAAATTTGCAATTTATTTGCTCCAAATATTATTTTTCTCAGATGAATCTCAGCTTAATAGATACCAAAGTGTGTAGACAAAGGCATGAGAGACCAAAATGAAATTTTAGGAGGAGATTGGCTGAGGTTCTGGGGACTTCCCTGTGCCATACAATCCTGCTTCCTTTATCCTTCGTATCATTTCTTGAAATGGTAGGAATGGAGCTTTGAGAAACACTTTGCTTCCTCTTGCAGGGCGTTGGAGTGCTCAGTCCTAAGAGGAAGGAAGTATCTGGGTGACAAATATTGGAACTGGATCTCCGGAAGCAGCAAAGCTAGACCAGAACTCCAGGCCAGAACCAAAGAGCAGAGAGAGCTGGCTGCAGAGATCTGGGTCCAAAGATAGTTCTTAAACTGGGGCACTGGTTTATAGCAGCCCAAATCTGATAGGTTCCATTGTCTAAACACTCAGGATTTAAGATGTTAATCCAGAAAATTGACAGATGTTGTCCAGGTATTATGAATGGCCCATCAGCAGTTTGGGGCTCTGATCAGTTCTGGAAGATTGCTCTGCCACAATCTATGCCCCTGGATGCTCTCCACGGACCTCTAGCTCAGACTGGGCTTTCGTCAAAACCCACCTCCCCATCCCCATTCTGGAAAGCTATTCCTGACCACTCAGTCAGGGGTGCAGTGCCTTTCCTAGTGCATACATGTAACCTTGTCTCTGTGACAAGGTTCGCCACACTGCCTTGTAGTGGCTTTTCCAGCTGACTTCCTTCCTGGGCCGTTACAGCACAAGGGCACAGACTGTGCATTTAAATGGTGTCCACTGTGCTGACCGTGCACCTGGCAGAGAGTGGGTGCTTAGCAAATGTTTGTTGAATGATTGAATACAAGAATGATGTCCTTTAGGACAGCAGACAAAGGAAAACTGAAGCTATTGCAGCACCAGAGCCCAGAACAGAGTTCTGCTACCAAGATGAAAAAATGTATCTTTGTACTCAAATTGTGTTTGAGGGCCTTCTTAGTATTAGTGGAGATCAACAAGATTGTAGAGAGCTGTATTATCAAAGTATGGGAAGTAAAGGAGGAGGGAAACACTGACTCATTCCCTTGAGCTGGCAAAGAATACAATATATAGCAGACAATAGGGAGAAACCATCCATCCACCCATGGAAATCAGTGAAACAAAAGGGGCCTGAGTAGACACACTCCCTTTTCTCCCATGCCTACCCTGAATCTCAATCTATTTGTATTCACAAAGGCTCTGCATCTTGGGACCTTTATGCTGGGCCCTCCCCACTGTCTCTGGGGTAATAAAAGCAGGGAAGGAATGCTGGGACAGGTTCTGGCATGTGCTGTTGTGTGAGAGCCGTGGGAGGACACGGGGCATTTGGATGTTTACAGAAGTTTGGTGGAGAGTTGGATTTGGAAAGGGGGTGGGTTGAGTCAGATGACTTCGCTTTTTCTAATAAATCTTTCTATATTATTTGAATTTCTAAAATTAGCTGCATGAATTACTTTGCCAAATTAACAAAAATACTTACTTTTCAAAACAACCAAGAGTCAGATGGAGATAGCAGTGTTGGGCATGCAGGGTAGTGGGAGAGAGGGCGTGAGTAATAATCCCTTTGGAGAAGGGCTGTTTCCATGCCTGGCGTGGCCCCTTTATGAGGATACTGCTGCTCCAGCAAGATGAGCCTGGCCCTGCATGGAAGGAAACTTGCTCAGGATTCCTGCATTTAGTTCTTCATGGTCCAACCTCTCTACGCCTCACCTCAGTCATTGCTCCAGGCTCTCAACTCTATTAGTTGCCAGCCCTGCTACCCAATTGCCTTCTTCATGGTTTGTGCACTTAGCTTGTGATCTCAACTTTCTTTCCAGTGACATTTCATTTCTTGTCTTAGACCCTAAGGTATTCATGGTCAGCCTCTAAAGGAATGGCCTTCCCGACTTGACTTGGTTCCCAGGCTATCTGTTCCGCAAGCTGCCCTGAGGGGAGGCCCTCTCCTGGCTTGTCCTAGCCATTCAGCAGTACCTAGACAACCAAAAAAACCCAAGGAAGGACTGAATAGAGTTGATGACAGGCAGTAAAACATTAGGGCTCAATCCCTTCAGTCATAGCAACCTTTCTTTAAAGGCCTCCTTTGTCTCCTTCCTGCTATAGGATCTTATGTAAATTACAGAAACTTTCTGAGCCTTGATTTCTTCATCTGCACATGGAAGATACTGATATTAATAGCTTGCACTGCTTAATAAAAGTTTAATATCACCATTGTAGCAGGAGTGTAAATTTATACACACTGTTCTTAAGTATGCAATAACAACAACAACAACAACAAAGTATGACTCTTATTTATTTTATTTATTATTTTATTTCAGAATATTATAGGGGCACAAATTTTTGGTTACATTGGTTGCTTCTGTACTGCTTGAGTCAAAATTATAAGTGTGCCAATTATCCGGATAGTGTACATCATACCCCTTAGGTATGATTTCATCCATCCCCTCTTCCCTCCTCCCATTTGCATGATTTCTACTGAGTTATACTTACACCTGTGCACATGAGTGCTGATCGGTTAGTTCCAATTTAATAGTGAGTACATGTGGTGTTTGTTTTTCCATTCTTGCAATACTTCACTTAGGAGGATGGTCTCTAGTTCTATTCAGATTGTTGCCACAGGTATTAATTCATTTTTTTTTCTATGGCCGAGTATCACTCCATGGTGTATATATACCGTATATTTTATTAATCCACTCATGAATTGATGGGCACTTGTTGATTCCACATCTTTGCGATTGTGAATTGTGCTACAATAAACATTCTAGTGCAAGTGTCTTTTTGATAAAATGACATTTTTCCTTTGGGTAAATACCCAGTAGTATTGCTGGATCAAATGGTAGGTCTACTTTTAGTCCTTTGAGGGATCTCCATACTATTTTTCTAAGGTTGCACTACTTTGCAGTCCCACCAACAGTGTATAAGTGTTCCTTTCTCTCCATATCCATGCCAGCATCTATTGTTTTGAGACTTTTTGATAAAAGCCATTGTCACTGGGGTTAGATGATATCTAGTTGTGGTTTTGATTTGCATTTCTTTGATGATTAGTGATGTTGAACATTTTTTCATATGTTTATTGGCCATTAGTCTATCTTCTTTTGAGCAGCTACTGTTCATGTCTTTTGCCCGCTTTTTAATGGGGTTGTTTGATTTTTTTTTTCCTTGCTGATTTGCTTGAGTTCTTTGTAAATTCTGATTGTTAGCCCTTTATCAGATGTATAGCATGCAGATATTTTCTCCCATTCCGTAGGTTATCTATTTGCTATGTTGGTTGTTTCCTTAGCTGTGCAGAAGCTCTTTAATTTGATCAAGTTCCATTTATTTATTTTTACCATTGCTGTGATTGTTTTGGGGGTCTTCCTCATAAATTTTTTGCCTATATAAAAAAGTTTTTCCAGCATTTTCTTCTAGAATTCTTATGGTTTCGTGTCTTAGATTTAAGTCTGTTATCCCTGTTGAATTAATTTTTGTGAATGGTGAGAGATGTGGATCCTGTTTCAATCTTCCACATGTAGCTATCCAGTTTTCCCAGCACCATTAATTGAATAAGGATTCTTTTCCCCAGCGTATATTGCTGTCTTCTTTGGCAAAGGTCAGATGGCAATACGAGGATGGTTTCATATCTGCATTCTCCCTTACGTTCTATTGATCTACATCTCTATTTTTGTGCCAGTACCATGCTGTTCCGGTTACTATAGCCTTGTAGTATAGCTTAAAGTCTGGTAAAGTGATGCCTCCAGATTTGTTCCTTTTGCTTAAGATTGCTTTGGGTGGCTCCTTTTTTTATAATGGTCTGTCCTCACTAACAATCATCCTCACTTAACCACCCCCATCCCAACAGGATTGGCTTGGGTGATAAGTGAAATTTCAGTACTAGCAATCTGGGACTGAAATTCTATTAAGTTCAATTCTATGAAGAGAACCATTTCTTTAGGTAAATTCTTCATCTCTTTTCAAAAAGTGCTCGGTTTTTCAGATTTCTGCTCCCTCCCTATTTTTTGCCAAAATGGCATCTGAATGTGAGGCTTTTAAATGATGTCAGGGTGGCAGAGGAAGATCCAGGGTCCTTGGCATCCTTTAAACATTGCTGGTGTCTGCTGTGTCATGGCTGGTCTGGGCTAATCTCTGGACTTGTGACCACTGAGGGGGACTTCTGCCATCCTGGGGTGTTCCGCTGGTATCTGACATTGAAACCTGCAGCTGGTGTCATTCACGGACCGTTCTTATCATTACTGACATGGCCCTACCTTGTTAGTGCTGTAGAGGTCCAGTGTGACTCCCCTAGCTCCTTGTACAGGAAGTCTAGCCTGCTACGAAGACCAGAGGCAGAGGTGTGATGCAAATGATTAGCAGTTGATTCTGAGTGGGGAGAGCCCTGATTTTTGGTATTTGAAGACCTTTGTGATTTGAACATTCCCACCTTGGCATTTCAAGCTACCAATGTGATGTCACCAAATGTGAAATTGGAAAGAGATGTGCTATACAGATACAATAGATGTAAATAACCTCAACAGCATAGTAATAGTAAAATGTAGCATAACTGTGGAGTGATAATTTTGAGTATTTTTATCTTTTTATTTTTATTTTTAGTTTTTGAGACAGAGTCTCACTCTGTTGCCTGGGCTAGAGTGAGTGCCGTGTCATCAGCCTAGCTCACAGCAACCTCAAACTCCTGGGCTTAAACGATCCTCCTCCCTCAGCCTCCTGAGTAGCTGGGACTACAGGCATGTGCCACCATGCCCAGCTAATTTTTTCTATATATATTTTTAGTTGTCCAGATAATTTCTTTCTAGTTTTAGTAGAGACGGGGTCTTGCTCTTGCTCAGGCTGGTCTCGAACTCCTGATCTCGAGCGATTCACCCACCTCGGCCTCCCAGAGTGCTAGGATTACAGGCGTGAGCCACCACACCCGGCCTTTATCTTTATTTTTAAGAGAATTTATTTAATTGTAAATTTAAGTAACTTATTTTTTAATAATTGTTATGTTTAACAACTGGCTTGCAAAATTTCTGACAATTTAATAGTCAGGTCTCTGAGCCAGTGAACCAGCTCTGGTCCACAACTGACAGGTTTCTTATCCACTTTGTCAAGACAGCTTCTAGCAAGTTCCTAATCAGACCCTCAACTAAGTTCCATGTTTCCTTTTGGGGCAGCTTGGGAGTGCTAAATTCAGGCCCATCCTCTGCTATCCACAAGCTGATGGAGGCAACCAGTGATGCAGTATCCTCCCAACTACTAAAAAGGAAGTGGGGCAGAAGCTCCTCTGCTCATGGCATTAACCTTGACCCACATAACCCACTTCCCCCCTGGTGGAATCTGTCAAATAGGCAGAATGTCAAATTCCTCTAGACTCTTAAGGAAAATTCACTCCATGGCCAATTCACGGAAGCCCATTTCACCAAAGGAGAAATTTACCAGATTTATTTTTATGTTGTTTTCAGTTGACTAGTTTTCCTAATAGCATTTTAAGAAAAAATGTTAAGTCTGGACTCCTGCAACAGCTGGAGGAAAGAGACTGAAAAAGAGGATGTTGTGTCAAAAGTTTGTCTAGGAGCTCACGTTGACATGTCCTTCCTGCCACTCTTGTTGTGGAGCGCCTTCTTTCACCAGAGTTTCAGCCACTTTCTTCTCCACTTTGCGGTTTCACAGCCCAACCTGTCTCTTAGGACTACTTAGTAGTCATAGGAGAGGAGGCTATTACTCCAGGTTTTCCATTGGATGTTGTTAATTCTAAAGGTTTTGTTTTGTTTTGTTTTGTTAAATAAAACAAATCAAAATAGAGAGTGGTTGGCAAAAATAACAAGCCCAAGGGAGTTCTGGAGGTTGACATCAGCACAAAACATGTTCACAGCACTAGTCTCTGTTTACAGAGTAGTCTCGTAGTCTTTTTAATCACCTAAGTGTTTTAAAATGTTGAGCTCAAGTATCTGAGCTGGCAGGTATTGAGAAACTGCTGAAGGCGTAAGTAGGGAAATGACAAGGTTGGATTTGCTTTAGACACTGAGCTATAATAGAAATATATAAGAAGGACCAAAAAGGCCAATTTGTAAGCAAGGAATTCAGTTAAGTGTTTATTAGAACCCAGGTGAAAGATGACAGCCTGAACTCCAGTAATGGAAGTGATGGGATCATGAGTCCTTTCCTGGTTACCCTAACTTAGAGGACTTCCCTCTTATTCTCTTATCACTGTGCCTTATTGGTGGAAATTTGTAAATTTATATTTATATGTTTACTTATCATCAGCTCTCTCACTAGGCTGTAAGTGCCACGAGGGCAAGGGTCATGCCTGTTTTATTTCCCAAAGTATTCTCATCATGCAGCATGGTGTCCGGCATGGAAGAGGAGCTCCACAAACATCTGGGAAGAAAGAGTGGGATTGAGAAGAGAGAAAGGATTTCCATCAGTGGGAGCAGCTTACCTCTGTTTTATAGTACGGGAAAGATGCTCATGGAGAAGGAGGTGTGGAGAGACAGGATGGTGCAGATTCCAAGAGAAGCAGGAGCAAACAGGATAAAAAACATAAGCAACAGAGCTAGCTTTGTCTAGGAGAAGGGCTCCTCTTCTGTCATGGAAGGAAAGGAAGAATCGATGTGTATAGAAGCTGATTGGCTTTATAGGTTATAAAATTAATGGTCTCTGATTTCTGGAGAGGTGGTAGGCACAGTTATCAGCTGAGAGAGAGAGAGAGACAGAGAGAGAGAGAGGGGAAGAGGAAGAAGAAGGAGGAAGAAAGGAGGAAGAAGAATTAAGAGTTAACAGGGAGGTGAGAATTTAACAAAATTATTCCAAGGAACAAAATAAGTTGGTGACCCAAAATGCCTAAAAAGATTTCTGAGAAGGGGACCAGTTGAGGAAGAGTATGACGAAATGACCCTGTCTCCAAACCTCATAGGTGAGGGACAGGGAAGACGGGAGGGTTGATGGTGATGGGGATTTGCAGGAAGCCGTCTCTCTTCCAGTTAATCATGTGTCTTACTGCTGCAAAGGGATAGATTTCAGGACTCCTGGGATGGGTTTAGATGAATCATTCATCTCTCCAGCTGTTAAGCATTTTGAATGTGTTAGAGAGGACACAGACATCAAAAACAGGCCCTCAGCAGTCTGCTTCTCTGGAGAAGGTCTCACCAAGGGCCTGGAGCTCGCCTTATCCTGCTGTGCTCTCTAAGGTGACTCTGCCCTTCGCCATAACTTCCTCTAGCAGGAAGGCATCTTCTGTCTTAGAAATCTTACTGATATCCAGATATTTTTAGTACTCAGATGACTGTCTTCTATACGAGAAAATACATGACTTAAGGCTTTGATTTGACTCCTGGCTCTGGCACATAGGAGCTTTTGTGATCTTGAATAAATTAGCTAACTTTTCCAGCCTGCATTGTTCAGAGTCAAATGGAGGAAATCACTGGAATGGCAGAGGGATTAAATGAGATAGATAACATACATAAAACATCCAGCCAAATGCACCAGCACAAAGTAGACACTCAATAAAAATTTTTTTGTCACCTCCCATTTTCTTTCCCTCTTTCCTTCTTCCCTTACATGTGAAAATGTAAGTTTTTTGTAACAGATTACAAGACTCCTCAGGACACAAATGGGATCTTAGTCATTAAAAATAACTTTTATTTTGTGTTTATTAAAGTAATACATGCACTTGTTAGGTAAAAATTTCAAATAATACAAAGAACAACTGCCTCATTCCTCTCCACCCTGGTCTCATTTGCTGGGAAGAATCATATTTAATTCTCAACAGGTTTGGATTTTAATTATTCTGGTGTCATCTCAGTTTGGCTAAAAGTATGCTTATATTGTTATTTCCTGATTTATAAATTTTAAAGATTATTTGTGTTCCTATTTTGACAGAAAAAGATTTAGCTTACTTAAATTACCATACCATCTCTGCTTTCCAAATAATTGTGTCTTTTTAATTCCCCTATTGGTTAACTTTATAATTTTAAATAATAAATATTTTACTTTTTTCCTATCCATTATGTTACATTTTTCTATCCATTGTATCTCCTGATTCTCTACACTGTAAGATTGGGACATTATCACACCTATTCCTTTCTTGAGCTTTTCTCACCCTTTTTACTTTTTAACTTCTTTTTTGTTTGTTTGTTTTTCTTTTACACTTTCTTTTCTGCCTTTTATTTTTTTAACTGGATTTTACAGTAGAAATGCAGACCATTTTGGATAGCTATGGTTCAATACAGCCGGGTGCCCTCCTCCTAAGATACCATCTTCTTACGCTCCACTGAACAGAAAACCATTCCTTCCACTGGCACGAACTTCTGCTCCTGAGACACTTGCTGCAGCAGGAGCACGGGAAGCTCGGTGGACGCATGCCAGACTGTTGTAGGTCACCCACTGGACTTCTGGATCAACGGCATTGTGGCATCCTGGACATACCACAGCGTGATTCTTCACCTAGCAGGGCTTGCAGTTGGATTTGTCATTGACCATCATGTATATTTCCCCAGGTAGGATGTTGTCACAGTCAAAGCAGCAGAAGTGTTTCAGGTACCAATTCTGGTTTTCTTCCTGGTTATACTCATTGTTGAACATCGGCTCATCACAGCCAGCACATCGGGGCTTCTCACTGTCTCAGTAATGTCTGCCACAGTACAGCTTCTCTTCCTTCCAGAAATAAATCATGTCGACCAGGAGTTCATAGCAGGTGCTGCAGACAAAACAAGCTGAGTGCCACAGTTTATTGCAGCCAGCCCTTTCAGCAGAGATGGCTGGCTTGCCTTCCTTCGTACTCATTTTGCAGCAATAGCAGGAATACTGAGTTTCTTTGTGCTCAGCAGACTTGTCCTCCAGGGCGCCCCTCCGCTGCTGAGGCGCTTCATCTTCACCAGGGAGGGACATTTGGCTGGGGCCTTGAGCATCCATCTTACAGGGAAGTTTGACATCTCCTATTCCTACAGCATCATTCTTATATTCCTTCACCAACTGCTCCATTTCCTTCACGTCTTTGGGAGACAACTCATGGCACATTGAGGGGCCCTGGTCGCGTGCAGGGAGCTGTTTTGCCAGCTGCTTCTTCCGGTATTGCGCCCCCTGCGAGCCTGCCACCGGCTGCTTTTCCTTTGGCATCATCTGTGTGTCCTGCCGGGCCAGTGCCTGATTCTGGACAGGAGGAGCCCAGTCATAGGTGACTGTATTGACGGAGACATTCTTCTTGACAGCAACTAACTGTGTTGGTCAATATCATAACATTGCGTTTATACATGGGAATTCAGTCTGATTTTAGTTTTGCAATCAGGGTGGTATACTTGGTGACTTCAAAAATTTCCCCACTTTTCGATCCTCTTCATTGGTCAAGAGGACATCATGTTCTTGGCTGCATGTGCAGTTACAACATATTTTTCTCCAGAAGAGCAGTTCGAAGCCTTCACATTTTTCTTTGCATGGTAAACAGGGGGTTGCAAATCCTTGCTCATGACCTAAGTCCATCTGGCGCCGTCGAACTTCCGCTGCCCGGTTGGCGGCAGCTTTTTAACTTCTGTCACCTATACTTTGACTTTTATATGGTTAAAGTTGATAACATTTGCTTTCTGGTAAAGCGCCATTCTCGTCAAGGGTATGTATTATGAACATGACATCAGTGTTGATGTTAACCTCGATCGCCTGAGGGGTGTTTCTCAGGTCTGTACTGTAAAGTTCCGATTTTACCCCCTTTTCATACCATACTCCATGGAAATAAGTCATTGTGTGTATCCCATGCTTAGGTGGAGAGCTATGCTCCACCTCCCTGAGGACACAATATCTACACAAATTACTTGAAATTCTCCTGCATGGGAGATTTTTCTCTTTTCCTTCACATATTTATTTATAGCAGTATGGACTCATGAATATTTATTTTATACTTTGGGTTATAATCAAATACTACTTTCTTTATGCTGTTGCTGGAATTATTCCAGCTTTGGCTATTAGGGATTCTTTCAGTTGGCTCCTTTGACCTTTTGTCATACCTTCAACATTATGGGCTTATCTATTTGTTTATGAGCATTTTCCTATCTTCTGACACCATAAGATACTCCAGGCTCATCTTGTATATTTCCTGCCCTGGTCCTAGAATCAGACATTTCTCCAAGAAGACCTGGTTCCTTTTACTGGAAAATGGCATTAGAAACCCAGATCTGAGCACTAGGTGTGTTTGTTGCTAATGGAGCATTTTGCTTGTAGGCCTTCTTAGCTGACAAAGTAAAAAATATATGTGTATATACATATATATAAATAATTCTATATGTAAAATCTGTATCTATATTAAGCTAAACATGAATTCATGCTGATGTCTAATCTATTATCACATGGATCATTCTAGCTGCCTCCCTTGCTTATCTATAAACTCCCACTCTAACAGTGAGAACCCTGGCTCATAGCATTCCCCATCCCTTTACTTGATTGTTCAATTCCAGAATGCACGTATCATGGTATCAAAATTGTTAACTGGTACCCTCATGGGAAATAACTTTATCAACTAGAGTTCAGTGCTTGTATATAGTTTCTTTCACTTTAGTCTTAAGACTCCGTATACTTCCAATATAACTTAGGTCAGCATCTTTCTTCCCCGATTCCTTTTCAGTGAGGTTGTTTTATACATTTACGATACAGTTAGATTGTTTTGTCACAGTTTGTATTCATTCTGGGATCTCTTAGTTTCATAGTTATTTTGAAGATTTCCTTGACACTCCTTTTACAAAACTTCTGTTGACTTTGCTCCCTGCTATCCAATTTTATTTTCCAAGAGTTCTTTTTGCTTTCTGAATTTATTATATACCATCTTATTATTTTTCCATAAATGCTAGTTAGCTATTAGCAATCTATCAGTATAAAAATTCTTTCTCTGGGGATATTAATGAGAATTTTTTTGAAGTTTTCGTCTCTTTGTTGCCTGCTTTCTCCAAGTCTTTCATTTGGTCTATTCTCACCTGTGTGTTCCATGTTATAAATTTTCCTCAGATTTCTGATAACCGTAGCTTGACCTCTTGTGACTCAGGGTGGCGGAATCTGATCTCTGATTGGAATCTCTGAGGGCATTAGTGGGTCTTGTTAAGGCTGAGTTTCCCTGTAGGGCAATTTGGCTGGGCTGTTATTTGGGGAACTCCTAATGTCATGTTAAGTCTGCCACTTAGCCTGATGTCCTGGAGAAGTATCTTATGGGTGATGTGTGAGGCCTGTCTGCTAGCAGTCTGGTAGCTGAGTAGTTATTCACTTAAGCCACACATTTTCAGACTGGTACTCACACTTCAACTATGCATGGCTTCCCCCTAAGTAGAGACTCTGTTTTAACCTTTCCAAGCTTTGGCCATCGTGGGGAAAGGGAAGTAACTCAGTGACATAGAATAGCCTTAAGAATGTAGGGAGAAGGATCCAATTGCTTTTTTAAAGCTTCCAACCAATTTCCTTATTTCTGCTCCCACCTGCCTCACCATACTCGCATTACCTATCAGAATGCATTCTGGATACTAACTGCTTAATAAGTATTAGTTAAATTACAATATATAGAAGTTAGAAAATCTCTGGTACATTGTATCTTTTTTTTTTTTTTTTTTTTTCAGGCAGAGTCCTGCTCTGTCACCCTGGTTAGAGTGCCGTGGTGTCAGCCTAGCTCACAGCAACCTCAAACTCCTGGGCTCAAGCGATCCTTCTGCCTCAGCCTCCCGAGTACCTGGGACTACAGGCATGTGCCACCATGCCCGGCTAATTTTTTCTATATATTTTTAGTTGTCCATATAATTTCTTTCTATTTTTAGTAGAGACGGGGTCTCACTCTTCCTCAGGCTGGTCTCGAACTCCTGAGCTCAAACCATCCGCCTGCCTCTGCCTCCCAGAGTGCTAGGATTACAGGCGTGAGCCACCACGCCTGGCCCATTGTATCTTAAAATTGATTAAACACTAGTAGTATACCAAGTATATCAGGTCCCATTCCCCAAACGTAACCACCTCTCTAGTGACTTTCTGCTTCCCCAGCTACAGCAAGAACATAGAGAATCTTTATGTCTAGTCCCTTCCTTTTCACACCTAAATGAGCCTCCAGGGAAGGGCAGCCAAACACATGTGCTATGGCCTGTAAACCGGCAATATTACAACTGGTATTAGCTGTTACCACTTGAAGTGTTTGAGAGAGTGGGATTCATTTAGCTGGGGTCCCTGCCTCTCCCAGTATGGTTCTGAGTTAAAATAGATGAGGATGTTAATAATTAACTTTATCAGTGGGCACTCATTCACGAAGCCTTGGTCCTTCATTGAAAATGCATTTGGCTGAAACTTGATTACGTGGCTGAACATTCTTAGACGAATGATTTTGCTTTAGTGTATGATGAGTTAAATAGGATTAAAACTGCTTACTTACCTCTTATAAAATGTAGCTTCTTACATTATTTATTTATTTATTTATTTTTTCACTCACTCACCCACCCACCCACCTACTGTCCTTACATTATTTAAATAAAATGTGTTCATGTGGTAACATCATGCTAGATGAAGAACTGGGTTTTAGTCTTGGCTCTACTCCTTCCAGACTTATAAGGCTGGAAAACTACTTATAAGACTCTTGTTGAATCTTCTGAGCTTTCCCAGTGATGTGACTCCTCATTTATATAGAAGAATTGATGTCACTCACACCAGCTCACTAATAACGGGGATGGTACCCACCTGTGTTGAAGTGAGAATAAAATGAGTTAATGGAGAATAAATCCTGTTAGGCCCCTTTAGTTTGTAAAGTATTATACACATATAAAGAAATATTTTAAAATAGCGTTTAACACAATGTTAAGGTACAACCTATTGGACTAAAAGATTTAGCAAGGGCAATCTACTTTTAAGAAATAGCAGATGCAGAGACTCCTGAGTCCTTTGCCTCTTGAGTGGTTTGTGGATTAGAAGCGATGTACTGATTAGATCTCTTGTACATATAGGTTCTACTTCTTAACATTTTGGCTTTTCCTTTGCTTTCTACTGAAGAACAGGAGATAGTTGAGATTGTGACTTAATGTAAGTTCTTTCAGAGCTCTCTATTTTACTTGGCTTCTCTCTTGACCCTGAAGTTAAGTTTAAGTTTCGAGATCTCACTGTTCATCTTATGAAATTATTTTGTAAACAATAAGTAAGATCAAGTTTAGGAGGTTAGTCTACATTTGTTTGTCTAAGCATTCAACATGCTCAATGGTGCCAGCATTTTTTCTTATAGAATTCTTTATAATGTCAAGGGCTCTTGGTCATCTTAGCCAAATGTCATTCATTGCTTTATAGAAGAAAACCCAAGTCTCTGCTTTGGTTGTCTGTTCTGGGCTTGGATTCCTGACACTGAAAAGGTTTTAACATATGCTATCAGTGGCAGTCAATTGGAAGACCGACAGACACAAAGCCATTCTCAAGGATTCTTCCTTTATTTCTGAAATACCTTTTGACCACTGGAAAGGCGGTTGATCCTTTCCTTTTGTTTCTTTCTCTATGTTCTCAGTGATGTAGAAAAGGAGAGAGAGAGAGTGCTGCAGCCAGAGAGTTTTCTTTTTTTTTTTTTTTCTCTTCCACATGAAAGACTTCATTGTTCCACCTCCAGTTTATTACAGGCCCTGGAGAAAGTGGCAAAAGATTAAGAGAGAAGAATGATCACTGACGTATTTTCAGAGGGGCAGGCTCTGGCTACATGGAAATACATTGATTTGTGAAAGTGGATCCCTGTTACATTTTAACAGTCTAATGGGGTTTGCATTATCATCAGTGCCTTTAGTACTGCTTGTAGTTGATTGAATCAGGAATGAAGCCTTTAAATTGACTTTGTAAACCCACAACACAATAGTTAGTTGGCAGCTGTTGTTAGAGTTAATTAGTGTAAGTGGAAAATGTATGAGTTTTTTTTTTTTTCCCACCTTTTTTCCTACCCAATCTTCTCCCTACCTTTTTATTTTTGGAACTTTTTCTCAGGGGAGTGTTTCTGTTCCCCATCTCCCTCCTCCCTTCCTCATTTCTTAGTTCTGGGAAATAAAAATATAAATAAACATATGAAATGAAGTGAGACTATGTACTTAGATACTCAGTTTTGTTTTTTCTATGTTTTTGTTTTGTTTGTTTTGTTTTGGTTTTTTGGGGTTGGTTTTTGTTTTTGTATTCTCAAAGCACATATAGTCTGTGGTACTGACTGCTTTTGTGTTGTTGTATATTGGACAAGATTCCCCAAATTAGGAATTTCAATATATAATTATAAGTCTCCAAAGAGACTTAGGAGAAAAAATAAGGTATGGTACAGCCTGGGGTGGTGGTGGTGGTGATGGTCATGGAGTGAATTAAAGCTCTTAGTACATTAATTTGTTAGAGTACTATTATGAAGTACAATAAATTATTAATTTGGATAAGACTAGCATTAAGATTGTGCAATTACACACATAGTAAAAATCCAAAGTGAATAGTAAAAATCCATTTGAGGAATTCATGCCAAGTGTTTTCTCAGGAGTTTCTGAATTGGGTAATTGGTCCCTCCAGTTGAGAGAAAGAACACATGAAGCAGAGCAGTTTGGGGAGAAAAGGAGATCAGATGTCTAACTTTTGATGGGATGGATTTGAAGTGTCCAATAGTCATCCAATAGAGCTGTTTAGTGGGAATTTGACATGACTCTCACTTACTGACGAGAAGCTGGGCTGGTGTGTAGATTTGAGAGTCCCTAGCAAGTGATAGTCAAGATTTTGAGAGGGAATGAACTCATGTAGGAGACTAAGTGACTAGGAAGAACAATGGGTCAAGTCTGGAACCCCGTGGAATCCTAATATTTAATGATAAAATAAAGGAAAAATATCTGCGAGAGAACAGAGAAAATCAATGAGCTTTGAAAAGAACCAGTGGAATACAGAAAAGAACCATGGAAGCTTTGAAGTAAATATTTAAAAGTTCACGTAGAACAATTACCCACGTGACCCCCAAGGCAGTGCCAGTGTGATCCTTTCTAGCCAGGGTGAGGATTTCCAGCAAGAAGGGAGCAGTGGCAGGGCACAGTGGCTCATGCCTTATAATCCTAGAACTTTGGGAGGCCAAGGCAAGAGGATCACTTGAGGCCAGGAGTTTGAGACAGCCAGAGCAACATAGTGAGACCCTGTCTCTACAAAAAATAAAAAAATTGGTTGGATGTGGTCGCAGGTACCTGTAGTTTCAGCTACGTGGGAGGCTGAGGCAGGAGGATCGCTTCAGCCCAAGAGTTTGAGGTCACAGTGAGCTATGATGATGCCACTGCACTATACCCCGGGTAAGAGAGGGAGACCTTGTGTAAAAAAATAAAAGGGAGTACTGATGCTCCCCACAACAGAGGACTCTAAGTACCTACCACTCCTCTTTGGGGGAGGTAATCATGAGACCCGGGGCTTAAAAGTAGCTGATTATTGCTAGAAGGTTGAGGCCCAAGTTGGAGGTGAAGTTAATACCCATACACATTTACTGATGCCAAATCAATTTTTTATAGATATGTTCCTGGCAGAAAGAAAATAAATAAGGAAAAGAAAATAAATAAGAAAAAAAAAAATAGGAGAATATGAAATCTGGTTCTAATTCCCCAGTTCCATTTTTAGACTTTTATTACATTATATTTTGACTGATTTTTATAAATATACATGAGTACACATCATACAAGTCTTGCACTTTTTGCAAAGTAAATATTACAATTTCTGTTCTATTTTGATTGTAGATAGATATTTTTGATAGTATTACACAAAAACAGAGTAGTTACCAATGACCTTAGGCATCTTGGCAAAATATCTGGAAAAGTCAACTGCAAGTTTGGTTTCTTGTTTATTTTCTTCAGTCTTTCTAGTATTTCAGTCATTTTTTCTTTCAAGCTATTTTCTAGCTCCTGACCAATATGCAAATCTAAGTCTCTGTGGATTTAAAGGGTCATGTATATAGAAAATTTGATGCTGAGTTTTCATATTTTGGGAAAGACCTATATGAAATTGGCATTTAAATATAAAAGAAACAAAACAAAGTAGTCTGTTTTTACTTGAAAACCTCGAAGTAGAACAATTCTAACTGTTTTTAGGTAATAAAACTGTTAGTCTCAGGTGAGAGAAATCCTTTTGTGCACTGCATTTGAAGACAGAAAGATGAAGGAAAAGAGAAAATTAGGTCATTTAAGTAACTTTATCCAGTAATGGGAAAATGGAATGCTCCAGTGTGGGAAGGAACACTGAACAGAGAGCATCAAATCTGTTCTTTTCCTTACTAATGAAATAATCTTGGGAAGATGACTCTCAAGTTCTGTTGTTTTTTCCTCCATTAAATGGTTGGATTATGCCAGTTATTTTTTGTTACTGTTTCTTCCAGTTCCTATGTTCTGCAATTCCAAGTAAGATTTCATTACTTGGCATCCAATAATCTATACCAAAGATGCTCCATTAATCAACATCCACTTAACCGACCCACTAGGGTAATGCATGCTCTCCATTCTCTCTGTAAAACATGTTGGACAATGCTTGCTGCAGAATTCTAGCAGCCCAAAGATTATTCTAGTGTGTCCATCAATTCTGCCCCTATCAACTGAGTTTTATGTTTACCAAGAATCAGCTGAGTTAGTTCCCAAATCTGTTTATGCCGGTGGTATTTGTTACTGAAATTACATAATTTATTAAATAGTATGAAAGCCAAAGAAACATGAGTGTGAAAAGAAAGAGAACTGTTGCTATGAGAATTAAAACTAAATGCTTTGAATAGGATCTATAAGGGAAGGATGTATGTAATATAATCATGTATGAACAAGACATCATAAAAAATTAGAAAATATTCATAAATATCTAGAGAAGTCTACTTTTTTTTTTTCTTTTTCTATTTTTTGTAGAGGCAGGGTCTCAATATTGCCCAGACTGGTCTCCAACTTCTGGGCTCAAGTGATCCTCCCACCGTGACCTCCCAAAGTGCTGGGATTATAGGAATGAGCCACCATGCCAGCCGAGAAGTCTGCTTTCATGTTTCTTCCCAGCTGATCTTATTTTCTTATTTCACTTTTAAGAAACTGAAACTGGAGATCAAAGAATGATGCTTTATTCAAGAAAGTAACAGAGCTCCAAACTGTAAGAAAATGTTCTACAACAAAAGATTGATGAGTAGATACAGAAAGAAATGATGGATTCCAAAATAAATTATTTAGGTATACATATATAACTTCTTATTTTTCCTCATTTAAATTTTTTTTTTCTTTTTTGTTAACCGACTAACTACCAGTCCTGATCGTGTCTGATTAGAGGGATTTTGTCATATTGAGGTCAGGGCCAGGCTAAAGTTTCCTTTGTTCTCAGAATACAGTATTAACAGGATGTCCTATAGTAATAAATAGTGTGAATAAGATCCTGAAAAACATTTTTTGAATCAGGCCTTTTAGGCATAAATATTTATATCAAAGTTAATTGCATATTATTATAGGGTAGTAGTATCATTTTCTGGGTTTGAATGCTGCCTTCTGTTTTTACAATTACTTCATGCTTTCAAGACACAGTTTCTACCACTGAGACATTACAATAATAATACCAGCTCCCCGGGTTAAGAGGATTAACTGTTAATATACATAAAGCACAGTGCCTGGCATATAGTAGAAACTGAAAATGCGATACTTATTCTTACCCCTTAAAGTAGGTTTGAAATGCTTCTATTTTCCAACTGATTTTTCATAGAGTGATGGGCTCTGGAAATTGTTGGATGAAAAGATTGAACTTTGTGCACCTTTTGGGGGTAGCTAAGGCAAATCTGAGAGAATAATAGGATGGCTGGGACCACGTAATTAGATTATATGGTGGCCAGAGGTCAAAACCGAGCAGCAAGCAGAACCTTCAGTTAAGGGTCAGTGATCAAGCACAGGCAGGGACCAGTCTTTGCAGGGAGCTCCCCAGCGCTCTTACGTGGAAAGCGCCGTTGCTGGAGGCAATGAGCTCCGCACCATGGTTACTGCAGGCACGTCTGCTTGCTCTTCTGTAGCTCACTCTCCAAATGACAAGAGAGAGTCTTTTCAAGCCTAAATCAGATATGTCACTCCTGTGCGCAAAACCGAACAGAGTCTTCTCATTTCAGAGTAAAAGCCAGAGTTCTTGCAGGAAATGTCCTGCAAGGCCCTCAATTACTTCTCTGCTCTCTTATTATTCACTCTCCTCCAGCCACACTGGCTCCTTGGTATTATTAAAAACAAAAGTCCTGGCTGGTCTGAAGGTACTGAACTATCTCAATTGATTGTTCACAGTCCGTTCCAGGTCGAATTCCTTGTACTACTCTTTCCTCCCTTCTCGCTACTGCACGTCACTAGTCTTAAAACAGCAACAACAGTCCTGTACTCTCTGGTCCTATGACCTTTGAAGTCTCTGCCGCCTGTAGCTGCCTGCCAGGCTCATGATCCCTCGCCTCCTTCAGGTCTCAGCTCAAATCTCACTTTCCCAGTAAGGCTCACCTTGACCACCCATCATACTCCCACCTTCTATACCTTGCCACTTTTCCTTTTCATATTTTATAATTTATTTATTCATTGGGTTTATTTTCTCTTATCTGCCTCGCTTTGTAAGTTCTATAAGGATAGGGATCTGTTTATCTGTTTTGTTCACTTATGTATCCCAAGTGCCTAGAATAGTACATGGCACATGGTCGGAGCTTATTAAATATTGGTTGGATGAATGAATGAGCAAGTGAATGCAAGAACCAGGACCAGCCTGGCCTGAAAACAGTTCAAGATATCCTTTGCCAAGGGCCAAGCAAATGGCAAAACCATCAATCTCCGGGGATTTATTGAGAAGAGCAATGATCTTGTTTGGCTGGAATGGCTCTCTGACTTCAACTAAAGTTTGAAAATCTCCCTTTTCCCTAAGTCCCACTACTTTCTCGATTTTATAGCCCTAAATTCAGGTGTACTCAGGCAAAGCGAATCAGAGAACTGTGGTTAAGACCCAGATGATCGATAATAAACATGTCTTTGCTTTAATTTTGTGACATATGGGCAAACAGCTATTAAGGCCTTTTTTCCCTTTCCTTCATTACTTGTCTCTAGTTTGGTTTAATGATTACTTAATGATTCAGCAGTTATGATCTTTCTTTTTAACTCTTGAAGTTCCTGACCTTTGTATAGTGCATCCATTTTTGGTATTGAAGATGCATTAATTCCCTCCCTCTCCTTTTCACCTAACTGAGGTTTCAGTGCTTCCAATTTTCCTGGGGTGGGATATATATAGTGTTCTTTACATATAAAGTACTAACTATACCACAATAATTATAAAATTATTTACATCTATTGAGTATGTACTATCTGCCAAGTTCTCATTTAGGAGCTTCAGATATATTTTCACTAATTGTCACTCCAGCCTTGCAGGGGAGACTTTGAACTCAGCAAATTTACTTGTTTTTCTTAGCACCTATGTGTTCATATGACTGGCTCCATCAGAGTCACCAGAAATGCTTGGTGACAGATTCCTGGATCTCATCCTAGAAGACTTACAGACAATCAACATTTTAACTAGCTTCCAAGTTGAAACTTGTGGACATTCAAGTTTGAGAATCACTGGGTAAGTATTGAGGTAGAACATATCTTAGAGTACATTGGAAGGTGAAGTGTAAGTTGCAAGTAGCATGTTGTAGTCATTACTAGGTAGCTTTTTACATATTATAGTGGACTTTAACCCTCTTCCTGGCAAGCTATATTTTGCTTTTCCTGCCCCTGCAGCATTTGACGTATATGTTGTCACACACAAAAACAAACAAGATTTATCTTAAAACCAGCCTACATATATTGTTCAAGGAGAACTTTATTCTTTTAAAGACAAGACTATGCCTTTAAATTGTTATTTTGACTCCATATCAAATTAATTTTGTAAGAAATAAGGGACTAACTCATTTGGTCAGTGAATCTGGAGACAAAAAGTAAAGAAGGTAACTGAAAAAAGTAAAGATGTGTCTGAATATGCGTCAAGAAAATGACTAGCTTGCTCTAATTTTCTTACTTATTCAAATAAAAGAAAATAGTATGACTAAAAAGCCAGATAAGTAAAATTTCTTAGGCCCATATCACTATAGTCAAATCAGATAGGGAAGTGAAGCAATTGTCTAGATAAGGGGTTGGAGAACTATAGCCTGCAAGTCAAATCTTTCCATCTACCTATTTTTGTACAGCAAGTTTTATTGGAACACAGCCATCCACCTTATTTTACCTATGTCTATGATTGCTTTTACACCACAGTGGCAGAGTTGAGTAGTTGCAACAGAGGTGGTATGAGCTGCAACACCGAAAATATTTACTATCTGGCCCTCTATAGAAAAAGTTTCTGACCTCTGGTCTAGATTATTTAGGGAGTATTCATTTTGGTTCTAAATTATTCAAATTCTTTTTCATATGAAATTTGAAAGGGAAAGATAGTGGAATCTCAGTAAATATCTATGGAATGAATGAATGATGATATTTCTTGGTTGGATTCTCCACAAAAGAAATTAATTCAGGAATCCAAAGTCATGAGAAGTGCTAAGCAATTGTTAATCTGTAACGTCACCCCCAGAATTACTCCATGGGCCGTAAAACACCTATTCACCTACTCTGTGGGGAAAGAAGACAGGCCTTTTAAGAAGAGACATCCGTTTTAAAGTGGAGGACATAGTCACCAGGGTGTGAACAAGACCACTCATCGGTGTGTGGAAAATGATATTATAACTTATGGTTTTTATATTAATATGTAGAGAGAAGAAATTAAGCTTTTCTAATATTTAACTTAGAGATTGTCACTAGTCACTGCATGGATGTGCTATCAGACAGGTATTTAGGGTTTCTTAAAGGATCAGTGGAAGTTCCCTAATCCCAAAGAACTGGCTGTGGGGTTCTCTCTTGCTTGATTTCAGTGTACTGACACACACTGCAGTTTGCATGTACTTGGTTAAGTGGATTTAGGGATTTCATTGTCTATTTTACAAAATGGACAAATAGATTAAATAGATTTCTGAAAAAATATCTGCGATTGAAGATAAGAATTCATGCACTGCTTAATAATAGAAAAAATGGCAGAGTCGACATTTTCTTAATCCTATAGAACCAATTCTTCAGCAGCCAAAGGAGATGTAAAAGATGAATTCAAAAATTCTAATAATTTTGAAATGATCAAGAGAATATATGAAATATGGATTTACTTACTTTGTTATTGTAGTCCTCACCCTAATTGAATACTTTGTCAAATTTAAACAGAAACTTTTGCATAATTAGATAATTGGATTTAAAAAATGAGTACTATGATTTAGTAGGCAAGATAATGAAGTCCAGAAATAATGAACGTAGTGTCAGACTTAATCATAAAAATTAAATATACATATATATCAAATCACATTGTTTACACAAGTTTTAATAGTATTAATAACTTTTAAAGTGAGAACAGAAAGATTTCTTTGTAAATTAATAAATAGAATAAAAATAAAATAAACCACTATGTTACTTTTATCTCATCCTTTTAACATTTTTATTTTCTGTATTTTTATTTTATTATATATAAATTGTTAGTATAATAGTGCATGCATATACTATATCATAAAATAACATATGCACATATATTACATTTGTATATATAAATATAATAGTACATGCATATATATACTGTATATACAGTACATGTACATATATATATATAAATTTAAGGTGCATGCTTAAAACTGGTTTTACTCCCAGGTGCATGGGTCAAAAAATTTAAAAGGTACTGATTTAGACAATGATGTATGGATTCAATCTTCCTGTGGGGATATCTTGGATTTATTGCTGCCTGACCTTTCTTTTGACTGAACTTCTCTTGACCTGCCGAAGGCTTGGGTAGAGTGACACAAATCACAATAACTCCTTTGCATGCTCCTATGTATAAGTATTATTTCATATTGGCACATACTTGCTTGCATATTTTACAGTTTCCACAGTAATGTTGTCTATTCTTATTTCTGGCTGTTTAAATACTAGAGCTATTACTGATTAAATTTGCTTTGTGGAGTACTGACACCCCTGCTACTATCTGTTTGCTTTTGTTCTGGGGAAATTATTGTATAATTATAGAGATCACTGAATTTTACTGATATATACATACACACACACACACATATATATTTAAATGTGTGCACTTTGCAGATGTTGGGTATATTTAGAGATGGCACAATTTTTCTAGTGTCAAGAGAAGATTGGTTTTGATGATATTGACTTTGTTTGCTTTATGTGAAAGCAATAAATCACTTCCTTTAAGAAAAAATTTTGTTCCAATCACTTAAATTTATTTGGTATTTGTTGAGATACAAAGAGCCCACTTTACTACCACAAGTTGTGCTAAATGAGTTGCTGCCTCTATTTCTTTTCTAGCCAAAACAGATGTATAATTTCACATCTCCATAGTCATGTCTCTTCAAAATTTTTCCTATCTGAGAACAACCATGGTCTCCAACAGTACCACTGACATTAGTCAAAACTCTCTTTAATTCTTCTTCTTTAGATCACAAGATTTCTTCTTTAGATCACGTTCGTGTTTCCAGTAGTTCTCTTTTTTTTCTGTCAATTTTAGCCTAACTGCAGAAGTTCTACCTTTTGTATTTTTCCAAGGCGAAAACCTCAGAGATTGACGTTTGCTACTACACTGACCAGAAAGTGTGGTCTCTCACTAGCTTTCTCCTGCATTCAGGAAGCCAGTCCCAGATGCAAACCTCATATCTTATCTGGGGTTTGTCAGATGTCAAAACCCCCTCCACTCTCCCAGTCCTACCCTTATCCCCAGCAACAATCTGGTGCCAGTTAAAATTAAAATTCATGAAAACAGACTGGCACTTGAGACATGGATGGAAACAATTTGTGGGGGAGGCATAAAATAGCAGGGGTATATTTCTTGTGTTTACAGTCTACGATCCTACAAGGATTTCATTTTTGAGTGAAACCAGTTTGAATTCCACATATGCTCAGTTTGAATATTTTAGGGAAGAATTCACAATAACTGCCTCTGATGTGGGCTGAACCTTGGTCTCATGACTAGAGAAGTTTATTTCTTCTTTAAGAAAAAGTTTAATTATGGCAGCTTCATGTTGAAAATTAGTAGCTTGGGGGAATTCAGAATAAAAAATGAAGGAAAAGCAACTTTTTGGGATGTATTAGATTTGAAACAGTTTTAGAAATAAGAAATCATTAATTGGCATTTTAGTAAAGTGTTTTTGCATGAGATGAAGATATGAGTCTTAAATGTGTGTAACTAATAAAACATGCATGTCTTAAATGTGTGTAGCTAGTGTAAGATGTACATGACACCCATTATGCTAGCCAGTAAATCAAGAGCAGCTACCAAAATCACACATTTTCTATTTATATTTCAGTTACCTAAAACAACCATTTATTTATGCTTACAATGTGCCAGGCATGTACCGGGCCCTTTACATGAATCATCTCAGCAGTTCTCCATATATATTTTTACCCTTAGGGATATGCCACATTCTCAGAAATAGCAGCTCCTAAGCAGTGGTGCAGCGAGCCATCCTTCTTGGTTTGGAGGGAGCAGGTTGAGGGGAAACATGAGAATCTCTGGGTTGGAGAACCTAGAATTTAAACCTAAACCTGGCTTCAGAGCCTATGTTCTAAGCCACTAAACTCTAATTGCTCCCATCTTTCTTGTCTTTCAATGCCCACAGTGTCTACTGGAATACTCAATGGATATAGGTTGACCTGTTCAGAACTCGTACTAAAGGGTGGAATGAATGGATTCTGGCAATGTGACAGACCCAGGAATATTTCCTATCAGATCCTTTTCTTTCCGTATCAATATTTGATCCCCCTGTTTTGATCAAGAGACCTGGCACAGCAAATCTGACTGGTAACGTCTATATGGCTGGGGAGCATGGGACAGGAAAAAGAGGACTAAAGGCAAAGATTGGGTTGTGGCTTGAGGGAGAAATTCCAGAACCCAGAGGAAACCCTTATCTTAATGGGGCACATGAAATAAATGGGGTCCGGTGAATGTTGGAGAGCTAGGAATGGTGAGAGTGAGGCGTTGCCTGTCTGTTTAAGGGAAACAGAGGAGTTCACAGATATGCTCCTGAAGGGGACTTGTATTGGCTGGTGGTGGAAAGACCATGGAAAGACCAGAGTCGGGAGAAACAGCAAACTCTCTTGTGCATCAAGACTCAAGTCAATGGCTGGGCGCTGTGGCTCATGTCTGTAGTAATCCTAGCACTCTGGGAGGCCGAGGCCAGAGGATCGCTTGAGCTCAGGAGTTGGAGACCAGCCTGGGCAAGAGCAAGACCCCATCTCTATTAAAAACAGAAGAAAAAACTAGCTGGGTAAAGTGGCACAAGTCTGAAGTCCTAGCTACTTGGGAGGCTGAGGCAGGAGGATCACTTGAGCCCAGGAGTTTGAGGTTGCAGTGAGCTATGATCACGCCACTGCACTCTAGCCTGGGTGACAAAGAGAGACTCTGTCTTGGGGGGGGGGGGGGGGGAGAAAAAGCCTCAAGTCAAACGTCATCTCCTTTCAGAAACTCCTGCCCAGGTTAGACCCTCAATATGCCGTGTTCCCACAGCTCACTGTTAAGTCTCAACTGCAGAATTTACATCAATTTTATTATGTTAATTATCTACTCCACAGCAGTTAGGCTCCAGTGGCTTGGGAGAGCACAAAGAACGTTGTATTTATCTATTTCTCCTTATTAGGTGCAGATTAAATAAATAACTGATGAAATAAATTCCAACATATTTGTGAAACCCCAAATATGAACATTATAGTTTATATAACAGACGTGAAGTGCTTCACGCTTTGTGATGAACATCTTGCCAAGTTTCTTACTTTTCAGATTAAAATGGAAATGGCTCTAGGCCCCACTGGCAGAATTGAGGAAAATCTATTATCACACTCCTGCCTTCTCAATTCCTTCTTTTGGATCACTTAGATTTCTGGGGGCTTATGCAGCAAAACACAGTGTGCCAGAATTCCACTCTTAAGTGACCAGTGGCCCTGGTGAATCTGTCCACTGCTGCCTGCACTGTCTGGGCTCTGCGGAACCACCGGGTTTCCACTGTAGCTCTGGCCCTGTGGCTTCAGGCATTAGCAACCCATCAGCTCCTACAGAGTCCTGCTGAGTAGCAGGGACTTTGAAGGAGAGTGGCACAAAGGGATAATACAACTTGTTCTCTGATAATTCCAAACCCTAAGGCTACGAACGCTCCACCTTTCCGGAAGCTGCACAGCTACGCTCCTATAGGGTCTTTCACCAAACCCAAGCACACCCAGGCATCTCCTTGTCTCAGAAACAACAATCACTACCCCTTTTTTGAATTCTAGAATCCCCTCAGGGTCTGGGCTTTTATCCTTCTTCATCTTTCTAAAATATCAAAGGTGCTTTCTGTTCTTTCTTCCCACAGTGAAGCTTAAAGGACCACTAAGAAGGGCTTGGACCTTAGAAACACAATAGTCTGTCCACTGCCCTTTCTTGGGGTTGGGGTAAAACATCTTTTATTCTTTTTTTTTTTTTTTTTGAGGCAGAGTCCTGCTCTGACACCCTGGCTAGAGTGCCATGGCATCAGCCTAGCTCACAGCAACCTCAAACTCCTGGGCTCAATTGATCCTCCTGCCTCAGCCTCCCGAGTAGCTGGGACTACAGGCATAAGCCACCATGCCCAGCTAATTTTTTCTCTATATATTTTTAGCTGTCCATATAATTTCTTTCTTTTTTTAGTAGAGATGGGGTCTTGCTCTTGCTCAGGCTGGTCTCGAACTCCTGACCTCGAACAATCCTCCCACTTAGGCCTCCAGAGTCCTAGAATTACAGGCGTGAGCCACCATGCCCAGTCTTTTATTCCTTCTTGACAAGTTATCCACTTCATGGATAGGAGACTTTTTAATAGAGAATATAAATTCCAATACAAGTTAAATTATCACCTACAGGGTCACAGAGAGAAAACTGAAGAAGCCAAACTCACAGGGCTCTGTTGAAAACAGACAGCCTTTTAGAGCCCTCTGATACCCTGTCACTGGGACAGTTTGGCAGTAATTCTTCAGGACCAGTGTGGAGGGGAGGGAGGTGGAGAAGTCTCCCCTGTACGGTTATACTTGGCTGTGATTGCGCCTGTTATTGTATGCCTGGAACTCAATGGGATTGCTTGCTGCTATATTAACAGGCACAGCCACTCGCCAAAGCATATCCGTAGCGCTGGAGACCCTAGGCCAGGTTATCTGAGTTATACATTATGTCCAGAACTCTCCTGGGAATTATTTAGGTAATGATGAGACCAGACCGTTGACACAATTTCCCCCTCTCCCCGTGAGTGCTTCCTTCAGAAGCGCACGCCTGGGGTCCTTCCCTGTCCACTGATCTCCGTTGGGACCATTTAATAATGGTAAAATTCATTAGAGTCAGGGTTCAAACAATTTTCTTGGTTTCCAGAGAAACAATTTCTGGAGATTTCTTGGTTTTCAGACAAATGTGTTCATTCTCTACTTACCATCCTTTGAGTTGAACATAAAAAGATGATATAGAGGCAGTACATTGTCAAGCCACAAACACAACCCGCTCTGTAGTAATACCCTCCCACACTTGCTTTGGCATCGTGTGATTCAAGTCGTAATCTTAACACTAAAGTTAAGTGGTTTCATTGTACTAAAGGCATCATCCTCAATTGAAACTCACTAAAGCATACACATGTCATATGAACTAGCTGATCACAAAGCTCTTAATCTGAAGCTGACCTTTTAAAAGAACTTATAGATCAGAATTTAACCTCATTACCTGAGGAAATTGGGGTTAAAATCTATCTCTACAGTATTCCATTGCTTTTTTTTTTTTTAACCAAGCTTTTCTGAATTTGACCTAGGTATCAGAGACATTATTTATTTATCAAGACAAAACAGAATTTTTGCTATTAAAAAAAAAAAAAAAAAACTCCTGTTTTTTTCTTCCTTAGCGTTATTTTTTAAAAACTTGGTTTGGAAGGAAGTGAGTGTGAAAAATAACATGGGTGTGTGCCTCCACATGCCAAGGGCTTAAGGAATTCACTTATAGTGTATTTAAGGCTCTATTAAGGCTTCTGAATTCCACCCAGTACAGGTGGTGGTGTGTGCGGAGTACATGTGATCAGTACTGAACAGTAAGAGGTTCAATCTTGGGTTAGAGAGAGAGGAAGAGAGAATATAAACAACCTAGAAACCTGTTTGGATCATGACAGGTGGCTGATGATTAGGACAGGCACATAGCTCACCTGGGTGCCTTACTGGAAATGTCATGCCTTATTTTAGAAGGAAATTAGATTCAGTGATAAAAGATACACTCTAGGGAATAAATAATATTCTAATAACATATTTTAAGTGTGTCATTTACCAACAGAATCAATTTTCAAATTTGCTTTTGACAAAGATTGAAATAAAAATAAAACATGATATGAAAACAATAGATCAGTGAGAAAAAGTTTGTTAAAAACATACAAAGTGTGGTGGTGAATTAAGTGACATACTTGCCCCCCAGCACACAAATTCTGTGAAATACTGGTTTTTAAAAGCTAATTTGAAAGTAACTTTTAAAATTGAATCAGGTGCAGGCAAATTTATAGAGAAAGAAAAGAGTTCAATAGTGGCCTGGGGCCGGGGACAGTAGCAAGGACTCAGTACACTGGCACAGGGATGTTTTTGAGGTGATGAACATGTTCTAAAACTAGATTGTGGTGATAACTGCATAACTGTATAATTTTAATGAAGATCATTGAACTGTACATTTATGGGATAATTTTATGGTATATAAATGATACCTCATAAAATTTTTTTAAAAAAATTAACCAGGTGCAGCTTCATGACATTTGATTTGACAATGATTTCTTAAATATGACACCAAAACATAGGCAACAAAAGAAAAAAACAGATAAATTGGACTACATCAAAATTTAAAACTTCTGTGCATCAGAGGACACAGTCAACAGTGAAAAGGAAAGCACAGAATTATAAAAATATTTGTAAATCATATATCTGATAAGGAATTAATATCTAGAATATATAAAGAAGTCCTACAACTCAATAGCAAGAATAATAGCAAACAACCTGATTAACAAATGGGCAAAGGACTGGAATAGACATTTCACCAAAGATATGCAGACGAAAGATGCACATGAAAAGATGTTCAACATCACTAATTATTAAGGAATGCAAATCAAAACCACAGTGAGACACCACCACACACCCATTGGAATAGCCACTTTAAAAAAAAAAAAAACAAGAAATAACAGGTGTTAGCAAGGATGTGAAGAAATTGGAACCCTTGTGCACTATTACATTGTTGTAAAATGTTGGTGTAAAATGGTGTAGGTGCAATAGAAAACAGTATGGCAATTCCTCAAAAAATTAAAGATAGAGTTACCATTTGATCTGGTAATTCCGCTTCTGAGGATATACCCAAAAGAATTGAAAGCAGGCTCTCTCAAGGAAATATTTGTACGTCCATATTCATAGTAGCATTATTCACAATAGCCAAAATGTGGAAGCCACCCAAATGTCCATTGACAGATGAGTGGATAAACAAAATATGGTCTATACATATAATGGAATATTATTCACCCTTAAAAAGAAAGGAAATTCTGGCACATACCAAAACATGTATGGGCCGGGCGCGGTGGCTCACGCCTGTAATCCTAGCACTCTGGGAGGCCGAGGTGGGCGGATCGTTTGAGCTCAGGAGTTCGAGACCAGCCTGAGCAAGAGCGAGACCCCATCTCTACTAAAAATAGAAAGAAATTATATGGACAGCTAAAAATATATATAGAAAAAATTAGCCGGGCATGGTGGCGCATGCCTGTAGTCCCAGCCACTCGGGAGGCTGAGACAGGAGGATCGCTTGAGCTCAGGAGTTTGAGGTTGCTGTGAGCTAGGCTGACGCCACGGCACTCTAGCCTGGGCAACAGAGTGAGACTCTGTCTCAAAAAAAAAAAAAAAAAAAAAAAAAAAAAACATGTATGTACCTTGAGGACGTTATGCAAATGAAATAAGCCAGTCACAAAAAGACAAATACTATATGATTCCACTTATGTGAGATACTTAGAGTAGTTAAATTTATAGAGACAGAAAGTAGAATGGTAGTTGCCAGAGGCTGAGGGGGATGAGGGAGAAATGAGAGTTATTGTTTAATGGGTACAAAATTTTATTATAGTTTTGCAGGATGAATAGAAGTCTGGAGATGGATGCTGGTGATGGTTGTACAACAGTGTGAATGTGCTTAATACCACTGAACTGTACACTTAAAAATAATTAAGATGACAAATTTTATGTTAGGTACATTTTACCACAATTAATAATTTCTTAAAAATTCTTTTAAAAGTTTAACCAAGTGTGCTGTCTGTTCTAAAAATGAAAATATTGATTTTATCTACTCTGATCCCTGATATGCTATTAGCCATCAATAAGTAGTTATGAATATAAATGCATCTAAGCTTGTGCTGATAAATTCTGATTTTGCCTTTGCTCTTCCTTTGGATGGTTCATCTGTTTTCATGGGATTAACTCACACTTTGGTGTGAATAATCTCACCCAGATCAATTTACAAATTCTGGCCCCACAGTTCAAACTTCTTGTTTGGTGTTTCCAGTAGAACATTACCAAATTACCGCAGATTCATCATAGCTAAGTGAAAATTCATATTCTTTGTAATGAGTGTCTGCCTTTTTAATTTCCTGTTTGTTCCAGTGGTCCCAGTCATCCTCGTAGTTATTGTAGCTTGAATCTGTGGACTCATTTTGGATTCTACCTATTTCGCGGTGACAATCATTCATTTTTCTGCCTTCATTCTTTCTTGTTCCTAAACAAACTGTACAATATTGAAAGGTAAGTTTAAATCTTAAAACATTCAGACCATCCACAGTTAACCTTAACCAACCTTTCTAAAGGAATCTCCCACTATTACAAAGATCTATTCTCTTCTCCTCTCAGTGTGGCCTACTTAATGTTTACATTTTTATTTTCCAGTGTTTTTATCCTCTTCTAGAAACAATGGTTTTCTCCCTCTTATCCACTTAATCCAATCATCACTTCCCATCAAGCTCCCTTCCCCAGGAGACTTTCCTGATTAATGCAGCCTGTACTCAACTGTCTCTGAATGGCTGCCTTGAGCTTACTATGGCCTTTGGGGCATATGGGGCCCTATGAGCTGTCAGTACCAGACAGGAATAACAAAAGCAAACCTAGGAAGGGCAGAGAGGGGGTGAAGATGGAGGGTGGGAGGATGGGAGTGTCAGATGACAGGAGAGTGTTTACAGGAGGCCATCAGTTGAGAGGGAATTTTGGTCATATTCAGATAGTGAATTAGCTCAATAGAAGACCCGGATGTAAATAAAAAAAAGCATGGAAGTCAAAGTCTTTGGGAAAGCCTGAAGAACAATGGGAATCAGAATCAAGGTAAATCCCAAGTATCCCAATTTCCAGTAAGAGCTCTGGTCACAATGCCTTGACTAGTGCACTATGTCAGGGCCCAGGGCAGTATGGGGACCAAGTACAGGCTGCAGCACCTGAACTTGGTTCCTAATCCCGGTTCCATCACTTACCAGCTGAGTGTGATCTTGGGCAAATTACTTGAGCTTTTTGAGCCTGTTGTCTTCATCTCTAAAATATGGATAATAAAACCAAGATTATAAGATCATTATGAGGATTAGATAAAATTAACTAATGTAGATAAAGGTCCCAGCTTATCGGAGGTGGATTATTCTGAAGCTATGGAATGAAAACTATCTTCTTTATGAAGTATAAAGAAAATATCCTCACTACATTACTGTGTAAATACAGTGTAGTGTGCATGAATGTCAGCCCTGCTTAAGCATGTAAGAAATATTGCCTTCCTTTCTTCCTTTTTTCCTTTCTACCTTCCCTTCCTTTTTCCTTTCTTTCTACTTAATTTTGACTCTGATATAGACTATTGGGAGATTTAATCTCAGCGATTCATGGGATGCCCCACCTCCTTCAGTTCTGGGCTGAAGATGCAGGGTCTTTCACCAGGACATTAGGAAAGTCCTGCTGCTCATTGGCCTCTGTCTGCACCAAATCCTGCTGAGATGCTCACCATGCCTGGCACACCTTCAGAGCTTTTACTTTTTAAATTAATTTTTTTTCAATTACTGTTTAGAATGTAGAACTCCTTCAGATTTTTCCACAGTTGGACCCCAGGGATCTTTGGTTAATCTAGGAATGCTTAGTCTAAGCCCAGTATCTTAGGAAGACACATGGAAAGAAGAAGAAGGAAAGAAGGAAGGAAGGAAGGAAGGAAAAAAGAAGCCATTGGCTCAGAGTCACCTGGGTTTGCTTGTTAGGCAATAAATTAACGGGTGAGGAAAGCCCTGTACTCCAGGCAGAATTTAAAATCTCTGCAGGAAAAGGGAGAGTGGAAAAGAGCAGAAGGAATAAGGCCATGGAAAAACCTAAAGCCCAAACTAATGTAGAGAGTTTTCATTTGCATTTAAATTTTCTCTTCCTTGGTAGAAGAGACATGCAATGTGTAAAGGGTATTTCCACATGACTCAGAAACAGGGAACTCACGGGTCGGGTCGTGTGAAGCAGGAAGAACACAGTAGATGACTTCATTGTTTGACCTTCCTCTAATTTGGTTACTTGACTTCAGCTGTAGCATATAAGCCTTCTAGCCACAAACTCTTAAAGGTAAACTTGAATTTTAAAATTCTCTATAGTCATGTGAATTGAGTAAGATGATTTCACAGGGTGGGCTTTGCTAGTTTTCAGAGTTACAACTATGAAAGGAAAATAAATTCAGAGGCAAAAATACTCTCTTCCTCCTCCCAGGTATCATTGCTCTTTGGCTGTAGCTCCACTGCAGCAGGCATGACTTTCGATTCTGATTTATAGTTACTTGCTGGGAAGTCTTATCTCCTCCTTTGCTCCTGGAGTTTAAATTCTTTAAGGAACTGATTTAGCTACCCAGATATCAACTCCCTCTCCCTTTCTTCTCTTTTGCCTCCCTGCTCATACATATTCTCCTTGAACCTACTAAGCACTAACGATCTCACAAGTGAATGGAAATGACCAACTTTAAGAACTCAAGAATTTCCTCTGAAGGTTATTTCTTGAGTTCTCTTGGAAAGTTGTTTCTGTGGCCCACATTCTAAACAATTGAAACTGCTTTTGTCCTAAAATACTTATTACATTTTCACTATCGAGCTTAACTCTTTATAAGCATTTTCTCTTTTAATCTCACAACAACCCTGGAAAGTAGATGTTAATGTCATTTTCAAGATAGGGGGAAAAAAAGCTCAGAGGAGTTAAAGGATTTGCTGAATGTCATTCAGTTACTAAAGAGCAGCAGCGGGACATGATTCCAAGCTGATTCCAAAGCCCATCTCCACGTAGTAAAGACGCTTTCTAAATTCTTTAAGTAGAGCTAGTCATAACTGCTTCACAAGTGGACAGGCAAACTGATTTATGAGTATGCATATAACAATAACGATAGTAAATTTGGAAACAAAATTGCCTTACTTCAATTGACTCTGAACAGAATTTCTGATTTTAGCAGCTATTTTGTGACATTACATGTAGTACTGAAGTCTAGTCTTGAGTTTGTGATCACAGTGCTTACATAAGGTCACCAGGAGTTTGCAAATGCAATTACTCCGCTGTTAAGCAACAAAAGTTTTCGGTGAGAGAAAAAAGATAACATTTTTAATATGAAGATCTAGGAAAGAAACTGATGATCCAATCCCATTAGAATGATTTAGATTGGAAATAATAGCCCTTTGCTTTCAGCTTATTCTGAATAAGCAGCTATTTTCAATGTGCATCCCGTAATGACTCCCAATTCTCAGAACACTGAAAAACCTTTCAACAAACTCCACTGGAAAATGAAGTCTGCTGTTTGTGATAAGAGGAACAAGATACCACTATTACACACTGACTACTGCCCAATTCTACAATAAACACTCTGGGGAACATCTCTTGTGTGTATATTATACACTCTTAATCCATAATGAATATGTATTTGAACATTAACTGCATCTTTTTTTCCTAAAGAACAGTTTTCTGTAGATATTTGTGTCTAACTAAAAATAGGACAGAATGTACTTATCTGTTCTCAGAAGTTCCTGTTTTATCTTAAGTATCCCTTCTTCATATTCTGGTTCAGTAACGGCTTTATTGATCATTGAAAACTTATTTTGGCTTGACAGTTTTAATACATGATATGAAAGTTTTAATATGGTACAGAATACGGAAGTCAACTGATCCACTCTACCCCCATTTATGCCATTTTAAAAAATTACTAAGGAATAATACACATCTAGAAATTTGTTATTATAGACACACCCTGGCAGGTATCTGCTGCTGAGTAACTGCTTACCTCACATAGGTAATGACCTCTCAGTGAGTTATTTCTGGCTGTATGACTCAAACTCTCTGACTTTAGTAATTATGGAGAGTAAACAAAATTTTGGATGAAAGAATGTTAATTATTTTTTGGTGAATATATGTATTTTTTTTGATACATATGTAATTTTTAGTCTCTAAATAGAATTTTCTTTATTGGATTTCATATTTCAGTAAATGAATGAAAAATATTTGTCCTATGTCCTTATCACAGTAAGTTTCTTTAAATTATAATAACACCTTTTTACTGAAAAATATCTACAGAATAATAAATTGATAAAAGAATGACAGCTAAGATTATTTCAGTCTAGTTTCAAGGATGATTGAAATTTAACAAATTCAACTCCCAGGATCCATCACTTTTGAGGCTGAGGATTGTTTGGGGGTGGGTGGGTATGCACACATGTGTATGCCCAAATGTGTCTATGTGTGCAGGGATGATACTATAAACCCCAGATCAAAAATTGTTGGTTATTTTCACAGATGAGCTTTGATTTCCTGGCATAGTGTTTTGCAAAATTAAATTTGTTGCAAACATTTATAAATCAGCAAACAACAACAAAAAGGAGATTTCTGAAATCTCTTAAAAATGAGGAAATGTGGCAATATGGGGCTTATAAACTCTCACTACAAAAATTGGCTGGAGTTAAGAAGAGACTACAGAGGTAAGTAGGCATCATAGTGTCCTATTATCTCATTCCCCCTCATTGCTGTACATTACCTACCTGGCCCTGTAGGTATTTGGTTTTGAGGTCCTTGCTTTGAAAAACATTCTTTGGGACTTCCTTTTATCATGGTCGATTGTTCATTGACTGTGGTTGGTGAGTCACAGTAAAGAAGTATTGGAGGTGTCTCAGGTGCTCACCAACCAGGTGCAAAGGAAAGCCTGCTGTTGATGTGCTCTAATGGGCCAGTTCCTTGAGACTCACGTGGATGAAGAGTCACACTGGAAAAGGCAAGAGCAGCTTCACAAATCCTGACAGTGCTGAAATTTTCATTTGCCCTTTTATGGATGCGACGGAGGGAATTTGTCAAATTTCCATCATCCTTGGAAGAAGCTTGAAATGGTATAGTGGTCCTAGCTTTCATTCACTTATCAATTTATTGTTTTGTTATTTGCCAGTAAAGAGGTTTTATTGTAATTTCTAGAAACTCACTGAACATAGGTACAATAAGGACATAGATTTTTAAGTAAGGTTTTCATTCATTTACATAAAATCGAAGGCCTGAATTGGAAACACAGCCTTTGTTTTCTTTCCTATCCTTAGCTCTGGGAGGGAAGTTTCTGACTTTAAATGTCGTCCTCAGAACACAGTTGTTTATTAATACGAGGGCATATTTATATGTAAAAATGCATGTGAGCCAGCAGGTTTTGGCTTGGCTTTCATGGAGCAAAACTAAGAGGAGGACTGGCAATTATCCTGGTAATTACCTTGATAGAAATAGAAGATCTATTTCTGTTCCATGATGGATATTTTGGTTTTAAATTAGTTCAATTACTACAATGCCTGAATTAATTAACCACGTAATTTTGCAAACTAGAAAAAGTCTCCTTTAAGATGTAGTAGACATCCCTTGCTTATGCCTCTATTGCTAGGTAGCTTTTTAGACAGATTAATTTTAGAAAGTTCAGCTCACAAGGTTCCTTTTCCCTTATTGACAGTCCTGTAAACTTGACTTTAGATCTGTAACGGATGTCACCACTTCAAAGAACTGTAATCCTGTGTTTGATCCACTCCTCCCACCCCCAGGAGAGTATCTGTGTGTGAGAAGGGAAGGCAGGCATCCAGAAATGAGCATTTGGGAAGGTGAGCCGACATAGACAAAAATGGCACAAGGAAGGGCTCTGTCTCTTTAAAGACATTCCTCAGCTTCCCTGCTGCTCTCTTCCCAGGTTTGGTTTCTAAGTTTCTGGGCATGGAAGAGTGGGGACAGAGGGGTTCAAAGAAGGCTTTTAGGCATAGATATTGTTGCTCTAATTCTGCCTAAGGAGCAATTTCTGGCCCTGAGTCATGCCCCCAAACAGGAAGTGCCTCTGAGTTCCTCCAGACAAGGTATGTGGTTGAGGGGGTGGAGTTTAGCACACAAACACCCAGCTGCCTGCCTTTCATGTTTACAGGAGATCAAGAATAGGTCACTGAAGGTCAAAGATATATCCTTTCTTGTCCCTCCAAGGAACTAGTAGTGTTGTCTTACACTCTAGGTGAAATACTGACTTCAGCTCCAGAGCTATATTTGGTTTGGAGTTTTTCTTCTAGTGCTACCCAAATCCACTCTGTAACCGTTATGGGCTTTAAAGAATTATGTGAATAAAGTGGCTTCAACTTAACTGGTGTCAGTGTTTGATCAGTTTTCTAAAGGCAAGTTTAAAGCCAAAATATGGGGGAATTGTGGGGGCAGGGGCTGTGAAAACATCTTGTTTGTTTCTGAGTTGCAACTAATATTTGAGTATAAACTAGTGTTTGAATAACATTGTAGAAAAATAAAAAACAAGGTTGAAAGGTGTTTAAAAGGTCGTGTCCAGCCCTCTTCCTGAGGATGCATGAATCACCAGCCTACTCTGATTCCTTCTCTCTGAACTGCTTCATTTTTTTTTTCAGGTTTTTACTATTTTAGGAATCCACAGTTGTTGGCTGATAGAAAAATTATAGCAGCACCATACAACAAGAGCTATTTCTGCCCCCTTGTCACTGAAGTATTAACAGTACCTAGTATGTAATAGACCTTGCATGGTAAGAAAACTGTCCTTAGCTGACTATCAGGAAATTTTAAAAGCAAGGGCTCTGTGTCTAATTCTTGAACTAGCAACAATCAGGTCAGTTCCCTGCATATGTAGGAATACCAATAATGTTCCTCTGGTGAATAGACTTAGAAAGACAGTGAAATGCTTTCTGTACATTATCATTTCCATTAATAGGAGCAAGTGTTGATCAGTATAAATTATTTATGTGAGCACTGGGCGCTGCCTCCCTAGGTGCAAGGCAATCTGTTAGGGATTTGCTATCATGCTAGTGAGTGGTGGATGTGAGGGAGAGGCAGTAGTGCATTTTATGAGTCATGAAGTTTTAGAAACATTAGTCCTCATGTTTGCATTTGGAAATGAACTCTCGGTGAAATGAACTCTTGGTGAAACAAAACAAAGCAAAACATAGAAACCCAAATACACTGATGGCCGACATCAGAATAATGGAAAAAGAAAAAGCAAACTCCGGTGTGCCAAACATGATGATCAAACTGGAGATTAGCAATGGTCCTTTAAGACAGAGAAGGACTTGAACTGTGGAGGGATGGGCTGGCTCACGACTTCATTTAATTTCTAACAAAGCATGTCTATATGTCACAGCTTTCCTGAGGGGGCAGGGGAAAGTGAGAAGAGTGTGGATAGAGAACCTGTAGCTAAGGCACTTTTTCCTACACTTATTGGTGTCGATGTGTTTTGCTGTAGTGTCTACAGGTCCAGATCTAGCTTCCAGGGACAGCCACGTAGTTCCTCTACAGCAAATAAATGACAATAAGTACTGTTATTAGTCTAACTGCTTCATACACATTAATGCATTTAATGCTTACATCAAACCTCTGAGGTAGGCACTCTCATTAACCTCATCCTACAGTTGGGGAAATTGAGGCACAGTGAAATTAAATACTGTGCTCAAGGCCACACAGCTAAGAAGAAGAGCCAAGAATTGAACCCAGGCAATAGAGTTCTAGGCAATACGCTCATTGTGCCAAATGACTTCTGAAAGATTTAGTTTTGAGTTCTTACAAAGTCTGGTCTGAAATTCACCTCAGACTTTTCTGAGGTCCTGCTTAAAATGACGTTTTCTAGGCTAATATATCAGAATCTTTGGGAGTTGGGCTTAGGAATTTGTGTTTAACAACTCTCTTTTGCACACTAAAGTTTAAGATTTGCCGAACTAGAGAGTATGGGAGGAAGGTAGAGAGAAATTTTTTTTTTTTTTTTTTTGGTTTTCAGGTCCCAGGAGGATGCACGGCTAAACTCTCCAGATTTTGCATATATGACCATGCCATCTGCAGATAGAGATAGTTTTACTTCTTTCTTTCCAATCTGGATGCTTTTTATTTCTTTTTCTTGCCTAATTGCCCTGGTGAGACCATCCAGTACAATGCCAAAGAGAAGTGAACATTCTTGTCTTTTTCCTAGCTCTCCAGATTTTGAAGGGAAGAATTGAGTTGATTGTTGTTAACGTATTGGGAATTCACTCTTAAAGATTCTGGTTGGGTATCTTCCATTCCTGACCTAGATTCCATCAGGAGATGCTTCCATACCAGAAATACCAAATCTACTTCTAATTCATTTACAGACTGGAAGTGTGGTCTCCCCAGTAGGGCACTGGGCAAAAGAGCTAGGCATTTATAGATTCTTACAAGCCCTTAATGAACGTCCTTAGCTGTTGCCCTCCAAACTCATGGTAGGTACTAGGTATGTAAGTGGTCTCCCTTTGTGGAGATTTGTTGAAATTAAATGAGGAACATTTTCAAATTACACTGGTCTAAGTCCCATATAACTGGTACTGGGACAGCATGTCTGGGGGCTATGCATTTTTTAAAAATCCCTAAGCATTATAATCTGCTCTCTGGTTGAAAAACACTGCAGTGTAGAAGCCAATCTTTAGAGATAACACAATGCTTCCTGAATTCTGTTAAGGTCCCCGTAAACAGCACTCTCACAGAGATGAATAAATAAAGGCTTTGGCTGACAAAACTACCCCAAACTCAATGTTGTAAATCAACCATTAATGATGCTCATAGATTCTGTAGATCAGGAATTCAAGCAAAGCTTGGAGTGGATTCCTTACTCTGCACTATGATGTCTGGAACTTTCGGTAGAAGACTTGAAGACTGCTGCTGCAGTTATCTGAAGGCTCATTCACTGATAGCTAGTAGTTGATGCTGGTTGTTGGCTGAGGCCTTAGCTGGGGCTGTTGGCCAGAACACCTATATGTGACCTCTCCGAGGGTCCTGAGCTTCTTCACCACATGGTGTCGGGGTTCCAAGGGCAATAATCCCAACAAGGCAGAAGCTATATCACCTTCTCTGACCTAGCCTTATAAGTCATGCAGCATCACTTTTGTTGCATTATATTCATTAGAAGCAAGTCCTTAATGTGGACCATATTTTCAAGGAGGAGAATTAGACTCTATCATTTGTGAGAAAAGTGTCTAAGAATTTACAGACCTATTTTAAAACCATCACAGGTACTGTGGAAAAAATGATATAAAATAATAATATTTAACATTTACTGAGCACTTGTGTGTCAGATACTCTTCTAACACTTTATGTAAATTGCCCCAGTCTTCCCATAACCCTCTCAGACAGGTAGTATTATAATCTCTATGTTATAGATAAGGAATCATTCATTGTATAACTTGACTAAAGCATAATTTACCAGAAAATAATGTTCATGGGATTAAAGCCCAGGCATTCTGCTTCCAGAAATATTTTCTTACTACCATATATTACATTAGAACTGAGAAGAAATATCTAGTCCAAAGTACTAATTTGGGGAGGAATCTATTATGTTCCAAGTAGCTTCCATGCTCAGAGCCCCATTTTGAGGAGAGATGACCACTCAAGTTTATCTCTTTATCCTATCCTGGCTAGACCGGAGATGGACACCTCCATGTGTAAGGCGCATGTAATAATCATGCACCATCTGTAATAACCCTGAGGTGTGGTGGGAGAGCTCTGTGATACGGCGGAGTTGCTACATGAACTCATCAGATCCTCTCTCCAGGAACTTGGATGTAAGTCTATTGAAGGGAAGTCAACTCTTGGTAGATGGGCAGGAGGCAGAAGACACACAGAACATAAGTTAGAAAGCCTCCACAGGAAACAGCAGCCCTGACAAACAGAAATTAAGAAGCAGAGAGAATAGTAGAGAGGTGTGAGTTCATATAAATGAGAGTGATGAGTAAAAGCAAGGCAGAAAGTAGTTAGTGCTCAGAATCACAATGAACTAGAGCAGGCAGACAGATACCTACATCTGAGGAGTATCTGCCAGAGCAAAAGGAGCAGATTGAGTGTAAATTTACTAAAACTACTATTTGTGCCTGCAGTGTTTTAGCGCTTGGTGAAATTTAGCTGTGTCACCACTGATGTTCTTCACCCCTGTGCATCCTTAAAATAAATACTCATTGTTTAAGGTAACCATGAACTTTTACTTTCTGTTCACTTCCCACTCCAATGCTTATTATTTTGAAATTTAGCATGAATGGGTTTGGTCACAGTCTTATTGCAAAGTCATGGAAATTTCCTCATCCTCTTTATTCCCAGCCCCTTCTCCAGCCACAGAGTGATTTAAATTTGAGGCTTTTGTCTCATGATGAATCTGACTGCAGCGCCAGTGTGCAAAATTAGTTGTGCAGCATCCTGACAGCCCCCAGGGAGGCCTGCCCAGGTTCTGCGGTGCTTTCTGTTGAGCTCGTATGAGAGTGTGTGCCCTGGCCCCATCTTCTCTCCTTTCTCAAGAGGCCTTATTTGCTAGAAAGAGATGAAGATAAACTCGAGAAAGTTGTAAACCTGCTGATGGGAACTGAGCTAAGATATGGAAAGACTGCTAGGTTTGGTGTGGTCAGAGGTGACTGTACCACTGTCCAGGAAGGAAATTGGGAAGGGATGGTTTTATAGATTCCACTTAAAATTCCATTTCTTTCATCACAAGCAGGATTTACATTGGAACGGTCCAACATTTGCATTTCAAAGATATAAATAAAAAAAGACATAGAATTTTAAACCTGGAAGAGCCCACAAGGACCCTTGTGTTAACCTTTGCCCCTTCATATAGTTCCATCTGCCCCTCCCCTTTATGAGTTTGGGTTTGGAGGAAACCATAGACAGAGCTCTAGGCAGAATATTTTGAGGCCTGGAAACGGTCTTGGCTGTGAGACCAACTCATTGTGTGTCTGTGGGCAAAACCTTTTGGGGGTTCTCAGTTTTTCCACTTGTATACCAAATATTAATATGATATTGTTTGTTTCTGCTTAGGTCACTGGAATTCTGTACCAGTTAATGAGATATTAGGCTCTATTGTCCCTAGATTCTCTATCAATCCCTTTCACTAAGCCAAATGTTCAGGGAGGGATGCAGGTTAACTCTTTCAGGCCTTCAGGGAATTGTTTTATGTATCATGAGTGTATTGAACTAAATAGCATCCTTCTATGGTACACTTAGTGCAGTAGCAGAAATGCACTAAATGGTATGAATGGTACCCTAGAGGCCTGAAAAAGTTAATGGGCCTGACTCTGATAGGGTTGATTGGATGCCAAGACATGACATAAGATTCAAGAAGGAGAGGGCTAGAAAATCTTTACATGGGGGAAAAATTTAGTGATGCCTTAGTATCAACTGGATCGTACTTTCCTTTCACCTAGCCTTCTCTTGCCCAATCTCTCTCTCTCTCTCTCTCTCTCTCATACACACACACATACACACACACACACACACACACACACACATCTTGCTATGTTAATGATTGGACTAGGAAATGAAACTGAGCTGAGTGGCTGAAAAGATGCTTTGAGTTCTTGGGAAAACAAATAACTACACCTTACCCTGGACTGGATGGGGGAATTTTTTTCCTTCTTTTCTTCTCCCCCTACTCACAGAAGCCCCATTACTGACCTGAGGGTCATGCTTGATTTATTTCAAACCTAGGATCCAGTGAAGAAATAGCCTTCTGTGTGTATACTAAAAAACCTAGAATAACAGGTAGTAAAACTCCACTGATTGTCCATTGGCCAGAAGATAATGTCAAAATTCCTAAGCTTGCAATTCAAGGAACTTCTTTGTCTGATTTTGACCTAAGTTTGCTAGAGTGGAAGCCTCCTGGGAGCAAAGATTGCCCACATTGTTCATTAAGGTATTTTGTGTCTGTCATTCTGACCCAGAGGATGTTGTCAGCCCAAGGGCAGTCTGATATCTTAGTGCATTTGAGAACTTTTCTGTTAATATACCAGAACAGCTGCAGCCTCTTTCTTTGTGTTTCTCTGGGTTTTTTTTTTCTTTGTTTCCTCATCCTTTGTGCTCACTCTTCTACTACTCTCACCCTCTTAAGTTGGCTGAATGAAGTGTGCTACACAAAATACTTCTTTATTAAAAATTTTCAATGTTGCTATAATTCTGATTAAAATGATTGTATTATAGTCCTTTCAGTTAAAACATATGAAAACAACTGTATACTTTTTTTCATCAGTATATCTTAACAGGTAGCATAGAGCTTGACATGTAGTTAGCATTTAATAAATATTTGCAGAATAAATTAATAAACACTATTTCTCATATTTCTCACTATTTTCCTTCTTTTTTCATTTTGTAATAACAGGTAGTGGCCCATCAGGTGAATAAATGAATGAAGTCAGAAATGTTAACCCAGATTCATATATTGTGTTTGTAGTGAGAACTGTAATGAATTAATGAACACATGCCCCAGTTATAGTGGGCAGCTCCTGTCTATTGTTGCCACGTAGGAGTATTAGACTAATTCTGCCAGATAGTTTTATTTTCAAGAGAAGCTGAAAATAGTTATTTGTACATGAAATCTTCATATTTTCAAATAATGATTCAAAATTTTAGAAGCATGTTGTACAATATTAAAAAAAATTAAAGTGGACCTAAATAAATAGAGAGATATACCATGTTCATAGATTAGAAGACTCTATGTTATAAAGGTACAAATTCTCCACAAATTTATCTGTGGATTCAACATAATTCTATTTTTTTTGTGTGTAGGTGAAAATTGATGAATCCATTTTTAAAATTTATCTGAAAATACAAAGAGTCAAAAATAACTTAGACAATCTTGAAGAAAAAGAACAAAATTGGAAAACTTACACACTACCAGATGTCAAGTTCATGGTTGCAAAGATAGACAAATAGTACAAAGAGTCTCAAAACAAGATCTACATATACTGTTCACTTGATTTATGACAAAAATGACATTGTAGTACAGTGGGTAAAGGATAACCTTTTAAATAAATGTTTCTGGAAAAACTCAATATGAGTATAGAAAAAGATAAGTTTTGATCTCTACCTAATACAATGTACAAACAATCAGTTCTGAGTGGATTGTATACATGATATGAAAAGTAAAACAATAGCATGTAAAGAAGAGAACACAGAAAAATGTCTTCATGGCCTTAGAGGAGGCAAAGATTTCTTAAACAAAATGAACAAATATCAGCCATAAGTTAAAATTAGGACCTTTTGTCCATTAAAAGACATCAATAAGAGAGTGAAAAGGATTGTCTATGTAAAATATATATTTCACAAATAATTCATATAGTATATAAAAAAACTTCTACATATCAGTAAGAAAAAGACATATAACCCACTAGAAAAATAAGCTAAAAACTTGAACTGGATAAAAGCAAGTATCTGAATGGCCAGTAAACATCTGAAAAAAGTGGTCACCTTAATAGTCATTAGAGGGATGTACATTAAAAATACAATGTGTTAGTGGGAGTATAAACAGTACAACCACCTTGGAAAACTGGTAGTATCCACTAAAGCTGTGTATCATACACCCATGCTATGATCCAACAATTCCATTTCCATCAGAAATATACACATATATGAATCAAAAGACATGTGCAAGAATGTTCAGAGAAGCTTCATTTTTAATAGCATCAAACTGGCAGCAACACAAATGTCCGTGAGCAATAGAATGTATAAACACAATGTGGTATATTCATATAATAGAATACTATACAGCAGTGAGGAGGAATGCATGATTGCTACATGAAACACCATGGATGAATCCCATAAACACAAAAAGGAGACAAAAAATAATATACTCTACCTGATTCTATTTATATAAAGTTCAAAACAGACAAAACTAATCCATGGAACTCATGGTGATAGAAGTCAGGATGGTGATTACTTTGGGGGATTACTCACTAGAAGGTGGCAGCAGGGGACTTGTGAGGTGCTAGTAGGGGTACTGTTTTCGAACCTGTGAGAGGTTACAAGAGTGTGTTCAAAATTTGTGAAAATTCATCAAGCTGAACATATACAATCTGTACATTTTTCTGAAAGTATGTTGTATTTTTAAAAAATAGATTAAAAAATACCATGAAACAAATGTCAGTTTTGTAGAGTCCATGAGTCTGTAATTTATACCATCTCTCCTGGGTCAAATTTCTGGTTAGGCTGTGCATGGTGGTTCACCCCTGTAATCCTAACACTCTGGGAGGCCAAGGTGGGAGGATTGCTCGCAAGAGTGATCCCCTATGTCTACTAAAAATGGAAAAATTAGCTGTTCACGGTGGCATGTGCCTGTGGTTCTAGCTACTTGGCTACTTGGGAGGCTGAGGCAGGAGTATTGCTTGAGCCTAGGAGCTTGAGTTTACAGTGAGCTTTGACAACACCACTGCACTCTGGCCTGGGTGACAGAGCGAGACTCTGTCTCAAAAAAAATTTCTTTTTTTTTTTGAGACAGAGTCTCACTCTGTTGCCTGGGCTAAAGTGCTGTGGTGCCAGCCTAGCTCACAGCAACCTCAAACTCCTGGGCTTAAGCAATCCTTCTGCCTCAGCCTCCTGAGTAGCTGGGACTACAGGCATGTGCCACCATGCCCGGCTAATTTTTTTCTCTATATATTTTTAGCTGTCCAGATCATTTCTTTTTATTTTTAGTAGAGACCGGGTCTTGTTTTTGCTCAGGCTGGTCTCGAACTCCTGACCTCAAGCGATCCTCCCACTTAGGCCTCCCAGAGTGCTAGGATTACAGGCGTGAGCCACCTTGCCTGGCCCCCCAAAATATTCTGATTAAGCCACACTAATATATTCACCATTCATACACATCTGTTATTTCTAGCCTTAAACTTTTGCCTATGTCCTTTACCTGTCTGGAATTCTCTCCCTACTCCTTTCTGCCACTCAACCTTTCGACATACAGTGGGGCTCTCCCTCTTTAGTGTTCTTGATTTGTATTGCTCATCTGGATCAAAATTGTGGCTCGTATTTTAATTTCACTTTATTATTATAGTTCTTATCCCTTCAAAGTAGTTCCATGGCTCTTAATTGTTAGTCATTATAGATCCATATGAAATGAAAAAAATAAGAACAATGTAGCTTTTATCATAAAGCTAAATGCATTGCATCTAACAGATTTTTATTGTGCAGTTAATCCTTTGTTAATCCTTTAGTATTAAGATAAATCCCTTTTTCATGAAATGATAGGATTAATTAATGGAGATAATATAGTGGTTGAAGGTTTTGGGGATCAGACTGCTTGTGTTCAAGTACCTCAATTCTGTTGGCACCATCAACATCTGTGGACCTCAGTTTTTTTACCCGAAGAATAGAGATAATATAGGTGAGTGTGTGTGTGTGTATGTACATATAGATACATAGAGAGATATACCAAATGTCAGAGGTTTGCTGTAAATTCTAAATGAAATAAATAAAGCACTTAGAACCATGTCTTCGGCATAGAGTATACTTTGCAAATGTTAACCTTTTTTATTGTTTAGCTAAACAAAAGAAAAAGTTGACATTTCTATTTTGTCTGTCCCTCCCATTTGTCCTTCCCAGGAAAGCTATTGGTCCATAAAATCCAAAAGTTTCAGGCTTATTCAACTAAATTGTATGGTCTCTGAAAGCATGGCCCATACTTTAAATTTGTTTTCAGCATGTAATATCATATGAGTAGCTGCTCAAATGTATTGATAAAATACTCATTTCATTTTGAAATCCTAATCTCCTCTAAGCCTGTTGAGGTACCTCTATGGTTAAATGCAATGTCCCTCTTTGATGAAATGAGTAACATATTTATGCATGTATATGTATTTACTTAATCCCATTTAGTAAGTGTTAATTAAATATCAGCTTTCTCAAAACTAAAACCTTCCATTGTAAATTCTGTCTCCTTTTCAAGGTACTTTCTTCAACAAATGATCAAGAGTAATGCTGTAAGAATAACAACAAAATTGCAAACTAGGAAAAAATCCCCCCTGAGGCTCAGACAATCTGCTGTCTTTTGGTATAATTCACTTAGGGAAAAGAAGATCTTAGGAAAATGCACAATACGGGATAGACATCAAATGCTCAGCAGATACTCTGGTTGGGTTTAATTAGCAGTGAGCTTCATGACACTAAAATGTTTGTTTTTTAAGCGTCTCTGTCCCTGACAGTTGGCTAAGGTGAAGGAGGCAGCAATAACTGTCTCAAAGGTAAACTTTATGGCTTCAAGGCGAAACAGCAGAAGCTTAGAAAGGTGCTGCATCAACCTTTAAACTGCTCTAGATAAAATGTGGGAGGGTGGGAGTGGTAAGGAGGGAACCAAAGAATCAGAGTTATAAACGTGGAAGAGCAGCTTTGGAGAGAAGGAGGGCATTTCTTTCTTCTTTTCCACCTTTATAATCCTCAGTTAAAAAGAAAAAAAAAAAAGGTGGCTGCTTCTATATACAACCTACACCCAGGATTCCCTTGGGCTGTACTTTGTCAAGGGTGAAGTAGAGGAGTAAACCTAATTTCTTTGACAGATTTCAATTTCAGCCACTGTGATAGCCACAGGATGACTTAATGGGCAGATTAGACATTTATTAGGAATAATCCAAATGGCAGAATCATGAGGATAATGCTTATTTCAATCACAGAGCTTCTTTTTTTTTTAAAAGAGCTCTTTAAAATTAAATTAAAAAAAATTCTCTCATACAAAATTTAAATTTCCTAAGAAGATGGGCAGGAAGTGTGGGGAAAATGGGGACATGATTTTGGAGATTTTATTAGAGTGGCAGAGAGGCACAGGTGTGTGGCATGATTATTCCATATACACTCAATTTCATTGCCAAGTGGGGCCAGTTGGTGCTTCTGAGGACTCCTCTTGACTGACAGATCACAGAAACTGGAGCACTGAGGCATGAGGCATGACAGGGTGACTGTTCATGTTTCCAAAATTTGAAGGAAGCCCTAGAATTTCAAGGAGTGCCACCAAATCAACAGTACTAGGGAGGTACAAAACCCCGTAATAAAAGTGTTGTCAAAGCTCTTCAGTTGACCTTCAACCTTGGAATCTGAACCAGAGCCTGTAACCATGAACGTTCTATTAATAGGCTTTACTCCCATTTTGCCTTAAAATTAAGGAAGTTGAAAAAGCGAACTATGGCAACTTTGGCAATAGTTCACCATTAAAAGCTACTTTTCAGGAAGAGAAAATAATACTGCTTCACACCAAAATTATTCCTGTTTATATGGTGTGTGTATATCATACACTATGTGTGGATTTTGATCACATTCAACTTTGCGTATGTTTCCTACCCTCCCTTAATATTAGTTGGGGTGGGGGAGATAATCTTCACGTGACCCTGGGTGAAGATCTGGGATAGTCCCATATCTTTTATGTTCAGTAAGGTAAAGGACAGTACTATAGTCATTTTAAGTCACAGACACAGTCCTAGTTCAGCCTTGACACTCTCCGGTTCCATGCAAGGTCAGAACTCCAAATATAACTTAATATCAAATCTCCCCTGCCTAGCTATAATATGTCCTGTTTCACTCTGAGGCATGTAGTAGGAGAGGAGGTGAGTTTGTCTCTTCTTCCTCCTCCTTGCTCCCTGCTCATCTCCTTCCAAGGGTCAAATACAGAGGCAGGAGAGAGGAGAGATAAAGGAATATGACCATTGTCACTTGGAGAGGTGGCTTTGGCTTTCTGACCTGGCAGATGGTTAAAGATGGTCTCCCTTAGATGTCCTGGCTGCAGGGACACAGGACAGAAATAGACTCATCTCCTGTGTGGCAGTTTCAGGGGCTCTTCCCTTGCCCGCCTCCTTCCTCTTGCCGTGCATTTTCCCTCCATGGATGTGTCTGTAAGTTGATCTTCATGAGCAAGTCCTTGCTCAGGCCTTGGCTGTCTGGGCTATGCATCCAATGTATCCAACCTCTTTCTACTGAGGCCACCTCACACTTCCATGTGGCCCCACTCAACAGGACACAGGAATAACAGAGGCCATTCTCTCCCTCAGGTAGCTCATTGTGGTCAACGGGAAACATCTCTCGTGCAGGCAAATGTGGAGTGGGTAATGCAATCTCAACATGGTAGCTCCCTCTTGGATCCACCACCAATGTGATTAGTCAGGCCCTTCTAGATTTCCCCAGATGGACCCTCCACTCTCTGCCTTAGATATCTCTAGTGAGTCAGACAACAGCCCTCTGTTACTCCCAACTCCAGGAAACATTTTGAATTATGTTCCCCTCTCTAGGCTTGAGGTGAGAAAGACATGGGGGAGATGGACAGGTGGGGGCTGGAGACTTACAGCATGTCAACATCTCTTTCCTTTTTGTATCATTCATCTGCCTGAAGAGCTGGACTGACATGCAACAGGGTCTTAGGGGTCATTTATTTGTAAAACTTTGTAATATTTTCTTTGCAATGCTTTTCTTTGTATTTGGAATAGGGTGTGCCTCATGCTTACTTTGGACTGAAATCTATTATATTAACATCCTAAGAAACAAAGGCAGGAAGAATCCAATTCTATTATCTTGTTACGTGTGTTCTACAGTCCACAAAGTGTGCAATCCCACTGTTTTCATTTTTTCTCACTATATTTAGAAATGGGCCCCAAGAAACAGACATGACCACCTTTTTTTTTGCTGGTGTGAAAAAAGAGTTTGGAAAGGTTAAATGACGTGCCCAAGTTCATATGGCTTTCACTGAAACTATTTATTTGAATTCTAAACTACTTACATACAGGACCTTGTTGGATTCATGTTTGTATACTTAGCACTTAGCACATAGAAGGCAATGAATAAACATGTATTTATGGAATCAGTACATCCAGGACTCCTAAACCTAGGCAAGTCCTTTTTTCACTACACACCACCTTGCACTCAGAAAAGTGGTCTCACCTCTGACCTTCATAAAAACACAACCCCCGTAATCCCTTACAATCTAGGACCATTATAATTTAATGACAATCTTGAATCCACGCATTTGGATCTGAGTAAACCAAAGATGTCCAAATCAGATTAGCTCTGTGAGGGCTATTATGGTCCATTCTACCTTTAGTTTGTAACAATCAACATTTGCTGAGTGCCTTTTATGTGATAGGCACTGTGTGGACTATGACAGGAAAATATAAATAAGATTCCATGTCTTGCAACCCACCCCGGGGTAGACCAGAAATTTCAGGAAAGCTTTGGAATTTATGGAAACTTTTTTGAATGCGTGAAATTCCAGATAGTTTTTTTCAGGGGCTTTTACAAGATATATTAATGCTCAGGTGGTAAACTTGCACACCTATAGGGTCAGGCAGCAACACACATGTGTAAAGTGGGCCAGGTGAAGGCAATAGGGAGAGGTGAAGATTGTGGTGAACTAGAGAGCACCTGCTCTATCTAAAGGTAGCAAGAGCTACTCAGCTCGACCTGAGGTGAGCTGAGGAACTCAAGAGATTCTGGATCTTCTAATTGTTTCCCCGCAAAAGCTGGATATCTGGATTTATTGTAAATGTAAGTTTTCTCCATTTAAAAACACAGGTGGACCAGATAACATATCTGTGGATTGTCAGGATCAACCTTTGCCCTAGATGGATTCTGGACCCATTATTTTTCATTCTACCGCTACCTTCTCTTTCCTTGGGAGGTGGCTTGGGACTGAAATAGACTTGAAATTAGGACCTGTGATAGGGACTGCTGCTCAGCCTCATTCTCTTCCATTGGTCTTTATCAAAAGAAGAGAGCTGTGACCCATTTCACAAACCTTGGAAAATAGGAGAACTTGTGTTTAGAACTACATTTAGCTTTTATTCAATTGAAGGATGAAATTCTTCCTTTAAGCAAACCTGCATAGAGCTTCCAACCACAGTCTTGTGTTTACCATATTTGTATATCTGTAAGTTATTGTTCATACAGATCTAAAAGGCACTTACTTTCTGAGTGAGCAATTCTAGCTAGTTGTCATGTTAATGGCCATTAAATAATGATATATTACAAGCCATGATGATAAGCGGTTTACAACACAGATATTTCTTTAAGAGCCATTCTCCCTTTGCTTTGGATTCCTTTTCCACACTGATCTTATGGATGTCAAGGGCTCTGGACTTGTATTTATCTACTGCAGATTGTGTGATTCTTCTATTTAACCAGTTGCTTGTTTTAGAGTTATCTTAGGTCTGGATACAAATATTCAGTACTTTTGAGTATTATAATTTGTGTTTAATTTTTTAGCCTTCTTTGGGAGAAGTTTTAATTTTATACTTGATACCGGCAAGAAGGCATGGATTTTCAGAAACACTAAGCAGTAATTGTGTGCGCATGTGTGTGTGTGTGTGTGTGTGTGTGCTTAAATTATTTGTGCTACAGCTTTGAGACTCCAGGAAATTTTGATGTTAGATATTAACAATAAACAAGTTGCAAGCCTGGTTTTTTAGTGACATTGTGGTTATTACATGCTTAAGTTAATTTGATATATATGACAGTGTAAGTCACTTATGTGGCATGAATATACACACATACACGTATCCTTTTATTATAAATTAAAAACATGGCACTCTAAAAGATCGACATTAACTGGCTAATGTATTCCATAGATTGTAAAGAAACCAAGCTTTCATTAACTGCTGGCATTTACGATCCAGTTGGTACTGAGAGGTTTTAATTTCTGACCTAGATACTTCAAGAAGTGTGCTTCTGGGAAAAATAATACATAGTTAGACAACAACAACAAAAACTCCTGTCCTAATTAAAATCTCTAAAATGTTTCATTACCATATCCATTGTCTTGAAATTGTATCACTAGGTTAAGAAAATAGTTTTCTGGGTTAAATCAGAATTTAATTTCATAGTTGGGAAATGTCTGGCTTAAATTTATTGCGTTTCACTTCAACCAAAATAGTTTAGGTTCCATTGTAACCCTGAGAAATTGGGGTCCCAAAGGTTTCAGTCTCTGAACAGTGTGGCATTCAAGAAGCAGCACAGTTTAGTAGCCAATTTCATCTCTTCCCCTAAATTAAAAAGAAACTCTGTTCTTTACTTGTGTCTCTCAAAGGACATTAACAGGGATCCAAATCATAACCATCATATCTTTTTTGCCCATTTCTCCAATTCTTTCACACTTCCTTTCTTTCTTTCTTTCTTTTTTTTTTTTTTTCCAGACAGAGTCTCGCTCTGTTGCCCTGGCTAGAGTGCCATGGCGTCAGCCTAGCTCACAGCAACCTCAAACTCCTGGGCTCAAGCAATCCTTCTGCCTCAGCCTCCCGAGTGGTTGGGACTACAGGCATGCACCACCATGCCCGGGTAATTTTTTTTTCTGTATATATTTTTAGCTGTCCAGATAATTTCTTTCTATTTTTAGTAGAGATGGAGTCTCGCTCTTGCTCAGGCTGGTCTCGAACTCCTGACCTCGAGCAATCCTCCCATCTCGACCTCCCAGAGTGCTAGGATTACAGGCATGAGCCACTGCACCCGGCCTTTCACACTTTCTTATTCACAACTAACTCTCCTGTACCCTATTCCCATCCACCTTCTTCCTAATCCTTCTCCCTCTCCCCCAAGCCTGTATGACTTTTACTTACTCTCCTGCCTCTTCCTTCTCTCACAGCTCTTTGTGAGTCACCTTTACCTCTCTTCAGTTTGATTCTTTCCCTCCTCCTTTCATGTCAGTCCAAGAGATAGAAAGGGAGGGGTGAATGGGCCTTGTCATCACAGAATGGTGGCCTTGGAGGTATTATGTAACTATTTTCACTCTAATAATTTTTATCTTGTTGCATATGGCATTAAAGAATTTTCAGTCTGTCTTGCTTCAGTGATATTGATTGAAATACAAAGTAATTGGTGTATAACTGCTCATAACCGAATGTTCTGGTGTGGATAAGGCTGGGCATTTTTTCACTAACACGGTGTTGTGCCTGGAACCAGCATCAGTACTGTCACACTGCTCCATTCTGTGTCCATTAGGCTCACAGGGCTGTTCAGGCTTTGTGTTTCCATAGTTTTCCAACCTTTAAGAGTGGTGACAGAAGGATTTATCAGTGGTGGTGAGGGTGGTGCTCAGCCTTCAAACTGCTCCACAATCTGGCTCCCATTTCAGTCTCCTGCCTTGTCCTAGCTGTGTTCCGCATCCCCAGTACATTATTTATATCTTTATTAATAGAGAAAATTGCCTTGAATTGTGGATATCCATGTACACACGCTGTCTGCCTTAATGGATGAGGAGCTCTGAGTGCCTTACCCACAGCACAGGCTGAATAAATGGCTGTGGAGTTGACTTGAACTGCTTAGCCTATAGGCTCTCAATCTTCAGGCAAGTGCACGCTGTGACTTTCCCCTATTCGATAGCCAGCACGGCAGCTGAACTTGGGACGTGTTTTTGAATGAGAGATGGAGCAGCCGTGGAGCTAGCACCATCAAAATTGGGGGATTCTTCTCTCTACTAAACTCAGCAAATATTTCCTGAACAAAGATGAGATAAGAGACACTGAAGAAGGCACAAACATTTAGGAATGATTCAGTCTCCATCTTTGGGAATCTTATTGTGCCTGTACAATTTAATTCACATGGAACACAAAATAAAGTGGAGAAAACCCATTATTTGCTGGCCTATTAATGTCTAATGAGGTATGAATGCATATGTGTATTTAGAGTCTTTTCCACTCTGATTCACCATTTAGTTCTTCATTGGCAATATTTCTCAATTATTTTCTAGGGATTACTATAAAGTTGATAAGTAAAATATATAATTAATACTTGGAGGAGGAATAAAAGGTAAACATTCCTTTAGGTCCTCACTGTTGAGGAAAACCAGACCGGCCACTCAAGTGGTAAATCCCATGACGTGTAACAAAAACTGTTTTGGCTCCACGATCAGGGTAATTCTCCTGCTAGTAACTACTGACAGATTGACACTCCTCTTGGGTGGGCCATCTTGGTTTGGCCATCCTTTTGGCTTCTTTGTAGTGTGGCATTTCCTCCTGACCAAAATTCCTGTATCCTGAAATATTCTTCAATCACTATCTAAATTGTGTTCCATGAACTGACTCTGGCTGAACTTGCCTCAATCTTGGTAGAAACTCTGAGCTCCCTGGTGCCATCTGTATACAAACTATGTTATAGAAATACAGGAAATCAAAACTGGAAGAAATTTTATGGAAGGATTAGTAACAGAAAGGGGATGGTAGTAGTAGTAGTAGTACAATGGTAGTAGAAGCAGGATTGTAGTGGTAGTAAAGTGTAGTAGAAATCACACTATTATGGGCTGCATTGTGTACTACTGAAATCCATAATATTGAAGCTCTAATATACCTCAGAATGTGACTGTATTTGGAGATAAGGCCTTTAAAAGGGGATTAAGTTAAAATGAGGCCACTAGTGTGGACTCTAATCCAATCTGACTGGTGTCCTTATCAAAAGAGAAAGTTTGAACACAGAGAGACACCAGGATGCATGGGCACAGAGGAAATACCATGTGTGATGGTTAATTTTATGTGTCAATTTGACTGAGCCATGCCCAGACATTTGGTCAAACATTATTCTGGGTGTTTCTGTTTGGGTGTTTTTGGAGGTGATTTACATTTAAATAGATAAATTTTAAGTAAAGCAGAATGTGCTTGTAATGTGGGTGGCAGGCCCCATCTAATCAGTTGAAGGCCTGAATAGAAAAACAGGCTGACCTCCCCCAGGCAGGAAGGGATTCTGCCAGCCAACTGCCTTCGGGTTTTATAGGCAGCACTGGCTGTTCTTGGTTCACCAGCAGACTGCCTTTGGACTCGAACTGCCACTCTCCGGAGTCTCCAGCTTGCTATCCTTCACTGTCAGATTTTGAACTTGCCAAGCCTCCACAATCACAGGAGCCAATGTCTTAAAATAAATCTCTTTCCATATATATGCTCATTTTATGGGTTCTGTTTTTCTGGAGAACCCTGACTAATACCTCATGTGAGGACACAGTAAGAAGGCAGTCACCTGCAAGCCAAGGAGAGGGGAGAAAAAAACCAAACTCACTGAAACCTTGATTTTGAACTTCCAGCCTTCAGAACTGTGAGAAAATAAATTTTCTGTTGTTTAAGGCACCCAGTTTATGGTATTTTTTTTATGACAGCCCTAGAAACTAATACACCGAGTATGTAGCATAGTGGTTGCAGTAGGTAGTACTGTAGTAACAGTAGTAGTGAATAAGGTGGTAGTAATGTAGTAAGGTATAATAGCAGTGGAAGTTTGATAAGACAGTAGTGGGAGAAATGTAGTAAGGCAGTAGTAGGGTGGCATGGTAGTACTAATGCCATAAGGCAATAGGAGTAGTGTAGCAGGTAGTAGTTCACGTACAGTAAGAGTAGTAGAAATATAGTAAAGTAGTAGTAGTGTGTTAAAGTAGTAGTAATAGTGAAGTAAAGCAGTGGTGGAAGTGTAGTAAGGTAGTAGTAATGTAGTAAGGAGGTAGTATGGTGGGAGTGGGAGTTGAAGTGATAGCTGTACTGTTGACTCTGAGCTGGGCACTGTACTAAGTGTTATATGTAGATTTATTATGCTTAATGCTCACAATAATAGTGCCTTTCTCCTTGGAAGATACTTTGAAGAGAGTGCTTTTAGTTTTATCTCTATTTTAAAATGAAGAAACTAAGGCTCAGAGAGGTTAAATACTTAGTCCAAGAATATCCAGCTAGCAAGTGGCAGAACCAAGGCTAGAACCCAGATCTGTCTGACTCCACAGCTAGAAATATTTCTCATTCTGTTAGTTTAATGCTTTCTTACAGAGAGGAGGAAACTCAGGCTTGGTGAAGTGGAGGAGCTTGTCTATGGTCTCCCAGGTATATCAGACATGAAGTCAAACAAATAGCATCTGACTTCATTCCAGGATCTTTCCATGAACCCACCCCCGTAACAGCGTACACATGAACTGACGTCATTTCTACCTGTAAAACGGTTACATTCCTTCTTGCTGATAGTGGAATTAGAACTTTATGTATAGAAATACTACTGGGGTAGAGTTTCTTCAGCAAAAAACATGAGGTTGACTCTTTCTCCAAATAGGGAACACTGGGACTATTGATCCAGGAGAGCCTGTGGCACCTACTATGCCACTGCTCTTGCTGTGAACAGGGCTGTATGTAACCTCCTATGTCTAGAACAATGTCTTGGATGTAGTAGCTCCCTAAACAGTTTCTTATTGATTTTTTCAGACTAACAGTACCCTGCATTGTTTCTGGACAACAAGGCAATTTTGACTACTTGTAGGCGTGTGTGTGTGTGTGTGTGTGTGTGCACACGTGCATAGATTGGGGACATGAGTCACAAAGAAGCTTGGGGGAAAGAAGGTCATTGTGGAATTATAGTGGGGAAGAGTGCACTGCTTGATTTGTTTCCTGTAGGTTCCTTGCACACTGTTTTTCTCTGATGATTACAAGCAGAAAAAAAAATCGAGTCTGTCACATTAGGTGCTTAGTTACCCAAGGGCAGAAAAGAATTTTATGTGTATTTGTCAAATACAAAATATGTTCCTAGGAGCCTTCTACTTATTCATTCATTTACTTAAACAAGCATGTTGCTCAAAACCTTAGGTATATACTTGATGCTAATTTATTATTTACAAGTTCCAAGAAAAAAATCAAATGTCTTCAGAGAGAGGGAATAACTAATTAAATAACTATCAGTAATGTTTGCAGGCTTAATTATGTAATTTCCAAAAACTGCCATGCAAAATCAGAGCCCAATTTTAAAATAAATGTTATTAATCACAATGATAATTGGCATTACAGAAATAGCAACTAAGATAGAGAAGTAGCAAACATGGCTCTCCTCTTGGACTCCTGGATTCACCCTGATTTCATGTTTGCCAAGGGGTTAATGAAGGTGAGGAGCTCTTGGGATAAAATATTTAATATTTTAAATTGAAGTTTCTGCTCAATGAGGTTACATACACATGATGCACGTAACTGTGTATAGACAGAAGCAAACCAAAGAACTAATCTATCTGGATAAATTTGGAAGGAATAGGCTTATAGTTTGTAGCCTAAGGAGACTACATTCCTATGGCGAACACCACAGACAAGGCCCAATTCATAACAAGAAGTCGCTCTCTCTCAAGACATTGCTATACCTGAAATCTGCAAGAAATTAATAAACTCCAAGGAAATTGTCTCCTTGGAGAATCCCTAAAAGTACCTTTTAGTGAATACAGAGACTATATTCTACTTTATTCACCTCCTTTGCGGTAACGTACAGCTGTATATTTCTTTATAAACATATATGTATACTTTCAGTTATTTTCCTCCCCCCTCCATTATCATGTGAAAAATATTCTATGGTATATTAGTTTGCTAGGGTTGTCATAGCAAAGTACCACAAATGAAGTGGCTTAAACAGAAATTTATTGTTTCACAGTTCAGGAGGCTGAAAGTCCAACATCAAGATGTTGAAGAGTTGGTTTCTTCTGAGGACTGTAATGAAAGGATCTGTTCAAGGCCTCTTATCGTGGCTTGCAGATGGCCATTTCTCCCTTTATCTCTTCACATCGATGTACCACTATGTGTGTGTCTCTGGGTCCAAATTTCCCCCTTTTACAAGGACAGCAGTCACATTGAATTGGGGCCCACTCTAATGAACTCACTTGATTACTTCTGTAAAGACCCTATCTTCAAATAAGGTCACATCCTGAATTACTAGGGGTTAGAATTTCGATATATGAATTTTTGAGTGGACACAATTCAACCATACTTATTTTATCCATAACTTCCTGTACAATAAGGTAAAATCATAATGAAACCAGAGGAGAAATGGAGTCTCACAAGAAATCCTCAAGTTGGAAACAAGTGCAAGAAGCAATAGGAATTTAGATTACCTTCTTTTGGGGAAGTGGTGAGTGTGTGTTCAGCAAGAGAGTTACGTTATGTTATATGGGGGCTTTCTAGAAGGCGACACATACATAGAAAGGACATGCAGGGCCACCAAAAGGGGATGAGGGGTCATGGCCACCCAGGAGCATGCAATCCAATTCCAGGAGTATTCTTCACTTTCATTTGGGGATCCTCCCATCCCTCAATCTGAGATTATTTGGTTGATGCTGTATAATTGCCCCAACCCTAAACTTAAAGTGTGAACATATGGCTAAAGCTAAACCCATTGGGTTCTCTGTCTCTGAACATGAGTGACATGAACTTGTGACTTGTGGACAAAACCGCAGCAAAGGCTGAGGGTCATTTATTCATTCCAGCAGCAGCAGCCTAAAAGGAAGCTCAGGTAACTCCAGTGGTCTTAGTTCCTGGGTTGTTTTGGTGCCGAATTTGGTTCTCCAGCCTACGTATAGATTCTGTATGCTATTGGAGACCTTCATAACAAAACTCCCTTTTCTTAGCCAGCATTGATTTCTGATGCTTTTGACTGAAACATTCTAATTGATAAAATGTTTTCTGAGGGATACTACTTGATCTTTTCAGGATTTATATACATTGCCCTAATGTCTGTACATGTGTATGGGACTTGCGATAAAAAGGAAATAGTAATAAATAGATTCCCTGAATAGGCGCCTTTTATATTTCTTTTGGAAAATCGAAAAAAAAATATATATATATGCACATATGCATACATATGGATATATATGCATGTATATGTGCTATATGATAATTTAAAATATATTATGTAATACATAAATATGTGAAAACATATTTTATAACGTAATATGTATACTATATTATAAGTATATTTAAATATATAATATGAGTTTTCTTTTTTATCTTAAGTTAAAATAAACATATTTGGCTGAGAATTGTTTTGTAGAAAAAAATGAAGGAAGGACATGCTATCTTAGGGAATAATACAGAAATGCCCATATGTCTATTACTAGTTTCTCTCTCCCTCTCTTTCTGTCTCTTTCTCACACAAAAAAGCACAAAGGTTCATTATTGAGTTATAATGACTGATTAGTTAAAGACTCACTTTATTGCTATAGTTAGAAATAGGATTACAAACATAACCTTTACTAGTGACTCTGCTAAAGCCTACATTGTGTCTGTGTATATATCAAGAACAACAGTGAAGTCTGTTTAGAGTGTTGTTGAAAGACACGTCTACTCGTCTGCTTAAATTGCAACCTGTGGCGGCTCATAGGGATCTATTGAGCACATAACAAAACCCAAATATTTACTGAATGTTTGTGATGCTCAATGCACTGTGCTTATCTGCACTAATATAAAGGCAAATAAGACCTGGGCTTAGGCTTTACAGAGCTCACAAAATGCAAAAACATGTAAAATCTAAAATATCTGTAGAATTATAAGCATATTTTCAATTACTCTTGGGCACTAATGCCGTCAATAAAGGTAAGAGGGTTTTCTTTTTTCTTATTTTATTTATTTATTTATTTAGAGATAGGTTTTCTCTCTGTCCCACAGGCTGAAGTGCAGTGGCACAGTCATAGCTCAGCATAACCTCTAACTCCTGGGCTTAAGTGATCCTCCTGTCTCAGCCTCCTGAGTAGCTGGGACTACAGGTGGGCACCACCAGGCTTGGCTAATTTTTAAAATTTTTTTCGTAGAGACAGGGTCTCACTGTGTTGCCCAGGCTGATCTTGAACTCCTAGCCTCAAGTGATCCTCCCACCTTGGCCTCCCATAATGCTGGGATTACAGGCGTGAGGCTCTGCACCTGGCTCCATAAAGGTAGGAGTTTTTATCTTGACACAAACTGATAGGCTTTCACCATAGAATCCAAGAACAGTTTCTTGGGCTACTAACTTTTCCTTATCTGAATATTAATTGATCCTTGAGTTTTAGCTGTGAGATATGTACGATATTTCATGTAAAGCCTTATGTGCAACCTTCATAGAGATTTAAATGGGTAATTATATCTAAGCCAACCTATCTAGAGAATTCTCTAAATGCTCTCTTCTGTTTTGTGCATCACTATCTGACTTATGTTCTATGAGAAAAACATAAATGTTGAGTCTGTTAGAAACATAGTAAGTAGAAAGTCACACAAGAAGTAGTTGGAAAAAGGTAAGTAGAGTCAAAGCAAATGAACTAACCCCTCCACTTACTAGCCAGCTGGACTTAGACATCACCTGGCCTCCGAGGGGCACAATTTTCTCCATTTTTGTGTAACAGCAATAGTAGCAATTCCTTCTCTATCTATCTCATTGGGCTGTGTAAGTCTGAATAAGAAAATATTGTAATATCTGGAGTACTACACAAAAGTGAGTCACCGCAGTTAAATGATGTCATGGGTTAGATTAATTGTACTGGAAGATTTTCAAAACTACTTTCAAAACTGTTACTCTCTGAAAGTCTGAGTAGACAAAGATAGCATATTTTTATCTTTCAGATAGGTGTGGGAGTGAGGTGGGACAGAGGAGTCCAACTTGAATATGTGACATTTATAACACACAATAAAATGCAGTGGACTGAAGGACTTTGAACGGACTAACTGCATTTTCTTTATCCTGTAGTTCATGATCTGCTTGAAATAGATTTTCCCAAGTCATCCCCCAAGCAAGAAAAGACATTGAATGATCCAGGTAGATTTAAAAAAATAATCTCTAAAAAAACAAGAAATGCATTAATGGTTGGTCCCTGGAAAGGAAATTTAATATAAAACAGATAAAGTATATCTTCACTCCCTAAAATAGAAAGAACTCAACCATCTCATAACTTCAACCTTCATAGTAATCTTAGGTGATAAGCAGGTTTGGAGAGAAACTAAATAAACTAAGATGTTTTGCTCTCCTTCTACTCCTCTAACCAGAACACAAAGTCTGAGTCATAAAATAGAGGCCCTAGCCACTAATTAGAATTTGTTTGTCATTTCTATGGAGCCAATTTTTAAACTGATATATTTAAAAAAAAAAAAAAAAACCTAGACATTTAATGCCTGATGTCTTTGAGGATTTTGTGTATATATGTATTTGTGTCTTCTTACATGGGTTGAGTCTGTGTTTGTGGTGATTCATAACCAAATTCACCCACCCTACAATTTCCTGGCCTCGTTAAGAGAGGAAAAGCCTTTGGACAAGTTATTTTTGTTTTTCTATGTGCTGTCCCAGCTCCCAGGTTTTCTGCTTGGTTGGTTAGTGGCTGGATTTTATTTACCTGGCAAGGAAAAGTCAAACATTACAAAAGTTTAATTAAAAGTTTATCTGTGGGATGCAATGGCTCTTCAGAAAGAAAAAAAAAGTTTATTTGACCATTCCTTTTTATGGCTGAGTAGTACTCCATGGGGGGTGTGTGTGTGTGTGTGTGTGTGTACATGCATATATATACATATATATGTATATACACACCACATTTTCTTAATCCACTCATGAACTGATGGGCACTTATGTTGATCCCACATCTTTGCAATGGTGAATTGTGCTATGATAAACATTCAAGTGCAGATGTCTTTTTAATCAAATGACTTCTTTTCCTTTGGGTAGATACCCAGTAGTGGGATTGCTGGAACGAATGGTAAATCCACATTTATTAATATTTCTTTGAGGAATCTCCATACTATTTTCCACAGAGGTTGTATTAACTTGCAATCCCACCAACAGTATATAAGCATTCCTTTCTCTCTGCATCCATGCCAGCTTCTATTGTTTTCTGACTTTTTAATAATGGCCATTCTCACAGGGGAGAGGTGATCTCTCACTGTGGTTTTAATTTATATTTCCCTCATGATTAGTGATGTTGAGCATTTCTTTATATGCTTCTTGGCCATTTGTCTATCTTCTTTTGTAAAACTTCTGTTCATGTTTTTTGCCCACTTTTAATGGGGTTGTTTGTTGTTTTCTTGCTGATTTGTTTGTACTACTTAGCTATAAAAAGGAATGAAATAATGTCTTTTGCAGCAACTTGGATGGAACTGGAGACCGTTAATCTTAAGTGAAATATCTCAGGAATGGAAAAACAAATGTCAAATGTACTTTCTAATAATTAGGAGCTAATTGATGGTCATACATGGGCACAAAGAAATGTAAAGATCACTGGAAAGATCACTGGAAAGATCACAAGAAGTGGGGAGGAGGGAAGGAGGGGAGAGGGTAGAAACTTTAGCTATCTGGTACAATGAACACTATGGGTGATGGGCACACTAAAAGCCCCGACTTAAGCACTATAAAAGGTATCTATTAGCAAAAATATTTGTACTCCCCTAATGTTTTGAAAAGAAAAAGTTTATCTGAGCAGGTATTTATATTCTGAATTGTAATGTAAATGTGGCTCTTTTACAAGCCATGACCATCTAAGCACTTGACCTTATGTGTGAGTACTTAAGCTTTCCTGTGTATAGTCACAAATTTAGACTTACCTGCAGAGTCAGAGAGAGGCTTTTAAAATACAGAATGTTAACTAATAAAGTCCATTTGTCTCTATGGTTTTGCAATTGCCTCCGTTTTTTTAGCAAAAAACTTTTTTCCCATCAAAATAAGTCAGTTTTCTTTGCAGATTTGCCAATTGCCAATTATCTCTACTCAGAAGCATTAAAAAGTTAATTCTAGCAAATGAGGGTTTCCCATTTTGTATTTAGAACTTCATAAATTTTTCCCTCATAATTATGCAGTTATTTGTTTAATATTAACATAAATGATCCAATTGGCCTGTACAAAAGGGAAAAAAAGATGAAAAATTACAGATTATATGGAAATAATTGTATAAACAGTAGGTCCCGATACATAAAATTTGGGTATAATGATGTTCGTATCTTGTTTTATTATTTTGATTGGCCATTCTAGTCACCATAAGATACACTAGCAGGAATTCTAGTATTTCTTCTTGTGACTCCCTTCCCCCATCAATCTAAAACTCCCAGTTCAAAGATGGAGATGGTGATGGCTACGGTGGTGTTAGGGCTGATCGGTCTACTCCTGTTATTGCTTCTTGCTGCAACTTGATATTATGAGTGAAGATAGGTCCTGCACAGCGTGATAGATGCTACACTGCTACTACAATGGTCTGGTAGGTCTGGGTCTTTTACCAGGCTATGTGTTGGGTCCCAAGGGAACAACACATTTTAGTTCATGCTTTTATACCTTTGCTAAGATGCCTCGGTTGGGGGAACTTCCAGCATTAGTCATCTGTTCAAACCAGTCCTCCCTCATAAACATGTCAGCACTGGTGTGGGCCCTGCCTCACCTGTCCTCAAAGACACCCCTGACTTCTTACTTTATTTTCCGTGATTAGAACTTTTCACTTTGAATATTGTCCAGGATTCAGGGATTGGGATCTTTATGCAAATTGGGCCACCTGCATCCCAAGGAAAACCTCTGCTTATCAGGATGTAGGCTAGTTTACTCAGCTATTGGAATAAAATCAAAGGCTGATGCTCTTCTCTCAGGATGAGTAGATACTTGCTTTTCTTTTTTTTTTTTTTTTACCTGAGAGGCTCCCTTAAGCGCCATTTTGCAGGTCAGAGAAGGTGAAAACAAACAAAGAAATAAGGTCAGGTGGGGTGGCTCATGCCTATAATCCTGGCACTCTGGGAGGGTGAGGCAGGAGGATGGCTTGAGCTAAGGAGTTTGAGACCAGCCGGAGCAAGAGTGAGACCTGTCTCTATTATAAATACAAAAAATTAGCCAGGCTTGGTGGCACATGCCTGTAGTCCCAACCACTCAGCAGGCTGAAGCAGGAGAATTGCTTGAGCCCAGGAGTTTGAGGTTGCAGTGGGCCATGATGATGCCACTGCACTCTAGGCTAGGGTGACAGAGTGAGACTCTGTCTCCAGAAAAAAAAAAAAAAAAAAAAAAACTTCAACCAGTTGTACCCCTACAACTGTAATATTTAGGAGCATTTAGAGAAGGAAGATAAATACACATGCACTTTGGGCAACTGGTCTTCTATTGCTCTTGTGTGTCATTTTGATCTGACCTATAATGTCAAAGTGAAACCACTCAAAATAAATGATTTAGTAAATTCAATCATTGTAGATACTCAGACTGTATAATGAATAACATTTTAGATATACTAGCTAGGAAATTGCTTTAGTGCTTTTTTTCCCATTTGTTCATCTGAATTATTTGACCTTTATCCCAATACTTTGTCCAAAGAAGAACTATTGTTACATTGTAAGATCAGAGAATTCAAAGCAGAGGGGTAAATAGCCTCTCTCTGATTTGAGAACTGTACATACTTTTCTATTTCTACTCTATTGACTTATAAAAAGTCAGCAAACTACTTTTATCTTCAATGAAATCTCATTGATGTAACTGGGATTAAAATTAGCTCTTGAATTAAAACCTTAGTTTATGGGGTATGTTGCAACACAGTAAATGTTTATACGTGGCACAGTTGCAGAAGGAACTTGCTCAAATCAGGGCTGTCCGTTAAAAAAGGAGGTTCCTGTAATAATTGTATTATGTCACTAAAATCTGCTAAGTAAGAGAAAAGAGAAATGTGTTTCGCTAGAGAAAATCAAATGCATTTGATTTCATGACTTCCCCACCATTTAATTTTTCAATGACTGTCCAATTCAAATTCAGTCTTTTCTAATGGTCATAATTTTTAGTGTTATTCTATCATCTTTATCTGAATGATCCTGGATTTCCTCAAAGGTGTAAATGCCAATAATTAAAATATATCTTATAATGATAGTTGCTATCATAAAAGGAATAATCCTTTCTGATTCAAGGCTACATTTTAGATTCTTTGGTGACATGGGGCTAGATGTCACTCCACTCCCCTAGGAGTATATCTTTCTAATCACTGATTCCAAGAGGATGTTGAGAAACTTCCTGAAAAGAAAAAAGTAAACAACTTACGTGTAGTTCATAATTGGGGTTCAAATGTATGCAGGTATGTGTTTTGGATTTGAGGTCGGGGTGTGTATATGTTGGAGGTAGAAGCACAAGCGACACATTTTATAAATTCTGAGTCCTTGATACGGAATTCACCATAAGGAAATGTTCAGCTGAACAAATGTGATTCAGGTATGGGACAAAGGTCAGAGGTTCTGCGAGAGTGAAAGATATTAAAGTGCCACAGCTGATTCTTGAAATCAGCCCCGATGATTCACCCTTGTGTCACTCCAAGGAGAAAGAAAAAAATGTTGTCTCGTTGTCTTTGCAACCCCAGATCCCTGCTGTGTTTGGCCTTCTCCCCAAGCTACACGCTGTTTCAGAGAGTCACCATGGAGGACACAACACACGGGCACATTGTTCCACTTGTCTCTCTCTGTGAGCATTATTGTCTGTGAGCGCTCTTGAGGTGACACAAAAACACGGTCTGCATAGTTCTGGCCTGGCTAACAGCAGTACCCAGGTAGGTGTCGGTGCACAGTGACCAGGAATGGTTTGTAAGACCTTCCTTAGCAATTCTGACACACTGGGCAACTCAGAGAGGAAGAGACATTGGAACTGGAATTCCTTCAAGAGCAAGTCTAAGTTTAACTGAAAACGTGACATTTGTACACACAAGATAATGAAGTCAGTAGACATTTGGGTAAATATTATTTATTATCATTTTATTGGTAGTTTTGTGATCACCTTTGTGGGACAGGTCTTGATCCATGACACGACTCAAACATAACTTTCAGTGCGTGCCTCCTTTCCAAATAGTAGTTGTATGCAAACACACACACACACACACACACACACACGCACACACTTAGCTGATCCTGTAACTTTTAGATGGCTTTACTTCTTAAGAGCTGAGACGACACTTATAAGGGGGAGCTAAACTATGGCCACACAAGGACACAGAGTGGTATAATGGACATTGGAGGCGCAAAAGGGGGAGGGTGGGATGAAAAATTGCCTGTGGGGTACAATGAACTAGACTATTTGAGTGATGGGTACAAAAGCCCAACTTCACCACTATACAACACATATGTGTAATGAAATTCAACTTGTACCCCCTAAATCTATAAAAACAAAAGAAAATAAGCAAGTTGTGCTGTTTCCATGGATGGGGTTCTTTTGCTAACCATCGTGGTGCTGGACAATGAAGCCAGTCGGATATACCCATTAGAAAAGCAAGGAGTTTTGATGTGAGGGAAGATTCAATGGAGGGAAAATATATACAGATATTGTAGAGAGATCTTTTTTTAAATAAGAATGATAACTATTAAAATACAGGAATGATTTTCAAATGTACATCTTATGTCTACATAGGATTCAATAACATCAACTGAAGATTTATCAAACATCTACTATATGCCCAAAATGTGCTAGGGCCTAAGATAGAAAGATAACTAAGATGTCTTACTTCCACCTGCCAATAATAATAATAAAAAAAAGATAATTAAGACACAGACTATGACATGATGGATCCTCCAAGTTAAAAGAGAAATAGATAATGAGTGCAATAAATAATATAATGGCAATTCTGTGTGACACAGAGGAAAGAGTCTGTAACAGCTTCGGGGAGAGTGATTCAGGACAACTTCTCAGAGGAAGGCCTGGGTTTTGAAGGTGGGTTAGGTAAAAAAGACCATTGCAATTAGGCAAAACTGTGTAAAAGTGAGGAAACATAAAACAGATTTTTATTCACTGGGTGGAAGTTCTTGCAGGTTTTCCCATGGGCTATTCAGAGAGCCATAAGAAAGCTAGTCTGACAAAAATTGAGGGAACATTTTGGACAGTGCTGGGGAATGGACTTGGAGAGGTGAGCACCAGGTTGTTGAGAGTTATGGTAAGGCATTGGATTTTATTATGGTAAGGCATTGGATTTTATGTTGAAGGTGGTGAGAAACCATTGAAGTGTTTTAAGTAAAAAGTGACATATTTAGATTCGTGAGTTTAAAAAAAAATAGCACTACCAGGCATCCCTATAGATGGACCCTCTTTTCTCACCTCTGTCCCACTTCTTTGTCACCCTTTCTCCTAAGCACAACTGCGTGATGCATGATCATCTTAACCCTTTAGTATTATAAGTGTTGACTGTTGGAGACTAGATTTCATTTCAGGAATCTGTTCTTAGACTATATTGTTATAATGATTTTTGCCAAGATAAAAATGTTTTGAAGTTGAGAAGGTGTGTATAGGCTCTCTCTTTTAAGATCATTTTTGAAGCAGTAGAAATGTGGCTTGTCTGTAGAATCCAGAGCTTCATTACTTACAGTGATAAAATGTGATCTCTTGAACTTTCAAATAGAGTGAGGACTGTTTAAAAAGAGAGGGTTTTAGAGCTTTCCACCATAGGAAGAAGAATCTAGATCCGAGTGAGTTTACTGTGACATGTGGGAATCCGTAACCCATCTTGGTTTTAGTATATTTTTAAACACACTAAATTCGGGAAACAATGTTAAAGACTGTTTTTGAAGAAGACATGGCTTGCTTTAAATTTAAAACACTAAATAGGAGAAATAAATGGATTCTTGAAGGAAATTAGCCTATATTTGCAAATTCCTGCTCTAATTCAGAATGTTTCTGATTTAGAGAGAAATAAGCTTATAAAATGTGGTTGCATGGATTACCGTTTTTATACTGACCACAGTTGGAATAGCTGTGCTGGAATTTTTACCAACATCGTGAATAAATTAAGGCTTCAAAATTTCTATTGTACAGTGCCTGCATATTGTGGGCATTCAATAAACATTTAATTGAATCACGGCAGTTCTCACTGTAATAAACTGCTTTCTCAAGCTGGACACTTTTATTTAATATTCAGTTTTCACAAGACCTTTGGAACTTGTAGATAATGGGAAGTAGTGTGGGAAGTTACTGTTCATGATCATAAATAAGATATCCATATTTTCTTAACAGATTCTTTTTATATCTAATGCTGTTCATGTCCATAATTAGACCCCCTTAATGCTTCCAGAATTCATTTGGTTCCATATTTAGTTCAACAAACATTTATCTAACACCTACAGCACTGGTTTTATTGTTCTGATATGTGGATTTCAGTTGCTTAATATGTGTGTTCAGAGTCTTTCATTATTTGGGGGCAGAGTTCATGTTTGTCTATCTTCCTCCTTCCTTTCGTCCCTGCACTATTTTTTAACAAATTGTAGGACACAGAATTCCAATTCCATATCAGCAAATTGCAAGTCACTTTTATTGAGAATACTTAGAAAAAAAGAAGTAACGGGGGGTTAGGAGAAGAAAGGTAGGAAAAGGTGAACGCTGGTCTAGCTTACTGGCTCAGAGCTCTGGCACTGGTGTCAGATGTGAGTTCAGATCCTGCCCCAATCACCCACTGCGTGACCTTGGGTAAGGCATTGAACACCTACAAACCTCTATTTCCTCATCCCTGTAATGAGGATAACACTAACATCTATCTCATAAGGTGATTTTAAGAGTTAAATGGAATAATACATGCAAAACTTAGCACACAGTTATCACTCTGTAGATCTAAGTGATTGATATATAAGTATGAATATGTGAGGAGGTTTCTCCGGTAAAACTTTGGAATAGGTATAAAAGAGCTGAGGAGGCAACCCCTGCCTTGGTACCATATTCTTTTCTTTATTAGAATGGTGAGAGCTCAGATGTGCTTCAGATGTCCTTTGGCCAGAATGACTCTGGAAAGAGTCCAAAATATGTTAACATGTATATTAGAGAAACGGTTTGAAAAATAGCTCCTCAGTCGTGCAAAGTAGGCCAACATTCAGAGAGCCTTTCAAACATCCACTTTTAAATCTCTGTGTCCCTGAAACCATGGTGTAAGCTGAGATGACAGGATTTAGAACTCTTGAGTTGTAAGAATCAGAAAGGACCAGGCACATTTAGACAGTGCCATCTCAGCATGCAAGCTATTTGCGATAAAGCATATGAGTTTCTAATTTTCTTACTGTAACTTAGGGGAAGTGGTCTTCTGAAAAGTTTGTAGTGACCAAGGGATGAAGAAAGGAAATTGACTATGTAGTATTCGGTTTTACTAATTTAAGATGCCAAATGGCACCAACAATTTCTTTTTTTCTTTTTTCTTTTGCCTTTATCAGCAGTCACCTGAGAAAACAATTTTTTTATTTCATTATTTTATGTATTGCTTTTGTTTTAGTAATGGCAAAAAAAAAAAAAAAAAAAAAAAAAAAACCCCCTCCAAAAACTAACCAACCAGTCTATGGCCATACCACCCTGAATGTGCCTGTTCTCATCTCATCTGGGAAGCTAAGCGGGGTTGGAACTTGGATGGGAGACTGCCTGGGAATATCGGATACTGTAGGCTTTAAAAACAAAAACAAAAAACAAAACAAAACAAAAAGAACTAAAGTAAAAATATCTGTCCAGGCTTTCTTAAAGTTACCCATTATTAGCTCATGTTCTCACTGGAAATATTTCTTCAGTTTCCCCTTCTTTGACCACATTCTGTAGTGAAGGGAGCTTAAAAAAATTAATTATTGTCTTTGGATCCAGAAAAGGACAATACTATACTTTCCGTAGGAGGCATTATTATGTGTACTTGAGTACATTTCCAAAATATTCAGTAGGTATGAGTGGCTATGTTAATTATGATATATTTCCAATAAATAATTATGTTCCCCAACGACACTGGTATAATGAAGTGAGCCTTACAATTAACTTACCTTTGAAAACTGAGCCCTTTCTTAGTTATAGGAATAGACTGGCATATAAGTCTCCTCTCCTGCTTGCAGAAACACACATCTTTTCTTTGTGAACACGGGAAGTTTTTCGTTTTAGCCAAATGAAGGATATGCATTTCTCAGGCCAGGAGTCACCTGGCTGATTATCCTGAAGCGGAGGTTCTCAAAATATATTCAGAAGACCAGCAGTAGCACCAGCAGCACCTGAGGGTTTGTCAGAAATGCGGATTTTCTGGTTCTATGGAAGGCCTGCTGAATCAGAAACTGTGAGGGTGGAACGCGGCAATCAGTGTTTTAACAAGTTTGTTGACACTTAAGCTAGAGCTTACAAAAATCATTGTTCTAAAGGGTGGCACTTACATAAGTAAGCTGGTCAGATGCCAGATAAGGAAAGATAACGTGCTTACCTGTGTGTGCTGTGTTTAATTCTCTTTATGAAACACGTGTGAAGACCTGAATCAGAGGCTTTCTCTATGAAACGTTTCCCCAATCACATTCATGAAATGAAACTATATGTCTTCTACTCCTCTGCTGCCCTGGTTAGGATAAGCCCAGTTCCTTATTCATCTTTGTTTTTCTTGCAGTGCACAGCATGTCACCCAGTAATTGATATATATAAATGTTAAAATTAGGTGGAACGAGTGCCTAAAATAAACAAATGTGGGGCAATTTATTTTACCGTGTTTAGATTCGTACTTTAGGGTGGAATTCAAACAGACATGACCGTCAAGTGGGGAAGCGAGCACACAGATGCAAGATGAAAAAGAGAAAAGGGAAGAAGTATAGCGACAGTTAGACAGGAGGAAGTGTCAGGGAAAGCTGGAGGGGCGGGATTTACCTTTACCTCTGAATACTGATTTTCCTTTGAATTGCTGTTCATGCTCAAATTGCTTATTAGTTATATCACAGAGTTGTAGTAAGATTTTCTTCAGCTAAATTTTCAGGTTTAATTTAATTTAATTTAAAAGTTGTTTGGATTCCTACTGACTCAGCACTGGGCACTGTGCTTGGAGCTGGTGGAACAGGGCTGAACAGGTCCTGCTTGAAAGGAATTCAGTCTATCGCAGTTTCTCAGCCTCCGCACTATTGGCATTTGGGGCCTGATAATCCTTTGTTGTGAGGGGTTGTTCTGTGCATTGCAGGATGTTTAGCAAATCCCTGGCTTCTACCCAGTAGATACAGTAGCACCCTCCCACCAGAAGTGATAATTAAAAGTGTATGCAGATATTGCCAAACGTTCCCTGAGGGACCCAAACTGCCTCCAGTTGGGAACCACTAGGCTAGTGGAAGAAATAGATAAAAGGATATAACATAAGTGTGTCCTACACCATGTTAATGCCATGGCAACACACACTTGGCCAAAGTGCAGGAATGGGGCAGCTCACAAAGACTTGAGGGGTGGAGGGGTAGAAGGAAATTAGGAAAGACTTCCAGGAGGAAATGAGCTGATGCAGTTAGCCTGCGGGAAAGATGAAGGAGAAGTGATGATGAGGAGGAAGAAGGTGGCAAGAGTGAGGAGTAATAGAGTATTACAGTTGACCCTAGAACAACTCAGCGGGTAGGGGTGCCAACCCCAGCACAGTTGAAAATCCAAGTGTAACTCCTGACTCCCCCAAAACTTAACTACCAATAGTTACTGTTGACCAGAAGCCTTATCAATAACATAAACAGTCGATTAACACATATTTTGTATGTTATATGTATTATATACTGCAGTCTTACGATAAAGTAAGCTAGAGAAAAGCAAATGTTATTAAGAAAATCATAAGGAAGAGAAAATACATTTCCTATTGATTAAGGAGAAGTGGATCAGCATAAAGTTCTTCATCCTTGTTGTGGCTATGTTGAGGAGGCTGAGGAGGAGGAGGGAGAGGAGGGGTTGGTCTTGCTGTCTCAGGGGTGGCAGAGGCAGAAGAAGTGGAAGGAAGTGGAAGGGGAGGCAGGAGAGGCAGGGACACTTGGTGTAGCTTTTATTGAGAAAAAAAAAAAAATCTGCGTATAAGTGGACCTGTGCAGTTCAAGCCCATGTTGTTCAAGGATCAGCTGTACTTGTTTCAGGATAAGGACAGGAGATGAGAAAATGCCCAGAGGCCTGAAACTGCACATTATATTAAAGGAACTCAGAGCAGGTAAGTGCTTGTTACTGAAGCATAAAGTGAGAAGGGGGGACTAGTGGGCTCTACATTGCAGCCGCGAGTCTACAGAACACATTTTTCTTAGCCCAAGGTCAGTCTTCTATTACCCTTTGCAGCGAGGTTATCATCCATTTTTCACTCGTCAGTGCTGGGGAGCCCATTAAATACTTGCCACTGTACTTGATCCCAACAGTTAATAAACTGTAGCATCTTTTCTCTCTTCACCTAGCACTGAAATCAGTTGAGCTGCTGTAGAATCGCAGATAGTTTTTTTTTTTTTTTTCAGGTTTGGAACAAGGTACTTAAAAAGATGCATCGTACTTGTAAATAGAGAAAATAATAGCTTTAGCAATTTGTTCCTTTCTTTAGCCTAAAACTTTTTGAAAAGGTAAAAAATAATGTTAAAGATAAATATTATCATCATTTTATCTGAGCCCTTTGGACTTCCTGGGAGCCCTGGAAAAACAGGATTGGTGTCTTTTTAATGTTTAGCACAATGCCTGATATATAGAAGGTTCTTGACCAATGTTTACTGGCTAAATATATTTATATTTCTTAATAATAGAACAACATTTTTATAGAGTGCAATAATACATGATAAATTTCTCAAGGATGTGATTTTTTTTTTTTTTTTGACAGAGTCTCGCTCTGTTGCCCAGGCTAGAGTGAGTGCCATGGCGTCAGCCTAGCTCACAGCAACCTCAAACTCCTCGGCTTAAGCGATTCTCCTGCCTCAGCCTCCCAAGTAGCTGGGACTACAGGCATGCGCCACCATGCCCGGCTAATTTTTTCTGTAAATATATTTTTAGTTGGCCAGATAATTTCTTTCTATTTTTAGTAGAGATGGGGTCTCACTCTTGCTCAGGCTGGTCTCAAACTCCTGACCTCGAGTGATCCTCCTGCCTCGGCCTCCCAGAGTGCTAGGATTACAGGCGTGAGCCACCACGCCCGGCCAAGGATGTGATCTTATTTGACCACTACAACACCAAATGAAGTAAGAATTGTTTTTAACTCCATCACATGTTGTACCTTACCCTTGACCCAATATTACCGCAGCCATGCCTTCTTCCCCCTACAATGAAAGAAAACTGATAACAAAAGAAATTTTCTACCTTGTATAAGTGCTTATTCTTATGGTAGATAGATGAGGAAGAAAACAGGTATATATTTTTAATTTTTTTAAGTCCTAGAATTATAAAACAATAAAGGGGATAGGACCCTGAAGAGACCAACCTCTTGATTTCAGAGCTGGGGAAACAGAGGCCGCATAGCTACTTGATGTGAACCAGGATTATAACTCAGATTCCGGACTCCTGTGTTTTGGTGGACACATGAGGATTTGCTAATCAGTGTTCTGACCTGAAAATTCTGCATTTCTCTAAGTAGCAGACCAACACACATATGCATGGTTGAAACTTGGCTTGTGGAGGTTTCTCTTGTGGAGTTTGTTTTCTGTAAACAGATATGTTCCAGAAGAAGGCTGACTTCAAGGACATAAGAAATAGTACATTCAGGAAAAATATGTATGCCTATTCTTTCATACCAGCACTTAACAATGCTAGCCAGGTGTCTGAATATAATAACTTACCTGCTTTATTTTTTTCATAAAAGGAAACAAGGTCTTAGGTTAAATTTTGTATAGGATTTTGTTAGCCAAGTCAATATCTGTTTGCTTCTTAAAAATGAGTCATATCTATTCTTTACAAGTAGGGCAGGAGGGCAACCGGAATTTCCCAGCTCCCTCCTTGTCACTGCTTCCTGCCTCTGATGCTCTTTGTCTTACACAGCACACTTCATTGACAAAAACATGAAACAGATACTGCATTACCCCAGGGCAGTTGCAAGGAGTGACTCAGATGCCTTAGGCTTGTGTTATGGTAAGTTCAGGGCAACAGCTGTGTCTTACTCTAACAGCAGGGTGAATAGTTGAATCTCTTCTGAGATTTTATTACTCAACATTCCACCCGGAAAGAAACACTGGTGAGACTCGTCCTACCAAAGGGCATCTGCAATTGACAAATGCGGGGCTCGTCATAGATGACAAAGTTCAGTGGATGGATCATCATTGAAAGAAAGAAAAACATTTTGAGCTGTTGTGTCTCTCCACTTGCTCACGTGGAAAGAAAATCCTTAACCGAAGACTGCAAAAGTGTTGCACAGTGTCATTCACTAGTCCTGTTCGTGCCTGAATCTTAAAAGTGCCAGGACCTTGTCTGGGGGGGTGACAGGGAGTGTGGGTGTGTCCTCTAGGTGAAGGTGACTATACCAAGAACAGAAGGAGAGGATCTTGTTGAAGATTTGTCAAATTCCTGCCACAGTTTGCATTGTGTGGGGCTCTCATGTTAGCACTTAAAATAACATACTCCCTTGCACAGCTGTTATTTCTGCATTTCATGTGTAAAACTTAAATTGTCCAATGGCCTTGCTCTGAGGATACTCTTCATATCTTATTGATCCTCTCACCGTCTAGGACAATGGAAGACACAGGGAAAAAAAGCACTCAACAGTTACTACTTAAACTTAAATTAACTCTATGAATTCAAAGCTTTAAGATGCTACTTAATCATGCAAGCCTTGCTCCTCAAAGCTTCATCTGCCATGGGAAAAAGCAAAGCTTGTAAAGTGATAGTAGAGTTACACTCAAGGATTCATTCATTTTATAATTGGTATTTTAACCCTAAGAGTTTTACTTTCTCTTTCTGGTACTTAAAAACAAATAAAATAAGACAAAAACCAAACAAAACTAAACAAAATCCCTATGAGTTTTTTTTAAAAATAGCCAAAAATAATGAGCAAGTGTCTAGTCAGGCTAGTAGATGTCCCTAAAATCTGTGCACAGGGGGACAAGTGCAGGCTGAGGGTGGGGAGGAAGCCCCCCTACTTTTCCTGCTCTTGCCCAGTGTGACGGGCTCAGAAAGCACACGTGGTTAGCTCAACATGCAAGTCCAAGCTCTGTGCCCAGCAAGCAGCTGCCTCTTGATGAACCGTTGCTCCTGGAGTTGTGTGCACTATGCAGTGTGGTCCATATACAGGACAGGCCTGGGTGAGAAGTCCCTTCAGGCCCAGGAACTGGTCTCTCAATGTCATTTGGGCAAAAATCCAGGGTCCTAGGGCCCAGATGCATGGTCTGGGTGGGGGTTGCTTATGTACTAAGTGAGCATGGGGTCCCTTGTCCCCCTAGGACCCTAACCCTGGAGGGCATAGCTGTAAGAAGGCTAGCCTTGAGGGCTCTAAAAGTCAAGGCCCAGGGCAAGGCTCCCAATTCAGATCTACAGGGTAGTACTGCTTAAAAATCTCCTTAAAGGCCGGGCGCAGTGGCTCACGCCTGTAATCCTAGCACTCTGGGAGGCCGAGGTGGGCGGATCGTTTGAGCTCAGGAGTCCAGCCTGAGCAAGAGCGAGACCCCATCTCTACTAAAAATAGAAAGAAATTATATGGACAGCTAAAAATATATATAGAAAAAATTAGCCAGGCATGGTGGCGCATGCCTGTAGTCCCAGCTACTCGGGAGGCTGAGACAGGAGGATCGCTTGAGCTCAGGAGTTTGAGGTTGCTGTGAGCTAGGCTGACGCCACGGCACTCACTCTAGCCTGGGCAACAGAGTGAGACTCTGTCTCAAAAAAAAAAATAAAAAATAAAAAAAAAATAAAAATCTCCTTAAGAACTTATTTAAAATGCAAATTTCTGGTTTCTACCCCCAGACATTCTGATGCAGCAACTCTGTGGTAGGGCCCAGGTTGATACTCTGGCGTGTCCTGGGTTAGCTCTGCTTATTTGGGGATGTTTACCAGCCGGACAGAGAGCGGCCTCTTTCCTCTGCCCTCCTCCCCCTGCTGCCCTCCCGCAGACCCCGGGTGACTCGGTGACTCACACTCCTCCTGTTGCCGGCCTCTGTGTTGTGGTTGCCAGCACTACCGCTGTGCCTTCGCAGACACGGCCTGCTCCCTATATGCTAGCACGGATTCTGTTTCCCTGCTGCCACGGCTGCTGTTGTTTGTTTCGTGCCTGGCTTGTTGTAAGAGAACTTGTTATTGTTCTGGTTGCCGCTGCTACCAAGCTGCAATCACCAGGCTGTTTCTAGTGCGAGGAGAAGCGGCTTCTCTTCTGTGTGTTCTACCTCTATCAGCCAGACCCAGGCTCTGTCACTAAGCAGTGATGGCACAGTGAAACCACAAACTATGGCCTTGTGGTCCCTATACCTCCATATAGTTCTTTTATCTGTTCTCTGAGAGCTGAGAAAGAGCCCCTGTTCTTCAGTATTCTTGTTTCCTTGTGGTACTTCCTCCTGTCCCCTCCCCAGAACTTAGGGCAGCCCTTCTGCTATGGTCTGAATGTTTGTGTCCCTCTGAGAATTCATATGTTGAAATCCTAACTCCCAAGCTGATATTATTAGGGGTGAGGCCTTTGGGAAGTAATTAGGTCATAAAGATGGAGCCTCAGTGAATGGGATTAGTGCCCTTATAAATGAGGCCCCAGAGAGCTAGCTAGCCCCTTCCACCACGTGAGGACACAGGGAGAAGGTGCCATGTGAAGAACCATTCCTTGCCACGTACCAATCTGCCAGTGCCTTGATCTCGGACTTTCTATCCTCCAGAACTGTAAAAAATAAATTTCTGGGTTTTGTACACCACCCAGTTCATGGTATTTTACTATAGCAGCCTGAATAGACTAAGACACCTATCTTCTTGAAGGTTCTGAATCTGAGGGTCCAACACTTGGGCTCTCAGCACCAATGTCCTTCTCCCCACTCCTTTCAGGGAGTCCAACCTAAATTTTCTGAGTTTCTGAGGTAGGTGGGCCTGCAGTAGGACCTTCATTACATTCACACGAAGGATTTCTCACAGGATTAGGAAAGCACAGTCCGCCCTCTGAAACTGTGAGTTCCACATTCGTGGATTCCATCAATCATGGATCAAAAACATTTGGGAAAAAATGGTGTTTATACTGAACATGTACAGATCTTTTTCTTTGTTGTTATTCCCTAACCAATACAGGATAACAACTACTTACATAATCTTTTCATTGTATTAAGGATTATAATGATGTAGAGATAGTTTAAAGTATACAGGAGGATGTGCGTAGGGCATGTGGAAATACTGTGCCATGTTATATCAGAGACTTGAGCATCTGCAGAGTTTGGAATCTGAGGGAGGTCCTGAAACCAGTCCTTCAAGGATGCCGAGCGAAGGCTGTAATTGCAAAATCACTCCCTACTATTTTTTGAACTAGTAAAGGACTGGTGAAAATCATGCAGACTGGAAAAGGCCAAAAATTATATAATTATATGCCTATTTTAGAAAATGTTAAAATAAGAGTCCAGAGCATCAAAAAGTTAGAAGACATTTACATATTGAACAAAAATCCACATGATTTTGTGAATAGTAAATTCAAGTTGGGCATGGTGGCATACGCCTGGAGTCCCAGCTACTCAGGAGGCTGAGGCAGAAGGATTTCTTGAGCCTAGGAGTTTGAGGTTGTAGTGTTATGACCGTGCCTGTGAACAGTCACTGCATTCCAGCCTAGGCAACATAGCAAGAGCCTGTCTCAAAAAAAAAAAAAAAAAAAATCTACTGTGATAAACCTGTGCACACAAATGATGTCTGTGTATATACATATGTATGCAGGAAACACTTGTATATATATATATATGTGTGTGTGTGTGTTTGTGTGTGCATGCACACATATTAGTTAAGACGTAAGAATTTTTGCTTTATATGTTGTAAAGTAATATTTTGAGCCATCCATTCAAGTTTGATCCCAGGCTGATTTTCTTGTTTCTTTGTCTTTATCCTGTTTCATTCAATGGCATTTATTGCCTCTGGGAAAAAGTGACCCTGTAAGACACTTAGAAGAATCAAATATTCATCTTTTGGGTAGTAGAGTCATTGGTCTGCACATAAGAAAGAAAATTTGGGAAAAAAATGATTAGACCAAACCAGTTTTTCCCACATGAACTAGATAAAAATTTTTAGGAGAAAGCAGCAAATCAGGAGAGACCGAAGACTAGGATCCTGGAATAAGGGCTCTGCCCAAGTTCTAACAATAGAGGATTGTTAGAACTCGCCCACCTCACCAATAGGTTTTCATAGTGAAGATCAGAGAGGCCCACACAATCAGGGCTGGGGAGCAAGGCAGAACCCAGAATTTCTACATGATCACCACAAAGTGGCAACAAAGGAAGTGTCATAATGTAGTTGGACAGGTGGGCATGAGATAGCCCTACTGAGTTTCTGGAAAGCCCAGGACAGTGTGGGAGCAGCAGATTATTTTATGTGGCTGAGAGCCCCATAGTCATGCAAGAGAGCTGCGGAGCTGAGTTGACCTCGCTTTAGGAAATAAATGACAGAGAAGGGACAGTTGGTCCTGTATGGAACAACAACTGAAAAACAAATGGGAGTGAGGGTGTGTAAGTGGATGCAACTGGGATACATGATTGCCCACGTCTGATATTTCTTCTTTGATTTTTAAAAACCACCTTGCAGCATATATTTCTGCAACACAGCCTGAGGATAAATGTGTTATTTCATCAGTTCCAGAATAATTTCAGCTGTTTTTTTTAAATCATGTCTCTGCTCCATTACTTATTTCTTTTCTTCTGCATTTCCAGTGAAAAGTGTGTAAGAACTTCTCAATATATTTCCTATGCCTCTTATTCTGTCTTTTATATTTTTCTTCTTAATGTCTTTGTGTTTCATTCTGGATAATTTTTGTGACCTATCTTCCAGTTCACTAATTCTTTTTTCAGCTATGTTTAGTATGTTATTCAGTTTGTTTATTGACTTCTTAATTTTAGGTGTCAACGTTTTCAGTTCTATGATTCCAATTTGCTATTTGTTTTCTGCCAGAATTTTTAAGCTTGATTTTTATCTCCTTAAACATAGCAAGTGCAGTTATTTATATCTTTATCTAATAATTCCAGTATCTAGAGCCTCTGGAGTCTATTTTTGTTGTTTGTGGTTTATATTCACAGTGTCTAGTCTTTACATATGCATGATTACTTTTGATTATGTACTAGACGTATTTTTGGAGAACAAATAATTTTCCAAACAAAATGTGCACAAATAATTTGAAGCTTAGAATGATATTTTTCTCACCAAAGAGGATTTTTAATTAGTTAAATGCCTGGGGACACTAATAACTCAGGATGATGTTAATCTATGTTCCAGATTTCCAGGCCACCCAGCATATTCATACTTCATAAAAGGAATAGTTTACTTCTTCATTACCATTAATTCTAGGGTGCAGCTCTTTGAGCTATCAGTCCAACGTGAAAGATGGTTTACTTAATACCTACCTTGCCTGGGTATAAGCACTGATTTTTTACCCGCAGCTCTGTGAATGTACCAAAATTATAGTTCAGCCTCTTGGCCACTTGTCTCCAAATGGAAAATACCCCCAATTTAAAAATTGGCCAATATCAAGTTTCCCTCTCTGTAGTCCCATCCCTTCCATATCTGGGACTGGTAATTCATTAGTATCCTGCCATCCTTTGATGCTGCCAAGATTTTCATCTTTTAAAATTTCATCCAGCTTTCTTAGCCATCTCTTGTGGGGTGATTAGTTCATATTATCTAGTCTTCCAGCACTAGAAGCAGAAGTTTTGATTAAAAATGCTTTACCAGAGTTAAAGCCAGGTCATCTTGAGGCTGTGGCCATGACCCCGTGAAAGAACTGGTGATGTGGGATGAGGCAGACTCTCAGAAGACATGCTGGTTGGAGGCTGTGGGGATTTTAGACAATAGACTATGATGAGACTTCAAAAAGAGTGCAATAGTGCATTTTAATTTCTTAGGGTAGATTCAAATTAATTTTCAGAAAGACAAAATGCTAATGTAGCCTTGTCAGAGCTTGCTGATGAGACTAAACTTTCTGAGTGTTTGAGCAATACCTAAGAAGGGAAAGGCAAAGCAAATCATCTTTAATGACCCAATGGTTCTGGATTCCTAAGGAGTCAGCCCACCAGTGTGGACTCAGGCTAATTGGAGTAGAGGATCCTATTATTCTGACAAACTGGCTCATCCCTTAATCTGCCATAAAGAGATGGCTTAGGATATATGTGGGGGTTGGAGGTAGGGGAGAAGGAGGTACTAAGCTTTGTGGAAGGAAGAAGCTATGTTCTATAGCAAGGCCTGAGTCTTCTCTAGCCTTGAAGAGGGAATATGCATGAGTTAGTTGCTAGGATCAGGTCAAGAGCTCTCTCTGGCTTTGGCTGCAGGAAACTGAGCACCTTGTTGTGGGGTGTACCCGCCCAGGGAACCCCCATAGCTCATAATGCATATGTTGAGAAAGGCTTGGGAGATCTTGAGAAACCCAAGGTGGGATCTCTGGCTCTAGAGGAATCTGTGGGCAGCCAGTGCAATTTACTTTTCTCTGCTCAAGAAACTAGGGGTTAAATTGAAGGAGAAGAGGGTATGGCCTGGCAATCCACTGGCATGCGATGCTGCTTTAAGCGAAGGCTGCCGCTCCCTTCCTTGTTTTCTCCTGAGCATACTCTTCCAGAGGTGTTCCCAGCACCACCAGAGTTGTGGCTCACACTGAGCCAATCTGATGACTCTACGGGAGATGCAATGCACACACTTTGCACTGCTTGTCATGTGAGTTACCATTCTGGAGAGACAAACTCAGACCCAAGACCTATTTGAGATAGTTTATGCAAACAAAGAGAATTTATGGTAAGGTTACAGGACACTCTCATAAAATCCAAGGCAGAGAAACAGCTAAGCCTCACAAAGTGAACCAGAGACTTAAACACCTCTGCTTCATTGTGCAACTGGTTTCATGTGTTTTTCTCTTTCTGTGGACTAGCTTTTTCTACTTTTCCATGTACAAGTGGAAAAATACAATTGCTGAAATTTCCCAACATTGTATGTTTCACCTCTAACTACCTGCAAAGAGACAGCTAGCTGTCTCTTATTCTCTCTCTTTTCCAATTCCAAATTCTGAAGTCAGATGCCTTCTTTGGCCTAGCCTACTATGGTCATGAGGTAGGGCCATGAGACAGAATTGTGACATTAGGACCCATCCTTTAATCATGTGGATGGACAGCTGTTCCCAGAGAAGGTGGTGGGGGTGTGGAGGAAGGTGCTGAACAAACATTCTAAAAGGGCTTCACCAAAGAAAGTCTTTGATATGATTTATTATATTTATGAGCATTCTGGAAAATTTTTCCAATTGTATCCATGAAGAAATTATGATTGATTGATTAAAAGCTAATATAGATGTAGATTACGTAACTTCTTAAATTTGTGTTTAATATCTGAGTCTATATATTATTTCATCATATATAGAAAAATCCCAGATATTTCAAAGACCATCATCCCGAAAAATATTTATGGAAAGGTTAATGGAATCATATATATTTATATTGATATATATATATAAAATATATATATATTTCATATATATATATTATAAAATATATATATATTTCCTGTGAGATGTCCAGTTTAGCTTCTTTATTCTACTGATGAAGAAACTGAGAACTGATGTCACAAGATTGTAAAGATTGTTTTTGAAGCTACTTTTAGGTTTTTAAACGTTAAAAAAAAAAAAATCCCCACAAATAGTGGTTAAGAAATAAAAAAGACCAAAGACCAATAATGCAGCTGGCAGCCTGCTATAAAGATTGAGAGTATTCCAAGATCATTAATTTTTTTAATACGAGTAGAAATAGTTTATTTTCATTGTCACTACTCTTGTTTCAAGTGTATCTATTATTTGTTAAGCTGATCCTCGCAAATTGTCACAATTCTTAGACAAAGGCAGTTGATTCATGGGTCTTTTAGGAAAAAAAAAAAAAAAACTAGCTGGGTGTGTTACAGCCACATGAATCATGTGGGGTGCTGCTTAAAGCTATATTTATCATGGATGAAAGAATGTTTTCAGGGGAAACTATGAATCTACCTAAAATTACACGGTTCACCTCTGTTTCAAGGGACTCATCTTTTCAGCATGCTTTTGAGCGTGCTACAAAAGTACCCCAGGACTTCTGAACTACTAGCACTGTAGGAAGAAACTCTCCCAGAGTTTCTGTAAGTCATCCCTGAAAGTTTGGATTTCTCCTGGAAACTCATATTTCTATCATTGTTTTAACTGTCTTCTCAAATCCCCTTGATCCGGAGTTACAGGTCTTCCTGCCTTGGTTGCATTTAACCATAACCACTTATTGCCTTGCTTTTCCCCTCTAATCTAACCTGGAAACCACAGTCAGGTGAGGATACAAGATATGCCAATTTTGTTCCCTTATTTCCTCCTCAAGAACTTTCAGTGGCTCCATATTACCTCCAAGATTAAATTCCAGCCACTAATCCCGAATTTCAGCATTTCACAATCTGACATATCTAGGTGGCCCTGTGTCTTGTTATTTTTGAACACTGTCCTTATCCCTAGGAAGTGGGGGTTAAGAAGATGGGTTCTTGGTGTACTCTAAGCAATTCATGCTCTACCTGTACTATCCAATTTTATTTCATTTTATTCTCCCATTGGAGGCTGGCATGACTTCCTTAAGATGCAAGGGCACAGGTAGCCACGTGGGTAGTGAAATCAAGGGCAGCTAGAGCAGCTTTCTGTCAGGAATCTGCCTCAGGGAAGCTCATCTTTGGCTTTTCATGTCCTATGACTTTTTTTTTTTTCCTTTTAATCCCACCCGTCCTCCAAGCCAGGCACTATGCCTTTCCAGAATCTGTTCTCAATGTTTATCTTCATCCTTAAACTGTTTTGAAGTTGGCTCTTAAGCCTGCTTGTCTTTGCAATGTGACTCTGTCTCTGCAGTGCCTTGTTGCTAGTCATTTATTTTTGTCCCTAGTCATTATTCCCGGAACTTTGTCATGGTCATTTTGGTGCCCTTCCCTTTGGCTATTACAAACCACTAGGGCTCATGTGAGAGGCCACATGTTATAGTGGTTAAGAGCACAGACTCTATAGCTGAACTTGAAACTCAGCACTACAGTGTGCTGGCTGTGTGACTGAGGCATTCTATGCCTCGATTTTCTTATATGTAAAATGGAGCTAGGATAGTATCTCCTCACAGGGTCGTTGTGATGCTTCAGTGTGTTAATACAAGTATAATGGTTAGCTATTATTGTTCTCATCTTGGCTGTTCTGCCTCCATTAAATCCAACCACTAACCCTGCTGATCTTCATTAAAACTCCTGACCCTGTTTTGAACTTGGCCAGGCCCTGAACTGAATTGGTTTCTCTCAGTTCAAATTTAAATCTGCCCTCCTTTTCTCCTTTTCAAAGCCAAATTTCTCTTCAATTTCCATCTCTAGTTCCATAATCTTTGATTTCTCTCACCCACATAAATGGCTACTACCTTTTCTGAAATGTCATGGTCTTTATTGTGCTAGCCACCCACTTTGATGCCAGATCTTTACATCAACTAGCATTTTCACTTAATCAGTTCATACATCTGTATCTTAATTTCTCCAACCCACGTTAAGACTTCTTGGTGCCAGGAATCAAATATTATCCTTTTGTATCATTCATCGACTACAGAACAGTGGATACTGAATATGTGTTTGCCTGAATGAATTGTTTAAATAACTAAAATTTTCTTAAAGAGCCTAGAAGCCTTCCAGGGTTGTTTGGGGGGTATTGGCTTTAGAAGAGAAAGCTTGATGGATGAAAATTTCCATATTGACAGCATTCCATGTGCTTCTCAGGAACGAGGTATGACTAGCCTGGAAGCTCTGAAAGAAGGAAGAACCTTCTTGTCATCACTGTCTATGCCCTTAGGAAGAAGTCAGGTCATAGGATCTATTAGCAGACATAGCTAAAAAACTGCAAGAGGGTGTAAAGGGAAAGGATTCTAAAAAAAAGGAAAAACCTGGATGAGGTATTTGGGGTACTAGAGCCAAAGAATCTGACCTAGGCGGTGACTTCTGATCCAGGCACTCACTCATTGAACAAGTCATCTTGGCTCTTCCGGCCTCAGCTTTCTAATGTGTAAAATGAAAACATGGACTAGATCTTCACTTGGTTTCCTTCATATGATTTTTTTTTTTAAAGATGAATGCATTGCTTTACATTTTATTGTTATGTTTATACCTTGAGAGTTGACTTTACGCCTTGAGACAAGGATTTTTGTTGTTAAACTAGTTTCTCCCCCATCTCAACCAAACACACCACTATCCCCTGACTGTGGAAGCCAGAAACCTGGAACTTCTGATTCCTCTTCTTTTTGCTCACTCCTTCCGTCCAATCCATGAGCAAACCCTGCCAGTTCCGCCTCAAATATGGTTCCCAGATCCATCCGCGAACTCTCAGCTCTACCCACTCCTTTCCCTCCTTCCTGACACAGTGCACCCTGAGCCACAACCACTTTCCCTGTAGAATACTGAGATAGCCTTCGTATTGGTCTCCACATTCTCACTGACTCCCCTTCAATCTGTTTTCTGCACAGCTGCCAATATTATCCTTTAGAAACAGAAATTTGATCACTCCACCCTCCTGCTTAAAATGCTTCAGTAGTTTCTTTTTGTGCTTAAAATGAAATTTAAATTCATTGCTAGAGCTTATAGAGTGCCATAAGACCTGGTCTCTTCTTACTTCCCAAAGCAAAACCCAACACTCTCTCCATTTTACTTCAGCCACATCTGCTCCCTTATGAATTCTTCAAACACACCATGTTCTTTCATAACTCAGGGTTTTGAGCTTGCTACTCCTTCTACATGGAATGATTTTGGCCCTGCCCTTTGAGTGGTTGGCTGCTTCTCATTTCTCAGAATTAATACTTTGTAGTTACATTAATGTGCTTTGGGAAAAAAAAGGAAAAAATAAAACCCCTTTTACTTAAATATCAGTCTTTTGCAGTAATGTATAGCAATATTATGGTTTCTGTTTTTAAGATTTAACTTTGGCAAGTTGGTCAATGACTCCATTAAAATTGATCTTTTTTGAATAATTAGATTCAGTAGTTTAGCCAGATTTGTCAACTGTTTACACTCATAGTTAATAAAAAATTCTTGTCTTTTATTAATTTTAATTTGGAAAGTTTTTTTTTACATAAAGCAACAGATATATAGGTGATTCAGAAAATCTTAAAGAAAAGGAAGGATATCTTTGTCAAAATCATAAAAATCCTATTACACTAGGAGGGAGCAAACTCTGTCCGATTTTAAAATACAGAATAAAAGTACAGTTTTTTTTTTTTTAAAAAAATCCTGTTGCACAGTAATTTCCACAAATGTAAAATTGGCAATATCTCTACTTCTTTCAGATCAATTATAGTGGCTTTTAAATGTCTTGTTGCTCAAAAAAGTTCCACTAAAATATCTTCACTAGAAAATATCATAAATTGATGTTATATTTTGGGAAGACTTCTGAAATTTTTCTTCTAAAAAAATTCAGAGAAAACCACTGAATGATAGAAAACATTGACATTATTCAATCTTTTGCTTTAGAACAAGTATCCAGTTTTTGGTGAAAATGATGAAGGCGTTCAAACATTGTCCTTTGGTTTCTTCCAATAGTGTCAGACCAGCATATTTTGGTGTTGCTGATGGTCTTCTTCAAAATTTGCTTTGTTTTTAAAGTGTAAATGTCCTTTTTCTTACATTTGTGGTTGCATGTTTATTGGCCTTTTCCACAAGTTCTGTGCATTGATCTTCCAGGAAAAATTTTAAAGCCTGCACACAAAATTTTAAAGCCTACACACAGAATTTCAAAGCATGCACATTTTTCAAAGCTAATTCTGTCTCTTCAGAAGTTTGTGTCTGATTAATTTCATCTAAGACTTCACTCAAGGAAAAAAGCTAACTCAGAAAAGAAAAATAGCCTCAGTAGAGAGCAAAATCTACAAATTTTCTTGTGTCTGTGTTTTCTTTTGGATAGTATAGTACTACAAAGGTTGAGATTAACTTTTTAAAGTTTGTTTTTACTGTGTGTGCAGCTTCAAAATGAGCACTCCATTGACTCTGGAAAAGTCTTTTCATTGTTATACTTACAGTCTCCAGCATTTTCCATCTATGAATCTTTTCAAAATTGATAAAAAGAAGGAGTAAAGTTTTTCCAAATTCCAAAAAACAAAAAAATTGCACACAAAGAACCACTTGCAAAAGTTTGGAGATTGATTTGCACAAATAAGGATTTGGGATTAATTTCTTTGACTTTTACTCAAATGCCACAGTGAGTATTGGGTATAGTTTCAGCATTGTCATATCCTTGAACATGATGAGGTTTATGTCCAGTATGTCACTATGCACTAGTGTTGTGACTGTCAAGTAAGTTCAGAAGTAATTCTACAAACAGAAAAGAAACTCAGGAATGACTCCTTTCTTTCGAATTTTCTGTCCTCAATATGATCATAACTCAGCACTTTTCATTTGATCAGGGTATGAAACATCAGGAAGACCTAGTGCTCTGAAAAATAACCAAAGACTCGGAGATATGAACAGAGCCTGAAATGAATGCAAATTATTCTGCACTCTATTAATAGAAACAAATGCATGTATCTGAGTGTATTAGTCCATTTGGGCTGCTATACCAGCATATTATAGAGTGGAATGATTAAACAACAAACATTTATTTCTCATAGTTCTGGAAGCTGGAAGGCCGAGATTAAGGTGCCCACAGACCTGGTGTCTGCTGAGGGTCCTCTTTTTGGTTTGTAGATGCCCATCTTTTTATTGTGTCCTCACATGGGAGAGAGCAGAAAGTGCATCATTCTCTCATATCTCTTCTTATAAGGGCATTAATCCCATTTATGAGGGTTCCACCTTCATGACCTAATTACTTTCCAAAGGCCCTACCTCCAAATACCATCACATTGCAGCTTTAGGTTTCAACATATGAATTTTGGGGGTACACAAACATTCAAACCATAGTGCTGAGTCTGCATGTGTTGGGAACTGATTGTGTAGTTGGGAGTTCTTCAATTTAACTTCCATGTAGAATACAGTGAGTATTAAAGGGTAATAATAAAATGTACCAATTTTATGGTTTACATATATATTATTAAAATTCAACAGTAACTGTGGCAATTGCTTAGAAATTAAACCAACAAAATATGTTTTTTGGGGAGGTGTATTTTATCACTGACATTGTTCAGAATTGCCAGTGCATAGTAATAATAAAAAGCAGACTGGTTTTTGTCAACTTAACTAGTGCTTTTACCCTTTCTAAAGACAATGCACTGCCCCAGCCAAAGGTACATACATAGAACATAGAATGTGCTTTTGGGGGGGTTCATTTCTGTATATTTTAAAATATAAGTATAAAGTATATTCACATATCAGTTGCCATACTATCTTTTTTTTTTTTTTTTGCAATTTTAACCATCCCAAGGTGAGGAAAACTAGATGTAGAGTTAAATATCTCCCTTAATTTTGATTCTATTTTAAAAGAGATCTATTTATTCATGAAATAATCCAGTTATAAATTCTCCATTCTTCTCTACTGTTAGATTTTGGAAGGACAAAAAAGGAATAAAGCAAAGTATGAAATAGAAGAGAAAGTAGAATTACACTGTAGCAGGGTGCTCATATTTTATCAGAGCTTGCCTGTACTTTCCCTGATATATTTTTTCCCCAGCTTAGACATTTTAAAGGCTTATTTTAAATTTATCTCTCCAGTACTAACAGGTGAGAAGTAGACAATTCAGTGTATAGAAACTACTAAGGCTACTATCATCTAGAATTTTGTCTTAAAGGTAATTGAATTTCTTGGGTCCTAGACACATAATGATTAAAAATCATGCCACTAGTTCTATATGGAGCCATCTCAATTTCTCCTTTCTCAATTTATCTTTTCAATGCATTTGTGTTGAAAGCATCTAAGTACTAGTGTACGCCTACAGCTATCTGAAAACACATTCAGTTTTCAAGCCAACTGAATTTTATGCCTGAGTATTCCTGTTAACTTTTATAAATGGAAATCCTTTAAAAAATTCATTTACAATTGCTCCACTTTCTCAAACAGGGCAGAAAGCACCTAACTTAATATTTTTTCATGATACACAGCATGCACATTCTTGACTTTATTTATTTATTTATTTATTACATCTTGAGGGTGATAGAGTACATGTATTATTATTCCTTACAGATTCGTTTCTTTTTTTAAGACAAGGTGTCATTCTGTCGCCCAATCTGGAGTGCAGTGGCATCATCATAGCTCATTTCGACCTAAAACTCCCAGGCTCAGGTGATCCTCTTGCCTCAACCTCCCAAGTAGCTGGGATTATAGGTGCACACCACCACACCTGGCTAATTTTTCTATTATTTGTAGGGAAGGGTCTTGCTATATTGCTCAGGCTGGTCTTGAACTCCCGGCCTCAAGTGATTTTCCCACCTCGGCCTCCCAAATTGCTGGGATTACAGGCGTAACTCCTCACGCCTGGCCTACATTCTTGACTTTAGATTCTTTAAAGTCTTGATAATTTATAAGCATTAGTATCTTTTTTTTTTTTAAACCACGAGAACTGACTGATCCATTGTATTGGGTATTGTTTTGTCTGATCTTTCACTTTTCTTAACTGTGATCATTTATTGCTGAATAATTAAGGGCAACTCTTTATTACCAAAAATATTTCCCAGTTAAAAAAATTTTTTTTTTTTAATTTTTTCCCTAGGCTACTTCTGGGTCCAGTGTTGTTCCAGCTTGCTGAGCATTCCAGAGGGCCAGTGTCCAAGTTAGCCAAGGTTTTAAAAAGTTGACCATGTTGACCTGAATTCTTTCCAGATGCATACTTGCATGCTTTCAACAAGAGTGGTTATTTCTCACCAAAAGACCAAAGTTGAAATATTAGGACAAAATTATGTGTTTTTTCTTGGTGAGATCTTGATCTTAGCATTTCACTGTCCCTTCCTGGTTTCCATACTGACCTTTGGAAGTTTGAGGGGGGTAATTGAATAACAGCACACAGGGAGCAGTGGGATATGACAGAATAGTCCCTGTAGTGACAGTGGGGGCAGCTGGCCTCAGTCACTCTCAGTCTTGAAGGACTCTGGTATATGACCTTGTGGGTGTTGCTTTCTCATCTGTAGAATAAGGAGGCCGTATTAGGTGATTTATAAGGGACTTTCCTGCTCTCTAACATTCCATGTTATACGAGGACAGATAAAGGCTCCAGAGAGCAAAGAATGTAGAAAAGTCCTGAAATTTACTCAGCTCCTCTATTCCTAAATATTCTTGAACTCTGAGTTGGAGTCTTTGGATAAATGTCTTAAGCAACTGAATTTTCCTTGAATTATGAGAAATGCACCAAGGTTGACTCTTCTTACTATAATTACCAGTAAAAGGCATATGGACAACACATTGAAATGCCAGTAAGTGAATAGCTTCATTTCTCCTGTGTATGAATGTTTCTTAACAACATTAAAACACTCACAGATATTATCTCATTTATTCTCATGACATCTGGATGATGTGGATGGTAGGAGTAATCCTATGCAAATAAGTGAAGTCCTCTTAATAACTGCTTCCTTGAGTACTTTTGGCTGCGGGCTTGACTATTAGATGATGTTACTCAGGTAAATGAATCTGTGACTAAGGCTTAAAAAAAGCAGAATTATTAGTGACATAAAATTGGGAAATTTTATGAAATCCAAATGACTCAGAGTCAGATGGGGCATGAATTATTAAATCAATGTTGCCAAATTAACTCTTTTGTACTTTGGGTATGACTCTGCCTGCTATATTCTGTAGTACCATAAAGATGGGGCAGGGGATGGAAAATAGATCACTGTAAGAGCGGTGATGGTTTTTAGGGAGGGATGCCAAGGATCCTTAATTCTATTTGCAGAAGCATTCTGTGGGGTTTTCATTCATTCATTCATTCATTCATTCAAAAATACTTTGTGGACACCAGCAATGAAAAAAACAGACATGTTCTAGTGGGAGACAGGGGAAAGAAAAGTAACAAAAAGTAATCTAATAAACAGGATCATGTAGAGTGAGATAACAATAAATACCATGAAGACCACGAAACCCGGCTGATACAGTCCAGAGTGACTCAGGTGCAGGCAGGAGTGATTACACTAATAAGATGGAATCTTCTCTGCAGAACTGACTTTTGAGATGAAACCTAAATGATAAGAAGGAGCCAGTCACAGGGACATAGAGCAAGAACATTCCATGCAGAGGAAAGGACAAGTGCAAAACCCGGAGACGGGCAGAGTTTGGAATGTCTGAGAATAACCACAAGGCCAGTGTGATGGACCAGAGGGTGGAGGGGACTTTTAAGACATAAGGCCTGGCTAGGTGCAATGGCTCATGCCTATAATCTCAGCACTTTGAGAGACTGAGGTGGGAAGATTGCTTGAGGCCAGGAGTTCAAGACCAGCCTGGACAACATAGTGAGACCCTTGTCTCTACAACAACAACAACAAAAAAAGACATAAGCCTTTGTAGGCCTTGGCAAGGAATTTGTATTTTACATGCAGTGGAAAGCCATGGGAGGATTTTCAGTGGTGGAGTGGTGTGGTCTGATTTACATTTTAAAAAGATAAGAGCTCTGGGAAGAATGGATTATGGATTGTAGAGCAGCCAGAGCAGAAGCAAGATGACTATTCCCTTAGTCCAGATGAAAGATGATGAGAGTTTGAGTTTGAATGGAAGCAAAAGCTTTCTGGGAGAGATGATGAGGAAAAATTTAGGGCTGGTATTTGGATTAATGGATCAGAACAAAGTGTGAAGTAAAAGGTGCCCTAAGTCACTGGGTTATTGCTCACTGAAGACAGAAAAATAACAAAGAGCAGAAGAAAAGAGAGACACTAGGTTGTGAAAGACAAGAAATTTTAGGAATTTCTTGAGTTCTCCTAAGCAGAAGGACTGTAAATTAAGAAAACCAGATTTCCTTTTAGTAAAAGGAACTTTTACTGTGTGGCCAGTGATTATTGGCCAAGGACAAGCATAGAGAGCAGGGAAGACTCACACTTCATACTGGGAATGATACTCCATTGAAATTCAAGATCCAGAGGCAAAGACAGTTGTGATTGTGACCGACATACATGACAATCAAGTATGAATTATAAGAATGACAAAGAGAAGAGTAGAAAGATCAACAGATCAGAGCTAGGCTGATCTGACCACTAATGCAGTGGGTGACCTTCTGAAAGTCACTTTTCTGTGAACCTTCTTACTTTTTTTTTTCTTTTTTCCTCGTTTGTCCAAAAACCTTCTTACTCGTGACATGAAATCTTGAACTGAGTTATCTCTAAGGAACTTCCTAAAAATTTCCAATACATAAATTCCAAATAGACACTCCTGCTTGCCAAACACATACTCTCTAAAACAGTGAGATTGTCCTCCCTCAAGCAGGGCATTTTTACCTCCCAGAGGACATTTGACAACGTCTGGAGACCTTTCTGGTTGGGGATGGGGAGTGAAATGCTACTGGCATCTAGTAGGTAGAGGCCAGAGATGCTGTTGAACGTCCTACAATGCACAGGACAGCCCTGCACAACATCAAACAGTCCAAAATGTCAGTTGTGTTGAGGCTGAGAAACTCTGATCTAAAAGAAATGACAGAAGTGTAATGATTGCTTCTGGATGGGATTATGGTGATCATTTTCCTCCTGTTTTAAAAAACTTTCTGTTCTTTCCAAAAGTTTAATATCGAGAGTTTATTATACAATCGTTAAACAAAGAAACAGCAACCAAAGGAAAAAAAAAACCCTTAGGAATTGAAAAGCAAACACCACCAAAACCAAGCAAATGCCTCCCCAGATCTAGGTCATAGGTCTCCTGATACCAGACTGCACAGGCAACATGCCTTAAGGTCTCTCCGATGTGAGTCAGGGCCCACAGTGGGCGGGCCCTCAATTTTAGCCTGTTTGACCTGGGATGCTGCACAGGACCTTAGCAAACAGTCAAGATTCCCACTGAGTCATTTGCCTGTCGCATTACTCTGCTCGCTCAGGTCTTCATACGTTTTGTGGGAGAGAGACTGAAGAGGAAAAACAGCTGTTCTGTTTCTTGTTGATTGGTGCTGTCATTGAGTAGCACCCGGAACCCGGGCTGGTGCCCTTTGTTCTCTGGGCCTCTGCATCTGGGCCAGTGTGGAAGGCTTCAGAACCCTGAGGAAGAGTCCCTGGGAGTCATTTATTTTAATAAATGAAGATTGTATTCACAGAAAGAGGCTTCCCTGCACTATAAGGGCGGCCAGCAATAAAATAAAAATGCTTCTTCGGTGAAGTGGATTGTCCAAATTGAAAACATAAGAAACATTTCTAACTTGTCTGTGTATTTAGTGAAAAATCTCTCTTTTTCTCTCTCCCCCCCCACTAAATGAAGACATGGGAAAAATTCATAAAAATTAAGTTAAAATGCAACATTTTTACATACACAAAATCCCAATCACTCTCATTACTTTATCTCAGCTCAATCAAATGTGAATTTAAAGCTCTTCCCTTTCCCATGGGACACTAACATCTTGGTGGCCCAGCGCAGTAGCTAAACATAATGTTATGAGTTTGTTAAATAATTCAGGCTACATTGTTTTTGAGATTCTAGGGTCATAGTGAAATTCTGACCTGAATTATCTGGATGAACTGTCACAGCTGTGCACTGCTTTGTTCAAATCTGGCAAATCATGGGAAGCCCTTATTCAGTGGGTAGACCTGGACTTCGGCTCCTACAGCAAAATAGAATTTCAGGCTTGTTGATTTCTAATCTGTTACCACTTACCATTTTCTACTGGAAGAGGGCAGTTAGCTTTGCTGATCTCTGCTTCTGTTTCATCTTTTGAAAGATTGAGATGATAATGGTTATCTGGCTTACAAGTTTGTCAGGAAGAGTTATTTTAAAGCACCTTATAAATATAAAATTGTACAATAAAATTTCAGAGTCACCCAGATGTGGTACCACCTGTGTCCTTTGGGAAATCTATCAAAATCCATATCCCTTCCAAACCTATTTTTCTGGTACTAATCTTGAAAATTGTGTTTATAAACTTAAACTTGTCTATTTTAAAAGTTGTATAATTTTCTTTTTCAGCAACTCTTTTGATTATAAGAAATGCAATTAAAAGTGCACTTTTCTTTCCAAATGGAAGAGTCTACTCTGTAATCACAAAGATTCTTGTTTGAAAGATTGAAGTACTAAGGAAGTCACATAACTTTTCGGCTTGATGCCTTATTGAATTTAAATGAGCACATTTTGAAATAAGGAATGGGCCTAGCAGGTTTTTCTTCTGTAACTCTTTAAGGTAGACTTCATTTATATTTGAGGCACTGGAATAAAAACTAACAAATTTCTTTAGAGGAAAATATTTCTTTTATAAAGAGCAAGCTGGAATAGATAATAGAATGAGAGATATAATTTTACACAAACATAACTTCAATTTTATACCAGAAACTTTATAAAGTCCCCTTTTGCCCACAACCTTAAAAAATCAATTCATATGCCACCTATTCAATGACACCCTCTATAATGACCAGGTCCTATTATGAGTTCCTATAGCACCCAGCATTTCTCACATGGGACTGTAATCAGGTCCATGAATAAATTTCAATGATTCGTGTATGTTTTTTTTTTTATAACTTTCTCCCTTAACTACTTGACCTTTTGAGTTGTTTCCCAGAAATGGTGGATTTCTGGGATTTCAAGACAAAGGAGTTGAGACTCTGAAGGCCCTAGGGCAGACATCCCAACTCCAAGACTCAACATCCCCTGGGAACTTCCCCCAACCCAAGGCACATGGCCCATCCGTGAAACCCATATGGAGAGAGGGATTGGAGGCAGCTTCTCCCATTCTATTAAAAAAATTCCTTTCTTTCTTGGCAATCCTCATTGTCTCAATAATTGAATCTTTGTGCAAGGAGCAATTGGACCTAGCTAGAAATCCCCTTGCAGTTTCAATAATAGAAATCCACAGTAATGGATGACACTGCTCAGGAACAGAGAATCCCATAAAACAGAGCCTAGAACAGGAACCAACCAGAGGGATGGGTAGAGAAGGAAGAACCCACAAAGCAGACAACAAAGCCCAGAAAAATGTGACATCATGGTGGCCACAAAAAGAGAATGATTACATTTTAGAAAATTTAAGGCAAAGATCCACCCATGCTCCTGCTAACTAAATACAAACACATAAACAACAATAAAAGAATGGCTAAATTTAGAAAGAGAGTAGTGCTCAACAATCACATCCAAATGGATTTAGCAACAAGGAGGTCATTGATGCTGGGTGCAAAACCAGACCTCACTGTGTTTACAGGGGATTAGATATTTTGGAACATAGTATTTTTAGGTTGAATTTAGAGAAGAATTCTATTGTCTGAAAGCTTTCATTTGGGTGAAGAATATCAATTCATTCTTAAATAAGTACTTTAGAAGGAGCCTCTGGGCCTCAGGGCCTGATATGTTTGATTACAAGGAAAATGAATAATAGTTTTGTCTGATAATCATGACACATCACCCCTATATTTGCTTCTAGCTTTCAGCAGCTCAAAACATTGTTGAAAACACTAATTATCCCAGTATCCCCAACAGGGAGGTGTTAATACCTGCCATATGCAACTGTCAAACTTTGATGATTGGATAAAACAATTATGTCATGAGTCTTAGTTATTACTATTTACTTCCCAAAAGTAAATACTTGTGTAAGTATTTACTTACACAAGTATCTGATTGCTGAACCAATGCCTAGATGTGCCACAGCATTCCACAGGCATACACAGAATAAATATCTTTGGGCGCTATCTTATTTAACTTTGATTAGAGAAAAGTTAATGTCCTCCTGTGTCCTTATCTATGCTGAGTTTGTCTCATCCACCTGAACTTTGCCCTAATTACTCTCAATTTGCAACTGTCTGTGATAGAGTTGTCATTTTCTTCCTCTGGGTGTTGATCTTTTGTCTGCTTCGCTAGGTGCCATTTTGCAAGTTTCATCAGATTTCCCCAACTAAACTTCACTTTACCAGCCAAGTAAATTTTATAATTACTTTATTTTTCTGATCACATCAGATTTCTGTAGGGGTACTTATTTGCCAGAGATACTTAGACTTGATTTTCCCAGCAAATGAATATTTCCCATCCTAGACAGAAAAATGACAATAGCAGGATTTTGTGGATAACTAAAGAGAGGAAAAATATTAATAGCAGCTGCATTTAGGTTGCCGTTCTTTTTCTTTGAGCCATATAGTGAATTTTCACAGAAGTACAGGAACAAAAGCTATACAAGTTAAACTATCAGTTTTAGAAGGTCACAGCTGTGACAAGAAAGGCTGATAAAAGGAAGTTAGCATTTTAGTCTCACTATGAGCCATAGTAATAATACATCAATGATGTCAACAAATAACAGTGGACAACATTTAATAAGGGCTTACTCGAAGCCTGGCACTGTTTTCAGCTTGTTTAAGTCTTACAACCTTAGGAAGTAGGTCGTGTTCCATCTTAGAACAGAGTGCTCTTAGGTTCCTCAAGGTTAAAGTGATTAGCCAAGGGTCAGCAGAGGTAGCAATGTTACCGAAAATTCAGTACTTGTCCCTGAGGCCAAATGAAGAACAAGGACAAGTAGTCTGAGGAAAAGGAAAGAGAAGTTTATTAATTTGCTGGCAAATGAGGAGGATGGTAGCCACTAGTCTTAAAGAATCATCATCCTCCCTTTAAGCAGAAATATAGGGCTTTTAAAGGGGGGTGTTCAGTTTTGGGCTATTGCTTTTTAACTATAGCATCTCTGGTGAAGATCTGTGTGGATAATTCTGTTGAGCCATCTCCTGTGGTTTAGGATACTAGAAAACAAAAAACAGAGAACGCTCCTCTGCCCCTCCCATTACTGGCTCTGGGCAGGAATGCAGGTTTTAATTCCTCAAAAAGGGTGAGGGGTTTTAAAGAGACAACTTGTAAAACATTTTGCCCTTTTTCAGACCCTTACGTCTGTAACAGTAAGTTGAGAGCTGGGATTTAAATCCAGGATGTCCTATTTGAAACCTCTGTTCCACAATTCTGCCTCAACAGCTTCTCTGCCTTTTGGGCACACTTTCGAATACTGGAAGTTTTTTTGGCCACAGAGTTGGAGATGCCAAAAGGCCAAGAATAAGTCAGCAGTAATTATATGATCATACATAATCATTGCTATATCTAACAAGTTCACACATCTCACAGTGAAATTAAACAAGCAGTTACCATTTTATCCACTTGGTTGCCCTTAACATTGACTCATTGTTTAAGTAGAACTGCCTCTTGTCAGGACTATCCCCTCTTATACATGTGCTCCAAGGCAAAGGTCTTGCAGGTTCTTAAAAAAAATCGGAGCATTTTTTTTTTTTCGGTCACTGGCTTTACATTACCTCGTTCTTTTTGAGCTCTGTGTGCACCTAGTTCACTCCATCCTATGCTTAGTTATATCTGCTGCTTGACAGGTACGGAAACAGTGTTCTTGTATAATTTATGTAATTTTAAAGTAATTAACATTTTACCTATTTAGCACTATATCTTTGTGCTATGGTATATTGTTTGAGAACCAATTTATTTTTCTGATAGCTGGAAGTCTATGTAAGGAGATTATGCATGAAAATAACTCACATTTATTATCACTAGGGGAAAGTAAGACAATTTAGTTTGATTCACAAACATTTGGATTCCTATCCTTGCCAGAAATTGAATTAGGACCTGGGGATACAAGGAGGATACATTGTAACCTATCAAAGAGTTCCCTAATTACCCATAAATATATATGATTATTATTTGTTGATCAAAAATTAAAAAAAAATTTAAGTGGTCCCTAGTAAAACAAAAATCATAATATAATGGTATAATTGGTATAATAACAGTTTAATTGTATTATGAAAATACAGAGGAAGATCCAACTAAATCTTTGGGGATTATAAAAAAAAAAATGGCAGAAGTGTGGTATTTGAGCTGCCTTTCAGATTAAAAAGAAAGTTACCAGGTAAACAATGGGGATTCAGATGTAGAATTTAAGAGCAGAGAGTACAGCATAAACAAAGGCTTAGAGGTATAAAAAACATGTTTGCTGGGGAGAATTGTGAGTACTTTGGGAGTAACCAAAGCCTGAGTTTCATGGTCATGGTGGTGGGGGGAAATAAGGGAAGGCTGGAAAGTGGATTGAGATCAAATGAGAAAGGTCTTCCAGACCAGATAAAAAAATTTTGACTTAAATAGGTAATAGGGAGCCACAGAAAGTGTTATACCATCATCAGCTTTTTATTTTTCAATGGTAATTTGGCTTGCCATAAGAAACATAGATTGAAGATTGATAAGAGCAGACTCCATGGGACTAATTCATTAAACTCAACTGCCAATTGTTCAAGAGACAATGAAAACCAGAATTAACACAGTGGCCATGATTCCAGAGGCATTTTAGGGATTTTTTTTTTTTTTTAAAGTGCTTGAGATCTTTTGGGAGGGGAGGAAGGTAGAAGAAGAGGAAGAAGAAAGATTGATGATGCTTTTGCTAAGACTAGGAATACTGGAGTGAGAATAAATAGGAGGAGGGGAGAGAGATACGGAATTCCAACTGGAATGTATTGAGTTTCAGATGCTAATGGGACACCCAAGAGCCTGGACATGTGCTCTCTTTGGTGATTGTTTCCTAGGTGATCATATCACCATCCTAGTGATAACTATTAATATAATCACATACATCGGTTGTGTATCAAGAAGCAACTTTAAGAGTTTTACACACCAATCCCTTACTTGGCCATCTAGAAAAATTGTCTTTTTTACTGATGCCATTTTTTTGTTGTTGTTGTTTGATGAGATCAGTTTAAAGCTTCCCCTTTATTTTCCTAATTGTAGTAACCTAGGGAAAGCATTAACTACTGTTGATAAAATTGTTGACTACAATCTTGCTCTAACGATAATAGCTTAGAATCATAAACCAGCAATATTTTAGTCTGAGAGAAAACAAACTTTATCCTGAACACATGTGTTCTTTTGCCTTTCTCATCTGATGTTGCTTGAAATTTTTATTTTTCCATTTTGAACAGTGGATTCTGCCAACTGTTTTAAAAGCTTTTCTCCCTTTTGAGGAGGAGAACAGCTTTTCTCCCTTTTGTCTGATAGCCGAGGAGTGAAGATTTAATCGGTGAGAAAAAAATATACACACTACAGACCTCAGAATGTTCCCACTGCTTTTAATGTTTGATGGGCCTGACAGATTACCCTTTCAAAACAGAATAATAGGATAGGTGGTGCTGGAAAAAAACTTTTCCATCCAAGACAAAACCACATGGACATTGAAAAGAACTGGCATTCGCCTAGATGTTTGGGGGGAACATATCCTTGGGGCACAGATTCTATAGTGAAAGACTCCCATAGCCTTCCACCCACTTCAGGATCACTCCAGAAGGTACAATGGAAAGAACATTGAGCAAGAGTCGGGAAATTGGCATCTATTCCTAACTCCGCCACTTTGCGCAACTGGACAAATCTTACCTCTCTGTTTTAGCATCTTCATTTGCAAAAATTAGTGGTTGCATTGGATGCTTTCTGATTTTAACCAAAAATAAATACATTATGTTTTTAAAGAACTGCTGTGCGTCAGCTACTTTTGTATGTATTTTTGCACTCAATATAAATTTATTATGGAATAAAACCCAACCTATGTTATACATCTTTTACTGATGGGGAAACTAAGGCTCAGAAAAATTAACAGATTTACTCAGTATCAGGTAGTTAATGAGCATTTTTCAGCCCCGGTCTTACTTTTACCAAAGCCCTTTTCATAATATTGCATTGCTGCCTGACAGTTTCTATTATTTGACTAGAAGGACACAACATATAAACACATCTGAAATAATAAAGCAATAACTATCTTTCCTTACCCTAGGCAGAAACAGAGGATGATGAGTAACTTTGTGTAAGGATATAATCAAGTCTTTAGGACAAGTGATCACAAATCTTTGAATCGGTGCTTGGGTATCTTGAAAGTAATTACGAAGAGGTGTTTTAGCTCAGGAACAGGCCCTTTCTTATTCCTGCCAATCTGAAGAAACACAATTTGAAAGCCCAGAAGGAGGAAATAAAACACTGACTCTATTGTATAAGAGAGGTGCCTTGCAAATTATGAGGAAGTTATGAAATGTTTAATTTTTGCCTTAGCATTTCATAGACTGCATGTGTTTGAGAATTAATATTTGTCCTTTGGAGGGGTGTGTGTGTGTGTTCAAGCATTTTATGTGTATGTGTGTCTGTGTGTGCATGCATGTGCATATACATGCAATTGTTTCATAGTGACTGATGGACCATCTGTAGAATAAGCCAAGAGAACAGACTTTGACTCATACTGGAATTAAGATCTTAAAAGAGACCAGTTCTCAAGATCACAACCCCTCCCCACCCCCCCACACCCATCTGCCCTTAGCTCTTCTGAAGAGTCTGGCTAGTCAAGCCCTCAGGAAGTCACTCCATAGAGATTGCCTTAGGCTTTGGGAAGTATATAGGGTTGGGGTGGGTGGGAAGGGCAAGAGGAAAGGCCAATCCTCCAGGTAGGACTGGGAAGGGAGATGGAGAATGGACCACAAATGTTCCAAGAACAGGGCCCTCATGGAAAGTGGAGACCCTGCAATACTGAGATGTCAAAGCAGGTGAAACAGGCTAGAAACAGATGGAGCCCACAAGGAGACCCTACTGTGAATATCTGAACATTCTGGGGTCTTTGGACTCTGATAAAAAGTATATTTAGCCTACGGCTTTAAGTCCTTCCCCCTACCCTTGTAGATTCTGCTGCAGTTGTATCTTTCAGATTGATTCCATACACTTCTGTCTGATCTACTTCATTATTTTAGTCTAAGGCCACTCTCTTCCTTCCCTGGGTTACTGTCACAGACTCCTACCCAACGTCAGGTACCCAGTGGTTTTCATCTCTTAACACATTCTGCATAATACAGCAAGAGAGATCTTTCTGAAATGCAAATCGGATCTCATTGTGGCCCAACCTCAACCACTTTCATTGCTCTTCTGTTTGCCTCGTGGAAAAGTTCATTGTCTCTAGTGTGGGGGCACATGTCCTTTGATTTTCCTGCTTGTTTCTCCTGCTCAGGCCTTATAACCCTCATAGATGATGTCCCAGCCACGATGAGTTCCCAGCAAATCCTTCAGGTTTCAGAGAAGATGTCACTTTCCCGGCAATACTTCTCTGACTCCTCTCTCCAAGCATATGTTCATCTCATCTTCCATAGCACCTGGTCCTTGGCCCGTAGTAGGATTTATCACAGCTTTCTTATGTGTGCTTGTTTACTTATCAGCACTCTTCACTCCTCAAATGTAGAGTCGTCTTTGTTCATCATTAAAACTCCTTTCCCCAGCACAGTTTCAGATATTTGACCCTCAACTTTCCCTTCTGTGAAAGGAATAAATAGATGCGTAGCACCATCCACACAATACCTCTCCAGCTAAAGGCAGTTAACCCACTCCTGTAGTCTTATTTTGTCCCAAACAAACACTTCTAACTTTTAATCTTTGTTCATTGATTCAGACTTTATTCTGGGACTCTAAAAATTGCTTATCATCTTCTTGGAGATCCTAGTCCTGGATCCTGTTTTATTCTGTCGATGAAATTTGCACTCAGGCCACATCTCCATCTCTGTTGCCTGTGAGTATTGAATTTGGGATGGAAGACAAGTAAGTCGGTGGAAGTGTGGGAAGAGAAGAAGAGGGTGTGGTGCTCATCCTGATGACGATTTCTTTGGGAATTTCTGGTGGAAAAGAAGAGATGCTCAGGATCTCCCAGATAAACATAGTTTAGATTTTGTGGTCAGCACCTTTTCCCAAATTTACTGCTTCATTCTCAAACCTCTTCTCAAACCCCTAAACTGAACTTCTCTCTTCAACATACTCTCCTCTGATCCATACTCAGTCATAAAGTTTTACCGATGGAGAAAATGCATTCCTTGACAAAACAAAGGTAGGACCCCCTGCTCCAAACATGTTGTTTGTACTTTTGTCTCTGTCTAAATTCTATATTTTCCAATTAAAATGGAAAGTAGATTAGAATCCTATTCTAGTTATGCATATAATCAGAACAAAATGAAGCAGGAAGATTGCTTCAGGCTCTTCTGTTAAAGTTGCATTTGTTGAACAACTCTTTATGGAGACCTGCTGTGAGTCAGGCACTGTGGTAGGCACTGCAGGTACAAAGATGACGAGGACATAGGGCTCTTCCTCAAAGAAGCTTACACTGTAATCTTACAGTTATTATGAAATAATTATTGCTTAACTTCCATATTCTTGACCTGTATTCTTAGATATTTTGAGTCTTGACAAATTTTTGTTTATCGTACAATATAAACTCGCTCAGTGGACTCTTAGATGGTCAGCTAACCTTCTGATCCAGGACGGTGGATGAAACATTTGTATTTTCTCATTGTGTTCCCCCATACCTCTCAGAAAGAAACATATGGATGTTCAAGATTAAATATACCCATAAAGCAAAGGCAAAGAAAGGAGACATTATCAGCAGAGAAGAGATTCCAAAAAATAATTTAGAAAATGAAGGGTAAATTGAATAATAAGGTGTAGAATTATTAGACATGTTTGGAAAACCAAAAGCATGAACAAGACAATCCAGAAAAAACAAAGTGACCCTTGTAGAAAATAGAAGTAATCTGAGAAATACAGAAATGAACTAAGAAATAAACACTGTCATTCACTGGTATCCAAGGGAGGTTAGTTCCAGGACCTCTCTTAGGTACCAAAACTCAGATGCCCAAGTTCCTGATATAAAATGGGGTAGTATTTTCATATGATCTATGCACATCCTCCTGCACACTTTAAGTCATCTTGAGATTACTTATCATACCTAACACAATGTAAATGCTTTGTAAATAGTTGTTATATTGCATGGTTTAGGGAATAATGACAAGGAAAAAAGTCTGTACATGTTCAGCACAGATGTAATTTTTTTTTTCCCCCAGAATATTTTTTGATTCTCAGTTGGGTGGAATTCATGGATCTAGAACTCAGAGACACAGAGGACAAACTGTAAATAAAACCAACAGCTTCTATTGAGTGTACTCAGAGAGAATTGGGAAATCATTAAATCCATAAAATAAGAACAGGATGTAGTAAAATGAAAAGCTGGACTCTGTGACCAAATGGACACACACGTGAATATTTGAGTTTATGTGGACGGGAACCAGGAGAGTCTCTATAAAGGAAGGACTAAACTGAGCTAAGCAGTAAAGTAGGTGTCCTGTTCCCTGAGGGGACAGACGCAGGGTATTCGAGGCAGAGAAAGCAACATAAAACACAGAGTGAACTCCGAGGGCCTGCAGGTGGCTGCCCGGAGATCACAGGGCTGCAGAGTGCATGGAAAGGGACCTGCAGCCATGCTAAAGAGGTTGCATTTTATCGTGTCAGTGATAGGAAACACTGATGCCTTTTGAGGAGATAATTAATTGAGGAAGGGATTTCTATGATCAAACGGTGAACGCCCTAAGTGATCACCATTTGCTAGATGGATTTCCAGGGTTAAGTCCCGAGGCAGGAAGAAGGACCAGTCTGTGAGACAGCTTAAACTGAGGTGGTGGCTTTGGGACAAGCGTGGGGGATACAAATCTATGAAGGTGGTAGGATTGATTGGACTTGGCGAGCCTCATGGCAACATTCATCTCGACAGAGAATACAGGATGAGGAGCAGATTTCGGAGGAATATAATGAGCCCTTTTTTAGCTCTTTGTGAATGTTCAGAAATGGCAGCTGGTGTTGCATAATTGCAAAATTGGGGCTTAGTTAGTTATTGGCTTCTAAGAACATAAATGCAGTCCTTTTTCTCCCTCTCTGTCCTACTCTTTGAAAGATGACACCAAGGGGTGGGGCTCAAAAAGTGTTTTTTTGAATAAGGAAGGACTTAAATGTGGGTTTATTTACATTTTTCTTTACCTCCCTCACCCCTTTCAACATTTTGGCTGGTGTTGGTCTGATTACAAAGGTAATCCACGATTGTGGCAAAAGTCCAAACAAAACAAAATTATAGAAAGTAGAGAACAAAACTCTTGAAATACCCTTCCCAGAGACAACGATTATGAACAGTTTGGTGTACAGTCTTCCAGATTTTTTTAGTGTACAGTATATTCTTTAATGTGGTCACTCTATGTTTTATGGGATCTTACTATAGTACTGCTTTTAATCTGAAACACTTCAAATGTACAGGAAAGTAGAGAAAATAACATTAATACCTATATACTTATCATTTAGATTTAAGAGAAATCAACACTTTGCCAAATCTTTTTTTGTAAATAAATTTTCAGGTACAGCAAACTACCCAATTACTATAACCTCTCTATCTCCTTCTCTTTCTCTATCTCCTCTCTTTTTCACTCTCTCTCTCTTTGTATCCCAGAGGTCTGCACTACTCTCAAGCTGGTGTGAATCAGCCTCATGAATGTTGGTTTTTTAAAATAATTTTCCACACATGTGTCTATCCAGAAGCATTATGGTATATAGTAATCTTTTTTATTAGTCTATTATTTCTATTAAATATTTATAATCATGGTATCAGACTGTACGCATCCTTTTGCAATTTGCTTTCTTTAAAAGCAATTTATACTTTTGAGATTTACCATGTTGCTTTATGTAAATTAAGTTTATTTTTTTATCTACATTATGATACACAATTTGTTTCTCTATCCCATATTTTTTGGTATTATTGAGGATACTGTGGCTGGGCATAGTGGCTCAGGCCTGTAGTCCTAGCACTCTGAGAGGCTGAGGCGGGAGGACTGCTTGAGGTCAAGGAGTTCGAGACCAGCCTGAGCAAGAGCAAGACCCCATATCTACTAAAAATAGAAAAATTAGGCGGGCGTGTGGGTACACGCCTGTAGTCCCAGCTCCTCAGGAGGCTGAGGCAAGAGGATTGCTTGCGCCCAGAAGTTTGAAGTTGCAGTGAGCTATGATGATGCCACTGTACTCTAGCCACAGTGACAAAGAGACACTCTGTCTCAAAAAAAAAAAAAAGAAAGAAAAAGAAGAAAAAAAAACCTGTAAAGAGCATCCTTGAACATCTGTCTTATGTAAACATGAAAGAAGTTCATAGACGTGGCACTATGGGAGGTGTCCATACTCAGCCATACCAGACACAGACAAATGGCTTTACCAGTGAACAATACCTGTTTACATTCTCACTAGCAATTTTTACACTTTCCTGATTCCTTTCATCTTTGCCAACACTTACCATTTTTCACATTTTAAAGTATCTCGTTGCTTAGATAGGTATTATATTTCCCTTGATATCTAGAGAAATTGGACATTTTTTTTCATGTGCTTATCAGCCATTTGGGTTTTCTCTCTTCTGCATTTTCTGTTCATAGGCTCTGACTACTTTATATGTGTCGAGTTGTAGCCCACCCAGCTGTTCTTTCTCTCGGATACTTCCCTTTAGGGAAATCCTTTCCAAGCTCCCCCCTGAAATCTAGAGACTCAGAATATCTGTTTTAATATAAATTTGAGGAAAATGATGACTAATTCCAAATAAAGAAGGGTGATGGGAGCAGATGGACGGTGTGTCCTTCTGTAAATAGGGATTTTAGCATACGAGGAGGTAAGATGAATGAGCAGCCTCAAAATCCACCACCCACTAATGGTCTCACAGTACATAATGACATTGACACGCTCTGCCAGCATTTCTACCTACCAGGATGACCCAGAGTGAAGGACAAAAGGGACAGTATTGCTAAATCCTGTGTGTAAACCTTGGCAGAGAACATACCTCCCTTGAAACCATTAAGGAGGCAGGCAGTAGTTTCCTGTCCAAGGTGGCTTAGCCAAAAGCAGCTGGTCTTGTTCTCACTTATATGGTTTATAATGATCCTAAATAATTCTCGGAAAAAAATCTGACTCATTTCGTCTCCTTTTAATTAGGATTTCTGTTTCTGCAATATTTTAGTGGTATTTATATCAACTGTTTTCAGAACTTCTCCCTTTTTCTGTCTTTTTTTTTTTTTTTTCTGTTTTGATTAGACTGTGGCTACGCTCTGTGCTTCATATGGCTATTTCTTGGGAACAAAGCATTTTTGAAATGGTGGGATTGAGGCTCGTGAAAGAGAACAGAAAGAACTGTGAAGAGGGTCTCCTCCAGCACAAATGGTTAGGGAACACAGAGGGGAGTGTTCGGAGTGACCTCCGTCTACTAGGGTGCCCAAGCTGTTGGCCTCTCCAGCAGGGGTTGCGTCCTCACTGGCCCGTCGGCTCGGGAGCCGCTGCCATGGTGTCAGAGGTGCAGAGCAAACACCCAAGTGTTGCTGCAGAGGCTGCTTCTGCTATAGAACGCCGGGCTCCTTCAGGCTGACTCTCCAGTCAAAAATTTTCCTTTGCGCCCAATCCTCCCAGATGAAAGTTGACGATCCAGTTTCAAAGAATGTTTCCTTTTATAAAAGGCATTTGACTTCATTCTTTCCACCAATGATATGAAATAAGGTTTTGAAACTTAACTGGAAAACTTATCCATTCACAGGGAGATTGTAAAGGGCCACCTGCTAATCACAGGAAGCCTGGGTGGATGCTGGGTGCCAAGTTAATGCAAGGTGGATATGGTTATTGCCTTGTCACTTTCTACACGCATCCTTGGTCTGCAATAGGGGTCATGGGAGGTGAGATACATGCCAAAGGTGAGTCTTCAGAAGTCAACTCCTCTGCGAAGTGTTCTCTGAAAATGATGCCCACATAGGCTGCCGATCTCCCTGTGTTCGCCCCCATTGTTATAATTATGCCCTCATTGCAACCATGCACTTTTCTGTCTCCACCACAAAACTTAGGCTCCCAGAAAGTCAGAACCAGAGCTGACCCCAGACTAATGCAGTGCCCCACGTGCCTGTGGGGTGATGTTAGTGGCTACAGCTGGCTGCCAACTGTCACAGGGTCCCTGCGCTTCTGGCCAGGCTTTCCACACTGACCTGTTTTTCTCCTCCCTCCCTCTACTTACAAGGAGATAAATAATAATACACTTATACAATGGGCTTACTTGTATCATATCATTTGTATCATTACTTCACAATAGTAGATGAAGTTTAAAGACCAAATACCATATTCTTTAATTTGCAAATCTCTGGAACAAAAGAATCCAGAACAATGACAGCATTCTGAGCTTCCCAGAAGGTAACAACTATGGGGATTTGGGGGGACATCTGAGAGAAGTACACGCACAGATGGTTTGCCTTTTATTGGCCCATTCTTGCCCAGAAGGCAACACTAACTGAAACAAAGAGGCCTCCTACTAGAAGGGTGTGGGGTCACAGCAGCCTTCACGGTGGCCCTGTGTCCTGCTCTGATCTCTCTCCGGTCCCTTCGGTATTGCTTATCTCATTCCCTCACAATCCAGGGCTTGTGACATTTTTCTTCTCTGGAGTGGAAATGACAGAGCTGTGGAGCATTCATTTCTGAGTGGTATCTATGGGTCAGGCAAGAGGGCCAGGGTGATTAAAACCGGGCTCATGCACATCTTCCCATCAGCTGAGCCAGTGCTCAGAAGTACAGGAAGAGCTCGTTGGGGAAAGGTACCCAGGAAAATATTTTCCACGGTAATGTCTGCAGGAGTAAGGCAGGTTTCCTCTGTGCCGAAGAGGTGGCACCACTCAAGCTGGGTGGCACAGCTGTGGCAGGATCTCTGGGAAGATGTCAAAGCAAACTGTATGAATAGGAAATCACCTCTAGAAAACAGCACTGATGCCAAAAAAAAAAAAAAAAAGGTCCAATTTCATAGAGCAAGAACTGGGATCATGGCAACATCCGACAACTATAGTAGTTGGCCAAGAGGGTAAAATTATACTTGAACTCTGAGGAGCCCCATAGATAGCTTAGATATTCTGTGTGCCTGCCAACTATGTCATGGTCCTTTTTCTGCCTTCCAGCCCCTCCTCTTTCTCTTTCTCCCCTCTCCCCTTCTTCTCCTTCCCTTTTTTCTCTGTTCTATTAATATTTCTCCTCTCCCTCTTCTTTCTCTTCTCTCCCTTCCCTCCTCAGTCTTCTGGGACCTTCCCTTCCTTTCTCCTTCCTCCTCTAAGTGACCAGTTGCCCCTTTGATTCAACAGACCTTACAGAACTCCTGCGTGTGCCGATGACTGTGCTACAGGCTGGGCTGTCGGGATGAATCAGGTGCATTTCCTGCCCAGTGCAAGGGATGGCTGGATGGGTTCTGACCAGCCCCTCCCTGCACCTTCAACTTCTCCCTCCTGGAACACACTCCACTCACCAGCCTTGGCATTCTTACTCTGTGATATGGGAAATTGGGGTTTTTCTCAGTCTTATGGGAATTATCCTCAGAGAAGTTCGCTATTTTTTATTGAGCTCTAGCATCTAATCTAAGGATAAGTAATGTATTTACTGTGCAACCATCGTCTCAGGTCAAGTCCAAAAGCTCCTGCTTCCAAAAGCTCCTTGCACGATAAAATGTCTGCCCGTTTCTCCTCCTAGTAGAACTTCTGGAGCCACTGATGTTCCAGTCCTCGGGCTGCTCATGACCTGGGGGTGTCACTTTTATATTACTTACCTTAAAATTCTTTAATCAGCTCTGGGAGTTGATAGGAAAAGCTGGCACTTCTGATTTGGAAACTCCCGCTCGGCACACAAGAACGGGTGCAGCTACGGAACACTTGCCGTGATTGTGTGAATGACGCATCAGTTAACACAGGGACTGGCCAGGGAACCCCAGAAAGCCCCCTTTTCTTGTCAGATCAAAAACAGTTCACTCTCTAAATAAATCCTATGGGAGTTTCTGTAGCAGCCTGATTGAGGTCAGCTAACCTTTAGGCCAAGAGTGTGACTCTTCCTTGCCAAAGCTTTCTGCAAACTATTTTCAGCTTTATGCAAAGGGTTAGGTTAACTCTTGCAAAACTGGTTCACCAGGAACAATGACTAAGTGTTTTTTTTTTTTGTATCTGGCATATTGTGTGGAGTAGCTATAAATATGTTTACGAGCCAGAGTTTCAAAGGAGGGGAGTATTAGCTTGCTGGAAAACAAGCCAATTGAGTTATGGGCCCTCACACAGCCAGCATGCAGTGCTCTCCTGTTCGTCTCTTGCAATTTTGCTTTCCTCCTCCAGGACTTTGAGCGTGTCATTTTCTCTTTAGCACTAATAAGTTGTCTCCACCCTGCTCCCCGTGTGTGTGTGTGTCTGTGTGTGTGTGTGTGTGTGTGTCTGTGTGTGTTTTCTGATCTCCTTACAGGGAGGTGGACAGCCCCAAGCAGGTATGTCCATGTTATTAACATCCTATCTGCTTACTAACCGCACCAAGGACAAACACCAACTGACAGACAAGCCGTGGTCTTATCCCTCCTCTGCAGGCGGGGAATCTGAAAGCTGAGAGAAGTTTTCTTTTCAACAGAAAGTGTTCTGGAGTCTGAACAACTCTGCCTTTAGACAGTGCAGCTTTTAGTCCCAGATCTTGGCGCTGAGGGAGGCCGAGGGAGTGGCAACTGCAGACTTTGCCACAGGGCTGAGTTTTCTATGGTGTGTGCTCTGAGGAGCTGGTGACGGGAGGGAGGTTACAACAGCGTTTATTGAAATAAGGATTTCCAAAAGGGGAACTTTCTTAAGGTATTAACTATGCTAATGTACCCTGGGGCGTAGTCAAGACAGAGTTCTAATACGCGTCATGTTTCACATTTATCATTGAAACCATGTCACCGGCAGCCTTTCTCTGAGTCTGGCATTCTGAGAAACACATTTTAGTGGTGCCTGAGGGTCTAGAGAAGGAAGAACAGAATGAATGGGGCATCTCAGAATAGCAAACTCTCCGACTTGTAGTTCCTTTTGATGTGAGTTGATGGATAATTTTCCAGTTTCTACCATTATAGTTGGATTGGGAGAGTAGCCTGAACTGGGGACCGCTTTTTGAGGATCCAGGGCTTCTGGGATTTTCCCAGTTCCTTTTAACCTCTTCTTTATATCTTGTCTACTTTGAAAAATCAGCATCATCCATTTTTGATCATGGGGCCGAAGCTTTCTACAGAGTGAGGGGTTGTAATCACATGTATATTTAGGCACGATTTATAGCCTGCTCATCTATCTTTGTAAAGTTACAAGGCATATGAAGTTTGGTAACCTCAGCACTTTCTCAAACTGAGCCTTCTAACACTCCCCTTTCTTATCTTCAGGCTTCTTCCCTGCTAACTCCATTACTGCCCACAAGTTTGAAACTTTGTCTCCCCATTTGCCTGCTTTCCTGTTTAGTCTCTACTGTCCAGGACTCTGCCTTAGAAATCTCAGACTCACAGCCCTAGGTCACTAGGGTTCAACTCTGCCTGGCCTCAGAGTCACCCAGGCTCCAAGCAAGTCCTACAGACCCCGCTCGGTCCTTTGACTCAAGGGTAGGGCCCAGAAATCGCCACTTCTCAATGGCTCCCCAGTTATATTATTATTTTTTTTTTAAATCTTCACAACAATCTTATGAAGTATATATTATCATCTTTATTTTAAGATTCAGGAAAACAAGATTCAGAGAGCCTGGGTCATTCTCCCAGAGGTACACAATCAAGAAATGGCCAAGCAGGGGTCTGACGCAGATCTGTCAGCATCTATGGCTTTGCTACTTCAAAGAAGGTGCTCCCTGGACCAGCAGGATTATTTAATTAGCATGACTTGGGATCTTGGTAGAAATGTAAATACTTAGGCGCTAGCTCAGACCTACTGTATCAGTTTCCTTGGGGGTGGGGTCTGGAAATACGTATTTTATCAAACCCTCTAAGTGATTCTGATATACTCCAAAGTTTAAGAAGCACCAACAGAGAGTTCCATGTATTTCTCTACTATATTGTCTTGTCTCTTTCCTTATTTCTTTGCTCGGAAGATTGCTTGATTTCTTTCCCAGAAACCTCACTGTCAGGTCACTGTGCAGCCTTACTCATATCTTTCTCAACCAGCAGTTTTATTACACACACCCTTCTCATTTCCTTGTAACACTCACAGTATCCGACTGAGTGTAGGCATCCAAGCTGGCTTCAGGTTTTGCTCTATCTCACCTCATTCTCTTAATTTCTTCCCTTGAACATTTTAATGTATTGAAGACACTGACTTCCAAAATTTAAAATATTGAAGACATTGACTTTCTGTAAATTGGTAAGTGGCCGTGTGTGTACACACCACACATACATGCACATACACACAGTTAAGTTTGATCACACCTGCTTCATTAATTTATATATACCACAGCTGAGAAATCCATACTGGCAATTCTCTTTAAGTTTGGATCCCCAAAGAAATGCAAACATCTAGTGGCCTTGGAAAGGTCCATTTAACATTAAACTGTCTCTTCAAAGTGAAATGGGTGGAGAGATTTTTGAACGTGGATCTACTGATAACATGGCACCTTCTCAAAACTATAATCTCATTCAGGGTTGGATGATGTCCAAGTCAAACCAGAGATGTTCCCGTGATGCTCTACCCTTAGAGGTTTCAGGGTGGCAGATAACTCTTGTTGATTCTCTTCTGCCTCTCTTTGGATGTGCAGAAAGTCCAGGTTGTTCTGCAAAAGTTCACTTATACTGTAAATCAGTTTGATCCTAACTTCAAAAGAATTTTTATGCTATTTGGAATACATAAAATGAATTTATTCCAATATCTTTAGCCTCATAAATAATGCATAATGATTGGTGAAAGATTAGCATTTTGGAGTTCAAAGTACATAGTTTTCTTGGATAGTTACAAAGAATAAGGAGAAATAGAAGGCTGACAAGGAAAACTTAGTTTAGGGGTCTTTATTTATTTTTATTCGATTACATTCACCTTCTTAGGTTGTTTCTTCAATGCCCAGGATATTCCATGAATAAATATTAGGTTGTATCTCTGGTCATCTGTAATGGTCACATTAGTCTTTTCAATGAGTTGCTCATGGGATTATATCCTAACTGGAATTGCAGTTAGTTTATTGAGATGCATTGGATCCATTTCTGTCTTTCATTCTTCTTTCTAAATAGATCCTCACTGGATTAGAGCTCCCAGTCGTGAGTACTCCTGGGTCAGCTTTATTACTAAAAGAAGAATTATAGCTTCACTATACAATGACCTGGCAAGAAGTATCAGAGCAGCCTACTTTCAAATTCCGCTCAAATTTCAAACATATTCTTGATATATTATGCTTAGCAGTTTATTGCCTTCTCATCGCCACTCTTTTTCATGAGTAACAGTGCAAAACTCTATAAATAAAACCCAATAATGTGGGGTGACTCAAAAGTCTGGTTATTTTTATTAGTAAACTATTTTAGGGGTGAACACTCCACATTTTATGTTCTCAGGCCCCACAACACTGAAAATACGTCTGAATTTTTTTCATTGGGGTGAAAAGAATATTTTAGAGATTACTGGCAGAAAACAGAATTAGCAAAATAGTGCTATCAATTATTATGTTGCATAATTTTAGAGGGAATGATGGCAACTTGTACTTAACAATAAACATACAAGGATCTGTAAATGTTGGCAAATTGCAAGGAAAACACATTTAGAAAATTCTGCTATGCTTTAATGTCCTGGCTGTACAGCTAATTTACTTTTTTTTTTTTTCCTCCTGAATGTTTAATGAAATTTAAAGCACAGTTGATATTGGCTTGGGTAGGCAGCTTGTATGTTAACTAGGATTCAGTTCATATCCAAGGGCAGATCTACTTCTCAAAGTGAGACTTACAGAACCTCCTTGGAAGGTTCCTAAGGGAGCCTTTTTAAAGTTATCTTTTCCCCTTTCTTTTTGGCCTTGCGTTCTCTAGTTGTATAGCAAATTAGCAATTTGTTGTATAGAATCCTGATTTTCTGGAATTTCTACCTCAATATATATGGGAGAATAACAATTTAATAAAACCCTTGATTTTGAGAAACTTTAGTTTATCGTGTTAGATTTTTTGAAGAGAAATCATTTTCATTTATTTCTGTTTTAATAATCTCCATGGTTTAACGATTAAATTTTAGTTATTCAATACATTTTTCAATATCCCACTTGTTAAATCCGTGCTAAACCACAGAAATATACAGTCAATTATCTATAATTTCCTACTCGAAATTTCCACAAAGCAGAAATATAAATGTCTTCATTATCATTACAAATAAACAGACAAACAAAACCAATGACGACAATAAAATAGTTTCTACATCTACTTCTGGGATGTTATGTTGGGCTTTGCATGGGTTGTATTTAATAGACATGTTCTAATCTTTATTACTTAAGAACAGATAAAATAACCTCACTGTATTAACTAATCTCTTTTGCTCTGCCTCTTTCCATATGACACTTCCTTAGCAGTCCCCAAAACAAACAAATTATGCACCAAAATTCCAGCTGAGACTCAATTGTTTGCCTACTCAACATGCCCTATGAGAAATCTTGTGCAAGAGTTTTTATTTTAGAATTAGGTGCCAGGAAAATTTTGCTTCCCCCAAGCAATGGCATGTTTTCTCCTTTTGGACAGTGAGAACCATGTAATTAAACATATTTTCCTTTGTGCTCTGGCTGCCAGGAAGCTCACTACAAATTTGTAGCCCAAGTTTTATGGCTATATAAGACTATATAACCCATGTATCTGGACTCTTTCTTTCTCCTTGATATTGATCTTCAACCCTGACTTTGGTTTACAAAATATGCCATTATAAAAAGTATCTATAGGCTGCCTGAAATTGTTATGGAATAAAGTAGGTTATACATAAACCAATAAGATAATTTTTTGACAAACTGCACTTTTATGGGTGATAACTTTGTGAATGCTCTTTAGGTTCCTAGTCTATTTCATTTTGATATACATTTCATATGGATTTACCATGTCCTGGACAAAAGTGTTCCTGGGAGGCGTTTTATAAATGTTAATAGTACTCATTCTCTCACGTGCTTTTGAGACTGTAGGAAGAGAGAGAAATATAAATAATGCAAGACAAAATAAAATAGATATTAAATAGCAACAAAAGCAACTTGATGTAGGGGTACAGGGGAAGGAATAATTCATTCTGCAGGGCCTTAAAGAATGAAGAGGTTTTTCAAAGGCAAACAATGGAAGGAAGGTCATTCCAAGCCAAGGAGGCTTCAGGAAGAAAGTATAATGTCGCTAAATGGCAAAAAGAAATGACAGTGTCACTGTAGAGCATTAGTAATAAACCATAAGATTATCATTAATATTGCTCATTGAAGAAGACTAGTTTATTTAGAGGTGAGTAGAATTTTTTAAAGGGGACTTCTGGGTAATTTCATACCACCGGTCCTGCTCACATGCATTACAATGTAAAAATTGTCGTGCTCCTTTCCCCTGATGAAAGGGTGTCCTTGGGATGTCTGTTAGTCCTATCAGTCTTCATGGGGGCTATTTCTGAATTGACACTCATAATGAAGAGAGGAAGCAAAAAAGGAAAGGAAAAGACAATACAAGAAGGAAAAGGAAGGAAAAAACACTGTGATGGCGATCAACTAGACTTTCCTAAGGCAGGGAGAGGTCATGAGAACAAAGAATATATGGAAGTGTGCAAGATAAGGGGTTTCTCTGGAAGAAGGGTGAAGTGAGTATAGCATGTGGTGACTTCTGGGAAAAGATGTCAGTGAAGAAGTTATTGGGTTATACAGAGATGCTGTCAGGATAGGACCTGGTGGTGATTTGACAAGGAACAAAGCCTGATACCATTCAACCATCAAGCAGTATGATGAGTGTTGTGTAGGGATGGGGAGGTGACTGTGGAGTGGCTGGAGCATAGATGGAGAGACAGGAACAAACTGGGCCTTGCCCATATTGATGTTGGCCTTCTACCGACCATGTCACATGGTCGCAGGGTGACCATGTCACCCTGCACTGTTTGACTTTGGTAGCTATTTTACAATAGCAAGAAGAGCTGCTTGAGCAGAACCAGGAGGAAATTTCATAAACAGCAGCTGCAGTGATTCCTACTGGACGTGTGTGCTTTTGGAAACAATTTATACAAGGGCTGATTTCAACATGCACTAATATATACAGCTGGCATTTTATATGGAAACTTTAATAAATGGTCCCAACTGGTGCTTAATTTACATTGATTAGAGAGTTCCACAGGCCCACACATTAGGGCTTGGGGATTTTGTGTCATTTGATGGAGATGCCAGCTTGATTTAGATAAATAACCAGTTTTAGGGAATCCCGCTGAAGTTTGCCTGACACGAGCTAGGCAGTCGTAACTTGAATTTCTTTTACTCACTCTTGTCTGGTGGCTTGAACTAACTATCTTTCCATTTCTTTCCCAAGATTTAGGACAAGATGAATTCCCATGTCAATATCAAGCGGGAGAGCTTTGAGTTTCCAGTCCTGTCCTGTGTGGGTCTGTATCCTTGATTGCCTCACAGTCTAGGTCAGAGTTGTTGCTAGCCTTGGTGCGAAGTTTTTAAAATGGCTCTCGTTCAGGGAGATAATTGAGAAAAACTCACTCCTTCTGTGTGAAAGTTGCTTAATGAGTAAAGTTAGATAGATTTCAGTTGCCACTTATCACTGTGGTTGGGTATGTTGTACAATCTGTGCACTGCACAACCATTTTTGCACGGTGCCTGAACTGGGTCCTTTGGTCACCTTGCTGGGGGAGACTGTGAGTTCCACACCCCTCACTTGGTGTATCTCTAACAGACAACCCAAGCCCTAAGCATATCAATGCACCTGCCCTACTTTTTCATCTGCCTTCACAGTTTTCTTCAGGATGACAAGAGTCCAAGCAACTAGCTGTAATTCAATGTGGCAAATGATATGAGTGCTACAGAAAGAAGAGTATCTATTAAGGGCTTTCAAAGTGTGAAGAGGAAGAACTCATTCTGTGTAGTGGCGGTTGCATCAGCTGGAGTAGTCCAGATCAGTGGTTCTCAACTCCCTCCCACCCACCGCCAGTGGACATATGGCAAAGTCTGGAGTGTCTCAACTGGGGGTGGTGGTGCTACTGGCATCTAGTGGGTATAGGCCAGGGATGCTGCTGAACACCCTACAAGGCACAGGACAGCCTCCCACAGTGAAGAATCATCTGGCCCCAAATGTCAACAGTGCTGCCATTGACAAACCTGGTCATATGCTGTGATTACAAACAACTTTTTAGAATTTCAGCTAAACCCAACAAATAATTATTTCTTCCTCATGCTGTATGTCCAGCATGCATTGAAAGCATAGCCCTGCTCATCAGGCAGTCTGGGCAATGGGAGATGCATTTCCATGTGGGCTTCCACCATCACTGTGATGTGGGGAGGAAACTTTGTGGAGCACACCCTGGATTTTAAAGCTTCTGCCCAGAATTGGCATATATCCTTTCCAGATGCATTTCATTGGCCACAATCCATCATATGGCCATGCCTAAACTCAACAGGGGTTGGTGGAGAGTGCATTTTTGTCTTGTACCGGAAGGAGGAGAGAATGGAATAATCATGAACCATCTTCATGACTTTCATAGTGATGGCAGTCGTCGTTGTGGGGTTGTGTGAGAATTTAAGGAAGGCTTTTCTGTTCCTGTTACTTATTGCTGTATAACAAACTGCTCCAAGCTTAGGGGATGAAGATAATGATAATCATTCTGTTTGCTCATGAAGCTGCAATTTGGACAAGGCTGGGTGAGAACAGCTCATCTCTATGCCTCGGGGCATCAGCTGGGGCAGCTTGAAAACTGGGAGTGACTCAAAGGCTGGGGCTGGAATCATCTGGACGCTTGCTCACTCGAGTGTCTGGCAGTTGGTGCTGGCCATAGACTGAGACCTCAGCTGTGACTGTCAGCTTGACCACCTACTCATGTCCTCTACATGTGGCTCTTTGGCTTCCTCACAGCATGGTGGCCAGGTTCCAAGGCAGGAAAGAAATGCTGCCAGTTTCTTAAAGCCTAAGTCTGGAAATTGGCACAGCATCTCTTCTACCATATTCTTTTCATCAAGGAGTTACACAAGCCAACTTTAAGGGGAGGAAAAAGAGACCCCATGTTTCAATAGGAAGAAGGTCAAAGACTATGGGGGACATGTTTTGAAATTGCTTCCCAGTTAGGTGACAGAGTAGAAAAGCAAGATTTCTTTAAGTAGAGTTTGGGGAATGAGTATTCTAGACAAAGCAAATAGCATGAACCAAGGCATAGGAACATCAGAGTTGACTTCATCTCAATTTTCTAGCTGGTCCTATCTCATATCTACTTAATCCTACTGCTGATACAAACCTTAGAAAATGTTTTGATCTAATTAGGAAATGTCCATTAAATACATCATGTTTCACAAATGTAAACTGCATCCTGGGTTTATGTTGATTTAATTGTCTAGAATTACACAATTCATTCTAGTGCAAATAGATAAAATTATTAAGAAATTAAAAATATCACCAGCAAATTTTTCTGTTAGATGTATATTTTTGTAATAATAGCTTAGTTTATCTCAGTTTGAGATTTAGTACATTAGTGGCATTCACTCTTCTTTGAATTCATTTTGCTTTGAACTTCATGGTTCAGTTTAGACTTCAAAGCATTCTGGACTTGACCTGAAGCACTTTTTCAAGAATCAAATGCAGTAGGGGTTGAGGAATAACATAAATAAGTCATCCTTTTTCTGATTTTGAGAAAAGAGTGACTACCAACATCCATGTGTGTTCCTATCTTTCTTGCTTTCTGTTTTTGTTTTTGTTTTTTTTTAAAGACAGAGTCTCACTCTGCTGCCCAGGTTGGAGTGCAGTGGCTATTCACAGGCACAATCATAGCACACTACAGCCTCAAACTCCTGGGCTCAAGTGATCCTCCCACCTCAGCCTCCTGAGTAGCTGGGACTACAGGTGCCACTACCCCTGGCGAGTTCCTATTTTTCTTGAGTCAATCCTAACAGCATTGGCCATGGATTACAAAACCATAGAATTTTAGAGCTAAGAGCATCCTTAAAGGTCATCTAGGTTGAACTCCCTGGTTTTATAGATGAGGAAACTGAGAATCAGAGGTGAAGTGACCTCTGGAGTTATAAGTCACTATTATTGTACAGAAAGAAGTGCAGCTTGTGTGTGTTGAGGGGACCTACTGATAAGCTATGGAGAGTCCAGTGTACCCCCTGGGTTTGGGATAAGGGAGAAGCAGCTTCTCGGCCTCTGCAGCACTGACTTCTGTGATCTCTGTCCCAGCCCTTGGCTGCAGCCTCCTCCGTGGCCCCAGGCCTGAGCCATTCCATCTGCCTCCTGATTATTCACTGACAGCTGCCTTTCCCCTTACCCTTTGTTCTCTCTCTTTCAAATCCAAGGGGGAGAAGCTTGGAGTCAAGTGATAGCATTTGAATGCGGCTCATGAAAAATTCTATAACAAGTGTATTTGACCGTTTGATCTCTGGCTTCTCCCACACACTTGCCCTTTATACTCTGACAGCCGTAAGCTCCATTTCCTTGGAGCAGATTGCAATTTCAATGGAAAGGAAATAATTGTGTAGCTTTCAAGCTGAGTTCAGTTCTAATAAGGACTGAGCAAAGCTCAATCCTGGGCGACTGTGGGATCTCAGTCGCTTAAAGATCTCTCTGCAAGCAGAGTTTCGTGGTTATGACCTTGAAAAACACCAGACCTAGCTTCACATTCCAGCCACATCATTTCCTAGCTTTGTGATCGTGGCAAGATATTTAAAACTCTCTAGACTCAGTTTCCCCTTCTATAAATGAGAATGCTAATTAGTGCCCACCTCGAAAGGTCGTTGAGTCATTCAACAAATTTTTGTTGGTGCCTCCTGTGTCAAACTGTTACAGTTTACAATCCAGTGAGGAAGATGGACATGAATCAAACAATCACAAAAAAAATGTAAAATTGAATCTGTCATGAGTCACAAAGAAGAGGTATATGAGAATGCATGTATATGAGGTATATGAGAGGATATAACAGGTGAGGGGATTATACAAGTTATTATCCCAAAAGGGACATGTATGGAAGTGAAAGGAGGTATTGTTAATTGAGCTAGAACAACAGGCATAAATCTGGATTTATTGGGCAAACTGGGACACATGTTCCTCCCCAATGCCCCCTTCCCCACCCTGACCGTGAGAGGGAAGGTCAAGGAAGACTGAGGAAGGCTTCCCTGGGGAAGGCCAGATGAGACCGGAATCTATGGAATGAGTGGGGATTACCAGGCAAAAGGAAGAAGGCAGAGTGGTGTAGGCCAAGAGGGCAAGTAGCTGTGCACACTTTAAGGCAGGAGGCCACGTGGAGCCTGCAAAGGATGGAGGGAAGCTTGGTGTGATGAAGACCTGAGCGGTGTATGGCTTTAAATGGTTTGCTTTGCAGATGTTAAGAAATGTGGGCTGTATCAAGGTGGGTTTAAAGTAATGGAATTGCAAGCAGGGATGTCTATGGAACTTGGAAGGGAAGATGATTACAGATACAAATTTGGGGATCACTGAAGCCAGGGACTTACCAATGGGATAACTCAATTCTCTTTTCTTTCACTCTTATCCTCAGTTTCAAAGGTCTGGTCTCTTTTTTTCTTGGTCTTTCCCAGGGGTTATAATCCTCCAGCCTCAATGCCTTTCTCTTTGCCTCCCTCTGCTTGGGAGGCTGTCTCTCCTCCCTTCCTCCATAGTTTAGCTCCTACTGCTCCGCTCGGTCCCTTCTATGGGTCGCATGTGGCATTAGCAACCTGATATCTTTGTTTCCTTCTGAAGCACAAATAAGAGCTGTGATTATGTGTCTTGGTGATTATTTACTAAATGGCTGTCTCCCTACTATTAAGGTCATTAAATATGAAATGTCCAATTTCAAATCAAAAGTGTAGCTCATTATATCTGAAACAAGAAGCGGTACAATTAATCAAAGTATGCACCTAAACTATCCACACAGTTTTGTCATCTTAACAGTAGCTTGTTCATGCCGGCAGCAAAGAAGCCTGGAGAGAGAGTGGCAATGGAATTGCAAAAGGTGTTTTCCACAGCTTGTTGAGAACTGAATATTTTTCCTTACAAGAAGTGGTCCAAAGCCTGGAAGAAGTGGTAGTCAGTTGGTGCAAGGTCTGGTGAATATGGTGGATGACAGAGAGTTTCCAAGTCCAGCTTCTGTAGTTTGAGCAGTATTGTTTGTGAGACATGTTGTCAAACATTGTCTTTCAAGAGGATTGACTTGTCTCTATTGACCAATCTCAGCTGCTTAATAATAAACATCCTCATGATTTCATCCAATTGGCTGCAGTAGACGTCCGTTGTAATTGATTGACCAGGTTTTATGAAGCTGTAGGGGATAATACCAGTGCTGGACCACCAAACAGACACTATTAGCTTTTTTTAACGAATATTTGGTTTTGGGCTGTGTTTTGGCACTTCATCTTTATCCATCCATTGTGCCAAACACTTGTGATTGTCAAAAAGAATCCATTTTTCATGACACAGAACAATATGGTTTGCCTTTATGTCATGACAGCGAAGAGAGGCAAGCTTTGAGATGGTTTCTCTTCTGCCACTCGTTTAATTCTTGTGTACCTGTCTATCCAGCTTCTTTCCCTTGCCCATTTGTTTCAAATGGTCCAATATTGTTGGAATGATAATGTCAAACCTTGCTGCTAATTCATGTGTAGGCAGGGAAACATGTGTTTCCACTAAAGCTTTCAGCTCATCATTATTCACCCTGGTCTCAGGTTGCCCACGTGGCTCATTTTCAAAATTAAAATCACCAGAACGGAACTTCTCAAACCATCCACCTACTGTGCGTTCATTAGCCACATTCTTCTCAAACACTTGGTTGATATTTTGAGCTGTCTGCGCTGCATTAGTTCCACAACAGAACTCATATTAAAAAAATCACACAATTTTTTTACTTATACATAGTTTCATAAAGCTTGCTCAAAAAAAAAATTGAAAGACAATCACAAGCCAAAACGTGCATTTGAAAGAATAAGGAGGTACCTTCACAATAATAAAAAAAGAAACAAAAAACCAAGAAGTGTCAAAGTGAAATGCCAGAGATATCAACTGTCAAACTTAGCACTTAAAGAAATTGGACATTCCATACTTAATGACCTAATAGATTTTAGTGCCTGGAGTGACTGGAGAATGCCATTGCATCCCTAGGACTTAGCTTAACGTCTGACACTTAATGAACCCGTAAAGACAGTGAAGTGTCCAGTGGGTCAGTTAGGGGGATGGTAATTGTTAAAACAGTGGTGACTTCTCAGGAAGGAGTGGAAACAGTTGCCTTTGTGAAGCAGCTGGTTGATGTTTATTCAGGAATGATATTAAATTTCCCAGGACATTTGGTGTGTGAACTGGCAACAGCGCCATCTGGTGGAAACAATACAACTATTATCTTGCAGACTAGGGTCACGGTAGTTTAAACAATGTTGCTTTGGGAGAAAAGACTTTTTTTTTTACACTTAAACATGAGTAAAGTTCTTTAGAGGGAAGATACATTTTCTTTTGAGACAGTTAGTTGAAAAATTGGATATTTATTTAAAATAGTGTTCAGTTTTCAAAGAAGAGAAAAACATTTGAATCACTGTAATTACGAGGGGTTTATTGAAAGGACACATGTGGAATACGGAAGTTGGAGATCTCCACCCAAAGCCAGCATCTCAGAAAAACAGAAATAGTTAAAAAGCTGGGCTTCCCAGAGACTGATTTGTATTTTTGAGCTGAATAGCCAGCGAGGACATCGCTTATCTCTGGCTGGCTGTCTTGTAGCCCTGTTGGTGGCAGGTGCAGACCTTAGTCACTTACTCCTTACTGCCCCTCCATTAAGCACCCCGCCCCCACCCAGGTTCCTAACATGGCGATGGCAGGGGCAGGGGCTGCGCAATATGACGGGGTGGGGGCACCAGAGCATACTCATAATATTTGCTTCTAATTTCTCTTTTCGGGGAGAAGGATACATTCTCCTCTGTCCCCTTGGGATCTTCGGCTGGGTCTAAGAATTAAATTACCATAAGATGGGTTAACAGGGAAAAAACATAAGACTCTTATTAATTTTTACGTGTGGATGGGGACCCTCACAAGAGAATGAAGATCCAAAGAAATAGCAAAAGCAGAAACCTTCAGTATCTTTTAGATAAAGAAATGATGCATTTGTGAAGAAAGGACAAGACAAGGGGGTTTGCACTAGGGGCAGTAAATTGTGGGAAAGTCACTAGGGAGGTGCAGAGACAGTGGAAGACGGGGTTGGTTTAGTAAGCTCGTTTGTGCAGGTCCATTGCAGCATCAGTTCCCAGTCTCTGAATACGGGTTATTTTCTTGTCCTGGTGCAGGGCATCTTTCTCAAAGGCATCTTTATGGCTCACTCCACGTAGAGGGGGGCAGGTCAGATGGTCCTTGCGGCATCTGCTGTTTCTCTAGTGCCTTTTGCTCAAAATAATCAATATGTCAAATCAGCATATTTGGGGGCAATGTGGCCTGTTTCACCATCATGATGGGAAAGAAATGTGATTTTTTTAACTCTGTGATAGAAAACACAAACTTTGACCATGTCTCACAATTTCTGTGACTGATTTAATGTGCTATCATGTCTGTTTCATATTTGATTAAACTTGTTCAACTAATTTTTCCCTGGAAGGTTGGGGAAATTTTGAAATGACTTGAGGGCATGCTACAACTTGGGGAGGAGAGAGACATACTCCCCAATTCCCTCCTCACCTTCCTTACGATGTGCAGTTCTCCTCTGCTTCTGATTCAACTATGCTCACTGCTGCCAATAGACCGACTGAAGGATTTGAAACCAAATGATATTGATTTTGGCCGGTCATTTCCCTGCATCTGATGTCCCCTTTGGACAGAGCTTTTGTGTCTGGTTAACTAATAGACCACTGAGCAGCCTACATGCTGTTTGCTCAATGACCTGGTGCCTGTCTTATTCCATTCAGAGATAGCTCTTGTAAGGGGTCACATAATACATGACATAACCACTGTATTAGTTCAAGTGGTTTTGATTGAAATGGGCTTAAGTTATAAGGGAATTTATTTTTCATACAAATGGCAAGTCTGGCATTTGAGTGGCCTTCAGATGAGTGTTAATCCAGTCATAGCAAGAACCCTGTTTATTTTTTCCATTTTGCCTTCAGCAGTGTTGGTTTCATCCTAAGGTTGTCTTCCTTTATGCCATAGGTTTTGTGTCTGTCAGGATAAACTAGATTATGTTATGGTAACAAACAACTTTCAACTTTTAGTGGCTTAAGGCACCAAGGGTTTGTTTCCTGCTCTTACTACGTATCCATCTGTGTCACCGTCCCTCCAGGACCCAGTTGGATGGAGCACACATACAACCAGAAAAAAGGTGCTGGACGCTAGGGCAGAGGCAACAATGGCTCTGGAAGGTTTTTCACGAGTAAGTCAATGCTCCAACCTTGAAGATACATCTTATTTCACTCTTAACTCAATGGCCAGAACTGGTCATGTTGCCTCACCCAACACAAGGCCATATGCAGTCCAACCATGTGCCCAGAAGAAAGGAAGGGGAAATATTTGGTGAAGAGAGCTATTGACCACCCCAGGTTGTGTCCTTAACGATGAGGGCTACTTGCTTTCTCAACCAAGAAGAAAAATGGTCAAAGGCACATAGTGCAAGAACATCTGATAAGGAATTGTACATGCTGTTCTTTCTGGAAATGCAGTGTACTGTGTATTTAACTTTGTTGCTTTGGGCATCTTTAAGCAGTTAAGAGGTGTATATCAGCAAGCCTCTGTGGCACTCAGATGTTTAAGGCTTTCATTCCACCTTGAGGAAAATACATAAATAACCAAAGGAATTTAAAAAAAAAGTACAGAAAAAGAACAAAGGAAAAGAAAGCCCACTAGGATCTCTGATAAGAAGTGTGTGAGATACTTGACTATCAGTGGCTTATACGTATGTACCATGAAAATCTCTCCTTCCTGCTTCGTTTTTTAACAGTGTAGAAGGCACATTGGCCACGGGCAACCCTAGTAAATATTTGCAGATTTGAATTTCACAAATTGAAACACAGCCTGCTGAGGGCTTTGCTGCTAACATCAAAGGGCTGGGGCAGCTATCACAAAACCGCACGCGGGAGACTTCTTAGACAAGAAGATACGCAATTCCTAATAAGAAAAGTTTATTACGAAAGACGTTCTAATGCTGCCACTTTAGAGAAGCACATTTTACATGTGTAATCGTCCAAAGTTCTAGCCAAGATTTGTTCACCCACAGAAAAGAAAGAGTGATGCAAGTGCTGTTCCCGTGGGGCAGGAAAAGCGCTCTTGCCAAGCGGGTCAGCGGGGCACAGAGACCGCGTTCCTCCCGATAGTGCAGATTGGCTGCGACTCACTGCACGCTGCCGAGTCACGGTGCTCTGTGACAGATTTCAGTTTCTGGAAAAGGAAGCGCCACCTTCAGGGCTCCTGCTGTTCACCCTCTATTAGAATCAGGCTGAAGACACAGTGGCCATTTGTAGCAGCTGGCATGAGGTGATCCTGGCTGCCCACGTGTCAGCCCCAGGAAATGGCAGCATTTTGCAAGCTCCTCACCCCATGGCCCTGAGTAGGAATAAAGGAGAGTGATTCTTAGGGGCGTACACAGAGCTTGCGAGAGATACCTGCAGACAGAGGGGGCCACCACGCCTGTGATGTCCCTGGGAGCTGTGCTGTCTGTGTTCTGTTGGCTCCCTAACGGGGAATAAGAACAATAACAACAGCGTTAGCAATAAAACCCAGATGTCAGCACAGGCCCTCTGTTCTCTGTCTTCGCTAAGATTTCTATACCGTCCTGGGGATTAATGTCGGATCAGGGCTGGCTTCTAGCTCCTGCTCGTGGGAGAACTCATACCACATTCCTCGCCTCCGGGCTCCCGGGACAGTTCCCTTCTCTGTACCTCTTGCTGAACCCAACGCCATGCTCATCCCCTTTTCTTTATACCAAAACAAAAACAATACTCTCATGGGGCATATATGTGTAATAGTCTTCACTGCATGTTTGAGAACACTGGTGGAGATTTGTATCCTAGCAGAGCAGACATCGTAAATGGAAAATGGAAACAAAACAAAACACAAAAACCAATCTTCAGCCACCACAGCTTTGCTTTAATCTATTCATTTATTTATTTTTCAGACAGAGTCTCACTCTGTCACCCCAGCTAGAGTGCAGTGGCATCATCATGGCTCACTGTGACCTCAAACTCCTGGGTTCAAGTGATCCTTTTGCCTCAGTCTCCCAAGTAACTGGGACCACAGGTGTGTGCCACCACGCCTGGCTAATTTTTATTTATTTTTTATTTTTTGTGGTGACAGAGTCTTGTTGTTGCTCAGGCTGATCTCAAACTCCTGACCTCAAGTGATCCTCCTGCCTTGGCCTCCCAAAGTGTTGGTATTACAGGCTTGAGCCACCACACCTGGCCTGCTTACTATTATCTTTTGATCTCCCTGTACTTCTATAGCTCCCCCCTTGGAAATGGAAATAGACCCTATTCTCAGTCTCTGTGCTGGGGACCTTCTCATCTATCCAAAGGCAAAATTAATGTGCTCTTGCTCTGATAAACCGTCTATGCTGGCTCTCATCCCTCCTCGCCCACATCTCCGTGAGAGAAAGGAGGCTATATAAGAGACTTCTTTTCCCAGTGATGTGAATTACATCCCTCTTCTGTTCCTTTACCTTGGAAGGCAGACTTGATTATAGTCAGTTTTGATTAAAAACAAGTTTTTTCCTCTTTTACTGGAATAACAATGTAACAGAACATTGTGAGGTACTGACTGTTCTCTGTTTCATAATGGTATCTCTTATTACTAATATCTTTTTTTTGCTCCCTCCGGTTGCTGAATAATGTAGCATATACAGTGGACACAGAACCCTGATAATAAAATTACTAAATTTTCTAAGGTCAAGGGTCTGGTTTTAGGCCATGAGATTCCTGATCCTTGCCTTCTGTCTGCTAGAAAGGCCAAACTAATTTCAGAATCTTTATCAGAGAACCATATTAAAGGGGGAACAGGAGAGAAAATGATATCTTTTAGGAATGCAGAAATCACACCGTGGAAAGTATTCCTTTCTACTCTTCTTCCCATGGGGGGGGGAGGGGGAAACACTTTGGACTTGTTCCTTTCCATTTCCTGTATATTTGGGAATGTCAGGACTGTCTGTTCTCTCATCTCCACTTAGTTAGGTTCTGACAATGCTCTCTTGTCTTAAAGTTGCCCATGACTAGATCAGCAGAGTGTTTGGTAATGATTAAACAAGGACAAGGAGGAAGTTGTAGGCAAGACATGGCTTAAATAAGAGAAGGGATACAGGAAGATACTTTTATTTCTCACCATTTGATTGGCTAAGATATCGAGAGTTCCCTCCATTTGGTAGATGTTGAGGAAGATGGATGGGATGAAAGCCCTCCTGCAGATACCTCCCAAAGTTGACCAATGGGTGAGTGGATCTCAGTTACAAAAACCCAGCATGTTGAATTTTCTAAAGAAAGGGCTGGGGAGAGAGTACAAGGAGGCCAAGTTGAAGCTAAATTTCCACATCAGAGACTGTACAGAGGAAGACCCCGTCAGCAGCCCCAACTGAACCAACACATGCAAGTCCAGCACCTGGACACCTGCCACACATCAGGGACCAAGGGCCTTGTCATGTTGGTGCAGGAAGCACCAGAAAGGAGATATCAGAGTTGCCATCAGCAGCTTGTGGTTTCTCAAATAAGTTCACATTGCTCTTCTCTCTCTTACCCGTTGCCTGAAGTTCTGGGGGTAGGCACAGCTTGGAGAGTTGGAGAGGAGGAAGGGAGGAGGCAGTAGTGAGAAAGTAGATCTTGCCTCGAGTGATGTGCTGGAAACGGTTCATACTTGGGAACTTTGCCAGTTGTTACGTTGGTAGCCTGAGTCAGCCAGGGTGGGAGTACTCAATATAGCATTCGATATACACTGGGAAACAGCAAATGCTATAAATCAGGGCCTTTTAACTTTTTCTCCGCAGAGAGTTGGTTTAGTAGCACCCCACTGCTCTCTCCCCACCCCAGGCAATTGCTCTTGGGAGACACTAAGAACCTTAGGGGACAACTTGTCTGGACTGTCTTAGTCACCAAAGGGGCCTGAAAAATCTTAACATCAAACTGATCCATAATGAGGAAATCCTACTTCTCAGCAAGAAAAGGGAAAGCAACAAAAAATTGTTTCAGTTGTCAGAAAAACAAAATACCATTCCATATTTTTACTGCAATGGGTTGCTATTGCCTCTGTGAAGGACTGAATTGGGTCCCCCCCAAAAGCTATGTGAAATCCCAACTCAGCACCTAAGAATGTGATATCATTTAGGAATACAATATTTACAGAGATAATAAAGTTAAAATGAAGTCATTAGGTCTTAATCCAATATGACTGGTGTCCTGGAAGGGAGAAACTTGGACACAGAGGTGGACGTGCACAAAGGGAAGACAATGCGAAAACACAGGGAGAAAATGGTTGTATAACTGAGTGTTGCATCTATAAGGAATGCCGAGGATTGCCAGCGACCCCCAGACTCTAGAAGAGCCTGGAAGGACCCTCCTCTAGAGCTACTTGATCTTGAACTTCTGGCCTCCAGAACTGTGAGACAATATATTTCTGTTGCTTTAAGCTGGTTTTTGGTACTTGTTATGGCAGTTCCAGGAAACTAATACAGCCTCCAAAATCCAACTACAATCATAAGTACCATTTATTAAGCATTTACAATGTGTGTGGTGTGTGTCAAGTGCTTTATTTATATTATGGGAACTAATCCTTACAGAAGCCCTGCAAGGGCAAAGCTTCCGTTGGTCATTGGAAAAGAGCTTCAGGGAAGGAGGAGCCTCAGACATCTTGAAGCAGTAACAGGGAACTGTCAACAAATTTCTCAAGACAGAACTTGAAGAGCTGAGTACTTGGAGAAGTTATTATAATTCCATCTGTACCCATGCATTGCTCTGGTTCACTTAAAAACTAGAAATGTATCTTTTGGTCTAAGGCAGGGAACCTTTTTGGCACCAGGGACTGTTTTTGTGGAAGGCAATTTTTCCAAGGACTGGTGGTGGTAGTGGGGTTTCAGGGTGATTCAAGCACATTACATTTATTGTGCAGTCAAACCTGTCTGCTAATGATATCTTGTGTTTGCATCCACTCCCCAGCACTAGCATCACCGCCTCAGCTCCACCAGATCATCAGGCATTAGATTCTCACAAGGAGTGTGCAACCTAGATCCCTCACATGTGCAGTTTACAGTAGGGTTCATGCTCCTATGAGAATCTAATGCCACGGCTGATCTGACAGAAGGCGGAGCTTATGCAGTGATGCAAGTGATGGGGAGCGGCTGTAAATACAGATGAAACTTTGCTTGCTCACCTACCACTCACTGCTACTGTGCGTTTCGGTTCCTAATAGGCCACAGAACGGTACTGGTCCACAGCCCGAGGGTTGGGGACAGCAGGTCTAAGGGACATGACAAAGCATGCACAACCAAACAAATAGGACAATCTCAAACAGTTTGCAACTGAGTCACAGTGGTGTAACTCTTAAGCCTTGAGTGCTCCAGGGAGGGAACTGGCTTAGATACATAGATGGCTGGGTCTTCCAGCTACCCAGGGCCAAATGCTTCCAGCTAAATGATTTAGCAAGAATAAAATACCAGGGCACAGAGCAGAGCCAAGTTGTGAAGGAATAGTATTCCACGCTGCCAATCTGAGAGGGTGTGAAATGGTGGCAGGGCTGTGAGGGGAGTCAGATGGAGGGTGGTGGGTGGTGGATGAGCGAATGATCATCGTGATCCTTGAGTGCAGAGGCCAGGAGGATTTCTGAGCAGGACAATATGGGGGAGGCTGCTTTTAAACTGCTACACTCAGCTTATTTTGCTTTGACTTAAGTCTTGAAGCTACAAAGCTCATGACGTAAACCCCAGGATAAAAATCAGGGGTTTCAGTCTAATGTCAACTTTTGGGGTCAAAATATCTTAAATGAAATGAGAGTTTTAGTGGCTGTCAGAAGACAGAGACAACAGCTAGGATGCTGTGTCTTGGAGAGCATGTCTACTATAAGGAGAATGCCACCAGAACCTTAGAAGTGGCACAGCTTTTCTCAAAATTCAAAGATTTTGGTCCTTATATGAGTGGAGAGGTAGGTGATTGCTGTGTTTTCCTGGCCTGATCTCTGGTTCATGCATAGATCTCACATTTTAGACCCATGAAAAGTCTTTATTTATTTACTAAGTGTCTCTTTTATGCTGGGTCTCTTTTAGGTTCCCAACTGCTGGGAACCGAAAAATGAAAATGCACTTGTTGCCGTCAGTAAAAGTTAAGCAAAAGTCTTGTTGAGAGACTGCCGTTTAAATAACTATTATAATGGCACGTAAAAATTACTATGAGAGGTATGCATAGAGTGCTTGGGAAGCTTAGAGGAAGCAGGAAACAACTCCCCAGTGATGGGGGGTTGGCTGTCAAGGAAGGCTTCATGGAGGCGGTGTAATTGTAGGATTAGGGTCCATGTAATAGGTTGGCAGGTGCCAGATTACAAAGGCTCTCACGTGCCAGGTTTAAGGGAGGCATTTAGGTCTTTTAAGCTATACAGTGACATGATTACATATGTACTTTAGAAAAATCTCTATGGCAGCAATGTGGAGGATGAAGTGACAAAAATATACACTTTGGTTCACTTTGTTCTACATTGCAATTTTACCTTTAACTGTATACACATCTTACTAATTAGACTCAAGCAACATAATGCACACTTGGAAATCCCATGTTACATGTCCAAACTAGCCTGTCACTCAGTATTGTATATGGAAACAGTGAAGGCTGAGGAATAATAGGCTGTGTTCAAATGTGCAATCTCATGATTATCACCCATCTTGTAGGCACTCCCTCTTGTAAATGAGTTATTCCACTGTATCTTTGGCTTTGCAAAATACATCGCCACAATTTAACAATAGATCTTTTGGAACATGATTGTGTGGCATCAAGTATCCTATGTGGCAAAGTCAAAAATAAGATGGTAAAAGTTATCCTACCAAAATCCTAAACTCTCAAGCTACTTTTTAAAGTTGTTTTTTTTTTTTAGTTATTTAGAAAAAAATAAAATCAAGCATTCTCTTACATTTAAGTAGTCACAAAACAGAAGTTCTTAATAACAAATTGTATTAGAACTTATTTTCTGTTTTGCCCTATATTCTATAAGTGAGGTTCTCAACGTCAGCGTGTGCCAGAATCACCTGGAAAGTTTGTCAAAACAGAATTTTGGATTCCACCCCAAAGTTCTAATTTAGTTGGTGGAATCTGAGAATTTACATTTCTGACAAGTTCCCAGGGGATGCTTAGACACTGGTCTAGAGATCCCACATTGAGAACCATTGCTCTGAAATAATAATAACTAACTTTTGTTGGGCAGTTTCTATGCTGTGTTCCAAATACAGGTTGAGTATCCCTTATCCACAATTCTTGGGACCAGAAGTGTTTCAGATTGCATAATTTTTTGGATTTTGGAATATTTGCATATACATAATGAGATAGCTTGGTGATGGGACCCAAGTCTAAACACCAAATTTATTTATGTTCCATATACACCTTGTGCATATAGCCTGAAGAAAATTTTATACTGTATTTTAAATATTTTTGTGCATGAAACAAAAGTTTGCATACATGAGGTCAGATGTGGAATTTTCCACTTGTGGAGTCATGTCAGTGCTCAAAATTTCAGATTTTGGAGCATTTCAGATTTCAGATTTTCAGATTAGAGATGCTCAACCCGTGCTTTGCTCGTGCTAGCTCATTTAATCCTCACAGCAATCGTAGGACGCAGGCACTTTTAGTATCTTTTTATTACAAATGAAACTGAGACTTGAGAAAGTGAGGCAACACATTCAAGGTCATGCAACCAATAAGTGGTGGGTGAGGATTGAACCCAGAATTCTACATGCGAATGACTTGCTGTGATTTCCCTGTTGGTGAATTCGTATCTCCTAAGTGTGCCACCTATCCAGAAACTTTGGAACCCTGAGAACATTTTGTTGGTGTGTTTTGTAACCAATATTGCCTTGTTCGGAGATGAATGTTGTTCTTTGTGAAAACATTCATATTTTTAGATGGAAACTTACTTCATCTCCTGCGAATATTTCTGACTATAGAGAAATTGCCAAACCTGCTGACTCATAACAAAAATAAAGAGCATCTACTATTCAGTTTATGGCTTTTAGTTTTGGGAGGTGGTGGGAGGAAAAATAGATTGCCACCCACTAAAGATCATTTTATTCAATGCCATTTACAGTAGTGTGTATGGAGGTGGTCTTGAGCGCTTTGTGAAGATTATTTTTTCAATAGTACAGATGGCCCTGATAAATATTTAAGGCATCTTGGGAAACAAGAGCATGATCCTGACTCAGGGGAAATTGGTCATGTAAATGACTTTATTTCAAGTGCTTTGGCCTCTGAACACCTAAAATGGACATATATTTTATTGGCTTATTAACTCGTTGCTGGAGTCACCAAAGGCCCAAGCTACAACTTCATGTCTGACCACACACCAAGGCCTTTTTACTGCTTGCTTTTCTGGCTCTTTGCCTGTTTTCCTCTCCCTACCCATAACCATGCAAGTATAATGTCCAGCAATGTAGCTCACTCTCTCTCTCTTACACACACACACACACACACACACACAGAGACACACACAGAGTCGTGTTTAGTTTTAAAGCCGTTACCTTAGAATATGACAAGAGAAAGGACTATTATCACTGGTGATAAGGTTTCCTGTAACTATAATCTTATTCTCAAAGAGAAAACATTGATACCTAATATGCTTTTATAATAACTGTAATGCCAATTTGTCACAATTGAAGACATTTCAAATGTATATAATTTTTCTGCTGATAAGCTTTTATTATAATCCTGACCATAACTTCAAAAAGGAACTACATATTAAAAAAAAACATGATAATTAGCTTAAAAATGAGCCAAACTAAAACAAGAATATATCCCACACCCTGGAAACTTCATAAGATTTAATAAAAATTATTAATGCGGAATTGTTTACAAGAGACTCCACTATTTACCAGCCCAATGTCTTTACACTTCTACCACCTAAGGGCAGTTGGTTGTACCCAGAAACATTTCTAGGCTCTTGTGTTGCAGTTTTCCTGCACTTATTATCACCTCGCTTGTTATATATTTGACTTATTTGTCTTGTTTATTGCTCCCTCTTTCCATAAGCTTCATGAGCAGAGATTTTTCATCTGCTTTGTGTACTGCTATGTTCTCGTTGTTTATAACAGTGCCTAACATATAGCAGACATTAAATAAACGCTTGCTGAATGGATGAATAACAAATGAATTAGTGAATAGATGAAGTATCTTGGTTTAATATTCATCATCAGATCTGAAAAACAGTTTAAAGAATCTCTACTGAGTTATGTACAATGAATAGTAATAAGAGTCAAAGGCAATTCTTCTGTATCTCTGAGATCTTCCATTTCACGAGGTAAATAGAATAAAAAGTACTTACAAATGCTTTACTAAATATCAGAAAAGACTGACAGTATCAAAAATAGTCAACACATATTAAATGGAAATTTTGTAAAATTCTAGATTGTTTCCAAAATATGTATGGTTTAATTCCTGTTTATGTTATTTTCTTCCCTTTAAAATGAAATACTGTGGATGGGAAAAATAAACTTTATGAATAAATAAGTTTCTGGACAATTCAAACAACAACAAAAAAATTGTCTCTAACTTATGCCAAAAACAATATGGCATTTAATTGTGGCATGGGTTCAGAAAGACCAATCAGTTATCAACATATCACAAGGAATCTAAGCAACTTATCTATTGCTGCATAACAAATTACCCCAACATTTATTATCTTAAAACAACAATAATTTATTATCTCAGAGTTTCTGTGAGTCAGGAATCCAGGAGCAGATGAACCCGGTGGTTCTGGTGCAAGGTCTGTGTATTAGTTTTCCGGGGCTGCCATAGCAGAGCCCCACAGCCTTGGTGGCTTAAGCAACAGAAATCTGCTTTCTCACAGTTCTGGAGGCCGGAAGTCCAAGATCAAGGTTTCCTCTGAGGTCTTTCTCCATGGCTTTCAGATGGCCGTCCTCTTGCTGCCTCTTCACATAGTCTTCCCTCTGTGCACATGCACCCTGGAGTCTCTTTATTTTTTTTTTAATTTTTAATTTTATTTATTTTTTTGAGACTAGGTCTTGCTGTATCACCCTGGCTGGTCTCGAACTCTTTGGGCTCAAACCATCTTCCTGCCTCAGCCTCCCAAGTAGCTGAGACTATAGGCATGTGCCACAGTGCCCAGCTCCAGTGTCTCTTTTTGAGTTCAAATTCCTCTTTTTATAAGGATACCAGTGAGATTAGATTTCAACTCAACTTAATCACCTCTTTGAAGGCTATCTCCAAATACAGTCACATGGATTTGGGCCCATCCTTATGACCTCATTTAACCTTAATTATCTTTTTAGAGACCCTATCTCCAAATACAGCCACATTCTGAGGTAGTGGGGGCTAGGATTTCAACATATGAATTTTGGGGGACAAAATTCAGCCCATAGAGGTCTCTCATGAGGTTGTAGTAAGCTGTCAGTTGGGGCTGCAGTCTCATCTGATGGATCGACTGGGGAAGGATGAGCTTCCTAGCTCACTCACACGATTGTAGGCGATTCCTTCTGCCTGATGGCTGGAGACTTCAGTTCTTGCCATGTGGGCTCCTCTACAGGCTTCCCAAATTACCTCATGACAGTAGTGGCTGGTTTCCCCCAGAAAAAGTGATATGTGTGTGTGTGTGAGAGAGAGAGAGAGAGACAATGCAAGACAGAATGCACAGTCTTTTCATAACTTAATTATAGAAGTGATATATTACTTCTGCCATATTCTATTGGTCACACAAACCAACCCTGGTAAAATGCAAGAGAGAACCCTACAAGGACATAAATACCAAGAAATGAGATCACTGGTGGTCATTTTTGAGATTGGCCACAGCAAATAGGTCAAAAATAAAAATTCAGACTGCAAAAATTTATGCATTTATGTTATTTAAATATTTTAACTAATTAGTGAAATATGGCATTGAAATATTTTCAGCTACTGTGATAACTGAGTAGGAGAGTGTTTTGAGATTGAGTTATATTTACTAAAGAGACATTTGAATTTTTTTTTGTCAAACAAATTTATAAATGTTGCAAATATTAGTACCTGATGATCTATTCCTCTAAATAAAAACATCTAGAGTTAGTATAATGATTGACTCCAGCCTCTGGTACTAGACTGCATGGGTTTCAATATTTACTTGGTAAATACAAGTTGGAACAACTTGAACAATTTTTTCAGTCTCTGTTCCCTAATTTTCTCATATGTAAAATTGGAAAAAAAAATAATATCTGCTTCATATGGTTGTTGTGAATATTAAATGAGTTAATACATACAAAATGCCTAGAATAGCACTTGGCACAAAGGGCATGCTGAGAAAAACTAGTTGTTTCCTCTTTCATCCCAAACCTGGTGCAATGCCCAAGACATTGTAGGTCCTCAATAAATGTTTTTGTATGACACATGGACATTCCTTCTACTAAAAATCCCACAAAATGGAGCGGCAAGGCAAAACTTCCTTAAAAGGCAGGGAAGGGAAAAGACCAAGGACAGTTACAACAAGATGCTTTTTAATAGGCACACAGGAAAAAAAATGTGAAACTTTATACATCAGCAATTTTATTCTAATAATACTTGGAAATCATGATTAGCTCTTGCTCTTCTTGAACACCTAACTATTTTCATTTCTACATCTGTTTCATACACTTCCTTGGTACATTTTTTTCCTTTGCCTGAAATATTATTTCCTTCCATCAAATCAACATGCCTGTCCACCTGGCAACTCTCTCTTTTTCAAGTCTTACCTCCCAGGAAGCCTTCCCTAATAGCAGCCCCCAAACCCACCTTTGTGCCCTCTGGACTACCACTTTGCCTTGTACATTTCTGTTAAATTGTGACTTTTATTTTTTTTTCCATGTCTGTTGACCCTATTACTCAGTGAACTATTGGAGACTAAGACCCCATTTTGCATGCTTGGCAGAATGCCTGGCACATAGTACACCTCATATTAAACCCTTATTGACTGAATAAATCAATGGGTGAATAAATTTTTTTAAAAAATCCATTTTGCATTTGAGTTGAAGCTCCCAGCAGTACACCTTGTTAGAGATTTTAAGCTTAGTTTTAAAAAATGTTAGACCAATCAAAACCACAATGAGATATCACTTAACCCCAGTGAGAATGGCCTTTATCAAAAAAACCCAAAACAACACATGTTGGCGTGGGTGTGGAGAGACAGGAACACTAATACACTGCTGGTGGGACTGCAAACTAGTGCAACCCCTGTGGAAAGCATTATGGAGGTATCTTAAACAGATTCAAGTAGACCTGCCATTTGACCCAGCAATCCCATTACTGGGCATATACCCAAAGGAAAAAAGGTCATTCTGTAACAAAGGCACGTGTACCCAAATGTTTATAGCAGCACAATTCACAATAGCAAAGATGTGGAAACAACCCAAATGCCCATCAATACATGATTGGATTAGTAAACTGTGGTATATGTATACCATGGAATATTACTCAGCTATAAGGAATGATGAAGATACGACATCTCTATGGTTCTCCTGGAGAGAGTTGGAACCCATTATATTAAGTGAAGTATCCCAAGAATGGAAAAACAAGCATCACATGTACTCACCAGAAAATTGGTTTCCTTGATCATCACCTAAATACAAATCTGGAAACGACACCAATTGGACATCAGACTGAGGTGGGGGGCGGGGGAGGGGATGGGGGTATGCCTACACAATGAGTGCATTGCGCACCGTTTGGGGAGTGGTAACACTTGAAGGTGCTGACTCGGGAAAGGGGGGGGTGGGGAAAAAAATATGAAACTATTGTTTTTAACTTGCACTGTTCACTTAATAATTTATCATGAATATTTCCCATATTATTTCATATCATTGTACAAGAAATAATGTATACATTATGAGGACATACTGTATCTAACAAGATATACTGTTAGACTCTTTGATTCTGTAAAATTAAATTGAAAAAAAAAAAATGTTAGACCAGAGCTTCAGAGAAGACTGTACTAGTCAGAGTTCTCCAGAGAAACAGAACCAATAGGATATATGCATTTATTATATAGTTTCTTATAAGGAATTGGCTTATGTGGTTTTGGAGACTGACAAGTCCTGAGAACTGCAGTGAGCAAACTGGAGACCCAGGAGAGCCGAGGATGTAGTTCCAGTCTGAAGAACAGCAGGCTTCAGACAAAGAAAGGGGCTGAGGTTTCAGTTTGAGTCCAAAGGCAGGAAAAAAAAAAACCAGTGTCCCAGGTCAAAGGCAGTCAGGCAGAGGAATTCTCTCTTACTCAGCCTTTTTGTTCTATCCAGGCTTTCAATAGATTGGATGCAGCCCACCCACGTTAGGGAGGGCAATCTGATTTGCTCAGTTTACTAATTTAGATATTAATCTCTTCCAGAGACACCCTCACAGACACACCCAGAATAATGTTCAACTAGATGTCTGGGAACCCTGTTGCCCCGTCAAGTGGACACATAAAATTAAATATCACAAAGACTAAAGCTTGTACGTAAAGATCTGGTAGCATCTCACAGAGGAGCAAGTTAAAACTATAATAATGTCTCTAAGGCCAAGAGAGAAAGGCTAGCAAAAGCCAAAGCTGGAATATTTTCCTAGAATCCTCATCTGAAGGCCAAGGAAGTGAAGAAGCTAATGTTCTTATCCACAGAGGGGTGAGAATGAACTAGCCTTCCAGTTGTAAAACTTCTGTTCTCTTTTCATGTTAGGATTTCCAGACTGGGTAAATGGGGACGTTAAGAGAAATGGATTGTGTAAGATTTCGAGGCGATTGATGTCTTATTACTTACTAGTTGCATGGAAGCTACTTATTCATAAAATTTTTAATTCTATGTATATTCCTCCAGGAAACATTATTGGCTTTCTACAATATACAGCTTTAATTGAACTATTGGGGATCATGATTTATTACTAGGTCCTTTGGAGAAACTTCCTTCCTTCAATTAGAAGCACCTGTAGAGGATGTGAAGACGAGCTGGTCAGGGAACTATGAGGAAATCATAGACTGTGTGGCTCTATGGCAGCCAGAGGAAGAAGGAAATCATGAGGGAAGAAATGATGGAAAAGTTTTTTGCTACAGAAGTGAAGGTTGATAAGACTTGGAGAAGAGGCCATCAGATTTGATGATTAGGATATTCAGGGAGATTTTGGCCATGGGCTAGAAGTCACGGGAAGCTGAGCAGTAGTTAGTCCCCTGTTCTCTGATATTATGACATTATAGTAGATTCAGTAATCAGAGTCTTGTAAAATTTTCTACTAATGCTTAGCAGCTTGAGGACATGAGCAAAGAACGTAGAGGGCAGGAAAGGATGGGGGCCATGTCTGGTGACTTGGGTTGAAGGCTTGAATAGTGGGAATGAGTTTAAGGATTGTGGTTTGTTAGAAAAGAAAGCCATAAAATACCTGATTGTGGTATTTTGTTTTGGAAAAGATACAAATGAAGTTAATAACCGGAAGAGGATCTAGGACAGGATTTTTCAAACTGCGTTTCCTGGAATCTTGGGTCGGTGGGTTAGAGAAAAGGCCAATCAGTTCAGATCTCCAAACCTTCTCCACTAAATGTCACAGCACCTTTGCTTTGAGCAGCGTTGTCTATGCAGGCTCTGTGTTGGACGTCTTCGGTTTATCCCTCCTCGCTCCCAGCTGCGCTCTCCTTCCTCCTCCGCTCTGCTCTGTGAACTGTGAGGCTGACCTGTAGGGAACCGCATCAGAGGGCTATTCTGCCCTCCTGCTTCTGTTTGGATTTGGCCCTTGGGGACCACTGGCATGGGATTGGAAGGCAGGAGAACAGGAGGTGTCATTCCACTGGCTCCTTCCCACAGGGTACTGAGGACCCTCTGCCCTTGAAGCCTAGAGATGGTAGTAATACCCAGCTTTCTTAGCCCCTGGTAATTTCTCTGTGCCCTGCTACACCTTTGACATCACCTACATAAAGTATTCAGCATGTGCTTTACTTCCTCAAATTACCCAAGCTTAATGTTCCATTTGGACCCTGTCCGACGTGAGCTTTCATTATAAAAAGTTCTCATCACTTAAAAAAAAAATATTTGTAACTAGTAGACTAGGGCAGAGGTTGTCAAACTTTTTTTTTTTTGTAAATAGCCATATTTTTCCATATAGATTTTTCAAAATATTTCAGTAAATATTTTTGGTTTTGTGGGTCATACAATCTTCGTTACCACTATTGAACCCTGCTGTCTTAGTGAGAAAGCAGCCGTAGACTATAGTAAGTGAATGAGTGTGGCTGTGTTCCAATAAAACTTTATTTGCAAAAACAAGGCAGCAGGCTTTACTTTTGGTTCATGGGCAATACCTTAAAGACTCATTACCTAGGGCAAGCAGTTTTCTGTTTTATCTATGAGAGTAGTTCTCAACCTGGGATAATTTTGTCCCCTAAGGGACATTTGGCAATGTCTGGAACATTTTGGTTGTCACAACTGGAGGACGATGCTACTAGCATCTAGTGAGTAGAGTCCAGAGATACTGCTAAACATCCTACAATGCATAAGACGGCCCCAACAAAAGAACATTATCCTGCCCAAAATATCCATAAGGCTGAGGTAGAGAAACGCTGGTCTTGAAGATACTTAAGTAAATTGTCAGTTTGTTTATCATGTCCCCACGGCTTGATGAAAAGAATCACAGAATTAATTTTATCACTATTAAAGACTATTAAAAGCTGTTTTTTTCTAGTTCTTATTTTTTATTTTTTTTTAATGATACATCTTTAAAAAGTGGGTTAAGTTGTGTTTATTAGGAAATCTGGTGGTTTCCTCAGCAATTTTGTCATCCCTCAAATCATTAGTCATGTTAATTCATCTTAGCTTACTCTTTTGCCCCCTAAGCATCTTTTGAGTGGGTAGTGAAAGTATCCACTCCTCTTTTAGCAAAAAGCTGTGTCTTTTCGGATTTCCTTGACTTACTGGTTAAGAAGGACTAGCTGGCGAATGAAACAGATTTGGCCCAATGGAATGGATGTGAGTATGGGATGAGTGTGTATGGTGGGTGCTGTGGGGTGGGGGATGAGTGACTGAACCTGAGAAAAATAAGAATACTGCAAAGGACATTTGCCAATGTCCCCTAGGGGGCAAAATTATCCCAGGTTGAGAACTACTCTCATAGATAAAACAGAAAACTGCTTGCCCGAGGTAAAGAGTCTTTAAGGTATTGCCCATGAACCAAAAGTTAAGCCTGCTGCCCGTTTTTGCAAATAAAGTTTTATTGGAACACAGCCACACTCATTCACTTACTGTAGTCTATGGCTGCTTTCTCGTGTGTGTCTGTGTGTGTGTGGTGGGAAAGGAGTGAGCTGTGTGGCTAGATGGGGTTAATAGAGGTCTCAGGCGTTGAGAGAGACGGGGACATTTTACTGAAGGGGAGAGGGAGCTCAGAGAATGAGTGGCTGGGAAAGGTGGGTTGAGGAATGTGCCCCTGAGCTAGTCCTTTTCATTATATTCTCCTAGAGCTCTGGGTTTAAGACTGGATACCTTCACATTTCAGCAGGGGAGGGAGAGGAATGGGTGATAACTCTGACCAGGGATACTGTACTGTGAGTTTTAAGCGAACCTATATAATTATCCTAAAACTATTGAACCTGAGCAAAACTGCAACATGAGTATTTCTTGAACTGAACTAGTATTTCCATTGACTAAAGTCCTTGTTTGATGACAGGGGACCATGACACTTCCCACCTCTACCCTCACACATTGCTACTTGGTGTACAAGTTGAAGAGCAAGGACACGTGGAGGTCTGTGCCTGGATGACATCATAATTCTGATCAACTGGACAGACTAGCAGTGGCCTTGAAGAGATACTTAACTTCTGGAAATCACTTCTTTATTGCAACCAAAGCTATTAAGTTTAAAGGTCCATAAAGATGAGATAAACAGTCATAAAGGCATTTTGAAATTCATACACAGTGTGTTAAATGGATTTAATTGCTGTCAGTTAAATATGGGGATGTTAAAGCAATGTCCGTACCCTGGCAAATATCAAATCATCAACTGCTTAATGAGGGACAAAAATCTTGAGAAAAGCAGTGAATGAAATGTTACTTACATGTGATTTGTGATTATATTTTGAAGGATTTTCAAGGGAATAACTTGCTCTTAGAATACTTTAGTGGAAAACAGCTTTATACCTGGGTCCAAATTTCTTAAAATTAATTTTACAGTTCATTTTTGCTAGTGGGCATTTTTAAAAATCATAATCTAACGTCTGATCTGACAATCCTTGAGTGATCATTTTAGAATAATTCTGGTCCTGCATATCGGTGAAAGAAATGTCATTGAAAAATGAATACAAATCTAGCAGGTGTATTAAATATATAGTCTAATCTTAATTCTAGTTAATATTTATTATTTTCTATGTTCTAGGCAGTGTCCTAAACAATTTATGTGGATTACTATTTTAATTCTCCTGATAAATTAAACATATGTGCAATTATTGTCACCCCCATTTTAGAGATGAAGAAAACTGAGGCATAAAGAAATTATGTAATTGGCTCAAAATCACACAGCCTGTGGTGCTGCTAGAATTTTCAGCCAGTTTCATTTCAGAGCCTATTTTTAACCACTTTCTTACACTGCTTTCCTTTTCTGTATTTTTTTCTTTTTCTTTTTTTTTTTTATTTTGCAGAGACTGTCAAGTCCAACGTTTTCTGTATTTTTGATGGTAAATATGAGAAGATAATTTTAAGGGCCCATGATATGTCAAATCCTAATAACCCAGGTAATAAATCCTATCTATAATACAAATAAGCTGTGTGATCTTAGGGAAATCACAAAGCTACTTCTGTGTGGTGGGTCTATAATAATATATAGGAGTTTAAAAAACCATTTCCTTCAATTAAATGATCATCCTTTTAGCACTAAATTATTTGGATTACATGCTTTCCAAATTCACAGAAAAATTTCCCAGTCTTTCCCTTTGCTTTGACCCCATTTGTTGATGCTTAATGATGAAATCAGAAACTCCATGGAAAAAAGAGAGAATATCACTGGAGTCATTCCTCTGTCATATATGGGATATTTTGCCAGTGTACAAAATTCACAGAAGTTAGAACTGTGAAGCGCACTAGCAATGCCCTAATGCAGCCCCCTCACACTACAGATGAGCAAGTTGAAACCCTGAGAGGTTCAGGGACATGTCCAAGTTCACAAAGCTGGTTTGTAGCAAAGCTGTGCTATAATTGTCTGGGTTCAGATCCAAGGCGCCTCCGAATGAATCACTTCTGTCTTCATATCTCCAAACCATGAAAGACCACCAGCCTGTTTTAGTCTGGATGGTGTAGTAGAACAGAAACACCTGGGTGTGAATCTCAGCTCTACTGTTTACTAGAAGTGAAATGCTGGGGAAATCTCAAATGACTATATATACACACACACGTACAGACAGACATACAATGTTCAAGATCATCAGACTGAATCTCAGAACTTAGTATTAATGTACAGTGGACGTTGTGTTAATACTGAGCGGTTTACCTTTAATTTTTGAAGTCCGATAGGAACAGAGCAGAAGTCAATCTAATTTGGAATGGATACATTTTCCTAAACTGAAGGTCAAATAATGGAATGGAGTGTAATGTTAGAGTTTGACAGTACTTTAGATGGAGGAAAGTAGTTGGAGAATGAATCATTACAAGGGCACCCCAAGCGTAGGAATGAACCAGATTCCAAAAAACCTGATCCTCGCCCAACGCTGTGGTTCCCCCTCCGGCCTGTGATCAGTACTACGTTCACAATGAAGGACCTGGCTACCTTTTACAAAAGCCACATCATCCCTCAAATCAAATTAGCATTGCTGATTTGAATGTTATTACCTTTGTAGGTCTGTTTGCTTTGACTTTGTAAAATTGTTTAGTATTTCAATTTTACAAGGACAAGAATTGTAAAGCATTTATATTTCATTTTGCATTATATATTTAAGCAAAATTAAGTAAAATATTAGAGAGATATAGAATTTTTTCCTTTAAGAGATATTTATATGTTTTCTTTTGGGTATGAAAAATGCTTATGTAGTCTGGTATGAGGTCTCTTTTTAAATGTTAGAGCAGGGGTGGGGGACTTTTTCATGTTGTAAGTCCGTATTAATTTATCTATAATCAAATAAGGCCACATTCTAGAAAGTTCATTTAGATGTACTTAAAAATGTACATTAGTTTGTAAAAATCTAACTACAATGTACTTAATACTTTCATAAAATGAAAACTACTTATTATTTTAAAGTTAAATAACCTTTTAATGACTGCTATGTCTGTTTTTTGTTGGAAAGCATTTGAATATTTGATTGCAGCGTGGAGGTCCACAGTTTCAGTTGGTCTTCTAGATGGGTAGCAGTCATTTGTGACTTTAAGGGCATCTTGATTTGGGTAGGAGAATGTAGATTCACAACAATAAGTCATTGAAAAGCAAGAAAGCATTTTTTTGGATGTGTTGCCAAAGGCATGGGTATGCTGCATTTTTTCATATTTCAATTGGATCTTTCTTAGCATCAGACAATGACTTTAAAACGTTATCTACTGACAGCTCAATCAATTCCATCTGTAGTTCTTTAGGTACCTTGGTGACATCAACTAGGTGAGGCTGAAATGCTAACTTGAGTGTGATGTCATGAGTCTCAAAGTCATCAAAGTCATCAAACTTTTCATTGTATTCTTCAATTAATAGGTCTATAACAGCTGCATATTCTTCAAATGATTTGCATATATCATCCTGCTCATCAATGACCTTTGCTAAATGGGGAAAATGTTCATCCGAAATTTTCTTTTGAAGAAGAAGTGTTTTGAAAAGATAGCTTTTTTTCAAAATGCTTGCATTTTTTGCTACATATAATACATAGACTTAGTTTTATGTTGCAAAGAAATACTCAAGTTGTTTTGATTTGACATATCACACAGAAATGCTGCATTCCTATAGAAATCTTTTAGTAATTCACATTGCTGATTCTGTTCTTCATAAAATTTAACTATTTGTTCTCACAGAGATAAAATTTTGGTTAACGCCTGTCCCTGTGATAGCCAATGCACTTTAGAATGACATGGCAAATGCACATTGAATACCTCATCATTCAACTTTAGCATGTTACAAAACTGATGATGCCATGTTGCATTTGCATAAATATAGTTAAAATACTTATAACTTGTTGCAAATTGTCAATTAAAATAGTAACTTTAGCACAGAGATTTTACTGATGCAAAATACAGTGAAAAGAAATGAGAGCATCTGGATCTGTTAATACTTTTTTTTTTTTTTTTTTTTTTTTTTTGTTGTTGAGACAGAGTCTCACTTTGTTGCCCAGGCTAGAGTGAGTGCCGTGGCGTCAGCTTAGCTCACAGCAACCTCAGACTCCTGGGCTTAAGCGATCCTACTGCCTCAGCCTCCCAAGTAGCTGGGACTACAGGCATGCGCCACTATGCCCGGCTAATTTTTTCTATATAGATTTTTAGTTGTCCATATAATGTCTTTCTATTTTTAGTAGAGACGGGGTCTCGCTCAGGCTGGTCTCGAACTCCTGACCTTGAGCAATCCACCCGCCTCGGCCTCCCAGAGTGCTAGGATTACAGGCGTGAGCCACCGCGCCCGGCCGTATACTTTTTTTTTTTTAATCTGTGCTATAAACCCTTCATGTTTTCCTGTCATGGAAGATGCACTGTCTGTACATACATTCACTAAGTTTACCAAATTCAGTCCAACTTCATGATGTTTATCTTGAAAGTTGTTGAATACATCTATTCCCTGTGTTCTGTTCACGGGAATGGTAACTCTTTGTAGCAAAGAAAATCTGTTATGACCCAAATGAAGTATAAAACCTGCACTGAGTCAGTAGTGTCAGTTGATTCATCCAAAGCAATTGAATAACATATATTTTCATTTTGAAGTATTGAGTGAAGTTCTGTTAAGTTGAAAGCTGATTCACCCTGCGGATCAGTTATGGTTCTCCTTGAAAGAGGCAGTGTTTTTATTATACTTTGAAATGTTACCTGGGTCTAAGCATCCTACAACTTTGACAACGAATTCTTTCACAATTTCTGTGTCACTGAATGGTTTCCCTTTTTTTCGGTGTATAGAAGCTACTTTATAAGTTGCTTCAGTGGCATTATTTCTAGGTCTTATTGCTCCTTGAAAAAATTGTCTTTGCTTTTGCTTTTCATCTTTTCCTTTCTGCAATATAGCCTTTCACATCTTTCCCTCTCATTTAAAATATTTGTGGTCTTTACGAGTGTTATAATGCTAATGAGCATTGAATTTCTTTAATGTTGATATCGCAGTATCACAAAACAAGCAAATCATCTTATCTTTAGCAGAAACAAGATAATATTGCAATTCCCAATTCTCATTAAAAAATCTGTCTTCTTCCTTCAGCATCCTCCTGGTCTTCTTTGACACGATGAGCTGTTAAGCAGACAGAATTAAGAAATATTGTTGAGCTGTGCAACTATTCACAAATTCCACTTCAAACACAAACACAGTGCACCTTTGTCAAAAGCTGATAACAGACTGGTGTACTCGACCCCCATAAACTTCCCCAACCAGCCTCCTGCGGTAGTGGCTCCAGGCAGGCGGGAGACGTTAGAACTAAATCATGAGTGTAGCAGCCATCAGTTTAGCTCTTATGTATGGTTTACTAATGTTCTAATTGTGCCAGTCAATCTGGGAGGATTATTTCATTGAAACTTATCTTATTCTTTGGTATTTTAAGTATGTTCATTTTTAAAATAAAATAAAAATATAAAAGATGAACAAAAATGTGTTCATAAAAATAAAACGATTTGTTCTGTAAAATTTAGATTTAGTCAAAGGGCTGCACTTAAGGACCTAGAAGACCACAGGTTAGGGCGACAGGTTCACCACCCCTCCATTAGAGGTTTTTCCGTACCCTCACATGATGGGAGCTGCAAGTGTTGAATATATTAACTGAGACAATGCCAAATGGTGAAAGAGACCACTGCAAATTCAGTAATATTCAAAAATAGCTTGTATTTTATTCATCATGTATGTATTTACATACATTTAAAAGTGATATCACCTGAAAAGATGAAAATAAGTGAATGCATGGCTATTTATTACAGGATGATTTTTAAGAGCAAAAGACTGGAAACAACCCAAATGTCCACCAGTCGAAACTGCTTGAACCATGATGTTTATCCATGTAATGCAACTGAGAGAAGGAACAAGATCTATTTCTATGCACTGACTGGAGTCATCTCCAGGACGAATTGTTAAATGAAAGAGCAAGATGGAAGACATGTTAATCCTGGTTACCGTTTATCCGTGTGTGTGTGTGTGTGTGTGTGTGTGTGTGTGTGTGTAGGGGTGTGTGTAGTAAAAAGAAACACAAGAAGGATACATCACTATTTATTTAAAAAAATGATTATGTCCAGAGGGATAGAGAGAACAGGATGAAGAAGACAGGGATGAGAGCAAGACTTCTCCGGGTATACCTTTTTAGTACATTTGACTTTGGAAGCAAGTTAGTATTATCCATAATTTAAAAAAAGAAGATAGAATAAAAAAAGAAGAATTTCTAAAAAGGAAGTAAAAATAAACACATTAACCTAACTTTGAGTTGAGTTGATAGCAAAATCACACACACAAAGGGGAGTTATTTCAAGTGACTTTAAAACATAGTGATTTGGCTGTGCATTCCTAGTGAGATGAACAGAAAGATAAAAAGAACAACAAAAATCCTAAATAACTTTCAATAATTATACTGTTAATAATAGTTTTGGTATTATTATCCTAAAAATATTATTTATATAATACATATATTAACATAATCATGTTTATACTTTATCCTAACATATGGATATATAGATATTAGGATAATGTACAAGCATGAGTATGTTAATGTTATTAGGGATGAAGATTTCAGAGTAAAAATAAAGAGAGAAAATATAAAATTAAAGAAATTAGTACAAACTTTATTATCTTAAATTGAAACTGGAAACATCAATATAAACTCATCATCATATTTTCTCTTTTAAAAATTTATTTTCCATTTCAGTCTCCTAAAAAGTCCTAGCAACAATTACCAAGCCAGTAGCAATAGCAGTGAGCAGCGCTAGTACCCAGATGGTGCTCTCTAAATACCATTTTCCACTAAAAGCGATGAGGGCTCCTTGGAGAATTAGCTGTTTTCAGATACAGAACAGAACACAAAAAGTGCCTGGAACATTTATCATACTAGAAAGCAGGGATGCTATAAAAGGATATAGTGATTTTATCAAGAGAACTCAGGAGCCACCATGAAGAGTCTCCCTTTGTCCAGAGATGGAATAATTTGAGCACTAAAAGGATAATTCTTAATTCATAATGATATAAATTTAATCATATCATAGATGTTCATAGCAGCATTATTTAAAATAATGAAATATTAGAAACAACCTAAATATGCAAAAATAGCAGTATGTACGCATATGTAGGAATGTCATTTCAACCGTATTGTAGGAATAAAGTTCGTGATTTAGAAAGATGTTTACAATATGTTATTAAGTAAAAAAACAAAAACACAAGTCACAAAATATTATGCATGCAGTATATTCCAGTTTGTTAAAAATGATCTAGGTATAAATATGCATAGAAAGAAAACTGGATGAATATACAGTGAAATTTGAATAGTTACTATATCTGTGTAGCAGGATTACAGGTGTTTAGTTTTATTTTATCTTCTCTTTATTTTCCCATATTCTACAGTTAACAAGTATAATTTTATATTTGTTATAATAAAGATATTATTTAACACATATTTATTAAACAAAAAATAAAATTAAGAATTCAAATTTTTTTGAATGATAGCATATGAATGGAAGGATATATTATTTTTCAGACTATAGACAATGCTTGTGCCTTTGTTCAAGGATTTGATGCCCAGGGTAGGAAACTACCGATCTAGTTCAACTTTTTTCATTTTAAACTCACTAAAAAAGTGAGGAGACTTTCCCAAGGCCATCTTGACCAAGAAAATAAAAAAAAAGCCAAAAGTACAAAACATAGTTGTCTTTTAAAAACTAGATTTTTATTATTTTGTTTTTAACTTGGTACTTCATCTATGTGTGCAAAGTTTTGTACTTACCACCTAAACTTGGAGAGAAACGGCCAAATTGGGTACAGGCAAATTTATCATGGGCTGATTAATTAGTGACTAAAGATTGACCTCCAAGGATCTCAAGATCTGACCAGTGTAGATTTAGAGTGATTGCATTGCACCTCAAGAGGGATTTTCAATACTTTGGTGTAATTAGCTACGATGGTGTGTAAAGAATAAGGGCAATTCACCATGTTAAAGAAAAGGATCTTAGAGGGGGATCCTGCTCCTAAGCATCCCTGCAGATACTTTTGCTTTATGCTTTGAGTTAGCTGAAAATGAGTTTAATATGCCTGGGGTAAATACTTGCACCCGCCCCCTTGTGCCAAAGCACTTTTCATTGGCTGCTTCAGGATAGACTGATGTCAGTCTCCTTGACAACCAAGTGAGAGACACTTAGGAGAAGAATCCCCCTCTGAGGTCAATTTCTTTAAAATGATGAGTTGCCCTAATTCTCTATGTCCTTTCAAAGGTAATTACATCAATGTATAGAAAATACTTCTGGAGGTGCAATGCAATCTGTGACCAGTAGTCATCAGGCAGAACACTTTAGCTGCCATGAAGAGCATATTTACATACATAATGAAAAAAAAAAACTTTGGGAAAATGAAAAACATATATGCCTAGATTCTTAGCAATTTAATAGCAGTGCTCCCAGGGAATAAAGCTACTATCTCTTGGTTCCTCCCATGTCCCATGTCCCTTAAACCTGTTATCACTGATCCTCACAGCAACCCTGCAAGTTAGTGTATTAGAGGAGAACTTTGACATTTACAAGGGAACATTTTGAGTATTTCCCATGTACTCAAGTCAAAAGTGTGGACATAGCTGTTGGTTTTTCTGAATTGTATTTTTTTCAAGAACTGGATGCTGCTTGTGAATATTCTCATGCCACAGTAAAAAAATTTTTCTCAACCATTAAAACTTTAGTTTTATCTCTGCTCTGACAGCCATTTTAATAAGCACACTATAATAAAATGTCTTTACAGAAAGACTATCCAGGAAATTAGTAGAGAATAGGAGTTGGCTAAACTGGGCCGTCAGCTAAGATCACTTACCGTCTGAGAATTTGTTTTAGTAAATCACTCTCCTAGAATTTTCCAGATTGTACTTAAGCTTCATGTATTCATACTCTGCTGGGGTGAACATGAATTGGCACAGCATTTATGGAGAAATTTTTAAATTATATTTCCAAAGTTTTTTAAACTATTTGAATATATTGATTCATTAATTCTATCTCTTAGAATCTATCCTAAGGAAAATAATCATAAGCTATCCACAGAGAATTATGTGAATGTTGATAATAGTTTTATTTATAACAATGGAAATTTGCATGGTGGCAGTTATCAGTTTATTGTCTTTGAGCTCCAAATCTCCCTTCCTTGTCCTGCTTGTTGTTACTGGAGCTGGAGGCTATATAGATATTTCTTTTACCAGCAGGTAGGATATTCAGCTCCACCAATAGAGGGCACTGGAGAGACCTTTGCAATGCAATAGAGGCTCTGGCTGCACCCACAGGCCTTATTTCCCTACCAGCAGTCACTTCAGAGCAGCTTCAGGCAAACCATACCCTCCAGCAATGGTGGGACCTTCTACAGACCAGCTTGGTCTGGCCCACCCATAGCACCCAGCAAAGGAAGGTCACCCCTGCAGGCTAGCTCCCACCCACCCACACTCAACAGCAGGGATAAGCTGCTCTTACAGACCAGTGCCAGCCTGTGCTCTGTTAACTACTACCTCTTTGAAGAGGTTTTGAATCTCAGCTTGGGTCAAGGAGGGCATCTCCTACTCCTTAGGGCCTTTATCGTCCTTCCTCAGCCTAGAGATAGTAGCTGCTCTTTAAGCTTGTGATGTCTAGGGACCCCTTAGAGTCCTCTTTTATCTCTTTTAGTAGTTAAACTTTTGTGGTATTAAATTTTCCCTGTTCAAATAACTGTCATTGTTTTTGTTTCCCACCAGGACCTTGAATGATGCAGAAGTTAAAGGCTCAATAACAAAGGACTAGCTAAACAAATGAGGATATATCCATATACTGCTGTAGTGTTGTTTTGATTATCTGTTGATTTCTTGGTGAGGTGACCCAGGCCCTTGTTTGAAAGGGTTTTGTCTTCTCTTTTACGGCTCCTATTTGCTGCAATTGCCCACTTGCTAGTGCTGTTGGACACAGAAGTACCAAGAGGTGCCTTGGGAAATCCCCTGGGTTTTAGACGTGTTCTTTCTTGCCTTTATTGTAATAGCGACCCTGGCTCCTTAAGGAAATCATGGTCTATGATCTCTGCCAAGCAGTAATTCCTTTCTTTGCTTGCTGGTTCACTGGCTTGAGGAACCCAAAGTCATCAGCTGGTAATTGCAGCTGCCAGGTCAGTGAGAACATTAATGTGTTTCTTGGTAGAAATATCACCCTACTCCAGAAAATAAGATCTCTAATCCAGAAAAATTTGAGTTTTCAGGGACAGAAAACACAAACTTTTGTAGTGGTTCACTGGGAGTTCTAATGAGCATGTTGGATCATTTATCTACCCTTTAGTTCCTGGACCCAGGCATTTTAGCTCTTGGACAGAGAGCCATACATCAGCAATTAGTTTTGTATATATACCATATCCTGAAGGACACTTCCCAGCCCCACAAGGTTTTTTTCACAACCTGGTGCCTTAACTGAAACTTCATCAGGCTATTCCAATCATTTTAGGTATGGCTGAGATACAGAGTAAATGATAAACCAGTGACTACCATGATACTGAGCACCTTGGTGCACTTCCTTTGCTATAACATGGTGCCTTGGTCCTAGTCAGTACTGTAAGGAACACCATATTGATAGACCAGGTGTTGCATAAGACATTGGATGGTGGTACCATTAGAACAACTGTGGGATAGAAAAGCAAATCCATAAGCAGAGTATGTGTTGATTCTGGTGAAGACAAATTGTTGTCACCTCCAAGGTAGATGGTTCCGATAGAATTAATATTCCACCAGGTGGCTTGCATGGCTAGCCTCCCAGAGGAATGGTGCTGTTATCAAGGGCTTGGCATCAGACTCCACTGCTGACAGGTTGGGAATTCAGCATTGGCAGTAGCTAGATCACATTTTGTGAGCGGGAACCCGTATTTCTGGGCCATGCATAGCCTCCATTGCAGCATTAAAGACACTGTTTATGGGCTTTTCTGCACCAGCACTGTTGTGGCTATAGAGAGACTGGCTAAAAGTCACAGGATGAACCATCCTGAGCACATGGTTGTTGAGAGTCTCCTTTGCAGTGAAGCATTAATGTCAGATCTACCTTGTGTTTATTTCCATAGGTTCATCCACATACTTCTTGTCCAGATTTCTTTTTCTCTGATCCTCAAATCTATTTTATTCTACCCAATGGTCAAGCCATTCACTACTACTTAGAAGCTAGAGTATGTTTGAAGATCTGATCTTTTCTTCCATATCATGTGGACAACCAAGTGTGTTGCTTGTAGTTTTGCCCACTGGGAGGATTTCCCTTCCCCTCTCTTTCTCAGGGCCACCAGAGTGGGGATGTCACACAACAGCAGTTTATTTCTGGCTAGAGGCAATAAATCACACCAGCCCAATTAGGAACCAGGCCTGAGCTGTTTCCTCCACCACTGATTGTTTGTAGGTAGCTGTTGCAACAGCTTCCTGTGAACCACAGGAGCAGGCCCAGGTGGTGTAGCTGCCCAAACCCGTAACTTACCTGCAATGTGTTCTGACAATAGCACCTATATATGGCTCAAGTGCATCTACCATGAAAAACCAATTTGGTGAGTGATGAGATGACTGGAAAATAGTGAGAATGACCTGGATTTTCCATTGAGAAAGTGGACAAAACTTGGGGACAGGTGGGGCTGAGTGAATGTTGAGGAAAAGCACAGAAACAGGAGAATGGGGCATGAATTCCATACTGGAAATCATGACTACTGAGTGCATGTAGGGCATCTGAATATAGCTGTTATGGTGGTTTTAAAACATGTCTGCAAATTCTCTGGCCCTCCTTGCATCAAGAGGTGGAGTCTTTGTCTCCCCTTGAATCTGGGCTGGCCTTTATGACGGCCCTGAGAGTAGAATGCAGCAGAAGTGAGGCTGTGTGATGTCCAAGGCTAGTTTAGAAAAGGCCATGTTCGTTTCTCTAGAGTCTCTTGCTTTGGGAGCTGTCAGTGGCCTTCAACCAAAGCCCTCCAGGGACACTCCTGTAGTTAAACAAATTGGATTTATTGCTCACGGCAGCAAAGAAGTATACACATCTGGGAGAACCAGGGGATGAATCAGTAAGATGGTATTAGAAGGAACCTGTTAGAAGATTTGGACCTTGGTTGGGTGATTTGGGAGAAGGTTTAAGGAAGCAGAGGTTTGGTCTAGATTGGATGCTGTCAGAAAGTGGGAGGAATTCTAGGTAGGACTGGCTATTTAGTAGGTGGTGCTTACACCTTTGTGCTTACACACAATTATAAGCAGGCTTATTTTGTTTCATTTTATCATGGTTTCAAAGTAACTTTGTCTGAGACTGGTATTTTATAAGATTGTTTATGTCCAACAGGAGAATAACATGGCTTAACTGTGAATGTCAGATCAGTTCTGAACATAAGCGGCTGCTTTTTTCTTTTTCAGAGCTTTCAGCTGTCATGTAAGAAGGCTACTACTCTAAGGCTACCACGTGGAATGACCATATACCCATATACAGAGAGGCGGCCTGGAGTTCAAGTCTCCAGCTAATCACATCTTCCCAGCCCAGGTGACAGACGTTTGAATGAAGAAAATTTTGAAATAATCTCAGGCTCAGTTGCTGTCTGACCATAACTGCATGAGAGACCCTGAGTGAGAACTGCCTTGCCGAATCCAGTTAACCTCCAAATTCATAAGCAACGTAAATAATTATCATTGACTGAAGTCACTGTTCTGGGGAGGGTTTGTTACATAGTAATAGATCAGTGATACACATGTCTGGCAGGCAGTTGGCTCCAAGGTCTGGAGCTCATGAGAAAGATATGGCTGGGAGGCATAGATCAGGAAGTCCTTCAGCAAGGAGAAAGCATATGTAGTCATTTGAATAGATGTCATTACCAGAGAGATAAAGTACATTGAGAGGGCTGGGTGTGGTGGCTCATGTCTGTAATCCTAGCATTCTGGGAGGCCGAGGTGGGAGGATCACTTGAGGTCAGGAATTCGAGATTAGCCTGAGCAAGAGCAAGACCTCATCTCTACTAAAAATAGAAGAATGAGTCAGTTGTGGTGCCACATGCCTGTAGTCCCAGCTACTTGGGAGGCTGAGGCAGAAGGATCACTTGAGCCTGGGAGTTTGTGGTTGCAGTGAGCTATGATGATGCCATGGCACTTTAGCCCCTGCGACAGAGCAAGACTCTATCTTAAAAAAAAAAAAAAAAAAAAAAGTAAATTGAGAAAGAAAAAAAAAAAAAAAGTGCCCACAGTAGCACCTTTAGTAACAATACTAAAGGGACCAGGAAGAAAGAAAGAAGCATTTGGCATTTGCAAGGGGATTGGATAAGGTGATCAGGTGACATCCAAGAGAGGATGTCCAGGAAGCCAAGAATAGAATATTTTAGAAAGGAGAGTATTGTCCAGAGTTAAGTACTATGGACGAAGATCAAATAAGGTAAGACTGAAAAATAGCCTTTGGAGTTAGCAAAAATGAATTTTCATTGTTGGCAAAAGCAGGTTCAGGGAATTGGGAGCTAGGGAATGATGGGGGCAGAAGCCAGATTGCAGGGATTTAAGGAGGGATGAGAAGGATGCCAGAGCCTGTGCTGCTTTCCTACATCAGGGGACCTTTCTCCATACTATTTGTGCATATATAATTCTTTTTCTACAATTTGATAACCCATAAAACAGTCCCATCATGTCACGAACCCTACAATTCTACAAAAGCGTGAGTAGATCATATCCTGGTGTATATTTAATGTTATACTTTAATCTGCAGTTTCCAGTTATAAAGGTATTACTGTGTTGTTGAGTCTTTTGGGTCTGTCATTATAGCAATCACTTTAAATCTCTTATTGTTTATTTCTCTTGCAATTAAAATAGTTCATCATCTAAAATCCTACCCAGTATTCAGTGTTCATTGGTGCCTTGTCATGTCTTCGGAAAAACAGTCTCAGTTCAAAAGTTATAAACTCTTGATGCCTCTCTGCAGGAGGAATAGTTTACTTTTGCCAGAGATGTCTGGGGAACATTGTTCTGGTCATACCCAGTTAATTCATTGGCTTGATTGTCAGGGCTCTCATCCCAGTCACCCTCCTGGGAGGCTGGTGTGAGACTCTGCTTTTCCACGTGGGGTCGAGGCCTCCTAGGCAACGTGAATGAGTTGCTAGGGGGGTGTGGAGAGAAATTCCTCTCTGCTCAACCCAAAAGTAAATCCCACTTACAATGGCCTCATTTGGCTTCTCTAAGCCTCTCCTTCCACCTCTTTTCAGGGCGAGTCTTACTCTATGTTTTTCATTATTTGCTTGTGGTTTCCTTGCCATAAATGGGTGGAGGCAAATACTATGAAAAGATGGGAGTGAGTGGGAGTAAGGCCTTGAAACGAAGAGTTTATATTAATATTTCAAAGGACTTGAAAGTTATATTTCAAATGTCACTTCCGCATGAGGCTGTACACACAGACAGAAACACAATGAGCAGATTCAGAAGAGGACGTGTAGTGTGCATTGTAAACTCATGTTGCATTCCTGGGCTACACTGTCTGTGGCATCTTTTTTACAAATTCCATAGTTATCTTGTAAATATCATCATAGAGTATATTGTATTTCAAAGCATTCTTTTGTTAGATATAAACATTTCAAAGGCACTAGTATTTTTGAAAATCTGTTTTGGCATTTATTCATATTTTAGGATGCCAGAAGCCTCTAAAATGAAAAAATCCAGGGTGCTTCTCAGCATGAGAGAAGGCTTGCTTGGGGCAGCAACTTTGACCTTCTGGGGGAGGGAGCTATCTGGTGGAGGATAATCCGGTGAATGTTCAGAGGGGTTTGGAAAGGTAGTAATGAAGCAGTTACATATTGAGCACATCTTGGTGCCTAGCATTATATTAGGGACTTTCACATGCTACATTTAGTCGTGCAGAATTGCACAGAATGAACCATGAAATCCTGGGGGACATTGTCTGAGCTGTCATCAGAAGGGAAAACTGCAGCATGTGGGACTTGAAAACAATGTGTGGTAGGGTTTGGGGAAGGGGTAGAGGGAGAAAGATCTTGGCAAATATATTCTGCACAAATACTTGTGTCATCCTCATTTGTGTAGCCTATGTGACTCTTCCCCGAGTTCATCTGGTTGGCAGATGAATGCAAGATGCCTTTTAGCCTCAGGGAAGGCACACAGAGGTACATATGAATCATGGCTGTGTGGTATATAGAGAAGCCATGTTTCAGATGGTTTCTGGTGTGTGTATGTGCACACATGCATGTGTGTGGGCACGACCTTGTGGTGAATGTGCCACCAATTCAAACCTGATTTTCAACTGGGCACATTTCACATGCTTCTTTAGTGTGGCCCAAGTGAATATATTTTTAGAAATGGAAAGTAGAGCACGTTCCAAAAGTTCTTTTCTTCTGCCACCAGGGATAGTAGTACTTTCATTTATAGTAATTTCAGGTCCCCAAATACCTTCAATAATATTAATGGGGCAAACAAAAAAAAAATTAAGTAGCAGATGATTAGATCATGTGTTATTTTATAGAGAACTTTATTTCTCTTTCCTTTGGAAAATACAAAACTTCTTTTTCTAAATTGTGATTAGATCTAATTCTTCCCTAAGATTTACTTAAAAGGAATATCCTTGTCTAGGCAGCAAAAATATGTATAATACAATTGTCTTTGTCTCTTTGCCTTGATGATGCAAAGAAAAATATACAAGAATCACACTGTTTGAATTGGTTAATATTTATTGTTATGGAAATAGTCTTATTAATTAGCAATAACCAGAAAAATGTCTACTATTTACTGAGCCATTACTTTATGCCAGATTCTTTACATATGTTCATTTCCTCATTTAGATTTAAAACAATTCTATAAGATATGCTACAGAGACTCAAAAATATTAGGTAATTATTCCAAGGACATAGAGCCTGTGAGTGGCAGAGCATAGGAGTTTCAAACTAAGTCTCGCTGAAGCTTGTGCTCTTTCTACTCAAGCTGCCCCTCAAAGTCATGGCAATAACTAAGAATGACGCTCAGTTCTGTTAGGAAGGCAACTGTGTTTGTTATTCAATACTGTTCATATTCAAAAAACTGTTTATTGAGTTTCTACTTTCCTCCAGTCTCTGTGACAAATGATGTAGAATCTAGAGCTCAAAGATGAGGTGTCCTTGCCCTCAAGGAAGCTACTGCTAGTGGGGAAGACTAATAAAAATACTAAAGATTATGATGCAGAATGTTAGGTGCTATCAAAGACTGTTGGAGTCTGAGAAAGGCCACAGTTTATATGTGTGTGTGTGTTTGTGTGTGTGTGTGTTTGGGAGAAGGCAAAGGACATTTCAGGCACAGGAACAGCATGTGCAAAGTCAAGGGGGTAAGAGCATACAGCTTCTGTGAGAAACAGCAAATTGTTTGGTTTAACTAGAAAATAGTGGTCATGAGTGGCAGAGTGAGAAATAAGAATAAAAGTCCTTAAGAATGGCACAATTAGAAATCCTACTTTCTGAAATGATCATAACCTTTCAAAATTGCCTTGATATGGTAGATATTTTCCTTCTGTTTTGGGGCATCTATCTTTTAAAGACACATTGCAATAAGCATAGTATTTTCCCAAAGAAGAAATGTAGTTAGTACACAAATGTATGGTAAAACTAGGTCTCATTGGTAATCAAAGTGAAGAAAGAAAAATTAACCCGACCAAAGAATAAAACTGATGAAAATATCCAATATTGATAAGAACAAGATGAGATAAGCATATTTGTATTTTGCTGATTGGTCTATAAATTGGTTCAACATTATTGTAAAGCCATACATATGCTATTTTAAATATTTATGCCCTTTGATTCAATAGCACTAGTTTTGGAACTCTATAACAAGAAAGTTATTATAAATATTTATTGCAGAGTTTCTTTAATAGTGAGTCATGAGAATCAGCCTATGTAGCCACAATACATTACTTTGATGCAGCTTAATGTATCATTAAAAATATGTTTATGAATAACATTTAAGATGCATTTAATACAATTAAATAAATGGATAAAAAACTAGAATACTAAAACTTTTTTGTGCATATATATATATATACACATATACACACCCATATATATATATATACACACACACACATACGCATATATTCCCCTTCCTGTAAAACTATAAATTAAAACTATACACTAAGAAAAGAAACTGGGAAGAAATCTATAGATGTTAATGGTAGTAGTTGTGTTTGGTTGGTAGGACTATAGATAATTTTTTCTTTCTACTTCTTTGCATTTTCCACATTTTTAATGATGTTTTTAACTTTAAAAATAAAAATTTTTAATTTTTTAACTTTTACAAATAAAAATTACAAATGAAAATTAAAATGACTACATATTTTTGTTAGTGAATACGAAAAGATGCATTGTAGAGTCCAATTTTGTTTTGTTTTCCAATGTCCAGTAAATTCCTATTCTCAAATCTACAACTGGACAGCAGATGGATAATTCTTTAAAAAAAAACACCCCATATTAGCAAGATTTCTCTTGGGATAGCTCTGCTGAACTGGAATGAGATATTCTCCCCCACAGCCATTTCTATTTTTGACTTTGTGGAAAGATAGAAATCATGAAAAATTACAATCTACAAATTACTATGTATCACAGGGTCTATTAAATAGTATGACACTTTATTTTGTGAACTATATGTCCCAGGGTACAGTGCCCCATGGCTAGTCTCACATCAAATGTGACCTTCTTGTGCGTTTTCTACCCCAATAAGTGGGCTTTCCACAAGCTCACCAGTGTCCCTTGGATGGAAGAGCTCCTAACAGTCTCACAGGTAGAACAGAACACTGCATTCCTCTGAGCTGTTCAATTTTTTAAGTTAGTTCATGCATAGTTAGTCATAACCATTCAACTCTTACTCATTCTTTCAGTGTCAGTATAGAAGACTACATTATTATAATATTGAAGACTTATTTCCCAAAGACCTCTAAGAAAGCCTCATGGATATCCCGCTGTAGAAAATAGAGTCTGTTTCCTACCCAGCATCTGGTGAAGTAAATCAGACATGTGTCTTGACAGTTTGTCTGAAAATAAGTTGACAAATATTATTTTATTAAAGAATCCTAGCAAGTCAATGGCAACATCTTGCTTATTCTATGTTGTTCAGGCCACATTCTTGGATGTGGTTGATTCAGATTTCTTCCAGACTAGAAAAGTAGCAACAGAATGAGTATTCCAATAAGAAGGAATCACTAACTGTGTTGTAGGGTTTTTTAGAAAAATAACATATAGTTTGGCATAGAACCGGCTGTGTAGTAAGTTTTAAAGAGGAGTCTGAGGGCAATTTTTTGAATTGAGGTAATTTTCACAGTGTTCTCCTGAAGATGTGTAGAGGGTGATCACACCTTCTTCCCTCACCCCCTCCTTCCCTCATTCTAGAGACCTCTTTTAGATTTCAGCTCAAACACAACTTAGATAGATCTTTCCTGGTCTCCTGTTAGCAACATACCTTCTCTCCTCCCGCATCACCTGCCCATACTGCCCCAGTCCCTCTCTGTCCTATTACTCTGCTTTATTTTCTATTTTAAAGGATCTTATCTATTTCTTAATACATTAATCATCTGTTGCTACCCACACACTGTAATGTCTGCCTTCAGTAACTGAAACCTAGAAGCCAGGGAGTTACTTTCGAATTCTCTTGGCTGTCTCCTCCCACTCCTCTTCCGATTCATTGGGGAATCTCAACTATTCGAATTCCAAATATGTCTGGAACTCATGCACCTCTCACAGAGTTGACTGCCGTCATTCTAGTCCAGGCTGCCTGTGAGTCCACGTGGACTGCACCCCTTCTAAAGCCCATTCCGCACAGAGGAGCTGGACTGCAGATCATGCTGTTTGTTGCCTGCTTGGACAGGGCCTGCATATGTGGCTTCTCTAGAGTATTGGCTGAATGAATGAACAGCAAGAAAGAAATGAGCAGAGAGAAGAAATTGACAGAAAGCCTCCCTCAGGCATATCTTACAAAGAGGGCTAGTGACAATTGGCAAAGGTCACAACACTACCAGATGTCAGACTTAGGACTAAAACCCAATTTTTCTGAGACTGGTCAATAGAAAACAAGCTGCCATTTCTCTCTTTTTAATTTTTTTTTTTTTTTTTTTAAAGATGGGGTTTTGCTCTGTTGCCTGGGCTGGAGTGCAGTGGCACGATCATAGCTCACTGTAACCTTGAACTCCTGGGCTCAGGTGATCCTCCTGCCTTAGCCTCCTGAGTATCTGGGACTATAGGCATGCACCACCATGCCTGGCTAATGTAAAAAAAAATTTTTTTTATAAAGGTGAGTCTCACTTGCTCAGGCTCATATCTCTTCATTTCTTCTCATTCCCTATAAATTGGTAGTATCTCATTTTACTTTCACAATCATTTTTAATTTTGATTGGAAAATTGATACCTATTTAACTGCTGTAAATATTAAATTACTGAAGAGCATAAAGAAATAAAGGAGTAATTTATAAACTCACCATGCATGGAATTTTTACTGTCATTTTTATAATTTTGTTCATTGTTACATTTTTTTACCATAAGTATACCTTAAATTTTATAATCAGGAAACATATAAAGTTGTATAGATGTATAAAGAATTTCATTACTGGGAAATAACTGCTGGTGATATTTTAATGTACTGTAATTTATCCTAATATTTTGTGGAGTTTATTTGCAATTTGTGTGATATGAATTTCCATAGTATGTGGAAAGATATTTTAGCAAATGCTAACCATAGATTTTAAGAAAGTAGACTTCATAATTTTAAACATAGTCCATACAACTAATAAATATAAGACATTTGGCGCTCTACTTCTAATCCCTTGAATTTTTATAGCAAATGTTTTTAAGAACTGCAAGATGTTCACAGATTTTTAGAAACCTAATTATTTCTTAGAAAAATCCTTTGGAAAAGAAAAATAAACTTTACATATTTTTTATTAAAGATAGCAACACATAACTCTATGTCTATCTTTAAAAGACAAATATATACACACACACACACACACACATTATATATAAACTATTTGACACCTTTCTAAAAATTTTCTAGCAGAAGTTGTTTTTGGATATATTGTGTAAAGCCCTGAGGTAATTTATATATTTAATCCAAGGTTTTCACATATGTTGGCAGAGTCACTTATGTGAAATAACGCTTGAAATTTGTTTTATGACTCTGTAATTTGTTATTACAAGAAGCTTTCTTACCTAATACAAAGAGGAATAAATTAAAGGAACTCCTACACCAAACTTTAACACCAAAATTACCCTTTTCTTAATTAAATAAGAAGGACTGTATTTATTTTAAAATTACATGTCATACCCAAGTTGCCTTCAAATGTAATTTAATTTTCCATTATCTACCTTTTAAAGTGATCTTAGTGTTTTTCATTGTTCATCTCCCTTAATTCTTTAAGCACTATGCATCCTTCACTCCAACAATCAAAATTAATCCCAATTTGCATCAAAATAATTTGAAATAGATCAAAGAACCACTTTCATAGCTCAATTTTCAAAAGCATTATGCTACCAATATAGAGTATTAATAAAATATATTTCTGATATTGTCAATATAAGATTGAAAAAAAAATTTAAGTGCTTAACATAGTGCCTGGCACAGAAAAAGCACTAGATACATATATGGCATCTTTGTGATTTTCATCTTTATTGAGAATGCATATTGTTAATGGGATGCTGGCATTATGGTGTGATAATATTGTAGTTAAGGTGACCATAGGTCATTGCTAGCCTGGGAGAATCCTGTTTAATGTCTATTGTTCCAGTTTTTTCCAACGTAACATTTTAGCACTCAAAAGTATCATGATTTGGAGCATGTATTATCTGGTCACCAACTTCTAACTATCAATAACTGTGATGGGAAGTCCCCAGTGGAGTCATCACTCATCTCTTGACTTAGATATGACCACCTGAGCCTCAGGAGAAGGTGAGTAGCCTGAATGACAGTACTTTCCAAGTGTGGAGAGGAGCCCTTGAAATGGGTTTAGTTATTCCAATGCCTATCTTCTCTTACATTGTGTAGATGAAAAATCAGGTGACATTTAAGGAAATGAAACTACAAGTCTTTATCTCTCTTTGCTTTGCCTCTAGAAATAGTTTTTAGTTGGGATTTGATTATGGATGAAATGTAAAGAAATTTCTCAGACATGTCCATCTTTTCATGTGGCAGACAAGACAGGCTGGAATTGTGGTAGTTATGATTATATTTGTAGATATAGCCTCATAGCCTAAACCAATGACACTTTTGTGGCAGTCTTTTCCATGCCAGCTACTTGTGATTTATTTTGAGCTTGTAGGCACTATTTTTGATTCTTTTTTTTTTTCTCTTCAGTGGCTGTCTAATCCATCAACTCAAAAAAAGCCGTGGAGTTTGATTGCCACCCTTGAAGCTGGTGTATCTGTTGCTGCTGTGGTTTGTCAAGACACCCCAGCTGACTTGAAATTGTGCTTCACTGTGTGTTGTGTCATTATGACAAATGTATACACGATGTCAAAAACAGTCTTCTTCACTGTCCTCCATTAGAGAAAGCTCAATGATGGCTCTACAAGCTCCTGGATTTAGTACTGGCTACATAATTTGTGGAACTTAGTGCAAGTTAAAACTGTAGGGCCCCTTGTTCAAAAATTGTTAAAAGAGTTTCAAGATGGGAACAGTGGAACATTTAATCAAGCATAGAGACCTTCTATCCCTGGAGCCCTGAACAACTGCGGAGATCTCGTGCCCATGAAGTCATCCCAGCTTGAATCTTTCATCATTGGTCTCCTTCATTTTCTTTCCAGCCAATAATTATGGACTGTTTATTATGTGTGGGTTCTATATTCATTATTGGAAATAAAAATATACTTACAACATGGTCCCTACTCTTAGATATTGGTGATTCAGACCTCCATGAGATAGATGAAATAATACACAAAATGTGGCTATATTCTTCTCTCCTTAAGATCACTCCGAAATATATAATTTTCTGTATATTAGCCTCAAGCTACAAATCCTCTGTTCCAGGTTCTTACAATTGGTGTACTGAATACATAGTTGTATTAGTCCATTTTGTGCTGCTATAAAGGAATACCTGAGGCTGGGTAATTTATTTAAAAAAGAGGTTTATTTGGTTCATGGTTCTGCAGGCTGTACAAAAAATATTGAGCCAGTATTTGCTTCTGGTGAGGGCTTCAGGGATCTTCCAATGAAGGCAGGAGGCAAAGAGGAAACAGGCAAGTCACATGGTGAGAGAAGATGCTGGCCTGCAGGGGGTTGGGGTGCAGGGAAGAGAGAGAGAGAGAAGAGAGGTACCAAGCTCCTTTAAACCACCAGCTCCTGCATGAACTAATAAAATGAGAACTCACTCATTATTGCAGGAAAGGTAAAAAGCCATTCATGAGGGATCCACCCCCATGACCCAAACACCTCCCACCTGACCTCACACCCAACACTGAGGATCAAATTTCAACATGAGATTTGGGAGGGCCAAATATCCAAACTATATCAATAGTATAGGACCCCAGCACTCTCTATGTCCTGGTGCTATTGTCATCAAACACTTTGCCTATTCCATCCCTATAGACAAATTTATTCATGGCTAGGGAACAGATCATGCTAGTAAAGGTGTTAGCTGACATACGTTTAAGGCAGGGCTTAAACTCAAATATCTCTAGGGATTGGACAGGCAATATGTCATAAACAGTAAAACCATCATGTAGGGATTGACAGCCTGGCTGCAGAGGCAAAGCCACCTACTTAGCCACAGAGGATTATTGCCATGGAAGAACACAGGTACCGTGGTGTCAAATCTTCCTAAAGAAAAGTTAGAAATGCAAATATTACATGAAATTTTCTAACTTTTTCTGTTGTCAATTAATTCAATTTTTAAAAAAGGCAATATAGGCGGAGAAAAATAACTACAGCCCAAAGATAACCAAGAAGTGTCAGTTTTCTAATTCTTCTTTGTAGTAAGATTTATTGAGATATAATTCTCATACAATAAATTCCCCCTTTAAGTGTACAGTTCTATGAGTTTTGACAAATAACTACATTAGCATAACAAACACCACAGGCAAGATATAGAACAGTTCTTTTATCCAACCCTCCACCACCTCCCAATTCTTTCAAGCCTTTTTGTAGTTAATTCCTTCTGCTCCTGGAAATCGCAGATACATTCTCTGTCCTTATAGTTTTACCTTTTCCAGAATGTCATATAAGTAGAATTATACTATATATAGCCTTTTGAGACAGGCTTCTTTGACTTAGCATAAAGAAAATGAGATTTATCCCTGTTGTATGTATTTAGGTTGTTTCTAATTTTCAAAGGTGTTTTTTTCTTCCTTTCTCTTTCTCTTCCTCCTTCATTCTCTATTTCCCTTTTCCTTCTTTATTTTCCTTCTTCCCTTCTCCCATTCCTTCTTTCTTATATCCTTTTTATTTTCCTGACTTTCTGGATATCAAGTGTACAAAAGTAAATTAATCTTGATATTTATTTCATAACTCATTTTCATTTGGCCCATGCCAGGCTTTTATTTTAATAGTTTTACTGAGATAGAATTGATATGCAGTAAATTGGACATACTCGTGTACAACTTGAAAAGTTTGCCATCTGTATACACAATGGAACCATCAACACCTTCAAGATAATAACATATCTTATAGTTTCCTTGTGCCTTTTTGTAATTCCTCCCTCCATCTGATCTGCTTTCAGTCACTGCATTTTTTAGAATTTTATGTAACTTAAATAGAACGTGTATTCTTTTTTTGTCTGGCTTTTGTCAATCAGTATAATTATTTTGCCATTCATGTATGTTGTTGTTTGTATCAATAGTTCATTCTGTGTTATAATAAAATAGCATTCCATTGTATGGATGCATTGCATTTATTCACTTGTTAATGGGCATTTGGATTGTTTCCAGTTTGGGCTACTATAAATATTCATGTAAAAGTCTTTATAGGGACATATGCTTTCATTTCTCTTGGGTAAATATCTTAGAGTAGAATGGCTAAGTCATATGGTAGATGTATGTTTAAATTTTCAAGGCATTGCCAAACTGTTTTCCAAAGTATGTACCATTTTACATTCCTACCAGCAGTGAATGAGAGTTCTAGTTCTTCATCATCCTCTCCAACACGTGCAGCCTTTTTAATTTTAGCCTTTTTTTTTTTTTTGAGACATAGTCTCACTCTCTTGCCTGGGGTAGAGTACAGTAGCATCATCATAGCTCAGTGCAACCTCAAACTCCTGGGCTCAAGTGATCCTCCTCTCTCAGCCTCCTGAGTAGCTGGGACTACAGGTGTGTACCACCACACCTGGCTAATTTTTTTCTATTTTTGGTAGAGACAGGGGGTCTCACTTTTGCTCAGGCTGGTCTTGAACTGCTGACCTCAAGTGATCCTCCTCCCTTGGCCTCCCAGAGTGCTAGGATTACAGGTGTGAGCCACTGTGCTGGGCCAGTTTTAGCCATTTTAATAAATGTGTAGTGGTAACTCATTTGTGGTTTTAATTTGCATTTGCCTAATGACTAATTATGTTAAGTATCTTTACTTTGGTTTATTTTCCATCTTTATCTTCTTTGGTCAAGTATCTGTTTAAATCTTTTGCACATTTTTTATTTGGCTGTTTGTTTTCTTATTATTAACTTTTGAGAGTTGTCACATATGTCCTGGATATGAGTCCCTTATCAAATATGTGATTTGCAAATATTAATATTTTCTCCCAGTCTGGGATTGTCATTTCATTTTCTTAATATAGTCTTTTGAAAAGCAGATGCTCTTATTTTTAATTAAGTCTAATTTATCATTATTTTCTTTTATGGATTGGACATTTGATGTTATATCTAAAAAAAAAAAAAAATTGCCTAACCCATGGCCATGGGTTTTCTTCTAGAAGTTTTATAGTTTTAGGTTTTATATTTGGGTCTATGATCCATTTTGAGTTAATATTTTTATGTGCTATAAGATGCTGATTAAAGATCATTTTTAAAATATGTGGAAAACCAATTGTTCCAGCACTATTTATTGAAAAGACTATCATTTCTCCATGAAATTTTCTTTATACCTTTGTTAAAAATCATTTGACCATATATATGTAGGTTTGTTGCTGAATTCTCCCTTCTATTCCAGAGATTCATTTGTCTACGCTGGTGCCAATATGGCAACTGTCTTGATTATTGTAGCTTTCTAGTAAAGTCTTGAAGTTAGGTAGTGTAAGTCTGCCAACTATTTTCTTCTTTCTCAAGGTCGTTTTACATACTCTAAGTAATTTGCATTAATCAAAAAGTTCATGGAAAATGTGTATTATGAATTAACTATGCATGGATTTTAGAATTTTCCAAAATGTTTTGCACCAAAATAAACTTGTACTAACTTGTTATAACATATTTGAACAGGATCTAGTTTGGGGCACTAAGAAGGATAAGGCATCAGTTTGAAAGAAGCCCCTATCAGAGCAACATGAATTCTGCTAAAATTGAAGCAAGAACAAATACCAAATTTATTGGTGAAGCTTGGGTAGCAGAATGGTGAAATCATCGATATTTTACAAAAAGTTTATGGGGACAATGCCCCAAAGAAATCAGCAGTTTACAAATGACTAACTAATTTTAAGAAGGGATGAGATGAGTTTGAAGATGAAGCCCACAGTGGCAGACAACCCACATCAATTTGTGAGAAAAAAATTCATCTTAAGGCTGATAATTAATAGCAGAAACAATAGCTAACACCACAGCCATCTCAATTAGTTTAGCTTACACAATTCTGACTGAAAAATTAAAGTTGAGCAAACTTTCCACTCTATGAGTGCCAAAACCATTGCGCCCAGATCAACTGCAGACAAGAGCAGAGCTTTCAGTGGAAATTTTAAACAAGTGGGCTCAAGCTCCTGAAGCATTTCTTCACAGACTAGTAAAGGGAGATGAAACATGGCTTTACTAGCATGGTCCTGAAGACAAAGCACAAAGCAACGGCTACCAAGGGGTGGAAGTGGTCCAGCCAAAGCAAGAGTGGACTGGTCAAAAGCAAAGGTCAGAGTCAGTTTTGGGGGATGCACAAGGCATTATGCTTATTGATTTTCTGGAGGGCCAAAGAGTGATAATCTCTGCTTATTATGAGAGTGTTTTGAGAAAGTTAGCCAAAGCTTTAGCAGAAAAATGCCCAGGAAAACTTCACCGGAGAATAATTCTCCACCACAATGCTCCTGCCCATCGCTCTCACCAAACAAAGGCAATTTTGTGAGTGTTTCAATGAGAAATCATTAGATATTTACCTTACAGTCCTGATTTGGCTCCTTCTGACATCTTTTTGCTTCCTAGTCTTAAAAAATCTTTGAAGGGTACTCATTTTTCTTCAGTTAATAAGGTAAAAGAGACTGCATTGACATGGTTAAATTCCCAGCTCCCTCAGTTCCTTAGGGATGGACTAAATGGCTGGTATCATCACTTACAAAAGTGTCTTGAACTTGATGGAGCCTATGTTGAGAAATAAAGTTTGTATTTTTTATTTTAATTTTATTTTTCCATGAACGTTTTGAAGTCTCCTTATATATATGAATGTTTGGAATCAGCTTATCAATGTAATCACTTTTACTGTTATATAATATCCTGTTTTGTGAATGTTCCAAAATTCTTTTTTTTTTTTTTTTTTTTTTGAGACAGAGTCTCACTCTGTTGCCTGGGCTAGAGTACCGTGGCGTCAGCCTAGCTCACAGCAACCTCAAACTCCTGGGCTCAAGCAATCCCCCTCCTCAGCCTCCCGAGTAGCTGGGACTACAGGCATGCACCACCATGCCCAGCTAATTTTTTCTATATGTATTTTTAGTTGGCCAGATAATTTCTTTCTATTTTTAGTAGAGACGGGGATCTCGCTCTTGCTCAGGCTGGTCTCGAACTCCTGAGCTCAAATGATCCACCCGCCTCGGCCTTCCAGAGTGCTAGGATTACAGGTAGCCACTGCGCCTGGCCTTCCAAAATTCTTATATGCCATAATTTTATACTTGTGACTATTCCATAATTTATATATTTATGATTTTTTGTAATGTTTTTGTTATTGCTATCCTATCATAAACAGTGCTGCTAACATGAATAGTATTTACTTCCTCATGAACGTGTGCAAGAGTTTCTTGTGTATATTTTTAGTATTAAATTTGCCAAGTCATTGTTTAGCAAAAGTTCAACTTTACAGGACACTGCTGGATTGTTTTCTGAAGTGGCTGAGCTAATTTGTACTCCTATCAGTCATATATAGGAGATACTATTTACCCTCATTTTCCAACATTTGGTATTGGCAGACTTACTAATTTTGCCATAAAAATAGGTGAAAATTGATATCCAAACCTGTAGTGATCTTGATTTTCATTGCCTTAGAAGAGATTGGACCTTTCTTCTTATGTTTATTGCCTATATATTTCCCTCTTCTATGAAATGACTGTTCATGTTTTTGCTTATTTTTTTATTGGGTTACAGGTAATTTTATATCCTAAAGTATTTGTTCAAATATTTTGCCATTTTTTTTTTCTGTAGGTGTGTTTGTCCTTTTCTTGTTGCTGTATAGAAGTTCTTTATTTTTGATACTAATCCTATAAAGTGTTGTATAAGTTATAATTATCTTCTTCAACTTTAGTTTTCTTTGAAACATCTTTTAATAAATAGAAAGTTTTTATTTTAATGCAGTTTAATTCATCTATTCTTTTTTATGATTTGTTTTTCATTTTTTAGTATTGTTTTTATAATTTTCTGGATACAATGCTTTCAAAACATTATTGTTAATTTATTCATAGGTTTGTTATGGTTTTTGTCAGAATAGTATTTAGGTTATTTTTTATAACTATACTTAAGCTAATAAAAATCAAATTACATGTTGTTCTTGCTCTAAATTATAGATTCAGTAATTTGCAACAAGATGTTGTCTTTTTATAAATCCCCAAGTTAATAAAGCACTCTGGGCATCTTTAAATATAAGTACTTATATGAACTGTCATTTATCTTACTATTCCAGTTAAGATCTATCTAGTGCCTAGAATAGGGAAAAACTAGGTGAACATCACTCTTATAGAGGTTTATTTTGAGCCATAATTTGGAGTGTGCTACATTTGGCTAAAACCTATCTACTAGTCTGTATATTCTAGAATGGTCAGATATGTGCACAAATAGATTTGCAAAGCCAAAAGCTGCTCTGGTGTAAATGTGCCACCAGGATCCATTTCAAAACATCGCTTCCTCTTGCCAAGGTCAGTGCAGCCATGCCTGCTATCACTGAAGTAACCAGAGAATGCCAGTGTCCTCACTCTCAAAAAGGCAGCCTCTTTTGCAACATTACATTCTAGTGCTTTTCATCCCTTTCTTTCTTTTCAATGATGAAAATCTTTTTAGTTTATCATTCCAAAGCAAAGATTACTACTTTCCTATGAGAAATCTCAACAGAGAAGAAAAAAGTTGTATTTCCTCAGAAACAGAAATTTTCTTATAGCAAGTTTTATTTTCAGAGAAGTTGAGAAAAATGAATACAACTGTCTCCAGGTTTCCCCTCACTGGAAATTGATTGCTAAGTTGAATGTGCTATAGCTTTGCTGCTTAAACCCAAGCTCCAGGCGTAGGAGTATCTTCCTTATTTACTCATTGAATTTACCAAGTATACTTAGTGGCTGGTATTTCTCACTTTTCTAAGAGAGCACTCACTTACACTGCCCTCAGTATGTGTCATTAGGATAAAGCTCTAGGGTTCAAGGCACTAAAAACAAGACAGCAAGCACATGCAGAGTGGGATGAAGCCAGATTTGCTCTGAATAGGACTTACACGATCAGTTTAGTTTTATTTCTAACATGAGCCCCAAATACAACCCTTTTGACCTGAGTACTCCATCCCTTAAATGGCAAACTAAACATTCATGAAAATTTAATGGTGAGGAAATTAGTACCTTCTTAAGTTTCAGGCTGTGAAATGGCACCAGGGGAGCACGTTCAGTGGCAGGCAGAAGTGTGTGGACATGCTAGCTCAAACCTGAAACATTTGTCCCTTCAACCTGCAATTCCTCTTCGAGCCACCCAGCCACCAAGACCTGCAGACAGGACACCCCCACGATGCCGCCCAAAAAAGGTATTTCAAAGTAAAGACTGTTTCTAAGGTATTATCCCTTTCTGAGAGGTATAAGATTGTTTGAAAAGTTTGAGAAGTTCATTTCACAGTTTTAGTCCCCTCTTTGGAGGCTTTCCTTCTTTTTATTTTTCTGTGTCCCTTTGTTCCTTGAGAAATTGGGACAGGTTTAATATTTCTTCAACTTCTTTTCTTTTATGGATGTATGATTTTATCCACTGGAAAGTGGTCGAGTTTACCTTTCTTTTATTCAGGAAGACAACAGAGGAAAGTAAAATCCACTGAGATTCCAGGACAGCAACTCAAACACGGGCCTCCACCCATTGCAGTGACCTGTTGTCACATTGGTGTGGGGGACAGCTTTTAGAAGGGGACCTGTTCTGCTTCATTTTATGAATTAAAGTTCTGAATTAAGTAAAGTTGAGGAGGAGAGTAGATGGGTTAAGGCAAGGGAAATGAAGAAAAGAGACATCAAACCCTATTTTGGTGAGTATTTATGTGAAGGGCTGAGCAATGGGATGAAACGCAATTTTGCCTACTGTGGCTCCACAGAGGGTGCATTTTCGGTACCACGTGGATAATCTGTAGCATGTTCTTTTGTCAGTCATTCGGTAACATTTATGCAGCTTACACTTGGATCTCTTTTCAAAACCATTTCAGTCCCTCAAAGACAAACTGGTGGAATTTTCAAATAGGAAAAACCTGGACACACAAAGTTGCTTTTCAGTATAGAACATCTAATCCAGATCGTCTTGCTATCAGGCACGCCTTTTGTTCATTTATTTAATCTTAGAATGGAAAGTGGAGACAGAGACCTCATTTAGAGATAATCTAGTAAAGTCATCCAGCTTCAGGCCTGTATCTTGGGAATATGAGTAGTTCCTATTTAATATGCTCAGTCATTTTATTAACTTCAAACATCTGGAGAGTCTTAGGAACATCATTATTAAAGTAGGTCATTGATTTCAAAAAACAAAAGCAACTACTTCTTTTGAGGCATTACACATCTTTCCAAAGAAGCTATTGGAAAATTGCATATTAGTTCATAACAGGGTGGGGTAGTTTTCCATGAATAAGGATAGGGTTCAGATCTTATGGATGATGTTGGACTTTAACACCTTTAGGATTTCTCAACCCTGGAGTTTTCAAGTTCCTCAGACTATTTAGGTACTTATGGTTTTGGGAAAATCTTTTTAAATTTCCAATAATTCTTATAAAAACTTGCAATAAAGCTGCTCAGGCTATCCTAAATGCCAACCATCTCATTAAACAAGTAAGATTAGAATTGATTACCTTTGCTGTTTATTAATGTTGTCTGTTATCATTTATTAATCTTATTGCTTTCATAATAATAGGCATTTTAGAGTTTAATAGCTTTATTCTAATTATGAATGTAATCTATGTTGCTGCAGAAAATGCATAAATTTTACAAAAAAATATATTAAATGATGTATCAATGAAAACACAGAATCCCACCACAGAAAGATCATTATTAACATTTGGGTATGTCTTTCCAACTTTTTATATGAGAGTTATGTTCAGTTTATATCTGATAGAATGGATAAAAATCAATTGATACATAAGAAATGTAAGTTTTTATACAATGTCTAGGCTTCATAAGAACGGAAAAGAATAACAGCATTGTCTGGTTTGGTTTATATAATGTCATAGTATCCTAAGAATAGCTTCCATTATTGAGTGTTTAGTATGTGCTAGGCTCTGCACAATGTGCAATGATGAGGCACCATGACAGCTAGATGTGACACAATGACAAGGGATGTCTTACTATGATGGCTACCACTTTCAATAAGCTATGAAGGGACAGAACAAGTCAACTGACAAGTGCATTGCTCAGTATGTTGAAATACCCCACACAGCACACAAGGAAACACTGTGGTTGGGGTGGCCCATGAAGAAATGAAGAAAGGCAAATTTAGCTGCCTGGATCACTCCTGTCTCCTGTTTATACCCCATGGAAAGTCAACATAATACACTCTGCACTGTGTTTTACAGCACCTTCAATGGGGCATCACTGTAAGATGCCAGGTCTCAATTCCATGGTGTGGTGTTTTAGCCAAATCTGAAAGTTGGCAGAAGCCATAAAAACTCTGGGTGTGCAGGTGGGCACCTCTGCTGTATACCTGGCACTTCAGGACAAGTGTTTGGTTGGGGCTGGGATTCTGTCTGGCCTTAGGAAGAAAGGGAGCATCCAAGGAAATTTGATGATGTACATGAGGTTTGTGTCTGATACAGAAAAAAAGAACTTCAAAAACATTTTATACATAGAAACTAGTATTTGGTGAGACTGAATGTGGGAAGATGAGGGAGAAGAAGGTGTTAAGAATGACAGCCAACTTTCTGGCTTGGTCAACTGAGTAGAAGGAAATTCTAATAAATAAAACAAGGAGGCAGCAGAAAAAGGTTTGGTTGGGATATAGTTTGATTATCTATAAGGTCTTTTCTTTTTTTTTTTTGAAGTTTTTATAAAATATTTTATTTAATACTAGATATGGATCTAAGTTTTTAATGTATCAGAAGAGATGGGGGGGCAGAAACTCAGACATACTTGAATCCCTGATCTCAAACCAACCCATTCTTTCGCTTTGGTAGATTATCAATATCTCCATATAGCTCTGTCTCAGTTAAGCGATTAGCTGTGAAAAAAAACACCCAAACTTACTGGGTTCAAACAACAACTATTGCTTAACCTAACAAGTCTGTGGGTTGACAATTTAGGCTGGGCTCTGATGGACAGCTCTTTTGATGTCAGTAGGGTACTCCTGGTCAGCCGTGAGACAAATAGGTGGCTTTGTTGATCTTGGCTGGACTCTTTAAGATCTGCGGGATCTCAGCTAAGGACAGGTGAGCTCTCTGCATCTAGCATTAAACAGTCTAAGCCAGACTTGTTTAAATGGCAGAGGCAAGGTCTCAAGAGAGAGAATAGAAGCAAGCAAGGGTATTTGAGACTCAAAACTTTTCAGTGTCACTTCCATTGATTCTATTGACAAAACAAATCATAAGTTGAGCCCAACTTTAAGAGGTAGGCAAATGGACATTCCTTTTGTAGGAACAAGTTGCCAAGTTATATAGCTAAATCAAGTGGAGCATATACATGTGATATATAAGTTATATATCTCTCATTTATGTTGAAAGGGCTACCATTTATAAAGCATGGGCTCAGTCCAAAAGGAAGGAATTCCTAAAAGTTGTATGAAAGTAGAGTCAATAATTCACAAGTTTCTACATTCCTGGAATGGAACCAGAGCTCCAGTCTTCACCTGCTTCTATTGTCCACAGAAAGGCTAGTTGGAATTCTCATATGCTGTATTTTCATTAATCTGGGTTCTGAGATGGGTTTTGGGAAGAGCCTAGGGTCTTTGATGCTCTCTTTCTCTCCTCTCTTTTGCACCCCAGATGTCATGAAAAGGAAAAAAAAAACCATGGATTTTGGGTCACATTGGAGATATTCTTTTACTTAATTTTTAATTTTTTAAACATTACTGTATAAGCTAGAGAGGGCCTATGAAAATTAGGATCATTCATGCATTTTTTTCTGTGCTTTCGGGATTCCCCTGAAAGGGACAGCACTTCTTGGGTTTGAAGTCATTTCATCAGAAATGACTAATGGACATCAACAGGTGACTAGATGAACAAACCACGAAATATCCATATAATAGAATACTACTAAGCAATAAAAATAAACAAATTACTGATACACCTAACAAAGCAGGGAATTTCAAAAGCATTATGCTATCCCTTTGATAAAATGTTGACACTGCTTTATTTCCTTTTCTTTCATCCCATTTTTACAATCAGCCTTATTGAGGTACACTTTATGCACAATAAACTGCACACATTTAGAGTGTACAGTTTGACAAGTTTTGACAAATGTATATTCATTATAATCACAACTGTAATAAAGATTTGCAGTATCTCAAAATGTTCCCTCATGCCCTTTTGGCATAAATCCACGCATTCCTTTCCACCCCATACGCCATCCCTGGACCTTAGCAATTGCTGGTTTGCATTTTCTAGAATTTCATATTAACAGAAACATGCAGTAAGTGCTCTTTTGTGTCTGGCTTCTTACATTTAGCATAATGCTTTTGAGATACATCCACATTGTTAGGGGTATCAATAGTCTGTTTCTTTTTATTCTTGATTAGTATTCTATTGTATGGATGTTTCACAGTTGGTTTATCCCTTCACCCGTTGATGAACATTTGAATTGTTTTCAATTTGGGGCTATTGTGAATAAAGCTGCTACGAACATTTGAATAAAACTCTTTGTGTGAACAACATATGGATTGGAATTTCTAGACTGCATGGTAAATGTTTGATTAACTCCGTAAGAAACTGACAAATTCCTTTTCAAAGTGGCTATTTAATTTTTACATTTTCACCAGTACTGTATGAGAGTTCCAGATGATCCACATCCTCACCAAAAGTTTGGTATTATGAGTGAATCTTTTTAATTTTAGCCTTTTGAGAAAGTGTATGGTGGTACCTCACTGTGGTTTTAGTTTGCATTTCCCTAATGACCAATGATGTTTAGCATGTTTTTATATTTTTTTCCTGTGTCTCCATCTATTCTTTGTTTTCTTTTCTTAACTTTTTTTAGATTAAGTATTTATTTATTTCATTCCATCTCTGCTATCAGCATATTACCTATAATTTTTTGTTGTCATTCTATTTTAGCCGGTTTACAATGTAAATCTTTAACTTATCACTGTCTATTATCAAATCATGGCATACTACTTTACATATATTTCAAGAAACTTACTATTGTATAAATGTCATTCCCCCTTCTTGTACTTTGAATTATTGTTTTTTTATATTTTACTTCCTTATACATTATAAACTCCAAAATCTATCATTATTATTTTTGCTTTAAACATGCAATTATTTTAAAAAGAGATTTTGAAAAATAAGAAAAGTCTTTTATATTTACTCATATATTTATCATTTCCATTTTTTCTTCCATTTTTCAGATCCAAACTTCTATCATTTTCCTTCTGCCTAAATAACTTCCTTTAATATTTTTTGTAATATAGGTCTGTTGGCAATGATTCTCTCAACTTCTGTATGTCTGAAAGTCTTTACCTAATTTTTGAAAGACATTTTTGATGGATATAGAATTATAGGTTGATAGTCTCTTTTTACCTGCAGTGCTTAAATGATTTCTCTATTCCATAGTTTCTGAGAAATCTGTGATCATGCCTATCTTTGTGCCATTATTACTGTTCATCGTAGCAATTTGTTTATGCTATGCCTTGGTGTAGTTTTAGTCATCTTGTTTTCATGTCTGGAATTTACTGAGCTTTTTAGATCTTTGATTTATAGTTGCTATCAAACATTAAAACGTTTTGGTTACTATTTCTTCATTTTTTTCTGACTTTCCCTTCTGGGACTTCAGTTACAGATATCCTAGACTGCTTAATATCATCCCAAAGGTCACTGATGCTCTTTTCATGTTTTAAAAATCTTATTTTTCTCCTATACTTCATTTTATATAAAATCTGTCTTCAAGTTTAGGGCTTTTTTACTTGTCAATGTCTAATCTAAAGTTTATCCCATCCAGTATATTTCTCCTTTTAACTACTGTATTTTTTATCTGTAGAGTTTGATTTGTATTTTTCAAAGATTTTTTTTTTTATTATTCTCAGCATGTTCTTAAACATATGGAGTATACTTTTAATAGCTGTTTTACTGTTATTGTCTGCTAATTCTACTGTCTGTGTCATTTCTAGATCTGTTTCTATTGATTGGTTTGATTGTTCTCCTGGGTGGGAGGCATTATTTTCCCTACTTCTTTGCTTACTTGGTAGCTTGCTATTTATTGTTGGTCATACTGAATTTTACATCTTTGTGTCCTAGAATTTTCTGTATTCTCTTAAATATTGTTGATTTTTTTTTTTTTCTGGAATGTAGTTAAGTTACTTGGAATTAGCTGGATGCTTTTGAGATTTGCCTTTTCTTTTTCTTTTTCCTTTTTTTTTTTTTTTAAGTTTTAGATCTCAGAAGTGTGGAGATGTGCTTTTAAGCTTTGTTAGGGCAAGCTCACAGCAGGGCTAATTTGGTCTAGGTAATAATAGCCTTCTGAGGAATCTAACCAATGCTCTGTGAATTAGGAAGTCTCTCTCCTCTGACTGGTAGATAATCTAAATTATTCCTGACTGTTGTGAGCTCCAGAAACTGTTCTGTCCACTCTTTTGTGGTGGTTCTTTCTCTGGCCTCAGTAGTCACAGTCATCCTTGAAAGGATTTAAAGACTTCCAGGGCTCTCTCTCTGTGTAGCTCCTTCTATTATTTTATCCCACAAATTCTAGCTGCGTTGAAATCCCTGAAATCAGAACTATATCTCCTTAACTCAGTGAGACCACAGCTGTTTGGGTTTCCCCTGCCTGTATTGCAGCCTAGAAACTTTCCTCAGACAAAAAGATCAAACAACATCAGAGTTCATCTCATTTGCTTCCATTTTAGAGGTCACTGTCTTGGGTTGCCTGTTGAACAGTGTTTGGAAAGAGATGTTTCATATATTTTGTTTGGCTTTCTAGTTGTTTAAGGTAAGAAGGCAAATGGATTCCTAGTGAATGCCTTGTGGCTAAAAGTAAAATTCCAACACTGTTTTTATATTATGCTTTGACATAATCTTTTAAGGATTCCCTTTAGTTATCATAATGTTTAGATGATATAAACAGGTAAATGAGAATATCTTTCAAACATATTTTTCTGCTTTGGGGTAGTTCTCTCAGTACTGGTTTTGCCAAAAGTATAGATTTTTAGTATCTAAGTTCCATTATGCCAAAATCCATAAGTCTTGGGTGTATCCATATAGCATATTATAATGAGAAAAGAAAGATGAAATTCCACTTTTGTCTCATGTCTCTATAGGTCTTGGAGAGATGTGAAGAAGGGTCATGAAGTCCATAACTCTATTTTAAGTGAGACAACATTAAAAAAGAACCCAAACCAAAGTTTCCCTACACAGTGAAAAACATCCCAATGAAGAAGCTGATTCTTTTAGGTTTTTCCCTCTTTAACACATTCCACAGTTTAACAATTGCTTCAATTTGTAAATTTATTCTTAATACTAATCTGAATATTTCCAATTAGTATATGAGAATTCTTTTTCTTCTTCTGGTTGTGATATGGAAAAAAATCAGTTCCCGTCAATGCAGATTCATATCTACAAACACTATTTTTAAATTATCTTCTTATCCCCTAGTGTTTGAACAAGCTACGTACCTTTGATTTTAGTTCATTTGGCACAATATCCAATATCATTAATTATTGAATACAAAAAAAGCATAATAGACACTCCTTGAGAAGATCATAATCTATTGGGGCAGATAAAACAAGTACGTGGAAAAATAGATAAGCAGTAGAGACCATAGAAAAGAAGATGTTTGGATGCAGGATATGAAGTATTAGTTGAATTGTGGAGGCGATATATACTATGTACTTTTTCTTATTTCCAAATCTTTAATCTTCTTCTATGACTCTCTAGTGAACATTCTTCAATTTACCCAGATCTTTTAGTTGCAGAGCTGAAACACTCAGTAGATATGAATCCAATCAGTCTTGATTATTTTTGGATGATTACTTCAAAGTTCTGGCTGCTACAGTTCTGTTTATGTGTCCCAGATCCATGCTTGCTTTTGATCAGTCACACTCTTGGCAATGTGGGTAGTGGAACACATGTTGGAATCATGCAGACCCAGGTTTGAATCCGTGTTTCACTTCTTGTAATCTTTAGATCTTGAGCTGATATATTAGTTAAGGGCAATTTGGTTGAAAACAATATATTCCAGTCTAGCCAGCCTAAGCTAAAAGACAGAGGGGAGTGTCTCATGGAATCCAAAGGCAAGGATGAAATTGAGCCTCAGGATCAGCGAGAACCAAAAAACACTATAGCAGAGCCAGGAAATTTTCCATGTCTCTTACATCTGTTAATCTGCTTCGTTCTTCTTTCTGGCTGCATAATGTTTTCTCTCTTTTATGGTAGACCTGACAGGTAAGGCTGAGGCTCAGAGTGTCCAAAGTTTTCATTTTCCCAGCTATTTAGATAAATACATATGTATATGTTTATGTCAGGGTCCAGTTCACAGAAAATGTTGGGGAGGTGGTAGAAAAATTCCCAGAAAAGCAGGATAAGTGGGACAACAAAATGATGGCTGTTCACTATAACTAAGCATTTCCTCTCTTTTCCAATTCACCTGTGCAATGGAAAGCTGTTTTTCAGTGCAAGTTCTAACATACAGGAGAAACTCCATAAATCCTTGGTTCTGTTCTGTAACTCTCTTCTTTCTTACTTTCTTTCCAGTAATTTTTCACTCTCTGTCCTAGACAATTTTCTGTGAAATGTGTATAATATTTAGTACCTACAAATAGGAATATGTTTTGGTAGAACAGAATGACTGAAAACAGCTTACATTTCTGCCTTTTTTCAAGGCAAGGATTTGTATATTCCTTCTGAGCCAAGTGAGTGCAATAGAAAGTAAGGAAGATTAAGTAGTTTTGATGATTGTTCTTCCATGAAGGTTGCTTGCTGGGGTGAGGGTTGTGCAGAGGCAGCCAGAGGGGTGAGCTGTTGGGGTAGTATCTGCGGGGAGTGATACAAAAAGCCTCCAGGAGAACTCATTATCCAAGTCAAGAAACCATACTGGGAAGATTCCCTCAAGGCAAAAGGGAACGGTTCTGAAGAACTGACAGATTTTTCCCAGGCAATAGCCATCGATGCTAGACACAGGGCATGGTGGCCACCCAGTGTGAGCAAAGGTGTTTACCATTTTGCCCTTCTCCTTCTAATATTCATTCTACTAGTCTGGACCATGCAAGAACCAGAAGCCACATGATGAGTGGAGAAAGAGGCATAAGTCAGAAGAAATGGTCAAAAAAATGCCTGTGTTCCCTTCCTTACATAGGTCTCCAAGCCTTGACTCTTGGCACGAGTAAGTAGAGCAGAGAAGCTTGGAATAGGATGTAAGATTGCAGTTTTAATGTGGCCTGGATTGTATATTTGTGTGCCTGAAAACGAATTCGAGTTATCAAAGTCAGGTGGTTCTTACAACTGAAAATGACCAGAAAACTACAGGATTTCCTGAGATTTTACTTTACCCAGGGGTGGGAAAGTGAAATTTAATGGGGCCAGATTGAAGGTGGTGTTTGTTTATTCTTTGAACAAATGACCTACATTTATTGCAGTGAACTATAATCATAGTTAGTAGGGCATATGATAGGTTTTGATAAAAATATCTAGCTCTTCTTCTTAAGAGAACTATTAATAATTAGAACTTTTAAGCAAGTTAGTGAAGGAATTTCTTACAGGGTGGCTCAGTCACCATTTTGTGCACTCTCTTTCTGGTCTTAGCCAGGATTTCTCTTCTATATTCTGTCTGTTTAGGAAATCTTTGCACGTGTCAAATCTCATCTTTTATGTTTTGATGTTTAGTAGCATTCAAAGGTTTTGTTTTTGTTTTTTAAATGATGTAAGTGTGCTCAACAATTAATAAACTATATATTTAAAAACTTGTTGCCTTTTTTAAGAAAGAAAAATAGAAAATTCTGCAACACTATATCTTACCCATAAAATATTTGTAATCAGGAATGCTCTAGAAATTTCAGCATGTATCATTAGATCACTGCTTATACTGAAAAATCTGGGAAGCAAGGATATAGTTTACCTTTTATATCATATCTCCCTACTGCCACAATAATAGTTAATTAAGACAGTAAATACAGTCATGAATTGCTTAATGACTGAGAAATGCGTTGTCAGGCGATTTTGTCATTGTGTGAACATCATAGAGTGTACTTACACAAACCTAGATGGTATACCCTACTATGCACCTAGGCTATTGTTGCTAATATAGTCTGTTGCTTCTAGGCTACAAACCTGTACAGCATGTTACTGTACTGAATACTAGAGGCAATTGTAACACAATGGTATTTGTGTACCTAAACATACCTAAACATAGAAAATGTCCAGTAAAGTAGAGTACAAAAGATAAAAAATGACACACTTGTATAGAGCACTGACCATGAATGGAGCTTGCAGGATGAGAAGTTGCTCTGGGTGAGTGAGTGATTGAGTGGTGAGTGAATGTGAAGACCTAGGACATTACTGAGCTGCTGTAGACTTCATAAACACATAAACTTAGGCTGCACTAAATTCATAAACAACATTTTGCTTTCCTCAGTAGCATATTCACCTTAACTTACTATAACTCCTTTGCTTTATAAACATTTTAATTTTTTAACTTTTTCATAATGGCACTTAGCATAAAGCACAAACACACTGTACAACTGAATAAACATTTTCTTTATTTACTTATTCATAAGCTTTTTTCTATTTTTAACTTTTTTTCTTGCTTTTTAAATTTTTTTGTTAAAACTAAGACACAAGCACACACATTAGCCTAGGCTTCCACAGGATCAGGATCGTGAATATCACTGTCTTCCACCTCCACATCTTGTCCCACTGGAAGGTCTTCAGGGACAATAACACACATGGAGTTGTCATCTCCTATGATAGCAATACCTTCTTCTGCAATACCTCCTGAAGGACCTGCTTGAGGCTGTTTTACAGTTAGTATTTTTTTTTTTATAAGCAAGAGGGGTACAGTCTAAAATAATGATAAAAAGCATAATATAGTAAATACATAAATCAGCAATATAATTATTTATTATCATTATTAATATTATGTACTGTACCGAATTGTATGTGCTATACTTTTCTATGATTGGCAGCACAGTAGGTTTGTTTACACCAGCGTCACCACACACATGTGAGGTAACGCATTATGCTATGATGTTGAGATGGTGATGATATCTATGAAGGCTATGACGTCACTAGGCACTAGGAATTTTTCAGCTTCATTATAATCTTATGGGACCACCACTGTATATGCAGTCCATCCTCGATTGAAACATTATGCTATGCATAACTGTGTTTATTGCATGGATGGTCAACTGTATGAATAGGTACATGAATGATGAGTGGAGTGAACCTAGGTTTTATAAGACACCACGTGAGACCTGCTTTCTGGCGAGTATACTAAGAGGCATTTCTAGTCTGGGTCCTTTTCTTAGCTCCTGTTTAGCGGGGTTATTAGAAAAGGAGGTTGGTCTTTGTACTTTTTCCTTCATAGGTTATGTGGACTCAAAGGCAGAACTTAAGGAAGTAGGTCTATTTTTAGATTTGGTGATTGACTTAGGTAAGTTGCTATAGAAAGTGATACAAAGATATTTCACATCTAGGGTGCTTTAGCACTGCATTCAAATAGCCTGGGGTGGATGGGTAGAAGCACCTGCAAATTGAAATAAGCCAGGGTAGGCTCCTCGTTGGAATTCACGAGTCTGGCAACTGGTGACTCAGGCTGTGGTTGGGAAACCTGAATGTGTTATGTCTGGCACCATGATACCACCTTAGTTTACAGACTTGGAGATTAATCTAACTGGCTTTCAATGAGTTTATTTCCTTTTAAAAATCTGCTTAGCTTTTTGTTCCCCACTAAGTTTCTCTGGGGCTATATCTGGATGTAGGTGAGGGCACTAGATGCTTGGATTCCCCCCTGCTAGAAGGGAAAATTGTCCCACTCAAAGCAAGTGACTTTGCTTTCTCTGTGAAGAGGAATGGCCTGCATTATGGCCTTTGGAAGTGGTGAACACGCCCTGTAATGACCTGCTCTGTTCCTCTCCGTTGTCCTGTGGGTGCATCTCTGACTGGAGGAGGCTGGGGTGATGCGAAAGGCAGAGTTGCCAGACTGCACAAAGGCTTTAGTGAGAAGGCAGCAAATTTAAAACATCAGAAATTTCCAAAAGAAAGATTTATAATAGCTACATCAAAAAGTGCTTTGATGTTGAGGACATGAGAGATACACTGAGGAGTAATATAGGATCTTCTCTGAGGAAATTAGGGCAACACCCTGCAGAAGCAGAGTCCTAACCCAGTGGGCACATCTCCACGTTATTCCTGTGCCTTGCGCTTCCTCTTTCCTTGTGACTTTGCTCATGTGTTTCCTTCTTTTTGGAACAGTTTCCTATATTAATCTAAAGGCCCCAAGACTCAGAGAGAAATATGGTAAATTCTAGACTGGAAGGAAATTATTATGCAATATCACTATTGTTAATATTATTGATTGGTTCACTCATTCATTCATTCATCCATACCACAAATATTTACTGAGTGCTTATTATTTGCCAAGCACCGACACAATAAAGAATTAAACACCAACAAAGCCCCTGCCTGCCTGGCACTCACTTGCTTGTGGGGAAAATAAGCAGTGGCTCAACTGACAAATAACTAGACAACATAATGTCAGATGGTGACAGTGCTATGAAGACTGACACAGGGTAGGAGAACTAGTGATAACAGGTAGGCTTTGATTTCTCTGTCTCTCTGGCTGCTGCATCCTTAGTAAGGTGAGAATGGCAAAGGTCATTTCCAGGCTGACCTTCAGGCCAGGGCAGTTTTCCACCCCATGTCTCATCTTCGCCCTCTCCCTCCCCGGGACCTCTAAGATCCAGGTCCCCAGATTCTGAAATGCGAGTCAGCTTCCTTCCTCTTGATTGCCACGTTACTACATTCTATTGCCTGGATAAACCAGAAACCTTTTCTTTGTCTTCTCATTTTTGAAAAGATGTAAAAATCTCTCATCTGCTGATGTTCCTTCCTTCTTTTTGTCTTAGGGGGTTTATACCTTTTAAAATTTCTCCCTACTATATGTAGTTCAATCTTGGGATGTAGTAGACAAACTCATAAATACGATCCACCATATTTAAATGGACTTATCCACGTAGTGTGCTTAAAACTGAGATAGTAACAAGGCTATCACTGGGTTTTCTCTGTGGATGCTGGACATTTGTAACCCTTGTAATTTTTAAACTGCTTAGCAGTAAAATGGTCAGTCAACAGCACCTATTGTTATAAATACACCCCCACCCGCCCCAATGGGACTATCCTTCCTTTCTATCAATTCTGCTGACAAATTTAACAAAAGTCATTGATTTTTAGTTTGATCAGCTTGTTCTTGTTAGGATGGGGGCAACAACTGCTAAGATCCTTCCATCTAGAGACTTAATTTGAGTCTACCTCTTTCATGCCACTTTCTCCGACCATTTGCAGCTGTATGGAATGTCTCCCTTCCTTGACATTAAATATCAGGGTACTTAAATTGTATTTTACCTCACATCAATTGTTTTATTTGTGAATATCTTTTTTTTTTTTTTTTTTTACTTTATAGCTCCCCAGATTTCACTGGATTAATAATACAGATTCTAGTGCCTTCTATACACCAGGCACTGCCACATACATTTAACTTATTTAATTATCACAACACTCCTATGAAATTATTTGTTTCACAATTTGTTGAAATGACAGCTGATGCTTAGAGAGGTTAAAGAGTTGTCTGTGGTAGCAAGTTTTGAGGTGACTTTGAAGTCAGGTTTGTCTGCTTCTGAGAACAATAATATGGCGTTCCTTCAACTGAGCCACATCGGCCGTAAGTGCTTTGTCTGCATAGAGACTACATGTATTCTTCTTGGTTGAGTGAGTTAATGAATGAATTATCTGGACCCCTTTTCTGCTTCTGTTTTCTTCTCTGTAAAATGAGGATCATAATGGGAACCTGATCTAAGAATAAAACAGTCCAACTGAGTTTCCGTAATTTGACAACCAAGAGAAAGTAGTTAATTAACTAAAACCCTCTTCTTTCTAAACTTTCAGAATGTTTCAAAAGCCTGATCCTGAGCTCCATTACAAGACAGAACATTTTAGCCACTATTGAAGAAAGCCACTATAAACATTTTATGAAGGTTGGCTTCTTTCTTCCTAACACTGTGAGATTAAAATGATATTTGCTAAATTCTGGATATTCTATTCCTCTTTTTTCATGATGTTTTATAGTCCAGGCCTTCTTTACAGGGACACAGGGATATGTTTTATAACTGCAAGAGTCAAGAGAAAAAGAGCTTGTATGAGTTCCTAGCAGAGAGAGTTAAGCAGTAACCTCTTTCTGTAGCTTTTTGTAAAAATTTTCCCTCATTTTTTGTCTCCCTACAACTCATTCTTAAAATAAAAAGATAAAACACAACTTTGCCTTTTTTAAAAGATAATACACACCTACTACAATACTTTAGAAAATGTGGAAAAAAGTCCAAAAATAAAGAAAAGAACACCTCACAATCTCACCGAGATGTGGTTGCTAACATTTTGGCATATTTCATCTCAGCTTTTTATGTAGGCATGTGTATGTATTTATTTTCCCATAAGACATTTATTTTGGATATCTTAATCTTTTAATCTATAGAATTTTTTATAATCTTTTTGCATGATATATATCATAAACATTTCTGCATATCATTAAAATATTTATAAACATTATTTTTATTTAATGATGCATACTAATTGATATAACCCTTCTCTTAAAATTGGTAATTCCACACACCTGGAGATGATCAGTTGTGAAACAAAAGGGAGGGTGGGTAGGAGGCAGCCAGTCTTTTGACTAATGTTTTTTTTCCTGTGTGGCTTGAAAAAAAGAACTTAGAGCCCTCTAGAACATATAGCATGAATAGATTTCTCATTGTGGTCAAGTTGGAGTACAGATACTGAATTTACTCTCCTGTGTGAAACAAATAAAAAAACTATAGAAAATATATGAAACAACAATTTTCAAGACATTATACTTCAGACAACAAAGGATGACGTCTGAGAGATGGGAAACAAAGTGGGTGACCCCTGTGATTTTCCCTGCTTACCTCTAGAGAGAGTTTCCAAACCAAGGTGCAGAGAGAAGGGATGCAAACAGAAACCACTGATTTCTCTAACTTGAAGAGAGAGAGCTGAGAGTCTGGGGAGACTGAGGCAGCTAAAATTCACAAGGAAGAGTTCCAGAGAAGAGAAAACTCTGTGGCTCTGCAGAACATTCCTGCTGAATCTTCAACTGAGTGATGATCAGTGCTTGCACGTGGCTGGAGAAAGAACCACTCAAAAGTTTTTGAGGGACAAATCTCTAGACTCACAGAGGCCTGTGAATAGTTCCTCTCCTCACTGGCAAGAGTATAAAACCTCATAATTCATGGAACATCAGGTATAGTACTCAGAAGGGTTTTGTCTCAGTAATGAAGACTTGGCCCTTGTCCAAAATATTGCACTGATCCTACCTAACAAATCTTAACAGAGAGACCCTAAAGGATAAAACTGTTTCTAGATAATTTAAATGAACGTCAGAACAAAGCTGAAAATATTTATAGGAACATAAAAATATCTAGAACCCAATAATGTTAAATTCCTAATGTCTATCATGCAACCAAGTATTACCATGAATATAAAAAAGCATGAAAATATCCATAATTTGGGGAAAATCAATTAATGTAATTGCCCCATCAATGAAACGGATGATATAATTAGTAGACAAACAGCTAATTATAATAGCATACACATGTTCAAGAGGCTAGAGGAATTAAATAGGGACATAGACAAAATTAAAAAGACAAAATCAAACTTCTACGTATGAAAACTACAATGTCTGAGATAAGGCACAGGAAGCATAGAATTAGCAGCAGATTAGAAATAGTAGAAGAAAAGATTAATGAAAATGTGTATGACAACAGTAGCACAAAGTCTGGAAGAAAAGAAATGGAAACTTATCCATAAAAGGTTTTATATTCTACAAAACATGGTATAATATCACTTGAAGGTAGACTGTAACTAAAGACCACTTTACCCTCATTGGGGAGGAAAAATATAATTTTTTTTACTTTCCTAGGTTCATGGCTGAGGTGGCTATAAAAAAAAACAGATTAACAAGAGAAAAGCACTCACATTTATTTAGTATGTTTTATGTGACATGAGAGGCTTCATAAGGAAAGAAGACCCAAAGAAACAAACCTGAGTAGGTTTGATGAACAGTGGATAGTCATCTAGAAAATATAATAGAACAAAGCGAGTATGATCTAATGGTAATAAACTGGGAAAAATTTAGCAAGGCTTGTTTGTTCAGATTTTTTTCCATGACCTTTGTCTTCAGAGATAAGGATGTTTCTTGCTTCAGGGAAAGGTCAAAAAATCATTGCTAGGATTTATGACCTGCTTCAGCAGAGAAGGGCAGGGGAAAAAGAGCATGACCTACCTGCTTCTGCAGTTTTCTCGAATTCATACAGCTTAAAATATTTAATATGCCAAGGTGCTATATTTTGGGGTAGTATATCTTGTTTCCCATCACCCTAAACCAACTACTTAATACAGTAACACTAAGAGTTATAGATTAGTATGCCATAAAAACTGATAAAATGGAATTGTTGGCAATGTCAGTTCATCCACAAGAAGACTGGAAAAGAGGAAAGCAAAAACAAAGAAGAGATGGGATAAATAAAAATTAAATAGTAAGAAGATAGATTTAAACCTAACCATGTAGATATTCACATTAAATGTAAATGGTCTAAACACCCCAATTAAAAGTTATAAAAGGTACAATTGTATAAAAAAGCAAGATACAATCATATTTTCCCTAAAAGAAATACACTTTCAGTATAAGGACACAAATAGGTAAAAGGTAAAAGGATGGAAAAAGATCTACATTAAACTAACCCGAAGTAAGCTAGAGTGGCTTTCTTTTTATTAATATTGAATAGATTAGATTTTAGAGGAAAGAATATTACCAGTAGTAAAGAACATCATTTCATAATGATAGAGGTAAGTTTATAAAGAGGAAATAATAAATTTAAACATTTATTCACCTAATACAAGAACTTCAAAATACATAAAACAAATGCTGATATAACTGTAAGTAAAAATAGACAAATTTATTAATGTCAGATTTCAGGATATTTTTCTCAATAATTGATAGAACAAACAGACCAAATATTAGTAAACATATAGAAAAATCTCCATAATGTTATCCATCACCTTGAACTAATTGATATTTATTTAACACTACACCTAAAAACAGCAGAATATATATTCTTTCCAAGTGCACACAGAACATTTAGCATGATAGACTACATTCTACTCTAGGCCATAAAACAAATCTCAATACATTTAAAAGGATTCAAATAATCCAGTATACTCTTTAACCACGATGAAACTAAATTAGAAATCAATAGCAAAAGATATCTGAAAAATCTCCAAATATTTGGAAACTAAATATCATATTTCTAAATAATCCATGGGTCAAATAAGAAATCAAAATAGAAATTAGAAAGTGTTTTTAACTGAATTAAAGTAAATACACATTTAAAAATTTTTGAGATACAGCAAGAGCAATACTTAGAGGAAAATTAGTAGTATTATACACCTATATTATAAAAGAACGAAGGTCTCAAATCAGTGATCTCAGTTTCTACCTTAAGAAACTAGAAAAAGAAGAGCAAATAAAACTTAAAATAAGTAGAAGAAAGTAAGTAATAAAGACCAGAGATGAAATCAATGAAGTAGAAAACAGAAAAATAATAGAGAAAATTAATGACACCAAAAACTTGTTCTTAGAAATCAATAAAATTGATAAACCATTGACCAGACTGATCAGAAATTTATTAAGGAGAAATAACAATTTTAATTAAACATTTATTCACCTAATAACAGATGCTAGAAAGAAATGTGAGAAGTGGCATCACTACAAATTTTGTATATAATTAAAAGATAATAAATCAATATGATGAACAAGTCAGGCCAATAAATTTGAGAACTTAGATGAATCGCCCAAATTGCTTGTATGACACAATCTACCAAAGTTCACTCAAGAAGAAACTGATAAACTTAATAGCCATTTATCTATTAAAGAAATTAGACTTATTGTTAAAGATTATCTTACAAATGATATTTCCAGCTCTGATTGCTTCCCTGGAGAATTCTACCAAGTATTTAAGGAAAAGTAATTCTAATTCTGCACAAATTTTTCTAGGAAATTGAAGAGGAGGGACTATTTCCCAACTTTCTCTGAGGTCAGTGCTGCTCTACTACCTAAACCAGGCAAAGACATCCCAAGAAAACAAAACCACAGACAGATGTATTATATACAAGCAACCATCAGGAATTAAAATTTTAAAAATATAATTTACGATGTCAGAAAAAGAATTACAAAGTATTTAGGAACAAATCTGACAAAAGTGATGTGAAACTTGAACGCTGAAAACTACAAAACATTTCCATAAGAAATTTAAAGAGTGCAGAAATAAATGGATAACCTCAGTTGTGAATTGGATAATTCAATATTGTTAAGATACCAGCTTTCCCCAAGTTGATATATTCATTGTTATATGGGAGAATCAGCATAATCCCAATCAATATTCCAGTAGACTTTAAAAAATGCTCACAAAAATTAACAAGTTGATCCTAAAATTTATATGAAAATACAAAGGACCTACAAGAGGCAAACTCTCTTTGAAAAGGAAGCACAAAGTTGAAAGACATATACTTGTCCTCAAATCTTATTATAAAGCTATAGTAATCCAGACTGTGAGTTTGGCATAAAGGCAAAGACAATTTCTAGGTCATGAGAGTTATGTTTCCTAAAAGAAGGTGGCAGGAGCTTATTAACTTTCCCCACTGCCTCAGGCTGCCTTAAAGCAGTGCTTCCCAAAGAACCACTAGCAGTATTAGCATAACCTGGAAGCTTTTTAGGAAAGTCAATTTTTGAGCCTACCCCAGACATACTGAACCAGAATCTCTGTGGGTGAGGCCAGGAATCTCTGTTTTCACAAGCTCTCCAGGTGATGATGGTGCACATTCAAGTTTGGGAAGCACTGCCTTGGCCTCTCCCTGTTAGAAATCCAGAATTGGAAAGACGGGTGAAAAGGTTTGGAGACAGTGGCAGAATTCAACACCACCAAATGAAGAGGAATTTTGATGGCCTTTGTTCATGGAATCCATTAAAATATATTCTCGATGCTGCCAGGCTGAGCTGATGAATAAGAAATAAGCTAACCTTATATCTAGCCATCAGGCTCTTGATCATAATTGTGCTTTAAGGTGAGCAAATGGCTTTACCAAGCACAGACATTTGACACAATTTGTTGTTTGGAACAAACTTACTGTAAATAGATGCTTCAGAAGAATGCAGAAGTTGTGAAAAAAAAATCTAGGATTCTGAAACCTTTCAACTAGATCTTTTAAAATACTCTCTTTCTGTCTCTCTTTGTCTCTCTTGGTCTCTTTGTCTGTCTGTCCCTCTCTTTTTCACATACAGACACACAGAGACCAATAAATGCACACATATATTCACAGTGAGATTTCAAGACACATGAGACAGGATGTGGAGCTAAAGAGTTCTAATGAATGTCTGAGATGACATTAAACAGCCACAGATGAAGGTCTATTCTAGCTGGGCCTGAGCTATGAACTAGTTTCTTGGGGAACACTTGTACACATTAGGGAGACCAAGTAGCTTCTGAGGCTACCATCAGAATTTTATTCCTACCTCCTATCAAACGGAAAAATATACTATATTGCATTAGGAAACTGGGTTTAATGTAGTCTGATCTTACTTTCTGGAATTAGCATATGGCTTGTCCCAATAATCAAAGTGATTCCATCCCAGGCAAAGAAGGGATAATGAGGAATTAAAAATAATGAGCACCTGCACTTATTAGTTGCTCCTTTAGAGGGGTCTCTCTTCATTATCAGCTTTCTTTTCTACTTTCCACCGTACTGTTAGGAGACTAGGTTTAGATCTTAGACCACTGTCCTTCCCTTCAGGATGTGAAGTCACAATTACAGTCTCAACCCTCTGGCACTTATGAAGATAAAATTAATTACCCTCAACTGAAAACAAAAAATCACTTATAATCAGGATACCAAATACATTGACAAGGACAAAGTCCCAAGTTTTAGTGGACTTGGCAGACTGTCAAGCTCTTACTAAGTGACCCCACCCTATCCACCCACCCCCTTTTTTTTTCTGTTGCCTCACAGTCATGACTATTTGTCCTCTGGATGCCAGAGTACTGAGTACTGTCATGAAAAGGAATTCTCAAGGTGGTTGGGAGTGATCATGTAAATCTCTCATTCCAGACTCTATTGATTCCGGTTTCTTTCTTTGTATACATAGAACTGATTTTATAAGTTCCTTAAATGGCTGCCAGTCCTTTGTATATTGATCAACCTAAGCCTGTGCTACAATTGCTCCTCCAATTGCTAATAAGAAAAAATTGGAGGGTGAAGCTGACCATTGGCTCAAGCAGCACCACAAGTTTGAATTTGGCTGCATCTACTTTGGACATTGGTTGGCATCATAAACAGGCATGGGTGTCAGAGAAGCTAAGAGCACCAGAAGACAGAGTTTAGAGTAATACTTTGTTCCTAGTCTTTATCTTTGGTTAAATGGCTCTTAAGATCATCTCACACTAAATATTATGGCAGTTTTCCTACCTGCAGAGTCCAAGGTATTAAGGTAAAGCCCAAAGTAGATATGTTTTCCTTATCTTCCTAGAATTTCAGATGGAAGATGTCGAAAATGTGTATGTTGGTATGTGTTAAAGCATTGAACAGCCCTTGTAGACTATTACAACCTTTGCTCTATGCCAGGTACTGTATTATATATATTGCATGTTTTTATTATTGTATTTAGTTCTCACAGCAACCCTATTTGATGGTAATAATTTCTTCCTTTCACTAAGGCATAGAGTTTTAAAAAATTATCCAAAGTATAAGATAGCATAAAATGGTGGCAGAGTCAAAACTCTAACATGTCTCTGTCTGCCTCAAAAACACAGGCTCTTTCTACCAGAGCCAGCTGCCAACCCCAAAGCTCTCAGTTGTCTTTTTGAGTTCTGTTCTGTGGTATGAATGCATAGTCTTAGGAACTAGATGAACAAAAGTCTTTCTTTCTTATTCATATTTCTTAGTACTAGGCCAGTCATGGAAATAAACTCTGTTCTTCATGGCCATGATCTTGAAGAAATTGGGATTAATCCAAAGGAATTCAGGTATTGAAACATATATTTAATAATCTGCTTGCTTACTGAAGTATTTGAAGAAGTGTAGCAAAAAGCAAATATCCTAAAACTCCCTAATGAACCTGATCTCTCTCTCTCTCTTTCTTTCTCTCTCTTCTCTCATATGTCTTTTGACTGTATTTCTCTAGTGGAATTTGCCAAATTATTATATCTTGTGTCTTGTTTCTATTGTACTTGTTTAATTCCATCAAGGTAATCTTGAAGGCAGAGACTCTCTGTGTTAGCCAGTATTCTCCAGAGAAACAGAAATAATAATAATTATATACAAAATAAGGAATTGGCTCTTGGAGAGACTAAGACACCCCAAGATCTGCAGCCCAAAGGCCTGCAAACCAGGAGATCCAATGGTGTAAATTCCCATCAGAGTATGAAGAGAGGAGAAGACCGATGTCCCAGCTTGAAGACCTTCAGGCAGAGAGAGCAAATTCTCTCTTGCTCAGCCTTTGGTTCTATTCAGGCCTCCAGTGGATTAGAGGAGGCTCACCCATGTTAGGGAGGGAATCTTTTTTAATCAGTCTACTGATTCAAATGTTAGTATCATTTAGCAACATCCTCACAGACACACCCAGAATATATTGAACCAAATAGCTGGGCACTCTGTGACTAATTGACATACAAAATTAATCCATGCATCCCCTCCAATACTGGGCACTGGGCCTTGCACAGAGTAGATGCTCTGATGCAATGTCAGTTTACTAAATGACATTGAATGGGGTTATCTTTAAAACAGGCTCAGATATAGACAATCAAATATTAATACCTGATCCTTGTTTCCCACTCTGCCTGCAACCACTATTGATGGAAATTGTTGGGATTACCTCTTTTCACAGTGCAATTTGCTTTAGAAATGGACTGTTTTGACCTTCCCTATCTCTGTTTTGGCATTCATTCTGGCCTAGATCATTGATGGAGCAAGTATCCACTGAGCACCTGCTATGTGAACACTCTGAACAAGATCCTGTGAGAGGTGCTGAGATGAATGGCGTTTAGTGTAATGAAGGCAAATGTGTGGCATCTATGCATTTAATTTTTATCAGCTTTTACCTGTGTAGAGAATAAAGTTGATGGCAGGAACATGAATTTGGATCTAGGTATGTGTTCTGTTTCAGACCCGCTATGAAATGAATGGCTTACATTCATCATTGTTGATTTATAACAGAGATTTTTGCATCTTTTGGGTAAACTTTTGCAATGGATATAGTTGAGGAAGCATGGTGTAAAAACAACACTGTGGAAATAGAAGATCAGAGTTTAAATCTTGGTTATGCCACTTACTGGTTATACGATTTTTGTCAAGTCATTTGACCTGTGTGTATCCAGACTTTCTTTGGTAGAATAATGAGGGAGAACATAATGATCTCAATAATCAGACTTTTTAGGCACAGATAAATCTTGGATGTGTATCCTGAGTTAGATTGTCCCTTTCCACATTGAAGGCAATGCTCCATCTTAGAGGTATAATGAATCATATTCATCAAGAACATGAGTTTTAGTGTTCATACTCATGTCTATGGATTTGAATTTTAGTTCTGCTACTTTCTTGCTGTGGAGACTTTAGCAAGTCACTTAATTTTTCTAAGCCTTAGATTTCTCACCAGTAAAATAATATTTATAGTAACTATCTTATTATATTATTATATGCATTAAACGAAATGAGAATAGCTAGAGAGTACTTGGCACAAAAAGGGTCTTAATTTTAGCTTTAAAAAAAGCTGTATATGTTTATATATAATAGAGTTTAATATATATATTTTCTCAGTTTCATTTGTGCAGACTATATCCACTATGTTTTTCATAGAGTTATCAGTTTTTCCCAGGAGATGGTTAACTCCAGTGAAATACATGGTTTGACCACTTTTGACTGTGATATTCTTCAGAAAGTAAAATAATTAGAAATTCCTGATTGTAATCTTCATGTAAAATATTTAACAATCATGGGTAAAATGATGCCAGGAATGGGATCACGCACACAAATTCTTTTCTTTATTCTAATAATATTGCCCTTAGTATCTATCCTAGACATGTATGTATTGGGACAAAAAAAAAAAAAATTACTAGTATGTTTGTTTGTAACATTCCCAACTCCTATCCCACTAAAGAAAAGTCTATATTGGCTTAGTTTCTTATTTTTTCTTTCCTCCAAAATTCATTATATTTTAATCAGTGTTATTCCATTTCAAGCTCCCAATGTATTTCAACCAAAAGGCTTTCATTTTGCCCTTGCTATTCAGAAGCATACTTATGCCAATGAATGACTCGTATTTTTGTCTTATATTTACGATGATCTTTTAATTGGGACAAATGGGTTGATTTTATTCTTCCTTACATTTCAGATCTCATCATGTTCGGCATAACATGTTAAATGTAATTATGTGCTTTCTTTTCTCCCTTTGTCTCTAGACCTTTATTTCCTGACTCTAGAAGATTTGCCTAGGTCTGTGCCCCCCCCCTCACTTTCTCTCTCTCTCTCTCCCCTCGCACCATCTCATCTACCTTCTTCTATTCCCTGTTGCCCTTGTGGCTTCACTTAAACCAAAGCATTTGTTGTGTGTACAAAGTGCAATAGACTATTGTCTTCATCTGTTTGACTGCTGTGACAAAATACCACAGACTGGGTGGCTTATAAATAACAGAAATTCATTTTTCACAGTTCTGGAGGCTGGGAAGTCCAAGATCCAGGCACTGGCAGATTCAGTGTCTGATGGGAACTTTCTGGTTCATAACCAGCCATCTTTTTGTTGTATCTCCTCATGGTGGAAGGGGTGAGGGAGGTTTCTGGAATCTCTTTTATAAGGGCACTAATCCATTCATGAGGGCTCCAGCTCATGATTTAATTACCTCCCAGGCCCCACCTCCTAATACCGTTATATTGGGATTATGTTGCAAAATATGAATTTCAAAGGGCCATAAACATTCAACTGATGGCAATAATATTTTTAAAAAACTTTTATGACATTCTACAGTGGATGGCTATTTTGGTGATTCTTGAAAAACCTCATATTTCCTTGAGAATATCAATGTTCTATGGTATTTTCTATTTTATTTTATTTCTAAATCTTCTGTCAAGACATCCTGAAAAAAGAGAGATGATAATGTTTACCCTATTGGGTGTTATGAAGTGGCTTTTAAGATGCTGTCTTGAAAGTTTGTAGTATCTATGCTGATCAAACAAATAAAAAATTAAACACAATCTAACAAGTAAATGTAAAATTGTATTCATTTCTATATGTAATGGGATACAGCATGGAAAACGAATTGGCTGGGGCAAGAGGGGCTAATTCAGTATCCTGGAAAAAGGAGATGGTAGTTTTTCTGTGGCATTGACAGTAGTGACTGAGAAAGACAGATCAAGGATGTAAGATTAATAGGCCTTTGTGATGAAATTTCAGATGACTTCAGGGCAAACCTCAGATCTTTAAGTTACTATCTGTGTGAGCTGAGAATATCTACACACTCTTACTCTCTTAGTTCTCTAACTTAGTGGTCTCCAACCTTTTTGGCACCAGGGAGCAGTTTCATGGAAGACAATTTTTCCACGGATACAGGTGGGGTGGGAGAATGGTTTTGGGATGATTCGAGCACATTGCATTTATTGTGCAGTCAAACCTCTCTGCTAATGACAATCTGTATTTGCAGCTGCTTCCCAGCAGTAGCATCACCGCCTCAGCTCCACCTCAGCTCTGCAGGCATTAGATCCTCAAGAGGAGTGCACAACCTAGATCCCTTGCATGCGTAGTTTACAGTAGGGTTGGCGCTTCTATGAGACTCTGATGCCCCTGGGCTGCTGATCTGACAGGAGGTGGAGCTTATGTGGTGATGTGAGCAATGGGGAGCAGCTGTAAATACAGAGGAAGCTTTGCCCACTCACCTGCTGCTCACCTCCTGCTGTGAGGCCTGATTCCTAACAGGCTACAGACCAGTACTGGCGGTTGGGATGGCAGATCTAACTCATTTGGAAAATGATAATAATTTATACTATTTCATACAGATATTATCAAATAACAAAATCCCCCATTAAGTAACAAAACAGTCATTTGGGACTTCTACATCCATAGTGCATACCATTCCAAAAAAAATATTGAGGCTAATATATTCTCTGACCCTGCGTATATAAAGATGGGGGCAGAAATAATATTTCTAGCCAATCCACACATCTTGATCACATTTAATTTCACAAAACTTACTTCTAACAAGCATTATTCTGATTAATAAATCCTCTGGTGTTAATCTGAGATAGAGATGGCTGAAGTACTTCTGACTAGAATCTTTCTAACATTGTGGGTTACTAACTAGAGTACTCAAATATTAACTAGCTGCCATAACAAAATTATGGCATATAAATAAACACACATATCACATTCTATGTAATCTATTTTAATTACATTCCAGATCATGCACAAATTATTTATAGGTTTATTCTTCCTCAATATTGTAAGTTGACTCTGTGGGAGAAAAAACTGGGATGGGTTGAGTACACCTAAAATTCAGAATTCATTTTCTTTAAGCGATGACTTCGTGAACTCCTACCCCTGGTTGGGTAGCAAATCCTACAAAGTGTGATTTTCCCTGAAGAGCTAAAGAGCAGGAAAAAGTGATTCATTTTGTTTATTGACTTGCTTTGCTTTTTATTTTTCTTTTCTTCTTCCTTTTTTAGAAAAAAAATAAGTAAATCATTTCATCCTTCTTGGTGCCATTACTATTTTGTCAGGAAGACAGATCTTCCAAATTTTAGGAACATACAAATCCAAGTCTTATATTGCTCTCATTTTCTTTGTCTCTGTCTTCTGTGGCAGCCCTTCCTTCACCACTAAGCATTCATTGTGCCTCTGCCCTGCCCCCACCACCTTTTGTTCTTTAGAAGACACTCATTAACATTTGCTAATGTATGCTAATGAGTAATCATTAGCATCTCTGATGTGAACAAAAGCAGTGCTACAAAGGAGGGGTAGAGATGTGTACAGAGTTCAGCCAGCCTTTTATGCTTCTTTATGCTTTAGGAACAATCCTCTGTTTCAGTTGTTTCACAATTCTTTAGTGTTGTTTGTTTCATTTTGTTTGTTTATGCATGTATCCTGACAACCATTCTTCTTCATGACTTGGAATATTGCAGAAATGCTAGGGAGGACAGAAAGATTCCTTTTTGTTCTAAATAATCCAAGGATATAAGCATAGCTGCTAAGGGTTTATAACACACATTTATATTTTCATCTGGTTGTTATTTTGGTATCCTATTACTATAAAAGATTTTAACCACGGAAACTCATACAAGAGAATGTATTTTCATTTCACCACACTTATTTACAGTGATTGCCCTTTATGGTGGTAATTGCAGGATGAGAGCACACACCCTGAATATATATTATGACAGCATGGTTAAATAAAAAAAAAGTTCCCTCCCCCCAAATAATCTAAATGCAAAGAAAACGCAAGTCTCACCACTTACTTATTTTGTAACTACAGAGAGCTCTAAAATGCCTTTATAAATAGCTATTTATTTATTGAATATGTATAGTTTTTTAAAAAAGCCAATCCTCCAAACCCTATAGAGTAAGAGCTGTTTTTGTTCTTTCTGTAGACCAGTGGTGTTGTGAAATACCTAATGGCAGTTTCTCACAAATATGCTGGCCTGTAATTCGCCATTTGAAGAACTATGCTTCAGCATTTCATATTTGTTCTTCCAGTGCAGGGGTGGTAGAATTTGGAAACATACCAGCTACCCACTTTGCTCAGCCTGTGTTTAATTATAATTTCATGTACGATAAAAGGAGAAGGAAAAAAATGCAAGAAAATTTGATGTGCATCTCCTTCCCCTCCTTCTTAAGTATATAAAAAAAATTTATTTCTATTGTAAAAGGAGAGAACGAGGATCCTTATTTTGTGTGAATTGTCTTTTTATTTCCTTTCTGTTAGGCTCAGAGTTAGTCATCCTCTCTGTGACCTCACAGTAAAATGTATTTCTCCACAGACTTCATCTTATTCCATTCGTCAACTACAGTATTTTATATTGTGCTTTTAATAAAGCAGGCATCAGCAGCTATTTACTCCCTACTTCTCAGGGGCCCTAGAGCTTCAAAAATGGGTATAATCTAGAAGAAAAAACACTGGAAGATGACAGCTATTGTAACAGTTGTAATTTTTGCCTGTCCCCCTTCTTTTGGGTGGGTGAGTCTTACCAAAAGCCAAAATTATTATTCTCTTTGCAATTTTAAAACCACAGAGATTGAAAATAACTATTTAGTTTCTCCAAGAAATTATAATGTTTGAAAATATGACCAGCTTTTTGGGCATGTATTATGCAAGTTTCCATTAGGATGTTTTGGAATACATGTGCCCCATCGTTTTCTCAACAACTGTTTTTAAGGATGATAAGAAAGATTGTGGCACATGCAGAAGGAATATCAGCCCAGGTCTGTCAAATTGAATCTTTCCCCCAGATACTTTGATGGTATTTAAGTATCATGATCTCATTCTGTGTTTCCTATTCCTAATATTTTTTTTAAATGTTTTACAGTTTACAGATTTATTAAAGTATTTGATTGATAAAAGAACTAAATAATTCTTCTCTTCATGCAATGGCTTCTGAAATATCATGCTTCATTCTGTCATTTGAAGGACTTGAGATTGTTATAAACAAATGCTGTGAGCATCTTCTTGTTCTTACCTAAAAGTAGCAAAAAGGAAAGTAGCTGCTTTGTTAACCAGAGTCCGATTTACTGTCTTGAGTAGATGTTATTTTAGAGTAAAAAGAATTGCACCCCATCATTTTTATTCAATTTTGTAGACCAGTGGCTTCTGTTCCCTACGTCACATGCACTAGCAGTGTTCATCATAAATGAATGGAAGCAGAGAGGTGGACCATTCTCTACATGGAGATGATTACCTGAATGTGGTTTGGTAACTCAATCTGGCATCTAAGTGGCTCCCTGTGGGATAATTCTTTAGTCTTCTTTATGGTTAAATTTATCATTCCTTTTGAAATTTAGATTTATTTATTTTTGTGTTTGGTTTTTAGAAAAGCAGAGAATCTAAATGTTCTTGGGTATAGCTTCACACATGCACACTGTACATATATGAATACATATATATAATTTTCTCCATATTATAATCTGCATCACCATCATCATTAAAATTGCTATAATCAAAACTTAACAATGTGAGGGGCACTGGAAGTCTTCAGACATAGAATTTTCAGAGCATAAAATCAAACAGGGTCTATTCGTAAGGATGCTGAATTTTAAAGAGATTTTAATTTTTAAATCATAGCTTATTTTTTATAGTTTCACTGGTCTGTTTTCCCTCTTGTTTCTTATTCCCTCCCAAACCCCCAGAGAAGAGATTTCATGTTTTCATTAAGGGGCTCATAATTCTCCTTCCTTAAAGAACATGACAAATTTTTCTTTGGAATACACCATTTTTTTTTTAAAGTACCTTTATCTTATTCACATTTTCTAGGTCCTCACTTTCACCTTCTTGTTTAAACAAAATGTTGATAGTATAGATAAGCTGAAGGTGGTCTAATTTTTGTTAACCTGAGGTTACACATATATTTAATACAATTTATATAATAGAAAATATTTATTTATAAAAGGTAGCAAAGACAAAAATGCAAATTTTTGCTTTCTTTATATTTAGCTTTATATTTATTCTTTTCCTTTATCATTTACTATAATTCTCACCCCATTTTTATTCTTTTACTTTTCTTTCTTTTGTATACTCTTTTGCTCTCCTTATTCCTTCCATTCCTCTTTCTGTTTCTTTTCTTCTCTCATTTCCCATTCTTTAGTTTCAGACTTTTGAATTGGTATACAGTGGACTCAAATATAAGCAAGGGAGTATATTAGTAAGTTGGTCAGTCTTTTAACAAAGTCTCAGTCAGAGAAGCACAGCCCAGGAACAAAAGCAAAAGCAACTATGAAATTAAGGAATTAATAATCTAACTTGCATTGTTTGTATAACATTATGGGGGGTTCATTTTATAACCTGCATCATCAATTTCTCATTCTCATTGGATTTTTTCCTATCAGCATATAAGAACATTCTAACTAGCAAAACTAGCATTATATTCCTCATTGCCCATTCTCTCTTGAAGCCACACAAATTCAGGCTTTTGTCTACAAACTTCATCAAATCTATGCCTGCAAAGATTATCATTGATCTCCATATTGTCAATTCCAGTGGTCTATTTACAGTCCTCGCCATACTTGACTTAGCAGCCTATGATACATCTCTTTGATGCACATCATTTACCTTCTACAATCTCTTATTTTCCTTCTGTTTAACTGATTGTTCATTCTGTCACTTTAGTTGGTTCTTCTCCCTGTCCCCTCAATTTTGGAGTCTCCTTTTTCTGTTTTGTTTATGCTCATTTGCTTGGTGATCTCACCTGGTCTTATGGCTTTAAATACCATCTATATGTTAATAATTCACAAATTTACATTTCTAGCCCAAACCTTTCTTCTGAACTCCAGGCTCTAATTAATATCATGCTTGAATCTCTAATAGGCATCTGAAATCCAACACATCAAATTAAACTCCTGATCTTGAATATCTCCCACCTAAGCTATTCTCCCTCTGGTCTCCCATCTTCATTTCTTGCAATTCCATCCTTCCAGTTGCCCAGGCCCAAAACCTTCAGGTTCCCTTTGATTATTCTCTTTCTTTCACATCCCATGTCACACCTGACAAGGGTGACATGGGTTTATTAGCTAAGATTTGGAAATGTGCTTGTCATGCCATAATTAACATCCTTGTCAAGAAAGTTTGGTCTGAGTTAAAAGACACCCCATTTGTATGAGAAGGGCTGATTTCCTCACACGCAAAAACGAATCCTGAGAAGAAACACACAAAAAAGCCTAGTAAACATATCTAATAGATTTCTGCTATAGCCCAAGTAAGCTGGCTAAGATATTCATAGCTAATCTTGTCGAACCTTATTGTTAGAAAGTCATTCTTTTTCATCAAATAGCAAGATCCAGTAAAGGCAGTGGTATTTTCTTTCACAATCTACAAACTCTTACCCCAGAGCTTTCGCTCTGTATACCTTTGTGAGTGCACAATCAGTGCTGTTTGAATAAATTAATTTTCAATTTCCAAAATAATAACCTGATGTTACAGATGTTGCTTCAAGAGCAAAATGTGGGTCAGAGGAACAGGTGATACCATTCAACTCTTCTGGCCACTTGGCTATTGTGTGATCCTGAAGAACCATAAACCACTTTCAGCACTATAGATTAAAAAAGAAACAACATCCACTTTTCTGAACTACTCCAATGCCTCTGAAATGGGACATTTTGCTGTTGTTTCCTTTTACTGTTTTAAATTACTGAGTCTATTTGCATGAAATGAGGATCTGGGTTGCCTAGGAGTTCATCTGCTCCCACTGCATATTTCTCTCTTAAATACGCATACTTCACTGCTGTTTTGCATGCTGCCTCCAACATTTTGACAGACTTCCCCTCCTCTTCTTTCACTATCCTCCCATCACTCCCCAGGAGAGAAGGTTATTTTTAAAGTGCATGATCAATAGGCATTGGGAAGCAGCCAGAGCATGAAGGATCATATGATTGGGAATAAGCTGCCTAGGGATTGCTGAGAGAAGCGATGGCAATGGGCCATCTCAAAGATGGAGAAAGGAAAGACAGTCTGTAGCTCCCATTCAAGTATTCTGAGTTCTTCCTTTGCCCAGGCTTTTGTCTTTGAGGGGGTTTTTAGCTTGGTTCCTTAGCATTGCCTTGAGTTGAAGTAGTTACAGATCAGTGCTGATAATTACTTTTCAGGCCAAAAAATATTACATTAAAATCAAAGTTGGTCTGCGGATAGTGATAGAGTCTTTAGTCTCCTGGTCACAGTGCTGCTGTTTAGTTCTTGATGCTGATGATGCCTTCGCTGATGGTTTGAGTCAGGAACAAAACAAGTGTTATCACGATGGCTATAAAAAATGACTGTACCATGGCCAAAGGAAAGCTGTTGAGCAAAGGAGGCACCTAATGGCATGTGGAGACGATCATGCTCAGACCAGCAGCGTGATTAGAAAGCCAACCCAAGAGGAGGGAATGGGCTATTTCTGCAGCACTCTTCATGGCATCACTTAGAAATCACAGCTCTGTTTTAATTCTGTATTTGCCACTGCAGGGAATGGCTTCCCTTATGGATTTTTAGATTTTATTTAATGATCATTTACAACTATCCCTTCTGTGCCAGAGAAGATGATCCATGATACCAGTCCTGCTCTTACTCTCCCCTGGTTATTAGAGAAAACTGAATTGTTGCTTATCTCCTTGGCTTAATTCTGATTATACTGTTTTTATCTAATATATGATCCTTCCTAAAGATTTGCTTCTATTTTTGTTCATTAAGTAGGTTTTCCTATTTTATTGAATTTACTTAATCACATTGTAGTGAATCGATCACTACATTATCAGTATAAGATATTGTGCAAAATTTTGTTTTAAATTTGCTTTGACTATGCATGTTGCAAAATAGGCTGTGGGTGAGCATTTGCTATTTGTCCTCAGCTGTTTCTGTGTTTTACATAACTGATAAGACCCTGCTCCAAGGCTAATCTTATATCATTAAAATGCCTTCCTAGGGAATTCTTCTTTGACTAAAGAAGCTTAGTGGTGGCATTAATTGCAAATAAAATACCATGACCTATTGTAGAATGTGGAATATCTTCTTAGAAGTGTCTGCCTTCATTATTGCAAACTCTCAGTAGTGACATAAAGATCTTTGTTCTGTCTGGATCGAGTTACAACCAGCAACAGAAGGCATATGTCCACTCTGAACAAAAGAACATTTATTTTCCCATTCTGTGGCTGATGTTGAGTGATAACATTTTTGCATCCTAAAAATTTTTATGCAGATGCTGTTTAAAAGCGAAAATGTGGTTTTACAATAATGTGCTTTGTGAATGAAATTTACACTCTTGGCATGTGTTGCCTTTTCAATATGCCCATCAAGTTCTGAATAATAACCCTTGACAGTGTGTGCGCAGAAACAAAACCAGAGATTGTTTCATCTGTTCACAGCAACATTGTTTGTCATCTTTGCTTTTTTGGACATATGCCATTACAACTTAAATAAAAATATGATAAAATTAATATTTTAGAAATGAGTTTGGTTTTTAAGAAACAGTCTACTCTAATTTTTAGCAAGACAAGCTCGAGTGTCTATACCTGTGGTGAATGGACATTAGGTTGACAAGGACAAAAAAATCTGCCAATTAATATATTTTTTCCATATTATTGTGTCATTAAAAATTTTTAAAACCTTTATATGCCTTTATAAAAATGAAGCAAAACTAAAAACAAGATGCTGTAGAAATATAGGGTAAGGAATAAACAGAAGATGTGTTCTTTGTCTTGGAAAGAACTGTAAAATCAACTCTCTCCACTCTGTCAAGGAGAATCATATATTGGGAAATTTAGGCTATATCAGTATAATACCTATAAAAATGATTAAAATAGAAAAGTTCAGACTTTAAGCTTTTTTCTAAAGACTTTTGGATGCTTGATAAACTGGTTGGAATGAATTATTCTCAAGTTTTACCTAGTTAATTTGGTTATAATAACCTAATTGATTTGGATATGTGGCTACAGCTTTACTTAACAATTCAATTTTTTGTAAAATGAAATGACCCAACAAACCCCAAGTTTACCTACTGTAATACAGAATTTATTTTGGTTGAAGTTATTTTGAATTGAGTTGATAGGCTTATAGCTGATATGTTCTGCAAATCCTTGAAGGCAATGAAACAAAAGAATCTTTACATAATATTGTGTAGTGTGTTGTAGCTGTATATCTTTAATAAGTAATGCTCATTTTGACATGTTTATTGAAAAATATTTTTATTAACTGCACAAAAACATGATGAGGAGAGTAATAAAAATAAAAACCAATTACTAACAATTGGTACAGCATTTACATAATTGCTATACTTTTTTTTCTTTCTTTCTTCAACAGTACAAATCCAAGTGGAGGAAGAAGAAGATGACACTGAGGAAAGCTCAAGTAAGTGGTGACGGGCCCACTTGGGATATGTTTCCTGTGAAGCAGCAGTAAATTCAGGGAATTCATCCTCTTAGCTTGTGGGCCTGACCTACCACAGGTGTAGATGTGTAGATGATTCCTGATGGTCTCACAAAAAGTATCAATCCATCAAATAGAATCCCCATTCTAGCTTCTATTCAGTTAGGACATACGTACACACCCCATTTATAAGTTGTCCATCATCAATTATATGGTGGTCTAGGAAATTTTGCTTTTTATTTTTTCTCCTATTTCCCCCCAAAAAGCCTTTGACTCTAACAGCTTTTCTCCAAGACTGAGTCTATATAATAGGACAGATTGACTATTTTGACTGAACCAACCAGGTGGTTCAATGAAAATGAATAAATGTGTTCTTTTGTGCCCAATCATGGGTATTTTGTCCAAATTGCTCTGTTGCTTTTCGTTTGTGTAGGCTCAGCTCAAGAGAGTGAATTGTGCCCTTTTTCTAGGCACCCAGACCACTCAAGAACATGAGAAAGATCATTATATGAGCAAAAGCTTTGATTTTACCAAAAATGAAAGAAAGAACAGCATCTAAAGAAGAGCTCGGGTTGGGCACTTTGGCTCACTCTTGTAATCCCAGTACTGGGGGAGGCCAAGGTGGGAGGATTGCTTGAGGCCAGGAGTTAGAGACTAACCTGGGCAACATAGTGAGACCCTGTCTCTACAAAAAATAAATTAAAAAAAAAGAAATTAGCCAGGCATGGTTGATGCATGCCTATAGTCCTAGCTGCTGGGGAGGCTGAGATGGGAGGATCACTTGAGCCCAGGATTTTGAGGCTGCAGTGGGCTATGAATGTGCCACTGCACTCCTGGCTGGATGACAGAGTGAGAGCCCATCTCAAAAAAAAAAAAAAAAAAAAAAAAAAAAAAGAAAGAAAGAAAGAAAGAAAGAGAAAAAAAGAACAAAGAGGAGTTCAATATAGGGACATAAATGCTATCAATTTAATACCCTGATCACAATGTGGCAGCAAATGAACATTCACAATGCCGATTGTTTTCATTAATTTGATGCCTCTTAAATGAAAACAGCCCAGAGTCTCACAAAGATCATGAGTTTCATGACTTGAATAGTGAATTGAATCCATTCCAAAAGATAGGATTTGTACACAAATGTGCATTTAGTAGGCAACCATAAAATGTTCATTTTTTTAGATTTTGAATATTTGGAAACTAGACAAAGACTAAAGACGGCTTTTTGTTTCTAAATGGTGATAGCTAAATTTAACGACACACATTTTGTCCATGGTAAAACTATGCAAGTTTAATAGTTTACATTTTTTTATTGACTTCAAACTAATTTATTTCTGGATTCTCCCTCTCTCCCCGCCCACCCCTATCCTCATCATACGTCTATAATTACTCTTTAAAAGAATTTTAAGAGCCACTTTAAAATTTAATTCCACTGAGGTTGAAATCATTCTTTGTAGGATGCCAACCCTCTTAAATGTATTGACACTTGTTTTAGTGGCCCAGAATATAATTTATTCTGCTGAATAGTTGATGTACACTAAATGTGCTATTGTTATGTAGAGTGTTCTATAAATGTTAATTAGGTTAAGTTGGTTAATAGTGTTAGGTCTTCAATATCTTTAATTTTTTATTGTGATAAGAACACTTAACATGAGATCTACTGTCAATTTTTGAGTGTATTAATACAATATAATACTATTAACCATAGGTACAATGTTTAGAGCAGATCTCTAGAACTTATTCTTCTTGGATAATTGTAACTTTATATCCATTGAATAAAAACTCTCCAGTTTTCTCTCCTCTTGGCCCCTAGCAACCACCATTCTGCTCTATCCTACTATGAGTTTGACTAGTTTAGATACCTCATATACTTGGAATCACACAGTATCTGTTCTTCTGTTAGTGACTTATTTCACTTAGCACAATGTCCTCGAAGTTCATTCATATTGTCCACATATGGCAGGATTTCCTGCATTTTAAAGTCTAAATAATATCACATTGTATGTATATACCACATTTTCTTTATCTATTCATCTGTTGATGAACATGTAGGTTGTTCCCACATCTTGGCTATTGTGAATAATGCTACAGTCAACACGGACGAAAAATATTTCCTCATGATCCTGATTTCAATTCTTTTGGATAAATACCTGAGAGTCAGACTGCTGGATCATATGGTGGTTCTATTTTCAATTTTTTGAGGAACTTCCATACTGTTTTCTATAGCAGCTGCACTATTTTACATTCCCACCAATATTGTACAAGAGTCCCAATTTCTCCACGTCCTTGCCAACACTTGTTGCATTTTGTATTTTTGACAATAGCCATCCTAACAGGTATGAGTGGATCATCTCACTGTGGTTTTGATTTGCATTTCCCTGTTGATTAATGATGTCAAGCATCTTTTCATATACTTTTTGGCCATTTGTATGTCTTCTTTGAAGAAACGTCTATTCAAGTCCTTTGCCCATTTTTTAAATTGAGTTATTATTATTGCTATTTTGCTTTTGAGTTGTAGGAATTTCTTATATATATTGGATATTAACTCCTTATCAAATACATGATTTGCAAATATTTACTCTCATTCTATAGGTTGCCTTTTCACTCTGATTGTTTCCTTTGTTGTGTTAGAAACGTTTTAGGTTGATAAGGTCCCACCTATCTATTTTTGCTTTTGTTGCCTGTACTTTTGGTGTCATATTCAAGAAATCATTACTAAGACCAGTATCATGAAGCTCTTTCTTTATGTTTTCTTCTAGTTCTACAATTTTATGTCTTACCTGTAAGTCTTTAATTCATTTTGAGTTGATTTTTATGTATGGTTTAAAATAAGGGTCCAATTTATTTATTTATTTATTTTACGTATGGATATCCAGTTTTCCCAACACTATTTTTTGAAGAGACTATTCTTTCCCCATTGTGTATTCTTGGCAACCTTATAAAAGATCAGTTGACTGCATAAATGTGAGCTCTTTGTTCTGTTCCATTGGTCTATATTATTTTTATGCCAGTACCATATTGTTTTAATTACTATAGATTTGTGAAATATTTTGAAATCAGGTAGTATAATGCCACCAGCTTTGTTCTTTCTCTTAAGATTGTTTTGGTTATTTGGAATCTTTTGTGGTTCCATATGACTTTTAGGATTATTTTTTTCTATTTCTGTACGAAAATGTCACTGGAATTTTGATAGGAATTGCTTTGAATCTGTAGATTGCTTTGAATTGTATGGGCATTTTAATTATATTAAGTCTTCTAATCCATGAATATAGTATATATTTCCATTTATTTGTGTCTTCTTTATTTTATCAATGTCTTACGGTTTTCAGTGTATAAGTCTTTCATCTCCTGGGTTAAGTTTATTCCTACATGTTTTATTCTTTTTTATGCTGTTATAAAAGGAATCGTTTTCTTAATTTCCTTTTCTGATAATTCATTGTTAGTATATAGAAATGCAACTGATTTTTGTATGTTGATTTTGTCTTCTGAAATTTTACTGAATTCACTTATTTGCTCTAATGGATTTTTGTGGAGTCTTTATTTAGGGTTGTCTATGGATAAGATCATGTAATCTGCAAACAGATATTTTACTTCCTCTTTTCTTATTTGGATGCCTTTTTTTTTTTTTCTTTTTCTTGCCTAACTTTTCTGGCTAGGACTTCCAGTACTATGTTGAATAGAAGTGGCAAAAAATGAACATCTTTGCTTTTTCCCTGATGTTAGAGAAAAAGTTTTCAATTTTTCACTGTTGAGTATAATATTAGTTCTGGGCTTTTCTTATACAGTCTTTATTATGTTGAGGTAATTTCCTTCTATTTCTAGTTTGTTTAACATTTTTGTATGAAAGGATGTTCAATTTTGTCAAATGCTATTTCTATACCTATTGAGATGATCGTGTGATTTTTATCCTCGCTCGAGGTCAGGAGTTCCAGACCAGCCTGAGCAAGAGCGAGACCCCGTCTCTACTAAAAATAGAAAGAAATGATCTGGACAGCTAAAAATATATATAGAAAAAAATTAGCTGGGCATGGTGGCACATGCCTGTAGTCCCAGCTACTCAGGAGGCTGAGGCAGGAGGATTGCTTGAGCCCAGGAGTTTTGAGGTTGCTGTGAGCTAGGCTGATGCCCCAGCAGTCTAGCCTTGGGAACGGAGCAAGACTCTGTCTCAAAAAAAAAAAATTTTGATAAGTGGTATTAAAAGATAATTAAAAAAATAAAATTAGGACTAACACACATGTAAGAAGAATGTATTTGACTAATGAAGAAACTTGTGAGATGTTATAATCCATTCAAAGGAAAATCAAAAGAACAGACATTTATAGATCATAAATATTAAAATGATTGTGCCAATGGAGGCAGAACATTTTTTGGAAGGGGGCTTATCTCTCCATTGAATAGAGTTCAATGTCTACAGATAAGTGTTTTGCATTGCTAGTTAATAAATATCTATAATTTTCAGAGTTGTAAAAGAGCTGCCATAAATCACAATCAGATAACACAGACAGGTATGCTACAGACAATTCATAGTTTTCCAGTGAAGTATATTTTCCCCCTACAGTAGCTTCTATTTAAGAGGATAATAATAACTGTGAGTAATATCTGATTTTTTATCACAGTTTATTCTAAATGGCAAAAGACATTAAGGAGCAAGAGAAATGAAAGTGAAGTAGGAATGTATGTTATAGGCCTTGTGAAGGAAGGGACTGAATGATCTCTCTACCCTTTGCCTGGAATCTTCCTAAGAAGTTGCAGACATAAGAGGCATTAATTATTAGTTTGGTGAATAAAACAAAATAATGCTGCCATTAGTCTCAATTTTACATTAAATGTGTGTTATCTATTTCTATTCATAAAGGATAGAATGATCAAGCAAATGTGTATTTTGCCTTGCCTTGCCTTGCCTTTTCTCTTTTCCCCTCTCCTCCTCTCCCCTCCCCTCCCCTCTCCTCCCCTCTCCTCTCCTCTTCTTTCCTTTCCTTTTCTGACAAAGTCTCACTCTATTGCCCAGACTAGAGTGCAGTGGCATCATGATAGCTCATTGCAACCTCAAACTCCTGGGCTCAAGCAGGAGCCTCACTGCCTCAGCTGCCCTGGTAGCTGGGACTACAGGTGCATGCTATTATGTCTGGCTAATTTTCCTATTTTTTGTAGAGATAAGGTCTTGCTATGTTGCTCAGGCTGGTCTCAAACTCCTGGGCTCAAGTGATCCTCCTGCTTTGGCCTCCCAAAGTGCTAGAATTACAGGCATGAGCCAACATGCTAGGCCCTTTTTTTAAGGAAGGAACAAGAATATTCAGGAAATAAAAGAAATAAATATTTGGAATCAAGAATGAAGAAAATTTGAATTGAGAAAAATGTCAAGGGCTGAATGAATTTCTCCAAAATTATTCTACTTTGTAGTATTTTTTTTGTCATTCCTGTCCTTCATTCTAAGATAGAAGTGATAGTAAATGCATAGTGATTAATCACTCAACAATTATATGTTGGAATGGTAACCTCTAAAAGTGGACTTGATTTGAATGGTCTTAGAGTTCATGGTATGATACTAAATTTCAAGCCAATTAGTTACCTAATTAAATGAAGACTGGAACTATAGGGATTATTAAAATTTGGGGATCCACATGCACATATTTGAGTAGATGAACCACAAAGGAAATAAAAATCTACATAAATTTATTTAAATGAGAGGCAATGAAATATATATTTCATGATGCATCTTATTGGGATGTGGAGAAATGTTAGTTAGATTGTGGTGTCAGATGTGTGATACTAATTATGAACAAGTAAGAATAAAAATTGGTAGTGACAGAGAACACTTTCTGGTATCGCTCACTGAATCATCAACTGCTGTGTTTAGGCGAAGAGGAAGAGGAGGAAGATAAACTACCTCGAAGAGAGAGCTTGAGACCAAAGAGAAAACGGACCAGAGATGTTATCAATGAGGATGACCCAGAACCTGAACCAGAGGATGAAGAAACAAGGAAGGCAAGAGAAAAAGAGAGAAGGAGGAGGTTGAAGAGAGGAGCGTAAGTTTGTTCAGATATATCTGAAAGTGTTACTCATTCGAAAGAAGACCACACCTTTCAGACACTCTGTGACTTTAAAATTAGCAGTCAAAACTACTTTTAGAAAGACAGCCTTAATCTGATGCTGCCATTTTTCTCCACTTAATTAAACATATTTTAATAATTAAAATAGAATTAAAAATGAATATATATTAAAAATGGACCATGAGAAATGCACTTATGAAGGATCTAAACTGTCATAGCTCATTAAGATATTATAGTTAGCTTAAAATTATACCATTAATTTGTTATTTAGGTTAAGTAGAAACTCCTAAATAATGAACTCATGTTACTTTACCTTACAGAGCAGGAGTTGGCAAACTATGGCTAAATCCAGCCCAAGAGCTAATAATGTTTTTTATTAGTTTTAAAGGGTCATTAATAAAAACAAAAAATGAATATGGGACAGAGTAATGTAGCACTCAAAGCCTAAAATATTTACTATTTGGCCCTTTACAGAAAGAAAGTGTTTTGGCCTCTGTTACAAAGGATTTGGGTTGTCATTTCTTTTTTAATAAAACCCAGCATCATTCAGTTCCACCAGGACAACATTTTCCTGAACACTGACTTTGTGAGAAATAATATATTAAATGCTCTTTAGGAAAAATCCAAGAAATAATTTTCTTGTCTTTGCTTTCCAATTTTTTTTGGAAATTTGCAGATAGCAGGCAAGTAGGAAAAGTATAGCATGTAAAACACATCTAATAATAGAAGCCCTAGACCCACTGGAAAGGATTAAAGAGACAGCCAAGCTATTCTACAACTCAGATATAGTAGGGCCACGTGAATCACCATGAGGTGGTGGAATCTCCTTTAAACACTCTAAAACTTTAAGTGATGAAGAACTTTCTCATATGTCCTCCCCAAATGATATACTTCAGTACTCAATAGCTCTAACTATTATATTATTCCTTATAAATGATTGTTATTAAAAACAGCTATATGAAAATTTTGTCGGGTGGAGAAACTTGGTGTTAACAGATGATGGTTGCCTTTAGAATAATAGAGTATCCCCATCCATTTCCTGTTTTAGTTTATTTTAATTTTTGAATTTTCCTCCTCCTCTCTTTCTCCTCCTCTTATTTCTTTTCCTCCTCCTCCCCTTCCTCCTCAAGCTCCTCTTCTTTCTCTTTTGACTACCAAGGCATCACTTGGTTTTAAATTTTGACTCTGGTATTTTTTATTTATAACTTCTTTTCAAGTATTTTTATGCTTTATTCCTTTCAGAAAAAAGATGAAACACAATTTGAAGTCCCATGTATTATTATGATTGTTAGTTCTATTATTTTGTAGTAATAGTTCCTTATTAGCAAAGCTTTCCGCAGTGGTACTTCATTGAGAAAATATCACGAATAGACATGTGTGCATGATATAGGTTATGTTCCAAAATTTTCTTTTCTTTTCCAATTATGCCTCAGAAAAATCCTTCTAAAAAAGTGAATTGGACAAGAATTTTTCTGCCTTCTTGGTCTGCTTAGGGCCCTCCTGTCAACTGCTCAACCTCTAGAAAACGGTGCCATGTGAAGCAGCTGGGTCCCGTATCTGTGATAGTGTCTCTCCTTACTTAGCTGGGCCCACTTTCAATCTGATTTTGAGAAATCCACAGGCACTTGTGCCTTCTTACCTCCCACTCTTCCACATCACCAAATTTCGTCCCCACAGGTTTTGCAAATTGTATTGTTACTGCCACAATTTGTGGTGATACATTTTCTAGATTGTATCATAAATTATTTGTGATGATTGATAGTTCTATTTTCTATTTTAGGGTCTACTTTCTATTGTTCATTTTCAAGATATGGCATTTTATTTTAAGAAAATGTAGGAGCAAATATATTTTGAGGAAGATTCGTAGGCAAATCAGGGCACATTTATTTAGTTTAATTAATTCAAGGTCTTTTTTATTTAAATGTTCAAACAATGCCTCAGGGAATTTCCCTTGCACTGACACAACATTTGAAACCAACTAAAACCAAGGTTGTAATGCTAACTATCTTTGGAGACAGTTAAGAAACACTGCCTTGTTAGACATTTTGGAGTATTTCCAGTAATATTACAGGCTTTTGCTGACCCAGTTTTAAGTGAATAAGTAAAATATTCATAGCAGTGTGAAATTTAGCATATTATGCCTTCTTTTTCCTAACAACTGTTGTTTAAATAAATCAAACTTAAGATAGAAAGTCATTCTTGCACAGATTAGCCTGAAATTTTAGAAGATGAGGCATGCCTATACTATATCCTTTCAATATAATTAGCCCTTTCTTTGAGTGGGTTCTAGAAAAGCAGGGTCCCTGTAATGCTAGAGAGAGTAATAGTTTCATTACTTGCATATTTGAAGGTAACTTATCTGTCAACAACTATACCCTGTAGCACAGTATGATCCGCCTAGAGAAATCAACAATTGACAAAAACCACTTAAAAAAATAGACAGTTATGAATCATTTATTGTAGGAATAAATGTCTTTACATACTATGATAATCTTGGAGGGCATTGTTTATATTTTAGTATACTTTGAGCACTGGGTTTGTGATGATAACTCTGAGTCACCCAGAAAAGTTCTGCACATGTATATTTATTCAATAATTATTTATCCAGGTCCACTTCTGTGGAAGGTAGTCTTTGCCAATTTCTTTGGGACACTTGGATGTGAATTTGCCTGCAATCTCTTAAAGTCCATAATATTAATAGTAAGAGAGAGGCCACTTAGATATAAATTATTATGAAATAAGACAGGATATATGTGTCAGAGAAGAAGTGCAAATAAAGTGGTTTAGTGTCTCAGAGAAATGAAAACTGTTCTCAGAGGGATAATTAGAAAGGGGATTATTAAAGACCCTTCAAATGAATTTTAAAGGAATCTGAATTTGTATAGGCTAAACAGACACAGTATTTAATTAGTGTTAGAAAGGTTTCCATTACATGATTTCTAAAAATACTTGTAGGTTTAATTACATGGCAAATCCACACATCAAATACATTTGTGTTTCATTCTTTGATGATGGTAGATTAAATGAGATGCTGCTTTATATATGATTCTTAATGAAAGTTAAGTAATGTCAAGTTTTAAGATACTTATGTATAAACATCACAAGTTATTTTGAAAGGGTGGGCAATTGAAAGGTGTAAAACATCAAGCAATTCAATTATTAATCTTAAAGCATTTTTTGCTTTCTAATTGACTCCATTATTGATAATTTTTTGGCATCTATTTTCTTTTATTTTTGCTAGTTTTGTAAAGATATTAGTGAAACAATTATCTATATAATTTAGAGTTATTTCTATATCTGCATGGAAAAAATTTTAATCATTTTTATTAAAACATATCTTTTCCCCTTAGACAAACCAATTCACATATCATTCTAATTGGCAAATAAAGAAAAACCCCATGAATATGATGTATTAACAGTAAAAAAAAAAACCTCAAGTATTTTATGTCATGCTGTAGAGCAACATAGGCTTTTATATAATGAACACCAAATAATTAAAACAGTAACAAACTAATGGTAATCAGAGCTGTGTCCTAGTAGAGTGTACTTCCATAGTTCTTTTGAACTAGGATTATTATTCTAAGCAAAATATTTGAATTGTCTAAAAACAAACTGTCATAAGAAGTATTGTTTTAAAGGGTTCATATGAATTTTTGTTTTGGTAATCATGGCATAATTAAAAACTATAGGTTGGTGGCAAAGGGGATTGAAAGTCATTTTGTAGGGTGGGCTGTAAAACTGTGGACGTGTCCTCCTGTTCCTCAGCTAGAACTTTAAAAAATAGCTTTTACCATATTCCAACTGTGTCTAGTCATGAGCTTAATGAAGAACAAAACATGTTTCTGAGTACGACTGAATTGGATTACAATTTCTTTATCAGTCAGGTGCCCAGCCCATCAGTCCCAGCCCCAGTACCACAGTATTAGGTCTAGAAGAATGTGTTTGAAGTTAAGAGACAATAGCTTAATAACTGAGACAATCCGTAGCCAAAAAAATTGATCTCTACAATATGGTATAGCCTTCTTCAATTTACAATTATGTTGCTAATGCTTAGATTTTGTTTTCTTTGAATTCTGGACCTGATGGTATTTTTTGTAATACTAGGAACACAGAGGAGAAAAAATACATTTCATGCTCAATAAGGAACTCCAATTCCTTTGAAGATCTCTTCAAAGGATTCACTGCCACTAAATATATTTCAAGTTGAATTTTATCACTTGAAGTTCTGAGTTTAATTAACAGATTAGCTTACCTTTGAGAAATAGATTTTTATTTTTCCTTATTTCAATTTCTCTCTCTCTCTCTCTCGCTCTCTCTCTCGAGACAGGGATAACAAAATTTTTATGGGTACTTCAAAGACATCTTCACCTCCAATTTATTGTCTTTATTGAAAAATAAAGTATTTAAATGAAGTGTAGAATTGGTGGAGGAAGGTATACAAAGGAACAGAGAAGAGAGGGAAATATCTTGATAGATCTGTAACTATTCTTTCCATAGATTTTCCCTGTCTGAGAGTTTGAGGCTCTCGACATAAAAGAACAGCTTAGTTCCAGGAAATCAGAAGGCAAACACTATTGTTCAATGTCATAATAATTCCAGTAATCCTGCACTGGTGTTCAGATATCAGTTCTAATGCTTATGAGGATTATATGAGGTCTTAACACTGACTAAATACAGTCAAATTTTGAAAAATGGGATAAATATCTGATATCAATCTTCCTTAAGTTTGAAAGTCAAGCAAAGCTTAACTTTATTAAGATTTTTTTTTTTCTTTTAAAGGGAAGAAGAAGAAGAAATTGATCAAGAGGAATTGGAAAGATTGAAGGCTGAGTTGGATGAGAAAAGACAAATGATTGCTACTGTCAAATGTAAACCTTGGAAGATGGAGAAGAAAATTGAAATTCTCAAGTATGGTATCACCTTTTATAAGTAGAAACACTTTCTTTGATATTGATCTCCTAAATCTCCCGAAGTCTTATATATTATAGATAACACTGTATATATCACATATGTATAAAATACTCATATCATTATTTATAATGCTCACAGTCATAAGACCACATATAGCATATTTCTGCATATATATACATACATACATGTATAAACATATGTATGTCTCATATCACTAGAGCTACTGGGCTAATGATTATAAATTGTAAACAGCTATGAGAAATTGTTGGGGGTCTTATAACTTCTGTGGTCACCTTTAATCATTTGTTCTTTAAACTGGAGTTTCCTTAGTTTGACACATTCATTACCATCTCTCTGAAGGAAATTATATATTTGAATTTTACAAGTCTGTGTGAATTGCACACTCTTGTTTCTCTGCAGGATCCTGGTCTCAAATGATCTTTTCGAGTGACAGCTCACATTAAAACGCAGGGAGGATGCTAAGCCAACAGAACAACAAATAGGATTCCAATTAAGGGTTATGCTAATAGCTATTCCCTGAACATGTCAGTGACCCAATTTCAGTCTTGTGTTGACTGCTGATGTGGGTGCAAACACATTCAGAGCACACACATGTATGAATTCCTCATAGGCAAAATCAAATGATTATCCCATTGTGGGGAGGAGATTCACCCCTGAGGATCACACTGTATTTCCTTGCCCTGGTGGCTGCAGCGGGAGGAAGGGACGTAGAAAAGGGAACATGTCTGTGATAACAGGCATGTTTGTATCTTTCAATTTTGTCTTAGATTGCTTTTTTCCATAAACTAATTTTATAGATGGTGGTAAGTTTCCAAAACTATACCCATATGAGCCTATTTAACTAATAATGCTGTAAAAATGATAGTATAGTATTATAGTCTCTGATGATGAAAAAAAGAACTGGAGTATCAGGATAATTCACTGTGCGTCTCGGTTCTGCAAGAGCTTGTGTGTTATTTAAAGAAATCGCTTAACCTCCTGGAGCCTCAGGTATCTCCTAACCAAAAGAAAGGAAGACATTATATGTTTTTTGTTTCTTTTTAAAATTTTATTATTTTTTCTTGTGGCAAAATATACGTAATGTAAAATTTACCATTTTAACCATTTTATGTATTTTTATTTATTTATTTATTTTATTTATTTATTTTTTTTTTTTTTTGAGACAGAGTGTCGCTTTGTTGCCCAGGCTAGAGTGAGTGCCGTGGCGTCAGCCTAGCTCACAGCAACCTCAAATGCCTGGGCTTAAGCAATCCTACTGCCTCAGCCTCCCGAGTAGCTGGGACTACAGGCATGCGCCACCATGCCCGGCTAATTTTTTTTTTTCTATATATATTTTAGTTGGCCAGATAATTTCTTTCTATTTTTAGTAGAGACGAGGTCTCGCTCATTGCTCAGGCTGGTCTCGAACTCCTGACCTTGAGCGATCCACCCGCCTCGGCCTCCCAGAGTGCTAGGATTACAGGCGTGAGCCACCGCGCCCGGCCTATTTTATGTATTTTTATAATAGTAATTTTTCTTTTTTTGTCAACCTTTTAAAAGTGGGAAATCTTACATAAAAAATCCAGATGTCTGGCTTCTCATGGGCAAGAGGAAGATTTGGTGCCACATTCCTACAAGAAAATAACAGCTGGGGCTAAGCAAGAACTGCCCCTGTTAACAGGGCACTCACTCTTCAGCTTGCACTGTTCCCAAACAATCTGTAATCACTTGTGTATGCTATTTGGCTGGACATAGCTGGGGGACAAGCTCAGTGTGTTACTAAGACAGTGATTCAGACCTTCAAAGCCAAAGTCAGCTTCCGGAATGGAAGCAGAAAGTTAGGCCCAGAAGAGAAACAACTGTGGCTTTTCACCTATCAGCAAAGTTCACCATCTTGGGATGTTTTTCTATGGCCAGCAGTGGTTCCTGCTTTGTGGGTGCACCTGTAGATTCCAGCTGGTGCCAGTGGCTATGACCAGCCTAATGTTCTTGGTGTCAGCCTCTGTGATGAAGTTGTTGGTACTAAAGTGCCCGACTTGTCTCTCTTTGTAGGTTTTTGAATACTGTATTGAGCTTCTCACCTATAGATTCCAACCACATTATCAAAACAAGTGGTCAATATGTCATGGTACAGATCCGTAAATGTTTTTTTATCCAAATCTTACCAATGCGTGGGAGTCAGACAGCTTTCCCCTCCACCTTTTATTTATTTCAGAGATATCTAACTCTGAGAATGTTTCTAAGGATTATGTTATTCTTAGAATTAGCCTCTAGTAGTTGCTCCTGGCTGCCTATGAAATTGAAGACACTCGGCTCAGTATAACTGGAACAGATGCTCTGATCACAGGTTTGGATCTGTGTCTGGGTTCCAAGGCTTCCCTTCTCATTCTGGAGCCATAAAAACTTGCAGAACATCTAAAATGGATTTTATAGAGGGTCAGGGTTTTAAAAAATGTTTTAGAACAAAGCCTCAGGAATGATGGCTTATGGTTCTGAGGATGTTGTGGGACACTTGAGGATGGTTTTCACATTTTTAAAGAATGTCTACCACTAGGAACATGAGCATGCTCAGGGCTTAGGGTCTACAGTGGGTTGCTATAGGTAGTGCTGTGTAGTCAAGAAGCTCTAGGAATTGGTTGTGAATCCATATGAACTCTCAAACATGGCTCAGGAACTGGAGTTCAGCATTTTCAAGGTAGGAGAGTTGGCTCTAGAGAGCCAAAGGGAAGCCACCTCCCTGCTACCATCACCATTCTATTTTTCACTGTTTATTAATATAGTTTCACACATTCATGTAGCCTTAAATCTATTGAATACTAATATCTGGGTGGAGGGGCAGGTATGTATGGTCCAGATCAGAAATGTGAATTTTTTTTGTTCTAAAAATATTGATAAACAGTCAGGATTGAGAGCCACTATTTACAATTTTAAGAAACAGAAAACTTCGTTAAGCAGGACATTCTGCTCTGGGATGGTTTATTAAATGACTGAGAATACAGGTCGGGGGCAGGAGGAGAAATGGACTTCCCAATTATTTGAAAGTCAATTCCTATTTTTTGTTAATTACCTAATTTTAAAATATCCATCCGTGAGAATGTTAAGTATAATGTGTTTTTAGGTTGTTCACGGTTTAACTAAGAAGTTGGATGACTAACCAGGTCTTTCCTACCTATAAGAGAGGGTGGCACTAACTTGGTAGCAGCCACCATAGGTAAAATAAAACACTCAGGTGGAAAATAACGGATCTAGTTATTACTCATCTTGAAACCTAAACCTGTAACTACATCAGAACATTATATGTGGTAAATTAAAAGCCCCCATGACTGAACTTAAAACCACCTTGAGCCACCACTGAACAAAACCACCTTGTTTTGTTACAGTAGAATAGATTTTGGACTGAAAATCAAGACACTTGGGCTTGGACCGAAGCGTTACCTCGAACTTCTTTTTGAGCCTCAGTTTATTTATTTATAAAACAATAGACTGGATTGTGGCCCATGGTTTTCAAACTGCTATCCTCTGAAGTCAAGTAGTTTGGTGAAATCAATTCAGACCAAGGGAGGCAGAGCTCAGAGGGAGGGCCACCCAGCCATGATGCCAGCTTCGGGAACAGACCTACACAATGCACTTCCATATAAAGCATTCATTTGAAGAAAGAATGCTTCTGTGGCTATTAAAATAAAGACCAGTCTTTAAAAACCCACTTAGCTGGATATGTAAAGATGCCTATTTTGGAGAGGGGAAAGTACTAACGTTTCATGAGTTCACAAGTTAGGATAGAGAAATACTCCAAGTATACTTTGCATGGAATTGACTCTTGGGTATGCAGTATTTTAAAATGATTTTATTTTGATAACAAAAGCATTTATTTAGCTATTATACTGATTGCTTTAATTTCTGAGCTTTGTAGCACCCTGATCTGATGTTTCTGGGAGTTATCCATTGGCTGACTAGGCCTGGTGATTTATTAATGAGACACCCAGTAAGGCCAAGAAAGATATCCTTAGGATTTCATTTACACTTAAGCAGGTGCTTGAAACTGTCAGCCAGCCATTAAGGTAACTTTCCTCCTTACTCAATCTCCCTTCATCTTTCCGCACTTCTTTTTTTAAAATTTATTTTTAAATTTTATTTTGTTTTTTAGTTTTGGTTGGGGGAGCTAATACACTTCTAGGAAAGTGAGAACAGACCACGGTTGATTTCCTCTCATGGAGCCATCTGGAAAAACTTTGGGAAAACTATCCTTTTGGCTCCCGTGCTCACCCCTTTGTCTCTACTTTTGATCTCCAGCTGAAGATTTTCATGGGCAAGATTCATGGTTTATGCTTTAGTTCACAAAGCTCTTTCCTTCATCTGTCATTGGGAAGGAATGAGATATTCCACACAAGAGGACTTTTACACTTGTGAACACACCACCAGCACAACCTTCAACTGTTTTGGATTCCTTTTAACCAGTAACTCACGGAAGCATAGGCCTTCAGTTCTTGTACATTACAGGTGTCTTGAGTATAGTGCTTTTTTATCTGAAGAATGGAGAATCTATAGTCAATCAGTACATCTGGATTTTGTCAATCAAAATGTGATATTCACGTTCAATTTTTCTACTATTGAATAAGTCCATACCGGGTGTCAAGCATCATGCTGTGGGAAAGTTTCTTAACCCCGACATCCTTGAGTTTCCTCACTATGAATGGAGACAAAAGTAGTATTTCTTCCTAGAGGTATTGTGAGAAGATTTAATCAGTTAGACATAAAGCACATAAAATGGTGCCTGGCACATAGTAATCATTTTATACACATTAGCTATTATTATTTTACTAACATAATTTAATTTATCCCTATCCCTCTTTAAGGTAGGTTTTATTATTTTGACTTTACATGTAAGGAAACTGAAGCTCTGAGAGGATGGGTGATTGTTTATGGTCAGACAACTAATAAGTGCTAGAGCTAAGATTTAAACTTGTCGTGTGGAAAATTACCTTGATACAGTGGCCATCTCTAAGTACCTTATCAGGCAAGCACTGCCAGAAGTCACAGGACTAAAGGTGCACAGACCAAATTAAAATGCTCAAATCATATGGTTTATTAAGTTTATTTAAAGCACAGTGAGAAGTGAGGGGAGACAGGTACATTAAGACACTTGGGAAAGTGGCAATAGAGCAAGATTGTGGGCAATAGAATGACACTTCTGTATCCTGGGTTTTGCAGTGTTCATTCCCTGTCTGTCTCGTCCTGCTGATGGTGTGGCTAAGAGGACTGACGTCCCAAAGGGGCCCACAGAACAAAGATGAGTTGGACAATGATAGGTACTTACTGCATTGGAATGACTGACACAAGACAAGTACACCGCACCATAGCGGTAGCTTGTCGGTTAGCCTGTGGAAATGCCATAGGTTGTATCTGCATTTCTGGGGCAGAGCACATGTGAGAGGAAAAGAACCAAACCGGATGACATCAGTGGGTAGTTAAGTTAGCAGTGACAGGTATACAGGTCCCAAAGTGTAAGGATAATGACTTGGTCTTTCCACCACTTTCTAACTATAATATTCTTATTTGTTCATCGCATCTTCTATTTTCTGTCTTTCTTTGGCAGGTATTGCAGGTTACTAACTCATCCACTGTCTGTACTGGACACATCAATTATGCGTATGTGTCACATGCTGCATGTTTACTTATTAGCTATATTTAACACATCCTATGTGCAAGACCAGCAACATAATTTGCAGGATCTAGTGCAAACTCTAAGTGTGGGGCTACTTGTTCAAAAATAATTAGAAATTTCAAGATGGTGAAGGAAACCAGAATGTCTCACCTCTAAATATGCCTCTTTGACATAAATATTTTTGAACTAAAGGCAATTAAGAAGCAAATGCAGAAAAGCTCTGTGCCGCCTGTGTTTGCCTAAAAGCAGGACCGAGAATTACAAAAGCAAAAGATCTTTCTACCATCCTCCTCCCTTTTCCCACCTAAAGATAAGATGTAAATTGTCTTTCACAACCTTTATCAGCTCAGAGACAGCACCAGAAAGATCTGGAACAGACTTTACTGCTTCCCACCGTTTTCCCTCCTTTGGAAGCCTGGGACTGTCTTTCCTCTTTGTCCTGTCACTTCTCTACCGTGTATTGCTCTCTGTTGAAGATTTTATGTAAGCTGGGACTCTAAGCCACTGCCTTGAGTTACCTTTTTCCCACGTGATATGCACATTAATAAACTTGCTTGTTTTTCTCTTGTTAATCTGTCTTTTGCTGCAGGCATCTGTCCTAGTTACAAACTTATGAGCATTGAGGAAAATTATAATTTACCCTCAACAGTGGGGGCAACGGCAGAGCAGTAAACCAAGCACAGGGCCCATGTCAGTGTGGGGCCCTGTGTGACAGCACAGGTCACAGGCCTATGAAATTGTCTCTGCCTATGAGTTTGGCCTGAATATTATGAGCCAAGAGTTTACTTATTATCTATGCTGATAAATTATTACTTTTAATAAGTTCCATTTACTCCAATAGCAGAATGCAATGGCCTCAAATAATTTAGCAAATGCATATTACACAATGCAACTCTATATAACTCCAAGACAGTGTTCATGCACTTATAACCATGGTTTTCTTTTTAAATACTATTTGAACACGTGATCTCCATGTTCAAAGCCTTCAATGTCTGACCAGTAATTAACAAAGTTTAGAAGCTTTTGCTTAAGAGATCAGTGAGCTCCACAACCTGAATTCCAGCTCCGTTTCCAAATTGACCTCTAATTAGTTATTGATGATTTTGATCATGAGATTTTTGGAGATGGACAAAACCAACTCCAAACTTTTTTGAGTGTTTACTCCAGATCAGATTCTGTGCTAGATGTTGTACACATGAACATATTTAACTTATTACCTTATGTAACCTTGAAGTTAGAAAGTTATTCCCATTTCACAGATGAGAAAATTGTGACTGACAGAGGTAAAATAGCTTCACATGGCTAATAATGATGAGGGTAAAGATTAAAATCCTGATTCCTCCATTTCCAAAACCTCATGCTTGTCCTATAGTGCTATACTTCTTATTTGAACCATGTTTCCCAGTGACATGAGTTTAATCTTCTCTGGGCATGCCAGGTACATTCTATCACTTCATTCCAGTCTCCTCTCCATTTTTTTTTTGGTGTCCTATGCTTCTTCCAGGCATGAATTTATCTCCCCTCTGAGGTTCTTTCTCTGCCAGCTCCTGTAGAAATCAAATTCAAATAAGCTCTCCTTATTATACATTTGTCTTTCTTGTTATGCTGCATTGTGTTGCATTTTTTTAAACTGCATGTAAATCTTTTTCCTTTCAGAATAGATTTTGAGCTCCTCAGGACACAAAAGGTGTCTTGTAGCTCTTTATTTTCTCAAGGCCAATCACAGTGCTCTGGACATTATCAACTGTCAATTAACGTTTCATGTGTGGGTGACAATGTTAATGCTGATCTCTTTTTTTGCTGGACACTCACTCCTGAGACAAGAGAACAATTAACATGACTGGGTTGTTTAAAGGGCCTGCATGAATAGGTGGGTAAAGGGCAGGGTTGTACTAGCAAAAAGCCCTGATTTGTAGGGTTTGCCCATTTCCATTGTGTAAATACTTCCACTATGGCCAATTTCAAGCAATCAACAGTTGAGAGCCAGCTCATAAACTTCCTGAAAATTTAACAATCAGTGGCTTGTGTGAGCCAGTATGGTCAACTTCAGCACCTCTTTGGAGGATTCTGATAATGCCCTTTAATTAACTAGATTTATGTTAGAGGGAGCTAATCTGGAACCACTGAGAGCAGAGGTTAAAGTAAAAGAACTGTTTGCTATTTAATCTGTAGTCAACTATGAAATCCTTGATTTAGAGCTGCCTGTGAAAAGGACAAACAATATTCTATAATTTCAGGACTCCAGATAAAGGCCCAAAGTGCATTAATGACTTCTTATCCCAGTCTATCTTACCACTCTGGTAAATGTCTTTCATTTTATGTTTTAGAATTTTCTCCCAAATCTTTCAGCATGCATAGAGAATTTTAGTCTTTCTCTTATCTCCTCCTCCTCTTCTGCCCATTTCCCTCTTTTTAAAATCCATCTTAAAGAGGAAAATTTTATTCAAGAAAAATCAATTCTTGATTGAGATCAGAAATCTCTTGTCATTCACCTTAGAGTTCATCTGCCACAATCGCCTGCCTCATCATTTTCATTGTACTAAAATACATTTTTCCAACTACCAAGTAGCTTGCATCTTATACATTTCTACTAAACAAGAACAATGTTCCTGACAATTTTCTTTATTAGGATTTAGCTTATTGATATTTGCAGTATTATTATGAGTGTGATCAATTTTAGTAATGCTTTTCAAAAAATATTTTTTTTTGCATTTGCATGTTTTAGAAACTTTCTCAATTGTTAAGGAAGTTAGCTCTGAAACATGGGATAAATATAACTTTTGTTTACCAATAATTCTCCTTCCTTGTGCCAGGAATTGTTTAACAATTGACTGCCACACTAGAAAAAAAAATTTCCCTGGGGCCACAGTGTTTTATTAAAACAAAACGATCCTTTCTAATTTATTATTTTTTTTATTGTTTTCTGTGCATGAGTTATATGCAATGCATGTTTTATGCATGCATGACCATGTTTTATGAATGGTCAATATTAATTATAACAATAAGAACATCAATAAGTAAGATTTTCACGAACCAACTTCAGGGTTTTGCTTCTCACAGCCCTGGGCTCAAAACTAGCCTGAGTTAAATACAACTCACACAGATGTCAGTGTGTTAATCTTTCTTAGCTGTACTACACCATTTTCCCATAGTTACCTGGAGATGCTCTTGTCTTCACTTTGGCTTGTCAGGTAGCCCATAGGGATACTGTTCTTATTTCTTTTAGAAAGTTGTGGAGCCATTTGTTACTCTTCTGACTACCTCAAAATCTCAAGCACATGGCCTAGTTAAATCAGCTTGAGGTTCTGCCCAGATGGTTAGTGGAAGTGTATTAATCATTGGAAAAATGAGTCTAAAAATGATAATATTCAAAGATGTTTTTCAATATTCTTGGCAATCAGGCTTATTCACTAACTTCCACAAACATTTAATTATCCAGAATTCAAATAACCCTATCTTAATTTTCTGCTACTATAATAGAATACCACAGCCTGGATAATTTATAAAGAAAGAGATTTGTTTAGCCCACAGTTCTGGAGGTTGGAAAGTCCAAGAACATAGCGCTGGCATCTGGTGAGCGTCATCCCATGGTGGAAGGCATCATGTGGTGAGTGAGCCCATGAGACAGAGAGAAATGGGGCCACACTTATCCTTTTATCTGGAGACCCCTCCCAATATAACTAGCCCACTCCTGCATAACAGCATCAATCCTTTCATGAGGATAGAGCTCTTATGGCCTAATAGTCTTAAAGATCTTACCTCTTAATACTGTTACAGTGGTAATTAAGTTTCTAACACATAAACTTTGGAGGATGTATTCAAACCATAGCAAACCCTAAACTTCAAATAAACAGAGGTTTTTTTTTTTTTTTTTTTACAGTACAGTACAAAATAATAATAATTAATAAATAAATACTAGACATAAGAAAGTTCTAAAGTTTTCTTACAGGTAGAGGAAGTGTGATTACTATCATCTTAATTGCATTTCTTCGTACCCTATTTCTTACAGTAATACCAGTCAATGTATTATATACAGTAAGATCCACTGGATCAGTTTACTCAGCTTGCCAGAGCATACTACTTCCCAACAATTGTTGATAAATCACAATTTATCAAACTTGCACTCTTTAGAATTTTAGTTATCAGTAACAGCAAATTTTCACAACTTTTATTAGACTATCTGTAATATATTCTTTGAAAGATAATTAAAAGGAAAAACACATTAGTTATCACAAAATTATCTAGGAATGCTCTTAAATACATTTAACTCAATACATTAACAGTAAAAGCAAAGCAAACATGCATCTAATAAGCACAAAATGAGATTAATTAGAGAAATAGATCCTTGCTGTTTTGAGGAAGGATTATCCAGATCTCAGGTAGGGTATTTCTTGTGAAGATAATCCTTTTTTTCTATCAAGTAAAGGTAACAGTCAAGGCATTTTGAGGATGACTTTCTATATATGACCAAGAAATGGCAAGTGGGATACTTTTGGGGGGGCTTCAATAAACATGCTGTAAGATAAAAATAGTTAAGCTTTATTAAGATGCATATACTAAAATAAATTTTTGGAGAAACTTGTATTAGAATATCACAACAAATTGCATAAGAGGAAGAAAGGGGAATAGTTTTATGTTTCCAATAGAATGAGTCTAAGATTCTCTTCTGCAGTCATAAAAATTAGAGATTTTTAAATAATATCAACCACTTCTTTCAAATAGTTATATTGATGTTTTTGCAATATATATGCATGAGTTTACATATGCACATGTGTATATATATGTGTGTATATATTAATATAATGTATATACATACAAAGGCACTTGTATCTACATAAAGATAGGTGATTCTTTGGATGAATTAATTTTTATATTTTATGCATACCCTGTCATTGTATTTCTTGACTGGTGCTTGGTCACAGGGATCAGGAAAGGTTAGAAGGGAGGCTACAGAAGGACACTGTGAAATATTAACACTCTAGTCAATTTGGCAGGACAGGCAGTTCAGATAGGGAACATAGTGCTCTGTGAATGACCTCACCTAAGTTGTGTTTCCCAAGTGCTTAGGACAGTGTGGCAAACAACCAAATTTACCAGGTAGCCCTGATAATTTGCAGAGCCGACTGAACTGCCATCATTTTAAACCATCCTTTTAAATTTCTTGCCCACTCTTAGATCAAAAGGCAGACCACACAGTTCTAACAGAAAACTCAGGCTTTCTGTTGGAACAATTTAGATCTGGCACAATATCACCACACATTTTGAAAAACAAAATGTATAATGTTTAGAAATATTTAAGAGTATAAATACGAACACACAGATATTGTGCAAAAACACCATACCCAAACTTTCAAAGCCGAGTGCTGCTTTCCTCTGAGGCAGCACCCTGTGACTTTCTGTTTCGCAGTATTCAGAATTCATTAGAACGTATTTAACTAGAATGCACATGAGCCAAGCAAAATTAGTGCAGTCTGTCTACCACGCCACATAAATGGCCTTGTGAAGAGCAGAATGTTAATACTTCTAAGAATATGAGATTGTGTGTGTGATTCATGGTGGAAATATCACCTTTGTTGGAGAAATCCCTGCATCTAATGCCTTGAAATGACTTTCTCTGCCTACCTGAATTCCATCAGCCCTTTAGCACCCCAACTGAACTCTTATCTCATATAGTATCTTCACCAACTCTCAAGCCCCCCTGTTGTTGTCCCCTTTCTTTTCTCTTCAAGGCTGGCTTGAATTGTGATATAACTTCATTATGGGCCTATATCTCATTTTTCTTAGTAGAATATAGGCTTCAGAAAGGAATCTACATATTTCTTTGATTTCTTTCAAACACTTAATACATTGCTAAAAACATAAAACACACTCAGTAAATATTTTGGAAAAAAATTACTAAGTAAATGAAAGAATGATAGAAATAAAATTAATTTGTTTATTGACCAGAATTTCAGATGTGTCCACCTCATAGCTGTGTATAGAAATCTAGTTAGTAAGATTTGTTATGTAGATTCCTCTGGTGTCCTCTCTGGACTGATGAGTCTAGTGTTGTCTCTAGTGATTAACTTCTGTCCTTCCTGGTGAGAGAGGAGGTAGGTCACCTTTACAAATGTATTGTTTTTAGGCAAATAGGGGGTGGGCAGAGAGCTTTTCTTGTATCTACTTCTTCTCAATTGCCTTTAGTTCAAAATAATCTTTGTGTTATATTTTTTGGCACATTTTTGGCATAATATGGCACACAATCCTTATTGGGCATATCTTACAGTGTCATATTCTACTACCCTTTAATTGTCTCTGCTAACAATAGTACAATCTTCAGATATTTTGGTTTTCTTCTACGGAAGAAAGCCGATTGTGCTGTGACCAATAGTTAAAAATCAGCTCAAGCTTTTAGCTCCTGGGAAAATCCATATGGTCTTCTCTCCCCTCTCCCCTGCTACTATAATATAATAGGAAGGATTTTTTTTTAAAGCCATACATTGAATCTTAAAGCAACTAGATACAGAGTAGAGCTAGAAAAAGACTCAATCAGCGGGTAGAGAGTCTAGTATTTTTTTATTTTAGTTAGAAAAAATTTTGTGAAACCAACCAAGCCCAGCCATGTTGTTTCTCCCTTAATTCATCTAAAAATACCCTGAGATGCCGGACTGACCTCTAGGGTATGACTAAAATGTGTTTGAATCTTTATTTGACATTTAAGCCAGCCATGACAATTAGCATTGTTTTAGACCCCCAGGGAACAAAGAAGTCATACTAAATATGAATTTCTCTGTGTAGTAACTTTGAATTGAATACAAATTTGACCTGCCCAAGCTTTGCTTTAGTTATTTATCAACACTAGCGTCTGGCTTTAACGCATCTCCATGAGTATCATCAGAGTCACGAAAAAAATTCCTTAAGAACTCTTTGTACACAGATCACTCTAATATTTGTTGTTGATAAAAATTTAGAGGTCTTGGTAATCTAAAAAAATATGTATTTTATATGTGAAGTGGTACTATCTAAAAGGAACTACACTAAAATAAACCAGACATGAAAGCCAAGAGGTTATATAAATGCACAAATTTTTGCTTGTTATTTGTTTATTTGTTTGTTTTCAGATGGTCAGTCAGTAGTTACACTTTAGGGAAATAAAATAAAGAGTGAGCTATGGACATGAAAAGTGAAGTTATTAACCAAAGTGAAGTATCAAGCCTCAATATATTAATATGTAGGGTACTGCAAATCCAAGGAAACAGAAATACAATTATATATGATATAGTAGCTTTTTTAGCCCGGCTCTCTAAAAATTGCTTGACCAACATAAAGACCTCTTATATTTAGTAGTTCCAGCAAATAAAATTTGATTTAGTACTGTAGGGTTGGGAAAATGTGATACCTTTTCTCCCCATCATAAGGATCACAGCTGACACTTCTGTAACAAAAGGCAGGTTAACAGAGAAAAACATAACATATTTAACCAAAGTTTTATGTGACATGAGAGCTTTCAGAATGAAGACTCAAAGACCCAAGGAAAAGCTACTGAGGACTGAACTCTGACCTTTTTTTTCCTCTTGCTCAAATTCCTAAGAGGCCTGAAGAGTCACGCCTATAAATGATAAAATCCCATTAAACAAGTTTTTATTAATCTGGTATAATGTGATTTACTTTCCAAATTGATTCTGGTATAGTATTACATGACAGATAGAACACCCCCTATCTTAAATGAAGCATCCTAGTAGACCCCTATCTTAACTCAAGCATACCTTTCTACTGACTTCATGTCTTTAAACAAAGGTTAACTTTTTTGACCAATTGCCAACTAAAGAATCCTTAAAACCCACCTATGGCTTATAAGTCATGCCCCCCAGCCCTGCTTTGAGATGTCCCACCTTTTCAGACCAAACCAATGTATACCTTCCATGTATTGATTTATGACTTTATCTGTAGTTCCTGTCTCCATGAATGTATAAAACCAAATTGTAACCCTGTCATTGTAGGAATGTTTTCTCAAGACCTCTTGAGACCATTATTCTCTTGGCTGTGGTCACAAATATTTGGTTCAGAATAAATCTCTTTAAGTTATTTTACAGAGTTTGTAGTTTTTTCCATTAACAATGTCCATTTTTATGCTTAGATTCAAAGAAGAGTGGAAACTGTGCAGAAATGTGATTGGACAAGAAGGGAGTGATCTAGTAGCAACAGACTGAGTGAGGTCACCGTGCAAGGCCTGTCTGTCCAAATTCTTCTTGGCTTCTCTGTGCAGCTTTTCTTTCTCCCATGTATGGAGCAGGACCTCTATTGAAAGAGGGTCTTCCGAGCTGCTCTTGGACAATGCCAGGTCGGGGAATTTCTTTATGGCCAGGTAGTAGGCAGAAGGATGGAGGAAGGTTAGAGTAATAATTCTAGTTTTTATGACTGTCTTGGGGATAAAGGGTTTTAGTTTCCATGACCTGCCTGGGGAAGAGGAATTCTGGTTTCTATGACTTGTTTTAGGGGAGAACTACGGGTGAGAGGCAGGGAGGTAGGAGAAGTCAGAAGGACCTTGGCTCTGAGGATACTTCTGAGGTCTTCCAATGTCCTTCAGTTCAAAGTACTCAGGATGCCAAAAGACTGTACTGTGAGGGATCGTGATCTGAGCCTCAACATTTCCAAATTTTGCCCCCACTGGTTGCACGTTGGATTCATTTGTGGACATTAAAAATATTGACACCATATCCCACCCCTAGTAATTGTGACTTAAGTGATCTGAGGGTGAGAAGACTTAGGCTTTGGAACTTTTAAAGATCCCGCAGTGATTCTGAGGTATAGGTAGTTTAGGAACCACGACCCAGCTATCATCTGGTTTTCTTACTGATATTCATTTATTCAATTAGCATTTGTTGAAATTCACTTCTGCACCAGGAGCTATATAAAGTAGAAAAATATGGGAAATCAGAACAAAAGATGTAGACTTTGCCCTCAGGAAATCCCAGTGCAATGGTTAAAATGAACCAGAAAACAATACACTGGGAAAACTACTACAGAAAAGGCAGAGGTTAAATCACCCTGACCTGGGGGTGGAGGGGAGTGTTGGAAAGAAAGAATCAGGAAAAGTTTTATGGAGGAGCTGTAATCTTGGCCTGACTCTTGAACTGAAAATTAAGAAAAGGAAGAAAACACGTGGAGGCAAAGGGGAAGGACATTCCAGAGAGAGGAAATAGCATGCATAAAGGCATGGATGCAGTAGAAGTCAAGTTATAGCCAACCTCTTATTTCGTTTTCCTCTAATTCATCTTGTATATCATTGTTTAGTTTCTATGACATTTAGTTTTTTTATAGCACTGTATTACACATATTAGTTTCCTGCTCAAAAATACTCTGGGTCTTTATTGACATGAGAATGAATCCTGTACTGCTCAACCTGACATTAGGGCATCCAATTCCCCCCATAAAGCATTTACACTGTCATCTTCATTGCCCACCTAAAGACCCCAGGTACATTTCTGTTTCTTCACTTTTGCTCACATCATTCCCTGGCACTGAAATGTCCTTCCTAGTCCCTTGGCCACATAGCTGAATCCTCCCTTTGTTCGGGGTTCCTTCAAGCCACTCTACTCTCTCATCTCAATCTTGTAGCATTTACTTTTACTACTTTTCATTTGTTAATAACTAGGTGATGCCCTAAATATTTATCTGCATCTTGACTTTCTAATGGAATTGTAAATTCCATTCCACAGACAGGCAGAGAACCACAATCTTATTTTTTCCCCTCTTTCTGCATATGGCACAGTGCCTTTAAATAAACAAAAACATACATTTTTATTACTGAGAACAAAACCGAATGACCATATTATAATAATGAGTTTGGAAAATAGAGTAACTAACATTTGCATAATTGACTCATATTTGGCCATCCATGCATCCTACTTTTACATAGTTATAAGGATAGGGTACAAATTGTTCTGTATTCTAAAGTTTCATCTGACATGATACCATCAAAATTTCCTAAGAAAAATAATAAATGTCTTTGGCTAATTATAGACAAAAGCATCCTTTACCGATGGTGTGCCAGGTACTGCTTTGCTCATGCTATTTCAATGTTTGTATGTTTTTATCCCAATCCCCTGAGGTAAACAATAGTGTTATTCTGGGGGAACTGAGGACAGTGAGCTCAAAACAGTAGAGTTTCCCACTTACTCACTGGGTCACCTTGGATACTTATTTTACTTACCTAATCCTCAGTTTCCTTGTTTCTGAGGTGGGGATAACAATAGTTCCCACCTTGCAGGATTTGGTGGGGATTTAAGTGGGACAGAAATATTGCCTGGCATATGGCAGACACTCAGTGTGTGTTAGCTGTTACTGCTGTTACTGCTGCTATCCCATTTTACAGGTGAGGACCCTTGGGGTTAAAGGCATCTAGTAATTCTCCCAAGATCTCACAGCTAGTGCGTGACAGAGCCAGGATTCAAGCCACGTCCCAATTAATTATGTTGTGAGATAGGGATCCCAGAATTTAATAGAATGTAGTCCAAATACAACATTGTACAATTTAGTGAGAGAGAGAATGTGTGTAGAGTTTTAAGGGAAAGCACAATTGGAGAAATGATCCTCTGGGAGGGGAAAAAGAGAGAGAGAGAGAGAGAGATCCTCTTTTGTCTCTTATCTCAGACTCTCCAGCTGCCCATGGGTCTGAGCTCTCTGAAGCAGCACAGGACTCAGGTTGGAATTCCTGGCTGCTTCCTCCCAGTCTGTGTCATAACTGGGGCTTCTGCAGCCCAACACCAGGGTCTTGTCCTAAGGTCTCAAACACAGGGTTGAATCCTCTCCTGCCCACTTAGTAACAGGAATAATTCCCACTCTCCTTGAGGTGACAGTCTGAGGGGAAGTGAACTGGGGTTTTGCCTGGAAGTATTTAGTCCTTTCTCAACTTTGTAATTTGGGGACTCAATGTAAAAATTGAAGTCAGTCCTATTAATACTATTGCTGTTAATGTATAGTAGTTCCCCCTTATCCACTGCGGATATGTTCTAAGATCCAGTGGATGCCTGAAACCGCAGATTGTACCAACCTCATTGCTGTCAACTGGAACACATTTCTGTTCATATCTTCCACTCACAAATTTAATGCATTTTCCATCTTAACAAAGCACTTATCTCACACTATGGCCATAACTTTTGCAGTTTTGGGTGTAACAGCAAAACTACCACAAATTTGTTATTCCTTCTTCATAATGTCAGGAATAGAAGATCTGTTCTTACCATAGATCTTAGCAACCTCAGTCTACAATTTTGTTTCTTTCCTTATTAGGTCAAGAATGTCACCTTTCATTTAAAGGAAGCCCTTTATGGCTTCTCCTTGGCATATCCAAATTGCCAGCATCACTACTTTTGTGCTTTGGGGCCATTATTAAGTAAACTAAGGGTTTTACTTGAACACAAGCACTGCGATACCACCACAGTTGATCTGATGACTGAGATAGCTGCTAAGTGACTAATGAGTGGGGAGCATAGATAGGATGGACACTGGGATGATTCATGCCTCAGGTGGGACAGAGTGAGACGGTGCGAGGTTTCATCACACTACTCAGAGCAGCATACAATTTAAGACTTATGAATTGTTCATTTCTGGAATTTTCCATTTAATATTTTTGCACTGTGGTTGACCATGGATATCTGAAACCATGGAAAGCAAAACTGCTGATAAGGTGTGACTACTATAATAGTTATTATTCATAGTGCTCTTGAAGTTTGCCATGGACTAAGCTAAACACATTACATAATTTCCTATAATGTATATGACAATCCTACAGAGTAGCTATTATTGTCTCCATTTTATAGATGAAGTAACCGATCATCTTAACCATTCCAGCTACTGCTATCAGCATTCCCCTTAAAAAAACATGTGTGTTGAATCATTACTTCCAGTATTGGGATGATTTTAAATAATTCTACCAGCCTAATTATGGAGTTATATAGGAGGTCTATAGCCCTTATTTTCAATCTCTGTACATTCCAGTAGCTTCTTACCTCTGCAATTCTCTATCAATTACAGTAAGATTTTAGGAAAAGTCAAAAGTTCTCCGGACAATTGATTAATTTTTTTAAATGGCAATGCTTATTACAAAAACATTTCTCATTCTTCTAATCCCTTCACTGGGAAGTGCTCATGAATACAAGTTTTGATTACAGTTGCCCTACACACCAGTTTTGAAATGTCTCTTTCATTTACTTGAGCAAGAAATTGGTTGCTCAATTATACTATCAAACTGAAAACAAGAGGAAAGAAAAGTCAACTTAACCCAATCCAAAAGGGGAACATGTTTCCTGGGATGAGAACGTGTCAAAGGCAGCATAGCATGTCCTAACTCCTCTGTGTGATCAGGGTTGTATCATGTGTTATGGGTAAATTATCTATTTGGTAAGTTAGGGCAAAGTGTGCTCCTTCAACTAACTGTGAAAGCATTCTTGAAAGCCCATGAAACCTTATTATTCTAATTACCAACACAAGGGGTTGATAAATGAATGATGAGGCCAGGTATTACTGTCATTAAATAGACCTCGCTCAATTATTTATCCCCTGGTCTGGGGTTACAGCTCAGAGAGCTGTGCATATTGTACAGGGTTTGCTTGATCTCTGAGGCCTGGAGACCGGATTACAGTCTTGGCAGGCAGCTTTTGTTGAATGCAATTCAAGGGGCTGACACACATTTTTCAGTCAGATATTTGGATGGTTTGAGGCCAAAAGATATTCAAAGTGTATTCATAAAAGCCTATTTCATTTTAGCCATGGAGAAAAATCCCTTTGCATTATCCAGATAAATACCAATGGGTAGGAAAATGGATTAACTATAGAAAAAATAGAAAGAGGATTTTTGCTTCTTAGTTTTCTAAAGACTCTGTTCTTAATTTTCTTACATTCTGATATCTGTCCTAGGTACTTTAGTGTATTATATATTGATCAACATTTATCTCCATATTGGGTATTTTCTTTTTGTACCTTGTTTGTAATTGGTTAAGAAATATGTTATTATGGAATTCGGTGATACTAGTTTTCTTCTACCCTGAAATCATTGCAAAGGTCAGCCCTGAAAACAGTATTACGGCACGTCCTCTCACTGGGTCACTGATGTCTTCTAGCCCAATGTCCCTTCTTCTAGGCCTGCTAGCTGCAAGAGTACTTCCTTACATCCCACAAGCATCAGATTTGGGGGTTTAAGAATCTCTTCTTGCTGTTATTCTCAGCCCACCCCATGGCCCCTGGATTTGTTTTAAAGCTATTCCCAACTCTGATGAGTTGAGTCTAGTGGTCATTCTTGCTGGGGGGACATGGGGAGCAGGGAGTACTTTTGATAGGAAACTTGGGGCAAGGATCTCTCAGAGAATGAAAGAGAGGGTAGGGCATTAAGGATGAGAAGAAATTCATACTGGAGATTATTTAATATACAGTGGAGCCTGGACTTTTGTCCAAAGACCAGAGTTAGGAAATATATGTTGAGGGTGGGATGGGATAGTTATTGAAAGAGAAATATGAAACCATACCTAGCATCAGGGAAAACTATTAGCAATTGAAGGGACAAAAATAAAATAAAAATGTATTTACATTGTTCAAAGGAAAATTATATTTACAATAACTGACAAAAACCTTATTAATGCTGTGTAGATAGAATTCTATATCGGGCAATAAAAAACACAGGATTTATAGAAAAAAATGGGGATGGGGCACAATACTCAGAAACATCATTAGCGACACATTACAAAAAAGAGAAATTTAATAAAAATGGCAGCAATGTTTTACACATGTTAGTGGTTAAGCAATACATAAATATTGAAATACACATGACAGTTTACTTTGGAAAAGACCTGAAGTTGCTTGTGGAAGTAGCCTTCAAAAGGGTTGCAGCTTGTGAGTTTTTGTGGAATGTGGAAGGAGGATCATTGTAACACCAGCTGTGAACAGGTGTGGCTTTTCTAATCTGTATGAGGAAGTGAGGTGGCTAGTAGATGAGGTGTGTGCATTGTGTGTTTTCCTACACTGCTTGGTTTAGCTGAGTGCAGTTTTCTGCATTCAACTAGCATTTCTTGAAGGTAAAATCACGTGTGCAAACCCCATATTTGTGTTATGCTCAAACTGTTCTGTAATGTATCAATCCTGTTAGAACAAATTCTCAGTTTCAAAAGTGTCACAGTATTATGGACTGTGAAATAATCCCTTTAACACACATCCATGAGCCCACCTCATTCTTGCCACCGCTCCAGCAAGCGGGGAAGAAATTGCTGGACCCTTTGTTTTTGTTGGGAAATCCTGACCTGTTAAAAGCCACACAGTATTTGAAGGAAACTGTGCCAAACCTTGCCCAGGTCTGTGTGAGTCCTTCCTCCAAAAAGCAGCACATGCATGAACATGGGTATAGAGGGCATCAAACACAGGCGCAAGGTCACAGAAATAGGTCTCAGAGGCTGGATTAGAGCCCAAGTTACCCCATTTTCGGTTGAACATTTTATAGTGTCTACTAGGTGCCACCCTCCCTCCTGTCTTATCACCGCTACAACGCATAGGTAATGCTTAGATGGGATATGTTTTCTTCACTGCATGGATCTAAAAACTCAGCCATGAGAACTCAGTTTATAATTTTTGACATTGCTCTATGGAACATTTTGGCATGTGTAGAATGTTTTAAAAACTGTTTTTCATCTAATCTTACCAGCCCAGAGGTCATGTCAAATATCAGGGCATGTGACAATTGGCCTCCTTAGTGACTCCTCTCCATTTCTAGGAGGCAGCCTGCTGAGTTTCAGAGAAGATTAACCATAAAGGGTGAAATCCGAAAGTCTGAAAATGGTTTCGCCTTCAAGCATTAATCGATGTGGAAAATACAATTATTAGATAATCCCCAAGTCCTGCCAATCAGCTCTTTTCCCAGAAGGTTTATGTTTAATTAAATACCCTCTATGGTCAAAGCAGTGGTTAATGCTTTGGGAGATACAAAAGAACAAACAAAATATTGTCCCTGCTACCAAAGAACTGATTTGGGGGTTCTGTCTGATGACTAATGACAATCTTCACCATTGTGCTTGTGTTTTTATTCCAGAATATGGGTTGGGTGCACGGGCACAAATGAGTAATGAGGCCCCACTCCCTGGTATCCGTTAACTCAGCAGGTGTGCGCTGTTTTTTGATTATTATGGATTGTAAAGTCCTGAGTTTAGCACTGATACTAAGGAACATCTTACAAAAAAAGTTCTTCACTAACCCTTCATTTTTTAGGTTTCCTTCGTGTGTTAATAAGAAGTTTATTTATAGTTGTGTGTTGAGGGGATCTTTTCTGTAAAACCACACATTCCAGGGGCCAAGCAACCAGCAACAGCATTGCCCCTGGGGGACCATAATCCAGGTTAGGGTGATCCGTTTCTATCATGACAGAGGCTACTCTCCATCACGTAGATAATATACTCTCTAGCCCCAGAGTGGTGAAGAGAAGCCTGGGCCACCTCTATTTTTAAAATTCTTTTAAACAACAAACATTTATTTCTCATAGTTCTGGAGGCTGGAAGTCTGAGATCAGGTGTTAGCATGGTTGCAGGCAGCCAGCTTCTTGTATCCTTACATGGTAGAAAAACGGCTAGCTAGCTCTCTGGCCTCTTCTTACAAGGGCACTAATCCTATCCGTGAGGACTCCACCCTCTTGGTCTAATCACCTCCTAAAGGCCCCACCTCCAAATACCATCACATTGAGGATTAGATTTCAACATGTGCATTTTGGGGGGACACAGACATTCAGTGCATAACAATGACCAAACAAAATTACATCTAAATTTAACATGTTCATATTACTCATTTTGATGAATTAATGTGTTTTAATACATGCACAAAGATACTAATGTGACTACTGTAAATGTATAAATATTTGGGAATCATCCTAAAGTTTAAATTTAAAGCCCTTTCTAAATGGGAGGCCCAAAGTATTCCTTTCCTTTCCCTCTCTTCCCTCAACCTCATTTGCTTTGTAATATGAGTTTTCTGTTTTAAATCATAATTGCTTCTGGGGAATTAGATATCAGGTCAGTAACAGCATTCTATGTCAGTTTGTCCTAAACTCTCTGCCTTCTTTTCTTTCAAAAGGAATTCTGAAAAATAAGGAAAGAAAGTATTTTAAAATAAACATTCTGACTGCTAGAATCTGACATAAACTTCAGATTCAATTTCATATGTGGTAAAATGAGAAGAACTAGGATTCTCTATTTTGACACTTAGCATAAATTCCTTGCTTTTCAATGACTCCAGCTGATTAGGAAGTGAGACTAAAATATCTTACTCTTCCTGGCCAGAATTAAAAAAATTCAAGCATGTGTTAAAAGTGTCTAGGTTATGAAATACAGCTTTGGTTCACTTGTTAAGGTGTAGAGGATCTAGACCTCTACCTCTATATTCTATTCATCTCAACCCACCTCCACCTAGTTCTTATTTTGTTTTATTTTCTCAGGGAAGCAAAAAAATTTGTGAGTGAAAATGAAGGGGCTCTTGGGAAAGGAAAAGGAAAACGGTGGTTTGCATTTAAGATGATGATGGCCAAGGTAAGTATTTTCATAACTCAAGCTGGTTTATGCCAGGTTGCCCCCAAGAGGGAGAATGTTGGCCCTGTCCTGAAGGGGTGAAAAAAATCTCACACTTCATATGTATGAAGCACAGATACACATGCAGTATATACACAATCTATCTGTGGTATTAAAATTTGCAGGAGTGATTACAAAAATCATCCTTAGAGAAGTTAAAATGAAACATAATTTCTAACAAAAGACTTATTTGTGTAATTTTATCACTTCCAAATATAAAAGATTGTGCCTCTTTCATTTTCACTCTCTGGAAGTGAAGGGGTTCTGGTCAAGGTTTCTTTCTCAAAATACCTGTAAGTTGCAGGGCCATGTAGCTTTTCTCTATCAGGAACATAATAAGAAAAAAAAAATGATATACTGATAAAAATATAGGTTTTTGGGAAAGATACAAAAGAAACTAACACTTATTTAGCACTTACTATGTGCCAAGCACTGAATTGAATCCTTCTATGATGTTATATTTAATTCTCACAGTAAAGTAGGAACATGGGTGCTATTATCCCTTTTACAAATGTTATACTAACTATAAGCTAAACGTATTCCCATAAAGATTGAGTTTTGTGGATAGAGTTCATGTATCTTAACTTTCGTATTTGTTTTGGGGTGAGGGATAAATATCTTGACAAACCAAGAGGCAGGGCTTTACTGTTGTACCTGGCTTCCTTTTCAGAAATGGGCAAAATTCCTCCGTGATTTTGAGAACTTCAAAGCTGCTTGTGTCCCATGGGAAAATAAAATCAAGGCAATTGAAAGTAAGTGCTCATCAGAACTCAGATGGAGAAGCTTGTCCTGGATAAATGTCTCATAAGCTTACCAGATGCCTTCTCATTTTCTGGACTCATGGGAAGATTAAAAACAAAACAAGTAAACAAACAAAAGTGTTATTAATGTACTTACCAAGGACAGCACAGGAGACCCCACTCTCTTGTCCTGTCTTAGACTAAAACATTCCCATTCTCAACTGTTTCTCTCTCCTACACAGGGAAGTCACTATTGTGCAGTGACATTGAGTCATATTGTTTGGCATTGAAAATATATACTGTCATGAATGTTAGGCAGTAATCAAAATGAACAATGTTAAAAAAGAGTGAAGAAGTCTTAAAACCTCATTTTCAAAGTTCTGAAGTAGAATAAATAATAGTCATTCAGGAACTGCCTATCTGAGTATCCACATTTTGCCTTCATTTTGTAGAATATTCAAGTGTACAATGAAGGCAGGAGAATGTCCCCAATCAAAAACCTATATAGTTCAGTGCTCTAGGCTTAGAATAAGGCAAGTAAAAAAATTTAAATTATTGTAAATAAAAAATAGTAAATTATTTTGAAAAATTATAGAGAATGTAAAAAAAAAAAAAAAGGAGTGACATTTGAAACAATTTTGAGTACCATCTTGCCATTTTCTAGTTTCTAAGTGTTTTTACTAAGATCTGATTTTCATCTATGCCTCTCCAGATCGGAGGCAGGTTTTCCTGCTGGTTAAATGTGGCGTTGCATAATTAAAATGGAGGCTCCATAGGGAGATAACACAGCTGATGGATATTTCACTGACATGACTGGGCATGTTTTAGGAGTGGCTAATCCACAGTTCTCTGTCTCTCATTATTGAATGGCAATTATTAAGTGGCAATGAACTAAAATACATCAGTTCATTAATTCTATTCCCTCCCACATATTCTTTATGCCATCCTTTTCTTGCTTTATTTTACTCCTTAACACATCACTATCTAAAATACTATATTTTTAATTTAACTTTTTGATGTAATCTCACTTCTTTTATGTTAAATTTTCTCAATGCCCAGGAAGGCAGGAATTTTGTTTTGTCCATGTTTGGATCCCACTTGGCACTTGATAAATATGTGTTGAATAAAATTATAGACAAATTCTCCAATGGCTACCATTAGGAAATAGAGAAAGGAATTTAGATATATCAAGAAAGAGCAGATGTCATGGAATCCTTAAGTTTCAACTGTACAGCTGAAATATAGTATCTTGAAAGGCACTGAGGAACAGAAGGCCACTTGGAGCATTAGGATGCTGATACGATACATGTGGAAAGAACTCCAGATTTGATCCTTGCTTTGCTACCGATTAACTGTTTGACTTTGAGCCAGTCATTCAAGCTCTCTGAGACTCAGTCTACTAAGTTGTGAAATGATGGGGTGAATTATGATCAGTTTGGAGGTGTATTCCAAAAAATTTGTAATAAATGATAGTTAAAATATACACATTTGAAAATTATTTATTTTTAAAGCATACCAGAGCACGTTCCAGCCTATCCCAATAATAATGTTATCCTCACTTGTGTTCCACTAGCCTGTCTCCAGTGAGATAGAAACAGATGGGATTATTTTTATTGGAAGAAATTTCACACAGGAATGAGTTACACATATGACCACCATCCATCATGAGCGTCACAGTGGAAAAGACAGATTGAGATCCGCACAATAATACCTTAAGTTATCTGCCCACTTCTCCCTCTTCTTCCAGTAAATTTGAAAAAACCAGACTGGACAATTCAAGGAAAGGTGAATTATTTTTTTTCTATATGTAGTTTATGATTTGATTAAGTTGTCCTGACTTCTTCACTGTTAATGGTGCTTTGCCTCAATGGTGAAGAATTGACTTTTATTTTTTATTCTATGAACAATCACCACAAGCACCATTTTTATTGAGTCAGATGCTCCACAAACATTTTAATCTTCAATATTCCTGCAATGTGCACATTCATCTTCCTATTTTACAGTTGTGGTTAAGTAACTGTCCCAGAATTAGTAAGTAGCAGAGCTGAGATAGAAGGCAAAGTCTGCCTGGGTTCAAACTTTATGCTTTTCCATGTGGTATGATGCTTTTTACTTTGAGGAAGATTTTATAAACCTTTTTAAAAAATATGTTTTGTACCATTTCCTGGAGAAGATTTTACCAGGCCAAAGGCAAGATCAGTAGTTACAGAGTTCCTTGAGGGTTATCCTATTTAGAGAATGATTTCCCATTTTCTCATGTATTTCCTTTTGAGTGAATGATTTATTATAATTTCACAGTTTACAAGATGCTTAATGTACTAAGATGTTTATCATAATCATAAGCATACCATATGCTTTTAGGCTATTGCATTAGTTGAAAACTATGAAACTTATCTAAGCATATAATATTAGAGCCATTGGATGGGACTAATCATCTTGTACAGAGTACCCCACCAAAGATAGGGAAAGTGTGTATCTGTGATGGTCTTTGAAGCCGAACTGAATGGAAAATGGGAAGAAATAGGACATGGAATAGGTTTTCTAAGGGTTGAGGCCTTTTTCCCCCCATTAGCTGTATAGTTTGGACAGTTCTTTTAAACCTCTGGCCATCTGTTTCCACATTTAAGGTTTCCACAAAATCTGGGATTTTAGCTACGTACCATACAAGGTAATTTCCAGCTCAACTTTCTGTGATGTATAAGTCACAATCAGTTTTAGGTATATATGTAGGGAAATGAAATTCTTTACTTTATACTTTTGAGCAATAAATTATTTAAAAAATTAAATGGAGAACAGATTTACACTGAGATGCTTTTATAATACTTTCTCAAATTGTTTTCAGAATAAAATTAGTTAAATATGTACCCCATTTATCTAAAAAATATATATTTAATTATAAAACTAATATAAATGCTTTTCTCTTAAAGAAATGACAATGTAATCTTACCAAATCTTCAGAAATACTATTACATCCCTTTTCAACATCAGAATCATCTAACATATAAAAATATATATTTAATTATAAAACTAATATAAATGCTTTTCTCTCAAAGAAATGACAATGTAATCTTACAAAAGCTCCAGAAATATTATTATATCCTTTTTAAACATCATAATCATCTAACATATAATGTCCTGTTTAATTTTCAGAATAAGCTTGACACTGATTAATTGAAAAAACACTCACTGAATGCCTGTTATGTCCTTAGGTATATTTCTAGGCACTGTTGCTGCTAACAAAGAGAGGCAGAGACTCTACCCTCGTTGATCTTACACTCAAATGTGTTAATATGTGTATGGTTGGGTGGGGAAGACATATAATAAAATACAAGCAAATAAGTAATGGAGATGATTATGGATTATAGTAAGTGGCATGTTCAAAAGAGGAAGGGTTGCATTCCACTCCCAAAGGTCTTTCTAATCTACCTTGCCCTCACTCTCTGATCGATCTCTAAATAAATACCGAACAGATATTTTCTAAATGTGGTTTTAAAGAAGTCCCAAATTACCAGCCTTCACTGAGTATCCCCAAAGCTCCATCTAATAATTGGCAGAATCAAGAGTGGAACTTAAGTTACAGTCTAAAATTCATGCTATTTCCATTTTGATTCCGGTAAGATCTGAGTCCCTTTACTGATATGGACCCAGTACTCACCTGATGACTCCCAACATTTTTTTACTTAAAAAAATAGATTTGCTAATTTCTGTCCTAGAAGTTGCTGTGAAGTTCTGTATCACATGGGAATGCCACGGGGTTTGACTGTCATGTTAGCCTTGTTAAGGGATCATGCTTAAAACCTCAGGGTTACCCTCACGGGTACACCTTATTAACCACATTGCACTGTCAGAATCATAATCTACTTTTTCCTAATAGTAGATTACATCATCAAAATATGGTGTAAGAGGCCTATTTTCTCAGACTGGAAATAGCTTCAGATAGGCAACCTAAAGCACAGAATTTAAACCTCATGTTTCTCTGCTGGCCTAAGGGCTCCAGAAAATACAAATCAAAATTGTCAGATTTAATTCCCTACCCCTGGAGAGTCTGAAAAAACTCTGCTTCATATCCTAGCCTAACGTGATGGTATTTATATCGCACTCATACAGCAGGCCATTTAATTGATCTTTTCCCATTTAGAAATGCTCAAATTTATCTGCTTGCCTTGTTACCCATCTGTTCAAGAGGAAATTATATATCATGACAGACTGCAAATTACTTCACCTTAATAATAAATAACCAGAGGGAGAGGTGAAACTTTAACTTTAATTTGAAAGAAATACAAGAAAATTCAGGAATAAAAATATGCACAAGCCTAAAGCCTCACTTTAATACATATCAAAGACTGTTTTAATACATTAATAATTTACTATTGAAGAAGTATTTATTAGTTAAATAAAAATCAATTATTTATGGACATCAAATTTGTGAATTTGACTGTCTTTAGCTGATTGATGGACATTACCTACAGCTGTTCTTTCACATACATACATTCATTGCATATTTATTATATACACCATAGTTGTCTAGAAATTAATTTAATTGTGGTTCTACTTGAGGGACCATATAGAATTGTGGTTAGGAGAGATCTAGATTTGGAGTCAAACACCTGTAGATCAAGACTGCCTGGTTCAGAAGCCTGGCTTCATCATTTACTAGCTGTGTAACCTAGATACCTATATCTCTGTAAAATGGAAGTACAATAGTTCCTACCTTATAGGGATTTGATGATGATTAGATAAGTTAATACGCAGAGATCAGATAGATATCTGAAGCAAAGATTCATTAAATGTTAGCTATTATTAATCAAGTCTTGGTTCAGTCAACTACTGTGTTGAAGGTTTTGTTTCCTGATTCATGCATTGGTACTAAGAACTAATGATACTTAACCTCATTTGGTCTAGTGACAGCAAAATGAGTTGATGGTGGTAAAGTTCTTAGAACACATAATTGACCATCACAGTATGCTAGCTACTACTACTACTATTATTATTATTATCCATTCTTGTTCCTAACAAGAACAAGTCAATTTTATCTGAGAGACTAAGCTTGTAGAAATGACTGTTCTTTTCATTCATGCTCTTTCATCCACACTATACCAAGGTTTTTTTTTTTTTTTTTTCCCCAGTGAACACCAGTTTTAGTCAACAACTTCTGGTAGGATAGAATCACTAGAATAAAAGAGGTGAAGAGGGAAGATGTACTCCTATTCATTTTTGTGTTGAGACAAGGAAAAGTCCTATGGAGCTTTGATGACAACCATTTAATTTATTTTCTCTCCTTTAAGGTTTTTGTTTGTTTTTTTATTATGTTTTCTCGTCTGCCATTTACAGGTCTAATGTAGAGGAAACTTTGTCTTCTGGATTCCTTAGTCTCTTTGACCTATGTCTGGGTATTGCCTATAATCATTCTAGTTTTGATGAAATCTGTTTTCCTGCAATTTATTTTCTTTACACTTAGGATGCTGTAAAGAATCTACCGCCAAATAAAATAGTTGTGAAACTACTTTGAAGTTTGGAAACTGAAGTTTGGAAGTTTTGTATATTTCATGCATAATGAATATGAGTGTGTTGGAGGAGGGGATACTTTCTGCAACATCTTAATCCGCTTCTCTCTTTTGCATTTAGGTATATTTATACTCCATATTCAACTTCAGAAACTCATTTTCCAGGGATTGTGTATGGGGGCTGGGAGAGCAATAATTAGAAGAGCAAAACTGTAAGAAGGAGAGAAGGAAGAGAGGGAGGGAGGGAGGGAGGGTCAGTATCCTATGCTCAGGACTCTATACCAGAGTGTCTTACATGTGTTTCCAGGGGAAAACTTACCCTTTACCCTGGATACCTAGAGGCAGAGGCTCTCCTCCAGTAAATGAGCAACTGTCATGCCTAATAACCTAGAAGTCCACTGCCTTCAATAAAACATGATGAGCGAACCTGGCTGAGCAGTCCTTGGGTAGTCGTTGCCAGAGAACACAGATAACAGCCATGAAACGATATGAAATGACTGGGAGCCAGGTGGATGATCAGATGTCCTAGGAGAGACAGATCTGTTTTAGAATTTCTGCAGATGGACCAGTGCACCTGGTTATACACCTGGGGGGATGTGTGTAGCAAAACTACCCACTCTTAGAAATCTTACAGAACTCTACACCCTTCTATAATGTGAAATGAATCTAAATTTCTCATTTAAACTTAAAGACAAATCCAAAAATCATTGATTTCTTCCAAAATATCCATTTAAAGATTGACTCCTTTTATAAGTTTCTAAAGGAACTTCCACTGTGTTATGAGCATAAGATGGTACGTAAAGAATAGATCAAGGTCCAGAAATAGAGGTATTATTCTCACGTGAGGCTAGTATCACCTTAATAGGTAGAGGCTAGAATCTGCTTCGCAAAAGAAACTTTCTCTTTCTTGTAATAATATTTCCCCACTGATAACGTTTCAAAGTCAGAGGGCTCGAGAAAACCATTGGTCACTAGAGATGTTTCACTGAGACAGAACAACGGGGCTGATGCAAGGGGTGGCTGAGGCTGTTGTTCATTGTTCTTCTTGGGAAACTGAAAATGATAATTAGGAAGATTGGGAAAGGTAGCAACTCGATGCTGAATGTTAATCGGTCTTCAAAGAAACTTTGGCTTTTTTTTAAATCTATAAAATATCAACCCAAGACTTCAAATTCCTGGTTTTTATTCTTTTTTTTTTCTTCCATTCTCTGCTTTAAGAGGATGCACTTATTTTTTTCTCAGTCAGTAAGAACTGGACCAATCAGGTTGCTTTTCACTGTTTGGGGCAGGTGCGAGCTGACTGAACATTCTCACCGATCGCCTCCCAATAGATTCCCCAACAGTGAAGTGGCTTTTTAAAAGTCATCCCCGTCCTGCACCCGCCCCCCAGCCCCATTGCTTTACAACCTGTCAGAGCCTTCCTGTGCCATTTTAAATAAAATCCTCTCTCTTTGCTTTGCCTTAAGAAGCTGGACACACTGTGGTTTGTCCTCTCTGTCCTCATCTGTGGCCACTTTCCCCCCTTCGTTGTACTCCAACCACACAGGCCTGAATTTCTTCCTCAACTGCCCCACGCTCTTGCCTCTCTCAGGAATTTTGTTCTGGCCTTTTACTCTGCTTGGGCTGCTCTGCCCCAGCTCTGGGTGTTGCTGCCTCTTCTTCAAACTTCAGATCTCTCTGCTCAGATGTCAGTTTCTCCGATATTCTTTCCTCGACAAACCAATCTAAAGCAACCCCTCTCAATACTTCACCTTTCTCACTGTAGGACCCATCTGGCTGATGTTATTATGAGATATATATGTATCATGCATGTTTGCTGTTTCCACACCTCGCTAAAATGTAAGTTCTATTAGAGCAGCCACCCTAGCTATGACATTGTGCTTTGGATCTAAGAGAATCCTGGCAGAAGATACTTAGTAAGATGTGTGGAGTGAATGCATGAATTTCAGCTTCTACACCACCCTGTAAATTGCCAGGAATGAGGGGAAACAGCGCAGGATGGTCTGTAGGATAACCATCCATAAAGAGTGTGGTAAACTTTTTTCAGAAGAGTATTGTTTGCCTGAGAAAAAGCGGAGAGAAGGACAGTAATTATAATTATATTGGTAGCTAACTACCAGCTAGGCACTGTAGTTACCTTTACATACATTTGCTCACTTACCTATAGTAAGTATTAACTCAAGGAATAAAATGGGCTCCGCGGATAGCAATTATGCTGCTCAGCAAAAGGCAGCTGTCCCTTGGGTGGACGCTGAAGGGGCAGGTCACAGTCCACACAACCACAGCCTGCACACCTTCTGCATTCTGCATGGCGGGAAACACTTGCAGCATGATTGACATTTTCTCCTCCTGAAGAGAGAAAGAAGAACGCCAGAGCTTGTAACCATGAAGAGGACCAGTGTCCATAGTTAGTAGATTTATTTTGGAGCGCCAGCAAGACACAGCTTTGTGCTGCTTTGTTTGACCGCTCTTCAACCTTTTTGTTTTCTTTGTAATAGGCCAGTTCGGCTCCTCCGTGGCCTCATACTTCCTGTTCTTGAGGTGGATGTATGGCGTCAACATGGTTCTCTTCATCCTGACGTTCAGCCTCATCATGTTGCCAGAGGTGAGCTCTGACGTCCAGTTTACCAAACATGTGGAAAAAGGTTTCTTATGTGATCACTTCTGCAAAAGCTTTTATCTCTTCTTTAAGAGTGAAATGATTAACTGGCTACACTCACCTTTTAGAGTCATAGGATTTGTAACAAAGTTAACCTTTAAGATGGTGCCCAAGAGCCAAAGGTCCTAATCATTGCTCCAAAGGGTGTGTGAGCATTCTGAAATCATACCTAAAATGTCGTGTATATGTTTACATGTGCATTTTTCTGTAGAAAGGTTCATGGCTTCTGTGACATTCCCAAAGTGATCTCTGTGCCCAAATGTTAAGAAACATTGCTCAAGAGAAAGGCTGTGGCATCTCATGAGTTGTATTTATTTTGCCAAGTTTGCTTTAAAAGAAATGCTTCTTAATGCAACTCAAAGCATCCAGCTGTTCTATACTTAAGAGACACAAAATGAGCAACTTTTTTTCCAGATATGAAGTAAGATAGCCCAGACACACACACACACACACACACACACACACACACACAATGGGTTTAGGGTAGGATGGGGTCTTTTAGTACTAAAGTCAGCAAAACAGGATGAGAGTCCAGATTGAAGAAGGCAGCAAAACCCTGAGCTAATGTGGGGAAGGGTTAGCTAAGGCCAAAAAGCCAGACTGAGGTTGGACTTTCACCTACATGAAGTTAAATGACTCTGACCTCTTTGGATGCTCACCATACAAAAGTTGGGTTAGGTTTTATTTAACCTACAAAGGGCCTTTTCAGGTACCAGTATTCCAAAGCCAATTTATTCAATATAGCATTGTTAATAGCAAAAATGTGTTTGGAGTGACTTTTTATCACCATAGCTTCAAATCAGTGTCTGTTTCTGTGCCAGGTTTCCCTGTTAGTGTAACAACAGTGCCTCATGTTCATACAGAGGCACGAGTTTTCATAGCGCACAGCATTTTCACTTCTTTTATTTAACACTTACCAGGCCTCGCAAACAAATTTATGAGGTAGACTGTAGAAAAGTACCCGCCCCTAATTTAAAACATGTGGAAACTGAGTCACATAGTGCTTATGTGACTTAGCTATTGTCTCAAAGTGAATTTTGTTTTTGTTTTGTTTTTAATTAAGTTGATCTAGGACTAGGACTTATGATTCTATCTTTTGTTCCAAGATTCTACACTCGAATCCACTAGTTTTATAATCCCTGAGATAATTCTGGGATTTCTAAGGCTGTCTGGCTCATGGAAGACAGCAGACATAGATCAGAAGTCCTATATAGTTAATCTCCCAAGTGAACGCTTTCAGGCACTGCAGCTGAATGTGCATATTTCATCTATTTCCAATTAATTCCAGCTTTGTTTTTGCTCATTTCTCTAAGGAGACCTGAAACTCCTCCAGCCGTCACTGGCTACTGTGACACTACTTAGTGTCAGATGCAGGTATACATGAAGTTGTATCCCTGGTATTTTCTCTTTTCCTCACACCATGCTGCCTCCATGTGGAGGGAATGAAAGGCTGTCACTAATTCATCTGCACTATATGAAATTACAGGATGGAGCAAAATTGTGTTTGATTGGATGTATTCCGAGAGCTAGGAAGAGTACTGGCTTTGGATGATTTCTATAGGTTGTGTTAGATGCTGATGGGCATCCTGTTTTCTGGGCAATGATTACCAATTCCAGCGAAGGAACAGAAGAGTATGGACACCCTGTGTGCTAAATTTGCAGAACCACCAGCGGCCGGGGCAGGTTATCTCTTGGCCACAAGCTATATCTCTCATGGCAGCCTCACACAGCATCCCCCCCCTGAGACATGTGCCCTTTTGCCCCAAGCTCCTGTGTCTCAGGGTAAGCCTGAGACCTGAATCCCCTTTGACTTCTGTGCCCCCAAACTTTGGGGTGAGACAGTACCTGTAGAACCCACCATCTAGCCTGTTCAGACCAGGAAGCCAGAGGGGCCACAGGGCTACGGAGGAAGACTGTGCAGCTTGTGCAGAGGCAGTGAGTAGGGGCTGATTTCCCACCCTTGCCCAGTCAAGCTCTATACCCAGGCTTCGAACTGCATTCATCCTCTGCTGCCTGCCCCAGGATAGGGAAGTTTCCATCTCCGAGAGAAGCAACATCTGCTTGGCAAGCCCTGGGGCCAGAGAGGTGCTTTCCCTGTTCCCCTTCCTATGACCTAGGCTTGCACTCTCACTGGTCCAGTGCCGCTTCCCTGCACCGTTCTCCCCCAACGTGCGTCTCTCTTAATTTGGTAACACAAATTCAGCACAGCACCCCTGAATTAGTGACGAAGCAGCCACCATAATCAGGGTGCAAGTGTTCCCTCCTTGTAGACATCCTAAAGTTACATGATTGATTTTCTTGAGTTCTCTCTTCCTTGGCATGAGGGAGAGAATTTCCCTCCACCCCCACCTCTATGGGGTACTCTCATAGAAAGATGTGGATAGGCTGGTTTTGTTGGACACTACAGTGCCCCCGAAAGGCTACCTCTCTTCTTTCCAAACTTCCTCTAAATCAGAGCAGTTTGGAAGTGATGGTGGTAGTGGAATTTCTCAGCAAGCCTTCTGGGGAATGTGGCTGGCCCAATTGCTGATGGTCCCCTGAACTCGGAGTGTGGGGTCCCTGGCACTTCCTTTGTTCTAAACCCTGGAGTTAGTAGTCGATTCCCAGAAAATGAGACCCCACATGGAGACCCACAGAATGTCCATGAAAAAGTTTCAAAAGTGCTTTTAAACAAAACCATTGTGATCACATGTATGGCTCAGACTTTGTTGCCAATTGTTCACTGCTTTCTTTGCTTCTCCATATAGTACCTCTGGGGTTTGCCATACGGCAGTTTACCTAGGAAAACAGTTCCCAGGGCTGAAGAGGCATCTGCAGCGAACTTCGGTGTATTGTACGATTTCAATGTAAGTGTCCTCATACAACTGTGTTGGTGGGAGAATGGGATTTTTCCTTATTTTATTTTATTCTGCAACCCTGTGGCCATCTCTGCCAGGGCTGGCTGAATGTCCCTGCCCTCTGTTTAAAGAAGAAAAAAAGAAAGAAAATATATATGTATTATATATAAATGTGTAAATGTGACTAGGCTGTAGGAATATAATATGATTAAATGGGAATGTAGACTACTGAATTGAAGGTGAGCGCAGAGTTCAAAGACTTGAAGCAAATATTCTTATCTCTGGCTTTTGAAAAGAACAAAGAGTTTGCAAATGTGCCTTTTGGGAAATCTTGCTGGATTCTTAGGGAATTAAAACTTTTACACTTCCTATTAACCTCTTCGATTCCTAAAAAAGGCTCCTATTTAGTATTACTCAATAGTCAGCACTAAATAAAGTTAAATATTGAAAACTAAGAAATACTAAATTCTAATCTCTAAATAATACTAAAATGAGTGTTACTCCATTATAGTATTAAAATGAGCATTGCTCTTTGAACTGCCCTGGGTGGGGATTATTACTATGGCAGAGACTTGTTCCTGGCCATTGAAAAATCATTTTGGAATATGATTCAAGTATGTGACAATAATGTAATTTTACACATATTTTTTAAAATAGTGACCAGATTAGCAAAGTTTGGAAGCATATAAGTGAGAAAGTACAAAGGTAGAGATTGGGGAATTAATAGTTCAAGGACTTTCTGGAGGGCAGTGAATGAGAATAAAATTGTAGGTGCACTGCATAATCTGTAAGAGAGCTACTAAGGGGTGAACAAGGGTATCTGAGGGGCATATTTAGGGGGAAGCAGAGGGAAATGTTTGGATAACAACAGGGCTCCCCAAGATTGTATTCCTGCCCTTGACAGGTCTCTCATGTCCAGTTTGGTGAAATATTGTTTATTGGTGGGTAGAAGAATACAGAAACTAGAGCATCCTCTGATATTTATTTCTAGGCCTGCCCGAAAACTAAGGCAATGATATTATTTTAAAAGGTCAAGAAAATATAAGAAAGCCATTAAACTGATATTGTTCACTTTCTGCATTTATTTGGCATGTATCGTTGCTGGGGTAGCAGTGGTAATAGCTCTATTTCTTCAATGCCTGCATCATGCAGTGAACTGCGAGTGGTAAGGAAGGCCCCTCGCCTCACAACCCCCTTCAGTGTGGGTATTTTTTTCTGAGACTAAACTTCAGGTTCTTCTCATATGTGAAGTGGGGAAAATAATAGTATCTACCTCACAGAGCATTAAGTGAGGTAATGCATGAAAGGGTAGACAGCACAGAGTGTATAGCACATAGTATGGGTTGAGTATCCCTTATGCAAAAAGTTTGGGCCCAAAAGCGTTTCCGATTTTTTTGGATTTTGGAATGTTTATATAGACATGATGAGATATCCTAGAGATGGGACCCAAGTCTAAACACAAAATTCATTTATGTTTTGTATACACCTTGTACACACAGCCTAAAGGTAATTTTACACAATATTTTACATAACTTTGCTCATGAAACAAAGTTTTGACTGTGTTTTGAGTGCAACTCATCACATGAGGTGAGGTACAGAATTTTTCACTTGTGGGGTCATGTTGGGGCTCAAAAAATTTTAGATTTTGGAGCATTGAAGACTTTGGATTTTTTGATTAGAGATGTTCAACCTGTAAATATTCCTTCATAAAAGAGCCATAAGTTGACCAAAGGCAAACAGTTATTAGGAAACAGAATTGGGATGCAGGAATGATGGTATTATTAGGCAAGCCCATGTATGTGGATAGAGACAAGATAAGGAAAGGACTTTTATTGTATAACATAAATGAATAACTAAAGAAAGATATTCTGACCTTAATGAGGAGTCATTGAAAGACTCAGGGAAAGAAAGTGATAGGATTATGTAGTTGTTATTAAACTGTTCAGTGAATAGAATTATTCTTTCAGAGAAAATATTGGTACTTTAAGGAATTTTACACGATGTATGAATTTTATGACTTTGTAGTTTGAAGAGCTTTGTCTCTGTTTTTTGCACTGATTTTATTCTAAATTTGGCAGGGGAAGATAGGTTGATTCATGTTAGGAACATTTTGCTTTTCAATTTTTGTAAGAAGAAATTCAGTCCATCCCACAATAACCAAATGATTGACATACTCTCTACACTGGAGTCAAAATAATTTCACAAGCACATCAATAAGAGAGAGTGCAGGATCTTTAATTATAAAACTCAAGATAACAACAAGAAAAAATATGTACAAAACTTAATTTAAAATGTAGGAAACTTTATTTCACAGTAAGAATCCAGAAGAATAAAGCCAAACAATCACTAGTAATAAGATATCATAGATTCAAATGAGATGCTGTCTTGAACAGGACGTGGTCCCCTCTGTGGTAGAGGGGAAGAGGCTGCCTGAGTGCAGACTGTCTTGAATAGCCTGTGCAGGTGGAAGGAATCAGGTGCCAAAGACGGCTGTGAACTGTCCCCTTAAGAACGTCAATGGAATGAGTAAAAAGTTCCTCTGTAGCACGTTAGAATTGGATACAATAAGAAAAGAATATAAAGAAGGGAAAATAAAATCTAGTTGAACTCAAGGATCTGAATGCCTCATATCAGATACTAGAAGAGAGAATCTAAATTTCCACTTATATTGCTTTTATTTTTACCATGATTTTTGCTAATACTGTCAAAATTAATGTTAACTAAGTAACTATATGGGCAGGCACTGTGCTTGGTGCTCTCATATTTCTATTTCATTATGAATATAATTATATAATTGTACTCATTTCCTGTTCAGTTTCCATCAGGAAAATGGAAATAACAGATACCTCAACAGAGAGAATTTAACATAAGAAATCTGTTAAACAGGCATTGGGGGACTATAAAAGCAAAAGGGGACACTGAGGTAACATAGAAACAGTAACAAGTAATACAGAATGCAGTTTTCACTCCAATGGCTGATCGAATGAGAAGAGGAGGTTGGGGTTATTAGGATCTAGGAACTTGGAGGAATGGCCCTGCAGCGCTGCAGACCTCTAACCAGGGCGTGTGATGAGGCTGGTTTGGGGTGTGCTCTCCTAGGCTGGAAATGGAATGAAATACTGTTACCAGAATGAAGAGGCATTGTTAGAGCCATGCTCTCAGGAAAGAGCAAATCCCTTCTCTCACTTCTGCTTCTGGTGCCTCCTATTGGAAGAACTTACAGGGAGTCACTTTCAAAGGAGAAAAGGAATTCTTCAAGTCTCATTTCCAGCATCACAAAACTGAAATAGCTTAATAACTGGCACATTATTCTATTTACATTATAATCTAATCCTCACTCTGCTAAGTTGACTAAGGTAGTCCTCACCATCCCTAATTTACAGATGGGGAGACTGAAGTTGGTGGCATTTGATAATTTCCCCCAAGTTCCATGGGTGGTAAATGGTGTGTCTGGGATTCTCATCCATTCTGTCTGACATCCCTGTCTGACTCTGAAGCGTAGAGCAAGCTGCCTCTACGTATACTGCCAGGAGTCCATGAGTTGACTACAATTTTAAACTGAGAATTCACAAAAATAAAAGATTTTTAGCAATAGAAGTGTCCTTATAGACATCTTCCATCCCATGCCCCACATCACAAAGTCAGAGAAATTTTGAGCTGCAGAAGCATGTTTCAGTTCTTATGGCTATAAGAGGCTCCTAATTTAGTGTCCTCTCCATGTCCTGTAGTCTGTCAGTAATTGTCCTGCTATGATTTCCAGCAGCATTCTCACTATTCCTGAAACATTGAGTGACTCCGTTTAGTGCTGTATCTACTTCCCAAGGGGAGAAGGAATTGAAGAAGTTTGGGTCTCATTTTCGTCTTTCATAATAAACTTGCAATTCCTAAATCAGCTTCTCAGATAAAATGACAAGTTCCATGTTTGGTTTTGCCTGAATTTTTTAAATCATTTATATCTGACTTATGATTTATTAATATATTTATAAAGGAAAATAATACTTTGAAAATTATTTTTTTGCTTTGGTTGGTCAGCAATGTTCTGTTTTTGGTTTTTTTATCAATTATTTTTTGAAATAGACTAATAAAAATTGTATATATTGGCTGAGTTCCTTACTTGATCCTCTGAACAATGACCTTATAGAGGGACCCACTCTGTATTATCAGATGATCTAAGTAGACAGCCTAGAATTCCATCTATCATGGCACCATGGAGGAACTGCTGATGAAATGTCTTTAAATTCTGTGAAAACTCACAATTCTGACTTCTAAAGAGCCCAGAGATGCCAGGAGGAAAAGACATGCTTCAGGCAAAGGGCAGAGAGGACTGTGATAGCTGAGCAGTCTAATTGGGCCGTGGGTTGATTTGTTTCCCCTAGGAAGGTTAATGTGTCAGCTTAGCTAAGCCATCCCAGACAGAGGCTGGTGAAGAGAAGCAGAAAAAGATTAAACGTCTACATTTATGGAACACTGTAAAATAGATGCAAGCATGACCTCTTATAGTAAGGGAGCCTATCGGAGGGGAACGGTCAGAACACTGCTGGGGTGAAGGTGGGGGAGGTTGTGAGGAGCTATCATCTCCTGAGCCTCATTTGGGAACCTGGGAATGTCCTCTCTATCCCCATGAAAGCTCAGTAATCTGTCACTTATAAGCATGTATCACAACTCATCCAAATTCTTTATAATAAATAGTAGAAAAGTATCATCTGAAATGTGCAAAATCAGCTACTTGCATGGCTTCTCAAAGTCACAATTTGCTGTTTACAAAGCACCATATTTTTGATCCTTTTATTGAGTGCCTAGTGATGGGTTTTAATGATTAGGAGAGAAATCTATTTTATTAAAATAGTAAGAAATAGGGAAATTATCTATTATGTATGCTATGAATCAAATTGGCAAGAATGGTATCATGTGAATTAGTAGAATTAGAAGAATGAGTTTAAATTAGTAAGAAGAGGATGTCTGTGTTGGCAAGGTACTCGGAGGCACAAGGGTGATGTAGGAATGATGAACAGTAAGAAACTGTTCAGTTTTGATATTCTTGTGAGGAGAAAGAGGGAACTAAGGTGAAATTTGGAAGGAGCTTCAGCTGATATCAGATGGTGAGATCACATGGGGAAAGACTTGAGTTGTGAATAAAGAGAAATGCATTCAGCTTTCCAGCTTGAGGGCGTTTTATACATTGCTGATGGATAAATGGGGAGTCCGCTTTGTCCCCTCTTTTGTGCTGGTCATCATAGACGTAGGAGGTTGAGACAGGAGGGGAGAGTTAACACTGATGTCTTAAGTGGCACATACATTAAATTTATTGTTATAACAACTCTTCAAAATGGAGCATATCATCCCAGACTATTCCTTCTGTCCTGCCCACTTCACATCTGTATTCTTGAAATCTATATTCAAAGGAGGCAGGTCAGAGACATTCTGAATATTATTAAACAGGAGTTTAGTTCTTTATTTAATCAACATTGACAGATCCTTTAAGTAATAATCTCCCAAAGTAAGGGTGCCTCCTCAGGAACATACCTCAGTTCTCTTAAGTTCTCTCATCTCTTATTTGCACTGACCATGTGTAGGGAAGATATTTTTGTGATTCACACATAGAATAACACATCTTTTCTTTTACGAGTATTTCAGTAGTTCAAATGAAGCTTTATTTTTCAGGGAGGCCTTTTAAAAGGGTGAGTCATTGCAGGTTTCCTCCTGAGAAGTAGACAGCAAAACAATATTAAGTGCAGGAGATATTAGAGGGGGAGGCCTGTGAAGGATAAAGGGGAGAGCCTTTAGTTGGCTGTGCAGGCCTGACACCTATGAAAGGAGAGAGGGAAGGAGGGATTTAGGAAGAGTCTCAGATCACAGCACAGTTCTAAAAAAAAGTCTTGGCCAGGCTAATGGTGTGTCTCTAAACAAAGTATGTCCATTGGAGAAGTTCTATATTGGTCCACTATAACCCAGCTCTAGTATTTCCCACTGTGCGCAGGTACACAGGTATACTAAGTACAGCTTGGGGTGTGTGTGACTTCAACTTGAAAACATTATGATCCGCTCTGGTGGAGCCAAAGGTGTGGCTGCTGGAGCCTGTCTGGAGGAGATCTGAGCGGCACAGGGTCTGTTGACCCTGAAAATGTGACTAGGATCCTCCACTCTAGATCAGAGCTGCTGCTGTTGCTGTTAGTTTCAACAGGTTTTGAACACAGCCAGCGTGACCTCTTTGCCACAGCCATTGTCTGTGCCTAGCCCAGTGCTGAGTCAGTAGAGACTGAACTCCTAGATCAGAAATGATTCTTTTTGAGACATGACCCCCAAGCCAGACTACAAAGCTTCTTGGGGACAAATGCAGGCTTGTTAGTTTTCAAGTCTGCCTAGAGATAAGTCTCTTCTCTTAGGAGCAGAAATCATAAGATTGGAAGGGCTGAGGATCCTCCCACCTACATATGTAGTGAGATTCCTCTGACAACTTTGCTGGGCAGGGGCAGAGTGTCACTCAGGCATGTGACACCGGGATTGTCAGTGTCTACAGACCGTCTATCTCTAGTTCCCACATTTGCTTCATTTCTTCAATGTCTGGAGCAGGTCCCTTTGGTTCAATAGGTTCATTAAGTTTGATTAAAAGAAGAAGCATCATGTATTCTATTCTAGGCCCTAGATTCTTTCTCTTGCTTTATAAATTTCTTAACCTGTTCCTCCTGGATGTCTTTATGACACAATCATAGATTGTGATAAGAGAGATTCCTGGGTCTACTTTTAGCTTTCTTGGTATCCTGAGCTTGGGGATTGGTTTCTTAGAGTTTGAAGTCCTATCAGTGCCTTCTTTGCTATAGCAACAATTCCAGTTTTCATCCGTTCCCTCAGGCTGCCCCTGGCCAAATCAAAGATGAACTTTCTTTTTGCAATTATTTGGGATGCATATGGTCCTAATGTCATACACACAATTTGAAAACTGTATTCCTTCTTTGAATATGATTACAGAAACAAGTCTTTTCATAAATGTAGTGAACATTTATTGAGCATCTGCCAGGTGCCAGACATTAAGCAAAGGTGAGCAAAACACAACAAGGTCTCTGTCCACAGGAGCATAAAATCTACTGGAGCAGTCAAACAACCACAAAAATAAAAGCAATTGCAAATGTGCCAAGTGCTATGAAAGGAAGCTATATCATGTTAATAAAACTAATGGCAGGGGACCTGACATGGTTTAGGGCTTAAGGGAAGGAGACAGATAATAGCAAAACTTTTTTCTGCAAAAGTAACATTTGAATTTGGTTCTGTAGAGTAAGTACGAGCTCCCAGTTTTAGCGAAGGAAGAGTTATTCTCAGCAGTGAGAACAGCAAGTGCACAGACCCTGTGAGGAAGAGAGACTGCCTTGTCAAGGGAATGAGTAAAGGCCAGTGAAACTAGAGCTCAGAATGTGAAGGGGAAGCGGGCGCGCATGGTGTTGGAGATACAGGAGGAAATCAAACCATGTGGGATCCTCTAAGATCTAGACCATGATAGTTACTTTTTTCTCAGAACAATTGAAAGTAATTTAAGTGGGTGGTGAGTGATTAGTGATATTATCAGATTTGGATTTTGAAAAGATCAACAGATTGGAGAAGGGCAAGATGAATGTCAGGAGACCACCGAGAAGTCTATCAACATGATGAGGTTAGAGACTATGATTGTTCAGAAGAGCTGAATTTACCTGGCAGAAATTTGCTGTATCTAAATATTGGCTGCCAAACTAATTGGTTAAAGGCTGAGCCATTGAACTTTATAATTTATTAAATTGTAGTCTATAATTGAGACACATAGCACCAAATCATGAATCTAATACATCTGCTGTGACAAATAGACTACTTAAATCTACAAACATTTGAAAGCAATTCAGTAAAAACTCTATCTTATGTGCTAGCATCATATGTCTCCAATAACATCATTTGTTTGTAAATTGTACTTGAAATTAATTACATTCACTAATCTTAAATATTTGGAATGAAATATATGTTGCTTATATAGGATTGAAAATTCCTGAACTCAATTCATTTTTTTCAAGTAGTCACAATACATTCTCTATATTTTTTAAATTTTTATTTGTTGAAAAATTCCTTTTTAAATAGATGATATTAAGGTATTTCCCAGCACAGGCTGTATTGAGATGACCACACACATCTCATTTCATGTATGAATTCACAAAGCTTCTCTCTGCATGACTTTAAAGAACCAGAGGCAGATTTATAAATTGAGAAGTTAACTGGCCAACAAAATCCCTTACTATAGTGCTTTTAATCTTCACCTTGTGAAATGAAAGAAGACCATTTTTTTCTATGTGGAAAAAAATTCATACACAGCAGCTCATTTTATAGCACTAAGTCTGTCTCATTTAGTAAGAATTTTAGGCAATTAAATGGTAGAAAAACTTAGAGTTTTTCCAGCTTTGGTGTCTCTCAGACACTTTTGTGTTATTTTGATTCATTAAATCTCAACATAACATTATTATCGTCATGTTACTGTCTTGAATGATTTACTCTATTTTATTAAAAAGGGTAGTAGAAAGCAGAATAGAAAAGTGAGTTTACATGACAATCAGAAGGAGCTTAATCTAACCAAGGTTTGCTAACGATCACCAGAAACAATTTCTTTATTCATGCATTCAATCATTCTGTGAACATAAATTGAATGTCAGATGCTGGGAATACAAAGACAGCTAATATATATTCCCTGTCCACAGGGACCTTCTGATCTAATTGGATGTGCAAACAATTGCCATACAAAGTGACAATCTGAAGCTAATATTTAATAGATATATGTCTTAGGCACGTGGAGGCACAACTGAGGGAGGATTCTGTGTTTGGGTTGGAATTCAGTTTACTTGACTCCTGACAGAACCCAGTAAACAGTGACTGTATTTCCCCTATGAGTTCTGAATAATTTGTTTGAAAATGAGAAGCAGATGGGCAAAAAATTCCACATTCATTACTATAATAGAAGCCAAATTCGGGGACCAATTTGGGACCTTTAGCCAAATGTTCTTGCTAATATGAAACCCCAAATTAGGCCAGTTTCCCCTGGAGACAGCTTGTTTCCTAAAGGAAGAAAGTTATGTTTGGGCTGGTCCAGCCCAGTTAATTAATTTCCGATTTACTAAGCAGAGAAGTCCCTACACCTCTCCTAGGGTGGAGTAAAGAGACAGAGGAGGGCTGAGGAATATCGCACCTAGAGGAGCTCTGTGCCCCAGAAGGAAATACTGAGAGAGAGGAATGAACATTCATTTTTCCTGTAACAACTGGCTCTGGTTGAGAGGTCAGCAAAACCTTTACAGAGGTATCTTGAACTAGGTTTTTAAAAATTTTATTTTAATGTATTTAGAGGGTACTCATTGAATTCTATTACAAATATATATTGTATAGCAGTGGTGTCTGGGCTTTTGGTGTACCCATCACCCAAGTAGTATACCTTGTACCCCATAGATAAATTTTCATCCCTCATCCCTTCCTACCCTCCCTCTTTGTGAGTCTCTAATGTCCATTTTACCACTCTTCATGCCCTTGTATAGCCATAGTTTAGCTCCCACTTATAAGTGAGAACACTCAGCATTTATTTTTGTGTTCCTGAGTTACTTCACTTAGGATAATGGCCTCCAGTTATATCCAAGTTGCTGCAAAATACACTATTTCATTCTTTCTTATAGCTGAGTAGTACTCCATGGTGTGTATGTGTGTGTATGTGTATGTGTGTATGTGTATATGTATATACATACACACACACAGTCCATTTTCTTTATCTATTTATCAGTTGATGGTCACTTAGGTTGATTCCATGTATTTGCAATTGTGTTTTTTTTTTTTTTTTTTTTTTTTTTTTTTTTGAGACAGAGTCTCACTCTGTTGCCCAGGCTAGAGTGAGTGCCGTGGCGTCAGCCTAGCTCACAGCAACCTCAAACTCCTGAGCTCAAGCGATCCTCCTGTCTCAGCCTCCCGAGTAGCTGGGACTACAGGCATGCGCCACCATGCCCGGCTAATTTTTTCTATATATATTTTTAGCTGTCCATATAATTTCTTTCTATTTTTAGTAGAGGTGGGGTCTCGCTGTTGCTCAGGCTGGTCTCGAACTCCTGAGCTCAAACGATCCGCCCACCTCGGCCTCCCAGAGTGCTAGGATTACAGGCGTGAGCCACCGCGCCCGGCCTGCAATTGTGAATTGTGCTGTGATAAACACATTAGTGCAGGTATCTTTTTGATACAATGATTTCTTTTCCTGTGGGTAGAGACCCAGTAGTGGGATTGCAAGGTCGAATGGTAGATCCACTTTTAATTCTTTGAGAATTCTCTATACTGATCTCCATAGAGATTGTACTAATTTACATTGTCACCAACCATGTATAAGTGTTTCCTTGTCATCACATCCATACCAACATCTATTGTTTTTTGACTTTTTAATAGTGCCCATTCTAATTAGAGTAAGATGGTATTTCATTGTGCTTTTAATTTGCATTTCTCTGATAATTAGTGATGTTGAGCAAATTGTTTTCATATGTTTTTTGGCCACTTGTATCTCTTCTTTTGAGAAATGTCTTTTCATGTCTTTTAACCACTTTTTAATGAGTTTTTTGTTTTTTTTTTCTTGCTGAGCTGTTTGAGGTCCTTATAAATTCTGAATATTAGTCCTTTGTCAGACACACAGTTTGTGAATATTTTCATCCATTCTGCAGGTTGTCCATTTACCCTTTTGATTGTTTCTTTCACTGTGCTGAATCATTTTACTTTAATCAAGTCCTGTCTATACATTTTTGTTCTTATTGCATTTGCTTTTGGAGTCTTAGTCATAAATTCTTTCCCTAGGCCAATGTCCAGAAGAGTTTTTCCTAGGTTTTCTTCTAAGATTTTTATTATTTCAGGTTTCACATTTAAGTCTTTAATCCATCTTGAGTTAATTTTTGTATATGGTGAGAGATAGGGATCCAGTTTCTTGAATTAGTTTTAAAGAGTAGGAATGGATTAGGCTCTGGAATGGGGAGAGCAATTGGGAGCAGTATTCTAAGCAGAGAATATTCCAAGGGCTCAGTGTCACATATGTTAACAAGGCAGAAGCTATAGGCCTTAGCAAGTGACTGGATATGGGCTATGGGTAAAAATGGAAAGACAATGAAAATATCCAGGTTTCTAGTTGGGGTGACTGGGGATGCCATTCCCTGAGATGGGAAGAAGAAGCAGGTTTGGGGAACTTTTTTGAATGTGCTATGTTCATGTTTCCTAGGGAACATCCAAGTTGAGTGAGATGTGTAATGACATTGAGTATAGGGTGTAGAATTCCCACCATTAGTGTCAGTCCCACCATTTGTGTCATGACACAAAAGGCAAATAAAATTACTTTTTATAGAAGCCAGCAGAATTAGCAATGCAGCACAGCATAATGAAAAGAACTCAGTCATGGGATTCAGACAGACCTGGGTTTGAATCCTGCCACATACTGGCTGTGAGCTATTAGACAACCACCCTGAAAATTTAATTGTCATCTGTGTACAATAGTAGTATTAATACCTACCCATCAGACTAGTGTAAAAAATAAATGAGATTATGTATGCAAAGTATTAGCACAATCCCTCACATATGGTAGGTATTTAACAAATGTTCTTTTCTTTAAGTTCCTACTCAAGATACTTAGCTCATGAAAATTCTTGTTTGTTGGGGACAAGGAAACAGGAAGAAAGAGCTTGTATCCATAGCCAGAAAGGAGAAGGGAGGCAGCAGCAATGACCCCCGTCTAACAGGAGGCAGGAGGACATGGGCACCAATACATGGATGGGGACCAAAAGAAACTGTCTACTTCACAGCTCTTTGAGGGGCAGAAGCCACTGTTTACAGCCCTGACACAGCTTTATTCCCTCTACTGAAAATGGAACTATCTGCTAAGGCTCAGCCCAGCTTCCTCTTTGTAATCTACACACTCCCTGTTAAGAACTGTATAGAATCTGCTTCATGTCTCTGGATCTAGGTTGGAGCAAAAGAAAAGGAGACTGAGAGGTGAGCAAAGCATTAGGCAGAGGCCTGGTGGGTCTGGTTGGAGAGAAGGAGAATGGCCACAGGCTGGTCTCAGGATGTTGCCTGTAAGTGCTGGATTGGCTGCTGTTCTTGTGAAGTGAGCTGAAGCTGTTTGGGCTGTCATCAGTCTTTTCACTCTTTGTTTCCTTTCTGTGTCCCACTCTATTCCATGTTAAGGGGTATTCCCCATCTTTCATCCACACTTGAAACCTTCCTTAATATTAAGGTATAAATGACCAATAACAACTCAGAGAAAAGTAAACCGTACCCGAGCATGACTCCCGTGTTACTTCCTCCCCTTCACATACCCTTAAAAATTATATCTTCCTTTTCCACTAGGTTTGATTTCACAATTTTTTTAAAGTAATTGTCTGACAATTACAACAAATTTAAAAAAAAAAAGTTGCTAAGGATGATGGAGCTCATTCACCATCCTGGAGATAGTATGTTGTCTTTCACAGTGAGTATTTATTTCTAATCATGAGAAACATCCAAAGGATGTAGTTCTAACAATTTCAGGTGAAAAATACTTATGAAGGGGATATTTTGCATGCAGAATTCCTTTGGGGACTTCTGTAATACAGTCTCCTAATGCATCTATGTAGAATATTTAGCAAATTATAAGTTCTCAATAAATGTAAGTTAGGTAAATAAATGCATGAATTGATTCCTAGTGACCACATAATCAAAACATTCTCTTTCTTGTGGAAATGTATCAGCGACTATGCATTAGACCCGCTGCAACATTTGAACAGAAGTTAGAGTCTCAGTAGATGCAAGCATGGAACCCCAGAGTTAGAAAGAAATTTTCTGTGCTCATTGGAAACTTGGCTCTGGCTGTGGTTTCTCTGTCACAGATTTTGGGGTGGGAGAGTGCTCCCACAGGGAAAGCAGCATGCGCTGACATGGAAACTGAATAGAACCTTGGCTAGGCTAGGAGTCATTGCTATTTTAGTCCCTTCCAGATGTCTGCTGCTGTAGTTTCAAGGGAAGGAGAAAGACGTGTGGAGTGTGGCATGCCCACTGGGTGAAAGAGGAGGGGTGTTCCCCTTCTAAGCTTTTCAAATTATATTTAAAGCCACCCCTCAATATGCTACTAAGATGGAGTGAATAAAGCTTTTTAAAACTGTTCTCTTTGATAATACCTCTTTAATTTACACTTGACTACATATATAGTAAATAGGCAAACTGAAGAAACATTTGTGAAATAATCAGGATTCTCCCCAACCCCCTAAGCAGAACCCTTCCCCCCCTTTGGTTGTGATCTAATATTTATGAAGTGCCAGCCATTGAACATATGTTGAATGGTACATATGCCAGATGAGCTAGCTGCCCCAGTAGCTATTGTACTAACCTAACAAGCTCACCAGATGCTTGTTATATATCTACTTTCTCCTTTCATGTTATTTTTGGGGTGTCTTTTAATACCAATACTGTCATTATGAATTAGACAAAAACATCAGGTTGTAACATTTATGGATGTGGAGATGAGACCCTCCAAAATCTTTTCAAAAAGGATGTCTGGGGTCCTTTCCAAGAGGACCTGGCACCACCAGGAACCAATCCAGGGGTATAGATCAGAGTCCATGCCTGGCTCCTAGGGGTTCTGGTTTCTTTCTTTCGCTGAGAAGGTATGGCCCTAGCATGACACAAGCCTTGGGAGATGAAGAAAACACAGGAGAAGCATATAGCACAGTGGTTAAGTACATAGAATTTGAATTACACCCCGTTTAAGTTCAGACTATGTCACTTACTAGGTATGTGAACCTGGACAAGTTATGCAACCTCTCTAAGACTCAGTTTCTTCATCTGTAAAATAGGTATAGGGACAGTAGCTATTGAATCTTTGGGTGTGTGGTGAGTGGGGAAATCACGGTAAATAACACCTTCTCCAATGTCAAACCAGGTTGTGAGCTAACCAGAAATAAAACAAAGGGTAGATCAGGTAGAGCTCAACATGTCATCTTTATTATTGTTCAAGCTGACATTAGAGAATGTAGCATCTCTTTAAGGACAAGTGGGCTTCACAGCCAGACCCTTCTGCCAGGATAGGCCTCCCCTTGCAGGGGCAGAGCACAGGATGTGCTCTCTCAACAGGAGTAAGAGAGGTCTGCATTTCTCTGTCCATGCTCTACTGTCCATTTAGTTTCTCCTCCCTGGGGCTAGAGTGAGGCACTGGAGGGCAGTGGGGAGTGTTACATTTATGGGTCTTCTCCACACGGAAGGAAACATCAAGAGTGGGGGAGATGATCATCCCTAGGAGTAGCAACTTCATAGGGTTCTCGTGAGGATTCTGTGAGATGAAATAAGGTTTTCCACAAGTGCTAAATATTCAACCAAATGTATGCACTGATATTGCCTATTACTGCAGTCATGATAACTGAGTGTCAGTACTGTGGCAAGGAATGGGGTAAGGAAAAACAGGGGGCTTTGGAAAAGATACGTATTGTCCCATGGGAAAAAAAAATAAACAGTTTAAACCTTTAAACCAAAGAGTTTAAAGTGGCTACATTTACCACATTCTGCTTGTTACCAAAAGCTCGGCGCTTGTCCCTGAGGCCGCATCAGAAGAATGAGGACAAGTGGTTTGAGGAGAAGGAAAGAGAAATTTATTAATTTGCCAGCAAATGAGGAGGATGGAGACTCTTGTCTAAAATGCCATAGGCCTCACAAGCAGAAATACAGAGCTTTTAAAGGGAGGGTTTTCAGTTCTGGGCTATTATTGTTCAACTACAGTTGATGATTCTGTTTATCCCATCTCCTTTGAAGATAATACCCTGTCCTCTGCCCAGGACCTCCACTGGGACATTTCTGCTGAGCCATTCTCTATAGCAAGGAACAAAGGACACTCCCCTGCCTCTCCCAACCCTTGGCCTGAGGCAGGGATGCAGGTCCTAGTTCTCCAAAAGGAGTAGGGGATGTTTTAAAGAGACAGAAAACATTTTTGCTGTTTTTCTTTTTGGGCCATTCTCTCTGTTACATATTCCCGACTGTCAATATTACCCTTCCATATCTATGGGAGAAGGGGAGATGTAGTCATCAAGCTACTTCCTGCTGAATTGGTGCAATGTTTTAGATGGAAAGTTTATACTTATGTATGCCATTGCAAAGTTTTGGTAGTATATTTACAGCAACAGATTACCAGGTGAAAAAAGTCACAAGCAACAACTGCAACAGTGAGGATTGACAAGGCAAAGTAGACTGTCACCTTGTGCACAATGTCTGATACAGGGCTGTGTTAGAAAGAAATAAGGGACCTCTGAGTGCAGAGCTATTAGTTGCACCCTATAGGTGATCCAAGAGACTGGCTTCAGCAAATTCAGAGCTCATATACGGAAATACTTGCACCAAACAGGTTCAAGATGACAAAGCCAGCCACAAAACAGATTAACAGAAGAGACGATAGCCTGGGGAAATCCTCACTAAGGAGTTGTCTCTCCACCCTACAGGCAAAACACATAATTAAGGAAAAGGTTGTCAAAAATAACATTTTCATTTTTCCCTTTTCCTTAAATAGATACTTTAGATTGCCTAAATACTGGCCCCTCCACTGAAGGCTTGGGTCCTCTTTTTCCATGGGAAACCTCTTTATTTTGGTATTATGGATCCAAGGTTTTCATTTCTGACCATTTCAATGAGGTGTGAGTTGTTAGAGGCACTTCATAGGGTCCCTTTCACTTCTCTGGTTCCAACCAGGGTGGGGACCTGAAAGAGGCAAACTCATATATAGTGGTTAGCACCTGATTGTCTTACTCTGCTTTTTTTACTCATAGTTGTATTACCATACTTACCTCAGGGTGCTAGGAAGATTCTCTCATAAACTATTTCTTAGGGGCTTAACCTTCTGAGGGCTATCTTTATCTGGAGGAGGACAAATTGCAATATCCTATCCCACTTTTTTGCATCAATTTCAGGGTGCATGCAATTTCTATTCTAGATGTAGGGCTTTGCTTATTTGCTGGGTTACCTCCAATTCAAATATGGTCCCTTATCACTCTGTATGGAGGGGGCAGAGCCTGTGAACATCTTGACAACCTGTGGGATCATTGAGTCCACCGTGTCCAGGTTTGGAGAAATGGTTCACCAGATTCCCACTGTGGGTCCACTTGAAGAAGTTCATGGGTGACCACAGAACATTGTGCAGCAGATCCAGGTGCAGATGGCAGGAAGTAAGGATTCCCCCAATGGGCATTGCCATGGAGAAACCAAACATGGTGATAACTTGAGCTGTCGAGCTGTCTCTGCAGCTGCCTGTCCATGGTGTCTATCACCAGTATGCCATTCTCCATCTGCCTGGGCTCTTTCCCTGGACTGCTGATGATTATCATTCCATTGCCCTCTGAGGCTTGTTCCTGCTCTGCGCTGACATATGTGTGCAGGAGCTCAGTGAGGGCCCTGTCCTATGCCAGCAGCTCCTGGTAGGAGCCCATCTTGGAACTTCAGATGCTTTCTCCATTCGGGTAGGACAAGCTTCTACCCAGCCTGAAAAGGCATCTACTAATACAAGTTTATACATCTGAGTGAAAATGCCAATCATTGAAAGGGTAGGGCCCCCAGTGTGCAGCAGGTCACCTCTCTGTCTTTGGATTATTTCAAGTACACAAACAGTCCATTGCAAATGGACTCCTCCCAAATGATGTCACCCTAAATCCATTAAGGTATCGCATTCCTAATGTTTGCATTCATGTAGGTGCCTCATGATAGGCTGAACCAAAGTTTTGGGTAGGAGAACAAGTCCATGAGAATTCTGTCTCCATTTAGCTGTGTCATCCCAAATGTCAGAGCCCCAGCCTTTAGTTTTAAAGGGGATCTAAGTCTAGCGAGGCCCCGCGGAACAGGTCACCTCCAATGGCCTCCTTAGCAGCTCTGCCTGTGGCCTGATTTCTTTTTGGCATGCTGGCCACCCACCTGGGCTCAGCCACAGCCTGTATCAAGGTATTACTTCAGTGGCATGTTTAATATCCTTATTTCCTGCCATCCAGAGACCCCTTTTCTTCCAAATGGCACTATGAGCATGCACTATCATTGAGAGTCCATATAAATGTTTACCTTTTTCCCTCTGGATAACTGTTGTGGTTAAAGCAATCAGCTCAGCTTTCTGGGCCAAAGTCCTAGGTGGCAGTGCCACTGCCATGATCACCACATATTCAGCCCTTTCTTGTCCATAAAACTGCTCCTGTCGGTGAAAAGATCCCAATCTGGCTCTGGCATTGGCCAGTCTGACAGATCCATCCTGCTAGAATAGACAGCTTCCAGAACCTCTGAACAGTCATGCTGCAAAGGCTCATTATCTTTGGCTGGCAAAGGGTGGCAGAATTGAGAATAAACAGTCCTTAATAACGACACACAAATAGCTGTTACTGCCTGGAGGCAAAGAAGCCATCCTCTCACAATGTTGTTCAGTGACTTTGAGAAGTATTTCGCTGGCCTGGGATGTCTCTCAGCATCTATGCTAAAACTCCAAGGCTCATTACTTGTTTTTCATATTATTTAAGAATCAGGCAAACCCAAAGCAGGAGCAGTCATAAGCTGTCCCCTTAGGGGCCCCATACAAGAACTTTACCATCAGTCTAAAGTCTGAGATCCAGATGCCATTCCTAGGAACTCTAGATGAATAACCTGTAGTTTGCAAATCTGTCCAATTGCAGGTTCTGCAAGTTCCACTAAGCTCCCATCAAAGAGGGCAGGAGAGCCCTTTTAAAATCCCTAACACAGTCCAGTAGCACCACAAGGCCACCCCAGTCCCAGGATCCTGCCATTTAAATGAGACTGAGTACCATTTAAGTTCCTCAGCTTGCCTACCACTGCCTCACCACCGCCTGGCCCTTCCCCCACCACTTCCTGCCTGGCTCACAGAGCACTGGATGTGGCTGGTGCCAGGATCAGGGTGGCAGCTGGGGGAAGGAGCCCTCCGGATTGTTTCTGTCCACAAGGCTTGGCGCCAATTGAATACCCACTGTCAATTTTGCCCAGGGCTCCTGTGGGGAATATTTGGATTGTAGCTACTAGTGAGGCAGGAGGTGGTGCACCCCCACTTCATCATCTGAGTCCTGGACTTAAAAGAAAATATTTTCTCTCCTAGGGACTTCTTGCTACCTGGAGTCCTTTGCAATTTTGGGCAATGTTTTTTCTCAACGTCCTTTCTTTTTATAAAAACACCCTGGTTGTGCATAAATTGTCCTGCTCCCATTATGGATGCCCTCCGGCCAAATTGAGTTTCCTGCTGGGAGAGACCATTCCGAACTCCGAGTCATAGAGTCATAATTAGTGGGCATAGAACTGAAGAGTTTGAGTCGCACCCTCCCCCGCTGCCTCACGATGCCAAGATGGCAGTGGTGGCAGCGGGCAGCATTTGCCCTGGGCTGTCAGCGGGGCTGTGATGGGGCCCCATATTGCCCCAACTGTGGCGGGCATCACAGCTGCCCCCAGAAGCTGGCAGACCCCGGCGCTTCCCCACTGCCTCGTGTGCTATGTGTGGGGTGGGGTCAGTTGGGCAGCAGGTACTCCCTCCCCGGCCCCCATTTCCTCCTCCTTAGCCAGGCAGTGGCTGGTCCCCCCTAGGGCTGCAGTCCTACATGGTGCTTTGCCCCCACTCCCCACCCCGCCCCAGGCCAGCAGCAGACCCAGAACTGGTGTGGACCAACAAAACAAAGTATCATGAGTATCCCACCCACCGCCAGTAGAGGTCTCTTTTGTACCATTAACTTTATCCCAAGCCTTTAACATTGTATTAGGTCGTTAAATATGAAATGTCCAACCTCAAATCAAACTTAAGGAAATCGGACATTTTATACCCAATTACCCAACACATATGGGATCTCACCCAATTTACCTGACCTTTGACAAAATAATTCCGGTAGTAAGACAGTACAATAATTCAAAGTTTCATTTAACAGCACTTCTCACACTCCAGCACATACATTGGATTACTACAACATGGTTTTCCTTACATAGAGGTTCGTAACTATAAGTTGACCACTGAGCCAAAATTTTTCCCAAGGGACTTTTAGATGGCACTTCCTTATGTTGCAACAAAACTGACAAAAAACAAACACAGATAATACAGAGAATTCTCAACATAAAATGCCAGGCCTATCAAAAAAATGGGAATCCAAAGGGGACAGATGCCATCCCAAATGGTGCCTTGGCACATCAAATGTCCTGCCACAGGGCTGAAAGGTTCAAAACCCTCCCCAAATGGTGGCCTAGTTGCCCCCTTTCCCTGGGAACTGCAAATGAGTTCTGAATTCAAACCAGGTTCCCTAGCTTCATTCAATCTCATGATGACTTACTCCCCCAAACGGCACCTCCAAACAAATACCCTGCTATAGAGCTGGAGGGTTCAAAACCCTCCCCAGATGTGTGGAATTAGGGTCTCAGCATGCATGCTGGGGACCTTACCAAAGAAACAAATGGCCGTGGTGTCTGGACACTTCCCCAATCCATTTCCTTCCCCTCAACTCAGTTCATGTTGGTGTGGGGAGGCTGCATCTACTTCGGTGGGGGTGAAGAAATGGGAGTCCCTCAGAGCAAAAACAGTCCCCTACTCTCTCACCTCGAAAAGAAGCCTCTCCTACCAGAGAAGACCCCTGGCTTGTCTGAGGGCTGCTCCCAGCTTCCTCCAGCAGTTGCGGAGTGCCATTCCACCAGGAGCTGATGTACCCACGTAGGGATTCCAAAATCTGTTACCAAAACCTTGGCACTTGTCCCTGAGGCTGCTTCAGAAGAATGAGGACAAGTGGTTTGAGAAGGAAAGAGAAGTTTATTAATTTACCAGCAAATGAGGAGGATGGAGACTCCTCTCTAAAATACTATTGTGTCCTAATCACAAGCAGAAATATAGAGCTTTTAAAGGGAGGCTTTTCAGTTCTGGGCTATTATTGTTCAGCTACAGTTGATGATTCTGATTGTCCCATCTCCTCTAAAGACAATCCCGTGTCCTCTGGCCAGTACCTCTGCCCAGACTGTTCTGCTGAGCCATCTCCTGTAACACAAAGAACCTGCCCCTCCTGACCCTGGCCTGAGTCAAGGATGCAGGTCCTAGTTCTCCAAAAGGAGCGGAGGATGTTTTAAAGAGACAGAAAACATTATTGCCATTTTTTTTTTCAGGCCATTTCCTCTGTTCAGTACTGTTGTTTCACCCTGAGACAGAAGGACCAGAATGAAGGTTCAAGGCAGGGTAAAAAGAGATTGGATTTAACACAAGTGGGAGGATGCAGGGCCCTTAACCAGATGAATGTGAAACAAGATGGCATGGAACTGGGAGCTGGGAAATCCTGCCAAAGAGGATTCTCCTACGATAAAGATTTCTGAGTCTTGGGCAGTTGACCAATCCACTTTTATTTGGTTCCTTGTCTTGGACATGAGACTAGCCTACCTGTTCTATCTGAGGTTTCTACTAGTCATTTAGCCCCAAATTTTCTTTTGGTTTTGAACTCCTAAGCTCAGCGATCCTCCTGCCTCAACCTTCCAAATGTTCTTTGGTGTTGAATATTAGAGTTCTTCAGAGAAACATAACCAATAGAAGAAATATGTATATATATATGTATATATTTATAGAAATTCATTGCATATAATTTATTTGGATTTATTATATATATAAATCTTGATATATATAATTTATAATTTAATATAAGTAATAGATTAATTATATATATTATATATATATATAAAAAAGGAGATTTATTTTGAGGAAGTCGAACACTCAGCTACGGAGGCTGAGCAGTCCCATGATCTGCCATCTGCAAACTGAAGCCAACGGTGTGATTAAGTGTGATTTTGGAGACCTGAGAACCAGAAGAGCCTACGGTGTGAATCCCACTCTGAGGACAGGAGGAGATGAGATGAGATGTCCCAGGCGAAGCAGTGAGGCAGGGAAAAAGGGAGCAAATACCTTCTTCCTTCTTTTGTTCTTTCTCCTTTTGTCCTGAGTGGATGAAATGATGCCCAACCACGTTAGGAAGGGCCATCTACTTTACTGCGTCCATCTATTCAAATGCTAATCTCGTCCAGAAACGCCCTCACAGACACACCCTGAGACTGTGTTTCATTTGGACACCCCAAGGCCCACTCAAGTTGCCACATAAAATTAAGTATCACAGGTTGGATTTATTTTTTGTAAACTGAAAAATGCAGATGCAGGTTGATGTGGTGCAGGGGACCTCAGCACTTTGATATCTACTTACAACCCTCTCATCCCATCCTGTCCCTAGTTAAGCTCACAAGCTCCTCTGAGATTTTCTAGAAATTTTATTTCCAGCTAGTTTTTAAAGAGTACAATGTTAAAAAATAAATTTGCAGCAATTTGAAAATTTGAAAGCAAGAGTTTTTTTCAGATCTCTATTGGCCTCTGATTTGAGGTAGGCATGGATCTTTTCTTAAGGTAATTTTCCAAATTACTTCTCTTAATTTTTCCTCTAGGAATTAGTATTCCAGGCATTTTCTCCTCTTCCTCCTCCATGCCCCCCTCTCTCCACTTCTCCCTTCCTTAGCAATGGGCTTCAAGGTTACTGGGTTGATTTAAATGATATTAAAGCAACCAGTTGGATTTTGTAAGATTCAAGGGTAACTCACCTGATCTCAAGAGGAAGCCCCACATTGGCAAGTTATTATTTTCTCATTTCACAAAACCTACTAATTTTTTAGTTATTGCCAGAAAGAAGTCAGGGAGGCACTGGGGAATGGATATATACTGTAGTGATATGAAAACTGCGCTTCAGTGCTGAGAGTGAAAAACACAGTGAATGTGAGAAAGAGAGCAAGGTGAATATTATACAGGAAGCAGCATCAGAATGTGCCAATGTTCTGTGTAGAGAGAGAACTTATTCAGGTGGTTTTGGGAGTTGGTAATTCCAACCCTCACAGATAATTTTTAAGAAAGAGAATGTAATGCACAAACATGCTTGTTATGGGGGAATGCTATAATGGTCTCGATGAATAGAAGATTGTGCAGATGGGTTCTAATGTTGTCTCATCTGTTCCTCACTTTTGCTAAGTGGGAGCTGAGACACAGCCCCTGTGGTGTAAGGAGAACGATCTAATTATGGCTCAGGTGACTGGAAATGGAAACCTGCCACAGCACTTGGAGGAAGCACATTTCATATTCCCCACCGCACCCCCTCCCAGCCCCCCCGCCGCCCCATGTTAAGCAAGCTCTTAAAATTGTAAATCTAATGATACCGTGAACTATGTTTTGATGTTCAAATCAACAGGCATTTCACGGTAATGGCTCCTTAGCTGAGCAAGCCTATATTTGCTTAAAAATTTTATCTATTTAGAAATCACTGAAGCTGCCAATCAATGTGGCAGCTGACACATTCACTTTATATAACAAAACAATAGGGCTCATGTCAGAACTATGACCCAAGTTTGAAAATTAATATCATTTTGTGATTACTCTTAAGAGTTGATGTTTTCCTTTGAGTTGCTCTTCACAGCATCTGCTAAGTGGCTTTGTTGTTGGATTTTAGGGCTTGGCACAATATTCCGTCCTCTTTTATGGCTATTACGACAATAAAAGAACGATCGGATGGATGAATTTCAGGTTGCCGCTCTCCTATTTTCTGGTGGGGATTATGTGCATTGGATACAGCTTTCTGGTTGTCCTCAGAGCGTAAGTTTCATTTGCCTTTTGGAAAGCAAGCTATGATTTCTGGAATCGAATGGCGGGGATGTAAATTTAAGAATTGGATATAACTTTGTTGCTATTTTATGTCTAGAGGATGCAGAGTCTGTAGGAGCTGAAATGTAGTTTTAATACTGACACTAATGTTAGACTATTATATCCTCAAAACAAAAGGGTTGAACACAAACACAGGCCTTGGTCATCTCACTGGGTCAGCCTGATGGTTGCAAGGCTATCTTGTGTTTAAACATACTTTTTGAAACATGTCTTTTTGTACTCCCAGGTGTGAATCAACGTTGCCAACAAGACAGGGAAACAGCTGCTGACCCCTCTTTTGCAAGCAGAGAGGTTTGCAACTTGCAGAATTACCTCAATAGGCAAAATCTGTTGTTATCTGTTCATTTTTTTTTTTTTTAAAAAACAGAATAATCACTCATCCAAAAAATTTTAGCTGTGTAAGACAGCAAAAACGAATGGCTCCCAATGAGACCATCACACTCAACTGTATAATCATGGTTTGTCTTGGGAAAGGATTTATTAGAGTATGGGGAAGAATTTCAGTGGAGAACTGATAATACTGCAGTTCATTTTTTCCCCCCTGCCTGAAATGTATTTATAATACCCTACTTAAAGGCATTGCAGAAAACCTAGCACAGTTATTTGGGGCTATGAAAAATCCACTCTTTAGCTGATTTTTTTAACCGGTTCGGAAGAAGATTTAAAACATCTCATGTAAGGTCCTCATTCTTTTACTTAACTGTGCACAGGTGAATCAACCTTTTGCCTCACTGTTGGAGGCCCTCTGCCTGAAGGCCTAAGAGGGAAAAAGTGCACAGTCACCCTGAGTAGGAGCTCTCTACAGCAGTCTGTGACACACTTTGTGTCCTAGACCTGACTCACTGGTTCCTCCCCGCAAAAAACTCTCATATCTAGTTTTTAAGCTCTTTCAGGACTTGAAAAAAATCTTATTGGAAACCCCATATCCAAAATATTTATCAACTTATCCAAGTGTTATATAAGGTAATTGTCCATTGGCTAAAGTACTACCGCATTCCAAAAAAATAAGATATTTCCTATTCTTTTGACTATATTACTTGGGTTGGAGCAAGTCAGTCATACCATTTACATTACTGAGGCCTCGTAAGTATCATCTCTGTGTTGGTCCTTTAGTCTCTGTGGTCACTGGGGAAGAATGTTTTTTCATGTATAATTGTTCAGATTTTTTTCAGTGACTCTGCAGAGGCCGTGTACCCCAGTGGGCTCTCAAACCATGTGCCTAGGTTCAAATCCCATCTCCACCATATATGTAATTACACAACTACCAACAAATTGCTCAACTGCTCTGTTCTCCTGTTTTTCTTTGCTCATAGAGATGTAACACATGTGAGTGAGCAAATGAGTAAATACATACAAATCACTTAGAACACATCTGGCACATGAAAAGTGTATAACAAATGTTAACCATTTTATTAGGATTATAATTCATAGGCTTATCGATGAAACAAATAAAGCCAGCATGGGAGGAGTTGAGGCCACATGATAGTCCCCCCAAAACAGGGAAGTCACATATGGTTGTGCAGTTGCCCATTAATAGATTTGTATATTTAATAAAACAATTTTCTGGCAGATGAATTTAAAGCATCTAGAGCATCATTGTGCAAGGCAAGCCACATATATCATTAAAAAATTTCTAGTAGCCGTATTAAAAAATAAACAGGTACAATTAATTTTAATCATATATTTTATTTAACTCAATATATCAGATTATTATCACTCTAACACATAATCAATATAAAGTTGTTATTGAGAAATTCTCTGTCTTTTGGGGGCGGTTACCAGGTCTTTGAAATCTGATGTGTATTTTTCACTAGTCACATTTCAAGTGCTCAGTAACCACATATTGCTGGTGGCGACAATATTGGCTAGGAAAGCTCCAGAGGAAGTAGTGACTTTTTCCAATCTGCTCAAAGATGGCATTTAGGGTAGCTGCAAGGCACCAACTCTACATTTCCCCCTCAGTGTCATCCGTCTTATGTCAACCAAACCAGGCTGGCTTTGGCCTCTTGCTCTGGCATGAACCATTGGTTGCACTTAACCTGATTGGCACATGGTTTAAGCCCATTGGCTTATATAACAAGACAATTCAGAAGCCATACATGATTCTCACCTCACCCTAGCTCTGGGGACAATACCTGATAACAAAAAGAATTGATGAGATACAAATAATTGTATAGAATCATTTATCATCTCTTCCCACCCCCATCCCAATCAAATAACCTCTTGGAATAAGTATGAGTGAATTTATGAGACACATTACTCAAACTGAATAGAAAGGAACCTGAGCTCAAAAATCAACTAGGCTTGATGACTTTGTCATCCTGCCCAGACTGTTAGCCTCGGCAGTCTCATCCATAAAATGGGGCAAATATCTATTTTTAATTACTTAATAAGGAAATCGGTAGGTAAAATAAGAGAGAAAATCCCAAGAAAATACTTTGAGGTTTTAAGGTAGGGTGGCTCAGGACTCTCCCCATTGTAGCATTGAAAGTCCCGCATTTGGGAACCTCCTCAGTCCCTGGCAAACAGGGATGGCTCGTCACCTTGGTTTTAAGTTCTTTTCCCCCTCCCTTGTGCCATTCCTTCCTTTTTTCCTACCTTTTTCCTTCCTTTCTTCCTTTTCTTTCCAGGTCAGTGTATATTCCTAACCACATCAGAAGCTTAGAAATCTTCATAGTAAATGTAGTCACGTAAGTATTAAAAGCAAGTTAACACAATATAATGTTGTGAAGTTACATGACATGGAAACCACCAGCTCCTTCATATGTTGTCCCCCTGAGTTTGAAGTTTTATATCCCAATGTAAAGGTGGTTTGATATCAAGACACAACTGTTCCCATTAAAAACAGTTGTCAAGCTAAAACTTAAAAATTCACTGATATATTTTACAGAAGCTGAACTAATGGAAACAGCTAAATCATTCAGGGAATGCATGCCTTGATGAGAAACTCCTTGCTGTCTTATCCCAATAGGCTTTTCAAGACTTTTCCCTATTGCAGGGTTTCCTGGGATTAGTTATATTTTTTCTGTTTATGAGCCTGGCCATAATAATATTCATAGAATAGGCTAATAATATCTTCAAATATCTAAATCATGTGCCATATATAACCCCAACTGGTGTTAAAATTTTTGTCTATATAGACTATCATATGTATTTATTTTATATATAGAACATAAACCTACCTATACTGTAAACCAGCCTTCAACACATGTTTATATTTGGCAAAATTACAATATTTTATCCATATTTCTGGATCTGAAACAATAATTATAATTTATACTAATTTATATTTGAAATAATAATAACAATTAACATTTTTTGAGCATCCACCATGCATCAGTTTAAATTGCATCACCTTTAACCCTTAAACATTACAAAGTGGGTATTAATTTCACCATTTTACAGGTAATAAAATAAAACTCAGAGATACTAAATGACTGGCCCACGTCATTTGCCCAGAGGACCAATTTAAACCTAGATTTTTCTAGTTCAAAAGGTATGTTCACCAGGCAGGGCATGGTGACTCAGGCCTGTAATTCCAGCACTTTGTGAGGCTGAGGTGGGAGAATTGCTTTAGGCCAGGAGTTTGAGACCAGCCTCTTCAACAGCAAGACCCTGTCTCTACAAAAAAGAAAAAGAAAAAGAAAAAAAAAGAGAAAGTATTTTCTACCCACCACACCTTGCCACCTCTCTATATTGTTCATCTCCTTACACAGGTCAATTTGTTCCTCTCATCAATCTTGTATACTGGGTTGAGTAGGTGTTAGTTGTTCCTACTGGACAGATAAATAAATTAAGACTCAGCAGAGTTTGATGATTTGACTAAGCTCAAATAGCCAGTAAATTGTAGAACTTGGCTTTGAACAACACCATTCTCTAATTCTGCACTTATTTTTTTTTTAATTTATGATATAGACTCATTCATGTTGATGGTGACAAGGGCCTGGCTCTAACTTGTCCTGGGTATCCTTTTCAATTTGTTTAAATTCTACATTAAAATTGTTCCTTACCTGTTGTCAAATTTGTTTGTAGCTTCATGGCCTTGAAATGACTCCTATGGCCAAAAATTTTGTAAAAAACAAGAAAGAAAATTAAACCTATCAAAACAAAGTTTTTAATCTTACAAGACCCTCACATCTTCCAAAATTACATTAAAATCAAGGCAAATCTTCTAAATGAGTGAAACTTTATTTTTTCCCTTTTACCTGGATTGTCAGTGCCTTTGTCCACTTTCTTTTCACTTCTTTAGTACCTGTTTACCCAGACAGCTGTGACGTACGTACCTAATGCCCTGCCTAAACATCTTCTGTATCTCTTGATATCCTTACATGGGATCTTAGAGTCAAAACTGTTTCTCTTTCTACCCTCCTACCACTACCCCCACCCCCAATTAATTTTTCTTTGTTGAAGAAATGTCTCTTATCTAATTAGAGAAAAACATTCAGAGTCCCTCATAGACCCCAATCTAATATTTTACTTCTCCAAGATATTTTCATTGGCGATGACAATGTTTGATTTCTCTAATGATGGATTTGAGACCATATCATGGGCTGTGGAAGGGTAAGTGGGACTGGCCTACAAGGCATGATGTCCTGGCAAGTCCCACAAAGCATATGATTTTTTCCACTTCCTCAAACTGCAGTTGACTTGTTTCAAAACTGCTTGGAGCAGAAAAGCAGTGAGGTATGAAAGATTTAAATCCACTATATTCCATTTCCTGTTACTGCTTTATGAACTGCATCTATGATTATGATATTCAACATGAAAAATTGACCTCTTACAAGCATAGACTAAGGAGGGTGGTAGTCCAGAATTAATGGTAACTATTTACAAAATGAGAGGATATTGTTGAAACCTATTATAATGACAAGGACAGAATTGAACAGCAATGGCATAATAAGAATCTATGGTACGTTATGTACCATGCAAAAGCAATTTATGCTACATGTATTTATTTGGTGATGCTCTTTCCAGTGCTAAATTTACTTCCAGAATGACAACTTATGTATTTATTCATTCATTTAATCACTATTTATGGAGCACTTATTATACTATGGACAACCTAGGAAGCTATCTAATATCTGAGGATTTAATGGTGAACAAAATAAAGTCTTTGTCCTTGTGGTGCTCGGTTGGGGAAATAGATGACAAAGAAAGGAATGACCAATGGTTGTAGCCAATATACTATGAATTTGTACTTTTGTGTTATCCTTTACAGTCCAATATTAGGTTATTAAGTACGACGAAATGACCAATTTCCTTAAGTACTAAGTTAGACAATTGATATCTCTGACATTTCACTCTGACACTTCTTGTTTTGTGTTTATTGTGAAGGTACATCCTCAGTCTTTCAAACATATGTTTTGGTTTGTGATTATCTTTCAATTTTTTTTTAGAGTAATTTTTGTGAAACCATGGATTGGTTCCACTGTGGAACCAATGCAGCATAGACAGCTCAAAATATCAGAGAAGTGTTTGCAAAGGATGTGGCTAATGAATGCACACAGTATGTCAATGGTTTGAGAAGTTCCATTTTGGTGATTTTAATCTTGAAAATGAACCACATGAGTGACCTGACACCAAAGTGAATAATGATGAGTTGAAAGCTATAGTGGAAGTGAATCCATCTCACCCCACATGTGAATTAGCAGCAAGGTTTGATGTAAGTATTCCAACAATATTGGACCATTTGGAACAAACCAGCAAGATAAAGAAGCTGGATAGATGAATACCACATGAATTAAATGAGCATCATAAGAGAAATCATCTGGAAGCTTGCCTTGCTTTGCTGTCACAACATAAAGGTGAACCATATCTACACCATATTGTTACATGTGATGAAAAATGGATTCTTTTTGACAATTGCAAGTGTTTGGCACAATGGTTGGATAAAGATGAAGTGCTGAAACACAGTCCAAAACTGAATATTCATCAAAAAACCTAATGGTGTCTGTTTGGTGGTCCAGTGCTGGTATTATCCACTATGGCTTCATGAAACTGGGTCAATTGATTACAGCAGATGTCTACTGCAACCAACTGAATGAAATGATTGTGATTAAGCAGCTGAGCTTGGTCAATAGAGACAGGCCAATCCTCTTGCAAGACAATGCTTGACCACGTGTCACACAAACAACACTGCAACACTGCTCAAACTACGGCAGCTGGAATTGGAAACTCTCTGTCATCCACTGTATTGATCAGATCTTGCAACAATTGACTATCACTTCTTCAGGCTTTAGACCACTTCTTGCAAGGAAAAATATTCAATTCTCAACAAGCTGTGGAAAACATCTTTCGTGATTTCATCGCCACTGGCTCTCCAGGCTCCTTGGCTGCTGGCATAAACAAGCTACTGTTAAGACGGCAAAACTGTGTCGATAGTTTAGGTCCACACTTTGATTAATTGTACCGCTTCTTGTTTGAGATATAATAAAGTACCCTTTTGATTTGAAATTGGACATTTCATATTTAATGAACTAATATTTGCTGCAGTTTCTTCTTTCTCAAGAATTCAATATAGTAGTCCCCCTTTATCCTAGTGAAATGTGTTCTAAGACCCCTGGTGAATGCTGTCAATTGAAACACATTTCTGTTCATGTCTGTCACCCACAAATTTAATGTCTTTTTCATCTTAATAAAGCCCTTATCAAGCACTGTGGCCATAACTTTTGCAGAGTGAGGTGCAACAGCAAAACTGGCACAAATTTCTTTTGTCTTTTTTTCAATTTCACAGATGGAAGATTCATTGTTACCGTAGATCTTAGCCACCTCAGCATTTGATTTTTTTTCTTTTTTTATTGAGAACTTTAGCCTTTTAGCTCAAAGGAAGCATTTTATGGCTTCTCTTTGGCATATCTGAATTGCCAACATCACTATTCTTCTTTTTTTTTTTTAATTTGGTGCAAAGTAAGCTTTATTTTAGATAAAAGAGGGAACAGAATGGAATTTGTCAGAAGCTGTTGGAGGTCAAAACAGACAACAATGATTCAGTGGTGGAAAATTTGAAAGAGAGGTGGCATTCTTAAATCCATGTAGGTGGTGAAAAGATTCTGATACCTGTACTAAAAGATGGAACATGGAAGGGCACTAAAAAGGGCAAGGCTAAAGATGTGAACAAGGCAGTTTTTGCAGGCTTCATATTGTGTTCTCGGAACACATTGCAATAAAAAGTCTTTATAAGAAGGTTCAGTTATGTTGCTTATGAGTCATTCTTCATGCTAAGTAGGGAGACAAAATCATTGAAAACTACTAAAATTTAGCCAATTTACAAGTCAAGTAAGAAGAGGCCATTATGAAGTAAAGTAAGGGGGACTTGAACACTACCATACCACAACAGTGGATTTGATAACCACGAAGACTAATAAGTGAGTAATGGGTGGAGAGTATAGACAGCGTGGATATGCTGGACAGAGGGAGGATTCACGTCCCCGGCAGGATGGAGTGGGATGGGATTCCATCACAGCACTACTCAGAATGGTGTGCAATTTAAAACTTATTAGTCATTCATTTCTGGAAGTTTCCATTTAATATTTTTGGACCGAGGTTGATTACTACGAACTGAAACTTCACATAAGGGGGGACTACTTGGTTAGTATCATCCTTGCAATAATTTTCTTATTCTTGTGTAGTGGTTTATCCTATGAGCTTCTAGAAAGTTGTTTCCTACCTCCCTCTCAATCCCCTTTCTCATTATGATTTCCATTTTAGCAGAGAAAGACTACATTATAGTGACTCTGTTGGCTTAGGATTTATGGAGGTATTTCTTTGATTTATTAAAAACATCCCCATGTACCCATAAAATAACCAGATGACCCCAGTTCATAAATGGAGCTGCAAACTTGTGGTCCAAGGCAAGAAATTGACTATGAAAACCTTAGGCAACAGCATAAATGCTACAATTGCCTTCCCCAACTTCCTTGGCAAAGCAAATGATATATTGAGATTGCTATTCATAGACATAGGAGTTGGAAACTATAGCTCCCTTGAAAGAGGAGAAATTTTCCTATGCACATTTTTTTCTCTGTAAAGAATAGCTCTGTACACAGAATATTTTTTAGCCATCAGGATTATATTTCAATAAAAAATGTTGTCAGCAGAAGTTTGTCTTTGGTATCCTTCCTCATTCCTTTCATTATTCCACCCCTTTTCATGTTATTTTCCACATATTAGATGATCCTAATTTGCTCATCCTCCTGGGAAGCCGTCTTCAGCTATAAAACATTGTCATTGACAAAACTCCATTGAAAACTTATTGGTCCAGTGGCCATTTTTACTTGAGGTCCTAACTTTTGCACAATGACAGTGCAAAAAATGGACTGTGGTATATTAATCAAATAAATCATTTTCTTCCTAGGTTAATTCCATAGGGAATGTCTGATTTCTTTTTGACCTGCAAAAAACGCATTTTCTATGGTTCAGCCCAGCTCCTGGTGTCCTAGCTTAGAGACTGCAGCAAAGTCAGAAGACCTGAGCCCTTGACCTGTCTCTGTGATGTACTGGTGGACAATATCCAGAAAAATCATTTCACATCTTTGAGATTCAGCTTCCCCATCTGTAACAAGGAGCGTAACTACCTTGACCTCTTGCTAAGTTTTTGAGGAGAACAAGTGCATACACGTAATCACCATTTGCAAAAGATAAAGTGGTGGAAGGAAGAAAGGAATAATTATTTGTGGTCATTTTTCATAACATGTTAGCCTGTTTAAAATATTTAAACCTCCATAAGGAGTGGAGCTAATGATGGGGGAATCTAGATGACCTTAGAGATAGATGCCTGTCAACCTACAATGTCAGCTTTATGTCACTGCTTCTCTTTCTTCTTTTGGTTCCATATGACTATTATATTTAAAAAACCAAAACCTTATGGGACTGTTTTATGATATATGTCATAAGAAATTTCAATTTTGCTATTTATAGTGATGGGGAAAAAAGGAAATGGAGTAGGTGGAATATAGATCTCCAACCACTAAAATAAACCTATAAGTAAATGCAGCTCCTCAAGCAAAAAATAAATAAATAAATAAAAACCACTGATTAGAATATATGTAACCACTTGACATTAAAGTTGTATACAAATCTTGATTTTCGGTCAAGAATTGTAGAGTAGACAGAAATTTAATGCATTCAATGTAATCGCTTTTTGGGAGGAGATTCTCGTGGGAATTAAATTTCAGATAGGAGTTTCTCAGCCTGGTTTAGTCCGTCCATAGGCTTCAGGTGGTCTGGGAACTAAAGTTGTGTGGAATAGGGTTAATATGTAAAAAAGTCTATACATATTTTTTTTTCTCAGGAGGGAGTCAGTGGTTTTCATCAGATTCTTAAAGGGATTCTTATCCCTTCAAGAACAATTTGTATGACATTAATGTCTTGGTGTAAGTAAAATAATAAAAAAGTGTTTTTTATGTACCTGTTTATTAAAATCATCAATGCTGAGTAGTCTTTTAATTTTGAAGGCCTGGAAAATGAACAATTTAAAAATTAAACAAACAAAAAAACCTTAAAAATCTATTTTCTGTTCATTAGAACAAGCTTGTTAAAAAATGTCTTTTAGGTATTGCTTCTCCAATTTACCTATAATTATCATTTTTTTGCTCCCTATCCTCCCCTTTTTTTTCTTTCTTTTCTTTTTTTTCTTTTAATTCTGATTGGTGGGTTAAACTCCCTGTCTTTACAGGATGACTAAAAACATTGGTGATGACGGAGGTGGCGACGACAACACTTTCAACTTCAGCTGGAAGGTGTTCACCAGCTGGGACTACCTAATTGGCAATCCTGAAACAGCAGACAACAAATTTAATTCTATCACAATGAACTTTAAGGTATAGACTCAAACTTAAAAAGCCTGTTATTTGTATTTCTAAGAGTAAAATTGGAGGTTTTCCATATAGTCTAGTGAGTGAAGTATTGTGACAATTAAAAGAAAGATTAACTCATCATTTCTGCTTCTTGGGATTAGGGCTTGGTTCTGATTATGCCTGGAAAATATCCAATGAACCATAAAAACACTATTATACCTTTAGGACTTTTATTCTTTATATTTGGTAATAAAATAATGTTATTTGCTTGAAACATGAGACCATCAGTAATCAGAATCAGATATTTTAAATAATAGAACAATGCTCACTAATTATTTACAGGAATGAGCTAGCACAATATTTAAAGTGACTCTAAAACATTATTATGTAGTTTTAAAAAATTGTACTGGATGGAAATATCTTTTAGAATAAAGACGATGCTAGTGTTAGATCAATTTTCAAGAATTCTTTCTTCTTTCTCTCACTTGCCATCACTTGTTAACCATATTCACCTGGTTTGTGAAATCTCAGGTTTAGTTTATATTGTCATTCTTCACATTCTGATGTTTGCAAAAATATTCCTGAGTTCATGATACTTTTTGTAGCTAAGATATTCCTTTTTGTTTTATTTTGTTTTGCCTCGGCACAGGAAGCTATCATAGAAGAAAGAGCAGCCCAAGTAGAAGAAAATGTCCACTTGATCAGATTCCTGAGGTTTCTTGCTAACTTCTTCGTGTTTCTAACACTTGGCGGGAGTGGATACCTCATCTTTTGGGCTGTGAAGCGATCCCAGGAATTTGCACAGCAAGATCCTGACACCCTTGGGTGGTGGGAAAAAAATGAAGTTCGTTTCTGCATGCTTTTTATGTGCTTAGAACCTGAGATCTGTTATTTTATGGGTTATGCTTCTATGATGGAATATTAAATAAGGCCACTCTTTGCCTACCACCCATCCCGCCTTACAGTTAACCAAATTTATTGTGCATTTTCCACTCTATTCAAGTCTTAATTCTAAGTCTACTATCAGTTTTTCATTTTATAATTTGAGGATAAGTTAGAGTCAGAAAAGATATTAGAAAACATACAGTCCAACCACTACATTTTACAGAAGGAAATGATGAATCTCAGGGAATTGGATGATGCATTTATGGTCACAGAGTTAGAAGAAGCATCAGGGTAAGAACCTTGAGTCTTGATTTCAAGTCCAAGACTGTTTTTATGACCCTATGTTGCTGTCTCCATAAATCCCCCATCATTGAAAGATCCAGTTGTTAACTGAATTCTTTGAAGCAGCCATGACACATCCCTTGGGCCCTATATTGATTCCACTGGAATCATTCAGATGGCCTCCCAACTTTGGGCAACTTGGGACTTCCCTCTGTTTTTTACTAGAAGCCTGACTGTACCTCTCTATCTCCTCCTCCCCCTGACTTACTTCCTCTCCCTCCAAATGCTATGCAGATGAGGAAGGCCAGCTCCTTGCCAGTAATTAAGCTTTATGATTGTTATTTGTCTTTATCGTATCTGCCCCTTTAGCAGGTCAGAGAAAGGAGGCTAGAGGTAGATATTTAGAATCAGGAAATCACTGGTCATGAGTTGTTGCTAGGGCCTGCTCCCTTTCATAAAGTGTTCTAGCATACAATATGATATCATTTTGAGCTTGGGCATTTTCAAAATATAATATGTGCAGATTTAGGCTGTGGGAAGTGTAGACTTCCCACACTCAAACTTTTGCGGAGCCCTGTAGATCAAAATGTTAAGATAAGTCTTCATACGCATAGAATTTCCTAAAATATCTGGAAAAGCAAATGGTAGAATCTATAATACTTACCAAAAATGGCTCCAAATAAAAACATTATATGTATTTCTAAAGTGGTGCCAATAAAGATGAGAGTCCATATATTTTAAAGACTATAATATCATAGTCACTTCATGAAAACCTATAAAATAAGTCATTGGGCAAAGGGATTTTATTTATTTAAAACAGAAGAACACCTCTAACCATTTACTAAGTTTGCTTTCAAAATTCTCTCGTACAGATATAATAGTATGTGTAGGCAAAATTGTCATGCATGTTTGGCCCATGATTCATATTGATCATATTTTTGTATAAATGAACCATATTAAAGGATGAGTAGTTGATTATCATTAAAAGAATCACTCTTTGTAGGAACCTCTTTAACATCAATTTCAGGCAGCCCCTGAGTCTTAGGGGCCAATGAAGGTAGCAATGGGGGTTCATGAATAACTTTATAAATTTGATGAAGCCAAATTTAAATTTACCTTATATAAGATTTCACAGGATCTGCCAAGTTTTTACATTAGACTGCAGTTATATCATGCTGATTTTATATTATGTCGTGCTGAGTTTGAATCCTGATGGTCATAACTTATATAATGTTCTTAATAAAAATGACACAAACATATTAGCAATTATTTTCTAAATATAGCTGGTAGTTATAGTCATTCAAAACGTGGAGTCCACAGTGGAAAATAGGAAATGTTTAGTGGTGACAATTTGAGCCAAATTGGGAAAGACAGTCACCAGAGTTTCTTTTTTTTTTTTTTTTTGAGACGGAGTCTTGCTTTGTTGCCTGGGCTAGAGTGAGTGCCGTGGCGTCAGCCTAGCTCACAGCAACCTCAAACTCCTGGGCTTAAGCGATCCTACTGCCTCAGCCTCCTGAGTAGCTGGAACTACAGGCATGTGCCACCATGCCCGGCTAATTTTTTCTATATATATTTTAGTTGGCCAGATAATTTCTTTGTATTTTTAGTAGAGACAGGGTCTCGCTCTTGCTCAGGCTGGTCTCGAACTCCTGACCTTGAGTGATCCACCCGCCTCGGCCTCCCAGAGTGCTAGGATTACAGGCGTGAGCCACTGTGCCCAGCCAGAGTTTCTTGAAATCTTTTTTTCCCCCCATTATAAAATTAGTGCATGTTTTGGATTCTTTCCTTTGACTTAATTTACCCTAATAATATAATCATAACGGCACTGAACAGTCAAGAGATAAGAACAACATTTCCTACTGTTCATGTTCCTATTCATGTTCTCTCTCTCTCTCTCTGTCTCTCATTCTCCTCCATCACTCTCTTGCCTTTGGCATGATAGATCAGTCTTTCATTTTTAAAACATTTCTACCTTGGCTTCTATAACATTATATCATGTGTTCTCTATTTGTTTCTCTGAATCTATTCTCTTTTCTTCAATAAAACCCATCACATTTTTTTTTGTCCCTAAAAGTTTGCATTCCCCAAGATTCAGTATTTAGTCCTGAGCCCATCTCAGGGAGTTCAACAATTTTAACTGATTAAATTAGCCCATAGGTTGATGATTATAAAATTAGTATTTCCAGTTTGGATCTCATCCTCAAGCAAATCATTTTCTATTTCCCTTGGAAATCTTGTTGCGAAGTGCCTCACTGTATTAGAATCAGTTGCCATGTAGAACGGTAGGTGTTCTCTGGGTAGAGAGTGATGTAAATTGCATTCCTCACTATGCCAGGAAGTAGAGTATTACTACTGGCACATACACGTGCTCCTACACATGTATATCTTGAGAATATGTGTTAAATATTGTCTTTGTTGTTTTATTTAGATCAAATTCTAAAAATGCATGAAATAATCCTTTTTTAGTCTTATAAAAGATTAAAGTAACCTAGCAGGGAATTTTCCAAAATTCTGGGGAAAACAATAATAATTTTAAACACCTTTAACCTAGTTCCTTCTTTATGTCTCCTTGTAGATGAACATGGTTATGTCCCTCCTGGGGATGTTCTGCCCGACACTGTTTGACTTATTTGCTGAACTGGAAGACTACCATCCTCTCATCGCTTTGAAATGGCTACTGGGACGTATTTTTGCTCTTCTCTTAGGCAACTTGTATGTATTTATTCTTGCTTTGATGGATGAGATTAACAACAAGGTAAGCCTGTGTCTGGATTGTCGTTGCCATCAGTGTTAAATTCCCAGTCTCAAGATTGTCAGAAGTGCCTTTGAACACTGTTGTTTTCATTTTTGTTTCCATCTCTTTGCTTTCTAGATTGAAGAGGAGAAGCTAGTAAAGGCCAATATTACCCTGTGGGAGGCCAACATGATCAAGGCCTACAATGCATCGCTCTCTGGAAATAGCACTGGGCCACCTTTTTATGTTCACCCTGCAGATGTACCTCGAGGTCCCTGCTGGGAGACAATGGTAGGACAGGTAATGCTACCAACAGAAGTGTGTGACAATTAGTGAATTCAAAAGAGCAGAGTCAATGTTTCTTCCAAAAGAGAGGTCTTTTTTAAATTGCTTATTAATAAAAATAGCTGTGATTTATTGAATATTTACTGAGTGCTGGCTTTGAATTTCATATATATTATCTCAAGCAGTCCTTACATCCATCCCTTGAGGTAATACTATTATTGTATATCCCTTTTACAGTTACATATTAAAAAAGGACAGTTTAAAATAGTGTGAAGAGCTGTTTACTACCTATTTGCGTTATAATAAAGCACCCAGATTTAGATATACGGTCAAACAAATATTTAAATGGAACTCCATTGTTACTTGTTTGCTATAAAGCAAGACAGACAGAACAAAAATGAATTCTTTTGGGAGCACACAATAATACTAATTTTAATTATGTCAATTTTTGTCAAATGATTTTCTCTTAAGAGTTCAAGAAAATACTATTTCAAGATGTTTGCATTCTTAATGATTTTGTAAAGGACCCCAATCCAAGACTAAGTGGTATTTCACCAGAAAATAGAAATAGTGTTTCATGTGGCTTTCTGTCCCATAAGGGAAACCAAACAAAACCAAACAAACCATGAAAAAAATCTACCTCAAGTCTCTTATTTCTACATAGATCTAATTCATATTTTGAAGAGCTTATGATCTTATCTCATTAGAATTGATATTCCTAATGTGCATTTCATTAACTTATTTTGGGCTTTAGTTCCTCATTGAGAACAGAGATTTTTAAATATGTCATAGTGCTTCTGTTTGTTAGACAACAGTTCTGTTTCAGGAGTAATGTGGTCTTTGTGAAATTATTTGAATAATTTTTAGTGTGATTATTTTTTGTAAGATACAAGAAAAATTGAAGAATTAATATTAGTCTTATAAAGCTCATATAATTTAAACAAATTTGTATATCATTAGATATCTTTAGCCTTAATCAGATGCTTATCAAATTTAAGCCACTCAATTGTGATTTCAACTGTGGAAGAAAAAAAAAGGTAAATGTACATAATTAGACATATATCATTGAAGGCTGAGAATAAAAAGTATAATATAATTAAGAATTTTATGTTACTTTATTTGTTAAAGTTTCAGGGACCAGATTAAATCCCTTACTCTTTTTATGTGTTAGTAACTATTTGATTTGCAGATGTGCAAATTTCATACATGTTTACAGGAACATATTATGTATGACATGATAAATGAAATGAGATCGAATACAAGCTGTCCGTATTTAGTAGAGAGGTGCTTGTGATTCGAGGTGTGGCAGACAGAATAATGGCCCCCAAAATTGTTCATGTCTTAATCCCTGGAACTATGAATATGTTACATTACATGGCAAAATGGACTTTGTAGATGAGATTAAGTTAAGGATCTTGGGTTGGAAAAATTATTGTAGATTATTTGAGTGGATTTAATGAAATCACAAGGGTCTTTATGAGTGGGGGACAAAAGGTTCAAAGTCATAAAACTGGGATATGAGAAGGGAATCAGAGGTTGGAGTGATGTGCTATAAAGATGGAGAAAGGGACCAAGAGCCAAGGGATGTAAGTGGCCTCTAGAAGCTGAAAAAGGCAGGAAATAGATTCTACCCCCACATCTGCACTTTGATTTTAGACTTCTGACTTGCAGAACTGTAAGAAAATAAATTTGCATTGTTTTAAGCCACTAAGTTTGTGATAATTTGTTACAGGAACAATAGAAGATGAGTGCACAATGGTTCATAAATTTTGATGTTTCAACGTTCTTTGAAGTGAAGTATTGTCATGGTGCTTGACAGGAGTCTGTTTTATCATATCTAAGCTGCTCTCTAAATCTAGAGCACAAAATTCAAGAATGGAAAGAAAAATAAAAAGTACAGTTTTCACAAACTCAAAGATTTGAGGCGTTCTCTTCTGGAAATCCTAGAAGGCTGGTATAAGGACTAAGAAACCTACTCTTTGACAGGCAAACACCTATTGAATAGGTTTAATAGAATTAGCTGTAAAGAATGAGACCTGGCTTGGCCACTTCTGGAGAGGAGGCGTGGATTAATTAGGTACTAACGCCAGTGCAATTAGGAGAATATTTATGTTTCACATGCAGAAGCTTTTGTGATATGCCCTCACATACTGACTTAAAATAAAGGGAATACCATTTATTAATACTTAATTCTTCCTCTTGGAAGCCCCTGGACCATGCAGCTTGTCTTGTATTCTTTCGTTGTTGTTCCTGCCTGTAGTGATTTTCCTGGCTTCATCATCTTTCCTTACTACCGTTTGGATTTCCCCCTTCTCTTACACCTTCCTTCCTCCAAAGGAGCATTAAGCCCTTGTGGGAAGGTCTGCAGGAGCTGCCGGGTGGGGGTGGGGTTTGGCTCTGACTGGAATGTTGATGAGGCAGGTGGAATCGCTGGGAACAAGGAAAAGAGTAGGGACAGAACTCTGAGTGCTGGCAAGTTCTGGCCTCTACGAGATCAATATCTATATCCGTGCATCTGGAAAATTTCTAGCCTTTAATTACTTAAAAAAACGATTCCAGAAGAAAGAGTAAAGGCAGCTTCTTTGCATATAATGTTGGAGATGCAGCCTAAAGGCTCCTTCATTGTTCTGTGAGAACATTCCAGATGTTTCCTCTTCTCCTCCATGGATGCCCTCTGCTTTGATTCTCCTCAAGGATGCTGTAGGATACAAAAACCTCTTTGATTTGAATATAAGATAATTTGAAATTAGCTGGGCATGGTGGTGCACACCTGTGGTCCTAGCTACTCAGAAGGCTGAGGTGAGGGGATCCCTTGAGCCCAGGAGTTACAGTGAGCTGTGATTGTGTCACCGAACTCCAGCCTGAGTGACAGAGCAAGACCTTGTTTCGGGGGGAAAAAAAAAAGGTATTTTAACTGCTTCTTTACCTCTCAAAGATTCCCAAGTAGTCATTCAGTCTCCTCTTCAATGGCATTTGATGGGCAGGCAGCAGCGCCATTGCTGGGGGACAGCTATTGAAGCTGGACACTGAGCTCTGCATTTTGGAGAAGCAGAGCAAGCAACAGCTGAAGAAAATCACAGCAGTGGCTAAAATGTATTGAATACTTCTAATTACCTCCTTGAATTTTAAAATTACCCTCTGTGATACATTATATTACGATTCCTGTTTTATAAACAAGGAGACTGAGACTTAGAAAGGTAATTTGCTCAAGACCTCTCAGAAAGTCAATTTCAGGAGCCCCAACTGAGCCAACATAGTTTGCTTACAGAGTTTGTGTCCTTATTCCCAGGGCTTAATTGTCCCCCAGAAACATAATTAGCATCAACACACACGCTCTGAACTCCTGCCTTGGAACATCTCCAGTCCGTGGCCCTTGCTGATGCCCCTTGCCTGTTGTTTTCCCTTTACTCAGTAATGACTGATTCCCTTAGGTTTGCTCATCACAGCTGCCCAGACATTTCGACTGGATGTCACGAGTGCAAAGGTTTTAGGTGTGACCCTCAATAAGAGGGCGTGCTCCCCGTCCTGACATTCTGACAAGCTTGTTAGGAACTGGGCTTGGATGATGTCCCCGAGATGGGCTGGGTCAGCATTTTTTGGATTCCCTTTCCTCTAACTTGTATTTTTTTCTATGGTATGTGAATAAACATTTTTACATTTTAATTTTTGAATCCTCTTCAGGTAACTTATGTGAAAGTTAGGTCACATAACTTTTATGCATGGGAAAGAATAGAATTTCAACCATTGGAGTGACGATGGTTAGGAGGAGGTGGAAGACTTCCCAACCACTCTGAGATGTTTTCTCACCTGAGGAATTCTTCCGGACCTGGCAGTGGAAACCTAAAACTATCCCTCATGGCCTACCTCTGACTGATGCTCGTTACTAGAATCTGAACGCAACATTACCTGGGGAAAGGAAAGGAGAACAAGAGTAGGATAGAGAAAAAGTTATGTCCAGAAATAACTTCATATTTATTCCACATATCTTGAGTGCATGCCAAGTGCCAGGCATTGTGCTAGATACTGGAGATACAACGGGGAAAAATATAGCCCCCAAATTGTAAATTTACAATTCCAACAAGCACTGCAAGGATGAAATGCATGGACTCTGAGAACTTTTCATAGGAAGCTTGCCCTTGTCTGGGAAATGAGGGAAGTTTTGCTAAATTAGCGATGCTGTGGAGATGCATATTAGTTGATATAAACTGAGTCAAGAAAGAAGTGAAGTAAGAATGATTGAGTCCAGTGAGGACCATATGCAAAGATGCTGTGGACTGAAGGAAAGTAGAGTTTGAAGGTCTAGCAAAAGGCCAGAGGGACTGGAAGAGAGAAGACAAAGGGAAGAGCAATGCAAGAAGAACTTAGAGAGCCAGGCAGGAATTAGATAAGCAGAAGCTTTCAGATTAGGCACAAACCTCACACTCTCTTGGCCCACGTTTTACTCCAGCTGTTGCTGCAGCAAACAACTCCTGGCATCCTCTGCTTTCGCCACGTGGAGTGTTAATACCTTGTGGGACCATCTTAGACTAATTGGAAATGGGAGCTGGTGAATAAATATGTCCCTCTTCTGTCTCCAGAGTGGACAATGCTGAGGCTTGTTCTGTATTTCTCCTAAGTGGGTCCCCAGAAGTATTGAGACCTACTTGCCCCGGTAGTGGCAGCTTTTCCTATACCTTGGGGGAGAGGCTTTCCCTCCTTTGCTGCGTCATTCTTCCCACTCCCCACTCCTGTTCTTTGCAATCATGTCCCAAAATGTACTACTGCTTACAAGCCCTTGTCACAGGCACTGCTTTTGGTGGGAGCCAAGGCTAAAACTATTTATTTTTAAGTTTCAATGTTTTCTTTTGTTTTTATTGTATTTATTTTACAGCTAATGTATATTTATGATAGATGATATACTTCCCATTTATAATAGTAACAACTATTTTTTTTAAAACAAACCTTATTAACATTAAAAGAAATATCAGATAAATGATATTTCAGATGGTACTTGGACATGGCAAGAATCATGAAGGCGGTTTGTGACTGTCTGGGGTTTAGGAGGCACTGCTCAGAGGTGTGAGCCTGGAACTTAACCTAATGACTCCTAGTCAAATAAATGGCCCTTTGCCCCATGGGAAATTCTTCCTCACCAGTCATTTTTAAGGGGAGACTGCATAGGTAGCTGGAAATAAAAAGTAAAGACTTCTCATATTATGGAAGAGCACTCTGTATTTCTGGCAAAATAAATATTTAGATGTCCAGTGTCTTTAGGGCACAAATTATTGAGAAGGAGCAGAAAGGGAAGAACTGACATGAAGCATCATGTTGAAAGTTTATAATTATATGTCTAGTCTTATATTTATTGCCTACTGCCTTATGAGTTCCATGAGGAAATAATGAATTCCCCTCTAACCCACAGAACATATTTTGTACACAAATTCAAGTTCATACCACTAGGGTAATCAGTTTCTAATTTTCTAGACCTTTCCTTGGCGCATATATACACATATTACATGTATATATGAATATGCACATAGGATATTTTGTTAACAAATGAGTTCATACCACATATACTGTTCTGTAATTTTTTTAAACACATATTTTCCATCAAAGCATAGCATTTTAGCACTTTTTAAACAACTTTGTTGAGATATAATTCATATACCACAAGTTCACCTATTTAAAGCACACAAGTCAATGGTTTCTAGTATATTCTCACAATTGTGCATCCATCATCACCACAATAGCATTTTGTTTTCAGAGCTTACAATATTCCATTGTGTGGACACTCATTCTGTAATCTTCTCCTGAGCATATTTGAATTTATTCCAATTTTTATCTGGAAGAAGCGGTATTTTCACAAAGTTGTACAGACAGATTTGTGAACTTGTATGAATATCGCTGTAAGATACATTTCTAAAAGTGGATTTTCTTGATCAAATTTTCAACACTTTAACATGTGATAGATCTTACAAATTTTCCCCCAACACTGTGCCAGTCTAACTTCCTCATCAGTTTATGCCAGTGCCTATTTCACTACACTCTCACCAACACGGACTTTAAAACATTATCACTCTGTGAGGTAACAATTCATTGTTTTAATTTGCATTTTGATTAGGTGGGGTGTAAGTGTTTTTCAATGTTTTAATGGACTATTTGTGTATTTTCTTCTGTGAATTTTTTATTTGTATTTCTTCCCCATTTTTTTCTTCATTGGATTGCCCATCTATTTTCATATTGATTTGTAAATTTTTTTAATGTGTTAGGAATATTAACCCTCTATTATATATGTTGCAAGTGCTTTTTCCAAGTTTGCCTTTTAACGTTGTAAATAGGGTTATTTGCCACATAACAGTTTTAAACTTCTGCGTGGTCCGTATCTTCCTATCTAGTTTTAGTTCTTGTGTCATTCTTACAAAAGTTTCTCAGTCAAAAGAAGACTTTTGGTACAGTGAATGGAAAATAATTATTAAATATAAATAATTATTAATCATTAAATTAATTATTAAATATAAATGATATAAAATAAATATAAAATAAAATTTTATATATAAAATATAAATAATATAAAATAGGGTGATACATTTTTTATTTACTAAATACGCCTAGTCTTTTTTTCTTTCACCATTAATTTCAGTCTTCAAGCCAATACAGTTTTAGAAACAAGACAAATTTGATGCCAGCACTAGGCCCACTGGAAAACAGAACTGTGTGTGTTAACAGAGATACTGTCTCAATAGGAATTTGTGCGGCTGACTGTCTCTGATGTTCTGACCACCTACGTCACAATCCTCATCGGGGACTTTCTCAGGGCATGTTTTGTGAGGTTTTGCAATTACTGCTGGTGCTGGGATTTGGAATATGGATATGTAAGTATGATTTTAATTTTTCTCCTATCAGATTCTTTTTTTGTGAGTCACCATTTACATACCCTATTAAAAACGAAGGCCCTGCAGAGTTCTGTGGGTGGGATCGCCTTTTTAAATGGCAATAAATGAAGACCAGTAAGTATGGGAATAACTCAGAAGAGGGTAGACTTGAATTTCATGGTTTACAATATTCCAGTCAAATTAGCACAGGATGCCTAAAGCAATGGACCTCAACCTGTTAGTTAAGATGTTGAGCTCAGAAAATCTCGGCCCCATAGTCAGCACCTCCCTCCCCTCAGCCCTTGATGGCATTTCTAGAAGCAGGGCAAGATGGCTAGTGTCAGCTGCATATTCTGCCAATTCCTTTGGATTCTACTGGGCTCCTGGATAATGACCATGTGCCAGTGAGTGTGCAGTAGACCTGGGGGGCAGGGTGGGAGGAGGTGGATAAAAGGATTCACTAAATACGGAGCTTGCTCTCTCAAGCTCACAGTCCAATAAGAGCTCAACAGAAACACATGCAGGCAGTTTTGCAGGCTTCAAGGAAGGCCCTGTTTGCTGACAGGGCTCTGGCAGGTGGTGGAGCTGAATGCTGCCAGGGTGGCTTCTTTTCCTGAAACAATTTCCCAGGTTTCTGGGACCCCCACTGGTGCTGGCTCTGTTACCAGCTTTCCCCCTCTGCTCCACTCCAAGTCCAACAACAAAGTCTGAGAGCAGCAGTAGACCACTCTGTGGTCTAGCATATCACAGGGTTTCCACTGTCCCTCTTTGCAAATGAATTTGGCTCCAGGCATCCAAGGAAATATGACCTGGGGGTTGCTGGCACTCATTTGCTTAAAATCTTCCAGTGGCTTCTAAGCACTTAGAATGAATTCCAAATCCCGTTCTAGACCTTCAATGCCCTGTATGATCTGCTTTTCCTTCTCTCTCAGCTCATTTGCTACCACTTTTGCACTTGCCCTGCTGTTATCTGAACTGTGAGAGACACGTGGCAGGTGTGACGGGTTGCCTGGCCGATTGAACGTTGAACCTGCACATTCTAGCTCGGTCAAGGCAGCAGTGTCTATCCCTTCCAGGGATGTGGCCATGGAGTCAGTTCTGGCTTAGTGTTCTTGAGCCAGTGATGTTTCTGTCCTCACCAGCAAAGGAATATCTTCTACAGGCCCTGCCCGTTCTCTCTCATGCTCTCTACTCTCTGGACACGTCCTGCATTCAGGACTGTTTTCAAGATTCCAGGCTAGATCCTCCGTCTGGCTCTCTGACTCTGAGGGCATACCTTGTATGAGGTCATCTCTGTCGCCCTCCCCGGATGAGCCGGAAGCAGTTAGGTAATGCTCTTGGTGCACACAGTGAGGTAATGCTGTACATCCGATGCTGCCGTGTTGCCTCCCATCCCCCGCTATGAGGTATTCAGCTGGCTCGGCTTCATTTCTATTTCCCTTGCCTGATTCAGCTCCTCTGAGACACACATAAAAATGGCCATTTCTTTCTTAGACCGTCGCTCGGCTTTTGTCTGCCTTTTATGCCTTGCCGCTTTCCTCTTAAGTGGTAGAAAATTTGACTGCAAATATGAAGTCAATATAACATGATCTGGATGCATAAAAGCTATAATTAAATCACTGTAATTTATTATTTATTGAGTGCTGACAGTGCTCTTCGGTAAGTACAAAGTAAAGGAAAAAGACAAATTCCTGTTTTAGGTCATAGAAAAAGAATTTTCTCCCATGTCACCTTTGGAAGGCTCTTTGGAAAAAAGCTCAGAATCAAAACAAGTTTTAAAACAATAATGTTGAATGAAAGATCTTTGATGTGGATCCTATTATCATTGACCCACCAAATGTATAGCTGACACAGGTGAGTGCCTACTGGGTGCAAACTATTATGAGCAGGTCTCTGTGCTAGGTGATAAGGAAACAGAGATATAGAAGTTGTACACCTACAAACTAGGACTGCAGGCTAGACTCAGCTAACAGGTATTTTTTGGTTCAGTCGGCCCAGTGTTGTTGCTTGTTTTTGTTTTGTTTTGTTTTGTTTTTTTAAATATAAACTAATATTTAAACACTAAGAGATTTTATTTAAAAAGTGTAGATATCTTGCTTTTCTTGACATTGGAAGGCCTGGCAACATTAGACCCATAATCCCATGAGGGAGAAATTGACTAGAGTTGAGCAACCACTGCCCTCTGCAGTCAGGATATTCACGCGCCAGTTCTTCACGCTCTTCACCATTATTTTATCTTGCAACCTGCCAATATATATAAAGGGCATAAAAGATAAAATCCATAGAATAAACCAACTGCTACGAGACTTTGGGGAAGAGAGATAGAAAGAGTGGAGAGAGGGAGAGAGAGAGAAAAGGGGGGAAAGAAAGGTATGCTTCAGTAGAAATGCAGACATTATGGAGAGCAGGCATTTGAGTAGAGTCTTGCAAGATGATCAGAATTTCAAGAGATGGAAGAAGGAATTCCTAGTGGAGGGACAAGTGTAAGACAGGGCCAGAAAACTAGAAAATATGGGCAATGCAAGTATAGATGCAGAAAATTAAAATGAGGCTCTTTTGGAACAGAAAGGGCTGATGAGAATATTTCTCTGTTATTCTGCTGGACTTGCTGGACTCAACAATATAGGTGTAGAAAGTATCTGTCATGAAGGGAAGGAAAACCTGAGATGGGCAGAGGAGATACTTGAGAATTCTTTCAGAAATGAAAGAGAAAAATGTGGACTTTCTGCCATATACACACACACAAAAAGCATATTGAGTTTTTTCCTACTGAATTCCAAAAATAATGCCAGTTCATTGTAGAAAATTTGAAAAACACAATAATGTGAAATATGAAAGTAAAAATCACAGATAATTTCCACCATTAATGAGATGATGTGGATTATTTACATCAAAGAGTTATTAGTATTATTTATATGTAGATAAGTATTATATATTGATGCATAGTATTATAGATTTTTATAAATATATATAAATATATATTTATATATGTGTTTTCTGTGTGTGTATACAGATAGATATAGACTGGTTACATGCTTTTTTTACCTAACAGTGACCATTTCCCAGGCTTTTTAATGGTTGCATAATATTTTACATATGGATATACCATGATTAATAGTTTTTAATTTGTTGTCAGTCCATCTGTGCCTAATTTTTTATAATAAATATTATTATGGCATTTAATTATATCCATGTAAATAAATATCTTCATTGATAAATCGTAGTGAAATGCACAAATTTTTTCCTTATAATAAATTTCTATTAAGTTGAATTGCTTAATCACAGAGAAAGTACCTTTTAAAATGTCTATTCACTTTTTTTTTAATTTCAAAATATTAAGGGGTACAAATGTTTTAAGTTACATGGATCATTTTTATAATGCTTGAGTTCTGGCTATAGATATGACCATCACCCAAACAGTGTTCATATTACCCATTAGGTTGGTTTATTCCCCTCCCCTTCTACCCCTCCCCTTTAATCCCCTCTCCTTCCCCCCACTCCCCGTGGTTGCTCTTCACTGAGTTTTACTTCCCTCTGTGCCAGGTGTGCTCATCAGTTAATTCCAATTTAGTAGTGAGTACATGTGGTGTTTGTTTTTCCATTCTTGTGATACTTCACCTAGGAGAATGTTCTCCAATTCCATCCAGATTGTTGCAAAAGGTATTAATTCATCTTTTTTATGACTGAGTATACTCCATGGTGTACATATACCACATTTTATTAATCCACTCATGAATTGATGGGCACTGGGTTAATTCTACATCCTTGTAATTGTGAATTGTGCTGCAATAAACATTTGAGTGCAGATGTCTTTTTGATAAAATGACTTCTTTTTCTTTGGGTAAATACCCAGTAGTGGAATTGCTGGATCAAATGGTAGGTCTACTTTTAGTTCTTTGAGGAATGTCCATACTGTTTTCCATAGAGTTGTAGTAATTTTCAGGCCCACCAACAGTGTTTAAGCATTCCTGTCTCTCTGTATCCATGTTAGCATCTATCATTCTTGGATTTTTTAATAAAAGCCATTCTAACTGGGGTAAGGTGTTATTTCACTGTGGTCTTAATTTGCATTTCTCTGATGATTAGTGGCACTGAACATTTTTTCATGTTTCTTGGCCATTTGTCTTTTTTCTTTTGAGAAGCACCTGTTCTTGTCTTTTGCCCACTTTTTAATGGGCTTGTTTGTTTTTCTCTTGCTGATTTGCTTGAGTTCTTTGTAAATTCTGGTTATTAGCCCTTTGTTGGATATATAGCTTGTGAATATTTTCTACCATTCTGTAGGTTGTCTGTTTGCTCTGTTGATTGTTTCCTTAGCTGTGCAGAAGCTTTTTAGTTAAATCAAATCCCATTTATTAATTTTTGTTGCTGCCATGATTGCCATTGGGGTATTTTTCATAAATTCTTTGCCTATGCTGATAGCTAGAAGTTTTTCCTACATTTTCCTGTTGAATTCTTATGGTTTCATGCCTAGATCTAAGTCTTTTATCCATCTTGAATTAATTTTTGTAAGTGGTGAGAGGCAGAGATCTTGTTTCATTTTTATGCATGTGGTGATCCAATTTTCTCAGCACCATTTATTGAATAGGGCTTCTTTTCCCCAATGTACATTGCTGACTACTTTGTCAAAGATCAGTTGGTTGTAGGTAGATAGTTTTATGTCTGGGTTCTCTGTTCTGTTTCATTGGTCTATGTCTCTATTTTTTTTACAATACCATGCTGTTTTGGTTACTATAGTCTTGTAGTATAGTTTGAAGCCTGGTAATGTGATACCTCCAGTTTTGTTCTTTTTGCCTAAGATTGCATAAGATTACATAAGATTGCATAAAGTAAATATTACTAGAGCTAAGCAAAGAAATAAATAGTACCATCATAATTGCTGGGGATCTCAACACCCCATTGTGGGAGCTTGATAAATCATCTAAGCAGAAAATAAAGAAATAATGGACATGAACCAAACTCTAAATCAAATGGACCTAACAGACATTTACAGAACATTCTACCCCAAAACTACAAAATACACATTTTTCTCAGCAGTACATGGTACATTCTCCAAGATTGATCATATCTTAGGCCACAAAACAGGACTCAACAAATTCAAAAAGTCAAAATCATACCATGTATCTTCTCAGACCACAGTGGAATAAAACTAGAAATCAACCACAAGAGAAACACTCAAACCTACACAAAGCCATAGAAATTAAACAATCTGCTGCTGAACAATTACTGGGTCAAGAATGAAATTAAGAAGGAAATCAAAATATTCTTTGAGCTGAATGACAAATGGGATGAAAGCTATCAAAATCTTTGGGACACAGCAAAAGCATTCCTCAGGGGAAAATTCATAGCCTTAAATGCCTACATCAATAAGACAGAAAGATCACAAATTAATAAGCTAATGTCATACCTCATGGAACTAGAAAAGGAAGAACAAACCAAACTCAAAGCCAGCAGAAAAAAAGAAATAACAAAGGTCAGAGCAGAACTAAATGAATTAGAGAACAATAAAAAAATAATACAAAGGATTGATGTAACAAAAAGTTGGTTCTTTGAAAAGATAAACACAATTGACAGACCTCTTGCTAGATTAACCAAGAACAGAAGAGAAAGGACCCAAGTAAGCTCAATCAGAAATGAAAAAGGTGACATTACAACTGATACCACAGAAATGCAAAACATTATCAATGAATACTACATAAATCTCTACACACATAAACTAGAGAATGGAGAGGAAATGGACAAAGTCCTGAAAACACACAACCTACCAAGACTTATCCAGGAAGGAATAGAACTCTTGAACAGACAGACCAATAATGATCAGTGAGATCAAATAAGCAATAACTGCCCCCACCCCACAAAAAGCCCTGGACCGGATGGTTTCACAGCTGAATTCTATCAGATCTACAAGAAGACCCATAATACAGAAATTATTCCACAGTATTGAGAAGGAGAGAATCCTCTCCAACTCATTGTATGAAGCTAGTATCACCTTGATACCAAAGCCAGGAAAACACACAACAACAACAACAACAAAAAAAGAAAACTACAGATCAATATCCCTTAAGAAATTAGATGAAAAAAAATCCTCAGTAAAATATTAACAAACCAAATTCGACAGCTCATCAAAAAAATAATTCACTAAGACCAAGTGGTCTTCATCCCAGAGATGCAAAGATGGTTTAACATACATAAATGAATAAATGAGATTCACCACATAAACAAAAGCAAAAAAAAAGATCATATGATCATCTCAATAGATGCAGAAAAAGCATTCAACAAAATCAAGCACCCTTTCATGATAAAAACCCTGAAGAAACTAGGCATAGAAGGAGTATATCTCAGAATTATAAAAGCCATATATGGCAAAACCACAGCCAACATAATGCTGAATGGGCAAAAATTAAAAGCATCCCCCCTAAGAGCTGGAACAAGACAGGGATGCCCACTGTCAGCACTCCTATTCAAAATAGTGCTGGAAGTCCTAGCCAGGGCAATCAGGCAAGAGAAGAATATTAAGGGTATCCAAATTGGAAAAGCGGAGGTCAAATTATCGCTCTTCATTGAAGATGTGATCTTATATCTATAAAAACCCAAAGATTCCAACAAGAGTCTCCTGGATTTGATAAATAAATGCAGCAAAGTCTCAGGATACAAAATCAATGTACATAAATCAGCAGCATTTCTATATATTATTAATAACAGTCAAGCTGAGAGTCAAATCAAAGACTCAATACCATGTACAATAGCTACAAATGAAATAAAATACCTGGGAATATACTTAACCAAGGAGGTGAAAGATCTCTAAAAGTACTATAAAACTCTGAGGAAAGTAATTGCAGAGGGTACAAACAAATGGAAAATAATGTTAAACAATATTTAACATTGTTAAAATTTCCATACTACCCAAAGTGATTTACAAATTCAACACAATCCCCAACAATTTACCAAAGTCATATTTCACAGATCTAGAAAAAATAAGTCTGTGCTTAATGTGGAAACAGAAAAGAGCCCAAATAGCCTATTCACTTTATTACAACCTTTGTAAAAGCTAAACGCTGCAGGCTCCAGCATTAGATTTAGAGATCCATAGAATGTTTGAGTGGAATTTTGACATAATCAACAATAATGCTTGTATTTTATGCATAAAAATTGAGTCTTTAAATTGAAATTATATTCTTATGTAGCCAGAGAATAAATGAGGATAATGAAGTACACTTCTGGACAAAAACATTTTGTTAAATAGACTGAATTGTATACTGGTTCCATCTGAGTAAGTTGGGTTAAAAGTGATCCTGTATATTTTTCAAGTCATAAATTTATGGCGAAAGTATTGTCACAACAAATCTATGAAGATGAACTGAGGTGGGAAAATTACGGGCTTGCAGCAGGTTACTAGACCATGTAATGTAAGTTAATATTTCCCAAGGCTTCTCTGAGCATGATAGTTCTCAATGTTTCTAAAGAGTTCATGGACTCACAGGGAGTAGAATGGCTTGCTCCCAGGAGAGATTTTAACTGCTATAATTCAGCACGAGGTGAGACCTCTTGTAAATTCTTCTGTGTTCTGTAGCAGTTCAGTGAAGAATGTCCTTAGTTTCACTTTAATTTCCATTGACACTATCTTTACCATTTATTAATAAAACAAGTAAAGAATATCCAGGAAGAAATAGCATTGAATGCAGGGACAAATCCAGCATCTTGTTTACAGTTATATTTTTAAGGTGATACTTGTTCAATTTATATAAATGGAAAATACAGGAGATTTCCTTGAGGCCTTATGAAAAGGACTTAAAATTATTCATAAATAAGAGGTATATGACTGATGGACCATCCAAGTGAATGCCCAATTATATATTGTCTTATAATTTTATGTAGTGTTTATGTATCAGAAACGCCACAGAAAATTTACATAATATGATTATATGTAATCATACCAGAACACTGTAAGGTAGGAATTATAATTCTTTCTTTACAGTAAACTGAGCCTTAGAGGATGTTAAATAATTTTCTCAGAGACACATAGCTGATCCATGGTAGGCCTCAAACCTAGAGTGAGGCCTCAAACTCATGTCTTATCAACTTCAAAGCCATCAACCAAATTTCCATCATGTTGAATTTTCACTGTAATGCTTAACCCCAGAAATTTCAACAACTCTACCAAAACATGAATAATTCGAGAGCCAAATCTATGGCTTTTGGAACGCAAGGTGCTAGCGGGCTTCGACAGGTTACTTGCAATAGGACAGAGTTAGCAGAATGGGCTGGGATATAGAATTAGAAGATAAACTGATGTTCTCTAGCTGAGAATGTGGAGATATTATGCAGCAGTTCAGGAATACAGCATGATATGAGTCAGCAAGGAGTCATGGACATCCCATGAGGGGGTGAGAACTTGGGAACAGGAGTGTATGGGCTGTATTTGAAGGTCCACTTGAATATGTGGACAGAGTCTGTCTGCATTAATAAGATCCTATTCTCAACTTGTGTCATAGTGCAAAGCCCCAAATGCAGCGTCATCCTAGCAGTTGAGGCTGGGGTTTGTCTTAAATTAGTGTTTCTCAAATTCAAGCATACATCAGAATTCCCTGAGGACCTGTGAAAATGTGACATGTTTGATTCAGTAGATCTAGGGCAAGGCTCCAGAATGTGGTTTTCTAACAAGTTCCCAAGTGATGTGCTGACTCTCACCTGGGGGCCATACTCAAGAGCCACTGCTCCGGAGCCACGGCCCAGGTCAGCCTCTAAGTAGTGTGATTCCAGCTGTGAGAAATGGGGTTTGTGTGGAGAAGATCAGGCAGCTCCATGCAATGACAGAATTAATTCTCTCTGAGATCCTGAATTGCATTTCACAATATCCATGTGTTGGCAATCTGCCCCAAATAACTAAACTTACAGAGAAAGAATGGATCTTCCAGGGCTTTTCGTCCAGTGAGCACCATATGTCTCTCCTCTGGGTAGATGGCTGGCTCTCGCACACCACAAACAAAGGTCCAAAAATAAAACAAGACCATTTCCAATCCCTTGACTGTTATGGACCTCAGCCCGAATCCAAATGGGCTCTCTGTTGCTGGCAGCTCACTAGGCATCTTCCTCGGGATGAGCGGCCATCAGTGAGTTTCTTACACTTATTTCATGTGAATAATTTTATTTAATTTTATTATCTCAGGTTTCAGGAAAATGTGATTTTTTTTCTCCCAAGCATCATTTTCTTTTAAGCATTTTCTATTTTAGAGGCAATTAAACAAATATATTGTGAATTGATTTATTTATTAAAGTATTGCTTTAAAAAACTTAAAATATAATCTCATATGCTTTAAAAAGTCTACTACTAATAAAATGAATGTTGAATTTTATACTATGTTTGTAATTTTATCCCTTCACATATATGTTTCATTTTTAGAGGGAGAGCTTTTGTATTTATTGGAGAAAGTATTACATTCCATTTCTAAGGTGTTTGCAGAGAAGCCATTCTTTCATAACTGGATCTGATTTTCAACCAATAACAGATTTTTAGATTAGAAACAATCTTAGAAATTATCTAGGTCAGATGTTAGCAAACTTTTCCTGTGAAGGGCCAGATAGTAAGCATTTCAGCTTTTGTGAGCCATTCGGTCTCTGTTATAACTACTGACCTCTGTTTTAGTCCCAAACGGTCATAGACAATACATCAACGAATGACTGTAGCTGCATTCCAATAAAAATATATTTACAAAAACAGGGGCAGTCCAGATTTGGGGCACAGGCCACCGTGTGTTGACCCTGATCTAGTTCATCTCATTAATTTATCTGTGAGGAAACTAAGGCCTAAACACTGGCCCAGCTCACCCAGCAGGGAAATGGCAGGGCAAAGTCTACTACTCAAACATGAATCCCAGGTACCCGTCTGCACCGCAAAACCACTGGTACAATAGCGCCACCCTATGTGCTTTCTCTACATTAGGCCAGTTTACACATTAAAGATTTTATTCCTCCAGCTGTCCCTGCTGCAAACACAGTGTAGGGCCAGGGACTTCCAGTGTGTCCTTTTTGCTTTTCTAGTCAACTAGTTGTAAAATGTCTCATCTCAAATGACCCTCAAGAGGTTTACGTGCCTGTGAGACAGTAAAGTAAGTAGATAGATATCCTAAATGTTTGAGATTTTTCCAATGTTCATTAGTTGGGTGGGCTCAATTATGACACCATTCTGAAGAGGCCAAGGTGGAAGGTTTGATTCTTGAACTGACACAGAGAAAGGCTGTTCCAAGGCCACAGATAGCACAGGCCACCCATTGATCTGCATTCACACAGGGCTCCAGGAGAAAAGTGTGGATGGTTCAGAGCAAAGCATGCACACAGAAGGAGAAAGACTCAGAGTTCACGTTCTCAAGATAAGATAAGAAGTAAAAAGGACACATTGTTTTCATTGCTGATTTTAGAACAAGAACTGTCAACCAAACCTTTTTTGCATCTTGTGGACATTATCTTTCTAGAAAATCTGCAAACTAGTGAAACACTTTGTATACATCCTTTAACAGTATCTTGATTAAAATTAAGTGGCAATTATCCAAGTCATCTTTGTCCTATTTAATATGCAGGGCTATTTATTATTTCATTATGTATCATCTTATCATTTCATCTTGAGGCTTAACCAGTCCTGTTATGCCACACTTGCTGTTCATTCCCTGAATCTGTTACAAAGCAGATTGCCCGTATCTTTCACTTGAATAGGAGAGTTCTACTGCTTTTGGGAAAATGGTACAGTTGAGGCCTGCACTCATGAGCCTCTTGAGACAAAGCACAAGAAAGTTGGGAGTAGTTTTGATGGAGATCCAGATCAGTGACAGATTTTATGTCCTTACAAATGTATATTTGAGTTCTTGGGTTTGAGAACAGAGACACTCGCAGGTCATCTTATGTGTGTGTGTGTGTGTGTGTGTGTGTGTGTGTCTGGGGAGGGAGTTTTTATGGGGATACATGTGGTCTGAAGCACACCTGGAAATATTAGGGTCTGGGGTAGTGCTAGACACCTGCCAATCTCTTGGTCTCTTTGTCACAGTCTTCTTGTCTCTCCCACTTCATATTTGCTGCTCTTTTATTTATTCTCTTATTACCAATTAGTCAGTGTCCTCTGAATACTTTATCCCAAATTAAATAGGAGTCAGTTTTATTGCCTTTGTTAATTAGCATTAACTCAACTGATAGAAACTTTCTTGCTAGGATGTCAAATTCGATACCAGGAAGCTTTTGGATGGGTCACCCTAGCACAGACGTCCTCCTTTGTTGTACTGATGTTCCCTCTGCACAAAGAGCAGCCTGGTGCTGCTGCCCAGAGCATGATAGGTTTATCCATGATAGGTTTATCCATGGGATGGAACATTGAGCTGAATGACTTCTTAAACTTTTGTTACAATTCTTTTTCTATATTTATTTTATTTTAAAGTTAATTCACATTTTTGTTGTAAAAATTTTAAATATTTAAAACTTAAAAAAGAAAAAAATAGGCCATCACCCACATATAAGCTATTAATATTTTGCTGATTACTTTCCAGTCTTTCTCTATGCATAGTTTCGTATAGAGTTGATTAAAGATAATGAATGTATAATTTTATATATTTTTTGTTTAATCCTAGAGCATAGTTTTTACTCATTTATATAAATATTCCTCCATAATGAATATAATCAACTGCAATATATATCATGGCATAGATATATTGTATTTACCTAACTAATGTTAAACGCTTAGATGGTTTCATTTGCTTATTAAAACTTATCAGCATTTCAGATTATTTTATAAAGACAAATTCCTAGAAGTAGATTTATAGGGTTAAAGAGAATGAGATTTGTAAAGCTTTTGATATGTATCATCAAACTGTTTTTCTGAAAGGTTGCTACAGTTTTTACTTTTACCAGCAGTGAATAACAGCATTTAAAAATGTCTATGTTAAAGGATGCTTTCTTATTATTTTATGATCTCTGGTTACTTATCATATTGATTATTCTGCTATTGTTGCTGAGGGAAAGTGGTTGAGAGCCTAGTCATGCCTATGCAGAACCACTAGCCTTTCAATTTTCATTGAGATGCTAATCTAATGAATACTTGTGTCTCCTCCAGCCTTCATACACTGAATTTGACATCAGTGGCAACGTCCTCGCTCTGATCTTCAACCAAGGCATGATCTGGTAGGTCAGCTGTTGGACAGTTTATCACTTGTGGAAAAGCCTCCAAGGTCATTATTGCATAAAGCACTGCAGCCTGGTTTCAGAGGAGACCTCAATCTGTGTCTAACTCAATCTTCGCCTTTGCAAGGTGGATGGCTGTGAATAGTTCACACTTCTTAAAAATATCTTAAATCTTTGTCCTCAGAGGTCTTCCTGTTTTGCAGAATACTCCTTCATCAAATGATGGGAGTCTGTACTCAGTAGATTTATTTGAAGACTACATTTTTATATTCTGTAACACCAGGATCTAATAGTGAAATACTAATGATTACATTATCACATGTTAAGTATGAAATAAATTAACATAAGGCTTTTCTGAGAAACTGATTTTACTTTGTCATCACTACTAAATATATTTAAAATATAATTTATGGCTACTTTAAACAATAATAGCTCACCAAATTCAATACTTTATAGAGATGAAATACATGTTTTAGGAAGGTCAAGTTAAAAATATGACTTTCATTTTGTAACTTGATTCATAGGACCAATTTGCACATCAGAATTATATCTTTTGATGTGCAAATGATTGTCACATCTTTTATTAAATAAAAGCATTCTCACTGTAAACCCTGACAGGTTAAGATGAGTTGATACAGGAGAAACCATGTTTGAGTTTAAAAACTGAATCACAGCATGCGATTCATCTGGGGACCATGTGTTTGGAAATTTGTCACTCTTAACTAAGAGCCCCCCACCCACAAGCAGTTATAATGGAGCTACTTTACCCTGGGGACACGTGCCTAATACAATATTGTGCTACCAACCACACCATTGGCCTAATCACAAGTGGTAGGATAGCCTCAGTTTTTGAATAATCTTCAAATCTTACTGAAATCCTTCAACCATAGCTGGCCTCAATTATTAAACCTTTGAGTGCTAATAGGGACTCTGCAAATGTTAAAACTGTCTTGCTTCAGTAGCATAAAGACCACCTTCAAGGGCTCCATCATCCTGCTATAGGGCCTGTCAAATTCCTGTGCCTCACTAGGTAAATCAATATGAAGAAAATACTACAAAAAGATTATTTTTTTCTATTGCCAGGCATATATAAAATGTAATTCCCATTCCCTTACTTTCTAAATTTTGCCAATGTGGCTCACATGTCCAGAGTCATTAAGGTGTGAAACGTGTCCTTTGCTCTCCATGCAGGGAGGAAAGTGAAGGTGGCCCTAGCAGTGACTACTGACAGAGAGTAAAGGTAGCAGCTTCTGTGGGTCCTGAGCTTTCATTTCCTGGAGGGGAATCTGCTGTCTTGGCAGAAAATGGTTGACATGGCTATTGGAGTAATGAGAAACCACTGTCTTGTATCAGTGGCTTTTACACAAAGTGTCATAAATCCCTCTGGCCTGGTGGGTGCCATTTGTGCAGACATAGGCTGAGTGTCTACTGTGTTCTTTCAGAGTTTAGACAACAGATTAGCCTAGAAATTTATTTTTGTTGTCAGAAAAGCTGTTGTAATTACTGTCCTGATTAGTTGCACGTGTGATTTCCTAACTATTATAGTCCACTGTGTTCATATTGAAATTATTAAAAATCTAAAACTGTTTTCCAGTTCTCTCACAGGCAGACCCATTATCAAAATCTCTGCCTTGTCACTGCACTACCACTTTCTATGTATTCATTCTTCAGGCAGTGGTCAAGCCTGCTTCCGGTTAGTTTGAAGACGACTTTAGAAAGTGATAGCAGTTTTTGAGTATAACAAAGATATTCACACACTTTCCAGGCTTCCAGAAATAAAATAGCTATTAGTCCATTATTCATCTTCAGGTCAACCCCTTGCACAGATACTCTCTTCCTAACTCCCAGGAGGTTGGTGAGGGTCGGGAATGTGGTGTGGGGAAGGTGGAATGTGAGATTAGTAAACTCATTCTGCACAAAGATGCTCCCACGTGGGAGTTTCATTATTTTATGAGGCATGAAGATCTGATGGCAAAGTGTAACCATTTTGTACAGAAACAATCAAAATGACATGGGAATTTTGCATGCAATTCCATTGGTTTTTGACTGGGAACATTCAATTACTGCTTTAGGAATTGCTGAGTAGTAGAGGTTATTTACTCAGATGTTATTAAAGTCAACATTTATAGGTAAAAATCCATTTTGTGATGATTTGGCTGAATGATCAAAAAACCTTCATTTATATAGTATTTTTTGAAATAGACATCATATTTTTCTGTAGTAATATTTTTAAATGATGAAAGTGCATAATATCTGTATCATAGCAGGATGTAGAGAGGCAGCCGGGAACACACAGTGAGAGAGAAGATGAGTTTTGGACATTGCTTCAACACTGCATCATTGGGTACCTTCCGGCCAGTCTTGTCGCATTTTTTCCCCTCATTTTCTCAGTTAATCAGATGTGAATAATTTACCTGACATGTATGTGTCACTGAAGTAGTAAGGAGAGTTAAATAAAAGAAGCTTTCATTTGCTTTGATCTCCTTGGAAGAAAAGCATTTGATAAGGCTGAGGTATTACAATGATTTTTAACTGACAGATGACAGGATCAGGTCTGGGTAAAGGACTGAGTGAGCCAAACTGATAAGTGATTCAGGAACGAAGCTAAGACCAGCATTAAGCTCAGATCACACTGTGCCAGGACCTGTTTTTCTAGGTTATGGCTCTTGAGACATTTGTTCAAAATATATCATTGTGATGTTTATTTAAAAATTTATTTATCTATAGATATGTGCACAAATAATATGTGCTTACATATCTATGCATACAAGCAATGCACACATATGATAGAAATATACGTGGCCTGGGTTTTGAATTACGTACAAAATTATGTTTTAGAATCAATTAGGTTATGTAGCAATGAAACTCAACCCCAAAATCTTAGTGGCTTACAAAAAGAACATGTCCAATGTGGGTTGAGGGAGAGCTTTGCTCTTAGAACTTACCCTTGCCTGAGAAACCCAGACTGATAGAATAGGAGCCATCTGGAGCATTGCTAGGCACAGTAGCAGAGAAAGAAGAGAATGAAAAACCACACGGGGCTTTTAAAGTTTCTACCCAGCAGTGAGACACCTCATTTCTATTCATATTTGATTGACCAAAACAAGTGACATGGCCATCTGACGTGTAGACGGAGGCAAGCATAATCATACATAAGTGTGTTACGTCACAATATTGCCATTTGGGGATATAATCTAGTGTTTTGCAACTCTGAGCCATCAGCTGCTCACTTTTTTGGAGTTTTTTTGGAGTTCCATCTTCTCTCTTCCTGTCCTGTAACAAAGGTATACTGTGTTGTCTTATAATCTATCCTTCGATTAGAAAAAAAATAGCTTAGCTTCTCGAAAAGTCTTTGGTCAATTCACTAGGGTAAAATTTCATTCAGATCTGTGGTCTGGAATCCTAACAGCAAGACAAACCAAACTGTGGCCAGATTCCACTTTTCAAAGGAATGAGTTAACTTTCGGTTGGCATAAGTTCAATTATTGCAGAAACTAATTTCTTCATCTAGATCACTAATGTCTCTGTAATGTACAAAATTTAATTGGATTGGTTAAACAACTACTCTATGTATGCAGGGAGTATAAAAGACTAATCCTAACTAGAAATGTCGAGAGCTTTATTATAGTTGAGACAGTTTAAAAGATAGGGCTCCACTTATATTTATAAAATAAGTGCCTATGTATCTTCTTTTTGGTTTTGGACTAATAAATTGTTACTCATGTTGTTTTATGGTGCTAACGAGTTTTCCCATCCCAGAAAATTCAAACTTATTTTGTTGAAATAATCAGTTCAGCCATCAGGTAAAAGTGACTTCACCTAACTGGTTCCCACCTAAAAGTGGTATTTTAAATATTTTTTAAAAGTGAGATGCACAAAGCAGAGGATTTCTGGGACAAGCTGAAGTAAGAAAGTCAGCAGATAAATTTAAGTGGATGCATGGAATTTTCACCTCAAAAACATATAAGCTAGCTATAAATTATCAACAAAATATAGCATATTATTGGCCATACACAAGCTTTGCAATCAGCTTTAAAACACCGCAGCAGCTACGAAGAGAAAAATGCTCAGCATCAAAAAAAGAAAATTGTGTTAACATTTTTCTCTTTAATTAAGCAAAAATTAATTATCCATGACAAAAGTGATTAATGGAAATGTGCAGTTTATTTGAATAGAATGAGTGACTCTAAGGGTCAATTATTTTTAAAAAGTTATATTAATAAACATGTTAATCAATGATTTGAATGTTAGGGGAATTTAAGTTTATTTTAGAATTAGAAGAAAGAAGTAAAACAATTGGAATATATTGTTTACTCTGTTGTAGTTTAAATTTACTAATGACAGTAGAAAATAGTTAATTAACAGCATCCTTTCTAGGAAAGAATTATGTTTGCAATACCTGCAATAATGCAGGAAATGGTAAAATGTATGTGGAAAATGGAAATAGATCAGTCAGGTTTACTTATAAAAAGGGTTTGTGTGACTGAAAACGGCAATATATTTTCTGCCTTCAGGAAAGAAGCATGATGTGAAAGTAACAGGTGCGGTGTGACTTTGTTATGGAGTAAAGACTCAAAATTGAGCAGAGCTCTGTTTTCTTTCTAGGATGGGCTCCTTCTTTGCTCCCAGCCTCCCTGGCATCAATATCCTTCGACTCCACACATCCATGTACTTCCAGTGCTGGGCCGTGATGTGTTGCAACGTTCCCGAGGCCAGGGTCTTCAAAGCTTCCAGATCAAACAATTTCTACCTGGGCATGCTCCTGCTCATCCTCTTCCTGTCCACCATGCCTGTCTTATACATGATCGTGTCCCTACCACCGTCCTTTGATTGTGGCCCCTTCAGGTCTCTTGTCTTTGAAATTTGACTTAGGCATAGTGTTTCATCAGGGGTGGAGGTGGGAATGGCTGCTCATTGCAGAAGCTCATTTTTTGTCAAACAGAGGCATTTTTGATCAGTAGAAATGAGATCCTTTGGGTGGAATCAGGCTCATTATGTGACATGGAGATTCTTAGGCAAATTCCATCTATTAGCATTTTCTTATTTGGGAATCACAAAAGAGAAAACAATTTATGATGCTCCAGGCTCTGCCTGGGTGAATAAGGATGATGAATCTGAGCTGTTTCTGTCTTGGGGGATAGCTAAAAGCAAGGTTTGATGACACCAGTCCGGATGTTAGAGTTTTTCTGATGCTGCACCATCACGTCCAGACGTAGCCAGCTATTGCTACTTCTCCTGTGGACCACCACCTTACAAGAAAACAGAAAGGAGAATGCCTCACAGTTTACCCAGGAAGTGGAATCCTTATTAAACAATGAGTTACTGTAAAGAGGATCAAACAATTTTTGATCCAAAATGCTACATGCTGGTAAAAAATAATTAAAGATGGTCCTCATATATATTCTCCCCAAGTATCATTCAAGTGAGCAATCAGGAGTCAAGAAGGCTCTTTGATCCAACTTGGAGATGTGCTTTTCTGCAGTTCTCTATGACAGAGTTCTCTCTGTGGCACATGTCAGAAAGCAAAGGCCCTAGGATCTGGAGGATGAGATTTCATTCCCTAAAGCGCTTTGGAAATGAATCTACCACAAGTCCCTCCAAGGATCTCTGCAGGACAAGTCACTGGCCAGCATGCCTTTGAGCTATTTCTCCTTTTCAGTGAAGGAAATGAGAATGTGCAAAGCCATGAGAATGACAAGCAGGATGCTCTAAGGACCACATATAATTTCCCTTCATGCCGTCAAACCCAAGTTATTTAATTAAAGTCAAAAGGTTCATTGCCCACAGACTAAGTATAAAAGAGGCATTTTCACTCTAATAGTCCGAATTATTGCTTTACCAGAAAAGAAAGAAAATATTAAGCCAGCTGATAAAGCAAAATGAGCTGGAGTTCTGTCATACTCGAGAAACTGAGGTTGACAAGCTCTTTTCATTTCAGTGTGTGTGTGTGTGTGTGTGTGTGTGTGTGTGTGTGTGAGTGTTTCCAAGTGGGCTGAAATAAATGATGCAGACAGTGACATCTGGAGACTAAATATGAAATTACAGTCTTGAAAGAGACATTTGTCTCAATAAATCCTTAATAAATCTGAGTACAAAGTTCAAGAGATAATTCAGTTCAAAGGTTTTAGTTAATTGCAAATTACCTGTGCAATTTAATACCCCAGATAAATTTTAGGTGTCCACTTAACTTTTTAATTGGAAGTTAATCCTTCTCAGTAAAATGTGGCAAAGGACTTTAGCTGTCTGTAACAGAAACCACGCAGCGTAAACATGGAGCTGGGTAGTGATTACACAGACACATTCAGATTTAAAATACAATTGTGTTAGACAGATACAATAGTTGCACATTTTAGTTTTTTAAGCCCTAACTCCTCTGGGTTTCCTTATGTGTCATGAAGAGTTACTCTGATTTTTACTGAAAAACAAAAAAAAAACAAAAAAAAAACAACAACAACAAAAAACTAATTTGTATCTAAGACATGGTATCTGACTTTGACCAAGAATTTCCTAATTGGCAAACTTATGCAAAATTACTGCATATATGTCACTAGTTTGAAGTCAAGGAGTACTGGGAAAGGGGTGTCTCTATGCTAGTCAGATAGTTTATTTTCCTGTCACTTTCTTTGTTTTGGAGCTAAGTAAGGTTTATTTTGTTTATTTGTCTGGAATTAAAAGTTTGAAAGTGTTGTTCTGCCCTAGAAATGATGTGAGAAAACATGCATTAGTAGGAGCTTCATGTCATGGCTTGCCATCCTTAGGAACTCTGAGTTCGATGTGGTTTGCCTCACCTGCCTGGTGAAGGTTGTCTGACTCTATTTGGCTCTTGGTTAAGCAGCAAATTGGCAAATATGAATCTGAAGTAGGTTAGTGGAGACATCACAGTGATGCCAGTTGCTCTCTGGTGCAGGTATGTTTTCAGGTGAGGTGGCTGTGGTACATTTAGCAAAACAATGTCATGAGATATTCGAGTTTGTCCTGATTTTATAAGACCTGGCTAGAGAGGGTGAATTTTCCAAGAAATTATTCCAATAAGCTAGTAAGTGGATTTATCTTAAATAGTTGGACAATTTAAAAACTCTTTGATGTCCAGATGAAGACAATTCTAATTGTTTCATCACATTTCCTGACACTTGATGTCCCCCATCCATGCCAATAATTTTGAACAATTTATAGTTTTCCAAGTTTTTACACACTTCCCTGCTTACGTAATAGCAATTTTATTTTGTATGTATTTTTATCTCACTGCAAAGGTTATATGTGTTTATCCTAGAAAACGTGGAAATTGTAGAAACATTTTTACATGAAAACAAACCTTGCCCATAACTGCAAAGACTTGAAATAACAACTGTCAACATTTTGTCATTTTATATTCTGGTTTTCCTTTTATGCATTTTTTTATTACTGAGATCATACCATACACTTAGGTACAGGTTTTTATACACTTTTAAAAGTTAACATTATATTTTGACACTACTATTACATTACTCATTTGCAATTATACTTTATTGTCCATTTTTCTTTTTTAAAATTTATTTCAAAATATTAAGGGGATACAAATCTTTTTGTTACAAAGGTAGCTTTTACAATGCTTGAGTCAGCGCTGTTAGTGTGCTCGTTACCCAAATGGTGTTCATTGTACCCATCAGGTATTTTTCTTAATAGCTTCACTGACTTCTAGAGTTTAGCAGCAGAGCGTTTTCATCTCTCTGAGTCCAGGACATAGTAAAGTGCTGGTCGATAATTTGAATTAATGAATGAATAATGATTCATTGTGCACCAAGCACTAGAGGAGATGTTGGGGTAAATCCATGTTCTAAGCATTGATTCTATTCCTGTGGAGTTTATAGCCCAGTGGGGAAGACAGGCCCCCTCATAAACTCTCCTAATCTAGAGTGGCTGGAGCTTTGCCTACCGCAGACTTATGATTAAGTGCAGCAGCAGGTCACTTGAATGTGTAGTTGCAGGTAGCTGGAAAGTACTTGAAATGCACACTTTGGCTAACATGGCAGGAGAAGGGATTGCCAGGAATTTGTAGTTGCTTGTATAATTTGTGTATAATTTGGAGACCTGGACTCCTTTCTTTGGTAAGAGGCCTGATCTGGAAAAAGTCCCCAAGAATCCCCCCGGGACTCTAGCAGCGTTGCATTGCTTCACACTGGTTGCTGAGAAGACCTTTGTGGGTTGAGATACTTTTGCAAAATTCAAGTCCCCCCACTCTGACCACATTTGTCAGCCGTAACCTGAGATGCTGGAGAAGGAAGGATGGATTATCTTGCCTGGTCCTTTTCACCCACCTCCTTCCCCTGTATTCCATATGGCTGGGATGGAGGTGTTTGGACAATTACAATGGAGTGACGAAGGAGGAACCTTATTGGAGTAAGTTGGGAATAATATACCCATTTAGAGATGTAAAAATCTATTTTGTCTCTAAGCTTCATTCCCCCTTATGTATCACAAGTCTTGCAAATTAGTGTATAGGTCTTTAATTTGTGAGGCAAAATTTGTACCTCAGTAGTCCAAAGACTCCTGAAAAAATACTTAGAGTCACTCTTTATTTGTTGAAAGAGTATTAGTTAGAGCAAGGGAAAAAAGACATCTGATTTCAGAGTTGTGGATCATCTTTATTTAGCAGTTGAAAATGCTTAAAGACTAAAATACAAAAGCAAAGCCAAACATTATATTAAATGTTACATCAACCTTTATTCTGATGATACATACGATTTGGTGAAACCCAATCCAAAATCTTCTCTGAAATTCATAGTAGAATCAATATGTATATATGGAAAAAATAACTTGACATAATCAAAAGTATGATACAATTCTGGATATCCTATACCAAGTGAAGACATCTTGCTCTCATTTTTCTAGTTTATAGGAAAAGTACTTCTTACATTAATGGGTCTTAGCAGGGGAGCTAAGCTGGTGTTCATTAGAGCCCATCCAGGAGAAGAAACATGGAGAGAATGAACTCATCATTCGAGTGGTTACCTATTAACATCTCTGATGAAGGAGGTCTGGTGGAAAATGAGGTGGAAGCTATTGCTTGGAAAGAGATATTAGATTATTTGTGGGTTTTATTCTGATAGGTCATTCCTTGTGTTCATTCCCAAGGCTAATTAGAAACTGAGTACACTGTTTACTTGGCCCAAAGACAGCATTCTCCTGTAAGAACAGCTGGCTGAGAGGTAGATGTATGAGGTATTTACAAAATATATTTCAATCAAAATCTTAGAAATGCAGTTTAAAAAAATTTTCTCCTAAAGCTGTGGTTAATTTCTTAACTGATTTGACTATATGTTCATGTAGTCCCATTCCTCATATCTAATCCATATGTTGACAATATGAGATCAAAGTATCAGGAGTTGAAGCTAAACGTCAAATTCCTAACTGGAAAGAGTACAGGGGCAGTATTTGAGGAAGATTTCTAGTTTTCTTGCTGTAACCCGGGTTTTTCCATATGTTCTTAATAAACTGCCCCCTTCTACCCTTTTTTTTTTCCAGTGGCAAAAATAGAATGTTTGAAGTCATTGGAGAGACACTGGAGCATGATTTCCCAAGCTGGATGGCGAAGATCTTGAGACAGCTTTCTAACCCCGGACTTGTCATTGCTGTCGTTTTGGTGATGGCGTATGTGCTTTCTCTACTCATACAAAGGGCCTTTGTAATATTCTTCCTGGCTTCTTTTGAGTTTCATCTTTTCCAGCTCTCTCACTAGAGGGGTGTGCTGTAACCTAACCAAATTCAATGCTGATTACATGGGGGTAAGAGGCTAAAATTTATGAACCATATTCTGATCCTATTGGATATAATTCACAGCCATCTGCATCTGTCTTTGCTTCCCGGGATTATAAGATTTGTTCCCAAGTAACCAAAATAATTATCTGTAAACAACTAAAGCAAGGGACCCATAAATGCAAAATACTAAATCTAATCAGCACATTGAGCTTCCCCCAAACCCTGCCCCCACCTCTGGTTCCATAAAACAGATGGCTGTGAATATACAGAAATAATGAGCCTCTAAGTTAATATTCCCCTTGGGGGTCCTATGGGCTATATTTTAGGGCCAAGGGCTTAAGGGGTCTAAAAATCACCCTGTCCTTGTTCTTAGAGGGCTGTCAATAACTGTGTGTCCATGGTAAGAGAATCAGAGGACAGGAGGGTCTTGGGGAGTTCCCACAGTGCCTTCAAAGTCAGAAGTGAGTTCCAAAGGGGAACTCAGCGGGAGACTTTTGTTCCCATATAACTTTCACTGCCTTCTGACTCTTGGCCACCATGGATAAACCTACATTCTAAGTAAAACTATGTCCTTGCTGTGGAAGAGCCAAGAACAGTGTCGTGGCCTTTCCTTTCAACCCCGAGCACCCCCTGAACAGAAAGTCTGGAACCAGCAGGGCTCTCAGTCAAGGAGGGCAAGTATCAAGCCAGCCCCAGGGAGGCTTTAGGGGCACAGTTGATGCAGAGGGTTGGATTTTTCTAAATAAAGGTCAAACGAGGACACTCCCAGTGGTTTGAAGTAAAGGAGCTGGGATTCTGCCCCCGTTATTGTTGCCATCACAGTCATTGTCACAGTCACAAGCTGTGGGAGGCCCTGAGGCCAGGGTCGTCCTCCTCATTTTACAAGTTAAGGAACTGACTTCCAGGAGGGATGTGATTTTCCCTGGGTGAGGAAGGTAGTAAAATGGTAACAGTCAGACTTCACGTAGATCCTTTTTTTTTTTTTTTTATTTCATCTTATTATTATGGGCGATACAGAATTTGAGGTTACATATGTTGCCCGTGTACCGCCTGTCCCCCCAAGTCAAAGCTCCAGGCGTGTCCGTTCCCCAGACAGTGTGCGTTGCACCCATCATGTAGGTATATCCTTTGACAGTAAACGGAGCCTCACTCTTTCACACCTCGATGTCTTCTAGGGGGTGAGCTAATAACCTGCAGGGATAATTAGACAGCGAATCAGATTACTATTGTGTATCACAGAACCTTGATCAGGGGTGGTAGTAAGAATCCCACAGTAAATCTCTGGCACAGATGCACTAGAAAATACCCTGCCCAATGCAGTGTGTTTCACCAGATGGACTTTGAAGTGATTTTCTTTCTCCACGTTTTCATGATACTGCAGGTTCTGAGAACAGGTTAATAAGTATCTTGTGGCCTTTGAGAGTAAGGCCCTTTAGTGATATAAATGAGATCTTGTTTAGAAAACACACACACATAACAGAAATGTCAGATTTAGTTACTATATTCTTAATTCATTGAGAGACAGATAATTTGTTTTTAAGCAAAGGAGCAACATTGTCCCAATGCCACTATCTGAAGATTTAATAAACTGTCCCAAGAGTGTAGGGAAGGAACTAACACTGCCTTTGTGGCAGGCACCATCGATACATTGACTCCTTTAATTCCTACATCAACCTTGAGCAGTTGGCTGCCTTAATCCTATTATCAATAGCACATTGAAGATCTGCCCCAAATCAAGTAACTAATAAGTAGAATTCAAACTCATGTCTTCTATCCCAATTCCTGCTTCCTCCACTCATTTGCTGCGCCAGGCAGGATCAGGTCAGGGTCAGTGGGAATGTCGGAAGGGTTGGAAGCCACTTGTCGAGGTTAGTCTAGACCCAGGGTCGGCATACTTTTCTCAGAGGGCCAGATAGCGACATTTTAGACCAAGAGGAAGAATTGAGACTCTTTTGTAAGTACTAATATACCCATTTAGAGATGTAAACACCTTTCTTAGTTCCTGGGCCATACCACACAGTCTGGGCCCCAGTGTGCCGGTCCTTGATCTGGACGGCCGGGAACAAAGCTGGCAGCGAGTGTGGGTCAAATACGTGTCCTGAAAGGCGGGTGTTAGCTCTGAGGTTCTGGTTGAAAATTTCAATTTATTATTGATGTGATTTTTAAAAACCGGAGATCTCATCTTCTACTTTATGGGCCCAGGCAATTGGCTTGGCTTTTTATTACCTTTAATTAGAGAATATCACAAGCATTTTGAATTTCCCCAGTGGATCATATTAAACCAACTTGGACGGTTTTTGAGTATCTGTGTAGAGTTCAGGTTCATTTTCTGCAGGCAGTTTCATTCCTTTAGAGACTAGAAAATAGTTTGTGAAAAATATTCATTAAAGAGATGTATTAAAAGGCAGAAAAACGTGATGGATAGAGAATTCCAGAACTGGAAATGACTTGTGAGATTTTGAGTTCATCTTCCAAATCCAGGAACTTTTGTAAGAAAATCTTTATAATACACGTACTTACACCCACATTCATGCATACGCACTTATTGAGCACTTACTGCATGCCAGATAGTGCCCTGGATGCTTTTGCGTATAGAATTTCAGTCAAACTCCTGTCACTCAGATAAGAGATAAACAAACCAGCTAAACCATATCAATAATTGTGTTTCTAGCACCAGATGGCTCGTAAAGGATATTATCTGGCATGTTGTGGAGTAGAGGAAATGTGTTCAATATCCAGTTATTTGCAACAAAGTGTAATATCAGTTACCTTTTTATTTTTACTGTTTTTTTCTTTGTTTGTTCATGTTGCCTTAAGTGAAGATAAGCATATTTGTTTTTTTGCAGAATTGTCTGGCTAGAATTTGCTGTTTCTAAAATGTAAATGTCATTTAAAATCCAGAAATATTCCTTTATAAAGTGTTTTCTTTTTGAGGGAGGAAGAAATGCAAAGAATACATCCAATGGAAAAATATTCAGTTAATTCACTATGCCTGTGAGGATTATATTCTTAGTCATAAAGGCCAGAGGTTGGGATTTCAGGCACAAAGTCATCTTCCTTTTTATTTGACATATTCCCCAAGCTTCAGTGGATTTTTCCATTCTCGTGGATGCCATGCCATCAATTAAAAATGTTACTTACAATTATAATTTAGATTGCTATTAGTATATTTCAAGAAGCAGCGGCTAATGTTAGGCAGTGTGGACGGTGGACAGAGCAGCAGGCTGTGGATTAGGAGCCTTGGGGCCCAACTCGCCAGCCTCACCCCTGTGTCACGCTGAGGACGCCTCTTTCCCTGCCTGGGCCTCTGTTTTTATCTGTAAAATAAGAGATTTAGAGTACAAAATACCTTAATGTCCAGTCCTAGGCTAACACTCCATGATTTTAGTAATGCAAATTTAATGTAAATTTAAGAAGAAACTTGAGGAACTGAAAAATATCATAAATTTATTGTATTTTTTTTTTAATTCAGTTTGACCATCTATTATCTCAATGCTACCGCCAAAGGCCAGAAGGCAGCAAATCTGGATCTAAAAAAGAAGATGAAAATGGTAGGATACAATTTACTTCATAGAAATATTGTCTTTATTAATGTCAAGTATTAGGAAATACCAGGAAGTCTAATTTTCTTCTCCTCTCCTTTTTCTTTATCGTGTAGCAAGCTTTGGAGAACAAAATGCGAAACAAGAAAATGGCAGCTGCACGAGCAGGTTGGAGAAGTTTCTGTTTGCAGTTTTTATTTTTGTACAAACACTGTGCTCTCCCTTTTTGTTTTCTTTCCAAATGGGGCATTGGATGGCCAGTGGCATTATTGCCCTAAGCAAGTCATTCTCCAATCCTTTCCCTCCACCTTTTTAGCCCTTCTTGGGCATCAGTCACATCCAGGGGTTTTGGCTGCTTTCCAGTGGGAGAATAAAAAGAGAAAGAAAAATTCGTGAATGTAAACTTAATAGTAGTGATAAAAAAAAGTGACCTTGAAAATTGACAGATGAAGACGAAGACACCCATGTAGTCATATATAAATAGCAGATACAAATGCAGCATCTCCCTTGCCCAGTTTGGCTATTTTTATACCTGGAGGGATACAATGAGAAGATCCCAAGAGGGTCCTCTGAGCCTACCATCATTCATTGCCAGAAGCTTTTGCTAATCAACTAACCTTTCTTTTTTTCTTTTTTAGCCTCCTTAATTTTTAAAATATTAGAATAAAGCAGACTCTTATTTGCCAAACTTAATAATATACTTTGAGTTCCCCATGGAAAAGTGATGCATAAACACTTTAATAAAAATCTTTGCCAACTTTTCCCTTATTCCTAACTTTAAAACTCTTAATATTAGCAGGACTTTTTCTGCCCTGTAAGTAATAAAAAACTCAGCTCAAATTGGTTTAATTAAAAAGGAGAAATGTATTAGTCCACACAAATGCAGGGGAGTGGCGTGTGTACACGACTTCAGGCCACTTTCTACCCTAAGTGTAGGACATGGTAGGTCTGAGCCCACTTCTCTGTGACTCTCTCAAGACCACCCTCCTTTAGTGTTGGCTGACCTTCATGGACGCAGGAATGGATGCAGCAACTTTCAACGCTGTGTCCTTAGACTGCAATACCCAGAGGAAGAGACAATGAGATTTTGAGTAGCTCCCTTGGAAAAGCTTGAGAACTTTTTTGAAAATTCCCCAGTATCTCCTCCTTTTAGATTCACCCCAAATGGGTCACGTGTCCATCCCTGAACCAGTCACTGCCTGGGCGATAGAGTGTGATGAGTTGCTGAAGCAGGTCAGGACCCACCCTTGGAGCTGGGATTGTCAGTTTCCCTGAAGCACATGAACTGCGCTGGGAGGGGCATGTCTATCCGAGAGAAGGAGAAGGGGATGCTGGCTGGTGCCAAACAACAAATGTTCAACACATTGTTTTGTTCCTTCTTCATGCTTGGCCTTTTTATTTTTTTCTCTATTCTATCTATTAATAGCATGCTGAAATGTAAGGTCAATTGCTGCTTGCTTAATTCAATATTAAATCAATGCTACAGGTGCACATACTTTATAGTTACGTACTTTATTATATAAAGTTTATTATGAAAAACAGCATCTCCTTCCCCCTCCTATACTATTAAGCTCTCTTCTCCTCCCCCCATACCCAACTAACCCAAAACAAACATTTTCAACTCTTTTGATTTATTCTTTAGGTATTTATATCGAAATAGCATATTTTTGTTGTAATTTCTTGACTTTTTAGTTTAAATGTTATTTATTAAAATTAATAATATTAACTATAATGGAGATAAGGATTTAGCTCTTTTTTATGTTCTTGCCCCAATCTCTCCACACATTCTACCTATATAGTTATGTTATTATTTTGGTTAGGCCAATACACATTATTAAGGAAACATAATGTTTTCATAGCTGAGCTATGTAGTAAACTGACTACTTGTGAATACTTTTTAATTTTCCTAAGATTCATAATTATCTCTTTTTAAACATTTTATTTTTCTATGTATTTTCCATTGATTCAATCTCCAAATCTCTGCTATTTATTGAGTTATACTCTCAATATATTCAGACATAATGAGTTTTCTATCCATTTCATTTCCCTGGAAACATTTTCCCCAGAAACTTCTGAACTTCTCCAATCTCAAGTGGTTCCCCTTTTATGTCTGGTGCACGGCTGCCATGCTTTGAGTTCTCTTCACTTCCATCCAGCAGTATCTCTGTCACTCTACTCTGTTGCGGATATCCTCTTTTCCATTTTTCCCAACTTCTGCTTTCTTGGTTTGTTGACATGTTTTGGAGAAGAAAAGATATGAGAGAGGTAAATTTTCTGAGACGTTGCATATCTAAAACATCCTTCTTTTACCCACCCCTTGATTGATAGTTTGGGTGTAGAAAATACCCATTCAATTAGAGTAAATAATTAAAAATAATATTTCCTCAGTATTATATTCCTTCAGAGTCTTCCCATTGCCTTCTAGATTCCAGAATTGCTAGCAGGAAGTTTAAAGTCAATCTTTCTTGAGTTACTTGTATTTTTAATTGTCTGTTTGGTTTACCTTTCTGCCAAGTTGTAGGATCTACTTCTTATCTCCAGTGTTCTGAATTTCATGATGTCACATCTAGTGTGGATCTATTTTCATTCCTCATGTGCTCACCAATAGGCCCTTTCACTCTTGGAAACTCATGCTCTTTGGATGCAGGGAATTTTCTTAAATTGTTAATAATTTCTTCCCATCCATTGTCTCTGTTTTTTTTTTTTTTTTTTTGGTGGAATTCCTATTACTTGGATACTAGTCTTCTTGGACTAGTTCTTTAATTTTCTTACTTTTCTTTCTTATACTCTCTTTATCTCTTTGGTTTACCCATAAGTATTTCCTTGACTTTAATTTCTAATATTTTTCTTGGCCCTTTCACTTCTGTTATTAATTTTAATTTCCACAATCTGTTTTGTTCTCTAATTACTCTTTTTACAACAGCATCCTGTTCTTAAATAGCTGCTGTGGCTTGTTTGGTCTTATGAGAATATTAAGAACACTTTTTGAAGTTTCTTTGCCTTTCATAGTCTCTATTTCCTCTAAGCTACTTTGTCAGTTCTTTTTCCCCTGCTGTTCTCTTTTAGAGCATTTTCTCAGCTGCTTTGTGATCCTTGGCGCTCAATGCATGTTTCAGGATAGAAGACAAAGAAGAGTTTGGAAGCTCTAAGCACAGGGGTGGGGCTTGTGGGGGGCTCTTCACTGGAAGGTTCTGCCAGGGCTGTTTGATGAACATGTCAGTATCTTTAGGCCTTTCTTCTTGGGCTTATCAGATTCCTCAGAAAGTAACTTCCAAACTTCTGGCTGGAAGTAAAGGTTTGCCTAGCAAAACTGTAGCACCTGAGTGGGAGAGAGGTCTCAGCTTTCAGCTTATAAATGCTCACTTAAGCTCCCATTTTAATTCTGGCTTTCCTTGTAGTCTTCTAGCCCACAAACATTTCTGTTTTATTCTTTCTGGAAAAAATTCTTCCAGTCTTCTGCCAGGCTAAAAAGGGAGGCAGTTGCCCATTTGTGCCAAGTGAAGGAGTAGATTGAGGACTTTGTTTCTTAAATAGGCAACTACAATAGCCTTTTTATATTGGTTCCTCACTTCCAGAGGAAGCTGTCGCTGCCAATTTCAAAGTCATTTTGAGATTTTTCTTTTTCTTTCTTTCTTTCCTTTTCTTTTCTTTTTCTTTCTTTCTTTCTTTCTTTTTTTTTTTTGTTGAGACAAAGTCTTGCTCTGTTGCCTGGGCTAGAGTGCGGTGATGTCCTACAACTCATATCTCCTGGGCTCAAGTGATCCTCCTGCCTCGGCCTCCTGAGTAGCTGGGACTATAATTATAAGCCACCATGCCCAGCTAATTTTTCTATTTTTTGTAGAGACAGGGTCTTGCTCTTGCTCAGGCTGGTCTTGAATTCCTGGCCCCAAGCAATCTTCCTGCCTTGGCCTCCCAAAGTGCTGGGATTACAGGCATGAGCCACCACACCTGACCTTTTCTGTGAAATTACGTTGCTTCTTGTCTTTCTCCTCTGCTGGTTTAGGACTTCAGTTTGTTAGAATGGATAGGCCACTTATCATTAATCTGTCTGCTTTCCAACTTCTAGTATTTGACATCATTATTGTCGCCTCTCCCATTCTGCCCTTCTTTATAGGTTTATGGTGCCCCCCACCAATTGTCTTGGCTTTCATGTTTTGGAGGGAGCAAACTTTCAATCCAATGTATTTACCTCCACAGCTTAGGCAAATCTTCGTATCTCCTGCACTAGGAGGAGCAATGGTTTTGTCTCCATCTTAACTGTGCATTCCATAGTGCTTACCTGGGGTACTGTGTTTAGAGGGAGCCTGGGATAGAACCTAGGACTTTAGTGAAAGTTGATTAGTATAGTCTTTGCAGAAGATGAGGGAATAGAAGCATGTACACCACACATACTGGCAGTGCTTTTGTATAATTTAATATTATCAAACTAGTGCTTAAAATGGTGAGTGGAAAATTCTGACTTCTAAGATCTGAATTCTGATTAAGGCTTATTGTTATCTTTATTGTTTTATTTTTTTATTTCAGCATATTATGGGGGTACAAATGTTTAGGTTACATATATTGCCTTGGCCCCACCCTAGTGAGACCTTCCAACATGTCCATTCCCCAGATGGTGCGCACCACACCCATTAGGTGTGAATATACCCATCCCCTCCTCCCCCCCATTGTTTTAAATAATGATAAAATGGTATATAGCATGCTGTTTATATGATGTTCTCCCATAATGTGTGCAGTCACTCAGTAAATACCTATTGAATATCCACTGGACAATGAGAAACCCTTTTACTGAAAAATTTTGAAAGGAATGATGTTATTTTAAAAAGCAGAACTTTATTTTCCCTTCTTTAGAATTCACAAGGACTTTGTAAAATAAGAAATATAGGAAAAAATTTGAATATAACAATGCTAACTATTTGGTTAAGTGGAGCACAATTGGATGATACAGATTTCAGGCCCCTCATTCGGAATCATTAAGCAAACTGAAAGCTCAATTTTCGTTTGCCTCTTCTTCACCTCTCTCTCTCTCTTTCTTTTTTTTGGAACAGCTGCAGCTGCTGGTGGCCAGTAACTTTACAGGCATCCTGAGGGCCCCGCAGGACTCTTTGCCTTCCTGTTGAAAAGCAACGTGTTATGTGATGGCCAGAGAACAAGCATCGTAAATAACTGTTGGATTATCAAGGTCATGCAGTCGATCAAGGCATCATCAAGCTACTTGGGCAAGAAGAATCTCCATTTTATTCCAAATTAAGGATTTGTTTCTGCACAACCACTTTCTCCCCTGTCCTATTTCCTTGACATTTTTCCTAACAAATTGAGTTTAAAAGTGAATGTGCTCCAGCAATACAGGTTATCGGTTTACTTGGCGGATTGATTTAAAAAAAAAAAAATTTTTGCTCCTAGATTTCCATTTTATATATTTCTTTTGCCTTAGTTTTCTTGAACTGGGAGCAGGAATATTTTGCCTTCTTTTTTCCTCTAAGTTAAGAAATATCTACATAAAGTACTCATTGTAATCATTTCTTAACTCACTTTTTGAAACCAACACCTTATTTTCTCTTTTTTTCTACCTGTCTCTGTGGCCCCCAAAATATACACTCAAAACCTTTGTATTTTCTGCTGGATTCTGTATGAAAATGAATAGGATTTTTAGAAGAAAATTCCCAGGTGAACTGGGAGCTGATCAGGACTGGGTTGAAGTTCTCTCACCTTGAAGAGGTACATCGGTCTTAGATAATCCAACTTTTTAGGAGTTTTTTTTTTTTTTTTTTTTTTAATAAAAGACACCACAAGTAATTGCTGTTCCATCACAGTCTCCCCACTTGACTTCCAATGATATGATATATCCTCTGTTTAGAATCTAATAGTCTGTAATTTTTCTTTGCTTTTTTGTTAAGCTTAGGAAAACACACTTTTATCGGGGGCTTTAGTTTATAGGTGTGTTTAAGCATTATTATTTATTTAAAGTTTGAATTGACTTTGAATAGTAACACTCAGTGCCCTCACTAGCCTTGCTGTGTGACTGCAATCGCATCTCCTAACTCACAGTGTCCCTTTCCAGAGCTAAGTCAATTTGCCTGCCATTCCCTGCATTTGACTTACTGATATTTTTTATTTCAGCTTATTATGGGGGTACAAAAATTCAGGTTATATATATTGCCCATGTCTTTCTATCCTGCTGAGTCTGAGCTTCAAGCGTGTCCATTCCCCAGATAGTGCTCATCTCATTCATCATGTAGGTATACACCTATCCCGTCCCCGATCCCCACTTCTGTCTGATACCCAGTTGGTGTTATGAGCAATCCCATTATTGGGCATCTACCCAGAAGAACAAAAGTCATTCTATAAAAAAGACACCTGCACCCGAATGTTTATAGCAGCACAATTCACAATTGCAAAGATGTGGAAACAACCCAAATGCCCAACAATTCATGAATGACTTACTGATTTTTATCACCCTGCCTTTGAGTATCTCCTTTCAATCTTCTACTGGCCATAGAATGATTGCACTGTTCTTCTGCCAATTCTAAACTTAATTCTCTGGTCACCTTTTCTAGATTTTCTTCCATTCCCAATCATATTATTCCCTTGATAGGCTTCCTGGGGTTCTTCAATGTCTTTAATCCAGAGTCTGTTACTTATATTGATTTTTATAAGATTTGTAATGGTCCTTTATTATTTCTTGAATGCATGGATCATCTTTCCTATCCAGATTGTAAGCTCCCTATGAGCAGAGATCATATATTCTAACTTTTCTGTATGCCTCGTATAGTGCTGTGCACAGGTAGGCGCTGAATAAATGCTTGTTAATTAAATTGAATCAATTTAACTTACAGCAGCTGTGTTATGAAACAAAAACTGTTATCTGTATGAAAAATGTTACTATTATGTAAGAAATAGATGATCTGTTGATAGGCTGAGTTTATTATCTTATTAGATTATAATGCAGATGAGTCAATAAAGCTAGTGTTTATTTCTACTTGGAGTATTTTTGCACTGTGTAGTAATAAGATTAGAGAATTGATTTATTGTGTTGTCAAATTTACAATGTGGGTGACACTCCCACGCTCTTGATCTATTTCATAAGGATGATGAGAGATGACAAACTGTTTCCCAAAGACATTCATCTCCTAAAAACAATGCACTTTTAGAACAAATGTTTATATTATAAACATCCAGACATGGTATGTCAAGTTTCAATCTTTCTATAAATTAAAAAATAAGTTGGATTTTATAGCATCTAAATACCTGACTTAAGCATTTTTAGAAATTTTAACCCTTCGGTCTCCAGAGAGTTGTTGAAAGCAAAAACAAAAATTTATTTATCCAAATCAAAAAAAAACAAATACAGTCTGTGATATTTTATTATGAGTTTAATGAACACATGCCACTGTTCACGAAGGCCATGTTTCTCAGGTTACTGTCACAATTCAAAAGAAAAGCCCAGGCTGCCTGCATGACCTTGGCATCTTATCCATCACTGGTAGGACACCAGTCAAATTCTTTCTGGATCATTTACTTTGCATCATATATGAATTAATAGACACTCCTTGAATTCAAATGGAATCATAGAATAATCTATAATGTTTCAAATCAGTAATGAGTCATGTCAAGTGGATTATGACATATTCAAGTGTATCTAGCTTGAATCCACAGGGTGATTTAGCCTCTGAAAGTTGACTGACCATGCTGACCATCTTGAGATTTTACCAATTATAAGGAAATTTTAGGAAAAAATACCACCATAAAACCAGATTAGAATATCCTAATATCCATGTGCTCAATATCCATGCCTCGTGTAATACCCTAAAATTGTAACTCTTTATAAATCACATGAGGATAACTCATCAGGCTCATCAATTACTTCTTCAACACCAAAGCCATTTCTATGACCATAGTTAAGAGCAGTGGATAAAAAGGTCTAGACAGTATAAGACCACATTATTACAGTCCATGTTCAGAGTTAACTTTCCATTGTATACAAAAATATTCTGCAACAGCCAACACATATGTTTAAGGGAGTGGTGAGGATGAACTGGAAAGAGAATTAAGAGATTGTTGAATGTTTCAGACAGGAAAACATATTCACCTATTTGCCAGATAATTATTAATAGCTATTTTGGATGCTTGATCTTCAAAGAAAAAGCAAAGTTCTTAATGTATGATCTCCATTAAGATAGAATATAATGTGCTCCTTTTATTTAGAAAGAAACAAAGACAGTCACAAATTAGATGACCTTTCTGTTGCAGCAGATGGAAACACCATGGATGAGAATTTGAGGGTCCCAGAGTTACTTTTCAGTGCAGGTCCTGGAGAGGAGGATAAGGTTGTACTCAACAGAGCACTGGATCTAAAGTTAGAACTTCCCAGCTTCATTCTCTGCTGTATCATTTCTACTGAAAGTAGGAATAAAATATTTGCAACTAAAAAAGAAAATTGGCCAGTAAAACTGCTGGGATCTTTAAAAAACTTTGAGTCTTTTGGAGCTAGATGCTGCATAAGCTTAGCCGGATCATTCTGATTTAGCATAGATTCCTACCAATGTATCTGGGCCTGGGGCTCAGTGCTAGTCTGCAACATTAGTGGAGAATGCGTCCAAATGGAGCCGCAGAAGGTATCTGTTGCTTTTCTTCAATACTGCAGGTCAGAAGGCACTTTGTTATTCATTTGTTCTTTATTTTATTTAGAAGTTAAACCTTGATTTTTTTTTGTTTTTATATCGGTTAATCAATAAGACATTTTCAAACATGGGAATCTTCATGCATATTTAAAGCTGCCCAAAATTAACATATATTTGACTTTAAGGAAATTATTCAACCTCTCAAAACCTCATGTTTCTCCTCTCTAAAAATAGTCCTACCTTGTAAAGGTTTTATTTGGGATTAAATGAGTTAGATGCTTGCAAAGTACATAGCACCATGCCTGGCACATAGTTAGTGCTCAGTAAGAGTCATGGCTGTCATCCTTGTTTTTACGGAGTTCTAAATATTTGTAGTTGTGAGGTGTAATTAATTTTTCTGCTTCACTACACTTATAAACTCTGTGAAGTAATTGGAAGCACCATTGAAATGAGAATCAGCCAGAGCCTAATTATGATTTTTACAAGAATGAACACAGCAAATATCATGATGCTCTCCAACGTCTTATTTGGAAAAAAAACATTATTAGCTTAAAAACACTAAATGTACATGGATGCTAAAGTAAGATGCTTCTTTCTGAAAAATATATATCCTTCTTTGTTGAATCTCTAAACAATTGCTTACTTGCTCTATCATGTAATCCAACCATACAATTAGAAATCTGTAATGATTATGTTCTTATAGAGTATAAGGTTCTATAGCCATGGTTGGTATCCTGCAGGAATTATATGATTGGGCTAGATGCATAAAGAGTATGAGGCAAGAAGAGCAGAGGAGAGTCTCACTGAATTCAGTGCTAAAATCCTAAAATGTTTTTTTTTTCTATTTGGAATCAATTTTTCCCCATATGAATATAGCTCAGAATTAAGAATAGAAGTAAATGGAGAAAAGGAATTCAGTGCAAAATTTTTAGAAATGAATCTATGTGTCAACACAGGTCAAACTGAATGATGTTAATTAAGAGAAATTTTACATGATGTCATATGGTTATACGTGGCATGTGAATAATCCTGAAAAATAGAGTAATGAGTCAGAAGGGCAAGGTTTTTGGGTCATTGACCACAAAATTAATAAATTCATTTGCAGTGGAATTCAATATGCATACATGAGTATGGAATAGGCCATCAGCAGATGAAAACAAATGTACTGCAAAAGGAAACGCTCCATGTGTCTCAACTGAATAGACTACCTACAAGGTTATTGCAGTAGCCGAGTGGTGGGAAAGGAGCAATGACCAGGGAGTCACAGTGCGAGTCAAGTTCTGTCCTGAGTAGAAGTGTACCTGTCTCTCACCATACAAAAAAATTAACTCATGATGGATTAAAGACTTAAATGTAAGGAATGAAACCATAAAAATTCTAGGGAGAAACTATTCTAGATATCAGCCTAGGCAAAGAATTCATTACTAACATCCCAAAGGCAAATATAGCAACAACAAAAATAAATGAATGAGAATTAAACCAAAAAGCTTCTGTACAAGCAAAGGAAATAATCAACCGAGTAAATAGAAAACCTACAGAATGGGAGAAAATATTTGCAAATTGTGCATCTGACAAAGGATGAATATCCAGAATCTACAAGGAACTCAAACAAATCAGCAAGAAAAAAAGCAAACAACCCCATCAAAAAGTGGGCAAAAGACATGAACAGAAGTTTTTTGAAAGAAGATAGACAAATGGCCAAAACCATGAAGAAATGCTCAACATCACTAATCATCAGGGAAATGCAAATTAAAACCACAATGCGATATCACCTTGCCTCTGTCAGAATGGCCATTATTACAAAGAGCAATAGATGCTGGCAAGTTTGCAGAGAGAAAGAAATGCTTATACACTACACTGTTAGAAGGATTGCAAATTAGTACAACGTCTATGGAAAATAGTATGGATATTCCTCAAAGAAATAAATGTAGGCCTACCATTCAATCCAGCAATCCGCTGCTGGGTATCCACCCAGAGGAAAAGAAGTCATTTTATAAAAAGACACCTGCATGTGAATGTTTATAGCAGCACAATTCACAAATGCAAAGGTGTGGAATCAACCTAAGTGCCCATCAATTCACAAGTGTATAAAGAAAATGCGCATATATATATATATATATATATACATATACACACACACACCATAAAGTACTACTCATCCATAAAAAGGAATGAAATAATGTCTTTTGTAGCAACTTGGGTGGAACCAGAGACCATTATTCTAAGTGAAGTATCTCAGGAATGGAAAACCAAACACCACATGTTCTCACTAATAAGTAGGAGCTAAACGATGGGTACACACAGGCACACAGAAATATAAAGGACTTTGTAAACAAAGAAGGGGGAGGGGAGGAAGGGGATGAGGGATAAAAACCTACATATAACGAACACTATTCTGGTGATGAGCATACAAGCTGCACTGACTTCAGCATTATACAATGTATCCATTAACAAAAACATTTGTACTCCCTTAATATTTTGAAAAAAAACTAAAAAATTAAAAAAAATTAAAGTGTACTTGTTAACCATGTGATTTTTGTATTATCCTTATTATCCTTTTGACCTGAGCTAACTACACTCATTAAGTTTCAATTGCCTCATCTTTAAAATGGATTATAATCACCCACAGTGTAGTTTCTGTAAGAATTACGTGAGATGATGCTGAAAACTATTGAGCACTGTACCTAGCACATAGATAAGAGCTGGATAGAAATTACCCATGATTACTCTGTTTTTGTCTATCAAATATTTTTACTTGAAAAATTTAGTCATGTTCTCATTAAAAATTTAGAATTATTTTAATTAATCTAGTTCAGAGAGTTATTAATCAAAAACCAATTTCAAGGAAGGTTTTACCCAACTGGAAATACTTAATCACTTATAGATCCAATAAAAGCAACTGTCCTGATTATTTTGGTACATTCTTAGTTATTTTTTAGGTGAGAATGTTTTAGTAGCAGAGTGGCTTAACGAATTTAAGATAAGAGGCATAAATGAATAAAAATGCACATGATTGACCAATAAATCCTACTGTTCTGGGCTTGTCTCTGTTACTGATTAGTTGTTTGACCTATTAGAAATCATGACCTCTCTAAGTCTCAATTATCTATAAGACAAGAGGATTGCACAAGACCGTTTCTAAAATTCCTTCCTATGCTCTAAACCTGAGCTGTCAATATGGTAGCCACTAGCCACATGTGACTGCTGAGCACTGGCAACATGGCTGGACACTGGGATGGGCTGCTAAGTATAAAATACACACTAGATTTTGAAGACTCCATTATGAAAAAGCCAATGTAAAATATGTCATTAATATTTTTTTTATTTTGATTGCATGTTGAAAAGATACTATTTTGGATATATTTGATTAAGTAAACTATATTACTAAAATTAATTTCACCTGTTTCTTATTTTTTTATGTGGCCACTGGGAAATTTAAGACGACATGTGGCTTGCATTTCATCTCTATTGGATAGCGCTGCTCTAAGAATTATCTAAGTTTATGAATTAAGTTTTAGTGAGGGTTCCAATTAAATCATACCCAGAGCTGGGATTCAAATCTTCTGGGAAATTCCTGATGAGCAGATAGTGCTGGTGGCTCCCACCTATCTGATTGCAGCAGTTGATTTGCATGGATGTGCAGGGCTTCAGCTTTTGAGGCAGTAAGGGAAAGGAACTGGAATGGATGGGATTAGATTCCAGTGGGGACAGAGACTGCAGACGGAAGCTGATGGAGCTGTTCATGGAAGGGGGATCCTGGGACAGGAGGGTACATGTATGCACTTTTGGTTGTTGGAGAATACAACCCCACACATCCACCTGGAAACGGAGCAGGAAACCCCGGTGGCACTACAGTCAGTTGGCTGTTTGGGGAGCATGGGAGATGGCCCATTGGAAGGGATTCTGGTACCCTCGTGGCAGCCATCAATGGCGGGCACTTCTCAGGTATTCATTTAAAGGACTAAAGTAAAGTAAAAGCACAGCCTGACAGATCAATTCATAAACTATGAACTTCCAGACATAATCAGATGATAGTACCAATGTCTATGACCTAAAACATGGGTGCAATAACGTTTGGGATATTAATGTTGATAAGCACCTTCCCTGTACCAAAGGCTGGTGATGAGCTCCAGGAAAGGGATTTTTTTTTTAAAGATAAGCAACAATAGTGACCTTTAAAAATCAAAGTTTCTTGAGAGGGCAGTGGTACACAATGTGTCCTGTGCTGTGTCAGAGAAGGCAGCATGTTCATTCATGGTTTCTTACATGGGTTGTCTGGGGTGAGGTGTGGAGAACAGTCAGGAAGGGAGGAAGGAAGTGTTGACAGATGAGTATGTTGCCCCTTCTGCGTCGCCTTCTCTATGGTTTTATAGCCAATGGGGTATAAATGGGGATTGCAGAGCAGCTACTTTGTCTGGGACACAGAGATAATATTCTTGAGGCAATGACAAAGTTGAATGCTAAGTCCTACCATTTCCCAAGACTATAAATATTAAAAAAAAATAATTATTCACTTTGTCACATGTATTTGCAGTTAACTTTCTTAAACACGTTTGTCACATAGCTTTTGATTGTATTCTTACTGTTGTTAATGTACATGTTGACTGATCTGTGATAAACTGTAAAAGATTAATAAAAGAGGTCTGCCCCTACGGATGAAGACAGTAATAGTCCTCTTCCCAATTTTCCAAATTATTCAACTCTTATATTCATTTTAGAATTTAGAACTGGATCAGAAACATTATAAAAAATTCCACAAATCTATGAATCACAGTGGTAGCAAGTACTCCTGATTGAATCCAATAAGATGTTTTGAGAGGGTTCTTAGAATCATGATGAAGGTCAGGCTGACCACTGAGGAGTATTTCCCAACTGCTGGTCCACAGCCCAGGAAGGCTAATTATTGCCTCCTGGATTCTGAGAAATTTCTCTTTGCCTTCTCCCTTGATAATGTCAGCTGGACCTCCATGGTTCTCATGCGTTCTCTTTTTTAATTGCATTGGAAAAAACGTGAGCACTGGAGCCATCCAGTCTTTAGTATAAGATGGGAAACATACCCGTAAGGCGCAGAAGGACTGTGGGGCAGTTAGCCAGGCACCGTACTAGGCTCTGGATCCCAGCATTGCACAGAGCAGATCTCTTTCCTTAAGGAAGATAGAGAATAAATATTACCAAAACAAACTAAATATGTGCATGAGTAACTAAAAATAAATAAAACAGCTTCTGCTACTGATAATGGATAAGAAAAAGGTAAAATAAGGTCAGTGTGATGGAGCAGCTCGAGGGCTGCTCTAGCAAGGTGGTCAGAGAAGCTTGTCTGAGAGAGTGATGTTGGTGTTGAGACACAGCTGATGAGAAAGGGACAACCAGAGGCTTCAACTTCTTTGAATGTTTTTTATTACTATAGTCCCCCGTTATCCTCAGTGGGTACATTCCAAGACCCCCAGTGAACGCCTGAAACCACAATTAGTACCAAAGCCAATATATACTATGTTTTTTCCTATACATACATATGTATGATGAGGTTTAATTTAAAAATTAGGCCAGTAAGAGATTAACAACAGTACCTAATATAATAATAAAATGGAACAATTACAATAGCATACTCTTCACAACTTCATGGATCGAAAATTTATTCGTACAGTAAATCTTAGTAACTTCAGCCTACAATTTTTTTTTTTAATTGAGTTGAGAACTTTCACTTTCTCACTTAAAAGAAACATTTTGCAGCTTCTCTTTGGCATAGACAAATTGCCAGCATCACTATTTTTGTGCTTTGGGCCAATATGAAGCAAAATCAGGGTTACTTGACACAAGCCCTACAATAACAGGACATGGATTTGGTAACTGAGACGGCTACTTAGTAACTAACAGCAGGGCCGTGTAGACAGCGTGGATATGCTGGACAAAGAGAGGATTCATGTCCCAGTCGAGACAGAGTGGGAAGGCCCAAGATTTCATCATGCTACTCAGAATGACATGTAACTTAAAACTTAGGAGTTGTTCAGTTCTGGAATTTTCCATTTAATATTTTCAGATCACAGTTGACTGCTGAGTAACTGAAACCTCAGAAAGCAAAACGGGAGCTAAGGGGGGACTACTGTACTCATGAATGAGAAGGACCTCATTAAAAGGGATTAAGTTACCACAAACCAGATACAGTCCTGTGTCGCTTAACGATGGGGATGTGTTCTGAGAAATGCATTGTTAGGTGATTACATAGTTGTGTGAACATCATAGAGTGTGTTTACACAAACCTAGATGGTACAGCCTCCTACAACACACCTAGCCTATTGCTTTTAGGCTGCAAATCTGCACAGCATGTCACTGTACTGAACACTGTAGGCACTTGTAGCACAATGGTATTTGTGTATCTAAATGTACCTAACCACAGAAAAGGTACAATAAAAATACCCTATAAAATATAAAAATGCTACACCTGTATAGGGCAGCTCCATTATAATCTTATGAAACCACCATCACATATGCAGTTCATCATTGATTGTTACGTGATGCATGACTGCAGTTGGAAACTCAACCTAATCTGCTGTTTTAGCGACAATAAACATCACTTTTAAAAAAGTGTTATAAAGTATAATCCATACGTAGTCTACATATCAACCACTCTTTTGAGTAAACAAAACTCAGCAGGACTGAATGAGTGTGGAGACCCAGCCAGGCAGTGGCGAAGCTGGGAACCAGAAGAGTTCTTTATTCCACAGTTTGTGCTCTTTCAATGACATTAGAGCCTTGTTGCTATGCACCTCCTGCTTTAACAGGGATCACAACCCAGATACCAACAGCAGCCAAGAGAATAACAGGTAAGTGAAGTTGTCTGGTGGGGACTATGATGAACCGTGGGCAACATGTACTGTCTTAAGGGGGCATCAGTTACTCAGTCCCAGCTAATTACTGCAGAGCTAGGTCTTCCTGATCTTCTGATTGTAAAAGGGCAACCGGAGACCTGGATTTTTATGTCACATACCAAAATAGTTAAATGTTAGTAATTAGTACAAATTAATATACACACACCCCATCTGTTGGTAGGATGCTGCCCAAAGGCCATCAGTGTACCCTGTGATATTTCTGATATAAGAAGCCTTTCAAATAAACAGCTCCTTTTGGCATATTCTGAAACTATTTGTCAAGACATCCCTTGTCTTTTTCTTGCTTTAAAAAAAAAATGCAATTTTTTTTGTTGGCTCACTAAAACATGCTTTTCCTGCTCAAAGAACCTGGGACTCGAGCTTGGCTCTCAAAATGTGCTACCACAAGGTGGAGCTCAAACATTTTTCTTTTTTTCAGGTTTTACATGAAGTTAATATTAATTAATGCAACAATTGAAACTATTATCCTTTGAGAGCTTAGTTTTTCTCCTGCTGAGATTGTCCATGTGGCTTTTTTTTTTTTTCAGAATTATTCACCAACTGTAAAAACAAACAACAAACAAACAACAAACACCCCCAAAACCTCGTGCAACTGCCTATCAGTCTAACTTTTATTTTTTATTGTTTTTATTTCATATATTTAATTTAATTTACTTTGTATCATGACCTATATTTTAGGTAGAGGTAAAGGAACAGTAAGAATATAGAGTTCGGAGCTATTGGCATCCTATAGTCTCCCTGATTTACATTTAAAATAGAAAATAAAACCAAAACAAAATATGATTCTCTGAGAGAAGAAATATGTTTCCACTTAGGTAAAGGAAACCAATGACTCGTCCCTATGGAAGCTCTTTCCAGCTTAGGATCTAGTCCTGAGGCTTCCAGCTTTATTTCCTCCCATTCACTCGGAATTTCTTTAAACCGCACTCTCTAAATACATCAGTCCATGCACCATGCCCTGGACTGAGATGTAGTTTGTTTTGTTTGTCACTTCATTTCTTGGTTGCTTTTGCTGTCAGGAAGGTGCTTTGTTGGTTGCAGCCAGATTTTAGGGTCTTGTTTTTGTTTTCAAAGAACAAGTCTTGTTTCAAGGGTCAGCTGAAATCTAAAGCTCTTCAAGAAGTCTTTCTAGATCTTTTTGGACAGCTTCAATAATCTCTTCTTCCATGATCATAATGGTACTAACTTAGCCTGTCTAGGCCCCCGGGTATCGCTGTGAGCACCTGGCATAGATCCGCTCATTCAATCCCCATGTCTCTCCTCTCAGTTCTCGTGAGGGGCATCCTCATTTTGCAGATAAGGCCCCTGACAGATAGACAGGCTGACGTGGACGAGGAAGCTGCATTGGAGCTGGGGCCCATCTCCATCCAGACTCTTACCTGGTAGGTACATGCTTCGTGGCCTTATCTTAGCATTTATAACTTATCATCGTCTTCGTCGTCGTCGTCTTCATCACAGCTGCTTATGTATCTATTTACCCTGCTAGAGTTTGAGTTCTTGAAAGCCAGAGGCTAAGTCTTATCACCGTGTGAGCTCAGCACTGCTAGCTCCGGGGCTGTCCACACAGCGTGGAGGGAGTTGTTATGTTTCAATGGCAAAAAGAATGGACTCTGGGGGCTGAGGTCCAAGTGGAACCCCAGCTCTACCACGTGTTAGCTGTGGGCCCTGGAAAAGATGCACTATCCCTTAGCCTTAGTGTCCTTCCCTGTAAAGCATGGAGAATAATAGTACTTCCACAAGGCTTTGTGAGAGGTGGTTGAGTTAAAGTCTGTGAAGAGCTCGATGCAGGGTCTGGTGTACGGAACTCCCTGTGTGCTATGAATTATTAGAGCAGACATTTGATATGGATGAATCTTGTTGAATTCAGAATCCGGGGATTCAAACTGACATATCTCAGTTTTCAAGGCAGCTTTTTAAGTTTAAAAAAAATTGTCTAGCTAAATTGTTAACATTTTACTCTCAATTATCTTTAGAATAAATAAGGTGTAAGATTAGCTCGTCACCAGCAGTGGTAAGACGGGCATTGACTCAGACATGTGATATACACTTCTAATCCTGGCAAATACTCTGATGAGTAACACACAAAACCCACACAGATTTCAAATAACTGAATCCCATTTTATATGCAATAAGATGAACAGGTAAATTTCCAATGAGAAAACAAGACTATTACTCTTGATCTATGTTTCTTACATCTAAGTTCTAGGAGATACTCTTACACATTTGCGTCTCCTAACTTCTGCTAAGATGATTCCCACAGTATCCCTGGAGAAATTTTGTTTGCTATTACAGTGGATGCTTCACTCTCCAATTGGTTGAAGTTAGAAAAGATGACAATCTTTTAAAATTTTATAAAAGGTTGTATATCAAGGTTATGATAGAGAATCTAATCTTCAATCACAACATTTTCTTTATGGGAAATTTGATTGGCTTTGTATAATTTTGACTTACAGGAAAGTGGCCAGTCCCAGGTAAAAGGATTCTCTGTTCCTCTGTGAATTGCATTATCCACTTATTTGTTTAACACATATTTATTGAGTGTCTGCTATGTGCCAGAGACTGTTGCTTTCCACTTTTATTTGAAAATAAAACTGACCATGATACTTATATTTTCTTGCTAACCAGTCAAAATCAAGCGAACAGATGAATAATCAGAATCAGAAAATTAAGGAACTTGGCAGCTGCGATATCTTAATAGTTTACAAGGAAACTAAGTAGGATTAGCCAAAGTGCCTCCTGAGTGTGGGGCTTGTGTTCTCTTCAGCCTTTCCTGTCTCAGACTTAAGCTCCCCTACTCACTGCTGCCACCTGGTGGCAGTCCTTGCACCTCCCCAGGCACCGCCGCCTGGCCGGGACAGGTAGTGCCTTTTCAGCCTCTTTCTCTGGGCCCCATCTGCCTCCGGCTTTCACTACCTGTGGGCATAGATTATTTTCAACAGATATTAGTCTTTGTGATTTCAGAACAAATAATCAGCATCTCCAATAATTCTAGGGAATTCGTGAAATGATATTATTCTGTATTTTTAAAAATACTTTATTTACATATTTTTAAGTAGTAACAAGTGACCATAATAATCAACTAAGAATCACTTTTCTCCCATAGTATTTAGTAAAAGTTCATAGGCTTTGTTTATTATTATAATAAACCAATATATTGGGACAAAATTGTATGTTTTAATGACATGTTAAAGTTATCTCTACCTGACATTGACATTTTCCAATAGAAAACATTATTGAAAGAAGGGAACATGAAAATAAAACAAATGTCAAATAAAAATAATTTAAAATTTAAACATTATATCATATGTATTTAGTGTTTAAAAGTTAACATTCTTGAATTTTAGCACGCAAAACATCAGTCTCCCTATCCAGTAGTCTTTTATTTTGCATTGATGTTTATTCACTTATTAAGAATGCATCCGAAGCCATCTTCTGGGCATTAGGATACATATAGCTTCATAAAAGCTCATTTCCTTTTTTAATAATTTTGGTTTTTCTATTGAAATCAATATTGTTTTTACAAATTCAGATTTTAGATCATCTTCTGATTTCCCAAGGGAGTATGCTTTAGTAATACATCTTCTTCTTGCATTCCATCTCTTCACATATTTACAAAGAACTGTAATCCAGAGCAAATATTCAGAACTGGAAAATGCCAGAAAATGTTGTTGGGACAGTATTCGAATGATATAACATTAGAATCTGCTAGCAAAATAACAGTACTACACACAATCATGAGTTGAAGTTGCTAATTTAAGGACTTATTTCGCTTTCCAAACTTGGTATTTTTTTGTCACACCAGTCATAAGGCTTATTTAAAGTATACCATACAGAAAAACTTATTGATATTTATTTTATTTGCAAGAATAACTCACCGTTAGCAGCAGACAGGGCCATGGACACCTATTGATAACATGACAACAGTCACAGCAAGACTGCCCTGCTTAGGTTCCTGGAAACTTCGGCCTTAATCTTAAGCTGCCAAATATCTTGCTTTCAACTAGACATCAGTGAGTTCTTTCTAACCAGTAATGCCTCTATGTTGATTGTTTGTCTTTAATTTTTACAGAAAAATTAAATAGTTTTTCCCTTTTCCTTTATTTCTCAACTAATTTTTCTTGCCATTCTGAAATACATAAATTTTCCAAGAAATACTGGAAACGAATTTCCACATTTAAATACCAGTGTAGAATACCCTGGGTGCTGCTCCTGCCTTCTGTGCTAGAACTTTCTCATACTTATCTTGTGCTATGAATTTCCTCACAAATCCAGTCTGTTGGCCTTTTATGTTCCCAGGATTTCTCACAATTTCTTATCTAAGTTCCGCTTTTATTTTTCAGAAAGATCACATCCTTTCTACTATCTTGAAATGAAAGTTTAGCTTTTCCATTTTCAAACTTCATTACTGCAGTGCAGAGATAAGTAGAGGCCTTTTATAAACACAGTGCTGGGGATGAAGGGGAGGCGAGATTCTCACCTGCTTTAGAGATAAATGGTGTTATATTGAGCTGTCCCTTTAGCCAGTGCCCAGGAGGTAAGTAATTTGATCTAACAATGGTTTGATGTTTATTTTTTTAATTTGTGTAAAAATGAACCATTTTCATTATAATGATTGTTTTAATATATTAATCAGTGCTTTTTAACTAAATGCTATATTTTATTATACTGTGCTATTGAAAAGACAGGCAGTATGACTAGAGACAACTTTCCTATAATGAGAAAATCTTGCTTCAAATCTGTTAACTGCTCACACCTGCCTTCTTTGTGACCTAGACTCCTCCCATTAACAGGCACTTGTTAGAATATTCAGTTTAGGTTTCAATCCTAATGCTCTTTATGATACTTATTTTTTTACTCTTCTATTTTTATTTGTGTACTGAAGGCTTTACAGGTAAAGGAACAGAATTAGTGAGAAAGAAAAATCTCCCTCCGTGTCCCCCGCCTCATCCGCAATAGCAGTTTCCATTAGACTGGGTTTACAGCAGGGGAAGGAGGGATGAATGAACTCCTTCAGGAGAAAGGGCATGGGGCCCCAGAAGTCCTTGACTTTTTGTTATGTTCATAGTGGAATTTCATCTACTTAACAAACGAGCATTGCAAGCCATCAATTTGTAGCACTGCCTGCAACCCAGGATGTTAATTTTACAGGCAATACTTGTACAATGAGAATCAAACAATAAAAACTATGTCATCTACAGACTTCCCTGTAGAACTTACTCAACATGACCTTGAACAATGGAAATGCCATCTCATCTGTGATAATAATACCTGGTTTGTAAAAGTAGTGGATATAAAGTGTTACACACACACAAAAAAAACTATGTCATCTAAAATTTTATTTTATTAAAAAAAAGTATAAACTGGAAAACTGAAAAAAAAAGTCACAATACAATTGAGCTAAAAATAAAATTTTTTAGTGGTACTTAAAAGGCAGATTCTAATCTATTTAAAGTCCTTCAATGAGGTGTATGATTGAGACAGAAAAGAAGAAATTTAAGACCATGGTCAAAATGATGGAAAAATTCATTGTTATGGACATTGCTGCTGTGTGGCTGTCTGGCAGTCAAGTCTCCTTGACTTTAGCACCACTGGGGAGATTTGCTTCTGTTTGTGGATTCAACAGGAAGCAGTTTCTCCCCTATGGCAAACAAAGGGGCCACATCCTCTCCATCTCTACCCTGACACAGCCAGGGGATGGGCATAGGAGCTGCACTCACCCAATCAGAAACTCTCTCTAGGAACTTGGACTCTCAAGTGGGTGACCCTCAAAGACACGGGATCCATTGCAGGAGGAAGGTTCTCATGGACCAGACCTTGCTGCATCACCTTTGCCCTGGTTTCTTCTGCAGAGCTCTTCACAGTTGTTCAGTTCTTCATTTTTTAGGCCTCATCCTCTAGCTTCTCATCAGTTTTCTCACAATAATTTTCTGTTTTTCTCAAAAGAGTAGGAGTTGTATATTTTTGCCTGCAATTGAGAACTCTATGTCTAAAAGTTAAAGTTTAGCAGTAGAAAAAATGGAGAAGGAATTTTGAGGTTCAGTATTGAGGGAAAAAAATAATATAAAACTAATCACCAACAAAAGTACTTCAGCAATCCAAAAGCAGAGAGAAACTCACAGGTCTGCTGGTAGGGAAACAGTTTGCAATACATTTCTTTACCAAGACAGTACCCCCTCAAAAAACAAAGACAATTTCATACAAAGTTAAAAGATAAGCTATACAATGGGAGAAGATGTATACGAGCTATGTAATCAACAAAGTATTACTTTCCAGAATGTATAAAGTATTTTTGTAAATTACTTCATTAGAAAATATATTTATCTCTTGATATTTCAATCATAGAAAGAAATTTTACATTGAAATTTATTTGAAAGCAAAATTATAAAATGTTAAAGTGATAAATTGATTATTGGTCATTTCAAGCAGAATTTTTTATCATGGTAAAATATACATCAGATAAAATATACCATTTTAGCCATTTTAAGTGTACAATTCAGTGGTATTATGTACATTCACATTGTTGTATTGTCAATAACCACCACTCATCCCCAGAATTTTTTTTTTTACCTTGAAAAACTGAAAATCTGTACCCTTTAAACACTCACTCTCCATTCCCACTCTCCCAACCCCCTGACAACCACCATTCTACTTTTTTTGTCTATGAAATTTACTATTCTAGGTACCTTATAGACGTGAAATCATACAGTATTTGCCCTTTTGGGGGTGGCTTATTTCACTTAGCATAATGTCTTCAAGCTTCAACCCTGTCTTAGAATGTGTCAGAAGGCCCTTCTTGTTTAAGACTGAGTAATATTCATTGTATGTCTATACCACATTGTGTTTATCCATTCATCCATTGAAGGGTACTTGAGCTGCTTTAAACTTTTGGCTATTGTGAATAATGCTGCTATGAACATGGGTATACACACATCTGTTGGAATCCTTGCTTTCAGTTTTTTTGAGTATTTACCTAGAAGAAGAATTGCTGGCTCATATGGTAATTCTGTGTTTAATTTTTGAGGCAATGTCATACTCTTTTCCATAGTGGCAGCACCATTTTATATTTCTGCAGCAATGCACAAGGATTTCAATTTCTCCATAGCCTCACAGTTATATTCTGGTTTTGTTTTTTTGTTTGTTTGTCTTTTTTAAAATAATTGATGTACTAATGGGTATAAAGTAGTATATCACTGTGGTTTTGATTTGCATTTCTCTAGCTATTGGTAATGTGAGCATCTTTTTATTTTTTAGCTTTTGTATTTTTAGTGCTTTTTAGCAATTTGTATTTTTTGGAGAAATATATATTCATGTGCTTTACCCATTTTTAAATCGGGTTTGTTAGGTTTTTTGTTGTTGAGTTGTAGAAGTTCTTTGCATATTTTAGATATTAACTGCTTATCACATATATGGTTTGCAAATATTTTCTCCCATTCTATGGGTTGCCTTTCACTCTATTGATAGTGTCTTTTGATTCACAAAACATTTTGTTTTTGATGTAGTCCAATTGATCTATTTTTTCCTTTGTTATCTGAGTTTTGATATTATACCCAGAAAATCATTGCCAAATCCAATCTTATGAAGATTTTTCCATATATTTTCTTCTAAGATTTTTAGAATTTTAGCTTTTACATTGAGGTACTTGGTCTAGTTTTTATTTATACATTATATTTGTACATATTTATGGAGTACCCGTGATATTTTGTTTGATGCACATAATGTATAATGATCAAATCAGGGTATTAAGGGTATCCATCACCTTGAATGTTTATCATTTATATGTATGGGGAACATTTCAAGTCCTGTCTACTAGCTATTTTGAAAAATACAATACACTGTTGTTAATTTGGTCCATGTTAAGTTAACTTTTTTATATGGTATAAGGTAAGGATCAAACTTTAGGATATGTGAGAACTCCAACTTTGTTCTCCTTTTTCAGGATTGTTTTGGCTATTTGGAGTCCCTTGGGAATCCCTCATGAATTTTAGCATTAGTTTTTCTATGTCTGTAAAAATTGTCATGCCAATTTTGATAGGGTTTGCATCAAATCTATAGTTTATTTGGTTAGTATTGACATTTTAACAATATTAAGTCTTCCAGTCCATGAAGATAAGATGTCTTTCCATTTATTTGTGTCTTAGTCAATTTCTTTCAGCAATATTTTGTAGTTTTTAGTATAATTTTTGCCTTCTTGATTAAATCAGCTTCTATATATTTTATTCTCTTTGATGCTATATAAATGAAATTCCCTTTTAGGATTGTTCATTGTTAGTGTATAGAAATACAACTAATTTTTCTGTGTTGATTTTGCATCCTGCAACTTTGCTTGAATCTGTTCACTAGTTCTAACAGGGTTTTTTTTTTTTTTTTTTTTTTTTTTTTGGTGAAGTCTTTCTAGTTCTCCACGTTTAAGATCAAGTCATCTGTGAACAGAGATAATTTTACTTTTTCCTTTCCTATTTGAATGCCTTCTATTTCTTTTTCTTGGCTAATTGCTCTGGTTAGAACTTCTAGTACTATGTTGAGTAGAAGTAGTGAAATCAGGCATCTTTCCTTTGTTCTTGATCGTAGAGAACATTTTTCAGTCTTTCACCATTGAGTATGATGTTAGTTGTGGGTTTTTCATATATGGACTTTATTGTGTTGAGATAATTTCCTTTTATTCCTAATTTGTTGAATGCTTTTATTGTAAGACAGAATTAAATTTTGTCAAATGATTTTTCTGCATCAATTGAGAAAGTCATGGTTTTTGTCCTTCATTCTGTTAATGTGGTATATTACATTGATTGATTTTTATATGTTAAACCCCACTTGCATTTCATTAATAGATACCACTTAGTATGGTACATAATGCATTTAACATGCTGTTGGGATCAGTTTGAGCGTATCTTTTTTGAGAATTTTGCATCAATATTCATTAAACGTATTGGTCTGTAGTTTTCTTTTCCTGTGTTATCTTTATTTGGCTTGGGTATTGAATAATGTTGGCTTCACAGAATGAATTAGAAAATTTTCCTTCCTCTTCAATTTTTTTGGAAGACTTTGAGGAGAATTGGTGTGTGTTTTTTTTTTTTTTTTAACGTTTGGTAGAATTCACTTTTGAAGCCGTCGAGTCCTGGAATTTTGTCTTTTGGGAGGTTTTTGACTACTGATTCTATCCCTTTACTAGTTATAGGTCTGTTCAGATTTTCTATTTCTTCTTGATTCAGTCTTGGTAGGTTGTGTGTTTCTAGAAGTTTGTTCATTTTGTCTAGGTTATCCAATTTGTTGACATACAATTGTTCTTAGTAATCTTATAATCTACTTATTTTTATAATTGGGTAGTAATGTCCCCTCTTTCATTTCTGATTTTAGTTATTTGAGTCTTCCCTCTTTTTACCTTTCTAAATCTAATTAAAGATTTATCCATTTTTAAAAATCTTTTCAAAGAACCCATCCTTGGGTTCATTGATATTCTCTGTTCTTCTATTCTCTATTTTATTTATTTAGAATATTGTTTTGAAAATTGCTGTAATTGTATAGGGAAGATTGTCAGAAAAGTCTCCCCTGAAGAAGAATTTAAGCTGCATCCAAGAGAGAAAAGAATTAGCAGATACCTCACTGTATTTCTTTGACTGATTATGAAATTAACTACTTCTAAAGCTCTCTTTGTTGGCCAGTAGTTCAAAGAAGGTACTGACAGAATTTAATTTTCTCCCAAGTATAACTTTGACAATAATATGCAGAGTGATTTAAAAAGAGAAGAAACTCAAAGCAGAGAGAGCAGTTTGGAGGGTCTTGCTGTAACACAACTGGGAAATACTCATACTGACACAGTGACTACAAATATTTTTCCAAACTGAGAATTCCTTTAGTGTTTGTGTGCTTTTTTTCTTTGAATTAAAAAATGTTAAAAGTTTTAATAGCATGTAGGCAAACATGTCACTCTTCTATTATAATTTATTGTCACTTCTAAAGTTAAATATGTATATATCACTTCAGTTGCTTCTGTTTTCTCCTATGGTTTTCTAAAAGAAGAAATCTAACTTTTTTATTCACCAGGTTATTTTTCTTCATTTCCTGAAATCCATCTGAATCAGGATATTCAGGCCTTGAGGCAGAAGTGGGTCAGAAACCACTCTAGGTTGTTCAAACACAGGAGTCTGATACACAAGAATTTGCTTACACTCAGGTAACTGTGCTAAGTGGCTGCTGGGAACAGCAACAGCCCCGCTGGCTGAAGTAGTAAAGGGTCATAAGAGCCCAGGGCCATGGAGAAGGGACCTACCTGGGCCAGTTCTGAAAGCACCGCCTAAAACAGGTGCCGGGACTACTGAGGGGCAGCTACTCAGCAGGTAACGGGAGTCCTTGCCGTGGGTGCTAGAACTGCTAAAAGATGATGATGGAGTGTTAGCTGTCCCTTGCTCCTGGAAAATGCCGATGGAATCAGGAATAGAAAACAAGTCCCTCTCCACACCTACATTTCAAACTTCTGCCAGGATTTCCCGTTGGTAGAAATCAACAGAAGCCAGATGGTAAGTGTTGTACTCCATTTTCTGTTGCTTATAACACAATACCTGAAACTGGATAATTTATAAAGAAAAGGAATTTATTTCTTACAGTTATGGAAGCTGAGAAGTTCAAGGTTGAAGGGCCATATCTAGGGAGGGCCTTCTTGCTGGTGGAGACACTCCGGAGTGTCCTGAGGCAGCACAGGGCATCACATGGCGAGGCGGTGAGCATGCTGGCTCAGGTGCCTCTTCTCTTATACAGCCACCAGTCTCACTCCTGTGATCACCCCCTTTAATCCACTAACCCATTAATTCACTAATCCATGAATGGATAAACCCATGTCCCAATCACCTCTGAAAGGCCCACATCTCAATACTGCCACACTGAGGATCGAATTTCAACATGAGTTTTGGAGGGAATAAATATTCAAACCATAGGAGCAAGTAACAAGGAAAACGGACTATGCAGGGCCCCTGAACTCTTAAAATGCACAGTAGAATATAGAAAGGCAGAAATGGGGGCTGAGAGCAACAGTCCAGTGATTGTCCCAAACTATTTTCTCTTCAGTGCCTCTGAGTGGGTGAAGCACATCCCAGGAGGTCATCTATTTAAATTTGGGGGTATGTCTTTCCTTTTTGAGACATGAGCGATCTAATATCTTTTTAATCTTCACTTGGGGTAGTTTATTGCCACAAGTTTCTGTATGTCCACCAGGTGGAGGCAGAGGCCAGTTTATCAAAGGGTTAAACTCTGGAAGTAAATTTGGTTCAGGGTTTTAGTTTCAGAATAGATGAAGGAAAGATAAGCAATACTGAGAGGAATATGTTCCGCAGATGTTCTTGCTGGAATGTTACCTTGTTACCATATTCACTTTGACTGTTATGTCTACGTGCTCCCATTCTCTGACTATGACTCAGGACACTTCTGTTGCAAGGAACAGAGACCCATTCCAGCTGGCTCAAGAAAAAAAGAATTTCCTCATAAATACACAACAAGTAAAAGAAAGCACAGACATTTCTGGAAGAGAATCAAAATGCAGTCAGCACTTACCTGGAACAGGAGCTGCTCTTTGCTTCTCTTAAGGAACACATGGTCACTTTTATTTCTGTTTCTCATTTATTCATTATTTATTCATTAAATGTACACATCAAGTCTCCCATGTGGCCCTGGGGCATGGATTTACAGGGGCAGATAAAGCATTAAATGGGAAAACAGGCACTAAACAAATAAGCACATGCACATGAAATTATAAATTTCTATAAATGTTATGAATGAAATGTACAGCTTTTAAGAGAGAGAATACATGGGAACTTACAATTATGAGGTTCGGGAATAAACTTTTTTAAGTGACATTTAAGTATAGACCTAAAAAGATAAATAGGAGTTGGCCAGATTGAGAGTGGGGCAGGACTTCTGATTAGCTATGAAGGGTTTGAACCAGAAGGAATTTAACTATTTCCTATGTATACATGAACGGTAGGCCTATTATTTAGATAGCTTATTATTTTAATATATCTGAGTAAGTATATCTGCGGTGATGGGGGAAATCTTATTCAAATTAGTGAAAAATCTTGGTTGTGGGAATCTATAAAATATATATAGTTTGATTACATTCAGATGGTTCTTTATTTTATATTTGCTTCTTATAGTAATTGAAGGTAGCAATTATAAATTTGTTATAAGTCCAATGTTTCCCATCACTTATTCCTAATGTAATTTACAAGTGCATGAAAATAACTTGCCTTGCATTTTAAGTTGGCCAACCTCCCTGCTTCTTGTGGGAGGTTTGTTACATTAACTAGCAGATCTGGCTCTCTGTCTCCACTTAAATGGTGTAAGGGCAAACTTGAGCAAGGCATATAAACGATATTCTACCTACAAGTTATTCTTCCTTTAAATCAAGTCATTGACATCAGAACACAACACGTGACATGCATTTGGCAAAACTATATGCACTGATTTATGCTCGACTGTCAGAAGTTGGACTTATAGGTCTGTTCTCTCTGACCCCTCCTATGTACTGGGCTAATTGTGAATTAGTGTGCCGGCCACTGAATGTTGCTGGTGGCTTTTTTCACCCCCAGTTCCTGATTTTACAGACAACAACCCACAGTTAAATCCACTGATTTCTTAAAGCTTTATTGAAAATTCTTGTTCCTATGTTGATGTTTGTGTACTTACTTGGCTTGAGATAATGAGCTAATAGATCACAGATACCAAAAAATTGAGTCCCAAGGAACAGATCCTAACTGTCCACTGGAGTAAAAGATTGAATATAAAATAATGACTATTCTATTCAAGCTATGTAAACCTAGTGAATGAGCTATTTAAATACCCTGCCTATGAAGGAAGTATTCCACTTAGAATTTTTTGAAAAACACCTAGAAAATTTATCTGATAGTAATTTACTTGCATTGCTTGAATGATTGAATCAGCAATTTAAATGAAAACTTTCTACTAACACTTAGGTCCCTTGCAGTTTTTTATTTAAGACCAAGGAGGCAATCAGGTCTGCTTTTTTGCCTTGTTAAGAAACTCCAACAGAAATAATTGGCTGTGTTTGGTCTTAGCCAGTAGCATATTATTATCTTTAGGAGTTTTTTGGCCCCCACAAAGTTAGTGATGGGACTGCCAAAGGATAAATCAAGATATGAAACTTATCTCATTCTTCAGAATTAATAAATATTTTCATTAGATATATAAGCCAGACTCCCATGACCAAATCATCCAAAACAGACTAGATTAATTAGGCCTGGGATGGATAAAACAGAATAATCACTAAAGGACTACACTGTATATAAAATTATAAATATTATAAATATTCATTCTCTTATGTTGATGGTTCTAGATTCAGTCTCTGGACAGGTAATGAAAATGACAGAGCCTAGCAAAACTTTAGAAGTGCTTTCCATATCCTCAATGCACTGATTAACATGACAGGCCAGGATTCAAATGCCAGCTGTATCAGTCACTATCCTGTCGCTATGTGTCGATTAAGCTCTTTCTGTCTGAGTGCCCTAACCTATAAATGGACATCATTCCAGTTTGTACACACCATAAAATCATTATGAGGGTGGAATGAGATCAGGTTTCTAAAGTACTTGGTGTGTAAATAAGCCCTTACTGAAAAATCATGTAGCGTTATTAACAGCCTGTGATTTTGCTTCATTGCTTATCTCTACCACGTTGTACCTCTGGGGCAGTGATTCTTAACTGGGCGCCATGTTGCCCCCCACCTCCAGGGGACATTTGGCAAGTCTGGAGACACTTTGGGTTGTCACAAGTGGAGGAGGGGTGCTACTGGCATCTAGTGAGTAGAATTCAGAGACGCTGCTAAATATCCCACAATGCACAGGCAGCCCCCACAGCAAAGACTTATGCAGCCCCAAATGCTGACAGTGCTGAGTTTGAGAAGCCCTGCTCTAGGGCTTAGTGGGCCTCTTTACTACTGAGTGTGTGGTGTGTAACTGTGTGACTTTGTGTCATGCTCTCTAATTTGCACTCCACCCCTCCCCCATCTCGCCTAGACTGTGAGCTCCTTGGGGGCAAGTTCTGGGTCATGTCTGTTGTGGCCAGGCCTGCAGTGTCCAGCCCAAGGCCTGGCCCAGAGGAGGCCTCAGCAAATGCTTGTTCAAGGACGTTTTAGAACAGCTTTGTAGAAACTCCATAGTAAAAGGCTAAATCTATCACTGTGCACCACGCGTGGTGACCATGTATTCTGAGCTAATACTCAGAACATTTCTCCTGACAAAGTGTGAGACAGTTCGTGGGACAGAGCACATGTTTTGGAAAGACCTTGGTTTGAATTCTGCCCTGAGTTTACGGCTTAGCCTCTCACAAGTTATAAAAATGTTGGTAATACTGTATCTACTCTACGGATACTGCGGAGACGGCACAAGATGGTCCGTGTGAAGTGCCCAGTTTAGAGAATGGTTCCAGCAGCTAAGACGGGCTGTGACTCTGGGCAAGTTCCCAGCCCACCTCCCCGGCCCCAGGCTTCTCTGCAAAGTGGAGAAAAAGATTAATACTATAACTTCCTTGTATGTTTCTAAAAGGATTAAATGACACCATGATGTGCCTAGCAGAACTTAATAAATAGTGACTATTATTATTATAATCTTTTCATTTTAGTGGCAGAAAACTCAAGAAAAGAAAATAGTTCTCTGTCTTGTCCTTTCCATTTATGGCTTCTCCTTCATTCATACTCCCTGAGAGCAGCAGGAGGGAAACAAAACAAAACAAGCGAGGCAAAGGGAGGCATTTAAAAATATTTTTCTCATATTCCAAAATAGTGAGATGAATTTAAAGCTTTCTTCAAAAGAAAAGTTGGACACCCTTGTTCTTGAGGCCTCTTTGGCTGGAAGAGACATTGATAGCTTTTACTTGTGTTTCTGGGCCATTCTTCAAAGTATTGAATTATCCCAAAAAGATTTGTTCCTTTTCATGTGACAAGAAAAAATAAATTGTGATGATTACTGTTGCCTCCTGCCCCATCCCTTTCTTTTATTCACAGATGAAGCTGCCAAAACATTAAAAAGTGGTGCACTGTATATCAAACACATGGCAGTGCAGGGGGGAGGAAATAAAATGCGAGGTTTGGAGCCCATACTTCCATACATAATATGGGAATAGGTCCTATGTGAGTGTGTGCACAGGGGAGAGGAGGACTTAGGTTTTTTTTCCTTGTAGGAGTCTGAGATACGACTTAAAAGGAAACTTTATTGGCTCACTGGACCATGCCTTAGGATGGACTTTGGCTGGGTTGGATTGAGTTCTGTGTCCAAATCTGGGGAAAGCACTCAGGAAGAAGGATGGAAGAAGGATGGCAGATTATTTTTCTCCCAGAAGGAGACTGGAGTTTACTCCTGTGTCCAGAGTGTTAGATAACTATGATTACAGTACCCACTGGAAGGAGTCCCCTAAATCATTTCCTTCTAAATTTTTCTGTCTTTTTCTTTCTTCTCTCTCTCTCTCTCTCTCTCTCTCTCCTCTGTCTCCTTCTGTCATCCAAAAGACCACCATGATGTCTAATTAGCAGAAAGGAGCTTTATTGGCAGTATCCACTTGCAAACTTGGAAGACATAGTCTTTGGCATGGACAGAAAGTGCTCTCTCTTCGAGGAAAGAGAGGCGAGGTTGGATTTTTATGCTTCGCAGGGTCCTTATCATACAATAGAGTCATATGTATTAGTCAGGTTTGTGGAAAAGTTGTACATATTTATGAGGGAAGCTGAGCGCATGTGAAATGAGTAAACATATATGTGACATACATCCCCTGTTCACTTTGGAGCAGGATTTCAGCATTAAAATGAGGTGGAATTTGGTTCTGTAAGTCCAAAGGTGAACTGTAGGACACAGAGACAATTTGTGCACAAGCTCTGTAAGCTGGTTGAAACTGGTTTCAGGTTGTAGTTGCTTATCAGAAAAGAATATTTGTAAGGCCAGTCCTCTGTCCATTCATAATAGTGGTCTTGATTGTAAATTAGAGTTAGAATAATTTGCCTGATAGCTCCTATAGTTAGGGAGTTTAAGAAAAGGGTCATTTTTGTAGCCATAGGAATTTAGAAATTTGCCATGGCAGCTAAGCCCTGAGCCCTTGCCTCTTACATAACTTTTGTTTCCTTAACCTTTGAGATCATCTTAGTTGATGAAGGGGCATCTATTTTGGTCTCTCAGATCTTCCTTTCTTCCTTCTTTCCATCTCTCCTCCCCTCCTTCCTTTGTCTTTTTATATATTGACAAATATTATTAAGGATCTACAGGTACTTCTGTAGATATTGGGAATACAATATTGAACAAATTGATAAAAATCCTTGCTCCAGCCAGACACTGTAGTGTGCATCCATAGTCCCAGCTACTCAGAAGGTTGAGGCAGGAGGATCGTTTGAGGCCAGCCTGTGCAACACAGTGAGATCCCATCTGTAAAAAAATGCTTACTCTTCTGGAGCTTACACAGAATAAACAATAAGCATTAAAAGTAAATAAACACCAAAAAATAAATAACTTAGAGAATATGTTAAAAGTTGATAAATCCCATGAAAAAGAAAAATCTGAGCAGGGATCTCAGAAGGACCTGGGGGTGAAGTTACAATTTTATATGGGTTGTCAAATAGTTTTTACTGAGCAAAGATTAGAAGGAGATGAAGAAAGTCAGCCTCAAAAACTTAGGGATGAGTGATCCAGGAAAAGAGAAGGGCTGGTGCTAAGGCCCTGGGGTGAGTTTGTAACTTGCTGTTTTGAGGAACTGCAAGGAGGCTGTTGTAGCTGGAGCAGAGTGAGCATACAAAAGCTGTAGGAAAAGCAGTTCAGAGAGAACCTTGGCTTTTACTGAGAGAAATGAGAAATCTCAGAGGGTGTTGAGGAAAAGAGCAAGATATTCAAACTGACATTTTAACCACTCACTCTGGTTGCTGAATGGAGACTAGCAGGGAGGAGGGTGGAGTAGGATTTCTGTAGGAGGTGACTGCAATTACACCAGCCAAAAATGACAGTACCTTAGACCAAAGTAATATCAATGGAGGTTCTAAGAAGTGGTTATATTCTAAGAAGTGGTTATATATATAATTTGGAGGTAGATCAAATCAGGTTTTCTGATAGAAATATCACACATAAGAGAAAGGGAGGAGATGAATATTATCGACAGAGTATGTTTGGGAGTGAGGGTGGAAATTAGGAATTCCATTTGGATATATTAATTTCGGGTGTCTGTCGGAGATATTGATTAAACCTGCAGAGAGATGCAGGAAGCAGTCTGGAGTTTAGGGGAGTGGAATGGGTGACAGTTCTAATTTAAGGGGCCTATTTGGCTCACCTGTAGTGTCATCTTTGCTATGCTGTCTTCCCTGAGGTTCAGTCTGAGTCAGGGAGCCCTCCCCCGTGGTCTGCACTGCCCTCCTTCACAGGACTTACTGCTTCATGCTATAATTACAGAACTGTAATAATCAGTTTGGCCGACTGTTGTGGGTTAAATTGTTTGTCCCCTCCAAAATCCATATGTTGAAATCCTAACCCCAGTACCTCACAATGTGAGTTTATTTGGAAATAGGCCCATTGCAGATATAATTATTAATAATTCAGTTTAGATGAGGCATTAGGGTGGGCCCTCATTCAATATGACTTTGTCCTCAGATGAAGGCAAAGGTTAGGGTGATGCTTCTACAAGCCAAGGAGCCCAAAAGATTGCCAGGAAACCACCAGACACGAGAAGAGGGGCCTGGAACAGGTTTTCTCTCACAGCCCGTAGACAGAATCAACCCTGCCCACACCTTGGTCTTGGACTTCCAGGCTCCAGAACTGTGAGACAGTAAATTTCTGTCGTTTGAGCCACCCAGGTTTTGGCCCCTTGTTACTGAAGCCCTAGCAATGTAACGCACCATCTACCCCTCACCTGTAGGCTCTTTGAGAACAGGAAACTTGTCTTCTGGATCTTTGTGGTCCCGTCCCTGAGTACTTTTCCTTACACATGGTAGGTGCTTATTAAAAGGTTTTAAAATAAATGAGTATGCAAAATATTTGGCATTCAATGGAGATAATAATGGTTATAATGGCAACGTTATTAATTTTAAAACTTCTATGAAGTCTGATGAAAGGAATGATGGATTGTTCTGGCTGAGATTCATTACAAAAGGCTCCATGAAGAAGGCCAGGCTTACATAGAGGGTGAAAAACTTGGTAATTAAAGTAAAAGTGGATGGCACATGTCTATCAAAGCCATCTTTGCCAACATCTTCCCTTTAAATCAATGTTTCTCAACTTTGGTTCTATTGAAATTTGGGGGCAGATAATTTTTTGTTGCTGGGGACTGTCCTGTGCATTAGAGGATGTTTGGCAACATCCTTGGCCTTGACTCCCTAGATGCCAATAGCATTCAACACCCAACTGTGGCAATCAAATATTCCTCCAGACATTGCCAATTGTCCTCCCTGGGACGACTGAGAGCCACTGCTCTAGCTGTGGTGATCTGAGAGTAGAGGAGACCCCAGTGGTGCACTGAAGGCTCCTTAACCTCATTGTCACTTACCTCTGTTAAGGGAATGGTCAGAACTCAGGAGGAGGACATGCACCTTTTGGTGTCTTGTTAGCTCTGTCTGGCTGCAGCTCACTTGCACACACTCTCTCTCTTCCTCCCTGTCCTCTCTGTCTCTCTCTAATTTTGGTGTCGTACAAGACTGAGCTTATTATCTCTTCCATGGGGCCCATCGTTTTTTGAGAGAAATGGGAAATTTAAAAACACCATAATTTATTGGTGGGTATGAAAAACACCTGTTAAATGTTACATTTGCTAAATGACATCCCCAAGTTGGTTTTAGTAACCCTGAGAGTTTTCAGAGTCTAACACGTCAGCATGCCTCACGGACGTCTGGGATGCCAGCAGACACGAGTCCCATAAAGCCTTCTAGGAGATAGTTGTTAGCGGATCTTGGGGGCCTAAATGTGGTCTCTGAAAATCAGGATTAAGACATTCACACAAAAGAGGGCAGATCTATGTTACTTCATCTTCTTTGGAGAAGGTTTGGAAGTGTCCTTTCATGTTTAGATTCACCTCCACAGAGTATTTCCTTAATAATCCTCTGTTGAATGAAGGAAGAAGCCAAATTCCTGGGCTCCAATGTGGGTGCAGGGCTGGTGTGCAAAGGCTCCTGCAGAGCACTGAGTCCTGAGACTCTGAAACTTTTAGGCCTGTTAGATGAGGGAGTCAGTGCAACACAGAAGTACTCAAACCTGTTGTTGAAGCACAGTATGTAAACAGGTAAAGAAGGAACTGTTCTGGTTGATATTTCCTCCCCTACATTCCCTCAAGAGTAACCCAATTGCTCCATAGCTACTTTCAGATATTATCCTGCTTTATCTTTCTTCTTAGCACTTATCACAACTCAGAATATTATGTAGTTATTTATCTATTGATTATCTCCCCCCTACCCCTTATTAGAGCCCATGACCAATAAGAACATGGACTTTCTCAGTTTTCTTCTTGGCTGGGTCCCCAGCACCTAGAACCATAACTGGCATGTGCCTTGCCATGCGTGCTAAGTGTTTTACATGATCCTCTCTGACCCTCCCATCCTATGGGTTGGGCACCACCATCCTTATCCCCACATTACAAGTGACAACTTGATCATGGTCCCACAATGAGAACTGGTGGAACCAGGATTTGAGCTCAGGGCTGCCTGGCTTTAGAGCCTTCAGGCTTTGAAGATTACTTCCCCATCTGCAAGGTTTCAATCGAAATAAAACCAATCTCTTGATGAGGAGATTTTTCTCAAGTGTTTTATTGCCAGTTGGTTTTGTTTCACTGTCCTTTCATAAAACTAGCTGTGGTCACAGTTACTGGGACGCTGGGTGTGGAAGTGTGGGTCTGGAGTCCTCAATACTCAGAGGGCTGGGCACGGGTATCCTTTTCAATGTAGTCCTGGGTGTGGAGGCTGGACTAAGGAGGGTGCAAACAGAAAAGCATTCAGAAGTAGGGCAAACAATAAAAAAAAATGTGAGTTAATAAATAAGTGAACAAATAAACCAACTCATAAATGAATAAGTGAATGAACTAGTTGTGGAGCGGAAGCATGCAAGGGTGCAGGGAGTATGCTGTGCCATCCTTAGTAACCTGGCTGGGTTCTCATTAGGGCTCTGACAAAGACAGAAAGCCTCCAGGCTCTTGTCCTTCCATTCTCTTTGCTTATTCCCATCACATGTTGGCTGGTCCAGATGGAGCAGAATTAGTTATGTTTATAGTTATGTTTATCCAGAATGCTTTAAGAGGTGTTGCAGGAGGTCTTGTGCACCCCCTTTGAAATGTGGTGATGGGGGTTCCCTTTGAGGTCATCCCAACCAGGGTTTGAATGTCCACTTCACAACTTACCAGGTTTTTGAAGAAATATCTTACCCTTCTTGAACTTCAGTTTACTTCACTATATAATGGAGATTCTTTTCGCCCTTGTTATGTTACCAGGATGATAAGAAATTGCATAGAATACATACTTACACACACACACACACACACACACACACATTGCCTAGTGCCATGCCTAGTGCTCAAAAAATTATTATGGTTGAGAAGACAAGAAAAAAAGGCAGGGGGCCATATATCCTGATAGAATTGTCAAGATTAATACAGGCAGATAATTTTCAGAGTAGCAACTTGTCTTACACTTCCATTTATATTTTGGTAAGACAGTTTTCCAACACCCTATATTTTCTTACTGAAGGATAGGGACATTTCATAGCTTCTATTAAATATATTTCTTTTACCTTTGGGCTTTTTATAGTGTCTTTTTGTGATTACTGTAAAGTTAGATTGTTATAGATTTTTAACTTTTTCCAAAATTGCTTTGAAGGACTTATAGAATTATGTTACTTTGATATGCAGATGCTCATCCTGGGGATGGTCACTCACAGATTTAGGTGTCGTATTTGGCATCCAGGTGGCAGAAACACACAAATGTCTCTTGGGTTCACTGCAGAGGTTGTACATCACAAGAAGACAAGGGGTCACAAGAAGAAGAAGTGAACACCTGAGGAACACCAAATTAGACTCACCAACAGCTTTCCTCTTCCAACACTCTTGATAACAATTCTCTGTATGTTGCAGAATGTGAGTTGCTATAGTGATGAGAGGATTGAAAAATATTATACAGAGAAAATAGCTGAGCTTATATAATATTTAGGACAATGTATTCCTTTGGGCTGGCTGTGAAATATGATGCATTTTACTATGCTGGTGGCAAGAGTTGTAAAGGTAATAAAATTTCCTAAGGTTCTATAAGGTGGATTGTATGCATGATGTATTTCTTTTGAGCTGAGGCAGTTAAGAGCTACTGTGCCTCTTCCATCTTTCTCTCCCCTTGAAATCCCTGGCTTAAAGTCCACACATTCCAGATGGCATAGCTATAAGATGCAGGAAGGCTGCAGGCTCCACATGAGACTTTAGGTGAGAGAGTAATGAACTTTTACTGTGCAAAGCCACTGAAATGTAGAGGTTTACCTGTTATTGCAGCACAGTATAGCCTATCCTGACTAACTCAGAAAGATTAGGAATGTGCTCATGAAACATAGCTCCAGGCAGAGAAAAGAGGGTGCCAAAAGAAAGGCAATATAACATTATCCTTAAGCGGGATCGGCCCAAATTTGAGTTCAGAGTCTGCCACTGTGACTGTGACTTTACACTAACACCAGTGAACCTGTTTTCTCATCTATCTGTAAAGTAGGAATAAAAATGTATGCACTTCAGCAGGTTGTGGTAAGGACAAATGAGATCATTCATGCAAAATGAAAGTATTTTGCATAGTTCCTGGCATATAATGAGCACTTAATAAAATGTTTGATAACATCTTAGGCTTAAAAATAGATAATAACACCAAACTCATCTTGCCTTGCTCAGGATGACAGTCAAAGCCAGTCCAGGCCAGTCCACAAAAGAGAAGCTCTTAACTTGTAAGACCCACAGAAGGATTTCAGAGGTGAGTAAACCCTATGAAATTGTGTATAAAATTACATGTATAAACAAATGTGCACTTGAATCCCAGGTGAGAGTTATTGAGAGCCTCACTTAGGATAATAGACCTGAATAGAATGGAAAATCAAATTTAGAAATGAAAGATAATACAGTGAAAGTGCTGTCAGGAAATGAAGACTGATTAGATTATTGTGAAGCACTAAAGATTCAAGTATCTCTGTCATACCAGAAATCTGCAATTTCAAAGCTCAGAGATTTTTGGCTCTAGTCACTTGCCCTCCTTCAGTCTGCCTCAGTCTCCATTCAAACCTCCACACCCAGGGGTCCTTCTGAGCTCTAAGGTGTATTTCTGCCTGGCCCTCGAAATAATGAGGACTCTGGCTCCACACCCAGCTCTCCAGCTACTGGAATTGCTACTGCCAGTTTCCCCGACGGGATGATGGGACTAAACCAATCAATAATAAATCACTTGAAAAGAAGCCCATTGCCAAGAGATGTGTTTTATTTCAACTGAAACTTTAGAAATGAGAACACAAGCAATGAGAACGCTGACTCCAAAGTTAGCTTACTTAACTGAAATGTGCAAAGGTAGAACCTGTTCAGGTATGGCTGGTAAATAAAAGCTTCAGCTGAGTCACTGAGGTTCTATAGCTATTGCATTACTAAGGAGGTGCTAAACCGTATGCGGAATTCACAAAAGTTAACCCAAACCAAATTACACAATGCTAGACATCTCTCACCCTTATCAAAAAGGTTAGTTTGGGTAGTAGTAAGGAGGAATTGGGGAAAGCTATTCTGGAGAAAGAGGGACGGGGAGGTTTAAAAGAATCACTCTGGAAACTTGACCTGTATCCTCTGCAATCATTTCCACTGCAATTGGCCAGTATCTGACTTCCTCCTGAGAAATCAAGAGCAGAAGAGAAAAGTTGATGATCTGCCCTAGAAGCAGAATGAAGGGGAATTGCTGCTGTTAGACATGTAACTTCAGAGTTTGACAGTGGTGCATGTGTGCTTCCCTTGGACCATATGTTAGTTTGCTAGGAATGTCATAACAAAATATCACAGACCAGGTGCCAATTTATCATCCCACAGTTCTGCAGGCTGGAAGTCCATGATCAAAGTATCACCAGGTTTGGTTTCTTCGGAAGCCTCTCTCCTTGGCTTACAGATGGCTGCCTTCTTGCTGTGTCCTCACAAGGACTTTCCTCTGTGTGCACACACTTATCTGGTCCTAGTCTCCTCTTCCTATGAGGACACCTGTTGCATTGGATTTGGGCCCACCCACATGACCTCACTTTATTGTAATTACCATTTTAAAGGCTTTATCTCCCAATGAATACAATCACATTGTGAGGTACTAGGGGTTAGTACTCCAACATGTGAATGAATCTGGGAGGGGGACAATAATTCTGCCCCTAACAGCCTGTGTGTGGGAAATATATAGGAAAGAGCTGTCAGTGTAGCTGTCTTAGATTCTGTCCAATAGACAGACTGAATTGCAGATGTCTTATGGCTGCAGTAGGAATAAGTTTCCAGGCTTAATGATGAAATATTCATCTGGTTGAGGGCATAGATGGTATGAGAACCCCAACATTAGAGGTCTCCAAAGAACCCATGGCAACACTCAGGAGAAAGTCAGTGCACAAGGCCGGACCACCAGTCCCAGTCAAGTAAAAACGTTCTTGCTTCTTCCTGCTTCTATTCCACGCAGCACTACCTCCCTCTCAGATTTGACCCTAAAGGGGGAGAAATCTGCTTAGTTGGAGAAGAAAGAAGTGGAGGTGTAAGTTAGGGAAAGAGAGAAAGTAGAAGAAAAGACCAGTATTTCATCTTTGCCAGTCTGTAAGCTTTTGTCTGCCACAAGCTTCAGTTCGGGGAGAACAAATAGCTGTAGCTTTGAAGAAAGGTGGGCCTAACCAATGGGACCTGACATTCTAAATACTGGATTACATCTTAAAGGTATAGGGAACTTTTTATTTGCTGAGAGTGAAAAGAAATTTATAGGTCTATGGGAGTTTTCCTGCAGGGTCACTAGAAGAACTTCTCCTGGTAAATATATATTTCGGGGGACAGCAAGAGATAAGAAAAAAAACCTGTATGCTAATTAGATCCCTTAAGTCTCATCTGTTCAATATGCCACATGTATTAGCAATCATTCTTTATAGTTCCAGAAGTAGTCGTGGATAGTGTTCTAAATGGCTTAGCTGGGGTCTTGGGACTGACCCTACACCAATCCTCAAGCCCAGGAAGATAAGAACTCTGATTGGTCAGACCCAGATTATACACCCATCCCTTAAGTTAGAGGAAGGCTCTCAGTTTCCCCAACCATATGGAGTGAGAATGGAGAAAAGATGGTTCCGCAAACACATGCTAAGCTGACAAAACAAAACAACCACCACCAACAAGTATACTAGAATTTCTCGGGTCACTTCCAACCTAAAACTGCAAATACTTTATGTTTAGAAAAGTGACAGGTCATGTGATACCAGGGAAAGTGTCAGTCTACAAATCAGTAATCCTGGATTCTAGTCATGACACCGCCACTAGGTAGCTATGTGATAGTAGGCATCCCACTTAACCTCTAGGAACCTCAATATTTGTAGAATGATAGGTCCGGGCTAAAATGCAAACCTTCTTATTTATAACTGTGTGGCAGGCATAGAGGGGCTTTGTCTGTTTCTAGAGAGAGGAGTTTGACTTTTCAGTCATTTTATTCTGACTTCCTCTTTGAATCTATGGCTAACAACCTGTCGCAACTAAAACGTCCTGAAAGTTAATTGAAATGTAGGTGATTTACAGAAATCTAATTTCATTGCTTCCCTTTGCCTGCTGGCTATAATCATGTCATAGCTGCCTACATTTCTTTGCTTCTTAAAAAGCTTATAGATGTGGGGAAAATCAGATGGGACTTCCCTAAGCCCCACAAAAACAGTGTCATTTTTTTTTAATTGCACCATCTGCCTTGTGGGAAAATCATATTTCGTTTATTCTCCTCCAGAATGTGACTCAGAATGATTGGAGGATGAAAAAAAATAGTGATAATGCAACTATGGAGAGAATACCCTGCAATCCCTTAATATCCCCGAATAGTCATTTTCTGCCTATTCTTGCAGTTTGAGATCACAGGATTCTTGACAAGCTAATAGGACTGTATGCCAATAAAGTCAGGACCATCTTTTTGTTTGATGTTGTATGGAACATGCAATTATCTCAAGGGCAGGTTGTAGCTAAACATTTTCATCCATCCCAGCCCTTTCTGCCTGGGGGAAGGATATGACAGACCTGTCAGTTTCAGTTATATGCAAAGATTCCCTGATTTGCAAGGTTCAGAGGCTTCACTTTTCAGAATACTCGATGCTGCAAATCCTGCTCTAGGTAGACTTTTTGGTTTATGCATAATGGCCATTTTACTTTTAATATTTGTTTGGATGAAATTTCTGTAGTGTCTCACCTCCATCACCCTTCATATCATCTTGTGAAACTTTCGTCCTTCTACTAGATACAAAAGAATTTAGGATCAGATTCTCAGGCCCCCAGCAACCAGCGCTCTGAGTGATGTGCAAGCTGTATTCTCTAACCTCCTCCTTCCATTCTCAGTGTTGTCTCTACCCAACCCTATTCTATGCTCTGCTTAGTATTAAAAATTGTAAAAGAACAAATAAGCATTAAGAGGTCAAACATGGACTTTAGTATGGAAAACAGAACATAGAAACAGAGCATACTTTTGGGAGTGATGTGTCGTGGACTTCATTCGAACAGCAGTGAGCGTGATATCCTTACCTGCATGTCCCTTCCACGTGCAGCCCTCTTTTGAAATCTAGGCACAGTACCAAGGAGAAATGTCACCCTTCCTCTGTCCATAAGCACCACCTACCTTCTTCCTTTTCTGTAGCCTCCCTCCATCCCTCCCCTTTCACAACACTGAACTAGTGTTCTTTGCCATAGCTGCTTCTCTGGTATGCCCTGCCTTTAAGAGTACAGTGAGAGAGGCGAGGGCGCTGGCTAGCAGCCTGGGGTAATAAAATCAGAAGAGTTCCGCATTATCTTTTTACCATCATGCCTTTCCTGTGTGAACTTGGACAGGTCAGTACATCTCTCAGAAGTTAAGATTTCTTATATAGCCAATGGGAAAACAAACCTTCCCAGCTCAACTCATGAGATGTTACAAGAATCAAATACAGTAATGTGTGAACATGCCATACAAAATGCAGCAATAACATTAGCTGTAAGGAATGATTGGGCAGCTGATGATTGAGCAGCTAACTTTTATCAGTCATGTACTATGGGCTGAGTACATGACTGGCTGAGTACATGAGTATATGCTAAGCTAGTTACATCGATTAGATACTTACATAGATTAATTATCACAACCCTCTGAAGTTTTCATTATTGTGTCTTCATTTCATGGTGAGTTGAAGAACGTGAAATCTAGAATTGTTATTTTACCTGAAGTAGCACAGTTATTCACATCGGAGTAGGAGCTGGCTCTTTGAAGCGAATCTGTGTGATGCTGAAGTTAGGTCTTCTATGCAACACCTCTATAGTATCTCTTAATGATCAGTGTGCCTACTTGTGTGAAGAAGGATGAATTTCTGATCTGCTTAGATTATTCTCATCTATCTGCCGCCTGTGCAACGATGAGAAAAATGACGCCAAGATACCCAGTGGATCTTGCTCTCCCTTAGCCTCTGCTGTCTCATCATTGGTATCCATACCCTTTCGTTATCTCCAGATTTGGAGGACTGGGAAGTGAAAATGGCAAAAATTAGAGTCACAGCAAATCCAACATATATACTTTACACAGAAAGTATTTTTTGGAAGTGTAACCAAGAGCTTGCAATAGACCGGGATGTCAGAATATAAACTCATGGTATAAATTTTATTTGAACTCCTAATAAGTGTGAGGCTCTGTGTTGGATCTAGGAATATAAAATAAAAGTACAGCCTTAAGTCTCGGGTTGTCATTTCTCAGCCCAATGTGTGAAGCAGGCCAGTAAACAGAGAGTTACAGCTGAGAAGAAGAAATTCTAGGTGAGAGATTAACTGAGTGTGCTACAGGACATGTAAGAGAGCCAAGTGCTAGAAGGAGGGCAGAGAATAAAGGGTGGTAGGAAAGGCTTCTGGACTGAGGTCTTCACTGACTTAAATCTTAAAGAAGCAGCACCTATGACTGCTTCATAGCAGCACTTATGGCTCGTAGGGCCAATGAGTGAGAGAGATGACAGCTTCCTTCATGTGCCCCTTTGTTTTTTTTTTTTTTTTTTTTTTTTTTTTTTTTTTTTTTGAGACAGAGTTTCGCTCTGTTGCCCGGGCTAGAGTGAGTGCCGTGGCGTCAGTTTAGCTCACAGCAACCTCAAACTCCTGGGCTTAAGCGATCCTACTGCCTCAGCCTCCCGAGTAGCTGGGACTACAGGCATGCACCACCATGCCCGGCTAATTTTTTCTATATATATTTTTAGCTGTCCATATAATTTCTTTCTATTTTTAGTAGAGATGGGGTCTCGCTCTTGCTCAGGCTGGTCTCGAACTCCTGAGCTCAAACGATCCGCCCACCTCGGCCTCCCAGAGTGCTAGGATTACAGGCGTGAGCCACCGCGCCCGGCCTCATGTGCCCCTTTGTAAGAATGGGCAATAAACGGACATGAAAAGATGTCCCCAACACTTATGTTTTCTGGGGTTTATCTTCTACCAAGGTCACTGGCTATGGATCTTTTTGCTAACAGAGGTTGTCTGAGAGATCTAGACTTAAATATCAAAAAGAAGAAAAAATATGTATTTGAAATCTGAAAAAACTTAATGATTTTCTATGAAACATTAATGCAAAAGAACAAAATTAAGTTTTGCTGGTGATATTCTGTAGTTTGTAGTTGTTTGACTGGGCCTGATACCCAGTGATTATAGTCTAATATCAAAGAATAAGGAGGACTCTGTAGTTAGACTGCCTGGATTTGAATCCCTGAGCTGCTCATTACGAGCTGTGTAGCTTTGTCAAGTTTTCTGAGCCTCAATTTCTTCACCTATAAAATGGAGAAAGTAAGAGAGGTCTCACGTGGCAGTTGAGAGGAGGAAATGTGATAACACATTGAGTGCTCTTAGAACAGTGCTGGGCATAAACTAGTGTGCAGTAAGGGGTGCTGCTGTTCTGGATTGTTCCATGACAGCTGCACCTTTCACTCTTCAGGGAGGGGCCAGGATGCTTCTGAGTGCTGGGGTAAGCTAGCCCAATTCAGCAGCTGGGGAGTGAAGACGGAGCCAGGTTCACGTGGGGACAACCTAACTTCTTCTGGACAAGGGAGATGTTGGCGGAGACCAGTCTGTTTGGCAGGGTGAGGACGAGTATCTCAAGGTTCCAGGGGAAAAGCCATGTGCTTCCTGCCTCAGGCTTTCTGAGGATGACTCATGAGTGGAGACACACGCAGCTGAAAATCTCCCATTTGTGCTTGTCTAAGAACAAGACGCATACTGTCTCACGTGGGGGCCCTTCAAAGGCTTTGCTCATTTCTAACAAGAATGCTGCAAGAACTGTTCCTTCAGTTTTCTCACCTATAACTCAGAACTTCAGAGGCGATGCAGTTACACCTCCAGAAGTAGGGAAATAGAACATTCCCCGTTTCTGTCAACAGACTCTCCTGCTAGCCCACATTTGCATTGCCATTCAATACTCATACTTGGCTGGGGCACAGTGAGACTTTTCAACTCTATTCAGAGATATTAAATAAAAAAGTAAACCACTCTCTAAACATATTTGTCTTAGGACCTGTTGAAACAATTCCCACTGCAAGTGGCAAAATGCAATGGATCATGTGTGAGTCTTTATTATGTTTCAGTATGTGCAACTATTTGGATGAGTCTCCAGAGAATTATGCTAAGAGAAAAAGAAAAAGCCAATCTTGAATGGTTACATACTGTATGATTCTTGAAATGACAAAATTCTAGAAATAGGGAACAGATTGCCAGGGGTTAAGGAAGGGGTGAGGGTGGCAGGGACATGAGCTATGTTTGCAGACAACAAGGACTCAATGCCCATTATTTCTTTTGCAGGGCCCAGTATTTTGTTCATATTGAATGACTGTTAAATAAATATACCAGATTTTTATTTTTATAACTAAATTATCAACTTAACTTTTGCAACTAAATTATCAAGACACTGTTTTGCAAATAATTGAGACTAATTTACATTTAGGGCTTATAAAAGCTATCATTTTTAGAGCTTTTCTTCTTTCGGACAGAAGGACCAAATTCCAATAGGAAAAATACATACAAATGAAATCTAGCAATAGGTGTTACATAAATTTTTCTTTTTTAGACAAAAGAAATAAAATGTGATAAATAAAATGCAACAATGGATGTTACATATTTAATCAAACATCAGGTAAATGTAATGCCACATGGGACAAGGCAGGAGCACAGCACTAGGAGTTAGAATACAAAGGGTATTAACTACACTCTGCCACTGGTAATTTAGCAGTCTTTCAAGTGTCACTTGATTTCTTTATGCCTCTGTGAAATGAAGTTATTGGGCCAGAAGAACACTCGGTTCTTTTCTAGTTCTGACATCTTGCGGTTACATGAATGTTGGATGACTGAGCATCGGGCACAAATGCTAAGCCATGTGCTTTTCCGTCCACTAATCCTTCCCATTGAATTCATGTGGGCTGAGTCTCTGAATCAATCATCGGGTGACCAACATCATTGTGGGTTCCTATGCTGCGTTTGACACCAGCTTCTTCTGTTTGCTGTTCCCTTAGTCCCGCTGTCCCTGGCTATTAGTGTAAAGATCCATTGTGATGACTGGTAACTCTGGGTGAAAGGCAGTTGGGTTCATTTAATTAGAACTAACCCGGCTTTGGTATTAGATGTATTTAAATTTCTAACCTCAACTCTAAGCCATGTTTTTGGCTCACATTCTTTTCCACCCTGTTCTTTCTTTGATGGTGAATTTTAACCTTTATCTGCAGGGAATCATTTAAAAAGAAAGAAAGGAATGGAAGGGATGGGCAAATCATCACAATTATGAGGTCTCCGGAGTCCTGACTGAGATTAGCCTAACAGCTGGGACAAAGGATGACTGAGAGAAACAGCATGCAGGAAGAAGATACAACGTCAAGGTCAAGAGGAAGACCTTGGTATCTATAAGACATATTATGGTTTTTGTTGAAAGAATTATTAGTGCCAAGACATTTGTTAAGTAGGTCAGTAATGTGTGCTGGGCACTTATTGTGTCCTCGGAACCCTGTTAAGCATTTTACAAACATTATTTCATTTACTAGAATAACCCAGTTACATAGGTACTATTATTAATTCCTTTTTACAGATAAAGAAACTGAAATTTAGGAAGATTGGATACTTTGTTCCAAATCCCAAAGCCAGTGAGAACAGGCATTTGAAATCAGATTTCTGGCTTCAAGGGTCCTGGTGATTATGTAAAACATATTTCTTCCCAAATATCAATAACCACCATTATCTGCTGAATGACTACTACATGAGGCTATAAGAGATAATAATAATTGATAATAATAATGATTGATGAATGACCATACCACTAGCTCATGGTGGAATCAGAATTTAGCAACTATTTGACACTAAATGTCAAGATCTTTCTAGTGTAATTATACTTTGAAAGTTATTTAAAATGTTTCTATGTGGCTGGTTTATAACTAATTGATATTAACTTCCCAGATGTCATCAAAATGTAGGCAAGCTGTTTGTTATTAGGAAAAATATTCAAATAAGATAGGAAATGAAATGACAAAGGGCAATATTGTAATAATACACACAAAGACCAGACACTAATGTCCTCAAGAAAACATAACAATTTTTCCTTACAACTGTCCAAGGCAGAAGGCACATATTTTCAACCTATGGAGTTTCATCTGGTTTATTGTGGATCATGGTAATTAATATGCATATATTGAAATGAAGTATTTATTCTTTAAAACTATCAACTCCCTTTTGGTTGGTTCTTGTTAACTCAGTAAGGCTCTGAGTTTGATGTGTCCCCTAGGTTCTCCCCAGGCCAAGACAGCACTAACCAGCTTGACTGAATATCAGGTGTTTTTAAAAGTCATATCCCCATTATTAAGGGACAGTATAACAAAAGGAAACTGTGATAACTAAATGTAATACATGATCCTTGACTAGTTTTTGGATCATGAAGGAAAATGTCATAAAGGACATTGGTGGGACAATTAGAACAAATTATAGATAGATCATGTATTAGATACTAATATTTTGTCAGTGTTAAATTTCCTGAATTAGATAATTGTGCTGCGATTTTGTGAAAGAGTGACCTTATTCCTAGAAATCCATATTGAAGTATTTTGGAGTAAAATGACATTATGTCCAAAAATTATTTTTACATTTGTTTTAAAAATGTATCTCTATATAGAATGGGATTGATAAAGCCAATAAAGGAAAATATTTTTAAACCAGTGAATAAAGGATACAGGGGAGTTCTATGCACTGTTGAGCAGCTAAAAGTTTGTAATTATTTTAATATACAAAGTTAAAAGAAAATCAGTTGTCAGCCTGAATTAGTTTTGTGTTTTTATATTTATTTTTCTAGGCCTGATGAAGCTTTAAAGAAATAACTTGACAAAAAGCAAACAAAAAATCCCAAAACTCTAGTGAAATCACTTCAGGGTTGCACCATGGCAGCTTGCAAACATTTTTATAAATCTCAGAGATGTCCATTTTCTAAAAACTAAATTCTTGTGGAAGTAGTCGGCACATGGCATTAATGTTCAAAAAGCATCGCTATACCTTCGGCACAGATATTTCATGAGGTGACAAAGTTGACTTTCTAGTGAATTAGGATTTATCCTACATGTTTATGGATGTGACTATTTTTCTCTGGGATAAACCCACCACCCAGAGTCCAAGGGCCAGTTAAGAGACATGATCTAGATTTGTCTTGAGTCCCCACAGAGAATTTTGTGGCCTTGTGTTCAGAGAGATGCCATCTCTACTCTTCCACAGAATGTCAGAGTGATAATTGGGCTGTTCTCCCTCATTTGTGTCTTGACTCAGGATATTATCTTCCAGGACGCCACAGTCCTCGTGAGCTACAACAGAAAGTTTTCACTCTCTCCTGGCAGTCAGTCACTGAATTTTGGTATCCAGAAAATTTAGCTATCACCTCTAATTCTCTTTCCTATATATCCTTTCACCATCAGAATAGGAGGGCTCAAACACATCTTCAGGGAACATAAAAAAAAAAAACAATCCCAGAGTAAACCAGCAAATGAAACTCTAATGGGGAATTTGTGTATATATAAAAATATAACCTGGTTATTTAGCATACTCTGGGAAAGCCACCTGAACATAGGTGTTTAGTTGATGTTACATATGTGCAATGGCACTTCTGAACGTCCAGGTGAAATTAGATCCTCAAAAAGTTACATACATCCCTAAGGGAAAAGGGCTTTTGAGTTCATTAATCCCTCCCAAATTATGGGAAGAAATGGCTAAAATTCCCTACCTTGAGTTGTCTCTATTTTGAGTTGGTTACAAGAATTTATGAAAAACAGTCTCCCTGCCCCCATTTCTTCTTGTCTGTTTCAAAATAAAGCCAGAAATATGTATTCTAACATAAGAACCAAAAAAGGAAAAAAGAACAAAAAGCCCCATTGACTAGACATTTGAAAATTCATATCTGAAATCTGACATTGTCTCTGCCTGAACAGTGAATTCCAACTTCTGTCACATGCTTGGTTGTTCTGGAGCTCAAAACATTTTTTGCCATGTGGACATGAGGACAGTCAGATATTTATAACTGCAAAAGTGAATGCTTCATGATAAAATTCCTGATCTATATTTCCTATAGCAGATGGGCCAATTAATAAGATACCCTTTAACTTTTCAAGGTTTTAAGAATTATTGCCAGTGTGGACTTAATACAAATAATGGAATACAAATAATGTCTAGAGGCTTAGGACGAGCCAATATAAAACAGATATTTTCTGTTTAATCCTGTAATGTCTTATTTATACAATGAAGATTTAATTTTCAAATATTTAAACTTGCTTCTGGCTTTTGTCTTGTTCTGTGCTCAGCCCTCTTTGTTATACATTTAAAAAATGTTCTGGTGGGATGCTATTACAGTATTAACTTGTCTATTAATTTGCACATGGTTTTAAACACATCTTTTAAAAATGTAGGCACTGTCTTGTTTTAGGAAAACACAACCCTCCTTCGTATTTGGATATTTTCCCATTTCAATGTCAAAAAAACCTTTCAGTTCTCCCCCAAGACTTTGGTTCCTACAGTTTTCAGATGATTATTATGTCCCAAATTTTACAAAGGAGTTCAAAATCTCATAGGCCCACACAGTTTGAGACACTCTTAAAATTGGAGTTGAAATTGTTATAAGTCTAAGAACCTAATGAGTTTCATTTATTCTTACATCATTAAACTTGACCGTGGTAGCCAGTAGCATGTCTAAACAACAGCGTCACTGAGGTATTTGTTAATGTAATGATAAACATTTATATAAAATTTGAATTTGAAAAGAAATATTTTCCTAAGTTGCTGAACTAGGAACATTTTGAGAATGTGTACAGTAACATGCAGATAGTCACTTGATTTTTACTTCGGCTTACGGCAGTTCCTACACGGGAGCACAACAGAAGGATGACAACACAAACAGCCACTCTTTGCACCGAGAGCAGCAGTGTGTCATCATGGTGTAGTTAGTTTTACACAGAGGGCATTTTTCCAGCTGCTCCCTTTTGATCCCAGATCTCTCCTTAGAACCCTAAGTGCTCCCTCATTACAGGAAACAGCATCTTCCAACATGGATTTCTCAATGAAAATTGGTGTTAAAGGAGGGTAGGAGGAAGGCAAGGTCTCTGCTAAAATAAATTTGGAGGAAAAAAAAACCCGTATTATTTATTATAAAAGAAAACAGGTTGCAGGATTTCTCAGAACTTGGTCTTAGAGTATGCTGCCAATGTGCAATTTGAAACTTTGAGAAGAAAACATATTATATAGAATTCCTCCAAGTTATTTTTCAATGAAACATGCACTGAGAGATTATATCGTAGAATCTCTTTCCCTCTTAGTCACTGCAAATCTGCTGCTCATCATTAAGGTTCACATCCAGTCAAATTTTCTTCATAAGGCCATTCCCAATTCTCTCAGTTAGATTTCACCACTACATATTTGTCATGTTACTGTACTCATGGCTTTTAGAATCCACATTTCTATTTTATTCCTCCTTCTTTATTCTTTATTTGTCTTTGTTCTTTTTTAAATTAAAGCACCTTGAGATGAGGGACCATTCACTATGTACTTGTTTTCTACAACACCTAACTAGTGCCCAGCCCAGAACTTTGTAGAAACTCAATAAATGCTTACTGAAGGCCTGATGCCATCTATCTCAAATGTGTGCCATTGGTATCAAGAATTCCTCTGGAAAATAAAATGTTTCTTTACCTATTTGAGAATGGGTAGATTAGACTTTTATTTTAAATGTATCTTCATGCTCAATTTAATACTGTTTTTGAGTGACAAGCAGAATAAATCACCATAACCAAAACTTCCATTTAAAAAATTCAAACTTAACAAGAGTCATGCAAGATTGTTTTTATTAAGCTTCATATTCAGCTTAAAGCTAAGTAGTTCAAGCATTACTTCATTTGACAAGCAGACATAGATCTAGGAAACATTTCAAGACACTCCAAGGACTTTATAACTACTGGGAACAGAGCAACTCACTCTGTAGTTAACATGTATGTTAAGCACTTCAAGGAGTCATTAAGGAAAGAAGCTAAATGACAACTGGTCCTCTTCTATGAAATGATTATCCTGGACAAGTAGCTACAAAGAAAAGCACATGACTATGACAGAGCTTCAGAGATTTGGCATCCAAATCCACCCTTTTTATTTAGGATAGGACTTGGGGTCACATATCAGAAGGCAAATGACTCAGAATAAGCTACATGTCAAGTTTCTATGGATAGTATTAACACTCAAATGAATAGCTTACATTTTAAGCAAATCACAAAAAGAATAATTTGTATTGAAAACCCACTCTATTAGTGACTATAGGAGATTCTTAGTCATTGAAGAATTTCTCTCCACTCTTGTAGTTTCTTTATGAGTTCTTCTGAGAGATTTTCACTGTGACTGTCTTGACTTCTGTATATTCATGGAGACCATATTCTCCCCTAGAGAGAGGGGAAAAAACACCCAAAAATACCATTTAGCATAGAGTGCAAATGTACTATACTCCATGATTGGTACAAGTTTGTTTTTGCTTATCTGGCTAGGAACAATGGAAAATATTTTCTGTGTCCAGAGAATTTTATATAGTAGCTAGCCAACCAAAACTGTCTGGTCTCACATAAATCCCCTTGTGGGGAAAATGTTTTTAAAATTTCTTTCATTTTAAATAATCATGTACTGTAAGTTGATTTTTACAGAAATTGTCCATTTTTGACATTATTCTACTTGATGTTAAAAGCTCTAACTACTCAAAACACAATACAATCCAACAAAACTTTTGTCATTTCTAGTTTAGCTTCATCTAAGATAGATATAGTAAAAGAGGAGAGGTAGTAATATATAATCACTGAAAAGTAGTACAACAAAACTATAAACTAAAGTAGAGCTGCATACACCAAGTGCAGAGAATTGGCACAGAAGTGATGAGGGAGTAAAATTATCATTCTGAAGGGTCCTAATATGGCTTGAAACAAAATATTTTGCAGCTGTGGTTTTAGCAATATCTTTTGATTTTTGTTAAAACAAAACCTGACCTTTATTATTAAAGTTTTCTGGTTTCTTTTCTTTTCTTTTTTATGATTGTTTTCTTTTTAGGAGGAGGACAAGGTTAGATTGGCCTAAATTCAGGCTGTTGGGCTTTTTGCAGTTGTAGGTTTTCCCTCTTTGTATGACCTCCTCTATCCCCTACCATTTGCTTATATAACCCTTAAGTCCAACCCAAGAGATCAGGAATTAACACAAGTCAATTCATTTGGACCCTACTATCTTTCTATAAGGTTTATGGGAACCTCCTGCCAGTTTTAGAAGCTGTGATTTACCCTTTGTTGAACAGATAACTAAAGGGACTGGGGCTCAGTTATACTCTGTATTGTTCTGACAAGAGGATCAAATTACATGTACATAAAAATATTCTTAAAATGACAACACTCATGCACAGGTAGGCTTGCAGACAAATAAGATCTTGATCCTTTTCTACCCCTCCCTTCTTGTTATATAGACAGGTATGTAGAAGACATCATTTTCTCCTGGGTAACCTAATAGTCTTATACTGATTATTTTCTTGGGCAATTAAGCTTCTGAAAATACCTTTTAAATGCTTCAATGAGCATGTTCTTCAAAGCAATTAAAGGGTTTAGCCTCAGTTGTCTGAAATCCATTAAAAGATAGTATTTTATCTCCCAGAGTTAGATAAATCAACCCATGATTTTATCCAATAGGCTTTCCATTGTATTTCATGTCACATGGCACCTGAAGCTCTCCAGAGACTAATAAGTGTGATTATTGTCCTGATCAGGCTGGGGCAGGCCCTGCTCCTTAGGATTCTTACACCTCTGTTATATCTATGATGTAACACAAAGACATCTGTTCACATTTCTCTTTTTCTTACTAAGTCTGTGAGTCACTAGCTTTGTACTTTTATAATAAAACCTTCAATGTACAAATCATCTAGGATGTTATTCAAAGACTGACTCTGATTCAGTATGTCTGGAGTGAGGCCTGACACTGAATTTCTAGTAAACTTCCAGTGACACCTACGCTTCTCATCCAGGGTCCACACTGTAAGAAAAAGGTACTAGTAACAAGTCACACTTGTTTCTTTCCTCTGTACCCAGGACTGAGATTGGCACTAATGAAGCAAGCCCAGAGGAAATATTTGCTGAACTAACTAGGCAAATATCTAACAAAAAATATTCATTTGAGTTCCTGCTCTAAGCCGGGTAGTTTACAACATGTCCTTGTTCCTTTTGTATGGGAGGGGAGGAAAGAAATATCTTGTGAGGCGCTGAGACCAAGTAAGTTTAAACTGGCACGCTAGCAATGTCTCAAGGGACCTATGCTAACCTAAGTGAGAATGAGTGCCATTACATAAAGGGGGAATTTACCCTGTAACCCATTCAGTGCCAACCCACTATCAGAGAAGCAAAATCAAGGCTTGCACATTCTGTGTCACCATCAAACTCACTGGGGTCTGTGGACCACCATGTTTGGCTCTTTGAGGACTCTGTTCCCACTTGATCAATTCTACCTTTCTACCTTGGAAGACAAATTGTAATTTAACTCTTGGAGGTCATTTGAGATTATCACTTGAGTAATTCTCTTGAAATATCTTACAGCAAATGACTCATTTATTAAGTTCATCAAATTTGGACTTGAACAGTAGCATTCTCAGCTGGAATTTTTGAAGTAAAAAAAATGCAGCAAAACTTTTTCCTTTGTATTTTTTTTTTTTTTTTTGAGACAGAGTCTCACTCTGTTGCCCAGGCTAGAGTGAGTGCCGTGGCGTCAGCCTAGCTCACAGCAACCTCAAACTCCTGAGCTCAAAGGATCCTACTGTCTCAGCCTCCTGAGTAGCTGGGACTACAGGCATGTGCCACCATGCCCAGCTAATTTTTTCTATATATATTTTTAGCTGTCTATATAATTTCTTTCTATTTTTAGTAGAGATGGGGTCTCGCTCTTGCTCAGGCTGGTCTCGAACTCCTGAGCTCAAACGATCTGCCCACCTCGGCCTCCCAGAGTGCTAGGATTACAGGCGTGAGCCACCGCGCCCGGCCTCCTTTGTATTTTAAAGAAGAAAATTACATATACCTATGTTCCAGATACTTAGGAAATTATTGATGGTGGATTCCTGTTTTCAATCCTTCTCTTATATGATTCCCCTACATCTCAACCTTAAAGTCTATATTCAACAGAATTTATGAGTTTGGTCTACTTAAGTTGTTTCATCCTTTTTGATTATTTTGTCTTCACTGTTCCCAGGAAAATGTGTTAGGTAGCTGGGCCAGCCATGAACTAACTGATCTTCAAAGTAATGTAACCTTTGTTCCAGCTTTTTGTACAAAATAATTAGTTCTGCCAAAGAATTCTCCAGTAATAGATATTATAAAGAGAGGAAACTAGGGGAGGAAGAAACCATTTGTTGAGTTTCCACTTTGTGACAGTTACAAGGCTAGGGATTGGACATTCATTATCTCATAACCATCTCAGAGGAAAATTAACATCTCCATTTGAAATATGAGCAATGGAGGCTCAGAAGTTAGACAACTTGAAGCAGGCAGCTAAGTGGTGGAGTCAGGACTTAAGTGCAAGTTGGTCAGATGCAAATGATGTCTTCTCAGATGTGCCTTGTACTTTCTATGGGTTGATCTTTTGCTGCTGTCTCCTCAAAACATTCTAAACATATCCATGGCTCTTCACTACTCTACAAGTAAAATCTCAGACAATTTTCTTGGCTTCAGGACTTCTTAATCTACACCCACAATCCTTGACCTTGTGTAACAGAGGAAAATAGTGACAGAGAGATGCCATCCTAAATGCTAAAGTCTGGTGGTGTCCAGATTTCTTGGCCTTCAATACTTTGCTCTGCACTTTAACTGGTTCTCTGCCCCCAAGAGGTATGGAGTCTTGATCTAGTGTGTGTAGGTTATTTTGCATATATTTTTACACATTCCTCCTACCACCACAGTTATGTAGAGGATAGAACATAGCGTCATGTCCCTAGGACCTTATCTTTAGCATGTTGAGAAAGTTGATGGATCATTCTATCATTCCTCCATTTCGCTGGCTCCCCCAGAATATTTGTTTCATTGTAATTTTGCTGATTCATTAAGATAAATGACAAAGTTCATGGCTACTTCATGCATTCATGACCCTTAGAAATGGAGAAAGACTTATTTTTACTTGCTATTTACCAAATGGGTGGTTTTACTATGTTTGATTCCACAAAGATTGCATATATATTTTTTCTTCATGAATTTTTAAATTTATTGGTAAATGCAAGAATATTAAAGAAATAAAATGGTTGAAATTTCTTGAATAAACTTACCAAACATCTTGCCATTACTTTCTGTGTTTACATATGTATGTGAACATTATTATAAAAAGTCTCCCAGTTTCAAAAGTAACTGAAGGCTCATAAATACATTTATGTATAAATATTTTCAATCTATTCACTACTATAAAACATGTTTTCCTTAGTCAAATTTCCCTTCAGGTTTATATTTTAGTTCCAAAAATAACTTATTCAGGTAATTTAAAATTTTAGAGTCTACATCAATAATATTTCAACAAATGAGAATCATTCCTCTCACACCGATGTTTTCTGAGATAAGGCACCTAATTGACTTATTTAGGGGCATATTCAAATAACTGGAGTGTCCTTATATTTGCACACTTATCACAATCACCACTTTATGCTTTTCACCTCCTTTCTGGAGATGTTTCCCACATGGATTTCATTCATATATGCAGCAAACAATTCTAAAAGTAAGCAATATTTCTATCACACGATAAAGTGCTTAATACAGACCCTTATGAACAGTAGGGGATAAATAAATTATATTTCCCTTCTGCTAGCACCTTTCTGCACTTATAGGGGTACAGCCAACATTTAATAAGCTATTGAGTGGTATAAATTCTCGGGAAACAACACAAGCAGGTTTTATTTACGGTGACAACTGAGAGTTAATTCCTTAGAAGTAAAAACCATTTTTATGAAATAAGTATATCAACAGAAAGTTATTCTTACAGTTCTCGTCCATTTCCAGACATCTTGAAGCCGCCAAAGGGGCACTGGGCAGACACAACACTATAGCAATTCACCCTGAAAAGAAGTTATTAGAGATGATACTTAACATATGAGATAACTTTTATTTGGCAATTTTAGAAATTTAGAAAGCTTCTTGAGAACTCAATTTCAATAAAACATACTCATTGCGACAAAAAAGTAGCACTATAAATTAGAATGTGGATGTATATGTATATATACCACCTAGAAACAAAGGAAATGGTAGAAATATGCATGTATGCATATGTGGATAGCCATTTTGGCAGTACATCATGTCCCTGAGAAGCCATAGTTACAATTATAAAAGTTAGAATTACAGGATAGCTAATATGCCATAGGAGGAAGGATATGGTTCGCTGAAGACTGGAATTTGTTGGATGGGTGTTCCTTACTGCCTGTATTCAATAAGCTTTGCAGTTCTCTTGGGGTTTGTGTACTTAATAGGCTAAATTCAATTTTCTTTTGCAATTGCAATATGTATCATATTACTCAGTTCATTTTTTCTCCATTAATTGGTTCAATAAATTACTTAAACAGAGGCCTTGGCAGGAGTTGGACTTAATTATCAATCTGTTTATTCCCTGTCATATTTCATAAAGTATTTAAATATGCTTATATAAATATAATTACAAAAATGTGAATAATTAGAACTCAAGAAATAATTATGATAAAATATCAAGATGGGGGGGAAATTAGAATGCAGTTATGTAGGCCATGAACAATTTATTTAGCTTTAAATTTCCTGGTGTCCAAAGTTAAGAGCAAAATCTAATTACCTCCATGATTCTCATTACACACAAAAGAAAAAAAAATTAAAGGAGAAAACAATGTTCTTTTTAAATATTTTTCTCTGCCTTATGCTATTATCATAGGTGGACAACAGTGTGGCTTTCAGACTAATTGTATTATATTTGGAACAATTTAGTCATTACTTTGATCCTAAGATTAAATGTTTTCTCAGTTAAAACACTTGCTACCTCAATTCTCAGCATTTTACATTCTCCCCGAACCACAGAATTATCCATGTGTCCCATGTTGGAGTAATAGTTATTTTAATAAATTTACACTTTTAAAAGCTAGCTTGTCTGAGATTTGCTTAATACCCATTTAAATTGCAAAACTACACACCTGCTTTGAAACTGTGAATAAAATCCCAGCAACTCTGGAATTCAATCATTGTTCTGAAAGCACCAAGCAGCTGTTAGGATGGGACAGTGCCACGATATTATTATGCTCTAGGATATTTAGCAGTAAAAATATGGTCCCCTCTGTTTTAATTGTACAAAAATTTCTGACTGGGAATTCCTAAGACACCCAGTGAAATGATGTTATAACAAGCTTCTTTATGAATTAGGCATGTAACTTTCTATTTTTCAAAATCAAAAACCTGAAACTTTGGTTTGTTAAAAAAATGCAGAAGATAAGTTTTCTGTTTTGACTTTACATTGGTAATGAGACTATTTTAGTATAAATTAACAGAGGACTGAGACATATTCACTTAGTGAAAACTGTGGATTCAAAACGCTATCGATTCTCTCTAAGCATGTGTTTCCTCAAGTGTAAAGGGAAGATGCTACTATTTAACAGCGCTGTTTCGGGGCACACAGAAAATGAGGTGTAGAATGTGCTTGTTGTAGTACTTGGTACATAGTATGTCTGTAGTAAATGGAGATAATATACATATGTACAATAGTAATGCTGAATTTTATTAATTATTTTTACCAGTCATAGGCAAATTCTACAGGATCACTAGCCATACTGACTATCACAGAAGAATTTCCTCAATTTTATTTAGAGGTGTTGGAAAGAAAACATCTCATTCAGAAGGAATCAGGCTTTTAAGTAGCAGTTCTTAGTTCTGGTTGCAAATTAGAATTACTTTTAAGAATGTCCTTTAAGTAAAAGATCTATGCTCAAACTCAATTAGCAAGATTGTTTTAGCCTGTTTTCTGTTGCTGTAACTGCATACTACAGACTAGGTAATTTACAAACAACAGAAATATATTTGTCTCATGGTTCTAGAGGTTGGGAAGTCCTAGAGGATGGCACTGGTGTCCTGCAAGGGCCTTCATGCTGTGACATCCCATGATGGAAAAGCAAAAAAGTGTATGCAAGAGAGCAAAGCACAAGTGGCTGCACTGGGCTTTATAACAACCCTCTCTCACTATAACTAACCTGCTTCTGTGATAACGGCATTCATTTGCCTTCATCACCTAGACCTCCCATTAGGCCCCACTTCTTAATACAGTTACAATGGTGAGTATATTTCAATAAGAATTTTGGAGGAGACTTTCAAACCATAGCATTGCCATAATTGGTGTGTTGATATACATCCTCCTCTACTTCACATCAATTTATATATTTTGGAAGCACCCAGATGATTCTAACGAAGGGTTGAGAACCACAGCTTTAAAGTCTGAAATAAGTCTGACTCTCCACTCTGTTATTTATTGTATGATCTTGATAAATTATCTACCTTACTGAGCTTTCATTTTTCATTCATAAATTTGAGATACAATGAATGTAAGAATACAGTGCAGTGCCTAACATAGAGTAAACATTTAGTAAATGCTGACTCTCCCTTTGGCTAAGAGAAAAGATTCTACAGTGCTCAAAAAGAGCAAGGATTTTTCTCTTAAGGATAAATACTTTTTAATGCATTTTTTTTTTAAGCTGGTGTATGTGTGACTTAGTATTGGGAAGGAAAATAATCTTGGGCTGTTGCCAGACTGAGGGGACAAAGTGAGGTTTGATAGAAAAAAAAAATGACTAAGAACTGGCCAGGGCCAGGGACTGGGGATTGGGCAGGGGATGCAACAGTTTGAGAGAAGTAGCATTAGCATTTATAACCTTCAAATTAATGTATAAACATCAGAGACAGAAACTAGATCAAAAATGAGAGTGATATGCTCCTCAAAGCTCAATGAATTCTTCTAAATTAAGAACTTCAAGACATCTCTAATAATCCCAGAGTAAGAAGGTGATATAAAATTTAAATATTTGCATGTATTAGGGTGCTGAATGAATATTTTTATCTAATTAAACTCGATTAAAACAGAACTTTTCTTTTATGTCCTTTGTATTAGCATAGTGCCAAGTGTCTAGAAATTACTTAGCAATATTATATTGTATTAATCAAACATCAGTAAAATATTTTGGGTAAGCAATTTCAGGCTGGAAAGAGTTAAAGAAAACATCCTTCCATGTGAGTTCTTAAAATATGGCAGGTTTTTCTTGTTTGTTTGTTTTGTTTTGTTTTTTAAGGCAGCAACTGCTTTTCTAGCAGGCCATGTATTTCCAAATGAAAAATCCAAGTCTAAAAAGGTTTAAGGTAACCTGTTGATGTCGTTAACATTGAAAACGCTGCATTGCTTAGGGTTGACTTACCACACTGTCCCAGCCTGCAGAGCAGAGGACACTGTTATGGCTTTATTGAGGTCTGTAGTAAAGATTCCTGCTGATAACCCATAGAGAGTGTTGTTTGCTCTCTTGATCACTTCATCTAAAGATTTAAACTTCATGATTTGCTGCACTGGTCCAAATATCTATACCATAAGAAATGGATTAAATAAATCAAAATGATAGGTTAAAACTAAATATTTCACATATACTGCATTATTTTAAAATAAACTATCCTAAATTAATTAAGATTTTGCTTCTATTCTCAAACCCATGTGTAAGAATCCAAACAAGTTGCTGCAGAAATGGTAGGTGAGAATAGGTAATGGTCATGTGTTAAGTTCTCTTTGGAACAAGATAGGGCACAAATAATTAAGGCAATGTTCATTTTCTAGATGTCGGAATAAAGCTTCCAAGAACTTATAATTGTGCATCAAATCATTAACTTCAGAATTTCTTTTTCATTTAGGGCCATTTAAAATTCTCTCCCTAGTTTTCCTCATCTTCCAAGTTACTACATATAACAGTGAGCTCCAGAAGGCAATGCTTGCTCTTCTGGAGAAATGAATAGGCAATGATTGATAATAGTAATTGTCTTTTAAATGCCAGTATCCCATTGGTTGAAATATTAACTATTTTACTGTACTTAGATATTTTCATAATTAGTCAAGGTAGGTAAAACAACATGAATTTTTGTTCAGATTCTACTCTGTAGCCAAATCTTATGCACCTTACACATACTAAACAGAATGGTTCATTACTGCAAGAGCTTAAATCCTGAAACACCCTGTACCAATCAAAACTTGTGTTCATTAGCAATGGCTACAGTTGCCGAAAATAACTAAAAATCACAATTTGTTTATCTTAGCCTAAAATACTCTCACTTTTACTAGATTCTCCAGGTAGTGCAGCCCAAATTCAAGTTATTCTGTATCTCAGCCCCAGGTGGGAGAAAGACAATCGGATTTTCTCTTAAAAATCAAGCTCCTACATTATATTTCAATAAGAAATTTATTAAAATTAAATAAAAGGGGGAATTCCACTGAGTGTTACCAGAATTTTCTGGGAAACATGAGTAAGGGGAGGCAAAAATCAGAAGTGACAAATGGTGTTCTGGTGTTCACCACTACTTTAAGGGTTAGGGGCTACCAGTCAGTAGAGACTGAGTGTATCTCTCCTAAGGTTGTAAATCTAATCACGAGATTGTAACCCAGGAACCACACATACAGCAGCTGCCACACTAAATGTGTTCATATTTTACATAATTTTAATTGAACTTAGCACATGGCTCCAGGCTCCCACTTTGAAGTAGTAAGCTAGCTGTTCCACTATGAATATTGTAGGAACACAATAAATATTTCCTTGACTGAAGATCTTTTTCCTAGTCCTTTTTATCTGGCATTAATCAAGATATGCAAGAACACTAGCTCTAATTTTTCTTCCTGATTTTGTATATTGTAGTTAAATATTTGGTGAGCATGTACATAAATATTAATATAAATGTATATACACACATATATGTATATTCATTTATTTATACAATATACACATACATATACAGTCACCAAATATTTAACTATAATGTATAAAATTAGGAAGTCTAACAGCAAAAAAATATAGGACTAACAGCACACAGATGATGGCGAGTGATATCGGGATGAATGCTATTTTCAAATATATAGATGGCTGTTATGTAGCAAAAGTCTATAGGACAAATATGGAACCAGCAGATAGAACATAAGTACTTTTTTTTTTTTTCTGGTAAGAACACTTAAAATCTACTCTCTTCATAATTTTGAAGTATACAATATGTTATTAATTATAGTCACCATATTTACAATAGATCTCTTGAACTTATTTCTTCTACCTAACTGAACTTTTGTACAGTTGACCAACAACTCCCACCCTCACACCCCACTCCCCAAGCCCCTGGTGACCACCATTCCACTCTCTGCTTCTGTGAATTTCATGTTTTTAGATTCCACATATAAGTGAGATCATGCTGGATTTGTCTTTCTGTGCCTGGCACATGTCTCTTAGCACAGTGTCCTCCAGGTTCATTTATGTTGCCACAAATGACAGGATTTTTTTCCTTTACTTTAAAGCTGTGAAGGAAGCACCTAGAAATTGCTCAGCATCCTGATCTGTTTGGCTGAAAAGTTTTGGCTGGCCCAATGGATTCCTTACTACTTTTAGTCTTGATCACAAATAAACCTTTATGAGAAATAAAGAGTAACATTTATTTTGAAAGATGTTCAAGGAGGTAAGAATCTTACAGGGACACTCTGTATACTCACATGCAGACAAAGCAAGGCAACAACAGGACAGAATGAAACCATTTACCTCCTCTTTGGCGATGCGCATGTCATCTCTAACATTAGAGAAAACTGTGGGCTGGACAAAGTAGCCTTTGTTCCCCCAGGGGCCTCCACCACATTCCAGTTTGGCCCCTTCTTTCTTCCCACTCTCAATGAGATCAAGTATTTTATCATGTTGTTCCTTGTCAATCTGTTTGAAAAATATCACATGAAAAGGTACAAAAAAAAAAAAAAAAGACATTGTAAAGACAACACATTGCTGGGCCTGTTAATAAGGGTTTCAAAATGATAAGATATTGTTATTAAATCAAACATTGAATCAAAACAGCTAACAGAGGCTCAGATTTCATTCTTTGGGTAGTTGTTGTTCTCATGGTGTTTTAGAGAAGAACCCTTGAAGATAAATAGTTCTATTACAGTTATGTAAGAAAAGCATGTCAGCACTGCGAACATTTCACACAATTGTCATTTATTCACTCTGGAAGAAATGCCTGTTGATAATATAACACATTTACCTGGAAACTGTAGTCCTACCTGAAGTAAAATAAGTGAATGGAGACAAAGAGAGCTTTGATACTGGCTTTAAGTAGATATGGCAGTTGGAAAGCAGATGTTTTTAGATTTTTCTCAGAAGACTCCTGTGCCTATGTTTGGATCTTCCCATTCCTGAACCATCCCCTCTGGGCTGGTCCATGCCCTTGGATATCAAATTATGACTGCAGTTCAGGCATCCCCCCAGTTCAGGTTTGATTCCAATTCCTGATTGTGACCATCCTGCTTCATTAAATGGGCCACATCTAAATATATGACAAACATTACAAAACTTAAATGGTCTTTTAAATAATATTTTTATAAGAAAAAATATAAGTTCAGAGTTCTGGTTGTGAACACCAGAAACACATTCCTCTTCCCCATGCACTGGCATTGGGAGGTTACATATTGTTTCAATTCCTGCTTTGGGAGGTTGAGTGATTGGGTAACTCTCGGTCTCCAAATCACTGGTAAAACTGTCTGTCTCAGGCATGGAGGCGGTTAAGGATTAAAGGCAAAACAGGAGATCTAGGAGTTAAGGTGGGGGCCAGAGTTTCTTTCCAGTTTAACTTGTCTCTTCTCATTACTTAAAAAGTCTTCTTTATCCTCTTTTGACTCTGCAAATCTTCCAGGCCCCAGCTCTCATATTTAACTATTCATAGATTAAGTGCTATTTGAAACCAGAAACTGTCTTCTAAAATTTGGCACAGTATTTGATACAATGCTGTTCAATGCCCCTTAGTGAACCATATTTAATAGAATATTTCAAAAAGAAAACCTTTCTTCATTTCTCACAGATGAAGGAAGTTGTAGTGTGGGTTTAAGTAGAGATATTTAAACTGAACACAATTAGACTAAGTGGGTAGTGTTAGAGAGAGTCTGCTTGGTTAAGATATTCTAGTGTTTCAGTAAACACTCAAGGATCCATGTCCTATTCCAAGATACTAATCTGACTATGCCCTCCACGTGATTTTTTGGTTTTTATTCCAAGATATGTTTCCCAAGTCATAATGTTTCCGTGTGTGTGAGCAGAGTGGATACCCGGTGACAATCCAATCCCTGCATATGTACTAGAAAAAGAGGCTGAAGGGATTTGTTTGTTGGAAAACTTAGCTGGTCACTAAGTTCTAAAACTACAGGACCTCATATCTCAGTGCCTTGCTACTGATGGGGTCCTACAGCCAGCAGCTCTGCATCACTTGGTAGCAAAATGTGCTTCTCGGACCCCACCCCAGACCTGCTGAATCCTTGGGTGATTCAGATACACAAGGAAGATTGAGGAACACTGTGCTGGACCTTGGGGCAAGTGACAGAAAATTTCAGCTATACTTAGGGACACACACTGGTTTGGGTAATTTTCATTCAGCGTAAATATAAACCTTCTTCAGGAGGTGTCAGATTGACCTTATGTGAATTTAGCCTTCTTTCTGGACCTCAGGCACTGCTCCATGCTAGGAGTAGCCGGGACTCTCTACTGTGTGAAGAAATGATTGGTATCCATGATATTGTTGTAACAGTCTCAGAGTACACATTTTCATGTGTTTGAATGTGCAAATTCTTTGATTCCTTAGGCTTGATGGGTTGAAGAAAAAGATAAATTGAAAAAAGACACTGACACATAACTGAAATTATTTAGAAACCACAGATCAACAAGAGCAATGAGAGTGAAGAAGTCATTGATCTGTTTGATAATTATCACCACACTATGAAAATAGAAACATGTAATTTTCACTTAACAGAGACTTGAGCATATAAACTCAACCCTCTGATGGAAGAATTATATGGATTATCTCATTTCCCTGCAGAATGATCCCACAAGCTTGGTCCTGCTATCCCTATTTTACAGATGAGGAAATAGACTCTCATGAAAGTTAGATTTTAAATTTAGCCTGTAACTCAAATGTCCACCTTTCCACACTCTAACAGGATGCCACTCTACTGATATGTTTTTTTTTTTTTTTTGATGACATGGTGCTAAGGAAAGAGAAGAATTTCTAAAACCTTCAATCATTCAATGAAGAAAAGCTTCCTTATTAGGCAGCATTAGCTAATTTTTCTTGCTGCCAATTTCTATTTTATTTTTTTATTTTTTATTTTTCTTATATTTTATTTATTTTTTTAACACAGTTTATGTGGATATCATTTTCAAATTAAAAGGACTGATTTTTCCAAGTTTCTAAGGAAATGCACATTTTTGTCTGTGAAGTCAAATAGAAAAATCACTTTACAAATGAAGAAAAATATACATATGAACACACACATAATACAATTACACAAAATATACATACATTATGTATATTGCAACTGTTCCATCCCCAAATATTTTGTTGGTAATATTAGAAATTTAAAAAATCTTGTAAAATTTTTTCCCCCAAACAAACCTCTTTGGTGATTGTTTTCTTTGTAATTGTTTTGTTTTTACATTTAATGGGAAAGATTGTATAATTATATTTAAAAAGCCTTGGTTCACGCAGCCACCAGTGGATGAGGCAACTAAAGTTAAGTGAATGAATGTACCTTCTCCATAAGCTGTTGATCATAACAACAGATGAATATTTTTAAAAAGAAAGAAGCTTAGGGGCTTTTCAGTCTTATTTCTTAAAGTTGCAGCAAATCTACTTAGGCTACTTAGTCAGTGCAACCTATGATAAAAATCTATTCATTTATAGCAATTATAGTCTTATATTGATCAGATCACTAGATTATTTACTTTAAAATCCTATGAACAGGAATTTTTAAAAGTCTATTTTAACTTCCTTCTCTTAAAAATAATGAGGTATTCCAGCCCAATTTTTGAGACTCTGGTTGAATTGTGCAGAACCCTAATGGAGAAAAGTCTTGCCTGACCAATGTTCAAGATTAAGCATCTTAGATATTCTTTCTCTTTTCTCTTGAAATCTATCCATTCATCATCTATCATCTATCTGTCAATCAAATGGTAAAAATGCTTTATTTTTAGATAGATAGATACATAGATATTTAGAGAGAGAAATGATCACAGGAGAAAACTTAGAATCCCATCCTTTTATGGAATGGGTGACCAAGTCATATTGAATTAAATATATTTCTTGGCATCCATTTGAAAAGTTACCAAATGTGATAAAAATTGGAAACTACTTTTATGTACTCATTAAACTCAAAAACAAATATAAAATATGATGGGATCAACATCAAGCAACTTATTACTTCATTTGTAAATTAAGTTATTTTACGGATTTTAGGTATCAATATTTGGCATTGCCTAAGTTCTAAGATTCTTCTACTTGGATATCTTGAGATAAGCAGGAAAAGTTCAAGATACTCTTCTAACTTACTTAGAATGTACACTCCATGAGGTCAGGGATGATGTCCTCCCTATTCCTTTTGGCATTGCTAGGTACCTATCTCAGGGTTTAGCTGATAGCAGTGCTCACTAAATTTTAGTTCATTGAATTTATTTTTGGCTTAGTGAAGGAATCAAGAATAGTGTTTGGTTTCAAATCAACAGCATGGAACAGTGTATGAGCTTTAGTGTGAAAGAATAAAGCCTCTAAACTTATTGTATATACTCTAGAGCAGGATTTCTCAGCAGCAGACCTATTGGCATTTGGGCCAGATAATTTTGTTTGGGGGCTCTCTTGTACATTGTTAAGATGTTTAGCGGCATTTCTGGCCACTACTCACTAGATGCCAGTAGAACTACTCTTCCTCACTGAAGACGTGACAACTTAAAATGTCTCCAGACATTGACAATTGTCCCCTGGGGGAGGCAAACAGAATTCTTCCTAGTTGAGAATCACTGCTTTAGAGCAAAACCCTAAAGGGCAGGAGGAAATTCAGAACCAAAGTGTAGGAGCTTGAATAACAGATAATGAACAGAGAACTGTTCAAGGAAGAGGGAAAGGTGACCTTTGTATGAGAGAGACACTTTTACTGATAATGGTTCAAAGAAAATTAGGAGACATAGGGAAGGGAATAATTGAACTTTAATAACTAGAATGAGAAGTTTTTCACAAACCCAGAAACTGAGGACCTTTTAGGACACTCATGCTACCACTAGAGGGTCAGAGTAACTGAAGGCTTTGCAGAGGATTTAGGGGCATGATTTCCATGTCTATGGGATGGCAGCTAAGATGCAGGATTGATTCAGAGGAAGAAATGATAGGAAAGTAGAAGAACTTTGAAGTGGACAGAGAACAGTTACAGAAATCAAGAGGTGTGCAGATAGAGGAGAGCAAGAACTTTATAGCATTTGTTAATTTCCCTCATGTCTTTAATTTCCAGCATGGTTCTTATACTGTTTCGAGGCAGGAAAACTGGGCAACACAAAACAGAATGATTTATCATGGGGAATTGATTTTTTTTAATCACCAAAATGGAACAGTATTTTTACCTAGGAAGACACATAGATGGGAAGTAATCTTATTCAATGAAATCTAGGCCTAAAGAAGATACTTTGTTCTTGTCCTCTGAAAATGCTATCCCTTCTATTGTATACTCACCTGAGGGCCTTGATTTACCCCTGGAGTCAGAGGATTTCCAAGAACGTACTTCTTAGCCCGCTCTACACTCCTCCGAACAAACTCATCGTAAATTGATTCTTCCACAAAAAGCCGGGATGCGGCTACACAACACTGGCCCTGGTGGTAGAATAACCCATGGTGTGCGGATTCCACAGCATTGTCCACTGCAAGGAACACGTTCACATTAAAGAAGAGATATTTTCTAAAGATTATATATTTATAATGCATTTTTTAGAGGCAATATGGTGATAAAGAAAAGTTATGAGTTGTATAGTCAGACATGGGCTCAAATACAGTCCACCTCTTAACAGCCTAGTGACAAATTAATATTTCTGATCTTTTATTTACCATAGAAATAATAGGAACAAATAGCAGAATCTGAAAAAAATAGTGGTTTATCACTGTAACTTTCATATGGACATTATCAAGAATTGCAGATGTTTTTATGAATATCTCCGTTTGTAATTAGATGACTGTGAATCTTTCAGGCCTCATGTTTTTACTAAGAAAACCTGAAATGTCTATTGTATTAAATAATCTCAAAATATTCTTAAATACTCTTATAAAGAGGAAAAGTGATATTTAGGGGTGGGGGAACCAAAAAAAAAAAACCCCAGCAAAAAACTACTAATACTAACCTACCCTATGATCTTATTCTATCAAAGACATTTTCAAAATCTATCTAAAGTATATCATATTATTTCATATATGCCTATAAATTTTTCTTACCCATTTATTTTAGGTAGTAGAATGTATCTTAAAAGGAAGAAATAGATTGCTTCCTTAGTAGATCCTAAACAAGAATAAAGATTTCTTTGCATTTTAATTTTCTAAATGCTGAAGATGCAACTGAACACTATAGCAATTGGGTGCTTTTATTTATTTTGTAAACTAATCACACCTGCTTAAGTTGTAGTAGGAGCAGTTTACAGAAAGGTTGAGAAAAATTAGGAATCTTGTCATGTTGATAGGATGTTTAATAAGGTACTATGTTCTAAAAAACTTCAGTTAAGACCACAGTAGCAACATAGGCCAATTCCATGAAGCATTTGTGTTTACAGCCTCAAATACATAATGTAGCTGCAAAAGAAGGAGTTAGAAGAATGTTTGACCATCTATTTCTGCTGATTAATTTCTATTTAGGAATTCTACTTGGTAATATAATCAGAATAAGCCCAGAATATGATATAGTGGAATCTCATCATAATTGTAGATTTATATGTAAACTCAACTATACTTGCTAGCAAAAAGAAGATAAATTACTTAAATAGTAGGTATGATTTTCTTCTGGCCATTTCATTTGATGAGCATCTGACCGAGAGAGAACGGGGGATGGCAAGTATGAAACTGCTGTCTCCCCATTTTAGTCTCAGTGCGACATGTCTCTGGGGTATCTCATTATGCTTAATATGACACTAACAATTAAGGATATGGAATTTTAAAAAATACATCATGGCACCTAAATACCAAACATTTATGTTATCTAGAGTTAAGGTGAGGAAATAACAATCTATTCCAAACCAGGAAGAAATTGTGTTTGTGTTAAACGTATTAATGTTTTAATAAGTTTAGGACAATTTAAGAGATTTTCAAGAGTAATTCTGGACTCTGATTAATTCCCTACACTTTGAAGTTAGAAACAAACCCTTTTGTAAAATTTAAGTTCATTGAATGGCATGATCAGACACCACAAAGGACGCAGGGTGAAGAGTTAAAGCGGCTCATACTCACAGTCCGCATCAGCAAACACAATGCAAGGGCTCTTCCCGCCAAGCTCCAGGGTCACCCTCTTCAGATTGCTTTTCCCCGCAGCTTCTTTGATCAGTTTGCCAACCTGAAATGGAGCATTACAAAGGGAGAAGGCTTAGTCTGCTCTCACGAAGACAGGTTTATTTAGTGTTCTAAATTTATACGATGTTTGTGCCATAGTCAAACTTCACAGTTAAATTCAGGAGAAACCTCTACATGACAGTTTTCAAGATTTGACACCTTTAGATATAAAAGGTTCCCTTCTCCAAGCATGCAGACACAGAAGAATCAGAAAAATGCTCATCAGTAAGAGAGGAGAGATATAGAACATGAGAGCTGATTCTGATTGTCTGGCTACACAAGAGGTTATTTTTCATTTTAATCAGAATTTCATCTCTCTATAGATTGATCAGACATATCAAGACCCAATCATAACGATGACTTTTCATCCCCCTACTGACATCCAGAGAACTCTACCAGCCCAACTGGCATATTCACCACCTCCTGAATCTCATCTCTCTTCTCATCATATGCCCACCCACCCTGGGCTGCCTCTACGTTCTACCCTTCTTTCCGGTCCAGCTCACATCTTACCTTTTCTCCCTGAATCCTGATGACTCTAGGTAGAAACAACACTCTTCTCCTGGCCTCCCAAAGAACCTCAGACTCTTTCAGAGTCTGCCTCAGATTATATTATTTGTATACACATAAATTCCCCAAACAGTTGCTACCTCCTTGGTAGCAGTGACGATACCCCAACACTGCAGACCTCTCCTCAGTAGCATCTCTACACAGTGGGCTCACTGAACTGTTGATTGACTGACAGACTTCTCCCTCTTTCCTCCCGCGTAACCCACACACTCTGAACAGTGAAGTAGAAGAAAGAAATTGGATCTGTGCTCTGCTGCTACTTCAGTTAGCTGGAATCCTACTATTCTGGTTTCTTCTCTAATGCTAGTTGCCTCTATTGTCTTCAGTTTTTTTTTTTCTTGGTGGATCACTTCCCTTCAAGATTATTTTCTATTGTTGTTCTTGTTTTTCTATCTCTAAAATTTGGCTTGTTTTATAATTATTTTTTATCATTTTTATTGGAGCCACTAAAATGAACTTTTCTTTTCTTTTTTTAAAAATATAATTCACTTTATTTTGCTTCTTTTATTCTCTAGGTTTATTTTAAAATCTGCCTGATACACATGCCAGATTTTAATAAAAAATTTCTGTTCTAACTGAACAAAAGTAGATGCTTGCTAAGTGTATGTATAAATTTTGTGTGGTTACTGAACTAACTGCTACAGTGCATTATAGAATAAAGTATTAACTAATCTAATGTTTTCATCTTAAAGATTTCATGATTCTAAATTAAATACCTAGAGTAGATTAATAAAAATATACTAAAAGTAGACTTTCACTGGGGAACCCAGTCTGAAATGTATCTTGTGTTTCATTTTCCTTCTACAAAATACTCCTAAAGACTATTTTCAAAAGTTGAATTTTCATTTAAGGTGATTTAAGAATTTTCTTTATTCTAGATAACATTCTTTGCCTTTCCCTCTTTGAGTTCCCTGATTTTATTCTGCATATTTTGTTTTTTCTTTTCCTTTTTTTAGACTTAGGTTTACTGGAGAAACTCTATTAAAGTAGATAACTTTTATTTTGGGAAAGGGAGTAAAATCAGAATTATTTTTCTGAAAGCTACAGATATCAAAAGACTAGTGTGAAGAATGGTTAGAAGTGTGGATGAGGAAGAAAGGTTATACTTTTGCTTAGTCCAAGTTTAACTGGCCAATAAAAGGCTTGCTTGAATTTTCCCAAAACTCTAAGCCCAAGCAAGGAAACATGCATTTTTTGTCTCATGATTTCTTTCCCTTACTTGGAAATAAGTAAAGATTCATCATTTTTCTCAAAGAGGTGTGCAATGAAGAAAAGATAAGAACTATAAGCACTACAGGTAAATAGTCTATGCTATGATATTGTGGCATTGCCACCTGGGGCAGAAGTAGCCAATGCTCATAAAAAGTATATAACTATGTTTTGCACAATGTGAGTAGGGTACTGTTTTACACAAATCTCATGGGACATTAAAATTCTTACCTTGCTAAAAGTATTGTTAGAATGGGAGTCATTGCTACAATGACCACAAAGGAGGGAATCCACTGCCTTGTTCATGGTATTTGCCAAGTTCCCTAATATCTGCCCAGCAACAAACCTGAAGCTAAAAGAGAACCCAGAAAAAGGTTCCAGGGAACATGGACCTAAGTTCCATGCATTGGAACTAAGATGGGTTTTCCTGTGTGGGTTCTAAAATCATATTATTCACACTTAATTGTTTATACTTATTTAGAAGTAGTCACTGAACTGGTTACGGGAGATAATAATGAATGAGAGTCTTGGTGGATATTCTGCAAGATAGAGAAAGACACATAAAAAGACCACGGGCATGTGCTCTTACAGTTGTGTATCATGGCCAATGGGAACACAGACGGATGTTGTTAAATTCAGAGTGCTCCTGCGACTGCAGTGGTGAGGAGAAGGCCAGCCAGGGGATATGTGGGGGGAGCCAGGTTGGAACAGGTTATGACCACGTGTGAACAGAAAGCACATGGGAATGAAAAGGTGCATGGAATCATCAGGAAGTGATGGGGCAGGTGGCAGAGATGGAGAACATTTATAGGGAGAGGAAGCTCTTTCCTCGCATCTTCTAAATTATTGTGAGAAATTAAAGAGTGGGAGAGGAAAGAGAAAAAGGAAATGAGTCCAGACACATATAATAACCATGGCATTTACTGAGGGCTGGGTAGGGTGCCACGTGTTTCACCGCTCATTAGCTCTCTCAGTTTTATTCTGTGCAACTCAGTAAGGTTGATATTGTTGTCTCCATTTTACAAATGAAGAAACTGAATTAACCAGGATATTTAACTTTTGAAGACACACTGCTAGGAGGGATAGAGGCAAAATATGAACATAGATGTTTCCTAGTCCTTTAATTCCAAGGTTTGGGGGGGTTTGGTAGGTAAAACACCCCCCAAATACAATAGAGGCTCAGGGATGAGCCAAGACAAACAGGCAGTGATGCTGGAGTTGGGATCAGGGAACCGCATCCTCTCGTCCAGACGACCTGGAGAAGTGAGAGATCTAGGTGTGGGATCTAGGCCTTGAAAGCCACATGGATTCCCTATTGGGGAAGGTCTAGAAGTCTAGCCCGAGGAATTTGTTCCATTCTTCCCTTGCCTTCTCTGCTATGATTTCAATCTGAGATTTTACCATTTTAAAATTTATTGCCACGTCTTGAACATTCCCATTTGTTTTATTCACAGTGAATCCTAAATGTGGGGCTGGCTTTCCCCTGCCTCAGTTAGGGATTTATAGAATGCAAACTTTTTCTACTCTAGATCTATGAAAAACAAAGAAAAAATATATATGTATTTACCTGATTTTTAAAAGATCAAGAGAAATAAAATTTGATTTTCTGCCATTTCTGCCCTTTATGTAAATATTTCTTTATATTGGAGTGGCTAATTAGGATTATAAAACAATCAGATTAGCCTCATCTCCCTATCTGGAACATTGTTTTTGCTTCTCAATCTAAAGGGAGTTAAATAAAGGAACAAATCCTCAAAACTCACAGCAAGTTCTAGCACCCATTTGGACATCATTGTTCCTTCCTGTGAACCCCCTTACAGCACTTCATCCATATTTTAGTACTTGTCACATCCTGCCTTGTTTCGTACCTGCCTCGGCAGCTTTCTAAGACGGGGCGATGCTCACTCTTCACCCTCTATACTGTATACCAATGAAAGGCATACAGTAGTCACTTCATTGAGCATCTAACAATGTCACATTATCTAAAAGAATGACTCAATGATTTATTTTTCTTGGTACAGTATGATCTCAGCACTTTCTTTTGTTAGGACACAAAATTATCTCAATAAATGGGAATCTATTTTCCCGAAGTCTACCTTCCAGGATGCTGTCTTTCTCTCTCTCCCTCCTGTTTCTCCTTGCAGTGCTCATGGTTGGGGTCCTGTTCTTAACCTTTGGATGGCCAAGTTTGAGCCAGACAGTCAGAAAAGTTAGGCTAGGCCAAGAGTGTCATTGAAGGAAGCTGAGTTTCTGGCTCCCTGTTCGAATGTCTAAGGAGGAGAGAGCCCCAAATAAGGAGCTATGGGTGATGCTCTACTATTTAATTTTCATAATCTACAGGGTAACATTACATTCATTCATACAAATCACTGTGGCCTAATTTACATTTTCGACTGCAAACCTTACTAATCGTATGACCAGGTCTCAGCAGCCATATTTCTCATCAAAAATAAGAACATGTTAAAAATAGTTCACTCTAGTCCTTCTGGGTTTGTAATAAGTATTTCATTTCATCCAAAGTACATCTGCTTATGTTCTATACATATATTTGAGGGCTAAAATAAGGAACAAATCATTAAAAATAACTTTTGTTTTAAGGAAGTGTTACCCTAAAAATAGTTACATCAAACATGCTTCTGGAAGCTGGAGATACAGACATTCTTAACTTCTGGGCTGAGTTAGTGATATTACCTGCGTTGATCCTGTGAAGGCCACTTTGTCTACATCCATGTGAGAAGAAATGGCTGCTCCTGCAGTAGGCCCGTAGCCAGGGACGATATTCACTACTCCAGGAGGAAACCCTGCCTGAGACGTAAAAAAGGAAAATTCATCTAAGTGGTTTTATTCTTTATTATTATTATTACAGTTATTATATATTATTAACAATATATTACAGTTGTTATCAGACCACCTAAAGTAACCTCAAGCCTTGCATTACCGAAGGCCCATTTTTCCTCAGGGTAAGACTACGGATTATTGCTCCACTGATGACTGTCTCAAATTTCATCATAGTAACTCACAAAGAAAGTATAAGTGTTTGGTAAATTACTTACATAGAAGGAAAGCAATGTGTTTATTATCCCCACCAGCAAAACTAAGAATCTAAAGAAAGGGATCTCACATTTTTAGTTTCTAGCTGTTGTCAATTGCTCAGGGCATAACAGCTGAGGTGTGAGTCCCCATTGACATTATTTAATCAGCAAAATGTTAAATAAGCATGGTCAACCCCTTTATGATTGCACTTCAGGATTGATTTCAAGCCCAGTTAAAGAATTCAGGTAGAAAGTGTGGGAACTGAGTAGGGCACATTAAAATTTCATATTAATTGAATAAAAATATTTCATTTTGACATCTTTTTTGCCTGTTTTTAATTTGAAATAAAGAATATTTTTAAGATATCAATTCAGATTTCCTAAATTGAATTTTATAGTGAATGAAATTTGTTTAAGATTTGGTAAGATATGAAGGAAAAGTACAATGAATTGTTTGCAACAGAAATATATTAACACAATATAGGTAGTTGATGAAAATAAGTTTCATGTGCTCTTTTGCCACTTTTGAACAGGAAGACAAATGCAGAAGATACCATAATAGAGAAGTGAAAATAAACATATCCACTTATGGGTAGATGTGTTTAGAAACAATGTGGCCTAAGAGTACAAACAAGCATATTTGCACAGAGGCCTCCAATCTTCACATATCTTATAATAGTGTGAACAAATTTGCAGACACCACCAGGCCATTAATGGCAGTGACAAACCAACTTAACATTTCAAAATTTGAAAGAATACAATATGAATTTATGTTCATCAGAGTTGGACAAAAGAAACAAAACATGATCACAAGGTGACTGACACCAAGCCCTTGCATTGGACCTCTTGTCTGCATTTGGGCAGAGACTCCTTTGGGTTAACTGTGAGGAATCCCATCCAGCAGCCATGCTAAATGCATCCCCACATTGGACAGGAGACTTTTGTAAATAATGTAGTTGGCAGTAGCACCAAATGAAGTCCTCCTCTTATAAATTAGGACTGAGTTCTTGTGCACAGTTTGATTTAGGAGTCTTACCTCTTTTATTAATGATGCCACATGAAGTGCAGTGAGAGGAGTTTGTTCCGCTGGTTTGACGACTACTGTGTTTCCACAGCTCAGGGCAGGCCCTATCTTCCAAATAAGCATGACCAATGGGAAATTCCACTAGAAAGCAATATATAAACAAGAGATTCTTTGTATTGCTGAAAAGCACATTTGCTAATCTAAGTTTACATGATAAACTCCCTGCAGAAATTAAAAAATAATTATAGTACTTTTGTGTAATCATCTGGTGTACTCTAACTTCACTGCTAAAGTAACTAGTAAATACTAAAATGCTCTGAATAAGCTAGATATGGGAAGGGAGTAGGAGAGAGCTCCAAAATTCAATCAAGTGCTGTCAATTTGAGTGCTTCTTCTATCAGGAATATAAAAATCACTGCGTGGTTTGGCTTACCATTAAGCATATTATAAGTTATCTGTGTTTAAAAAGTAAGAGTATTCCTCCCAACCCATAGGTGATTTATTATAATTATTTACCTAATTGTATCATTAGTAGCATTTATTTCTAGGACAAATATCTTATTAAAAACAAAGATATCCTGGGTCCAGAAACCAAGTGCTTGGGTTCAAATCTCAGCTCAGTCACTACCACCCATGTGAAGTCACACAAGTCACTTGCTCTGTGTGTACAACTGCATCATCTTTAAGTGATGATAACGGTCCTCTCCACCTCAGAAGGTCTCCTGAGGATTAATCAAGAAAGTGGGCCAAGAGCTTGACACAGTGGCTGGTTCATCATAGGGACACAGTATATATTAGCTGTTATTAGCATTTGCAGTTACATAGCTTTTATAGATATTATTGTAATTTTTGAATTAATGAGGAATTTCATTAAAAATGTTGATACGGATACATTTCAATCTACTTGGAGCGAAAGACAATAGCCATTTATTCATCTAAGAGCTTCAAGATACTTCATTTTTTTTATTTGGCCTTTGGAAGTATATCAGCTAAAGTGACATCATTTTGACAGTTTTCCTATTTGTTGAGCTTTAAAGGAAATCTTCACAATTCTGCTTAAAAATACTACCTTGTCTAAGAAGAATTTGGAATATCAGAGCCTCTTATCTTAAGGCACAACATATTCCATGCAGTGCTCTAAATGCCTCTGGCGTTGTTTCTTACATTTTAGTTTAAAAGCATCTTTCAGGATTAGAACACTCTGGTTGATACTATTCCCTGTAATGAGAAGCCGCAATGAGGTGATAAAGAGTGTCAGAGGCCAGTAGACCCTACTAAAACATCTCACTAAAATGGTGACCCACAGTTGTGCCAGCGGTGAGCACTTTGCCATATATGTGTAATACATGGCTTTTAAAAAGAGGACATGATACTTTTTAAAAATAACGTACAGAGTAAAAGGTTAAGATTTGTTGATACTGTAGTATTGAAATGCTCTCAAGAGACATAGTAGGATATAGATAGGTTTTTGGACTACCTCATTCATATCTAAGACATTTAGTCTCAGGGAGACCAAGTTCAACAAATCTTATATTTGCTCCACATTTAACAAATATATAAGAATCCATTTGTGTTGGAGAAAGCTTAATCACTAAAGCTAATAGTATTAGAACTCTTTTTTCTTAAATTGAGAATTATATAGGAGAATAACTTACGGGAATGATTTGGCCACAAACGCCAATAGGTTCATGCCTTGTATAAGTAAAAAAGTCTCCATCTGGAAAATGAAACACACACACAATCATATATAGACAAATGTTTTTGACATTTACAGAATGGTGGTTTGGGGCTTATGTGAGAGAACAGTGTAGACAATAATTAAAAAATAAAACATAACTCCAACTGTTCACAAAATGAAAATGAAGCCCTCAAATCATAATTTGGAATGACAGGAACCATAAAATTGAGTTAGGTAAAAGCAAAGATGCAAAATTGGAAAAGATCTGAAAGATAATTCTATCTTTCCTTATCTAATAGGGTTGATTTCTAAATCATCCTTCTCAAAGTTTTATAAAAAAGGAATGAGAAAGGAAGTAGGAGGTCTCCAGCTAAGCGAATCACATTCAGGTTGGTTCTGGCAGCTCAAAATTCTATTAGTAATAGTAACATTTTATTTTTAAAAGTAATACAATTTAAAAAAATAGGAAAATTAAAAAGAGGAGAATTTTAAAAATCTCCCTATGATTAATAATCCTTTCCTATTTGTTCTAAAATGTTTTTTTTCTATTTGCCTACCAAACACTAAAAGCAAATTCTCTTAATCCATGAAAAAAAAAATCAGAAGTAAAAGACATTTCTTTTCAATCTAGATTTGACTGATTCATGTGCTTCCAAGTTTTATGTGGTCATTCCAAGAGTTACATTGTGCTTTGTGTTCAGTTCTGCTTTGGTTTCTTCAGAAGCCTCCTGGCTTCAGCAAGAACTCTCTTTATTGAGATCTATTTGTGCTTTAAATGGTTTCTACCATATTGTCCCAAAATAAAGTGAGACAGTCATTGAAATAGTCACACTTCTTGGCACCACCATGGTTTCACTCTCCTCTTTTCACTTCCTGGCTATCGTTTCTGACCTATCGGATATTCCAAGTAGATTGGAAATGCACATCAGGGCCAGCACTGGAGGGTGTTGTATTCCTCAAGTCAATACATTTACATGAATTAAATTCTACCAATAGTGTTTCCTAAAGTGATGCTTTTTAATATTTCATATAAAATGTTTTTCAATATTTCTATCCCATTATGTACATATTCCACTACACACATACACGTTCACACACAGGAATCCTTAACTCGGGCTATAAACACAGTTCCTTCTTGCTTTGAAGCTGTTTGAAACAAATCAATGTGAATTAGTTTGTTTAATTAGTCTGGTCTACTTTAGTGAGTTTGACCAGGCACAGATGATCATAACTGACTCATCCTGGACATGCAAAGAGGTGTAAATAATTACATTATAGAAAGGGTGAAAATGTCACTATTGGAATAAAACCCAAATAAATAATTTCAGAGGCCAGCTTTAAAAAGTCTGGGCCCTCAGAGAGACAACTGCCTCCAATCAGTAATTCCAGCCATAAGAATGTTCTCAGTTTAATATTTTCTAAAATATCCATAGTGTTATCTTCTGTGCGATTATGCTGAAACAGTGTTAAAACCCATTTGATGAATCTTAACAGAACTTTCAGGTTCAGAGCTATGTTGTCTCAAAGTCTAGGGGAAAACAATTTTCCCTTACTTGGTTGATGTCTTTAAAAGGGAGAGTTTAAAATTACTCAGCTCTATAGTAATCTCCTCACTGCTACTGCCACCCCTAGGGGTTTCCCAAAGCTACTCACCAGCTGGTATTGTACGGCCCTGGATCTTGTCAGCCCAGCCTGCACAGTAGCGTAATGTTTTTATGCAGCCTCCTAAATCCATCAGATACGCATTGGAAAAGAGTTTTCCACCATTCATTGCTTCCATCGTCTGAAAAACAGATCAAACCCCAAATCTAAAATTCCATAAAAATTTTGGATTGAAAAAAATGTGTAGCCAATATTTTGAATAATCATGTGCTAGAGAATTTTGGAAATAGAAGAAATCTTAAGGCCAGGCACAGTGGCTCACGCCTGTAATCCTAGCAATCTGGGAGGCCGAGGCAGGAGGATTGCTTGAGGTCAGGAGTTCGAGACCAGCCTCAGCAAGAACGAGACCCCCATCTCTACTAAAAATAGAAAGAAATGATCTGGACAGCTAAAAATATATATAGAAAAAAAATTAGCTGGGCATGGTGGCACATGTCTGTAGTCCCAGCTACTCGGGAGTCTGAGGCAGGAGAATTGCTTAAGCCCAGGAGTTTGAGGTTGCTGTGAGCTAGGCTGATGCCATGGCACTCTAGCCCGGGCAAAAAAGAAATCTTAAGTCATCTTGTATAACTTCCTCTTTTTAAAAAGGAGACCAAACAGAGTTAAATGACTTTCTTGAGATTACATAGTAAGATCTTGGTAAAAAGGGTTGTGAGATTTTGATTTGTAACGCCCAGTGCTTTTTTTTAAATCTCATTTTGAATGACTTCCAGCTAAAAAACTTTCTAGGAATCAGTCACAATTTGATATATACACAGCAGGTGAGAATGGTATCCAGTTTTAGTCAGATCAGAGTTTCAACATGATTTCACTTATTGTGTAATCCAACTTTGTGTGACAATTTAGTGTCAGTGACTATTAATGATGCTTCAATAATTTTTAATTTTTGCATTCCATCTGGATATAAGCAATCTATTCGTACAAACTTAAATAACACCTGGATTTTTTATTATAATTTACTTCAGAATTTTTAATGATGAAACTCCCAGTTTTGCCATTATTATCATAATTATCATTTGAATGGTCAGGCTATAAAGTTCAACATTTTCTAGTCTAGTTCCCTAACCATTATAGGATGATCTATTTCCTCTTTTCCTTCTCTTCTTAAGCAGAACTTTAAAGAGCTCTTTGGGATATAATGTTCTGCTGGGGTGATTATCTGGCAGGAATATCCACATGATAAACTGTTAAAGGTGTCTTGTCTCTGTGTTACACTGTCTACCATCTCAAAATTTAATCTAACACGATTTTTTTATGACTGTACTTTTTCCCCATAGGACCTTATGTTGACAGGCAGTCAACAGATTGGATAAATGAGAGAAGCCAAGTTTAAGCAAATTCTGCTTTCTTCCTACAGGACATTTTGGTTAATACAGTTTTATTGCACATAGTTTCTGGTTCCATATTTTTGCATATTTTGAATTATGCTGAATCATCATTTGAGTAATTTTTTTGAGTAACTATAATTGCTAATGTTGATTTTTTTTAAAAGCAGCCTTCTTTGTAACTGCCACTTTAAGATTCTAAAGGTAATAAAATTTTTTTATGGAACTTGATCTTGGTGTTGGTTTGTGTTAAACTGGTTTCATTATAATGCCCAACTGAGTAGACAAAAAACAAGGAAATACCCTCCCCAAGGATATTATGTGCTGACTCTTCTAATTGCTAAAATATAAAGAAAAAACATAATTTTTATACACACATCCATGATTAGATTTTTTCTTTAATCTTTGCCCTTTTCACCTGTCAAAAAAATATCATTTAATTATGACCCTTCTGAACAGACATTTCAGGAAGGGAAAATGTAGCCATTTATCAAATACCTTGGTGGGCTAAAGAAAAATAAGATTTATTTTAGAGAAATATTTTGGGCACCTTTAACAAATGATGAGTTTTTCACCTGAAAGGGTTCAGTGCTCAAGAACTTTAAGAAACTCAGTATATCCTTCCAGGAGATTCATTCTATGTGTGATTTTGTTAAAGGCTTTGAGAAGTTTTAAGGTAAAGGAAATAAATTTCTTTAATTTGGTTTAACTTGGGGTTTGCCAACATCGAGACTATAGAATCTATTATGGGAGCAGAAATTAACATCATCCAGAGCTGGAATACAGATTAATATTTGAGAATAAACACAATGGTAAACTGGATTTGGTGGCTCACGCCTATAATCCTAGCACTCTGGGAGGCCGAGGTGGGAAGGTCACTTGAGCTCAGAAGCTGCAGACTAGCCTGAGAAAGAGCAGAGACCTGTCTCTACAAAAAATAGAAAAAAATTAGCTGGGTATGGTGGTGCTCGCCTGCAGTCCCAGCTACTTGGGAGGCTGAGGCAGGAGGTTTGCTTGAATCCAGGAGTTTGAGGTTGCAGTGAACTATGATGACACCACTGCATGCTACCCAGGACAATAGAAAGAGATTGTCTAAAACAAAACAAAATAAACAAAACAAAACAAAAACTCAATGGTAAATGTCCTATGGAAGAGCTGTGAGATAAAGTCTTTTCATTTTATTAGTAGAGAGCACATTGTGATCACTAAAACCAAAACAACTTGCCAATTCATACAATAAATACTTTTGAGAGCTCTATCTATTCAGTTTGGTTAATACTCACTGCCAGCAAGAGACGATCTCTTTCGATTAAATCAGCCAGCTTGTATAATAGTCGTCCCCTCTCTGAAGCATCCATAGTACGCCATGGAGAACCGAGCTGAAAAGCCTGTCTTGCGGCCTTCACTGCTTTGTCAACATCCTCCTGTGAGTCAAAGAAAATTTAATTTAGTAGGCTGAACATACTCGATCAGCAATCCAATGGCAATAACTCAAATAGACTGAAGCTCCTTATAAACAGGCTCTGTGTATCCAATAGCCTAACGTCTAGCACACTGTGCACACTTCACTATACCATATTGGAGTTACACTTGCTGAATAATCTTTAGAATGACAAGCTCCATGCATCTCACATATGCTTGATTTTCTAGAATATAAACATTATAGAAATAGTTGCTATCATTTGCATGCTTGCCATATCTCAAACAATGTTCTAATAATTTTACACATATTAACTCATTTAATTTTCAGTCATTATATAGGACAAACATGTTCCTCATTTTATGGATGAAGAAACTAAAGCAAAAAGAGAGGAGCTTTGCCCAAGATCAATAACTAAAAGTGGCTGAATTGAGTTTATTTATTTATTTTAGACATGAAAGCTTTATTTTATCATCAAAATATACTTTAAAGTAGTTAAAAAACATGACTCTTAAAGAAATAAACTCATGCCACAGATCTTATTTAATTCATAAATTTTTTTCTAAATGCTTTATATATGTGTGTGTGTGTGTGTGTGTGTGTGTGTATGTATTTATATATTTATTTATTTATTACAGGGGTATAAATGCTTTGGTTACATAAATTGCCTTTGCACTGCCTGAGTTAGGTATGAGTTTACCCATCCCATCCTATCCCCTCCCATCTGCTCAACACCCAATGAAAGTTACTTCCATATATGCACATTAGTTTTGATCAATTAGTACCAATTTAATGGTGAATACATGTGGTGTTTGTTTTCCCATTCTTGTGATACTTCACTTAGAATAATGGGCTCCAGCTTCATCCAGGATAACATAAGAGGTAGTTCACCATTTTTTATGGCCAAATAGTACTCCATGGTATACATATACCACATTTTATTAATCCACTCATGTATTGATGGGCATGTGTGTTGTTTTCCCACCTTTGCATTTGTGAATTAGGCTGCTATAAACATTTGAGTGCAGATGTCTTTTTTATAGAATGAAGTGATACCTATCCTGCAGACATTATTCCACAACATTGAGAAGGCAGGACTCCTCCCTGACACATTTTATGAAGCCAATATCACCTTGATACCAAGGCCATGAAAGGACTCAACCAAAAAAGAAAACTACAGACCAATATCCCTTATGAATCTAGATGTAAAAATCCCAAACAAAATCCTAGCAAACCAAATTCTTCTGCTCATCAAAAAAATAATCCATCACGATCATGTGGGCTACATCCAGAGACGCAGGGATGGTTTGACATATGCAAATCTACAAGTGTAATTCACCACATAAATAGAAGTTGAAAACAAAGATCATATGATCCTCTCAAGAGTCGCAGAGAAAGCATTTGACAAAATTCAGCACCCTTTTATAAGAATGCTTAACAAAATAGGCATAGATGGACGGGACTTACCTCAAAATGACAAAAGCCATATATGACAAACCCACAGCCAACATCATACTGAACAGGGAAAAACTGAAAGCATTCTTGCTTAGAACTGGAACCAGACAAGGTTGCCCTCTATCACCGCTTCTATTCAACATAGTGATAAAGTCTAGCCAGAGCAATGAGACAAGACGAAGAAATCAAGGGTATCCAAATGGGGGAAGAAGAGGTCAAACTATTGCTCTTTGCTGCTGATATGATCTCATATCTAGAAAACCCCAAAGATTCTGCCAAGAGACTATTGGAATTGATAAATAAATTCAGCAAAGTCTCAGGTTACAAAATCAACATACACAAATCAGTAGCATTCTTATACACCAACAACAGTCAAGCTAAGAACCAAATCAAAGACTCAATACCTTTCACAATAGCAACAAAGAAAATAAAATACTTAGGATCACTACTAGGTATTCTCTCCTCTCTCTACAGGGAGAACAGCAAAATACTTAGAAAGGAAATAGCAGAGGGCATAAACAGATGGAAAACCATACCATGCTCATGGGTCAGCAGAATCAACATTGTTAAAATGTCTATACTACACAAAGTGGTCTACAGATTCAATGTAATCTCTATTAAAATATCAACATAATTTTTTGCAGATCTAGAAAAAATAATTTTATGCTTTACATGGAACAAGAGAAGACCCTGTATAGACAAAACAACCTTAAGCAAGAAGAACAAATTAGGAGGCATCAATTTACCAGACTTCAAGCTATACTAGAAAGCTATAGTAACCAAAAGAGCAAGGTTCTGGCACAAGAACAGAGACATAGTCCAATGGAAGAGGATGAGAACCCAGGTATAAAACCATCCTCATATTGCCATCTGATCTTTGACAAAGCAGGCAAAAACATACACTGGGGAAAAGAATCCCTATTTAATAAATTGTGCTGGGAGAATTGGATAGCCACATATAGAAGACTGAAACAGGATCCACATCTATCACCACTCATAAAAATCAACTCATGATGGATAATAGACTTAAACCTAAGGCATGATACTACTAGAATTCTAGAAGAAAATGTTGGAATAACCCTTATAAACACCAGCCTAGGGAAAGAATTTATGAAGACCCCAAAAGCAATCACAGCAACAATAAAAATAAATACATGAGACTTGATCAAATTAAAAAGCTTTTGCACAGCCAAGGGAACTATCATTAGAGCGAATAGATAACCTACAGAATGGGAGAAAATATTTGCATGCTATTCATCTGATAAAAGGTTGAATCTATATAGAACTCAGGAAAATCACCAAGAAAAAAAAATCAAACAACCCCAATAAAAAGTGGCCAAAGGACAGGAACAGAAACATTTCAAAAGAAGACAGACTAATGGCCAAGAAACATATGAAAAAATGCTCAATGTCTCTAATTATCAGGGAAATGCAAATCAAAACCACAATGAGATATCACTTAACTCCAGTGAGAATGACTTTTATAAAAAAAGTTGCAAAACAACAAATGCTGGCATGGATGTGGAGAGATAGGAAAACTCATACACTGCTTGTGGGACTGCAAATTAGTACAACCTCTACAGAAAGTAGTATGAAGATATCTCAAAGAACTAGAAGTAGAATTACCAGTTAATCCAACAATCCCACTACTGGGTATTTATTCAAAGGAACAAAAATGAACCAAGTTTTAAACAGAGGTCATCTCACTGTAGAGCCTTTGCTTGCTCTCACCACACATTACACTCCATGGGTGACTGGGTTATAGGAGTTCTGGGCTAAGCTCAAGATCCAAAGTAGTGAATATCTTCTTTGATCTCTGTTGATTCTACAGCCTGTCCATTCTCATGAAGGGCCTATTAAAGGGTGAATAAGAAGTTTTCTTTGCTGTTGAAGAGTAAATGTTATAAACATGTGCCCATTCCTTTTGTGCAGAGAGAAAAGGCATGGAGGGTGTGGACTTGGTATATCAAAGGGTCTGCAGGGGGCAGCCCCTCATTTCTGATTTGGAAACAAAGAGATCCTTTTAATCACTAAATAGATAAAGAAGTCATTTTCTTATTAGTAGTAATGTATTACTTCAAACTACATTCATTTCAGCAAAAGTCAAATAGTAAAGTGATTCCACACTCAGTTTACCCTCCTTGATTCCCTCTTGAGTTGCCTCCCTGCAAGCTCTTTCTTCTTTCCTGTGTTTTTCTACCCCAGGTATCTCCCTCTGGTTCTTTCCTAATCCACCTCAGTAACGTTGCCCTGGCCACCGCATTCCCCTGAAGATCTTTGTTCAGACCTCTTTGCTCCACAGAATATACCTACTACAAGAATCACCACCCTGCCTCTTTCATTACTACTTCATAAGCCCTTTTTTCCTCCATCAAATCAGTTTCAAGCACTTTAAAGGCATAGATTATGTCAATGTTACTTTGTACATAGGACTGGCCACTGTATGAAACTATGTGTGCTCCATAAATCATGACATCATAGGCCAGGAGCTTGCAAATTTTTGCAGGAGACATAATTCCCTTTGAGAATTAGTGGGGGGAGGGGCTAATTACTGTTTTAAGTTGTCCAAAATTAAGCTAAATCTCAACCAAGAATGACACCTTTCCCTTGGAGAGACATGGACCTCAAAATAATTTTCCCCTCCTTAGGCTGTATTCAAGGTGCCCCAAACTTATAAGTCTACAAATTAAATAAAATATTTATGGTATTTATCACTAAACTAAGAAGACCTGGGGTAAGAAGGGTGTTTTAGAAGTGTAATCTGTTCTGATTAAGTGATGGTATCTACTGACTACAAAACAAAGATTCTTTTCCTGTAATACCTCACACACTGGTATATCTCACTGTAAAACTTTTGAGAGAATGATGAGTATATACAATAAAATACATGCATTTATTGCTTTCCTTTCCTGAGAAATATATATACACTGCATATTTGGGGCATTCAGTTAATCACATTGATTGCTTATATTTGGACATTGTCTCATGCCACAGGTTGTAACTTTTTCTAAGTTAAATTCAGAGAGCAATGTTTAAAAAAAAATTTAAAAAAACAAACTGTAAGAATCTGAGATTGCCAGTATGATCTGTGGATACCATGGCCTATAAAATGTACGCTGCTTTGTGTTTAAACAGATCTGTGTGACACAGCTTTCGTTTGGGTCTTCTGCTCAGTGTCCTGCCATCAGCCTTAGCCAAATATGGGGCATTATAGGCATCCTGGCCTCCTAAAGGGATATGGAGAAACTGGCTTCAAGACAAGCAACTCTGACATATGGAAAACACATCCCTAGAGAATGCTGCTATAAATAAAGATGTTCTTGTGCTTATGTCTTTTGGATCATGCCCTTCCTTTTCTTATATCTTATATTTACCTTACAGGAACGGAAATAGAATAATGATAGTTAATATATAGTTTTGGAAAAAAACAATCCAGATTTGAATTCTGATTTCTCCTTATTAGCTATGTAAGCTTTGAGCTATTTGACTACACAACCATCCATCTAAAGATTTGATTGATAAACATGCCACTCTGCAATATTCTTAGCATCAGGCTGCTAATGACAGAAAAATGAAGTAAGGAGATGGCCCTTTTGGAATATTCAATCAAATGAGAGAGACATACAACCAAACCATCACCCCAATACATTATTATAAACTGTGAAAAATATTCTGGGGAAATATGTTGTGGCAGGACTTCTCTAAGGCTCAGTTTTCTTATCTTTAAAATAGGGACATGGTTACCTCACAGGGCTGTGTTGAAGATTAAAGTAACACTTGAAACACATTTTCTGTGTGACAGACATGCTAAGTGTTGATTAAGTTGTGGCAATTGTTACTGTAGTCCTAGCAGTCAAAACAACCTTAACAATAACCCTTGGTAGTTCTAGTATATTCTAATCTTCCTTTCCGTTTTCACTGTCCTGCACTATTTAGGCCCTTCTCACTTCATATTGTCAATAGCCTTCCCAAGTTCATTCTCTTTTCTCCCTCAACTGTCTTGCCTGTTGCTACCAGGCTAACCTTCAAGTACTTTTATCTTATCACTTTCTCTTTCAAACATTTACAACTGTTTCCTTTTATCTACAGTTTGAAAGCCAAACTCCTCTGCCTGGTTCTCAAGGTCCAACACTGTTGGGCTTCACCTCACCCACTCAAACTTAGTGTTCACATTTTTTCTACTCTATCTGACCCAGCTCCTTCTTACCTTTGCTCTTGTAACTCTCCTTGCCTAGAATGTTCTACCAGTGCACCACTTTACTTTCAAAATCTTACATATTCTTTAACACCCAGTTCAAATATCAATCTACCTAAACCCTCACCAGACTAATTCAGCTTGTTGATAGCTACTAGTCAAGAGCCTACTAAGCTCCAGGCACAAGGTAAGTCCTTTACAGTCCCACTGGTACTGCTATAGTTAAGCATCAATCACTTTGGTTTTCAGGTGAGTAGACTATGGCTCACACATGAAATCCAGCAGGTACTAGAACCAAAATGTAATCCCATATCTGACTCTAAAATCTAGTTCTTATAGCTCTGCAAGGCTGCCCTAATAATGAAATCCTTTCAATATTTACTACTATCTGTATTATAAGCTATGATATGTCTTACTATTCAGGACCTACAATAGGCAGTCAATAAATATTTAATAATTTGTTTACCTATCTTACAAACTTTTCATGTTACACTGATTTTATATAAGGATGCATCTTCTATGACATTTATATAATAAATCATATTTTAATAGGTTTCATTATATAACAAAAATTTTTACATTATTCAAAGCTATTAGGCATCAGGGTTGTTTTCTGTCTTAATTCCCAGACTAGGATTTCTTGGATTTTTATTCCAGGACTGACATTTTCAGAGATATGATTTTTGAATTAACCAGAAAACAATTTGGCACATAAACTCAGATTTGCCAACATTAATAACACTTTTGCTGATGGCATTTAGAATGTTCCTTTTTAGAGGAAAGGGCCACAGGCTGAGTATGAAGACAGTTCAAATGTTGCTGAGATATCAAATGGCTGCTGAGCACAGTTAAGGGAGAACTGAACTCTTCAATCACTCCCACGTGGTCCATCTCCACACCAGATTCACTCAGAGATGCAGAAAATAGTCATCAGGCCAGTTCTACTTTTACACCTGTCACAGGCACTTACTTTAATGGACATTTACTTTTATCCCCACCAATTATTTGTTGGGTCATGCTTTAGTATTAAAAGCAGTTTTCAGGATTAGTCCATAGAGCCTAAAAGAGCCACTGAAGTGAAAAGAAAACAGTTCCCACCCACATCTGTGCTTTGCTTTGTAACCTCCATTTGTTCTGGCCCCTCCTCCTGTCTTTATAATGCCACTGAAAGGAGGTACATACCCATTGTGAGCGCCATTCTACTTCTAAACTAAATCCCTAAAACCTCTTGGCTCATTATCTAAAGAGTCAGTTCCAGAATATCGGGTTTACTGTGACTGTAATTTACTTGATTTGTACCTTTCATGAAGCAATGTTATCAGAGTTTACTATACATTTGCCAGCAAAATTGCAAGAACATCAATAATTATTTAAAAGCAAAAGTTTTGAATAATTCCAAAAAGAATAGGCGAGTGCTGGTTGGTAAGCAAACAGCAGCTCACCATGAACAGTTTGTACCATGAACAACTGAGTTTCAGTGATCAAATGTCCAGATACCTCAGTCAGCACCGTGACCTGGTGTGAAGCTTTGTTGGATGTTACTGAGCGTCCTTGATTGCTTGTCTGAGCAGTGCTAACTCTCAATGAGCATCGAGCACGTCAGTGGCAAAGATTTCTAAGGCTGCTAGTATAAGCATCAGCTTTCCCTTACTGCAAGTTAGGAAGAAGGTAAATCCTGCAAACTGTGCCAAGAAGAGTCCTCAGACTACCTGACAAGGTTTCAACTAGAACTTCAGGAGCAGAGATTTGTTTTACTGATAAAACTAATCCCTGTGGCAAAGCTAAATGTTCAAGGCTCCAGAGCTAAAACATCAAAAATATTTTCCCATTTGCTAATTGCAAACTGCAAACAGATCTGCTGCTCTCTCCCTCCTGAGTGGCATTTATATGTATGGAGAGAGAGGGTAGGCAGCTGTCACGGGCTCACTCTGTCCTCACCTTGCCCTTCATTGCTTTTTCTCCCCTCTCCTGGCTTGCTAGAGCCACTCAAGCAAGTAAAGGGACATTTGAGGTAAAGGAGTGTTTGAGTCTCTGATAAAAGGTATTCAGTCCTTCTTGTTGAAATATGAAGAATAAAATTTTTCCTTATTTCTGAGAATGAGTCATAAGACACAGGCTTCCAAATTTCCTATAGACTATGCCAGGGATGGTCAGTATTTCTCACCCAAATTTAGTCTTGCAACATTTCAGAGAGGTACAGTGACTGCCACAGCACAGCTTCCAAATCATTAACTTTCTCACCTGCCAAAATCCATGCCCCCTATTAAATGTTAATGCTTGAGAGGAGATACAATTACGGTTCAACACTTTAGTTCAGTGGTTTTCAAAATGTATTCTCCCACCTCCATCCCAACCAACAATATCAGAATCACCTGAAATGCAAATTCGCAGGCCCCACTCTAGAATTATTGAGACAAACTCTGGGGGTGAGTGGGACTCAGCGATCTGCATTTTGCAAGCCTTTCAGGACTTTCTGATGTAGGCTTAATTTTGAGAATCACTGCCTTGGTCAATAATCAGGTTAGATTCCTCAGGGAAGGTGTGTGAGGTATATGGCAATTCAAAGATTGACAGAAGAGAGTATTTCATTGCTGCATCACCTATAGTGTACCAGAAACCAAGGACATAAATGTGAGATATACTGTTGATCTCTACAAGAAGCATATTGTCTCAGACAAATTAACCAAAAGCTGTTTAATACACAAGGGTTATAAAACAGGCAAATGGTCCATAATGGCACAGAAGAGGGCAATTCTACCTGGGAAGGTCAGAGAAGGTTTTAAAGAAGTATAAAATCCTGTAGAGATTGAGAATTTATTAGGTACTTGGCATCGTTGAAGAGCTTTGTATATTTTATTTAACTCTCTAAGCATTTCCAATCTCCTCATCTTACACAAAAAGGAGCAGAAAGCCAAACAGGGTTAGTACAAATGTGGAATCTCAGTGTTCTTACTACAGATGGCCGCTTAAACTAGGTCCTGAGGGCTGCGCTGTGGACATGCACACAGGCAGTGAGCAGCAAGCCATGTTTGGAGAGAGACACTGTGCATGGTGAAGGTGAAGCTCTTAGGTTGATGGGGTGGCCTGGGACGGGGGCCATGAACAAGGATTGAGTAATATTATAAAGGACCTTTGTGTGTTGACTTTTGCCCAGAGATAGTGAGAAGCAGAAGGAAAAATGTGTGTACTGGGGAACTCTCTGGTCTACACAGAAAGGGAAATCGGAAAGCAGGTGATATGTACCTGCGTGCTGTTCTGTTTCTGCTGCTCAAATTGTTGACCCCTGTGGCTAAACTCTGCACTCCTGCCTCTATCAGATGGGTCTCCCTTGTTCTGATAATACTGCAACCTGAATTCAGGGGTACCCCAAATCCAAAAGTGCCCACTGGTATCTATTGTTTTCTTAGAACAGGTCTGTCTGTGTGGCTCAGGAGCTTGAGGTTTGTGATCTCCCTGACTGGAGCTAAGGCAACAAAAGGACAGACACTGGACCCATGCATGCGCTGCAACAGTTAATCGAAATGCAGTGTCCTGAATGGTGTTATCCTTGGGTTTTGCTGACTTCATCTCCCAGAGGTCTTTTCCCGCTGCAAAACAACATACCTCTCTATCTCATGTTACAGAGATTTAAAGCTTGGTAATGTCTGGACAACTAAAGAACAGAAAAATTATTTCAGATTAGACTTTTTTACGTATGTGTCCAGATAAAAATTCTGAAGGCTTTTACTCTCCTCACACCCTACCTAGGTTGTTTAATATTAACCAACCTTATATTCACAATAATTACAAGGTAAAGCGGTAGCCTTGGTGGTCGTAGGCTAGGGGGTCAGAAGGACAACATTTCAATGCTCATTTCTTATTAGCAATGTGACCTCGAATAAATAACTTAGCCTTTTGATTCTGTCATTTCATCATTATTTGTAAAAATGACACCTTCTCTATAGGGTTGCTGCAAGTATTAAAACAGCATTTAGAATTTGAAAACATTTATCACTAAATAAAATTTGGTTTTTGTTGTTACTATTATCAGCTGGAGAATAACAATACTTCTGTTATTCAATTTAAGTCATTTTAAAATTCCATTTGAAAGGTATTGATTAATATTAATTCAATTATGTTTAATAAAATAACTTGGTAATATATTGTTCTATAAGTTCTACGTTAACATTTTAGTTTCACTAGCAACTTAAAACGAAAAATGTTATGTGAATAAAGGATCCCTCTTCTTTTCAAACTATGATTAATCCCTTCTTAGGAAGCCTGTATAATAAATCTAGACACTATTTCAATTGAAAATCAAGCAAGAAAAAATTGTATGCAAACCTCCCCAAGACACTCAGAAGCACAGGCTCATCGTCATTGTGACATGACTACTGAGCGTCTTTATGTACCAAGAACAACTTACCCCAGACTGCCCCAGAAGCCATATTTTCATGACACATCTTGAATTTGCAATGGAGTTTGTGAGTTCAGAATGGCAAGAAACCAGGAAATCTGGCATAAAAATGGAACTAGTGTTTAAAAGCTCACCTTATCTCCTTCTTCTACATGGCAGATTGTCTCCTCAGTTGCAGGATTAAAGACAGGAAATTTCTTGCCACTCACGGAATTATACCATTCATTGTTTATGAAGATCTGTAGGGATGGAGACAAAGTAGACAAAAAGGTATTTTAAAATGCAGCCAAATTTGGCCATTTTTATAAACTTAAACTAAAGCATTACACAATGTCTAAATGATGCATATTCCTTCACCCCTCAAAAGTTTTTGGCTGTTTAAAACATCTGATGTATGCGCATGCTAAAATAAAGTACATAATGCTTTTAAGTTTCACGAAGATATGCACTCATTTCAACCCTAGAAAATGTAGACTGGAGAAAACAATCTAGAGAAGAATGCTTTTACCTGAAATAGCTGTGCATTAGAGGCAAGAGTGGAGGCGTTAGTGGGCTGGATCTTTGTAAAACATTGCTTCTGTTTTCCACTTCAATTTCTCAACATCCTCATTTTGGGCTACTGGTGATTTGGTATCATAAGTGACTACTTTCTAATCCTTTTTATTTTACTGTTTTAAAGCTAGTAAAATAATTTTGCCTAAGTAAATGATTTTAAAAGACATTTTCTCAGAAAAAAATAAATGACATGATTTCACTGGCTTTTTAAAAGCATAGGAGTTTCATTCTCTTTTTCAAAAGATTTCCTGATAATTTATTTGTCCTCAAATGACATCGGGTACTAGATTTCTTAGTGATATCTAAGATATACATCTAAAAAAAGAGAGAACTCTAGTAATATGCAATTTTGTCCCATGTGTACTGTAATAGAAATATTAAAAAGCATCAGTATGTCATTTAAAAAGTCTGTTTCAACTTTTACATCACTGAATTTGCATTTCATTAAGCAGTCAGCTTTGATATCTCCTTCACTTTTTAGTAGAGAAAAATATTTGACAACGTCAAATTAATAAATATCCCTTTTGTGATAAATAAATCTATGTTCTGTTTCTGACAAAAGCTAGTATTTCTCTCTTTCATCCCTGTATTTCTTGTGTATTTCACTTTTTCTTATTCATTATTTAAAGTATAAAAATAAAATACAAAATACATACATAATATGTAATCATAACTATAGTATTGGATGTTATGTTACAATTTTCTGTTGCATTTAGGACATGATGAATTAGTTTATTTAATTTGGAATCATGGGTAGCTGAAACATGTAGTTTTATAAGAAGGGTGACATATGCACTGGGTTTATAACATATATCTTAATTCTGACACTCCTCCTTACTTGATACTTAAAGATAAATCATTGATAGCTCAACCCTGAGGGTGAATGTATTGAAGTACCCCCTCCAAATTTTAATAAGTTGCTATGATAAATGCAAATTAGTTATTAAAAATTTTTCATTGATCATTATCAAGATTATACATTGCTAGATCCATTACTTATATTGTATATATTTGACATAAACACTATGAGTGTTTATGAATGTTGAAATCAACATATGAGTGTTCACCCACTTAGATATTCTATCATGTAGTGTCAATGACATGGCTTAGTGTTCTGTCAAATAAATAAAATATATTACTATGTATCCCTAAATGCTTAAGTATTATTAATTAATTCTATTTTCTGTGATTTACAAGATTATTTATACCAAAATATTTCCCTGGTCTCCTATGCATTCATTGTGAAATTTGTCACTTTTTAAATAGTCATTTTTACATGTCTGCCTTCCCTCCTAGGCTGTAGGTTCCATAAGGTCAAGGATTGTGTCTGTTTAGTTTTCTGGTTTATCCTCAGTGTCCAACACAATTCCAGCCATCAAGTGACTTTAGCCTCAGTAAACAGCTCTTAAGTACAATTGAATCAAATAACCTACAATCCATCGGCTACCCATGGCTATGACCCATAGCATTCTACACATGAGTACACTGTGATACTTGTGATTTGCTATATAAAATGGGGAGGAGATTCTGTGTTTGAAATTGAGCCCAATCTGCGCCCCCCCCCTCTGCAAGACCCCATTGCAGTGGTCCCTATACCTATCATGATGGTCCTGAATAATGTCTTCCTTACCATGCTTTAACAAATATCATTGAATAGTGTTTTTCTTTAGTGCTACTCACTGTGCTTTCTCAGCCTAATGACAGACCCTGTTCTGGTATATCCTCTATAAATAATCAAATGCAATGTCACAAAGGCAGAAATTTAGTAAAAAGGCTGATAACATAATTTATATTAAAAAATCATTTTTGTTGTCTAGCTATTTAAATATTAACTATTCTTGAAGAAAATACAGAAAAGTGAAAAGAAGAACCAAAAAACATCAAATTATCCCACCACCCAGTGGGCCCATGGTACAACAGGCAACATGTGCACTAAGAAGCTGGCCCAATACCTGGCAGAGCAGGTGCAGGGCAGCCTGGGGTACTGCATGGTCTGAGGGGGTGGCTGGGCCCAGACCTGGGCCCAGACTGGTGGCAGCAGAAGCAACAGTGGTGGCAATGGCTGCAGCCCCAGGAGAAAAGAAGAACTCTTCATGGAGGTAAACCGGCTTCCCCTTCCACCCCTAGAGCCCAATTCTGTGGCATCTGCACAGAAATAAAATAAAAGAGTATCAAAAATTAAAAAAAATAAACTAAAATGGGGAGGAGGAGAAGCGTCCTTGTTTGCCTGTTCAGACAAAAACAATTATCCATATAAAAAAGCAGCAGCATCCTATATATTTGGAGGAGTTCAAAAGAATTGTAGTCTAGCCTGGAATGGACATGAAACAGACGTGGGCATGCATAAAGGAAGGGGGAAGGAGTCTGAAGCAGTTCGGATGGAGAGACCAGAGGTTCAAAGATACATATATGGGGGTCTGAGATAGATGGAAGTATCAAGAAAATCCTTTTCTCTGACAGGATAATTGAATACAGATGAAGGTCATAAAATTAATCATATTACCCCTTGAGAAAAACATTGGCTTCTTAGTTCAAAATTGCAAGAAACATAAATTCAGATTTAAGTGCTGATTTAAATGTCTCTTAGAGTGAACCAGCACTTTAGCAATCAGAAACACATTTTACAGACTCCCATAGTTACTCTTAAAGAGTATTTTCTTTTATCCATCCTTAGCCCTTGCTGCTTATTATTTTTCTTCCCAGGGGATGACTGGGAAAGACCTTAATCAATCTGTCCCAAATTCAGATCCCTGTCATCTCTAGCTTTATGCTGCTCCCATCCCAAACTGAAATTCTAAAGTTTGCTCATGCAAGTCTCCACACACACAGTCCCTTTTGTCTCAATTTGTTCTATACTATTATAAAAAACCTTTCCCTGTTCTCCCTGCCACCTACCTCTGCCTAATTAAGATTTAATTTTCACCTTGTTATCATAATCTTCCTCAGCCAACCCAGTTTAGATTTTGTCTGCACCCCTCCCCCCTCCTTAGAACACTGGTGATTCTCCACTGTCAAACTCCTCAGCATGGCACTCAAGGAGGTTAGTGAATTGGCCCCAATATGCTATTCCAACTTTTTGTCCTACAGTCCCTCAGTTTACCCTTTATTTCAGATTCATTCTACTGCCTCAAACACCATGCCGTTCTTCGCTCCACACCTTTCCTCATGCTGTCCTTCACACTGGAGTTGCACTATTTTCTTCTACTTACCCTTCAAACTCCAGCTTAACGTGTCATCTCCTCATGAAGATTTCACCAGTTGCTCCAACTGGATTTAACCTCTTTTTTTTTGTTATCCAACACATGTTAGTGCTCTACTATTAAATCCCATATTATGTTCTGCTTTGTGTTAATGTTAGATAGCTATATCTCAGTGCATGAAATTCGAAATGAAAAACTAAAGACATTACAGTACTTGTCCCAGATTTTTTAGTGAGCCTTTCAAAACTTGTATTAGATTTACTCCCACTTGCTAGTCCTACCTTCTGTCTGCCGTGAAGGTTGTATTACCTCCTCAGACTTTGTATCTCTAAATTAAGAGAACACAATATCATTCTGTCAGTGATATACCCAGAATTCCACTCTTCTACAGTATGATTTCACGAAAAAATAAAATAAAAACAACATACAGAATTGATTACATCGTGTTAGGCCTGTGCTGAAACTTTCCAGCTCTTGCCTGAGTCTCTTATCTTTAGGTCTGTAATAATTTGTGGTTTCAAGTTCTCAATATACTCTCAATACATTAGAGTTTATTTCACTCTACATAATTTCTTTTGGTGAAAGACTCATTACAATATGTATGTACCATCTAGTTTCATCATCAAAATCTTATGTCTAAACTGTACATAAAACTCCCCCCTCAGATTAAAGTCAGTGAATGTTTTGTAAATGAGCATTAACTTAAAGTCAAAACACAAGTTTATCTGGCAGCCTGCAGGCAACAGAACAGATCAACTGTAGCAGATCCCAAATTACCAGAAACTGCTCTGTATTATTTTTTTTAACATTTAATATAAGAGCACATGGTAGACCCAACCTTTATTTGAACTTGTGCTTACATTTACATAACCCTGGCTAGTCACTTTTGTTCCATCAGAAAAGTGTTTGTGAAATAATGAGTAAATACTTGAGACACACTCTGCATGGTACTGTGGGAAAATGTGAGACGAGTTAGCCATGACCACTGCTCTCCAGGGTTCTATAATCTCGAAGGAGAGTGTGTTTATACCAAGATCAGCAGTAAAGAATTAAAGGTTGTGGAGTAAAGTGGCCAAAGCAGTGGTTTAGTCAATAAATGATATGGAGGGAGGCAGGCTGGAAGAGCGCATCCTTGAAGGACGGGATTGGATTGGTGGAAAGAAAAACAAGGAGCAAAGGAGGCACCAACCTTGGGAAGTCCTGTAACACAGTAAAGAGATCAGCTCCTAACAGAACAGAGAGTTTCAGCAAAAACAAGTTATAGATAAGGTCTGACGACGAAAATAAAGTGCATTGGTGGTGGAGCTTGATTCCCAGAGTGAGAAGTTTGTATTCTATTCTGGATATCAGGGAATGACTGCATCAAATGGATGTTTTATGAATACTGATTTTAAAGTACCCAAAATTGACTTGAAGTAGAGCAACCAGAGTCCAGGAGATTAGCCCAGAGACTAATAATCCAATCTTGGAGTCATCAGGTTTTAGAGTAGAGTGATGCAATAGTACAGTTTGCAAATTATGAATTGTGTACATTCTCCTACAGAGGCCTTTCAGCGTAAAAAAAGAACTGAGCATAGATCTTGTGATGATCTAGATTGGTAGGTCAGGTATTATGTTGTACTTTTCTTCCCTTTAGCTATGGAGAATTTACTGTTAAGAACTACCTTAATTATCTTGTTTTTTCTGTCTTAACTTTATTAGCTTTATGTTTGGCATTTGCCTTCTAGCTATGCTACCAAATGTTTTTGTATACTCACCCTTCCTGTAGGTGTATCTAAAGGTTATGTGGAGAAAGTCTAGGCTAATGAATGTTTGTTGCAATAATTATAAAATCTTTTAGGCCTGTTAAAATATTCTAACATGACAACAACCTCATTTTCCATTTGTTGTGTGCCTTTAGCAAGTGTAAGGAAAAGGAATGATATCATAAAAGTAAAATATTCTTGGGTCCTATTTAACCGTTATATTAACTATATTCTAATTATGAATTTTGGACTCAGGATACTTTTGAATAACATATATGTACAGTAGATATCAAATTTAGGTTCCCACTACTGATTGGAAATTATAGATGCCTATGCATACTCTTGGACTTCAAGTGTTTTTTATATGGGGAATCAATGGGAATGTTGAGGCAACTTAAAAATTGATCTTTACTCTTTCAATTTTAGATATGTCAGGTTTTAAGAGATGCATCATATTACCTTTGACAAATAAGTGACTGTTTCCTGGATGCAGTTTTGTTTCCAAGAATAAGCCATAATTTTGAAAAAAAAAAAAATTGCCTTTCCAGAGTAAAAGCTATTATGTCTTAAGGCACTTGGTATAATGCTACAATTCTAAATAAGTAAGCACTTTCCTCAAAATATATCTGGTTTGGATAAAGTTGGATTTGACTCACATGCAAAGTAAAGACCTAATAGCCTTATCTGTTGATATGAAATTGTGAAGCCTGTTGGCTAAAGGGGAGAGCCCCTGACTCCCTCCAAACCTGAGATTTCCAAATCTGAAAGCCTGAGTCACAGCATGGGGAGCGATGCGTAGTGTCAATGTGCAGAGAGTGATGTGTGTTGTGTGAACCTTTTCTCAGCCTTAGGAACCTAAAAAAAGTTCCAAAGGCAGTGGAGAATGAGGGGGAGAAAGAACAAGACGGGGGATGAATAACTATGGACGGAGACTGAACAAAAGTCAGGTGGGTGTTAAACATTTAAAAGAATAAAGGCTGGATCTCTAGCAATCATCTTCAACTCAAACCCTGAGGCAGCAAAGCAAAATGTTGAGACTCAAAGTTGAAAAATGTAGAAGGAAATGAAGGAGGAAATAACAGATGGGAGGAAAATTTTTTAACTGCAGTCAAAGGAATGAAAACAAAACGAGAGATTGACCAAAACAAAAAGAGGAGAAATAAAATTTTCCTTTCATTTCTGTTTTATATTAGGGTCTGAGATAGTAACATGAGTATATGCTCTTTTTTCTTGTTTGAAAAACCCCTTTGACCTTTTCCAATTCGGTAAGAGGGAAAAAAAAAAAAAAAAAAGATGCCACAGCATTTATCTTGAACCACACTGGTACTATGACCTACAGATGACAAAAATACTTGTCAACAACTTCTGTATATCATACATACCCTGTATCAAAGATACTAGATAGTGCTGCATGTATTTAACAGTTGCAAGACCCAATAATGCAATTACTTGCATGTAAGTCCTCTTCCTTCTAAAGAAAGTGCCAGACATAGAGCATAATTGAGTTTGTTATTTATAATCCTTTGACTTCTAAAAAAGTATTAGGAGAGCAGTGGAAATACATAATTGGACCAGGGGAGGGAGCAGTTTAGGCAAAATTTTGAGAGATGTGATATTTGTGCAAATTCACAGTGAACAAATTTCTATTAGCAATTCCAACATTGTAATAAACCAACTAGCAATATCATAATACTAGAAAACCAAGTATTAGCAACACTTTACATCCTTTGAAAGTAATGCTTCTAAGCTTGTGAATACATACATCCATACACACACATAAACACACTCAAAACATATCAGTGTCATGAAAACCAGGTTTATTCAAATATTTACTTTTCTGGTTTATTAGATTTTAATTGTTTAATTATGAAGCAATACTTTCCCAAATTCTTTTGAGCATGGCTCTACGTTGCCACTTACGTTTGGTAAATGTGTAACCTATCCCCTGGCCATAATTATAATAGCATCCTGATAACCTAACCCAACCCGCCACCACCATCCCAAACCAGATAACTGTTGTCTTGAGATAACTATATCTCCATTTGATCAACACCTGTATTTCCATGAGGTTTCTTTCATGCTCATGCGTATTGTACTATCCTGTGGAATCTCCATGCCATTTCAGAGGTGATACCTTAACTTTAGGTTGCTCTTCAGATAAGCTCTTTTTCATACTTAAGGGTGTTTCTTATCCAGCTCTTTTATTCTAGCAAGTACATAGTGACAAATTCAATAGGTAAAGTCCAAGTTTAAAAAAATCACTTGAAAACTTGTAGTAGTGGGAATCCTTATTAAATGGGGATAATACCTTCTCTTAGGACATGTATGCCTTACTTTAAATGTTTATTGATTAGATTTTTCTTAGACAGGTGCCAGAGACAAAACAATTTGCCAAGACAGCAGTCCTCAGAGATGAGCTAAGATGTTGCGTTCTGAATTAATGATTATCTCCCAGGAGTAAAACACAATGGTTGGTTCTGTTACTGTACTGGCTTATGGCCATGATCTGGTTCCTGCTGGGCTCTGGCACTTTCTGAAGGGGAAGGTAAATGGTTCTGGCCTGGCTGGGTGTGAGCAAGTGTCCAGGAGAAGCAGGAACGCAGATCCCGGGATATCTGGAAGGTCGTCGCTGCTTGTAAAGTTGTGAGGCTGACCCAAGACTTTAGATGTTGGTGCTGATCAACAGATCACACTTTGAGTAGCATCAGCAAACCCTGAAAGACTGACTGATAGCCGTGCAGAAGCTCAGACCTCAGCCCAGGTCTATTCTCTCAACAGGAGTAAGGAATGAATGATACCAATGCAGTAATGGGTGTGAAGACAGTTGTTAGAGACAACTAGGAAACGGGGACAGTACCGTCTTTTCTTAGCATATGTGTTATTTAAGTTTTTTATTGATTACATTTTCTTGAGTGAGATTTGAGTACCACTGTTTTTAGTCTTTAGAGGAAAAATATCAGATCTGAAATGAAAAAATGCAGAATCTAGTTGTTTTTGCACCTTAAGAGCTATGTGACGTTGAACAAGTCAATTACGGTCTCTGAACTCAGGATCCTCAGCTTTAAAATGGGACTCTGGCAACATCTTTTCTAGCTCCTTTCCAGTAGTTATGAGCCTCAAGTGAGAAAAATATATGAAATTAGTTTTTAACTATGATAAGTGATACAAATATAAATGCCATTTACATTGGGAACTGAATAATCTTAGAATCCTGAGTCATCTTGGGAAGGAAAGTTAAAGAGAAAAGGGACCGAGTAGTTAATAAGTGCCCAGCACTTACCACCATTACCTCACTTAATTCTCACAGCCACTTTCCAAGGTGATCATTATTGTTCCCAGTTCACGGGTGGAGGAACTGAAGCTCAAGGAGATTAGAAGCGTGGTCAAGGTAACATCGTTAAATATATACGAAAGCTGAAATTGAAGCCAGGTTTATCTAGTGAAACCATTGCACCTTCAAATCATTCAGCTATTTGTTTAACTGCTTCCAAGCCCAAAGCAAACAAAATACTGCCTCAGTCAGAAGGGAGTTAAAAGACTTCCCAAGTGAAAGCCGTGCTGCAGCACAGTCAGCTTTGCTTGAACCTAAGTCGGGTCCTGTTTTAAGCACTCCTCAGTGCTTTCCCTCAAATAAAATCCGGCAGCCGATCTGGCCCCAGCCTGTATTCTAGTCTCATCTCATGCTTTCTCTCCCAACTCACTTTACTCCAGCCAGATTAGTCTTTGGACATTTCTTTGAACATAATAAGCTCTTGTCCACAAGGTTTTGCACCTCTAGATCTTCGCACCTCTAGATCTTTGCACCTCTAGATCTTCGTTCTTCCCTGCTCTGCCCGGCCACCTCATTCTCTGCATCCCTCAGACTTACCTTTAATGTCCCTTCCTTAAAGGGCCCCATCCTAATAACCTCATCAAAAGTAAGCTCTTCCCTCGTATTCTCTCAGCTTTCAGTTTTCTTCCTGTAAGCATTTATCCTGCTATCTGATGAAAGTGCTCTCTCGCTTGCTTGTTTTCTGCCCCACGGTACCGCACACACCTTCCAGGGATATAAGCTCCATGAGACAAGAATCATATCGCCCTTCTTGTATCACAAGACCTAGCACAGAGCAGTCATTCAATGATTTAATAAAGGGAAGGGGAAAATGAGAGAAAGTGAAAGAAAAAGGGAGAAATGAGTGAACAGTGGGGTGGGGTGGGGTATTTGAAAATGCATGTGGCCTGAAATGGTTTGTTGTAAGAATTTAAAAAGGGATAATGGTGAAAAAAAAAGAAAACCACTTCAAATTGTACCCAGCATCTAGTATTCAATGATTCATAACTTTTTCTATGAAAAAATGTACCTTCAATACCCCAATTACCCTGATTTGATTAATTCACATTGTATGCCTATGTCAAAACTTCACATGTGCCCTATAAAGATATACAACTATTATGTACCCATAATAATTAAAAATTAAAAAAATATATGTTTAACCCTTGTGGGTTAAACAAACCAGAAATCCAGGAAAGCAATCTCCTACTCTGACCAAAAGTTACTCCACTGGAGTTGAAGAAAAGTAGTTCCCATAGAAATTTCATACCTGTGTCTAAGTCTTCTCTGCCTCACAGCCTCTCCCACCCCGAACCCCACATTTTCAATCAACACAGAAAACCTGTTTCCTTCCAATCTTCCCTATTGTTCTCTTTTTCTAAATTGGCTGCAAACTGTCTCCTGTTGGCCTAGGAACAGCTGAGCAGCTGGAGCAGCCCACGGGAAAGCCTCTCCGGTAGTCAGGAATGGCCACATGAAAGTCGGAAGAAAGGAGGACAAGCCAGGATTCCAGCAACTAGATGTCCCAAAGTAGTGGCATTGACCTTAGACAAGTCACTTGTTAGTGTGATGGCTCAGACTGCCAACAGTCAAGCTTTGTCACTTACTAGCTGTATAACTTTAGGTAAGTCATTAGCCACTTTGTTCCTGAGTTCCCTCGTCTGTAAAAAAGGAACAGTGACTCCTCACAGGGTTATTGTGAGGATTGAATAAAGTCATCGTAAAGAACTTACACTGGAAGAGCAAACACAATGAATTTTAGGTATGATTATTTCCTCTGTGTGTGTTTGTGTGTATAGAATGTCATCAGCTGATGAAGATCTTTTATAGAGTGAGCAAACAATTGTTTAATGAGTTTAATAATTAAGTTAAACATTTTGGGGTTTAAATCCTGTCTGAGAAAGTTTGTCTTCTTGAATTTCCTATGTCTTTTCTTTTTTTTTTTTTTTTTAAGACTAAGCCACAGCATTGTGAAGGGAACATGGAAAACAAAGTTACCAAATCCTGTAAGAGAAAACTCTTGATCCCTGAAATCCGGGATAAACCCTCAGAACTTGCTCCAGTGCAACCTTTGCCAGGTGGGACATGACTGTGCAAGACAGAGTGACAGCAAAACCAAGAGAAGAAAATGAGATGAGAGCAACACTTGTGGGAAACAGGTCTAGGAAAGGTTGGGTAAAAGAAAAAAATCTGGAAAAACTGGAAAGTATTCAGAAAAATAAATAGGACTAGGATCACTAACATTAATCAATCACTTCCCTTGTGCCAGGCACTATTTCAAGTGCTTTATATGCATTAAATTCATGTAATACTTTCATCTACCACAGGAAATAGGTGCCTTTGTAATCCCCATTGTATACACAAGGAAACCGAGGCACAGAGAGGTTGCAGTTGGCCCAAGAATCACATAACTTTAAAGCAGCTCTTCATTTAAAGGCTCCGTAAAATGGATGGGTTGGCAGACATGGGATTCACTTAGAATTGGAAAGGAGAATAGGAGGGTAGGGTTGGGAACCGAGTTCATGTGAATTTATAACAATGTTTGAGGTTTTAAATTCCAAAAGCTTTTGTATCATTTTAGAAAGTATCTCTTAAACTCTGATCTCTCTTTAATCTACTCCAACAAAGAAATAATCAGACTATACTAGAAAATAAGTCATAGGAAGATACGCGTCAATGAATTCTTTTGTTTGAGTGAAAGGCAGCCTCAGGCTCAAGAGTATGTAGTTTTTCTACTACAGTTGCAATAATTTTTTGTTACTCAACCCTGGTGGTATCTTCCCTTTGCTTTGCCCCAGTGACCGATAGACAGACTGCTAGCAATAATAGAGAACAATTTTAGGAAGAAAGAAAGAATACAGGAGTTTAGGGGCTGGTCACAGAAGGTAATTTCTCAGACACTATAAAATTCTTGCTTCCGTGGTTTGCAACCAGGAAATGTACTTAATAACCATCATTTTTCTAATTCACTCCTCTTACAAGTGAAAATCCAATACAATTCTCCAGTGGGACACACACACACACACACACACACACACACAGCAAAGGTATTTGAAAAAGCTCACCCATTTAGATTTAATTACATACATAACTGGTGTCCTACCAAGTGTGAAAATGTTGTAACCAATAAATCAAACAAAAAATGCTATCTGAGCAGAACCGGTGTATGTAGAAGATGCATGAGAAATCAAAATTTACTGACTTGCATTAGAAGTTCTTAAACAGAGCAAATGACTGCTCTTTGAATCTTGCCTTCTTCTGTACACTCAGGTCAGTCACTTTCCCTAGAGGGTGATCTTGTGCAAGGACTTCGAGGAGAAAAGGAGGATTCAATCTTAAAATCATCTCTGTGTTAAGGGACCACTGGATCTTTGCTTGTATGTTAGATTTTAAGGACCATCTCATTTGTCTAGTACTGTTACTTACATGCTTAATTAATAACTACTAAGTGAAGCTTAATTCAGAAAGATTATTTCACATTAGAGCTTCCTTAAAATACAAGGAAGACTTGCAAACTGGGGTTGGGGGAGAGGGACATCCAGATTCCCCAAATATCTTCCCAGGTAGTGTCATAAAAATACATTCCTTTTAATAATAGTAATGGGATATTCTAAGCATTGCCAGCAATTTTGAGCTTCAAGAAATGTATTTTCAAATGTACCCACTTTGAATTGAAATTTCTCGTGAATGACAAACTTGGAATACGGAAGTGAGAGAGACTGGAGTCTTGGGATCTTTTGGACATACATTTGCCAAATGCAAATTGTTTGAGGGTATGGGTTCACCACATTTTTTATGTTCCCATTTGTAATGAAATTAAATGGAAAACATTTTCCCCTTTAATAAAACCTTGTGGAAATAATACCTCAATACACTTCATAGCTGCTGGTCAACCGTATTAAAGGCACAATCTGATCTCTGCTGACACTTTTCTAAGGAAAAGAGCCAGTGAGCTGAACAACTTCCTCATAGGTTGTGCACATGAAAATGAAAATGCAACAGACTTAGGACTGCAAAACCATTCATAGTTAGATATAAGGAAATAAATGTAAAAGATCAGGAACTTTTTGTTTTGTCATTAAATTATAAGGCTCTTTGTTTTTCATTGATTAATTCAGAAAGCAAAATGGCTCTCCCCCTGAGTTGCAGTAGTTCATTTCTTATTTTACTTTCTAAATCACACCATAAAGATCATTTTAAGTGATCAGATTGGTTAGACTGTGTTTTGCTTGTTTATTTTGTCTGTTTCAGAGTTCTAGCCTCTGCCAGGGAAGCAGGCATTTAGAGGGGAACAGTAGGAAACAGGCAAGGTTCAGAGATAGTCTCAGAATGACTCAAGCAGAATCCACGTCCTCCTCCTCCCGAGCTGCAGATTGTGAAGTCTGGACCTGGCTCCTGCTCTCATTTCTCTAAATATTTATCAGTTAACAATTACACATCTGCCCCAGTGGCAACAAACTTGGCTGAAGAAATAAATAAGAATGCTTTCTTTCCCCAAATATGCAAAATAATGTACATCCATTTGAAGTTTTTTGAAATAGAAGCTTTCTCATCTAATTATCAGACTTGAGTCCTCCTGTGTAAACACTCATTTTATTAAGCATATGGAAAAGTGATGCTATTTCAGTATGCTCTGTTTCTCCTTTTTTGTTTTCTGTAATTGCCACTTGTCTGGCTCTTTCCAGTAAGTTTTTCTAATGAGTATCTGCTTCTCTTATCATTCATGCCGATTATACTAAAGTTAATAGAACTGCTTAGTAAAGTCCGCTGATTCTTGGAACAAGAACCATTCACACAAAAGAGAATTCCTTTCACTTGCAAATCATTTAAGAAATAAATTTATGAAAGACTGTCTGATGTGATTTAGAGTTCACTATTTGATCAGGACACTGAACCCAGACCTGCATTTTGCAAGCCTTTTATTTTTATTTTTATATTTGCAAAGGACTCTTTACACAAGTTTACTTAAATTGACCTTTCATGCTTTAAGTGAATGTAGTTTTTACAAACCCGAGTCAAAGCAGCAAATACAAATTGTACTAACCTTGGTATACTGAATCTTCAAATTGGTGAGTGGAACAGGTAAGTCTGGCTTGCCTGAGGATGACATTTCTGGTTCAGCTCCTGGAACACAGGTGACAAGCAGTTTGGTTCTGATAGAGCACTTGGCTTTATTTGTTCCTTTTTATCTGCAAGGGCTAAAGTTTATTTGCATACTGGGATGTGATTGGATGAACAAACTCAGAGCAAAAAAAGAAAACTACACTACTTATTTGTAGCACCTAGAGCAGGAAGCCTTTGACTTTAACCTTAAATCCTTAAGAAACCAGCTCTCCAGCATTGAAGTTGCATCTGGAGACAGTGTACTATTTGCAGATGAATTAATTTACAAAGCCGAAAGCTGTGATGAGAGTATGCAGCGCAGCTGCTCTGGCCACTAAGTCCAGTTATTATTTTTTTGACTTTTCATGCTTTGTATGCTACTATGTAACTTTCTGTTCTCTGATGGACTTAAGAGAATTTGAGTATTGAAAACATCTCAAAGGGCATTTGTTCTCAGTAGAAGCTGATGAGGAGAGAACCCTGGCCAGGTGTCTTCAGGACAAGGCTGTCAGGAAAACAGTCCATCTTCCAGAAAAATCAGAGTGCTGTTTGGGAAAGAAAGGCTCTCTATCTAGACTGTAACCTAGGTTAGCTTTAAAATATCATATCAAGTGTATTTTGATTGCTAGGTTAGTAGACCTACTGTGGTTTCAGAAGCTCTAAATTATTTTTATTTTCTATATGTGAACAGAAAAGTCAGCAGGACTTTTAGGGAACTCAGCATTTACTGTCACACACGGGCACCACAATTAGCAACAGGGAAATATCCTCTGTTAAAACTCATTTAAACTGAAAATAACCTTTGGTTTTGGAAGTTATCTGTACTTACCAATATAGGCAGTTATACAAAGAATAAATTGAAGCAGGACTCCCAAATAATTCAAATTCTTAAATTAACGTTTCAAGCTGGGAACATTCAAACTGGACAATTTTTAATTGTACTACTCTCATTTTAAGTACAATACTTCATTGTAATGTAGCCCTAGCAAAAGTTACAGTAGGAACAAGATAGAATACTTTGGATGCTCTGATTATTAAGAACTAACAGCAATTTTGGTCCAGTGAAAACTGCCAGCTCCCCTGAATATGAGATTTAGATACAGAAACTAAGAATGATTGGATAGTTTGTCCAAATCAGGTGCAGGAGCCCTACTTTCTCTATCTTTACTTTCATTATATATTTTATAGACATAGAGAGGGCGATTGGCTTGCTTATGGTCACAGATCTAATAAGTGCAAGGCTAGAATTTCATTTCAGACCAGTCTGACTCCAAAACCTGGGCTCTTATTCCTGTTGAGTCTCTCTGCCCTGTTCACCACAAGAGGATTCCTGGATAGGTTCAAGGATCAACTGCTTCTCTAAGTGTATCGTCATCCTGACAAGCACTTAAGCACAACTTTCTATTTACCTAAGACAGGGGTTGGCAAACTTTCTGCAAAGGAACAGACAATAAATGTTTTCAGCTTCCTGAGCCAGGTGGATTTTGTTTTTTTTTTTTTTTTGTTTTTTTTTTTGTTGAGACAGAGTCTCACTTTGTTGCCCAGGCTAGAGTGAGTGCCGTGGCGTCAGCTTAGCTCACAGCAACCTCAGACTCCTGGGCTTAAGCGATCCTACTGCCTCAGCCTCCCAAGTAGCTGGGACTACAGGCATGCGCCACTATGCCCGGCTAATTTTTTTCTATATAGATTTTTAGTTGTCCATATAATGTCTTTCTATTTTTAGTAGAGACGGGGTCTCGCTCAGGCTGGTCTCGAACTCCTGACCTTGAGCAATCCACCCGCCTCGGCCTCCCAGAGTGCTAGGATTACAGCCGTGAGCCACCGCGCCCGGCCCTGAGCCAGGTGGATTTTGTTGTAACTTACTTGACTCCACTTAGAAGAAACTATAGACAACAGCTAAATGAATGGGTGTAGGTGTTTTCCAATGAAATTTCATTTATAAAAACAGGAGTCAGGCCAGATTTGGAGCACAGGCCAACCCCCTAGATGCTAAGGCAATACCATCCCCAACGTCCTTGACTCCCCTCACCTCGAGCTTGAGGACCAGAGAGAAACCTCTGTGTTCCTTCAGCATTTCTCCTTCTCTTTTTCAATTTCTTTCTTTTTGGAAAATCATTCTTTGCTCTTTCAAAAATGTGTTTTGAGTTAAATGCACAATTACACAACAGCTGTTACATAACTTGCGGAGTGGGGCTCTGGCCATGCCCAGACAGCTGTGTTTTGCTGCTTTCTTGTGGTCCCAGTTTCACAGTTGTTTGTGGATTCAAACACTGGATTATTTGATGCCAGACAGTGAAATCTCAAGGCTTCGTGACACACTTGTCATGTCATCTCACTCCTTATATATTCAGCTTTTATTGTATTTTATTGCATAATTACATAAGAATAGTCCATTTATACCAGTCATTACTGAATGTAGGCAAAGGAGCAGCTTTAGATAGGTGACCACACCTGGCCACTTAATTTCAACAAATATTTACTAAGTATCGTTTATGCATCGGTAATTCTCCAATCTAATCTCCCTTGAAGAACAGATCTTTTCTACCCAGAAACCACAGGACCTAATATTTATATTTTTGAGATAAGCATCACCCTGCCCTGAAAACTTTTCTTATACAATAGGATACTACTGGGAACGGTTTCATGGGTACAAGCAAAGCTTTATCAGACCACTTCCCTCCTTTACAGAGGGAAACATGGCTTTGGTGAGAACATGGGGGCCAGGGAGGCACACGTCAGGACTGGACCCAGGGGCGTGTCGTTTTATTGTTTGCCAGGATTATGCAGCAGAAGAGAGGCAGGTACTTTAACGTGAGGGTAGTTAAAGGTAGAAGGTAGTTAAAGATGAAGGATGTTTAATCTTCTTCCCTTCTTAGGGACAAGCTAAATTACACACATACACACACAGAGAGAAAGAGAGAGTCAGGTAAGAAATATAAAAGAACAGTTTATTCACTTCCTGAATATGCCTTCTTCCAGGCCTTTGTGAAAGCTGGCATTATACCAAGAAACTTATAGACTATGAGTTCAACCATTACTGAAACTATGCTATCATTTTACAATGCGCTTCTCCAGAACTCCATTCAAGTCTCAGTTTTGAAAGACAAAAAGAGCCTAACCTTTCACCCACATGAGTAATTAAAATTTAAAAAAAATCAAATTTTTTAATGAAAGTCAATTGTATGGTGAAATAAAAGTAGCTTCTGCAATGGGCTGAATGTTTATGTCTCCTCAAGATGCATATGTTACAAGCCTATCCCCCCAGTGTGATGCTGTTAGTGGGTGGGGTTTTGGGAGGTAGTTTGGTCAAAAGGAGAGAGTCCCCATGAATGGAATTAGTGCCCTTGTGAAAGAGATCCCAGGGAGGTCTCTCGCTGTGTTCCTCCATGTGAGGAGACAAGAAGAAGTCAGCAAGCTGTGACCCCAAAGAGGGATCTCTCCAGAATCTGACCATGCTGGGACCCTGATCTCCAACTCCCAGCCTCTAGAACTGTAAGAAATAAATGCCTGTTTTTTATGTGCCCCCCCAGTCTATGGTATTTTTGTTATAGCAACCTTAATGAACTAAGGCCGCTTCTTTTTATATTTCCTGAATTCAAAATCTTAGATCCATTTATTGAAGCTAAACTTGGCCTGCTCCAGTCATGACAGCCCTCCCTGACCATCCACTCTTGCCTTCCGCATGGCTGGATGAGTCTGCCTGTTGGTCAACCCAGCCATGGATCTATCTCTATGTATTGGATCACTACAATGTTAGCAGATACCGCATCACTCTTATGCCTGCGTGGGTGTTAATAATTTGGAAAAAGTGGATCTTGCATATTCCTAGAGAATCTGTGCTTGGTTGGCACGTTGGTGTTCAAAATGGAAATGGAAGGCAGAATTTGAGTATGTGAACATGTGTGTTTGCGTGGTAATTTCTGTTCATCTGCCATTCTTCTCCCATTAGCAAAATCTCCTCACCTCTGATTTCTCCTGCTCCTCCTATGTCTTTTCATTGTTTTTCTCTGTCTTGTTTTACTGAGATATGGTAGATGGCCCTCTTATCTGATACAATCAGGAACATTGACTGGTAAGGTCACTGAAACATTAAAAGCCTCTGTAAGACTATTGTTTTAAGCAGATTTTTGCTAAATCTATGCGTCAAGGCCATTTCTTAGAACTGGGTCTGCTGTTTGGAATGTTAAATAATCTTGCATAAATAGCACTGACATTGTGTTGTCTAGAATTGTGGTCCGCAACTGGGGGGCTGTGGCACAGTCTGTTAGGAAACCGGCTGCGCATCACAACCTGAGTTCCTCACTGCCACCTCTCCACCCTGCTACACCTCCAACCCGCTACACCTCCACTCCTCCACCCTGGTCTATGGAAAAATTGTCTTCCATGAAACCGATCGCTGGTGCCAAAAAGGTTGGGGGCCACTGGGCTACATTTTTCAGTTTGTTTCCTTAAAGTAGAAAAAGAAATTAAAGACACTAAAGACATCAGTGAGGCAATCTAAATGTAGACTACTTTGAGATTTCTACAATTTTTTCCCCATTTTTTACAATTATATGATGCACAGAATATCCAGCAATGTGTTTAGCAACTTGATATATTGAGTGTTTGCAAAATATTCAGTTTAGTTTTCATAGAAATAATTCTCCTTCCCCCCAGTCAATAATTTAAATAACATGTAATTCAATTTTATAATTGAAATAATAGATTCAAGTGAATAATCAAGTTTTAGGGCAAAGAGATCTTACTATTTGGTAAGCAGAGTAGATTGTGCCTTAATCTGAGCATTCATAGACATGAGTGTCAGCACTAATTTTTTTTGCTTTTTAAATATTTTTTGTTTTTACAAACTTTTAAAAAGTTTGTATAAAAAAACTATAAAAATCATAAGTGTACACCTTAATAGTCATAAAATAAACAAAACAAAATAACCATCACTTGGGTCAAGAAATAAAGCGATATCAGTACTCCACAGGCTACTTTCTACACTCTTCTGATCACCATCTCCTTCTCTTTCTCTCTCTCTCTCTCTCTCTCTCAAACTACCAGGGTCCTAACTCCTAATGTCTCACATTCTTTTTTCCTGATTTTGAACTTGATATAAGAAAATTATACAGTCAGAATATTTTTACAAAGGAAATTCAAAGGTGTCAGTTAATTTATTAAGTTAATTAAACAACGGTTGGAGCAAAGAACATGTCTCAGGGGATACTTCTCACCCCAATATCCCAGATGGTTGATTTACTACCCCCCAATAAATATAGAATAACAAATACAAAATAAGTAGCAATAATATAATAAGTTAAAGTTTAATATGTTAGCATTTTTATCAGTGAGGATCACTTTTTCATCCCTATTACAGTTCGTGTGACAGTGTAGAGAAGTGGCCATTTTCCTACCATCTTTTGGTGGGTAATAATAGCACTTGGAAGATTGTACCAAAATATTAAAAATATTCAAATCCTGATCAAGTTATTTTACTTCTAGAAATCTACTTTAAGGAAATAATCAGATATGTGTAAATTATGAGCAAGTATTGCAAATTTAATTTATAAAATAGAAAAATACTAAATGGTTAGATAAATCAGGGTTTAGCAATAACGACGACCAGAAAAAAATAGAAAAATACTTAAAGTAGGCCCTGGTAACTTTTGCGATATATTGTGATTTAATTAAAAGCAGATTATAAACCTGTGTGCTATGTGTAGGGTTGCCAAGAAATTGTGTTTGTTCCTCCATATTTGGCCAAAATCTGCAATTTGCCTCTGACCCCAGCCCCAGCATTTGGAAAGCTAAATAGCTGAATTTCTAGATCAGTGTCATTTTTGGCATTCAAAATTTATGCACGATCAAAAATACTGTGATTGCCTTGATTATATATCATATAATTGTCCTTGGCTGAATAATGGCCATGAAAGGTATTCCAGGAACCTGTGAATATTATCTTATCTTGCAAAAGAAAGTTTGTAGATGTGATTAAATGAAGAATCTGGAGATTATCCTGGATTATCAGGGTGGGCCCTATGTGAAATCGCAAGAGCCTTTATGAGAGAAAGGCAAAGGCAATTTGTAGAAGGCAATGTGACCACTGAGCTAGATGCTCTGCTGCTGGCTTTGAAGCTGATGGAAGTGGCCAGAAGCCAAGGAATGCAAGAAATGAAGTTCTATGAACAGGAAGAGGCAGGCAATGGATTCTCCCCTATAACTTTGTAGGGAGCAGGCCCTGTTCCCCTCTTTGGTATTGACCAGTGCAACTTATTTCAGATCTCTGGCCTCTAAAATTGTCAGAGAATACATGTGTGTTGTTTTATACCCCCAAGTTTGTAGCAATTGTTAACAGCAGTTTTTGGAAACTAACCAATGAAAGCTCAAGGATGCCAAAAAGTACATGCTATCATTGATCATGCACCAGTCATCCTGCCCATGGTTCAGGCTTATTGTTACTGTCTAAATATTCTTTTTTTTTTTGTTTTTTTTTTGAGACAGAGTCTCACTCTGTTGCCCAGGCTAGAGTGAGTGCCGTGGCGTCAGCCTAGCTCACAGCAACCTCAAACTCCTGAGCTCAAGCGATCCTCCTGTCTCAGCCTCCCGAGTAGCTGGGACTACAGGCATGCACCACCATGCTCGGCTAATTTTTTTTTTTTATATATATATTTTTAGCTGTCCATATAATTTCTTTCTATTTTTAGTAGAGATGGGGTCTCGCTCTTGCTCAGGCTGGTCTCGAACTCCTGAGCTCAAACGATCCGCCCACCTCGGCCTCCCAGAGTGCTAGGATTACAGGCGTGAGCCACCGCGCCCGGCCTAAATATTCTTATTCCAATAAAGGGAAGTGTCCTATCTGTACCCTGCAATGAAAAATTCCTCAGGTGTTTTAGGTCTTGAAGATCTTTCAGTTTCAGTTTTAGTATATTTATTATATTGCAAAAGTACAATGTGATAATGACATTTGTGAAAGCAAGTAATTTTTTGTAGTAATCATTTTATTTGTTTGGTTTTTTTTTTTTTTTTTTTTTTTTTTGAGACAGAGTTTTGCTTTGTTGCCCGGGCTAGAGTGAGTGCCATGGTGTCAGCCTAGCTCACAGCAACCTCAGACTCCCAGGCTTAAGCGATCCTCCTGCCTCAGTCTCCTGAGTAGCTGGGACTACAAGCATGCGCCACCATGCCCAGCTAATTTTTTTTCTATATATATTTTTAATTGGCCAGATAATTTCTTTCTATTTTTAGTAGAGACGGGGGGGGGGGGGTCTACGCTCTTGCTCAGGCTGGCCTCGAACTCCTGACCTTGAGCGATCCACCCACCTTGGCCTCCACGAGTGCTAGGATTACAGGCATGAGCCACCACGCCTGACTATAGTAATCACTTCATTTGGACAATGTCAAACTTTAGTTCACATTGGATTGCTTGCATTTGTTCCCACATTTTTACCTTATACACACACTCCCAGATCTATAACCAAAATCCAGATTTGTCTTCCAGGCCCCGGCTTTACATTTCAACTCCTTGTTGGATACCTAAGCTAAATGTCGCACCTGTCATGTAGCTGGATTTGCAAACTTTAGAGCCTGCATATTTGTTTTATGTGGACTCAGCAATGTTATACAAATTAGAATCATTTACATAAAATCTCAAATTTTCACTTCTTAAACATCAGAAGACCTGAAAAGTGTGGTTTTTGGCTGCCCATTGGAATCACCTAGGGAATTAAAAACAAAACAAAACAGATTCTGATTCATTAGGAGTGGTTTGAGCCCAGGTGCATTTAAAGTGCCTCAGGTAGTGCTAACGTGTGGTTAGCTGTCAAAACCACTGAAGCAGCTCTGGGCTTCATTGCCTCCTGATGCAACCCGCTGAGGCTGAGTAGCAGAGGTTCTCAAAGTTTGAGCAACATCCACATCACCTGGAAACCTTTTAGAAATACAGCTTCAGGCCCCATCGTAGACTTACAGAATCAGAAACTCTGGGGTGGGGCCCAGCAACCTGTGGTATAGCAAGTCCAGTAGAGGATTCTGGTTCAAGCTCAAGTTTGAAAACTCCTGCACTACAACATAGACCTCCACCTAGATGGATTATTTATCCTAGCCTGATTCCACTTGAAGTTACCTACCTAGTCCTTTGGTTTCCATTCTAACACCCCTAAATGACCTCATTATCATTTTCGCAAACCTAATCTTTTTCTTGAATTTCTGTTTCTGATGATGACAAAACAACATCTACCGAACTTCAGGCATTGGTGATTTCTTTGCCTTTTTCCTATAAAACTTTTAATTTTATTTAATGAAACAATTGATACTTTCAACCTTCCAGTGTCCTGACATTTCAGGTCTAGATTTTAAAGAGCATGTAGCTAGAGTACTTGGTAATCAAATCTGAGAGTTTCTGCCTTCACTGTGTATTTATGTTTAATGTTTAATATGTATTTAGTGTGTATGTATGCTTAGTCCCTTCTTTGAGAGGTTCACATTTTTGACCAGTCTTGTCAGGAGATTGTTAATTTTGTTAATTTTTTAAAGAAATTTCAGCTTTGTTGACCCTCTTTCCTATGTGTTCTTTGTTTCTCATTAATTTCTATTCTTATTATTTCCTTAATTATTTTCTTTAGGTAATACTATTCCCTCTCAATTCTTAAATTATTTGATTTTTCAGCTTTTTTTTTTAAATTTAAAGCTCTAAGTTTCTTCCTAAGCATGTCTTTAGTAGCATCTACAAGTCGGGATATAGTATTTTCTTTTTCACTCAATTCAAAATACTCTCTAATATCCATTGTGATTTCTTCCTTGATTCATATGTTTTTGATTAAATTTAAATTTCTCTATTGACCAGCAATAAATAACTTGAAGATATTATAGGTTATAGTATCAAGGCTGTTTCTTTGTTCTTACAAATTTAGAATGAACATATATATATTAACATAGCAGATGTAGATCCCATTTATTTTTTCTCTAATTTTTCTCAATAATATATTTTGTATTTTTTATATTTAGTATAAGCAATATACTTGATTTGGCTCTTTTTTCTAAACTTATTAAGGTATACTTGACAAATAAAAATTGTATATATTTAAGGTGTACAAATTATATATTGATATATGTATGCATTATAAAATGATTACCAGCACATCAAAGTAATTAACATATGCATCATCTGACATAGTTATCAAATTAATTCATTGTTCTATTAGCTTGAAATTATATATTGTCTTTACTATTATTTTAATGGTTATTCTAGAAATTACATGTATTTTTTACTTATCAAAGTCTAGAATTAATTAGTATTTTTACTTTTATCCTTGGCAAATCCAAATAAATTAGAATTTTTACATTTGTCCCAACATACGTGTTGTTGTTGGGTATTTACTTAAATGTTTGAATGCATATTAGTATTACTGGAAATTATGTTTTTCACTCCAGATATATTTCACTCATTTTTTGTGATGAGAACGCTTATCGACTCTCTCAGCAAATTTCAAATATACAATACAGTGTTATTAACTATAGCTACCATGCTGTGCATTAGATTTCCAGAACTTATTTGTCTCATATAACTAAATCTTTGTATCCTTTGACTGACATGTCCCCATTTCCCCCACTTTCCAGCACCTGGTGACTAACATGCTTTTCTCTGCTTTTATGAGTTCCACTTTTTTTAGATTCCACATATAAGTGAGATCATGCAGTATTTGTCTCTCTGTGTCTGGCTTATTTCACTCAGCATAACATCTTCCAGATTCATCCGTGTTGTCACAAATGGAAGGATTTTCTTCTTTATAAAGGCTGCATAATATCCTATTGTATATATATTCACATTGTCATTATCCACTCATCCATCCACGGACACTTTAGGCTGTTGCCATATCGTGGCTATTGTGAATGATGTCAGTTCTTAGTGCGCTCATGGCTGAAGAATGTCTATACACATCAAAGAAAGGCAAGCATGAAAATGAGGTTTATCAAGGAGAGAAAGATAGATCATAGGGCAAGAGCAAGATATAGGTTTACAGAGCATGGTACATACACCACAGATGACGACCAGACCCATTGTCACAGCAAAGGGAGAGCGAAAGGAAGGGCACAAAAAAAGGAACCGGGTATGGTCTGCATCTTGTTTTATTGTGCCCAGATTGGGACTTCCCTAGTGGCTCAGATGTCACCATGGAACCACTTTGATTGTACAGCTGGGAGTCGCATTACTACACATGAGGAGTGTTCTAGGTCACTTCCAGACTCTATGGTACCTATGTGGCTTGGCTCATGGGCTAGAGAGTCCTCTGCATTCTTTTGCAGCTGGTGCACTAAGTTCTGATTGGCAGATTTGTAGGTTGTTCCCTCCTACTCCAGGTATGGCAGTTGCTCCAGACAGGATTAGGGTGGGACAGGAAAAAGATGGAGTCCTGGGTCCCACCTTTGTCCTTCATCCCAGAGAAATTGCCCCAAGACAACAATACCCACTTTCTTCCCTAGGAGACCCAGAATCCTTCCCTATCTACCTAACAAATACTACAGTTTACTTACTGTCTATTCATCTGTTTTTGATCTGCTGTTTAGATCATCCATGGAGTTTTTAATTTCAATGACTTTTTCAAGAGCTTTATTGGATCTTTTAAAAAATTATTATGATCTTTTTTGTATTGCCTTGTACTGATTTAAATGTCTCAAATCATTGTTTAAATAATTCAACAGATTTGGGGATGTATTATATTTTTATGCATAATGATAAGGAAGAAAGTATAAAGTTCTTCTTCTAGACTAACAATAAAAATCTCAAAATAATTTATCAATTTGAATAGTATTATTCGGTCAAAACACAAGTTCATTTGGAGGAGGACGCAATTCAAAAACACAGCAATAATCTTCAAAGTCTGAATGTTTTAAAAGGCTTATTTGTTTCAATAACATTTCCAAGAAAGTGTTAGGGACTAGATCAGGAGTATACACTTTTATACAAATCCCTTTAAGGGAAAGGAGAATCTTATTGAGATGATTTTGTAAATATTCTCAGTTTATCACATTATCAGAGCTAAATGTAAGACATTAAATTATATCTGTTCCTTTGTTACTGTGGAGGAAGAAGGAACATTTTATTCTTATCTTTCCTGTCATTGTCATTTGGGAGGGGCTGCAGTTTTAAGTCTCAGTGCTGGAACACTGACAATGAGCGTGAGTCTTTGTTTATGAAATCTCAAGAAAGGAAGATTTTTTCCCCCCACCCACAGCTGAGGTTAAGGAGCTATCAACATATTGCCTTCACATCCCATTTCAGAGAACATATTTTTCCATTATATTCTTTAGTAAGTATAAGCCATTCAAAGATGTGGCCTCAGAATTCCTACCTCCTCTTCCTGCAACCTCTACTCAACTGCTCTCCTTACTTGCCTGTTAAACCTTTTGGCTATCAAGGCTGAAAATTTTCAAGGGTAAGAACAGTTTATTTACCTCCCAATTCTTAGTTTCCTCTTTGCTCTTTTGACTTATGGAGATTTCTCTTCCATTCTTCTTGGGCCAAGTATGCATTCGAAAGCTACTTATTTAATATTTTTCTCTTGCATTTTTAGTTGTGTTGTAGGAGAATTTTCACATTATCTGGCCTGCTAGAATGAGTGAAATGGAAATTATTTTCTCAATCAGAAAAGAAAGAGCATAGTCATTTAAAAAAACCTGATGATTCATAAAACTGCTAGATGTTTATGGTTTTTCCTTTTTAGTTTGTGTATATTTTTGTGAAGCTTTTTCTGATGAATAACAATCCATATAAAAAGATGTTCTTAATCTCTTATAGAGTTTATTTTTCCTAATTATTATTACACTTACAGAGATGCATGTGCATTGACCCATCTTTCCTAATTTGGTGCTTACCCCATTCAACTTTTTCCTTTTACAGACACTCTTGGTTAATTCACTGTTATAAGTTACAAAATTATGTGTTTGTTATTGTTCCAATATAAAGATTTTACTTGTTTTTAGATCGAGCTCCAGGTTGGATGTATCTGTGTCTGGAGGAGTAATTATACATGGCCTATTCAGAGTCATTTTAAAGATCTTCTCGGGAATAACGTTCTTTAAATAAAAATTGCAGCAGACAAGTAAGTTTGGGTCTGTAATGATGCTTTGGTTTTCAGAGATGAAGCTTTAATCTGATCACAACTGGCCATTTGCTATTGATACCTGCTTCTGACCTAGTGTCATTTCCCAAAGATGGTCTCTCATCATTATGGTAGAGACAGAGTAGGCTGAAATGAAAAAGTGACTGATTAATGAAAACTCATTCTCCCACATAAGCAGAGAAATTCCAGGGGTACTTGATTTAGTTCTGTTACCCGCATGAAAAAAAACATGGAAAAGGGAAGAGACAGACATATTCTATCTACAGTGGCTTAGGGGCATGGATAAACCCAGAAAATACATTATCTCTGGCATTTTTGAAGACTCCTATATATTGTCCATGGCAGCAGAGATGTAGGGGTCAGAACAATGCCCAGGAGATAGGGCAGCCAGGGAGATAAGATAGCAGCCAGGCAGCAGAGGGATATCGGCAGTTTAGTAACCACAGAGAGAGAGAGAGAGAGAGAGGGAGGGAGAGAGAGAGAGAAGGATTGCATCCTTGGCTCTAGTGTCAGCTTTCTTAAGTTGTAAATGGCAGCAGTGAGGTGCCATCAGATGTCTTTGTGGACAGCAAAAGCGTTGATAAGAATCTTTGCTAAAAAGAATGGATCAAGAAACAGGAATCATATGAGACATAATGCAGACCAGTGGCTACCACAGGCTGTAGAGAAGGGGAATTGAGAGAAACTGCTTAAAGGGTAAGGAGTTTTACTTGGGGTGATGGAAATGTTTTGAAATCAGATAAGGATGGTGGTTACACCATATTGTGAATGTTCTAAATGCCACTGAACTGCTCACTTTAAAATGATTAATTTATGTTATATGAATTTCATCTCAATAAATTATTTAAAAAATATGAAAGGGAAGCAGAGAGATGTTCATTCATGACCGTGTGTAACCCTACCCCAAACAATGGATGATTTCTTGCTGGGGACCAGAGACCTTACAGCACCATGGATATTATTAATAAAAGCCTGAGAAACAGTTTTCATTACTTTCAAACTGACCCAGGAATGGATGCCCTGGGGAAATATAAATTTCACACCATTTTAAATATTTTGCTCCCATGTCCTATTGTTTCAATTGCAATTCTTAGATATTGTGACAATATAAACATTGATTAACATGTATTGGATAGCACTTCTAGAATATTCTGAAAGGGGAATTTTTGTATATTTTTCTTTTTCTTTTTGATCACATTCTGAAGGATGAAAGATTATTTCTCTCGTGTTCTCCCTCTTTCAAAGACAAAAACAAAGGAAGATATTAATATGTAATCTTTGGTAAGTAGTCCTGGTTAGTTTTGGAAAGGGTCTGGACAGCATCCTGAGATTTAGGAATTCATTTCTGTCTAAAGTCAATTACTATAGCTTTAGAGGACCTATTTCTTTATGGGAATGTGTAGTTTACACATTTTAAAAACAAATGGTGTGTGAACACAGGAAATGGTTTCCCTCAGACAATAGTAGCATGGTTTGTCCTGGACCCAGATTTCAAAGTCTCCCTAAACCATTGGGAAATAGTTCTCCTAGGATATAACTTTCCTGGCCAAAAAAGCAATGGCATGTTTATTTCCCTCATATTCCTATATGGAGACTGATTTCTTAAATAGATGGATCATAAACTCCATAAACACATATAATCTCCTAAAATTATCTACAGGCAATCTAAACTGTTTCTCTAAGAACATAGACCACAACAGTTTAAAGTTCTGGAAGGGCTCTGGGAAAGTTCATTTAATATTAACTAGTTGATTTTCCATGAACATTTTTTATTTCAAATATGCAGTTAGGTCTCCAATTTGATCCCTCCAAGCTGTAAAATTCTAAGCAGCACACAGCTAATGTCAAAATATGGTTTTGTTTTTTTTTGTTTTTGATTTTAAGAAGCACCCATGTACATAGATTCCACAGTGCTTCACAGAATTGCAAATTATTCATTCCTCACCATTGGACTCAGGGGAATTGAAATTGACATTATGTAAGGATTCTTATGTCAACTACCATTAAGGAAATCTGAGGAGCCACCCTATAGAAATGTTTTTTCTGTGCCTCCATATCTGGGCTGTCATTGACACGTGAATGAATTCTTTTACCTTAGTCAACAGATAGAAAGTGGCTGGTGGAGTTCTGTCTCCCAAGTACAAAACAGGAAATTAATAAAATTTGGTAAATAAAATAATTCTTTTTAAATATATAAGCAAGGTCATAAAAACCTTGGTGCCTAAAAGTCCCTGTCAGGCATCTGGCTTAGAATAGGCATTTCGCTGAGTCCATCCACACTAAATCCTGTTGCATTCTGGATTCCTGCCCATGACACACCCAGCAGCTGATGACTCTGTGCCATCTGCCTGGCAGTCTGCACTCCAGCGTTTTCAGTTGCTGGGATCTTGTTCATCCTTCACAATGGATCTTTCAAGGAATGATGTTAACTGAAACAAAAACAGTAACAATGACAATGACAGTCATTTCTAGCTATTATGAACATAATTCTGCTCTAAGTTCTTTATAAATCAAGGCCGAAAGTACTGCTATTTCCCCCATTGTACAGACCAGATCGCTAAAGTTTGGTGAGGTTGATAACATTTTCAGAGTCCTACTGCCTTCCTAACCATTCTGGGTCATTTAGTCCCTATCTCCTTTGACTGGCCACCCCTTATGTAAATTTAATAATCTTATCTCTGTATATCTATTTCCCATGCGTACCCTTGTTCATGTTTCCAGCATTGTAAACACTGAGTGATTCACCCATTTCACTCAGCTCTCTACCAAAAGGTGTAGAAGGAAGTGCCTTGCATATGATAGAATCTTCCATAATTATTTTTGAAGTTTGAAAATTATTGACATTGACATGAATGAGAGGTCCCTAGATTTAAGTATAGACCACCCAGTATCTATTCAATGAATAGCTAATGGTTTATCACTTCTAGGTTCCTGAGCAAAGATTTAACCTGAGTTGGCACGGACAGAACGCTCGCATTCCACTGAAGAATCAGGATCCTCAACCAGCACACCCAATCCAAAGAAGTTTTTAAGAAAGTCATTAGCCGTAGTTTTCCATTCATGAAACTGTGCTTAACCTGCTTAACAAAACAAAAGACTTTTGTGTGGGTTTTTTTGGGCTTTTTTTTTGTTTGTTAATACACAAGAGTATTTCCCATGAAACTTTATGTTTATTTGCCATGTAAGGCAAGTAGACCATGACCATGTCACTTTGCCAGTGTTCTTAATTTGTGGCCATTTTGCATCACTAGTTGTTTTTTTTTGGGGGGGGGATTGTTTTACTCTTAGATTGAGGTTAGTTTATTCTGTGACCACATTGTGGTTCTGCCAAATTTGTTCTCCATATTTCAAATGATTAAATATATAGAGGTTTCCGTGACTGGAAAAATATAACATTTCCTCCTCTCATCTTCTAGCAAAAAGAAGACAAATTAGAGATTATTTCTTATAATTTAGTTTAAAAGTAGAAAGCCCTGAAGAACTTTCATGGACTTTTCTCCCAAGCCAACATTGTTAATATGTTACTTTATCATCTGTACCATTGGGAGTCATATTCTAATATTGCATGTTTGTGTAGTGTGAATTGGGCGGGCATTCTTCTGCTGGACTGAAAACTCTTACTCTGTGTGAGGGAGAAACTGCTACTTTCCCACCAAAATCTACTACCCTCATCTTCCACAGCAATAATATTGACACTGGCACATGACTGCTCAGCACGTTTCCAGTTTAGTCCGCCACCAACAGTAAGCTAGAGGAGGTGGAAATTCAATTCTGAATATACAAATTGAGATAGTGTCTAAGGGCTGGCAATTTAAGGATGTAGAAGGAATCTGGTCTATGAATGATCTCAAGAGTCGGGTTTCCCTTGCAAATCTGAAGCAAACTCACAGGGACCTCTACAGGACAAAGACATGCACTGCTGTTATCATCTGGCTGCTGGATTTTGGGGCATCATTTACAGTAGCTTAACCTTATCCTGAAAAATGTGCCTAATCTGTGAGTAGGGACCCCTGTTGTAGACTATTGTCATAACTACAGGAATCAAGAAAGTAGAATGACCCAGGGAATCTAGTATCAAAATTCAACCTCCTATCATTTATTTTTTTAATATTTTTAGTTGAGTCAATTATATCTATGTATATAGATACAGATATAGAACTTGATGAAGCGCTTTGTCAATTCATAAGAAATATTTGCCCTTCTATTCTAGCTTTTCCACGATGCCTACTAGGTATTGAAAAGTCTGCTATATTTAGTCACATTTTCGTATTGTTTTGGCAACCCACTCACATTACCACACACTGGACCATGTTATCTACTTTAGTTCCAATTTAGCATAAATGAATTCTGTAATTCCTTTTCATGATAGTGATAAGAATCCTTTCATTGTTTCATTAAAATATACATTTTTAACTTCATCAAGACTTCTGATTGTTTTTACTTTCCCTAATCTCCTGGCAAACTATTTCTGTTAGGGTAAGATAAATATTTTAGTCTTTGGGGGCCATATGGTCTCTGTTGCAACTGCTCAACTCTGTTGTTTAGAGCAAAAGCAGCCATAGATCATAGGTAAATGAATGGATGTGGTTGTATTCCAATAAAACTTTATTTACAAAAGCAGGTTGTGAGCTGGATTTGGTCCACAGGTTGTAGTTTGCTAACCCATGTCTTAGCCTATGTACTAACATAGATAATTATTTCAATACCACAGATAATTATTTCAACTTTCACTTCTACTTGTACTCTCGATTTTCTAGCCCTCCTTAATGTTAACCCCATCCATCTTGACAGGGTTTTTTTGTTTTTTTTTTTAAATCCTGTATTAATCTGTCTTCTTCATTTTTATTGCCAGCTTCTCAGTATATCTGGAAAAAATTATGTTCACTGGTGCCATTTCACATTTTTATTTTGAATATCACTGAGCATTCAACACTGGTTATTTTTGTTTTCATCACCAGTGAGCACTCTTTCCATTCATTTTCTAAGGCTACCATTTAGTCATAATAGAAAATGACAAACTGTTCTCCAAAGTGGTTGAACCAATTTACACTTCAGTAAGCAGTGCCTGAGATTCTCACTGTTCCAAATCCTTACCGATACTTGATATTGAAGACTGTTGAACCTCTGCCAGTTTGATGGTGGTGAAACAGGGTTAACGCATTGCACATTGCATTCAGGGGGCTGCCACTCATACTAAATGCATACAAATGGTGCTTCCTGGAGTTGAGCAGCATACAACCAATGCAGCTATATGTATCAATCATGGTATAAAACATACCTCAGTACAGCTTTAATTTAAAACTGCTTGATTAATGAGTTTAAGAACTTTTTCACACCCCTCCCCCCAACAATCTGAGGAACAACGAATGACCCTGCACAAAGATCATCCAGCACCAGCTTGAACTGTGGTAATCACAGGTGAACGGGACCAAACAGAAGAGCTGCACTACAGGCTGTTAGTGTGCATGCCCATCCCCGGCCAGGTCAACACTCCACAGTAGGACACAAAAGCTCCATCTAGGGCCCTCCTCTTCCCTTAACTAAGCAGGAAAGTTCTCAGCAAGGGAGATCAGGTGCCCAGCAAATCTATTAGCCCTGAGCTGAGAGAAGAAGATTCACATGAGAAGAAACTAGCAAAAGAACCCTGGAAACATGAAAAAAAAGAACAGTTTGACACCCCTAAGGGATCACGATGGAATTACTGTAGGGGACTCCAACCACAAGGAAATTGTTGAAATGACAGAAATGGAATTCAGAATAGATGGCAAATAAGATGAATGGAATTGAAGAGAAAGTTGAAAACCAACAAAAAGAAGCCAAACAAATATTTCAGGAAATCAGTGAAAAATATTGCTAAAGAGCTTACAACATAAGAAAGGATACAATAGAACTTAAAGAAATGAAAGAGTCATTTAGGGAATTTCAAAACATAGCAGAAAGCTTCAACAACAGACTAAACCAGGAAAAAGAAACAATCTAGAGCTTGAAGACAAGGCTCTAGAACTAACCCAGTCATTTAAAGAGGCAGAAAATAGAATAAAAAAGATTGAACAATCACTTAGAGAGACATGGGATTATGCAAAGCAAAATAATATATGAATTATAAGTATCCCTGAGTGAGAAGAAGAAAGAGCAGAAAAGCATGGAAAAATCTATTCAATGGAATTATTTAGGAAAACTTCCCTGGCATTGCCAGAGATTCAGACAACTAGATACAAGATGTTCATAAAAGATCAGGAATATTCACAGCAAATAGGACATCTCCCAGACATGTGGTAACTGATCTGGCCAAAGTCAAAATGAAGGAGAAAATTCTACAAGCAGAAGGACAAAAGCAACAAATAATCTACAAAGGAAAACCCATAAGGCTAACTACAGACTTCTCAGCAGAGACTTTACAAGCCAGAAAGGTACTAGAAGGGCCCCATCTTCACTCTGCTTAAACAAGAACAACTGCCAGCCTAGAATTTTGTATCCTTCAGAACTAAGTTTCAAAACTGATGGAGAAATAAAGTCTTTTTCAAATAAGCAAACACTTAGGAGATTTGTCATGACAAGATCTGCCCTGCAAGATATACTCAGAACTGCTTTATACATGAATCAGCACAATTTTACCCATCCATGTAAAATCATCAAAAAAAAGATAAGGCTTAGAGCTTGTATAAAACAACAGCACAAGAAGGACTACAAAGCAATAAGGTACTACCCAACATGATGAACAGAACAGCATCCCACATCTCAATTGTACTACTCAGCATTAACAGTGTGAATGTTTCACTTGAAAGACATAGGCTGGCTGAATAGATTAAAAAAAATAAAACACAACCTATATATCTGCTATCTCCAGGAAACACATCTATCCCACAAGGATACACACAGACTCAAGGTGAAAAGATGGAAAAATATATTCCACACAAATGGAAACCAAAAGAGAACAGGTGTAGCCATTCTTACATCAGATAAAATTGACTTTAAATTAACAATGGTAAAGAAAGAAAAAGATGTTGGTTATATAAAGGTAATGGGAGCAATCCAACAAGAAGACATAACAATGGTAAACATATATACACTTAACACAGGAACTCTCACATACATAAAGCAAACACTACTAGAGCGAAGCAAAGAAATAAATAGTAGCATCACAATTGATGGGGACTTCCACACCCCACTGTCAGAACTGGACAAATCATCAAAGCAGAAAATAAATTTTTTTTTTTTATTATTATTTTTTTTATTTTTATTTTTTTATTTAATTTTACAGAATCAAAGAGTCTAACAGTATATCTTGTTAGATACAGTATGTCCTCATAATGTATACATTATTTCTTGTACAATGATATGAAATAATATGGGAAATGTTCATGATAAATTATTAAGTGAACAGTGCAAGTTAAAAACAATAGTTTCATATTTTTTCCCCACCCCCCCTTTCCCGAGTCAGCACCTTCAAGTCTTACCACTCCCCAAACGGTGCGCAATGCACTCATTGTGTAGGCATACCCCCATCCCCTCCCCCACCCCCCACCTCAGTCTGATGTCCAATTGGTGTCGTTTCCAGATTTGTATTTAGGTGATGATCAAGGAAACCAATTTTCTGGTGAGTACATGTGATGCTTGTTTTTCCATTCTTGGGATACTTCACTTAATATAATGGGTTCCAACTCTCTCCAGGAGAACCATAGAGATGTTGTATCTTCATCATTCCTTATAGCTGAGTAGTATTCCATGGTATACATATACCACAGTTTACTAATCCAATCATGTATTGATGGGCATTTGGGTTGTTTCCACATCTTTGCCATTGTGAATTGTGCTGCTATAAACATTTGGGTACACGTGCCTTTGTTACAGAATGACCTTTTTTCCTTTGGGTATATGCCCAGTAATGGGATTGCTGGGTCAAATGGCAGGTCTACTTGAATCTGTTTAAGATACCTCCATAATGCTTTCCACAGAGGTTGCACTAGTTTGCAGTCCCACCAGCAGTGTATTAGTGCTCCTGTCTCTCCACATCCACGCCAACATGTGTTGTTTTGGGTTTTTTTGATAAAGGCCATTCTCACTGGGGTTAAGTGATATCTCATTGTGGTTTTGATTTGCATTTCCCTGATGATTAGAGATGTTGAACACTTTTTCATATGTTTGTTAGCCATTTTTATATCTTCTTTTGAAAAATTTCTATTCATGTCCTTTGCCCACTTTTTGATAGGGTTGCTTGATTTTTTCTTGCTGATTTTCCTGAGTTCTAAATAGATTCTTGTTATCAGTCCTTTATCTGATGTGTAGTATGCAAAAATTTTTTCCCATTCTGTAGGTGGTCTGTTTATTCTCTGGACTGTTTCTTTGGCTGTGCAGAAGCTTTTTAATTTAATCATGTCCCATTCATTTATTTTTGTTGCTGCTGTGATTGCCTTGGGGGTCTTCTTCATAAATTCTTTGCCTAGGCCAATGTCTGTAAGAGTCTTTCCTACATTTTCTTCTAGAATTCTGATTGTATCACGCCTAAGGTTTAAGTCTGTTATCCACCGTGATTTGATTTTTGTGAGAGGTGAAAGCTGTGGGTCCTGTTTCAGTCTTCTACAAGTGGCTAACCAATTCTCCCAGCACCATTTGTTGAATAGGGATTCTTGTCCCCAGAGTATATTCTTTCCCGCTTTGTCGAAAATTAGGTGACTATATGAGGATGGTTCTATATTTGGATTTTCTGTTGTGTTCCACTGGTCTGTGTCCCTGCACTTGTGCCAATACCAGGCTGTTTTAAGAACCACGGCCTTGTAGTATAGTTTGAGGTCTGGCAAATTAATACCTCCCATTTTGTTTTTGTTGCTTAAAATTGCTTTTGCTATACGGGGTCTTCTTTGATTCCATACAAAGTGTATAATTATTTTCTCTATGTCTGTAAAGAATGATGTTGGTAATTTAATAGGGATTGCATTGAATCTGTAGATCACTTTGGGTAGTATAGACATTTTAACAATGTTGATTCTTCCGATCCACGAGCATGGTATATTTTTCCATCTATTTGCAAGTTCTGCTATTTCTTTTCTCAGTGTTTCATAGTTTTCCTTATAGAGGTCCTTTACCTCTTTAGTTAGATATATACCTAGATATTTTATTTTCTTTGTTGCTATTTTGAAGGGTATTGAGTCTTTAATTTGGTTTTCCGATTGACTGTTATTGGCATATATAAATGCCTCTGATTTGTGTATATTAATTTTGTAGCCTGAGACTTTGCTGTATTCGTTAATCAATTCCAGGAGTCTCTTGGTTGAATCCTGGGGGTTTTCCAGATATAACATCATATCATCAGCAAAAAGTGAGAGTTTGATCTCTTCCTTCCCTATTTGGACTCCCTTGATTCTGCTCTCTTGCCTGATAGCTCTCGCAAGGACTTCCAATACTATGTTGAAAAGTAATGGAGACAATGGGCAGCCCTGTCTGGTTCCAGTTCTAAGTGGGAGTGCTTTCAGTTTTTCCCCATTCAGTATGATGTTGGCTGTGGGTTTGTCATATATGGCTTGTATCATTTTTAGGTAGGTTCCATCAATGCCTATTTTGTTAAGCGTTTTTATCATAAAAGGGTGTTGAATTTTGTCAAATGTTTTTTCTGCATCTAATGAAAGTATCATATGGTTTTTGTTTTTGCTTCTATTTATGTGGTGAATTACATTTATAGATTTACGTATGTTGAACCACCCCTGCATCTCGGGGATGAAGCCCACTTGGTCGTGGTGGATTACTTTTTTGATAAGTACTTGGATTCGATTTGCTAGTATTTTATTGAAAATTTTTGCATCTATATTCATGAGGGAAATTGGTCTGTAGTTCTCTATTTTTGTTGTGTCCTTTCCAGGTTTTGGTATTAATGTTATATTGGCTTGGTAGAACGTGTTAGGGAGAACTCCATCCTTCTCAATATTGGAGAATAGTTTATGTAGGATGGGCACCAGTTCTTCTTTGTATGTATGGTAAAATTCAGGTGTGAACCCATCTGGACCAGGGCTTTTCTTTTTGGGAAGGTTTTTTATTGCTGTTTCGATTTCAGTTCTTGATATTGGTCTGTTCAGGTACTCTATTTCTTCCTGGTTGAGCCTGGGAAGACTATGTGTTTCTAAAAATTTGTCCATTTCCTCCACGTTCTCCAGTTTGTGTGCTTAAAGATTTTTGTAGAATTCATAGATGATATCTTGTATCTCTGTAGCATCGGTTGTGATTTCTCCTTTCATGTTCCTAATGGAGGTTATTAGAGATTTTACTTTTGTGCTCTTGGTTAGTCTAGCCAGAGGTGTGTCTATTTTGTTTATCGTTTCAAAGAACCAACTTTTTGTTTTATTAATTTCCCTTATAGTTTCTTTGTTGTCCTTTTCATTTAGTTCTGATTTGATCTTAGTAATTTCTCGCCTTCTGCTGGGTTTGGGATCGTTCTGTTCTTCTTTCTCCAGTTCTTTGAGTCTATTCGTTAGGTTGTCTATTTGCATGTTCAGAAAATAAATTAAGAAACAGTGAGGCCAGGCGTGATGGCTCATGCCTGTAATCCTAGCACTCTGGGAGGCCGAGGTGGGCGGATCGTTTGAGCTCAGGAGTTTGAGACCAGCCTGAGTAAGAGCGAGACCCTGTCTCTACTAAAAATAGAAAGAAATTAGCTAGACAACTAAAAATAAATAGAAAAACTTAGCTGGGCATGGTGGTGCATGCCTGTAGTCCCAGCTACTTGGGAGGCTGAGGCAGGAAGATGGTTTGAGCCCAGGAGTTTGAGGTTGCTGTGAGCTAGGCTGACACCACGGCACTCTAGCCCAGGCAACAGAGTGAGACTTTTGTCTCAAAAAAAAAAAAAAAAAAAGAAAGAAAGAAACACTGGACTTACGTGGGACTCTAAAACAAATGAACCTAACAGACATTTACAGAACATTCTATCCCAAAACTACTGAATATACATTCTTCTCATTAGCACATGGCACATTCTCCAGGATCGATCATATCTTAGGCCACAAAACATGTTTCAACAAATTAAAAAAAATCAAAATCAAGAATCTTTTTGCTTGTTTAATGGCTACTTGTATTTTTTCATCTATAAAGTATATGCTCATGACTTTTGCCCATTTTTCAATTCTTTATATAGTTTGTATACTAATCTTTTGTCAGTTTTATATGTTACAAATGTCGACTTTCAATTTGTGGCTTGTATTTTTACTCCTCTTGGGGTATCTTTTGATAAATAGCAATTTCTCATTTTTATGATGTCTATTATGTCACTTTTATGAAGAATGCTTTTTATATATTTTTAAAGGAGTTATTTTTTTGCCTTGATACCAAAAAAAACTTACTCCTAGGTTATTTCAAAATATTTAATAGTTTTACTTTTCACGTGTAAGTTTTTTATTTAACTGGAATTGGCTTTTCTTTTTGTTGTCTTAACACTGTTTATTGAGTAGTTCCTCCTCTGTCCCTCTTTCATTCTGAGTTATAAATTAATTTTAATACATGCATTACTTTGTTTCTGTTTTCTTTATTTGGTTCAAGTTAGTCTTTGTTCAAATGTATATGTATTCACATAGTATATATACAATTTTGTATACTGTTTGTTTGTTTCAAGAGTTATCATAACTACTTTCCATATGTCCACACTGTTTTATAACTGTAATATGTATGTCTTTATACATTTTTCCAGCTTTTTTGTTATCTGTTAGACTATTGTTGGTCAGCTAAACTTTTCCCAATAGATTTGATATTAAAGAGAATGCTATAATGATTATGTCATACATGTACCTTTTTCTTCTGCTGAATAATATCTTTAGGATATAAACTTACGGATAGAAATATTGGGTAAGATTAGGGATATTTTATGGTTTTAAACATTAAAATTAAATTAAATATTTCCCTACATCATCCCAAAATGTTAATTTCACTTTAGCATTGTAATTTCCTGCCTCCAGATTATTAGTAATGAAATGATACATTACTTTAGCTTAAATTTAAATTTCTTTGATTGCCTATGAGGCTAAACAAGCTTCCTTAAGTCTGTTTGTTATACATGACTCTTCATGAGTGGGCCTCCCACACCTTCCCTTCATATTGAAGTCTTAGTGTTCATGTGCACATTTGAATGAGCTCCTTATAGGTTATAGATTTTATACTAGATAATGCCCAATTTGAGTTTTTAAGAACTAAATTGTATTTTAAGCTCCTGCCTAGACTGTTTTTTCATTTCATCATAAGGGACAAACCACACAATATTAATCTTGAGCTTTTGAATAGAGACAATGGAGCCCTTTTCTAGCTGCATTTTGGCACAGATACGGCATCATCTCTCTGAAACCACTATCACTTTTACCTCTGGGAACTGGAGATTGAATTACTGCTCTGCTTGGTGTTACCCGCAAAGACTGGCTTCAAAGATGAGGGTTTAAGTTTTTATCCCATTCACAGCAGTGGTGGGCATGGATGCAGAGGACAATGAGTCATTCTTATCCTTTGTGGGCACCCAGTGTAGCTGGCACTTCACATCTGACAGTGCTCAGCTTTTAGATGAAGGAATATCAAGTGCTTTGTTTGTTAATTACACCAAGCTTGGAACCAGACTCTCGTAGTACCTGGGAGGAGATGGACACAGAGCCTCTACTTCTTCCCATTGCCTATTCACTAGGTGCATAAAGGTGTCCTTGGACTGAACCCCAAGGAGAACTAAAGAACATCCTGCTTCTCTACTCACTCGTGTTAGTTAAGAATGTGGCCCTTTCACTCGTCTAGGTGTTACTGTGGGAAGTGTTTTGTAGATGACACCTGTGTCTCTTCAGTCTCCCTCTCCCCCTTCTCACACATCTAAGGAGATTTGCTTATTCAGGATTCATACATTTCGGACATATCCTCTCTTCTTTAGTGCCATTACCGTCACTCATCCAGATTACCTTCATTCCTCTTAGCACAGCTCTCTGCCTCCATTCTTACCTGACTTTGACTCTCATTATTAGTGAGAACATTTTCAACTACAAATACAGAAACTCAACTTAAAATGCATTAGCAAAACAAAGTTAAACAGAGAGAATTTATTGAATCAAAAAACTGTAAGAAGAGTTGGCTCTGAGCACAACTGGATACAGGGGTTCAAATTATGCCGTCAGGATTCTGTCTCTATCTCCATCTTCAGCTCTGCTTTCTTTGGCATTGGGCTGGCAATCTTGCTTATAATCTTAAGCATGCTGTTTTATGATTCTGATTATGTGTCCATTATCATCCTAGATTTTGAGCAACCTGAGGACAGAAATCATTTCTTAATTGTCTTTACCTTTTCCACTACACCCCGCACTGAAGCCCCTAGGTAATGCCTGAATAAACACATGTTGACTGGCTGAATACATGCATAAAATGAGATCTCAGATTGTTGTGTTAAAAGGTTATTGAAAGTATGATGTTTCCAACCAAATGAATCTAGTTCCTCAAAAAATTATTTGTGCTGAGGGACTTCATCTAATAGTATGGCTCAACAGGGTGGCAGAAACATGTTGGCACAGTAACTTATTTGCAATGCTGCAGACATTCTGTGGTTTGGAGGCATTTCCAAATAGTTCAGCGAAATGTTATAACAATCCAAAGGATTAGAGGACTGAATAATGCAGTATATTAAAACTATTTCCTTCTGGGACTTGGACCCCCTGGCTCTCATCCAGTACTCTGTATTTCTACCTACGTATATGTGAGCAGTTGCTTTAAGACTTGCACATTTTAGATAAACTAGGGTGTATTATATGTTCATGAAATGATATGCTTGAAATAACATTCTAATCTCTTTCATGGTATTTCCCTTTATGAATATCCATAGAATGGTTATTAGAGAACATGACACAACCATTTTAGCAAGACTTTATCTGTCATGACCAAGCACATCCAAATACTTTTTACTATATGACCTCTTTCTCAGAGCAAGGCCCCCACAGACCCCTGAAGACCTTACCAAAGAGATGAGTATTTTCACCAAGACCAGGGCACAAGAGACGCAGAATTCTAGGAGACACTAGTCACATGGAACACAATGTAATTACATAAAATTCGCTTGTGTTTACTAGGTTCTGGTGTCTGTATATCAAGCTTGAATCAGAATTTGGCAGCAAACAGTAACACCTATTACAAAAATGCTCTTGTGGCCACCACGATACCAAATATAAACAAAAGTTCAGGTGTATATACAAGGCGTGTTCCCTGTTGCGAAAGAACACCCATAAAGGCCCTTTGTGTTGTAATGAGGTGCAAAGTTACGAGAATGCCATGGGAAAAGATAAAGCTGGAGATTTCATTTTTATTGGTTATACAACAATGAGTATGGAAATTAGTTTATATTCTTTATTGGCAAATAATGCTGACTCACTGTGCAAGAAATTGAAGGTCAAATCCTCACACGTAGATTTGACCCAGGCAAAACTGCATTTTTCTCAGAGTAAACACATTGTCTTCGTGAACAGATACTGTATGAAGTCACATGCCAATTTGTGACTCTTGTTTAATATATTAAATTATCCATCAAGATAGTAATAGTATTCAGAGCTCTATGAGATTCACCTAGTGGTGCCATCTATCAGAAATGTCACAGTTCAGGAATGCTCTTTGCTGACAGAATCATACCATTTTGCATATATCTGTGTGTGTGTGTGTGTGTGTGTGTGTGTGTGTGTGTATGGATGTATTTATAATATCTATTCTAAACAAGTGGGTTTATATTTCCCAAATATTTAGTGTATAAGGTCTTAAAGCTGTAAAGTACCTTAGAGATCATCTACTTTTACTGTTTCATTTTGCAAGTTAAAGCAGTAGTAAAGAAATATTCATTAGTTATTACAAGCTATGTATAAAAATTCTGCACACCAATTATTTGGGCCAAATGGGAACCCATTAATCATTTGCCATTGAACCCAGCCCCCCTGCAGGGATAACTTACCAGAATTATTGAACCGTTTTCAGAAATTCCTCATTTCTCATTTAGCACTTTAAATTTTTTATAGTGGTTTTATAATTGTCAGAAATGTGGGAAAAATAATTAGCAATTTAGTGGTGGTGAGGTGAGTGATGGAAAAGTCTACAGGTATCCAAATAGACACAATATTTTAGTGCCCCACATTTCAGGGGTCCACTTTGAACTATATATTACTGCTTTCTTTTCTTTTTCTTTTCTCTTCTTCACTTCACTGGAACGATATTTTGTCCAGTTTCTTCTGCTTCATACCCTGAGTTAATCTGAAAGAAGATTCTGATCTGCACTTTTGGCTTTCACGACTAGATTTCTTGATACAGTCTCAAGTGTTAGTTCTTTGATCTCCTACCGAAGCCTGCTACTCACAGAGGAGGTATTGTGTATGCTGGGGTTTGGGGGAAAGCGTGCTTTGAGTAACCTACTTCTTCTGTTCTGTGTTATGGCTCAGATCTTTATCTTATGTCCTTTAGTATTTTGGAAACCCGTTTCAGCTGTTGCCAGCATTACTGGCTGATAGCTTAAATACATTAAGGGAGATGTGTTTATGAATAATGGAGAATGTCTTTCATTCATCTTTGAGTTCTTCATGATAAACTGATTTTCTTAATAATAAACTTAACATTTTTTGAAAAGAACTATAAAAAATATTATAATGAAGGTTTAAGGAAATGCCAACTCTCTAAAACAAAATCCAGAACCTTGGAAGATTCATCATTGGAAGCAGAGTCTCAACGTAGAAGTTCATGTTGAACAAAGTGATTCCAGGTTTGTTCTCTCGAGTTTCCCTTTTCCCCTGGTGCTGGTGGTAGGAGAGAGACTTCTTTTCTTTTTTTTCTTTTTTCCCCCTACACTAGGCATTCCTCTCAGTACAACTAAACCAGGCTAGATTTTCAGAGACTCTTACATATAAAGAACAAAAGGAAATAAATCCAAAAACATATGATGTGTTTTCTTTCAGGGAAAGATGTGTGGATTTCCTTCAGGGACAAGAATTAGTCTTATTTCTCTAAATCCCTGACCCTTAGCACGGTCTTGACACACAGTAACTGTTTTATATATCTTGAATAAATAAATATTTGAGTGAATAAAATACCTGAGTCATTCGGCATGGCTAACATGTAAGTAGGCTCTTTATTTTTAAGTTTCTAAACTGTAGCCCCCAAAGATGGGACTAATATTGTTACCAACTTGCTTTACTTTCTTGTTTCCTAGGTCTGAAATCTGCTGAAGTGGAGATCACCATCTTAAAACCCTTGGATGTCAATTTCTTCCTGGACATGCAGGCCAATCATGATAAGGAGAGGCAGATCCCACCAGGCTGCTCAAGGAGGGTTCAGGCTCTTGCACAAGTGGTTGACTCCAAGGACGCCTCCATCTCTTCCGAGCCGTGCTTTATGGTGCAGGCAGAATAGTCTTTCAAAACACCAAAAGGACCTACTTATTCCTTTGCTTAAAATTCTTCAACAACTTCCTGGTACTTGTAGGAAAAAGCCCAAAATCCTTAACAAGGTTTACAGAGTTTTTTTAACATGGCTTTTCTATAAAAGTGCTTTCAATATGGCTTAAAAGAGTATTTTTCAATTGACAAATCAAGTAATCAGTCAAATTAATTGTCAAAGTAAAGTGTAAAATCAATTTAATGGGTTGAGACCAGCTTTTTAAAAAATAAAATGCAGTAGAATATACTATATTAGATGGACTGCATGTAGAATCAGTATGATTTCTTGAAGTTTCTTTCTATTATGCTTACATGATAATATGTAAAGGATATAGCACATCGTAAGTATATACTATATAAATATGACGTGGTACATATCATATCACATCAGACATTAGCTCAGTAAGTACTTGCTAGAAGTTAGGAAAGTCACTGAAAGTAATTATCCCTGAGAAATAAGTGCTATGGGGATCGGCATCCTAAGCAGATTTCTGAAAGAGAAGCAGCATGACCTAGGCAAAGGAACAGGCTTCTGAGGAGGAATGACAGGTCTCTGTGATCAGCAGGGCACTCAGCCCAGGTGTCTTTCCAAATCTGGCTGTGGTGGCCATGGCTGGATAACGATCCATTTGGCCACCAGACTTACAGTGAGAGCACTCACTGAAGAGAACTCTTACCAGTATGGGGCTGTCTTAGGAATAGTCCCAGCTTGAGAAGCACAAGCCCTTTTCCATTCTTCACTCCACCTACTATAGGAAGCCCCATCTTGGTGTTGTAGAGGATCTGCCTTTAGATACCTTTTCCCCGGGTTCCTCTATGATGTCAAAAAGTCTACACTTTGCTCTGTATTTTAGGACATTGTGAAACAAACTATTTTTTTCTAAGCCTTTTGTGAACAATTCAGTCTATTATAAAAAAGGCTTTGAGAGAAAAAAAAGTCATCCTGAATTTAGATATCTTCTATGCATTAGAAAATGGTTTAATTGAAAACTTTGATTAATATATCACAGGAGTTACCGACTAATCAAATAATGTGTCCTTGAAAGTTAGTCAATGATTAAGAATTATCCTCAAAACTGTTCTAAAAGAATTGACTTGAGTTCATGTACCTACTAGGAAACACAAAAGTAGATGTAAAATTCACAAGCATTTGTGAAATTTAAGCTAACTACTGGCAGCAGGAAGCAAAGAGTGGGATAATAAACTAAAATATCCTTCATAGAGATCAATGGCCACAATAGGTATAAAAATCACTACAAAATGTATAGATATCCCTTACAAGTGATTAATCTAGTAATAGCTCCAATTTGGAAAACTGTAACATAAAATTAAGATACTGGGTCAAGCAGAGAGAGACCTGATTTGAGTCAGGAGTCAGGGTCCCAGTTTCAGCCCCTGAAAAGTCAGCAAGGTGAACCCAGTCAAGGGGAGGCACCCTGACCCTCCAGTCCTCTGTGTTCTCAAAACAGGGAAACGATGCTGTGGACTAGCTGGGCCTGCCTGTCAAGCTTTGCCGTATCTGATTCAATTGCACTGTATATTCTCAATCTGCTCATTATGTTACTGATTTGCCTTTGATGATAATGATCTGACTCAAATTATATAACTAGTGAGAGCAAATTAAACATTAACAGGGTTTTTCTACCATAAAAATTAAATTATTTTACCTGCAAGTATTTAAGGAATAATTGACTTCTGTTTTCTCTATTAAATATAATATGAATAGATAAATAGACCCTCATTCCCACAATGGGTTGCAGATAAAGTCATTACTCGTCAGCTTGAGTTGGTAAAAGCAGTTGGGGTAAAGCAGTTTCCAGCTTCCCCAGAAGCAATCTATGTCAAAGTTAAGATTCAGACAGTTGTTACATGTTGGATATATCTACTGTAAATCTATAGATAAATATTTTTGCAATTAGTCATCACATGAATGGCACTGCATTTTTGGAGAGGTAGGCAGGAGGACTGATTACATAAATGTGGTAATGTAAGGTAGGAAATAACCACTTAGTGATGAAAATCTTTCTTCTTTATAACATTGAGAAAGGCCATGCCCAAAGTGCTAAGTCATTGTTTAACAACTGGGGTTTATTTAATTGGATGCTAAAGTTCATAGATAAGATAAAAGTTATTCATTAAAAAACTCCCTTCCCCACCCCAATTTAATGCATGGTGACTGTATACTATTGATATGATTGAGTTACCTAACTAAAGCTTTTTAGCCTTAAGAGAAAGTGAACAATATGTATAGAAATTTTCTAGAAGGATTCTACTATTTTTTTGTATTCATACTAGACTGTATGGTATAAGAGGAAATTATTTTGAATAATATTTCATCAGGTATTTATTGAGCATCTACATGTTCCAGGCACTGTGCTTTAGAATTACTTATAAGGGCAAGAAAATGCTGGAAGAGATCACTAAGTATCCTGCCAATCTTGACCCTTCTAATCAGTTCTCCACAGAGTCAGACCATTCCTGGTGTAACACAAATCTAGCTGTCATCTCACTGTGAATGCCACAGGCTATTTAGTGGTTCCCTATTGCTTTTTGGATAAAATTTAAGCTCTTTAGTGTGCCTTAAGTTTGCTTTTGCCTTCTGATTTCAAGATCATTCTTTTTCAAGCACCAAAGGAAGCAGGAAAAGCTTCATCTTTCTCTGCTGCACCCGTTTGAATAAAAGGATGCGTTCTGTAAAATTTGGATTCAGTCAAAAAGCTGCAGTTAAGGCCACATGTGGCTTTAAGGCTGCAGGTGCCCCACCCCTCGTGTAGCCCTTGCTTACTTACTTCCCTGTCTCACCTCCCTTCTTCCCTGCCCATAAATACTGAGTTCATCATGTTTCTTTACTTCCCTGAACGGAACTCCTTCTCTTGCACCTGGGAATCAGAATATGCTATTTTCTCTATCTGTAAAGCTCTTCATTTCTCTGCCTCTCTCCCCGTCTCTCTCTCTCTTTTTGCATCTTCCTTCTCTCTCTTCACTTGGTCAATTATTACTTCAGGTCTCAACCTTGATATGATTTTATTCTAGGAAACCTTCCCAGGCCCCTTAAAACTGGATCCAGTGTGCTTCCTTCAGGCTCTTACAGCATCTAATGCCTTCCAATCCTGGAACTTCCCACACTAAGGTGTTCACGAATCTGTCATGTCCATTCGCCTAGTAGAAGACTATGTCTTGCTAGCTCCTGTATCCCCAGAGACTAACATAGCACATGGCTTAAAGTAAGTGTATTCAATAAATAATTATTAAATATATACATAGCATGTATCATAGTCCTAAGAGGTGATACCAGAAAACAGTCCCTTGGTGTACTAGGTTCATAACAGGTTTTTAAAAATTTGTTATGAAGACAGAGCATGCTAACATGGTTAATCACCACGAAACCTAAAGTTTTTTTTAAGCATGTTGTGGGCAGCAAAATACAGAATGATTTAGAAACTCTCTAGCTGTAGAATTCAAATTGTGAGGAGATTGTTTAATATAACTATGTAGAGTAGTAAGTCCCCAGTAGGAACATGACTATATAAAGTAACTGTGTTTCCATTTTTAGGCACCTCACTTAGGTTCAGCTTGGTGCCAGGTACATGCTGTCTCTTGCTTTACAGCCTAGGATTGAGTTACACCCTCTGCATTGCATTTCATTCCCTTGGTTATTTACATAATCCCTCTGGCCGTGCCTATCAATTTACAGACCAAAAGGAATCTCATCATAAGTACACTAAGTCATATATTTGGCTGCGTCATACAAATGTACTTTACCTGGATTATGTCTGGCAGTGCGAGCCCCAAAGTGATGATAATTTCATTGTACTTAACACAAAATCTCCCTAAAGATAGTGGGGCACAGAAGGGGATACTTGAAGTGTAGGGAATTCAAGCATGTTGAGCGTAATTACTCTTGAAAACTTGTCTTCTTTCAACAACTTGTGACGTTAGACTTGCATTCTCATACAGGGTATTGAAAATGTATCTATTGCAGTAAAATAGTTTAAGTGGCAGCCACCTTTGAAAACTTCACACTCATGCCAAACTACCCCTGGGATCACTTGTGAAATATTGACTTAAAAAGCAAAGATGATTCATTTTTTTTTCAAAATGAATGAGCTTATTAGCTCTCTAAATATTTTTAAGGATCAGACAGGCCACCATGTTAAATATTAAAAAATATATCAAATGAAAATACATGAAAATTACCAGAAGTAAACTGAGAAGGAAGTTACTGCTCTCTGTAGAGAGATACAGAGTAAATCTTGGCTCCAAACAAGAAACCAATTATGACGATGCCCATAGTTCATTTCTGCTTGCATACAATTATAGGCTCATAAAAGACAGAGTACATTAAAAAGTCTGAAGGTGCCAAGAGTTCTGAATGCCATTTCACTGGTGTGCTTTCGATGAATTTTTTGAACCAAGATGAAGAAAAGTAACAATAGCATCTGTGGTTTAGCGTATAAATGTCCTGCAAGAGACTTTACTTCTCAAACAAAAGTGCTGAAGCTGACTTCACAAAGATTTTGTTGAACACTTTTAGACAATCAGACTTTCCCATCTGTAGAAGCCTGTTTTAGAAATGGAAATTACTAAGTATAACCCATTGTCCAAATAAGAAATAAGAGCTTAGGGGTGAACAACTTTTTCCTTTCTATCTTTGAGATAGGCTATGCCCAAAGTGCTAAGTCATTGTTTAAACAATGGGGTTACATTAGTTTGATGCTAAAGTTCACAGATAACATCAAAGTTATTCTTTAAAAATCTCCGCAAGTATTGCTTAGTATTCCTGAGTATAAACCATTAATGCCAATTTGATCTTCAAAGCCAAGAAATATTTAATGAAAATTATTCATTACCCCTTATAGTCTCATTTGTTTATTGCATTATTAAAATATGACTGTCGATGCTGTCATTCTTTCTTCAAGTTAAGTAAAATCCTGGAGAAGTTCTGTTTCAAGTAGTACCCAAATAAGCCTTAAATACAGGTGCAAAAAGAGCCTGATGTTCACACAAATGTAGGGTCTTGGGCAATTAGAGCTGAGCTGAGAGTCTGGGCTCATGGGTTCTAGGCTGGTTCTACCTCTAACTGTGTGACTTTAAGCAATTCTGCATTGCCTTTCACTATGCTAATGATTCTTAAACTCACGATCGCCTGGAGAACTTATTAAAATACAAATTGCTGCATCTTATCCTTAGAGTTTCTAATTTAGTAGATTGGAGTGGGGCCCAAAAATTTGGATTTCCTAATGAGTCCCCAGGTATTGCTAATATTTCTGCTATGGGACATATAGTAGGAACCAAGGCAATGCACACATCTCCCCATGTGGCCACTTTACTGATGAGGGAAACAGAAAGGTTACAGTGGGATGCAAAGGGATGCCAGAATGTGTTATGGTCTTTAGACGACAATGTGGGGGTAAGTGTGCTTTTATGGGAATGGAATCAGGAAAGGAGGGAGGAAGAGACACCTGTTTGGACTCAACATCCAATATTCTCAGTTTATTGCAGCAAAAAAAAAAAAAAATAGATGAGAAATGAATTACAATGTAGGTTAAATAACTAAATAAAACCCAAGTAGTCTAGGGAAGACTGAAGAATGTGCCAGAAAATTCCAAGGACATGTCTAGCTCTGTCCTTGCTCATAGTATATACTGGAGCTCAAAATCCAAAATTATACATAAATGTAAAGGGGCAAAATTGACCTGAATTTATTATGGTGGTAGAAATTTGAAGGTCTTTCCTTACATACAAAGGGACAATTCTCATCAGCTTTATGTTCAGAGAAGAACAAGGGTTAATGGGTTTTTCAAATAGAATGCAAAGCATTATTGTGCTTTAACCAGAATTGTTTCAATTTTAATAGGAGTAGACATAGTCCTTTCTGACACATATAAATAAATATTCACATTTATGTGACTAAATATGGCATTATACATTTATAAAAAACACATTTTCCAGCAGGAACACTAAACATATGAAACAGATTTAGTTAGCTCATAGCCTTGTAGGGAATATCAAGACGAGTTCCCTTTTTAGATTCTGGGGTGCAAATACCACTGTAACTATTGCCGTGCTGTAAAAATAGGTGAAACAGAATGTTTTCCTACAACTTAGCTGGTGTGTTACTTATTACAGGCAGCATTATACACAATAGAATGCCCATATAAAGATGGTCAGGTGTATGAACAGACTTGCTGCAATGGGATTTGTCTTGCAAAAGCTATTTTCTTTTAAAGAGATGAGGCTGCCTAACTTTTTCCTATTTGCACATCATTTTCTGCATAGAACATTGCTTTGTCACTGCAATTCACTGTCTCTCATGGAGTTCCCAGACAGTTCAGCATATTTATAGTGGCATGAATTACACTGCTGAAATAAATATTACAACACCTCCTATTCAGTGGACATCATGAACAGAGAGAGAACAAGACATCTGCTTTCTCTGAATTGAACTACGTGAGCACTCTGTGATTTTCAATGGGAAAGAGAACAGTTTGCTAACCTAGAACCAGTTTGTGTCATTCACCCATAAAAGTCAATCACGTTCATGGTGAATCAAATCCAAACACAAAATTGTCTGTACATTTTTCCATGCAGATTTTGCAAACTGAAAAGATTTGGTAAACAAAGACTTGCAATTTTAATGATCAATTGGCCGTTAGTATTTTAGACACTTTCTCACTGACTCTTATTAGGTAGGAAAATGTATATAAAGGCTTGTAGTCTGATTTTTTCAGTACATACTTTTAAAACATCATAATTTTAAGAAAAATAATTTTGCACAACTTTCTGCTAAAAATTCAGTCTTTTTCATCTCATCCAGTGTCAAACACAGGGAAGTTACATTAAAATATTTTTAGAAAACATAAGTATGGATAATTTCAATGAATAAAATCATGAAAGATGAAAATATTTAATTTCTGAAGTAGGTTCATGGATTTAACATATATTTTACATATGAAATTAATGCAACATTTGAGTTCAGTTAAGTAAAAGCACACCAAGAATTTTAATGATATGTATCCATTTACTTGGAGAGGAAAGGTTATTATTTCGATTTTGCCTTTTACTTAAAGGTGACTAAGGTAGTATAAAATAATATAATAGAATAAATCTCCAAGATTTTTTCTCCCATTAAAATAATACAGCTTATCTTTAAAGGGTGAACATTCTTCAGAACATAAGAGCAGAATATAAAAGTAGAAAAAATAGTGTAATATAACTTGTAATAAATATTGATTTTTTTTTTAATGCTTGGTATATCTTTGTGAGTGTTCCAGGGGCTAGGAGAGTGAGTGGTGGTGTGAATATTCATTATTGTGTTCATAATTTTATTTCCCAAGTTGCAACTAAAAAAAATTAATATAAAGAATCAAACTTGTCTTCTTCAAATATTTCCTCTACATCAAAATCCACTCTTAATATCAAAGAAATAAACTGAGTTTTCCTGTTCCTTCCTTGAAAGTATAAACATACAAAGTTCAATCCAGTTAGATGTGTACGAGATACATGCTTTTTTATTGAGGCAACATTTGAGTTATTAATATTTTAAACAGAAAATTATTAATGTGACTATTATAGATATCAAAGTCATTTCATGACAAAAATATGTAATCATCAAAGCAAGTTAATAAGCAAATACAGGAAACTAGTATTTCAACAAGTTAGTCATCCAATACTCTATGAAATCTTTTCTATAAACCCATATATTTTGTTGAGATGTTACTTTTTGTACTTGATTAATAACTTCTTTATCTGAATAGCATTTCTAAAGGTTTATTTTATTTTTGGGTGCCATACCATTAAAAAATCCAAAAGCACATCTGATAATTAATAAATAAATTCTTGAAAGTTTTTATAGTAGCTATATAATCTAATCCTGCTGTTCAATAGAGCGGCTACTGAACACATGAAATATGGAAAGTATGACTGAAGAATTGATTTTTTAATTTCACTTTTAAAAAATGTTAAAAATACCTGGAACAACTTTCTCAACTGTAAGTTTTATGAAATCTAAATACAGATGAAGTATTTCTAATAAAATTTAGTCTTTGGATTGAGATTTGCTTTACATGTAAGATATACACTGGATTTCTAAAATTTTATAATGAAAAACAAAAGGAAAAATACTCTCTTTTTCTAATGTTTATATGTTGGATTAATAATATTTTGGATATGTGGGATTAAATAAAATATGTTACTGACATTTATAAATAAATTCACCTGTATTGTTTTTTTTTTAAATGGCTGCTAGAAAATTTAAAATTACATACATGACTTTGCATTGTATTTTCTTTCTTCTTTTCTTTTCTTTTCTTTTCTTTTTTTTTCCCTTAAAACAAGGTCTCACTGTGTTGCCCAGGCTAGCATGCAGTGGCATCATTGTAGCTTACTGCAATCTCAAACTCCTGGGCTCAAGTGATTCTCCTGCCTCAGCCTCCTGAATAGCTGAGACTACAGGGACATGCCACCATCGATGGCTAATTTGTCTTTTTTTTTTTTGTAAAGATTGGGTCTTGCTATGTTCCTCAGGCTAGTCTTGAACTGGCCTCAAGTGATCCTCCCACCTCGGCCTCTCAAAGTGGTAGGATTACAGGCATGAGCCGCTACGTCCAGCCTTGCATTGTATTTTCAATTGTATGACACTGATCTACATAGTAAATAGCAATTAACACCCTTCAATGTCAGCAATTTATACTATCAGTGGCCAAATATTATTATATGTATTTTTGAGCACATTCATTAAAACCTACCAGAAATCAGGATTTTGTATAGCCACAACTAATCTAACCACGTAAGGCATAGGTTTCTCCTTACTTGTGAGACCATTTTAATTGTTAGTAAAGTGTTCAGAATTCATATTCAGTTAATATTTTTAGTGAAAACCTGACTATATAATATCCAAACATCTTTGCAAGGCCACAATGTACAGTTGTAAAGGTTGTTTATTACACAAAGGCTCCTTACTAAGAGACACAGCTTGTGCTGTACTCAGCAAGCCTTGGCCCTGGCAAGAGCCCATCATTTGTGGAGTAAGGGGCTTCTTTCTCTCAGTGACAAAAAGACAGAATATAGGCTAGTAAACTCTGCATGTTTTCATCAACATAGAATATTGCAACATGCGATATTATAAACAAGTTCTCAGAATATTGTTTTCTGCTGAAATCATACAGGTAGAGGGCATTACTCTAAGTGATATGCTGTGAAAATTTTGGTGTCAATTTACATTTGCCAAGGATTTTATTATTCTCCAAACTTTGCCAAGCATTTTATTATTTTCCGAACTTTGCCAAGCATTTTATTATTCTCTGAACTTTGCCAAGAATTTTATCAGCATTCTCACAATAATACGAGGTGATAAGTAAAGCAGGTATTGTCCTCATTTTACAGCCAAGAAACTGGTATTTAGTTTCCTTTTTGGATTGCTATAGAAGCAGAATTATCACATTTGCCCTTGCAAATAAAAGTATAATTCCTATGACTTGTGAAACAGTCCCATAGTTGTCAACCTAGTAACTAAAAATGAACATAACATTTATAAGCTAAGAATGGACCCAGCCATGTGCTTCACTGAATTTTGGTTTCCAATAAAACACAATTAATCTTGTTTTATTATTTAATTTATGTCTTAAAGAAGCCAAGAAATTAATGTAATGTAGTGTCTCCCCAAATCTACTTTTTATAATTATTACTTCCATTTAACTTGTCTAAGTGAGACTATGAAAAAAAAAAATCTCCCTTAAAAATGTTCCTGGAAGTGACAATTATCTTTGAGAAGCAACTTTGTATTATAGTCAATTAATAGCTATTTTTGGTTAATAATGAACAATATATTCATGCTATACATTTTATTTAAAGATAAGGGAAAACAACTTAGCTAGTGCTGTTGTGAATCTAGAGGGCTCTGAGGAGAATATCTTTAAGATAATTCCTTAATATCCCTTTTGGAAGAGTATTAGTAGTTTCTTATTCAATGTAGATTTCTTAAGTAGCTGACATTTATTTTGTTTCCTACCACCTGATCTTGGTACCTTAAAATCTGGTTTTCATTTGTTTTACATTTATTCATGTTCTAATGGCTCCCAGTGATTTTCAATTAGAATTTATTTTTAAGGAATGCATTTTAAGATCATTTTTCATATACAATGAGTATTGTTGGTACCTATGTGTTTAAAAAAACCTCTATTTGATAGACATTAAAGACTCATTCATATTGATTATATTCTTAACAGTTACTAATTTTAAACCATTAAATTGGAAACTTAAAGTTCACTTGAATATCATAAATGGCATTTATATTAATGGCATAATATTGTATCAAGTATTATTCCTCTTTTGATGTTTTTACAGGTAGTATACTTGTGCACTGAAATTCAGACCAGGCCTAAATAATAAATTTTTAACAATGCAATGTTACCTTTATAACAAATGTTAGCTTTCCAAACATACAGTCAAAATCAATGTTTCCTTTTAGGGTAACAAACCATACTAAGACTATCAGATTGGTCATTTTAATATAATGGATGCACAAGGTTTTACATTTATTTAATAATTTCATTCTCTTATCACACCATTGTGGTCTTCAAAAGAGATTATTCAGGTGCACACTTCAGCCACATTGATTTGAATGGAAATTTTTTTTTAAAAGCATGACAAAAAGGGAATTTATTTTAAATGTAAAAACTTAAATTCATTCACAACTATCGCACATGCTACTCATTCTGTAAGTCATGTAACAGACTTTGTCATTTTGACATGTAGAACATTTCTCTTCTTCCATCACCTTTGAATTAATCAGATTGTAAGGAGGCCAAGGAAAGAGGGCTGGAACTTGCAGTCCCCATTGGCTCCCATTGCCATTTGTATCTCTGGAGCATTTTGAAGTCAGGTAGGTGTTAACTTAATAAGGGAAGCCCCACTGGCTCTCTGTCTCCTCCAGACAATAAAATGGCATAATTGTGTCTGTGCCTCTCTTTTCAATTGTTCTACTATAATACAGGTTGAGAACTAACTGCAGATTCTAATTAACTCAAATTAGTCTAATGAGAGAGATGCTAAGTACTACAACATGGAGATTAAGAAATTAATCCTAAATTTAAACGTCAAATATATTGGGTACAAAGAAAATAAATGTTAAAAGGATAAATTGGGCCATTGTTTGCTCGATGGAAAAAGCAGGGCTAACCAATTGATGGCTTTGGCCCATTTGAATGAATGTTCCTGACTTTCTATAAGGAACAGCACCTTTCTATAATTTCAGCACCTAAAAGAGAGCAGCCCAAGTTTCATAATGGCATTAAAACTTGTCTTGCATTTGATTCTGTATTTAGCATTAGCTTGGAGATAAAAGAGTGGGAGTGGAATAAAAGTAAATAAATCTGTGGCCAATTGTCATTAAATATATTTTTGAACATATTCATTAAAACCTACCGATTTTTATTGATTTAAAAATCTATGCTCAACACGTTTTTTTAAAGTACAGAAAATTTAGAAAAACTGAAGTATTACAACATGTTATTAAAGATGGTATGTAAAAGACATATAATGAGAACTTTTATTCTAATTTTATTGTTCAAGGATATTATTTATTAATTATAAATGTGCATTAATGAAATTCCTTATTAAAAGTGTTACCCTTCCTATTTTCCTATAATTTACAACTCATTAAAAGTTGCTACCCTATTGTGCTGCAGAGTACTAGATCTTACTCATTCTAACTCTATTTTTGTATCCATTAACCATCCCCACTTTATCCCATCGATACTATGGTTAACAATAATTTATTGTATATTTTGAAATAACTAAAAGAGTGCAATTGGGATATTTCCAACACGAAGAAATGATAGACACTTGAGATGATGCATACCCCAATGACCCTGATTTGATCATTACACATATCTGTATCAAATATCACATGTACCGCATAAATATATACAACTATTTTATGCCCATAATAATTAAAGATAAAAATTTTTTAAAAAGTTGTTACCTTTACAATGAGCTCTCAACTTTTAACTGTTGCTTCTAATGTTCACTACTTTCTCTGAATTCTTAACTATTTACTATGAAAATAAGCTGGTAGAGAAAAGGTAATCTTCAGTGTTGCAAAATTCTTCTTGTTTGAAATTCATACTATATGATTAGTTTATTTGTAAGTGTATGTTTGTATTTCTAATCCTGTGGTTACATAAAGGATTTGATGTACCAAAATATAAAATCCAAATTTATTATAACAACAAAATATAGAACAACTTTACAAAAATTAAAAAAATAAAACCACATAAAGGAAGAAAACTAATATGAAAGCTGTTTGGATCAGTCCAGAAAACATATAATTGAACATCAAACTTAATGCTGGATTCCTGAAAGCCAAAGTGAAAAGGGAGATAAAGTAGGGTACATGACCCACATGATTAAAAAATTTGGAATCCCATTAGTTCCTCAAAGAAAGCAATGCTTTCAAGAAATACATTCTTTGAAGTCTTTCAAATAGCAACTCATGAATGGCATACTAAGTCATAATCTCTTCAACATCTGCAGTTCATAGATGTTTGGCACATTTATAAGGAAAATTTGGATTGATATTTCAAATACTACTAAAAAGACAATTTTAGTGAAGTGTCTTTAGGCGATACGTCCATTCACAATCATTAGGCTCTTTTGGTTGATGTTCTGGTACTCACCCTTCTCTCCCAGTCTCCTCACCCTAGAGGTAGCTGTAAATTCTAGGTTCCCTCTCCAACACACCAAGTGGGATGTTACATGAAAGTAAGTTTCAGATACAAACCAGCCTACACAGATCTATTACCAAGTAGGTACAAAAATATAACAACTTGTTCTTTAAACTAGGTGAAATTGCAGCTGTCTATCCTTCAGACGCTGACCAGTACCTTGCACAAAATGTTCTCTGGAGGCTGGAATAGCCCGGACAGTAGCCTCGAGGAAGGATCAGCCAGTCAACTAGTCATGATAAAGAGAGTCCTTTATGATGCCCACGGGCCATGGGCAGGAGCAGATGTCCTAGCATTAGGGCAGAGCCTTGAAGGAGGTTAGGGCACTGGCTCATCAGGTTCTCCTACCACCTTTGTGATGGGAAAATGTATTTCAAACAGCTCTTCTGTTCTACTGCAGGTGGAGGCAGTGATATTAGAAGTCATTGATATGTGCAGTCATTTTAGTCAGAATAACTACTTTTAAGTTATGGAATATTGATTAGAGTCTTTCAAATGCTCTAACCACCCTGGGGAGTAGATTCCCAAGTAAAATATTTTAACCACTAATAATACACGCTAGCATGTAGAATATAGTTAATTTATTCCCCATATACAGACATAGTTCTATTTCTATCATTCCTCTTTATTGTGCTTCTCAGATACAGCATTTTTTACAAATTGAAAGTTTGTGGCAATCTGACATTCAGCAAGTCTATAGACACCACATTTACAACAGCACATTTTCACTTCATGTATCTGTGTCACACTTTGGTAATTTGTGCAACGCTTTAAATGTTTCATTAATACTTTATTTGTTATGGTGATCTGTGATCAGTGATGCTTGATGTTACTATTGTAATTGTTTTTAAGCACCACAAATTGTGCCCACATAAGATCATATAAGATGGCAAATTTAATGAATGTTGTGTGTTTTCTGACTGCTCTACTGACTGGCTCTTCTTTCATCTGCCTCCCTCTCCTCAAGCCTCCCTATTCCCTAAGACTTAACAATTGAAATTAGGCCAATTAGTAACCCTACAATGGTCTCTAAGTGTTCAAGGGAAAGGAAGAATCAGATGTCTCTTGCTTTAAATCAAAAACTAGATATGATTAAGGTTAGTGAGGATGGCATGTCAAAAGCCAAGACAGGCCGAAAGCTAGGCCTATGTGGGTTTGCCAAGTTGTGAATGCAAAGGAAAAGTTCTTGAAGGAAATTGAAAGTGCTGCTCCAGTGAACACCTTAAGTATAAGAAAGCAAAACAGCCTTATTGCTGATATGGAGAAAGTTTTATTGGTCTGAGTAGAAGATCAAACCAGCTACAAACCTTCCCTTCAGCCAAAGCTGAATCCAGAGCAAGGTCCTAACTCTCTTCTGTTCTATTCTAAGAAGGCTGCCGAAGAAAAGTTGGAACCTAGTAGAGGTTGGTTCACAAGGTTTAAAGAAAGAATCCATCTCCAAAACTCACAAGTGCAAGTTGAAGGAGGAAGTGCTGATGTAGAAGCTGCAACAAGTTATCCAGAAAATCTAGCTAAGATCATTGATGAATGTCACTACACTAAATAACATATTTTCAATGTAGATAAAACTGCTTCCTGTTGGAAAAAGATGCCATCATGGACTTTCATAGCTACAGAGGATAAGTCAATGTCTGGCTTCAAAGCTTCAAAGTAAAGACTGACTCTCTTGTTAGGGGTCACCAGCTGGTGACTTTAAGTTGAAGCCAATGTTCATTTATTATTCCAAAAATACCAGGGCTCTTAAGAATTATGCCAAATCTACTCTCCCTGTGTTCTAAAAATGGAACAACAAAACCTGTATGACAGCACATTTGTTTACAGTATGGCTTACTGAATATTTTACACTTATAGCCACTGTCGAGATCTACTGCTCAGAAAAAATATTCCTTTCAAAATATTATTGCTCATTGACAATATACCTGGTCATCCAAGAGCTCTGATGGAGAAGTGCAAGATTAGTGCTGTCTTTATGCCTGCTAACACAACATAAACTCTGCAGCCCATGAATCAAGGAGTAATTTCAACTCTCATGTCTTATTATTTAAGAAATACATTTCACAAAGTTGTAGCTGCAATAGATTCCTCTGATGAATCTGGGAAAGGAAATTGAAAAACTTCTGGAAAGGATTCACCATTCTAGATGCCATTAAGAACATTTGTGATTCATGGAAGGAGGTCAAAATATCACAGTAACAGGAGTTTAGAAGAAGTTGATTCCAACCCTTATGGATGACTTTGAGAGTTTCAAGAATGAGAATCTGACAGGGCATATGGAAGTGCTAAATGGGGGCAAAATATGTCAGGGTCTTTTGTCTTTTGTTTTCCTGGCAAAATCTTAATTGTCCAGGTTTCAGCTCAGGCATCACCTCCTCTGAGCATCCATCCCTACATGTTCCCTCTTATCCCAGCTTACTGGGCTCGTTGCTTATCTCTGTCATTGCATTTACTGTGTACAGACAGTATTTGCCTAATTCTGTGGTTCTCCCATAAAACCGGAAGTCCACAGAGAGTAAGAACAATATGTATTAGTCTTTGTAGCTCTGCTCCTAGTGCAGTGCTAGATATAGAATAGATTCTCAAAAAAGTTTGTTAAAAGAATGGAATTCAATGGAATGGAAAAATATTTACCTGTCTATCTTGCAGGGTTGTTGTGAATGTCAAAACTAATGATATATTATAAGTTAAATTAAAACTTTTAAACTTAAGGGCCATGTACGGTTTCCCTTCACTTGCATAGCTTTAGTAAAAAATTGGGGTTTTGAATTAAACTAAAACTTAAAAACATTATCGTGAATTTGGGCCCAAAGATACGCGGTTTACAAATGCTGACCTTGAGCAGACTAAATCTCACAGCCCTTGCAGGAAGTCATCTACCCCAGCCATTCCCCCTCCTTGGCCTGGCCCTCGCGGAGGTTAATAAGGACTGTGGATGTCTCAGGCTGCCAAAACATAAGGAGATGTGACAGGAAACCAAACGGGAAACTGCTGGCTGCCTTGGGCTCACTGAGCTCTGTGTCTAATAAGGCAGACTTGTCGCTGGGCTCTTTGGAGGTGAAATGAAGCGATGGACTAATGCTGGGCACAGGAGGCGCCGCCAGGTCCTGACAGGCTAAGGTGTGACCTGCTGAATCCTAACCATCCCAGACATCTATGGAAGAACAGTGAGCTGGGCGATGGCCAGGGGCAGGCAAGGTTGCAGGGGAAGGAGGTGTGTGCAAAGCCCACAGAGAGCAGGAAAAGAAAGGGCAAGTGAGATTACTGGTCATCTGGTGTCTTAGATCACAGGCAAAGCAAACGTCAAGCACAACAGCAAACACAGCCTTTGAGCATTACTGTCTCCAAAGAGTATTTACCAAGTGCCGTCTGGCTTGATCTCCCAGACTTGGTTAAATATGCATTTTGTTAATGTTGTGTTTCTGACTTTCTTTCCTTTCCTTTTTTGTTATTGTTGTTATTCCTATTAAAAAACTTTTTTAATACCTCACTTGCTTTGACACCATAACTCTGACACTGAGGAAAGGGGGAAATAAAAGAAGAATGAAGAGAGAGGAGAAGAATCCACAAAGCACTTTTCTAAAAGCTTTTCCAATATATAAAATGCAATTATGCATTTATAATTGTACTATCCAATATAATGTGTAAGTATAATATTCATATGTTTTAAAATATAATATTTAGATAATTCTTTAATTATATAATTAAAGGCATATAAACACATCATAACATTTAAATACATCATTGCAGTTGATTATATTAAGGGGAATTGAAAAAGTGAGAAGGTATAAATGAGACAAAAGTTTTTGTTTGCTTTTATTGTGGCCACTTCACATTTATCACGTTTCTCTGTTTATATGACCGTTACTCCAACGGAATCTAAGATCTAGGGAAATAGACGTGATATTTTGCTCACAGTTGTTTTTTTATAGCACCTGGCAAAATGTTTGGGGAATAATAGGTTCTTAATTAAAGATGTATAATGAATTTTATAAATGAATAAAATTAAAACCTCATACGTATCACACTGTTTTAACATCATAGATAGAGAATGGTAGTAATTTTTTTTATTATAAAACACATCTCTCATTTTTCACATGCTGAAACTACTCATAGAAGTATAAAATATAAAAAAGGACAATCTTTAATGATAAATTACCTTTATTTTAAAAAGCAATTTTAGGTTTATAGCCAAATTGAGTGGAAAACACAGAGTATTTGCATAGGCCCTCTTGCTCCACAAAGGCACAGCCCCCCAACCACGGATATCCCACACCAGAGAGTTATGTTTGCTATGACTGGTGAACCTGCACTGAGACATCATTAGCACCCAAAGCCCACAGTTCACATTAGAGTTCACTCTCAGTGTCCGATGTTCTGTGGGTTTGAACAAATATAAAATAACACGTATCCAGCATTGTCACATCATACAGAATAGTTTTGCTGCCCTAAAAATCCTAAAAATCTGTGCTCTGATCATTCTTCTCTTCCTTCACCCTGGCCCCTGGAAACCATAAATCATTTTACTGTATCCATAATTGGAATCATATATTATGCAGCCTTTTCAGATTGACTTCTTTCACTTAATAGTATACGTTTAAGCTTCTTCCATGTCTTTTTATAACTCATTTCTCTTTAGCTCTGCATAGTATTCCACTGTCTGAATGCACTGCATTTATCTATTTACCTACTGAAGGGCATCTTGGTTGCTTCCAAATGTTGAGAATTATGAATAAATTGCTGTAAACATCCATATGCATATTTTTGTGTGGACATGTTTTTGATTCATTTGGGTAAATACCATAGAGCTCAACTGCATAATTGTGTGGTAAGAGAATGTTTAGTTTTGTAAGAAACTGCCAAACTGTCTTCCAAAGTGCCTGTATCATTTTGCATTCCCACTAGCAATGACAGAGAGTCCCTGTTACTCCACAACCTTGCCAGCATCTGATGATGTCAGTGTTTTGGATTTTAGCTGTTCTACTGGGTATGTAGTAGTATTTTGTTGTTGTTTGAATTCACAATTCCCTACTGACATGAGATGTTGAACACCCTTTCCTATGCTTATTTCCATCTGTATATTTTCTTTAGCGAGATGTCTGTTCAGGTCTTTTTCCATATTTTAATCAATTTATTGGTTTTTCTTATTGTTGAATTTTAAGAGTTCTTTGTATATTCTGGATAATAATCCTTGCAAATATTTTGTCTCAGTCTATGGTTTATCTTCTCATTCTCTTGATATTCCCTTTCACAGAGCAGAAGTTTTCAATTTTAATGAAGTTCAGCTTATTAATTATTTATTCATAGTTTATGCCTTTGATGTTGTGTCTAAAATGTCATTGCTATACCTGAGATCATCTAGGTTTTCTCCTCTGCTATTTTCTAGGAGTTTTATAGTTTTGCATTTGTACAATATGGATTGATGATCCATATTGAGTTAATTTTTGTGAAGGCTGTAAGTTCTGTGTCTTGATTTACGTTTTTGTATGTGGATGTCCAGTTGTTCCAGCACCATTCGGTGAAAAAACTATGTTTGCTCCATTGTAATGCCTTTGCTCCTTTGTCAAATATCAGTTAACTGTATTTATGCAGGTCTATGTCTTGCCTCTCTATTCTGTTCCATTAATGTAATAATATTTGTCTATCCTTTGGCCAATATCACACTGTCTCGATTACTGTAGCGTTATGTTATAGTAAGTGTGGAAGTCGGGTAGTGTCAGTCCTCTTACTTTCTTGCTCCCCTTCAATACGGAATTGGCTTTTTCCTTTACATATTAATTTTTGAGTTTAATTTGTCAATATCCACAAACTAACTTTCTGAAACTTTGATTGAGATTGCATTCAATAGATAAATCAATTAAGGAAGAACTTATATCTTGACAATTTTGAGTCTTCCTACCTATGAACATGGAATAACTCTCCATTTGTTTAGTTGTTCTTTGACACCTTGCATAAAAGTTTTATAGTTTTCCTCATATAGATCTTATACATTTTTTAGATTTAAACCTAAGTATTTGCAGATGCTAATGTAAATGCTAATGTGTTTTTTAATCTCAAATTCTACTTGTTCATTGTTAGTATATAGGAAAGCAATTGACTTTTGTGTATTAACCTTGTGTCCTGCAATCTTGCTGTCTATGATCGCTTATTAGTTCAAAGGGTTTATGTTGTTGATTTTTGTAATGTTTTTGTCTGGTTTTGATATTGGAGTAATTTTGGCCTCATGAAATAAGTTAGAAAGCATTCCCTTTGCTTCTGTCTTCTAGAAGAAATGTAGAAAATAAGCATAATTTCTTCCTTAAGTGTTTGATAGAAATCACCAGTGAACCGACCTAGGTCTGCTGTTCTGTGTTTTGGAAGGTTATTAATTATTGATTCAATTTCTTTAATAGTTATAAGCCTATTTGTATTGTCTGTTCTTCTTGTCTGAGTTTTGGCAGATTGTGCCTTTCAAGGAATTGGTAAATTTTGTGGGTATAGTTGTTCCTACTGTTCCCTTATTATCCTTTAATGTTCATGGGCTCTATAGTGATGTCCCATCTTTAATTTTTGATATTAGGAATTTGTATCTTCTCTCTTTTTTTTTTTTAGTTAGACTGCTAGAGAGGTGTATCAATTTAATTATATTTTCAAAGAACAAGTTTTTGGTTTTATTGAATTTTCTCTATTGATTTTCTGTTTTCAGTTTCATTGATTTCTGCTCTAATTTTTATTATTTCTTTTCTTCTTCTACTTTGGACATAATTTTCTCTTTTTTCACCCTAGTTTTCTAGGGTGGAAGCTTAGATTATTGATTTTAGAACTTTTTTCTTTTCTAATATATTCATTCGATTTACATATCTCTCTCTAAGCACTGCCTTTAATACATTTCACACAGCATGATAAGTTGAACTTTCATTTTCACTTAGTTCAAAATATTTAAAATTTCTCTTCAGATTTCCTTTTGGACCCATGTGTTACTTAGAAATGTGCTTTTCAATCTCTAAGTATTTTGCGATTTTCTAGCTATTTTTCTCTTATTGATTTCTAGTTTTATTTTATTGTGATTGGAGAGCAGGTATTGTCTGACTTTAATTCTTTTAAATTTGATAAAGTGTGTTTTGTGACCAAAAATGTGGTCTATCTTGGGCCGGGCGCGGTGGCTCACGCCTGTAATCCTAGCACTCTGGGAGGCCGAGGTGGGCGGATCGTTTGAGCTCAGGAGTTCGAGACCAGCCTGAGCAAGAGCGAGACCCCCATCTCTACTAAAAATAGAAAGAAATTATATGGACAGCTAAAAATATATATAGAAAAAAAAAATTAGCCGGGCATGGTGGTGCATGCCTGTAGTCCCAGCTACTCGGGAGGCTGAGGCAGGAGGATTGCTTGAGCTCAGGAGTTTGAGGTTGCTGTGAGCTAGGCTGACGCCACGGCACTCACTCTAGCCTGGGCAACAGAGTGAGACTCTGTCTCAAAAAAAAAAAAAAAAAAAATGTGGTCTATCTTGGTGAACGTTTCATCTTAACTTGAGAAGAACGTATAATCTGCTGTTGTTGGCTGAAGTAGTCTTTAGATGCCAATTATATACAGTTGACTGGTGGTGCTGTTGAATTCAACTTTGTCCTTACTGAGTTTCTGCCTGCTGGATCTGTCCATTTCTGATGGAGGGATCTTAAAGTCTCCAGCTGTATTAGTGGATTCATCTATTTCTCAGTGAAGTTCTGTCAGTTTTTGACTCATGTATTCTGTTGTTAGATACATATACATGAATGATTGTAATGTGCTTTTGGAATATTGACTCCTCTATCATTATATAATGCCTCTCTTTACCCCTGATAATTTTCTTTCTCTGAATGTGATCTGCCTGAAATTAAAATAGCTACTCTCTTTTGCTTAGTGTTATCATGATATATCTTTCTCCTTTATTATTTACTTGCCTCTATTCATAGTTTTTACTTTTAATCTGGATGTATCTTTATACTTAAAGTAGGTTTTTTTGTGGACAACATGTATTTAGGTCTTGTTTTTTAATTTATTCTGACATTCTCTGTATTGGTATATTTAGACCATTAATTTTTAAAGTGATCATTGATGTAGTTGGATCAATATCTATCATAATTTTTACTGTATTCTATTTGTTAAGCTTGTTCTTTGTTTCTATTTTGGTCTTTCACACCTTTTCTGCCTTTTGTGGTTTTAATTCAACCTTTTATGTAATTCCATTTTCTCTCCTTTCTTATTATATTAATTATACTTCTTTTTGAATCCTTTTTTAGTGGTTGCCCTAGAGTTTGCAATGTATATTTACAACTAATCTAAGTCTACTTTCAAATAACACTATACCACTTCATGGATAGTGCAAATACTTTATAATAACAAAATGTTCCTAATTCTTTCCTCCTGTACTTTCTATAATTTCCATCATTTATTTCATTTATAGATGAACATATATAAGTATATGTACACACATGAATATATGCACATACAATCAAATATATTGTTGTCATTGTTATTTTGAAGAAATTGTTAACTATTACCTCAATTAAGAATAAGAAAGGTTTTATTTTCCTTTCAATTATTCTCTAATGTTCTTTATTTCCTTATGAAATCTAAGTTTTTGACCTACATCATTTACTTCTCTCTGGAAAACTTTGAAGTTTCTTGTAACACAGATCTACTGGCAACAAGTTTTTTCAATTTTTGTTTGTCTGAGAGCTTTTATTTCTCCTTCACTTTTGAAGAATTATTTTACAGGAAACAGAATTCCATGTTGGTGGATTTTTTTATCTCTCAACACTTTAAGTATTTTACTCCACTTTCTTCTTGCTTGCATGGTTCATTCAATAATTATTTGTTGAGATTTGTATGTGGCAGATGATCTAATAGTAGTCCTGTCCCTAGATTGAGGAGAAAGGACCCTACATTAGTACATCAAAGGGCAAGGTGTCTGTGGGACTAAAGAAAGGCACCTCCCCCTTCTAGATCCCATTCTGGGTACCCAGAAGCTGAATTTCCTGTCCTGACAGCTTTGGGTCCCCTTCCAGGGCCTTGGTCAGATGGGATTTGTCTCCTTGCTCCTTTATAGATAAGATGTTTCCCTACCTGCCCTGTCTTCTTTTAAGACTTTTTCTTTACCTTTGATTTTGTGAAGTTTGAACATGGTATGGGTAGGTGAAATATATATATTTCATTTCTTTTAATGCCCAAGAAACAATGTACTAAATTATCACAATATATTAAATTATTCCTCAATTAATAGACATTCACTTTGTTTCAAAATTGACCAATATATCCTTGTCACTATATCTTTATGCACTGAAACTTTAATTTTTATGGGATAGAATACTAGGTGTGGAATTACCTAGGATATATGGATTATTAATTTTAACCCATTGTGCCAGAAAGCTTTCTTAAAAGGCTATAACTGTTTAAACTTCCACCAGTGATGTATGAGAGTTCTCTTCCTCCCTTGTTACTGCTCTCAAGTTTGCCAGTCTGAAGGTGTGAGGTGATATTCTATGTTTACAGTAATTTACATACTCTTAGTGCAATTGAGCATGTTTTAAATGCTATTACCCACTCATTCCTCTGCTGTGAAATGGATCACCTCCTCCCTTTGCTTAGTCCAGGAGCACAGCCACTCTTCTTTACAAGGCATCAGACATCAGCATGGCAGTGCCATGGAAAATTACAGTGCTGTCTGTGTGAGAGCCTTCTGGGGAAAATATAGGCACACCTAGGCAGAATAGTGGTTTGTGTACAAAACTCTAGACCATTCTCTGAACTGATTTTAGGATTGTTAACAAAGATAAAATACCTATTTTCCTGGAGTAAAAACTAAGGAGTTAATCGTCTCCATGTTTCATTATTTGATTTTAATTCCAATTATTGGAACTTTTTCTTGATATAAAATTTACATACCATAAAATCCACCCCTTAAAAGTGTAAAATTCAGTGGTTTTCGGTATATTCACAGAGTTGTGCCACTATCATCTAGTATTAGAAGATTTTCATCACTCCTCAAAGAAACCCCACACTCGTTAGCAGTCACTCCCCATTTCTACTCTCTCACGCCCTTGGCAAACACGAATCTGTTTTCTGTCTCTATAGACTTGCCTATTCCGGACATGTCACATAAATGGAATCATACAATACGTTGCTTTTTGTGTCTGGCTTCTTTCACATAATAATTTCAAGATTCAACCATATTGGAGCATGTATAAATATTAATACTTCATTATTTCTTGTTGCTATGTATAGAATAGTATATGGACAGACCACATGTGTTTATCCATTTATTAGTTGATAGGCTTTTGGGTCAATCTATCCGGGTTCAAATGTAGGTTCTGACATTGATTTCCTTTGTGACTGTGGGTAGGGTAAGAGGAAAAAAAGCTTAAATTCAGTTTCCTCAACCCCAATACATTGTATTTTTTATATATGTACACACACACACATATATATAATATTGGATACATAATATCCAATACAGTGGATTTTTTATATATATACAAATTTTGCATATATTTTTACATATATTAATATATGTACACACGTGCACACACACTGTAGACCTGACAGAGTCTTGTGAGAATTAAGTAAAAACACTATGTGTCAAATGCAGCATCTGGCCTTTGTGATAAGTACTTGTATCAGTCAGAGTCCAATCACAAAATAAAAAAACACACTAATTGCCATAACAGAAAGAATTTCCTATGGGGCATAACTAAAGAGGTACAAAAGGAACATTAAGGGAAGAGAGAAATTAGCCTCAGGAAGTGGCTACAACAGCAGGGGAGAGAGAAACCAGGAAGGAGCTGGGTGGGTTCTGGGAGCCCAGACACTGGAAGGTGAAGGCGGGGCCCCCAGGCTGCTCAGGGCAGGAGTCTGCTCCTCTTGCCCATTTGTCTCTTGAGGGTTTTCTGCTGCCCCGCCAGGGAAAGGCGCCATTGCTAGGGAGACGCTGAAGGAACAGTAAGCCAATGGGCTGGAGCCTGTCCTTCCTCCCCCCGCTGCCTTCCATTTTCCCTCTAGTGCCTCCTGCTGACAGAACCTAGAAAGACACAATCTGGCAAAGGGGACATGTAGATTGCAAAGTCTCAGCTGCGCATACTATGAAGAGTTTGGAGCTGAGGAAAAAAAAGTTTAATAAATGGCATAGTCCGCTCCTTCCCCTATTCTGCATCTATACACACCCTTCTACACACTGTTGAATTTTCATAAAGCAAAAATTATGCTATTGCCTAGAAAGATGATGCAACTATCCTTTGCTCTCCTCTCTCTGGAAAGAGGGAGACACAGAGTCCAATGGTAGTGATCATTTACAGAAAGAGTCACAGTGTCCATTTCTGGGTGCTGTTGATTCTCCTCAAATACTGTCACATTCTCACCTGTAGATTTGTAATATGAAGTCTAAATTATAAAAGAGCCATCATCCAATGAACCCTATATGAAACAATAGAAAGAAAAGAGAAAAGAGAGAAAAATAAACAAGCCAATATATATTAATGCAAATATACACATGGCAACAAGCAAGGAGGAAAGCATGCATAGCTGCTATCATCCTTATTTCTGAAACTATTCATGAGGTCATGATCAACATTTGTAACTTTCTTCCTCTATATCCATTTCATGTTCTCTTTGTCCTCAGTGGACCAGCTGTTTTAGTGCTGGGTTGATCTAAAGTTTCATTTCTGAAAGACCCGAATCCTCAGTAGCCTGTCTGTTTCTGGCTCCTGTAGTTTTATATTATCATTTATTATTGGACATGTAAGTATTACTGAGTGCTTAGAGGAGCCAGGCAGTGTGCTCCCTGACTCTCTTGTTGTTTCAGAGCTACTCGAGCCACCTTTGATAATCAGTATAAATCGTCCCAGTCTACACAGCAACCTCCTTCAGTGCAATAAGAAGCCCTAAGTGTCCAGGCAACTGTTCTAACTTGCAGTTTGATGAAACTTTGGTTCCCATGGACACATTCTGTCCTTGGGATCTTAGCATCCATAAACCAAGCTCAAGATTTACTTCCTGGGTCATAAGGAACTCCCTTGGATTGAATGAGAGGAGACAATGAAGACGGTGCAGATGTCAAAGGAGGACATTGAAGGACGAATGAATGCACTGAGCCACCTTCTCATGTGCATCCTTAAAAGCATGTCCACTTGATGATTAATTGCTTGTCCAAATTTATAACAAGGTGGGCAACATAACACCCACAGTTCATGAGGGGCAGCTCTGCTTGCATGGTCATTGTGATGTCTTATGGTCAGGGGTTCAGCCTCCACAAGGAATAAAAAAGAATATAGATTTGCTACCCAGCCCTGGGGGTGTGCACTGTGATCTTCCCATCCACTGAGCTTGCCAGAGGCCCCATGCGGTGCTCCTGTTCACCACGGGATCATGGGAGCTGCTGCTGTGGATCTGCAAGGGGAAGGGGAGCTGGCACTGCTCCTGGACTTGCTGCAGAGCCTTTTCTTGCTCTGATCCTCTCTCGGATTTGGCAGTTTTAGAGGTGACTCAGTAAATGGAGATGGGAGCTGGGAATCAGATCTCTGAAGAAAGGATACTGCCTGCTTTGTGCTAGTACTACCAGTGGGGTGTGGCGAGGCTCCGCTCTGGGAGTGCTGAAGGAAGCTGGTGAGGGGAAGGACCTGCTGCTGCTTGGGGTCAGGCCACTGCTGGGATGAAACTCACAGAAACAACAAGCAAATGGGGAGAGCGTGCTCCTCCACACCCATTCCTGCCTTTCAGTGTCCCTCTCGTTCTCCTGTTGGTGGACTGTAACAGGAAACCAGTTGGAAAGGAGCAAGATTATTTGCAGAGTTGCAACCTCAGCATTACAAAAGAAAGCACAGAAGGATGAGATAAGCAATGAGGTATAATCCTCTAATAATTAGCATACTATGAAACTGATAATGAACTTTCCCTACTTCACATTTATAAAAGCACCTTGAACTGGATTATTTTTCATGTTGCAAAATTAGTGTGTATGTATTGTAGAAAATTTAGGAAAACAATAAAATAAAAAACACCCATAATCATACCATTTTTTAAACTTTGTTGCTTCTAACACACACACACACACACACACACATACATATCCTCATATTTTCCCCCAAAATGGGGTCCTATTCTACATGTACTTTTTATAACCAGTTTTTGTATTTAATAACCTAATATACTGATAATATCTTTATTTCTCATTAAATAATTCCCAACATCAATGTTAATGTCCATATAGCTTGTGAACATTACTAATATGTTGTATTACAATAATATATAATAGTATATAGATAAACTGATATGCTATTAATCAATTATTTTGGAATATTTTAAATAACTTGAGTTAGTAAACAATACTGTGATAAATATCTTTGTTGGAAATTCTTTGCAAAATCTTGTTGACATACTAAATTGTAAAGAAATGTCCACTCTATTCTTATTACATTGTGTTTGAATCTTAGAGATATCTGCTGTTTATATGAATCCTTTTGAAAATAGTATCTGTCACATAAAAGAAAGAAATTCTTTTATTGGAAATTTTTTTTTAATTTTATTTTTATTTTTTTGGAAACAAAAAGGAAGCTTTAATAATGATACAGATATCAATTCACCAAGAAGTCTCAACAATTCTGTATTTATATATTTTAAACAACATAGACTTAGTGTTTATAAGATAAGATTTATTTATTTATGGGCCGGGCGTGGTGGCACACTCCTGTAATCCTAGCACTCTGGGAGGCTGAGGCGGGTGGATCGCTCGAGGTCAGGAGTTCAAGACCAGCCTGAGCAAGAGCAAGACTTTGTCTCTACTAAAAATAGAAAGAAATTGTCTGGCCAACTAAAAATATATATATAAAAAAAATTAGCTGGGCATGGTTGCACATGCCTGTAGCCCCACTACTCGGGAGGCTGAGGCAGTAGGATTGCCTAAGCCCAGGAGTTTGAGGTTGCTGTGAGCTAGGCTGACCCCACGACACTCACTCTAGCCCGGGCAACAGAGTGAGACTCTGTCTCAGGAGTACAGATATTTTGGTCACATGGTTTGCTTTTGTAAAGTTTGAATCAAAATTGTAAGTGTGCCCATCCCAAAGATAGCGTGCATTGTACCCATTAGATGTGAATTTAACCATTCCCTCCTCTCCCTTCCCTCCTGCTTGGTTTCTGTTGAGTTTTACTACCATATGTGCACATGGGTGTTGATTGATTAGTTCCGATTGAATAGCGAGTCCATGTGGTATTTGTTTTTCCATGCTTGTGATACTTCATTTAGAAGAATGGTCTCCAGTTCCATTCAGTTTGTTACAAAAGTTGTTAGTTCATCATTGCTTTATGGCTAAGTAGTACTCCTTAGTATACATATGCCACATTTATTAATCCACTCATGAATTGATGGGATCTTGGATTGATTTCACATCTTTGCCATTGTGAATTGTGCTGCAATAAACATTTGGCTGTACATATCTCTTTGATAAAATGACTTTTTTTCCTTTGGGTGAACACCCAAGAGTGGGATTGCTGGATCAAATGGTAGGTCTACTTTTAGTTCTTTGAGGTATCTCCATACTATTTTCCATGGAGGTTGTACTAGTTTGCAGTCCCACTAGCAATGTATAAGTGTTCTCTTCTCTCCGCATCCACGCCAGCATCTGTTGTTTTGGGACTTTTTGATAAAACCCATTTTCACTAAGGTTAGTTGATATCTAATTGCAGTTTTGATTTGCATTTCCCTGATGATTAGAGACTGTACATTTTTCATATGTTTATTGGCCATTAGTCTATCTTCTTTGGAAAAACTTCTGTTCATATCTTTCACCCACTTTTTTATGGGGTTGTTTGATTTTTTCTTGCTGATTTGTTTGAGCTCTTTATAGATTCTGGTTATCAGACTGGATTGGATATATATAGCACGCAAATATTTTCTCCCATTGTGTGGGTTGTCTATTCACTCTATTGATTGTTTCATTGGTTGTGAAGAAACTTTTTAATTTCATCAAGTTCCATTTGTTAATTTTAGTGGCTGCTGTGATTGCCTTCGGGGTCTTCTTCATAAATTCTTTGCCTAACCTGATATGTAGAAGAGTTTTTCCAACATTTTCTAGAATTACTGTAGTTTTATGCCTTAGGTTTAAGTCTTTTATCCATTATGAATTGATTTTTGTGAATAGAGGAGTGGATCCTCTTGCAGTCTTCTACATTTGGCTATCCAATTTTCTCAGTACCATTTATTGAATAGGAATTCTTTTCCCCAGTGTATGTTTTTGCTTGCTTTGTCAAAGATTAGGTAGCAGCTTCCTATGGAACCAGAAAAGATCCTGAATAGTCAAATCAAACTTAAGCAATAAGAACAAATTGGGAGACATCACTTTACCAGACTTCAAGCTATACTACAAGGCCATATATTGTAACCCTGAATGAAAGTTTAGATATAGACTTTCTCTTTGTTTTCCTTTCCTCTTCTTTCTTTTTTTCCTTGCTTCCTTCTTGCCTCCCTCACTGTCTTCCTCTCTCTTTCTCTCTCCCTTTCTTTCTTTCTTTCTTTTCTTTCTTTTATTTCTTCTTTCTTTCTCTCTTTCATTTTTTTCATCATGCTATGGTGTTAAGCTGGGGGCATTACTTGGGTTACTGCACATTCCTTTCCAGAGTTGAAATTATGGCTAAAAGTGCATTTGAGGAAAAAGTCTTTGAGTGTGGGTAGTGATCAGAACAGCTGGGATGGAGACTGAAGGAAATGGCAAGGACATTTAACATAGACATAAATGGAATATACTTAGCGCAAAAAGTTAGAATTTCTTGTGCTAGGAGAATAAATTTGAATCAAATATATTTTTTCTTTACAAATATAAAATGCTAAATCTTGAAACCATCTGTGCTCTTTCTGAAAGTTTGAAATTTGAATTTAGGTAAGTAAAGATGAAAAAGTCTAGGAATGCCGCTGTGTTGCCAAGCAACCTTGCTAATCTAAGATCTCACAATCAAATGCCATCAAAAATTTGGCCACCATAAATGTGTCCCCAAAGCAAGTGAGTCAGCATCAGCTATTTAGTTTGGGAAGAGTTTGTAGGGAACCCAAAAAATTCCTCAATAAGCATGAAATTATCTTCAGGCCATTTTGCCTTTCTTTTGCAATGCAAGCTCACGTAAGTCAACTCACTGGTCGCCAACTCAGATACAGTCAAGGAGATAAAATGCTTCCTGTTCCACCCTATGAAGGTGCTCACAATGAAATGAGAGGATCACCTCAATATACAGAGACTAGGAGGACATACTCTTATTCAGAGGACAGAAGCCCATGGCTAGAGTCGACTCACTGGGAAGCAGGTGTCCCATCTGGATCACCGTACCTGACTGAAGAGCAGGAAGAGGATGAGAAGTTGTGCCTGTGCTCTTGCTCCTGGAAATGTTCCATTTAAGTTCAAATATCTCTTTTCCTTCTTGCCCAAATGTTGGTTCCACCTATAGTTTTTTATTTTTATTTTTCTTCCCCCTCTTTCCCCAAAGACTGCTTTGGAATTTGTTGAAGATAAGAATGTATTATTCTTTATTTAATGACTCTGGGCAAAATGAAACTTCTGGGAAACTTAAGAAAATGACTCAAATTATTAGTTGACCCCCTTCCTTACCTATGAAGACATATGTTTGTTTAAAAGCCAGAGAATCTTAAGCTTTGATTCCCTATGGGGTTAAGAAGGAGGATTGATGGAGACATATGACTAAGAAGAAAGTCCTTCTCTTCTCTGACATAGGACCCGACAAGAATGGATATTCACATCTACATGTTGATTTATATCTTGTTTTACTTTTTGGAATGCATAAACCTTTCCTAGCTGTTCTTGAATGAAGATATCAGAACCTGTTCATTGTTGGCCTGGAAAGTTGTGACTGGCTTTAGACCCAGTAGGGCAGGTCTGTTAGCTACCAAAAAAATTTAATTAAATGTGAAAAATACTTTGAGGTTTCAGCGTTTAAGAAGGTAGGACCCTCTAATTGTTATTTTTGCTCTCCTGTTAGGACATTTGTAATTATTTTTGCAGTGGATAATTTATGTTATTAGGGTGAGTTATTATAAATATGAGTGTGTGGGTGGTTTACGTATGTTAGGGCAATTTTGTTAACCTGTTACTCTTAGTTTTTATCTCAATAGAGAAATGATTTGATACTTTAGTAATTCTTTAGTGTGCTATTGGAGAACATTATTTGGTGTAGCTTTTAGATTTTATAGAAATGTCTCAACAGAGGTACTATGAATTTATTACTAAGGTTCTGAAACTTATTTAATGCTAAATAGCATACTAAACTTGGAATATAATATAAGGGTTATAGTTTTCAGATTATTTAGGAGATTTGATTACCATTCCAAATTGGCAATCCTCTCAAATAAGTAATTATTCCCCCTATTTTATTTTTATTATTGTTTAATTTTAATAGACTTAGGGTGTACAAGTGTTTTTTAGATACATGGATTAATTGTATACTGGTGAAGTCAAGGCTTTTAGTGTACCTGTCAACTGAATTTTGTGACACTTTACAATGTTTTAAAAGTAACACCAGCTGATTCTAGAATATAGAGAAACATTAGAGACACTAAAGAAAAGAATAAAGTTCTGCATTCATAGCATTTAGAGATATAAATGGTTAATTTCCTTTCGGTTTTTAACTCGTTTTAGCACTTTTTATCATTATAAAATATTCTCCTTTAAGTCATTGATATTATTTTATATTCTCCTACTTTATGATTATTTTATATTTCTATGAAAGTACTATATATCAAAATACTCTATATAACAATACATTTATTGTATAATACATTTATTGTATACATATATAAATACTATACATAATACTATGATATTATATATGAATAAGAATATTTTTATTTAATTTAAAGAAGTAGTGATCCATTACCTTATGTGATTATAATGCCTCATTAATAGATCTGTTTGTGATGATGCAGTAAGTTGCAAACAATGAAACATGTATTTTGGTGGCAATTATGTATTTTTGTCTCATTATGAATGGGCTTATCTATAAAAGAGATCTAAAGATATCTCTTAGTGATACATGCACATACTTGGTTCAATAGTACTTTGTAATTGTAGTTATTGTTCTTAAAAACTGATTTCTTTTTCTTTGGAATATATTTCTGTTTCATAATGTAGTTGCAGTCAAGGATGTGGGTAAAATTTCACCTTTTGTCTTGCTGAAATTTGCAATTAATTATCTTTTATTTTCTTTTGAAATATAGAATTAATACTCAATGGGAAATAAAAATTTTTAAATGGGTTTAAAACTGATGTCTCAAGAGGAATCATAAACTTTTTTTTGATAAAATAGTCATTCCTGGTTTGGAGAAGTTTCTTTTGGCAAGTATACTTTAAAAATATGAATGCTTCTAAATTGATGGTTATTTTTACTAATATCCACTATACGTTAGAGGGGAATGGGTAAAGAACAATATTGAATAAGTTCAAAACATTGCTGTGATTCTAAACAATCATTTAAAATTTGACCTTAGTTATAATAAATGATCAGTGTTATCTAAGGAGAAATTATATCTCTGACAATTGTATATTTGCACAAGTGAACTTTCTAATGCATCCAGCATGATTCATTAATATCTAGAGTTTGTTCTTATGTGTTTTAGCTAAAGATATAAATCTGAGACCTGTCTTGATAAACATATCAAGATACCATGCCTAGAATCACATTATAATATAATATAAATATATATCCATGTATATATATGAGCATATGTGTGTGTATCTATATACATTAAAGACATTATATATGCAATGTTGGATATATTATTAATATATAATAACATATATGTTTATATTATACATATATAATGTCTTTAATGAATCACAACCACTCGTGAGTAGCACAGCATCATAATGGTTAAAACCACTCATCTTGGACCAGATTGATTTGCTTCAAATTCTGTTTTTGCCATACAAGCTGTGTAACCTTAGGAAAGTTACTGAATCTCTTTGTGCTTTAATTTCTCATGTATAAAATGGTAATAATAATAGTACTTACTGTTATAAAAATTAAATTAGTTAATATATGGAAAGCACTAAGAACTGTGTCTGGCACTTATTAAGTGCTGTTTAAACATAAGCTATTCTTCTAGTTACTATTAACTTAGCACCCTTCTATATACTGTGAGGAGTTTGAAAATGCCTGCTTTCATAAAAGCTTAAAATATAAAACAGAAGATAAGAATTATAAATTAGATATAATAGTGAAAAATAACAAAGTTTAAGACAGTATTAATCTTCTACTTTTAAGATGACATCATTGTACATCTTTCTCATCTTAAATATGGGTATAGACTTCACAGCTTCTAATTTAATACCAACAAATCTTTACTAGCTCCGTGACTTTGGCAAAGTTACTTAACTACTCTGTGACTGTAAAATGGGGAAAATATTAATGGTACTTATCATAAGATTATTGTGAAGATTAAATGAGTTAATAAATATATAGGGTTTGGAAAAGTGCCTTGCATATGGTAAATTCTCCATGAGTATTAGCTATCATCATCATCATCCATATTTTTTATATAAGGTTATAGTCTTCACAGTTTCACTTCACTGGGAAAAAATACTTACTGAGTGTGTAAAATGAGAGAGAAACTACCAAGAAGAGTATAAGTTAAACTGAAAAAAAAAAAAAAGCAGCTTCTAATAAGAGTTATGCTATTTATTAAGTACCTTCTATTACCCAATATATACTGTTGCAGGGCCTGAAACTACACATTTTACGTGTGAGGTATCACTTTTAAAAAGTAATTCAGAAATATGTAAATGAACAATGGACAGTACATTATCAGGAAAATATAGCAAGAAGTCCTATCATTGATATATAATATCGATACACACAAGGTATAATTCAGTACAAAAAGCATTCAGCAGGATTAGGAAGTAAACATAATGCTAAAGGTTATAATTTACCATGAAGATGAAATGGGTACCTCAATAATAATGAATATACCTGATTTTCAAGTGTTTATAAAAACATTGACCCAAATTTGTTTTTCTATTAGATCATATAAAAGAAAGACCTCATTACATTCCAAAAAGCAGGCATAATGCAAATATCATTCCCTGAATACAGTTCAAATAACCACAAAACAGTACATAGATTTCTACTTGGAAAAAATAAGAATTTGTGTTAAATAATTATTGAGTTGAAGAGGAATATAAACGATATTGTAGCTTTGCTAAAAACAATGACAATTAAGACATTATGTATCAGAATCTATGGGATGCAGCTAATACAATGCTTACAGGAGAATCTCACTAATCTTAAAGAAAAGATAATACGAATGGCATTTAAACAGCTTCAGAGCATAGGAAAAATGACAAAAATTACCAATTTTTTTTCATGTAACAAGAATAACAATGATTTTCAAAATCAATGATTGAACCATAAAGGAAATGACAGGATAATAACACACATGAACATTAATGTAAAATCTTAAATAAAATATTAGCAAATAGAATCCTACACAATTAATAATGTATCACAATCAGATGGCATTTATTCTTGGAATGCAAGAATGTTTTAATATTAGAATAAATATTAATAAATCTAAGGAGAGAAATCATATCATCTCCAAGGGCATTTGACAAAGTTAAACACCCATTCCTGACTAAAGAGAGACTTTCAATAATATACATGTGCATACATATGTGTTATACTTCATACCAAAAATCAATATAATACTGCCTATATTATATTATTGCATCCAAATGATTAACTGAAGATCCATCAACCTTTAGCTCTAGCTTCTTGTTCACAAGATGTTTTGGAATGAATTGTGCTCCCCCCACTCCAAAATCATAAGTTGAAGGCTTAATCCCTAATATGACTGGATGTGAAGATAGGGCCTTTTGAGAGCTAACTAAGGTTAAATGAGGTCCTAAGAGTGGAATCCTAATTCAAAAAGTCTGTGTCCTTAAAAAAGAGGAAAAGACACCAAGAGTGAACGAACACACGCAGAAAATAGGCTATGTAAGGACACAGCAAGAAGATGTGTGTCAGGAGAGAGGCCTGACAGAAACCAACCCGGCTGCCACCTTGGTCTTAGACATCCAGCGTCCTGAAGTGTGAGAAAATAAATTTCTGTTGTTTAAACCACCTTCTCTGTGGTACTCTGCCATGGCAGCCTGAGTGGACTAACACACAAGAAATAACAGGGATAAAATCAAGAAGTTAAACACCTTCTATCACAAGAAAGTGATAGACTAATCTAGAATTTGGATATTTTACAGGAAAGGTCCCTGGTTCCTTCTACACACATTTGCCACGCAGAAAATGGATTCACAGTAAAGGAATGTGTTGCCCTTACTAGGATCCTGGTTAGGATAATAAAATGATGAAGGACTTTTTTTAAGATGATTGAGGAAATTTGAGTATGAACTTGATATTAGGTAATAGTAAGGATATGTTATTAACTTTCTTAGGTGTGGAAAAATTTTGTGTGTAGGAAATGTTTACTTAAAGTGAATACTGAGGTACTCATATTTGGTATTTCATGTTACCTAATTGACTTTAAGTGTTTAAGTGTACAGAAATTCCGGAACCTCTAATGGGTCATAAACTGTTCCATGGTATATTTATACTGGGAGGAAATGTTCACATAGCTGGGCCAGTTGGTTCCTCCCCACTAGAGCCTGGTCCCCTCCCTGCTGGGTCCTTCTAATCACGTTTTATGAAAGAAGAGGCCAGAGGCCTTTGTCAGTGCACACTCAGGAATGAGTTTTGGACTTTGGAGCTGAGAAGGGAAATTATGAGCCCTATAAGTTCAGACTTCAGAAATGTTAATGACTTTCCTCACCCAGGCTGACCTGAGATAGGTCAACTGAAATCCACAAGCGCTCTCTCACCCCCGCGTCCCCTCTTCTCTCTCCATACACAAAGGGACAAAGGAAATGGGGTGCTGCCTCCAGTAAGGTGGAGGAAACTAGGAAACTGAACCTCTTACACATGACAGCTACACACTCTGGACCAAGGACAAAACGACTACCAGAGGGCTCTAGAGAACGAACAAAACCAGGAAGGTTTTGCAGGGGAGTTGAAATGTGGAGGGTGCAGTCCCCTTGGGCGAACTCCCCATGTTTTATGCAGCCTTGGTGGCAGCAGTGGGTGCAGGGGTCAGCGCAAACTCCCTTGGGCAGCCTGCCATTTCCTTCTAGAGCAACAAGGACACCAGATCACCCAGGGTTGCCAGACAGTGAGAAGGGAATGCCAGAAAAATGGACAGAGAAGGAGAGCCCCAAACTCTGTACATAAACTCTGCACCAGTCTCTGGCCGACCCCTGAACTCTGTGTGCACAGGCCAGACCAATACGAGGCTGAAGTGAGATCAGAGCTGTCCCCGGCACAGTCAGGACAGAGTCCCTAGTGGGAGTCCAGTCAAGCTACTGTCCTGGTAGAACATAGCAGTAATGCTCTTCAGAGGAATAGAGTAAAATAGAAAATATAAGGTAGAATAAACTGCAATGCAATACAATGCAAATCTGCAATGCTCTCTTTTTATCTTTTAACTATTGTGTTCAGGTCTTCATTTTTCAGACCTTTTATATTAATATATTTTCAAAGGAGAAATCTAATATTAGAATATCTGGTTAATTTACACTTTACTATCTAAAATGTTTTGTAAGAGACATTTAATATTTAAGGAACTTTTGTGTTCCTTTTTTAAAAATAAGCTTTTGTTAACACTATACCTTGAGGTAGAAAGTTGTGCCATGCCAAGAAAAACCAGAACGCAAATGTTGGCTTCATTCCAGTGGTCTGTAGCTCTTCCATGCTGTGTCCTGTTCTTACAATTACTTAACGTTAAAGAAAATTGAATTTCGTGACTAAGTTGTTGTGAAATATTTTTTTTTAGTAAGATCATAACTAGCAAATGCACTGCAACAGTTTTTGTCTCTGGAGGAACTGGTATACCTAGAAAACATGCTCTAATTTTTTTTAACCATTATAAATTTCAAGTCAGGTATTGTGTTAATCAATTGACTTGTTAGATTTGAGAGCATAATTTACCTTTATTCTAAAAAACTTATGTTTTGTTTTGTGTTTTTACTTTGGAAATCTTTATGTCACTTAAGAAACCAAAGTATTATTCAGCTGAATGACTTAACAACATTTACACTGACGATTTTGTGGCAGGCACAGCTGAGAACCTTGACCTTCTGATTTCTAGCCTTGAGCTATTTCACTGCAGTGTGTTGCCTTTTCTAACCATTTGTGTAGACACTAAGTTAAAGTTACCTTTTTCTCCCTAAACTCAGAGAATCTTTTTATTTTTGAAGGACAATAAGTTGGAAATAGTAAGTTACAATATTGACCAATGCTGCTTATGTTGTAGCTATAGCTAATGGTAAATGTCTAGAATCTGGCCCTGCATTCTAGACAGGGGCATGGCGCTGATGGAGTGAGTTCTGGCCACATAAAGATAAATACAAAATGACTAAGACTTTTATGTTTGCTTCTCAACACAGGAATACCCACTCCAATCTTGCTTGCTTATTCATCCATTTTACAAATGTTTGTGGCTCAAAAAGGAGGCTTGAAGTGCTGCTCTAGACTCCAGTTAAATAAGTGATATTTTCTGTCTCCAATCCTGCTGAATTTGGAGCCAAGAGGAGCATGGTGGAATGGGGATGGGGGAAGGGAAGAAAGGAAGAAAAACAGATATTATTAGGCTATGGATTATCTCCTGCCAATATTCTAAAAATTAATAAATTTTTCCTTATTTGTTTCACTTTAGTTGTTTGATTATCTTAAATCTTTGTATTATATCTCTCCCTTTATGCTCCCTCTGTCCAGACTCTCATCCCCTTGAAAATTACTATGAAACGTGGTCAATGTATTTGGGCTTAAATGTGCCAATATGACTTTTTATACAGTAGTCCCTCCCCCCTTATCCAAGGCGGATACCTTCCCACACCCCAGTGGATGCCTGAAACCATGGGCAGTTCTGAACATCATATGTAGTATGCACAGGTTTCTTCTTCCTTCTTCACAATGTCATGGATAGAACATTCATTCTTATAATAGACCTTAGCAACGTCATCATATGGCTTTTTTTTCCTTTTTAAGAACTTTCACCTTTTCACTTAAAAGAAGCACTATGTGTTTTCTCTTTGGCATATCTGAATCGCCAGTATCATTACTCCTGCACTTTGACACCATTATTAAATAAAATAAGGGTGACCTGAGCAGCAGAGCTGCGATACTGTGACAGTCGGTCTGATAACAGAGATGGCCAGCAAGAGGTGAGCAGGCGGGTAGCATCTGCAGTGTGGATACACCGCTGCATCCACAGGAACTGAAACCACAAAAGGGGACAATGGCACATGCTATGTAGTATTGTCCTTGCAATAATTTTCTTTTTCTTGTGTAGTGGTTTTATCCTGTGAGCTTCTAGAGAGTTGTTTGCTACTCCCTCTCCATCCCCTTCCTCATCCTGACTTTCATTTTAGCAGAGACTACAGTATAGTGACCCCGTTGGCTTAGGATTTTTTAAGGCATTTATTTGATTTGTTAAGAACCTCTCCGTGCACCCATAAAATAACAAAATGATCCCAGTGTGTAAACAGAGCTGCAAACTTGTGGCCCAAAGAAAGAAATTCAGAATAAAAACTTTAAGCAACAGCATAAATGTTACAATTGCCTTTTCCAACTTCCCCTGGCAAATATTTGGGGGAATGGATTTTCTAGGCACACGTAAAAGGATTAAAAGCAGTGCTGAAGGCTAGGGACCCCCTATGTTCCTGAGGTGGCATCTTAAACTCTTTGATTTCTCAGTGCTTTTCCCTCAGGATTCACATTTCTTTTTTTTTTTTTTTTTTTTGAGACAGAGTCTCACTCTGTTGCCCAGGCTAGAGTGAGTGCCGTGGCGTCAGCCTAGCTCACAGCAACCTCAAACTCCTGAGCTCAAGCGATCCTCCTGTCTCAGCCTCCCGAGTAGCTGGGACTACAGGCATGCACCACCATGCCTGGCTAATTTTTTCTATATATATTTTTAGCTGTCCATATAATTTCTTTCTATTTTTAGTAGAGATGGGGTCTCGCTCTTGCTCAGGCTGGTCTCGAACTCCTGAGCTCAAACAATCCGCCCACCTTGGCCTCCCAGAGTGCTAGGATTACAGGCGTGAGCCACCACGCCCGGCCAGGATTCACATTTCTGATGTTCTCTCTTCCAGGTAATATTCTCTCTTCATGCTAATATTTACACACCTGTGGCTATCTTTATGTAAATAAGCTATAAATAATTGTAATATTAATAAAAACACATAAGTGCATGGTACTTGAAATTTAAATCTACTTCAAATTCAACGCCATCTTCCACAGCCAAGAAGTTGTATGCCGAGTCAATGGCTTCGTGTTTCGCTTCTGCTCAGCCTTGAACTGTTACCAATCACTGTCTTTCCACAGCCTCAGAGAAGATCAAAACTCTTCTCCCAGAAATATGTGCTGAACAGAGTCTTCCAGAAACGTTCATAACTTGCGCTTCACCGATTCCAGAGGGATTTTGGTGGATCAGGTGCTTTCTGCTCCTGTTCGCCAACACAAGTTATGAAAGTCCTGTATCTCTGAACTAATCTAATGCTAGCAAGTATGAGACCTCAAACCACACGTAGGGTGCAGATCTTTCCTTACCACAGCCCTAGGGCTGCATGTGTATGTGGTTTCTTCTTGCAAATCCTTTTTATATGTCTCTTCCAAGGCTACAGCCAATAATTGATACCTGTGGATTGGCTTTTCCAAGATTGAGTTGTTTTTTTTCTTAGTGGAAAAGTTAATCAAGAGGTTTTTTTTTTTTTAAGATTATGTATTTGGGAGAGAGTTTTGAGGGCGAGTGTCCTTTCAAAGTCTTATCTGTGATTATAATAGTGACCACAAGCCAAAGAATGCCATTCATTCTTTCGATAAGTAAGGAATTTTACTTATTGAATTTCATAACAATGTGACTTTTCAACTAGGATGAAATAAAAAATGACAAAGTGATCACTCTTGTAATTCTATTACATGCTTGTCTCAATTTGCCTGCTCAGACCCGTTGTGGGGGACAACTTTTATGAACCCACTCTTCACTAGGAAGACTCACTCTGAGAAAAAGAAAAGCAGTTTCTGAAAGGCAGGAGCTATTTGGCCAGTATAAGGCCTTGGGGCTGCCAGAAGCTGGCCTGCCGTTCACAGCTAGGCCAGGGTGCTCACCCACGGAGCATAACCAATGTCAGAGAATGCCAAAACCAAACACAGCCACTTTGTGACTTGGATGGACCAAGGCAAAAACAAGAATCTTCTGTAATCACGTCTTAACGTACAAAAAACAAGGACATTGTTCAAACAGCAAAAGAGACCAAATGAGATGAGGAACTACTGCCTTTTAGTAATTATACCTTTAGCTGTGCTGCATTCTTCTCTATTGCCTAGAGAATCATAATTAAATTTCCCAGTCAAAGCATTATCCTCACTTCCTGACAGCAGCAGTCAATCCAGAGAAAAAGCCCTGCTTCCTTAAACTCTCCCCCAACTTACCAAACATAAGTTTACATCCTCTAAGTCCTTTTTTGTACACTTTTCTCCTAGGATGCCCTCAGGGATTCCCATAGCGCATGGTCTCCCTCACTGCAACAAGTCAATAAAAGCAATTATGTTCTACTACAGGGCTGTTCCTTGTTCCTGGAGATCTTTGGCTGGAGAGATTTGACATATCTATGCCATGAGCATTTGAGATCCAAAGGAAAGCAAGAAGAACACTCACCAGAAAACACAGATATTTGCAAAAGACAAATGGGTGACTTAGCTATCAGTAATAAAAATTCTTCCAAGCACACAAAAGAAGAGTGATATGAAAAAAGGAAGAGAGAAACATCATCAGAAAGAATTTATAAAGAGAGGACTTAACAGTCCCAGGCCTCAGTGGGAGGTAGGGGGCTGGTGGTGGTGGGAGCCAGATAATCACCCATGTATTCTCTCATGTATTCAGTGTGTCAACAGGCATTTAGAGTGCCAACTATGTGCTGGGCACTGGGTGCTGGGGAGGCAATGAGAAACAAAAGAAAAATACTATTCTTTCCTTCACGGTGCTACAGTTTAATGGTAGCAGGTGGAAGGAATGAAACTTAATCAAATAATTGCAGATTTAAGAATTTCCACTGTGACTGATGCTCTGAAGGAAATGTCCATAAGGCTTCAAGGGAATATACTCAGGAAGTGATGAGACAAATGAAAAGCATCAGAGAGAAGACCATCTGTGACGACCCTCCCCATGGTGGGAAAGAATAAGATGAGTAGAAAAGCATGAAGTAGGAGTCATAGGAATGGCATTGGCAGTGGCAGTGGGGATATTCTGTAGAAGAGTGTGGAAAGGCAAGTAAGGCTATGACATGCAGAATATTATAGGATAGGGGTCACCGAACTACAGACCATACATAAGTCAAAGCTGGCCCATCCCATGTATTTGTTTATGAAGTTTTATTGGAACAGAGCCACTTATTTGTTTACATCGTGCCTATGGCTGCTTTTTCATTACTGTAGCTGTATTGAAAAGTTCCAGCAGAGACCATATGGCTCAAATACCCTAACATATTGGCCATCTTCAGAGACTATGTGTGCTGACCTCTGTTTTAGGCTATATTAGGAATTTTGTCTTCATTGTAAGAGAAATGGAATGCCATCAATGATGTGGAAAAGACGCTTTGGCTATAATATGGTGAAATCATTCAACAGTGTCCAGAGCAATGATGAAGCAATGAAGCCATAGTTCACATGAGAAATGAGGGTGTTTTAGGTGATATCTCATTATGGTTTTGATCTTCATTTTCATAATTATTAGTGATGCTGAGCATTTTTTCCTGTGCTTATTGGCCACTTGTATATCTTCTTTGGAGAAATGCATATTCAAGTCTTCCTGCTTTTTAATTGGGTTGTGTGGATTTTTGCTAATTTGTAGGAGCTCTATATATTTTCTGGATACTAACCCCTTACCAGATTGGCAAATATTTTCTCTCATTTTGTAGGTTACATTTTTACTCTGTTGATAATGTCCTTTGATACACCAAAGTTGTTAACATTGATATAGTCAAAATTATGTATGTTTTCTTCTGTACTCTGAGATTTTGGTGTCATATGTAAGAAATCATTGCCAAATCTAGTCTCATAAAGTTTTCTCCCTATGTTTTATTCTAAGAATTTTATGGTTTTATCTCTTATATTTAGGTTCTTTGATCCTTTTTGAGTTACTTTTTTGTATACGGTGTAAGGTAAGGGTCCGGCGTCATTCTGCATGTGGATATCCAGTTTTCCCAGCACTATGTGTTGAAAAGACTGTCCCTTACCCATTGAATGGTCTTGACACCCTAGTATAAAATCTTTTGACTGTGTATGCAAGGGTTTATTTCTGGAATCTCTGTTCTATTTCATTGGTCTATATGTCTGTCTTATGCCAGTATTATGTTGTTTTGATTACTATAGCTTTGTAATCGTTTGAGAAAGCAGGAAGTGTGAGATCTTCTACTTTGTTCTCTTTTTTTTAAGATTGCTTTGTCTGTTTAGGTGCCTTCAAATCCCAAATGAACTTCAGGATGGGTTTTTATATTGCTGTAAATAATGCCTTTGGGATTTTGATAGAGATTGCATTAAATCAGTTGATCACTTTGAGTAGTATTGATAACTTAGTAATAAACCATCTAAACCATGAACACGTGTTGTCATTCCATTTATTTGTGTCCTCTTTAATTTTTTTCAGAAACATTTTGTGGTTATCACCATACTAGTCTTCCACCTATTAGGTTAGGATTTTTCTCAAGTATTTTGTTCTTTTTGATGCTATTATAAATGGAATATTTTAGAAATTCCCTTTTCAAGTTGTTTCTTGTTAGTATATAGGAATACAACTGATTTTTGCATGTGAATTTTGCATCTTGCAACTGAGCTTATTTCATTTATTAGTTCTAACATGTTTTCATTTTTGTTTGTTTTTGCTGTGGAAACTTTAGGGTTTGCTACCTACAAAATCCTTTGTGAATAGAGTTAATTTTACTTCTTCTTTTCCAATTTGGATGCCTTTTATTTCTTTTTCATGCCTAATTGCTCTGGCTGGAACTTCCAATATTATGTTAAAGACAAGTGGCAAAAGTGGATATCCTTGATTAGTTCTTGATCTTGGAGAAAAAGCTTTCCATCTTTCACCAGTGAGAATGATGTTAGCATTGGGATTTTTATATGTGACCTTTATTAAGTTAAGAGAGTTTCCTTCAGTTTTTAGTTTTTTGAGTGTTTTTAGTGTGAAAAGGTGTTGAATATTGTCAAATGCATTTTATGTATGAACTGAGATGATCATCTAGTTTTTGTCCTTCCTTTGATTAATGTGGTGGATCACATTGATGCATTTTTTGTGTTGAATCATCCTTGCATTCCAAGGGTAAATCCTAATTGGTCATGGTGTATAATCCTTTTAATGTGCCATTGAATTCAGTTTACTAATAATTTTGTTGAGGACTTCTGCATCAATATTCATCAGGAATATCAGTCTGTAGTTTTCTTGTAGTATCTTTGTCTGGCTTTGCTATCAGAATAATGCTGGCCTCATGGAATGGGTTGAGAAGTATTTCCCTCCTCTTAAGTTTTTGGAAGAGTTTGAGGGGAATTGGTGATCATTCTTCTTTAAATGTTTGGTAGAATGCACTTGTGAACCCATCTAGTCCTGGCCTTTTCTTTGTTGGGAGATTTTTGATGATTCAGTTTACTTATTGGTTATAGGTGTGTTCAGATTTTCTCTGTCTTCATGATCCATTCTTAATAGGTTGCATGTTTCTAGGAATTTCTCCATTTCATTTAGATTATCTAAATTTTTGGCATAAAAAACATATTTTTTTTGCAGAACTTTTTTTGTCACAATTGTGACTTTTATTTTTGAAATTCTGAATTCTTTCTTGTCCAATTTTTTGTTGTGCTTCAGGGCCAGGCCAATGGCTCTTTCTCCTGCCTGGCCCGTTGGGACTTCCCCCACCAGTGGGCCACACCACAATCCCAGGAACCAGGCCACCACCTGAGCTACTATGGTCACCATCATGAAGATGTTTTAGAATAGGATTTTGGTGGTGGAGATGGAAAGAAGTGGCTGATGTGAGGTGTTTAGGAGGCAAACTAATAACATTTGGTGAGGAATTGGATATGTGAAATGAAGGAGAAAAGAGGTGAGGGAAGATTTGTATTTTCTGGCTTGTATCACTAGAAAGAAGGTAATGACATTCCCTGAGGTGCGTATGATTAAAGAAGGACTAGAATTGTGCTTATTGATGTTTACCCAAGGAAGGAGATTATGAGGTAAGTTTGGATGTGTCAATTTTGACGTCACTTTGAGATGTCTAAGAGCATATACAAATTAGACATTTGGATGTACAGTTCTGGAGCTTAAAGAAGAAACTTAATTATATACACATCTATGGATTTAAAAAATTAGAATTAATTCTAGAAAATACATAAAGGTCAAAGTCCAGAATCAGCATTATTCTGTAAATACTGGATTGGAGTACCTAGCAATACTTCCTCTCACTGGGATTTGACATCCCCAGCCTAAGGTGGACAAACTGGAGAATGGCAAACACCCTCTACAGCCAGGTACCAAATGGACACAGAAGAGCTAGAGGAGGAAAGTATGCTCCACTTGAGGACAGACTACTCCATGAGGAAAATAAATTGATAAAATGCAGGGCCGTTTCTGGATAAGAACTTCAACACAGATTATCCCACCCAATAGAGAAACCTAGAACAGGTGAGTGCCAGATTCTCATGGAACTGACCAATCAGATAAGCTATTTCTTCATCCAAAGAAAAAATGGCTAGTCAGAAAGAAGGAACAAAGGTGTTTGTTCTAATACTTTTCTATGTTGGGGAGTGGAGATTGAAGTACCATTTCCTTGATAGAAATGTGAGGCAGGGGGGTAAAGTGAGGGGGAGTGGATAAAAGTTCTCCTTTATTAAAATATTCCAAAATCATATAAAGAACAAAGAACAGGTATTTGTGTTTAAATTTATTTGGTTATATTCTAATTTTAGAACAGGGAAACAATGGAGCTATGTTTAAATAAAAGAAAATAATTAATATGGTTAATATAACTATATTTTAATGAGCAAACTGATGAGGAATTATAATGTAAACGAGGAGGTACTACTGCAAAGTCTACAGAAGTTGCCTAGAAGTAGCTTCCCAGGGTTTAGCCATTCTCCTGGGCCAAGTGTTAATGGAAAGAAAAAACTTTCTGAATCTGAACTTCCTGAACAATAATAAAGCCTAAATGCCTTTATCTCTTTAAGATATTTACTGTGGTGAAAGGCAGTTTTAATATAATTGATGTACAAGGAAGTATGTCATGAGAATTTTTAATTTAATCCTACAAAACAGGTCCATTCTTTGTTAGCCATTATTTGATACAGAACTACAATTAGAACAAATTTTGAGCTTTGATTACTATGCTGGTTAATCACTGATTGACCATATTTTCAGTGGACAAATAATGGATGTCTTTGTTGTTAGCAAGTTCAATAGCCTTTCAGAAAAGTAACATTTTCCCCATAGTAATGCTAATGGAGAATTCTCTTTTATAATTTTAACTTTTTGCCTTTTAATTGTATACTCAAAAGTTATGCATGTTTGTTCTTAAAACTCAAATGTTATGGGAGTAGACACAGCACCATTTTTATATTAATCCTTAGCATAATATTGGCAGATTTCTGAAAGAACTATTTTAGCTGTAGGCTCAAATTATTGGCTTGCTTTTACATTAAGATCACAAGAGAGATAATGGAGCTTAATAGAAAGACCACTGGACCAGAATGAGCTCCTGAACTAACTCAGCTAGTCATTTGACCTCTGATTTTAATGTCCGTATTTGTAAACTGGAAGATATTAGCCCAGATTATTTCTATTAAAAATATTCCTGCTAGCTCTGGAATTGTATGTGTGTACAGCATTGGAACTCCTATTTTTCATCCAGAACATTTCCTATTTGGCAAGTATTAAATTCTATCTGCACTCAACACTATAGGCAAACTAAAGGACAAAAATAGATGTTATTTGCTGTGCTTGTCAGATATCCATTGAAAAATCAATTTTTTTGGTTTGCCTTTTAATTATTATTTCCAGTAACAAATATTTTTTAAAAAGTAGTGGTGCCATTTTAGATATCCACTTCTTTAAAATAAAAGGAGATTAAGAATCTGAGTAGAAATGAAACTATTAGTGGTTTATTTTTAAAATGAATGAGGAATTTACCTTTAGTTATGGGAAATACATGCAGAAGAACAGATAAATACCAAAAAATTCTTGGAAAGAAGTATGGAGGAGAACCAAACAATGGGGTACCAATTGTAGGAGAAAAAAACTATGGCGTCATTCTGGTTCCTGGACTAGAGCTGCTGCTCCCCCTTGTGGCAAGTGTTGAAAAGTTGACATCCTAGTGAAGAAAAGCATTTCAATCCAGCACAAAATGATACAAAATCTGCTTGGATTATAGAGACACACCGTTTTCAAGGGTAGAAATAAAAGACACATGTGGACAATTCTAATGATAATTCTGTGCCTAACATAGGCTTAATGTCACCAAGACATTAAGAGCAGATGATGTTAGTTTGTTGGTAGGTAGAGCCACAAAGGCTGACTGGTTAACTCAAAAAACTGGTTAGTCAACACAATTTAACATACACGTTTGTATGTCAATCACTTCCTAACGTTGAGCAGAGTCAGTAGTGAGAACAATTGTCTTTCAAAAGTGTACCATTAAACTGGAAAGAAAAAAATATAGCCACAAGGAGAAGGTTAGTGACAAGGTAGTAGATTCTGTGCAATACTGGATGACCTAGAGCAGGGAGAGTACTGTGGTTAGAGAAGAAGCCTCAAAGGAGAGGCGCTTTTGCATGGGCTCCTGAAAGGTGTGGGTGTTTCAGATAAGTGTAGATCAATCAATCAATCAGAAAAGCACAAAAACAGAAAGATAATGAATATTGGTAGAGTTTTATATTTAGAGATTAAAGGAAAGAAAAGAATACTTGGGGCCAGATTAAACAATCCTGAGCTAAATGCTTTAGATTTTATCCTATTTATTTTATAGATGAATAATTGTTAAATGTGCTTTCAATAGAGAAGTGGTATATGGTCAAATGTTTCAATAAGTTTAATTTAGGAAACTATATACAATAAATTCTCCTTAAGTGGATGTAAATTTAAATGTTAAAAGAATTGCAATTATTAAAAAAAGTTTTACCTCTCTAATCCATCATTCCCTATTCTCTTACTCTGCTTTTTTCATATAATTTATTACAACCTGACTTTGCTTTATTATATATGCGTATGTGTGTTTGCTTCTATCACATACTGCTACAATTCCATGAGAGTAGGGACTACTGATTTTTTTTTCCTGCTGTATCCCTAACTCCCAAGGCAGGACATTTGATAAATAAATGATAGATATTTTGTAAATATTTGTTAATGTTATAAATAAATCTATGTTGAAAGACAAGGGACTTCAGGCAAGGAGAGCAATTTAGTGTTTATCAAGATGATGAAACTTGACCTTGGGCCAAGGAAGGAGAAAAGGATAAAAAAGAGACGTTCAATATTTTGAAAAATGAATAAACTAGACTTGCTAAATCACTGAATGTGTCTGGTGAAAGAGAGAGAGGAATATAAAACTGCTGAGGCTTCAAGATTATGTCATGGGAGGATGGTGGCAGTGTTAAAACAGTTGGGCAGTCAGTTGGAAAGTCTGTTTTGGCTAGATAACAGATTAGGCTTTAGACACAAAGACTCAGAGAGTTGAGGGGCACTTAGAGATATCTGATTAGAATCCAAGAGATGGGGCAGAGTTGGATATTTTGCTTTATGATAGAGAAGACAGCTAAGACTTGAGCTAAGATAAAATTTCTGTGGGACAAACTCTAGCTGTAGATGGGACGAGGACAGAGACCTGAACACTTACAGCTATTTAAGCTATCTTCCAAATTGGCCACAGGCACTCTGGCACATTCATAATTTCTGTATTCATCCTACAATGTATGTTGAGTCCTGAACAGAAAGCATGATATGTGGACTGTGGGAAACTCACAAGCTAATAGGGGTGACAAATAACAAGAGAAGTTTTACACACGTGATCCATCTAAATAAATCAGCCGCCCTACCTCCAGCCAACTGTGGACCTGGTGTTGCCAGATTTTATGATCTTTCACAACTCAGTTTTTATGAGAGAAGTTCTAAATATAACACACTGACTAAAATGTGTGGACCAATAAAACATATTTGTTGAAGAGCTTTAATGGGCAGCCAGGTCTATTATAATTTCAATCAAGAAGAGATTCTTCTATCCCTCTTACCCCTTAAATTGTACCATCTCAGTGGGGTGGGGGATGTATTTAGTCCTTTGAGAATAAGATTAAACAATTTGTTAGCAAGGGATGTTTTAGGAAAGTCATTGTATATTGGTAGATAGGATTACTCTTGGTGGTAGGTCCTCCTTATTCATGTATTCAACAAATAATTATAGACTTCATACTACGGGGTAGGAAATCAGTATATAACGGTGAGCAAATTTGGCAAATCAAGATTTTCTTTCGGGAAATTTCATCAAGGAAGAAAGGACTTAAGATCATTACCAATGGAAAGAACACTTCTAATAGCTAAAATAAATAGTTGGCATGTTCCCTGAAACTGCTTTAATATTAATGAGAATGTTAGGGGCAGGGGAGAGTATTTCGAATGAAGCATTTTCTGTAAGGAGGGAAGAATAGAGATGGTGAAAGGGGCCTTAGAAATATCTAGTATGTATGGACAGAAGAAAAAGAAAGTGAATGAAGAATAAAATAGATCACATTTGTTTCCCATAGGAAATAACAACAAAGCATAAATTACAACTAAAACAGATTAAACCAGTGGCTTTCATGCTTTCACTATGTCATAGTAAATAAACTATTCTTCTTTTCCATACTGTACGCAAAAATAGACACTAACTTATGTGTACACACACTTTTAATATTAATATTTATGTTTATTAAATATGCCACCCTCAGATACTTTCCATTGTCTTTTATTTCATTTTTTTTAAATCACTGATTAGAACCTACAAATGAGCCAACCTTCATCTTTGGAAACACTGGACTAAACAAAATAGACACATGTTGTATATCAGTCTGTCCTTCTCAATGGGCCCCATGAAGTTTCCAGGTCTTGTTTCTGAAAGTGTATAGTAATATCTGAGGTATGGTATGATTTTTATACTATTATGTTTATAGTCAGAATTGAATCATTTCATCATTTATTTATTCTTTTTGATGCAATATCATTTATATAAAGAAGCTCTGCTTATTTTCAGAGACTTCTTACTTTTGCCAATAAAAATCAAGTGAATCATGATTTTTAAAAAGAGTATACAACCTGAAATTTTTTAAAAAAGTATATCCAATAGAAATTTATGTTTCCATTTGTAGAATTAATGATTGCATATAAAGATAGTCTTGACCAAAACATCAATGATAACTTGAAGTATTGATTATTACTTTAAGTTCCAATTTACATGGGGATGATGACATTAGAAAAATTAGCCCAAGGTGTGTAGAGTTTTAAAAGATGGAGGTTTCTTATTAATGTTGACTCATGCTAATATTTTTTTTCAATCTACACCACTAATCTGTTGAATTTTGAAATAATTAGGAGAATATGATATTAAAGAGAAATTGCCACCTGTGCACAAAACTTTCAGGGGCTGAATTTCTGGAATTTGATTTGAGTATAAGGTTTTATTATAAGGTCTATATTACATTCTTTAGAAATCATAAGTTGAAATGCTATAGAATAAAATTGATATTTTTATATTACATGACAATTTTTTAGGGCAAAATACAAGACAGAAGAGACACAAGCAAGTAAAGTGAGGAAGTCAGGAAACATAAAGTTGATAACCAAAACATATAAAATAGATTTTCATTTAGTGTTTCATTAATCCAAAATTTTTAACTGTATTTCCCACATAATAGATAATAAACATGCTTTCTATAATTGATCTATACTATTGCCATTTGCTTTTTCTGCTCTCACATTCCATTATGTAGCAGAGGTTAGAGTGAATCTTCAATAATATTTATAGAAATTATTAACCTTTGTTGAAGATACTTTAGTAGAACTTCATAATTATTCATAATGTTATAAATGAGAATTTAGTTTTCAAGTTCCTGTTCAAATTCAAATTTTGGTCCCAACTTTAATTAGCTGTGCAACTTTGTTAGAGCTACATCACACTACCTTTGGGCTTTCCTGACAAAAATGCATAACCTGAATCTAATCATAAGGAAACATCAGACAAACCTATATTTAATGGCACTCTAACATAGAACTAGCCTCTGCTTTTCTGGTGTGAAAGCTAGGAAAGACAAAGGAAAACTGCAGAACTCTCTAGATTGAAGGAGCTCACAGAAACATGACAACTAAATGCAATGTGTTTTTCTTTCAGTATAGAGAATGTTGTCAGGAAATTTGAAGAAAACAATATTATGTTGTCAATGTTAATTTTCTGATTTTAATAATTATAATATAATTTTATAAGAGAATGTCTTTGTTTTTAGGAAATACACTCTGAAATATTTAGAGGTAACAGAATGGTATGTCTGCAACTTACTCATAAAAGCTTAGAGAAAGAGAAGGATAAAGCTAAGGTGATTAAAATGTTACCATTTGGCAAACTGAGGAATATATGAGAGTTCTTTGTACTATTCTTGTAAAACTACCACTGGAACATCGTCAACTGTTCTAAAAAATGGGCATAATTATACTGAACTCAAAAATCTTTAAGTAGGGATGAGAAGAGATAATGTATGTAATGCTGAGAATTCTCTTCAAAAAATGACAGGTGCTAGATGTTTCTGCTATAACACACTATATCTGTTCCAGAAACTCCTAAATTTCTGCAAAAAGGGATACCAACAGGGCTTATTGGAAAAAAAAAACAAAAAAAACAAACAGGGTTAGAGGCAGACCACTAAAAACACATTCCTTTTTATAGGCAGAACACTAACAAATATTAAAATTGCAATGAAAATTTCTACACAGTTAAATCTCCAGTGGCAGTTCCACCTGTGCAACCTTTCACCTTAGGGTCATGATTGCTCCTGCAAAGAGGAGATTTTTTAATACAGACAAATTTTTCATTTTTAATACAGACGAATTTCACCACAATGAGAATCTGATGCAGGGCATAGACTTTTTATTACACCACCCTTTAAAACTTTTAACCACAAGAATAAATGTTTGGAAATATTCCTCATGTGCCCTCTTAATTTGACCAAAGAGCTAACTATGTGGGAAGCACAGCCAGTCAGCCAGCCACCAAGGAAGGCTCTTTCGGGATTTAAGCTTTTCTTTCCCTTTAAGTTTTCATAGATTGGCAATGATTCTCTTTGAGAGAAAGTTTACCTCTGCTAACTTCAAAAATGTAATATGTTGGTGGAAATCACAAATGGATAGAACCTGACTTCTTTTAAAAAGCACAATGACCCTCACAGATAGGAGCAAATTTCTCTTATGGAGACATACCTTGTAGGAACAGACTGTATTATTTCCCAAGTAGGAAGGGTAAGAAGGCATAGATTTTATAAAGAGCAAATGGTTAAGCATGGACAATTTAAACCAGGAATAGTATTTGTAAGACCCAGAATAGACTCTATCTAATGAAAGTCTTAGAAAAGTGAATAAAACCGTAAAGGGCCATCTCCCTGGAAGAAGTGAGTTCTTCTTGGAACAGATGAATTAAATATCCTCTTGAGTTTGTTTCCAGTCCTCTAAAGAGATTCACTGTATTTTCAAGTCAAATCCAGACCTATTAGTACGGTCACCAAATTGCTCCTGGGGTCAAGTATTCTTTAAAATTGTCTTTATAAACAGAGTGGCTTTTATATTCTTTGAAGAAAATTTCAAACATTCAAACACTGAGATTTGAAATAAATATGAAAATAGTTCTACTTCACTCATCATAAAATGTCTAGCAGCAATACATGAATAAAGGATTAAACTAAAAAGAAATGTTTGTGCAATCAACAAGAGGAAAGAGATGCTTGGAAAACAGCTTTGACCGAATGTTCATTTTTTTCTATGGTTACTCCACAGCGTCACGTGAATGAGGAATACATAATATATAAGCTGGAGCTCTATTATGATGTTGTGAATTGAAAAAGAAGCTCAATATATTGAGAATTACAATTTTTTAGTTGAGAATTTCAGCCATGTTTTTATTGTGGTAATGTATACATAACATGCAATTTACCATTTTAACCATTTTTAAGTGACATTAAGTACATTCATACTGTGCAACTGTCACCACCGCCCGTCTCCAGAACTATTTTCATCTTCTCAAACTGAAACTCTGTACCCATTAAACAATAACTTCACTTTCTCCCCCGGCCCCAGACCCTGCCAACCATCAATCCAATTTATGTCTCTATCAATTTAACTACGCTAGGTACCTGACATAAGCGGAATCATACAATATCTGTCCTTTTGGAACTGGCTTTTTCACTTAGCGTAATGTCTTCAGCGTTCATTCATCTTATAGTATATGTCAGAATTTCCTTTTCTTTTGAAAGCTGAGAAGTATTTTATTATATATAAATGCCATATTTCGTTTATCAGTTCATCCTTCAGTGGACATTTGGATTTTCTACTTTTTGACTGTCGTGAATAATGCTGCTATGAATGTGGGTGTGCAAGTCTCTGTTCAAGTTGCACTCTCAGTTCTCTGGGCTGTATACCCAGACGTGGAATTGCTGAATCAGGGAAAAGAAAACGACATTCTGACACTTGTTGAAATGGTAAGGAAGAGTTTATTCAGGATGTCAATATTATCACAATAGAAGAGACAGTGTACACCAAAGACAGCTGGGGATGTATGTATGGCCAATCTGCAGAGTGACTAGTCAGTAGATTTAACATTACCAAGAGGAGATATCAAGGCTAGGGGGATTCTTGCTAAACTGACCTAACAGGATTCTTGCTGAAGGCAGAGCACAGTGATCAAATATCAAGGGTGGAGGATGAGGAACTTGATCAGGTATCAAAAGTGATCAGATAGCTGGGGCGGGGGGGTTCTCTCTGAACTACTTAGCAGGAGTATTGCTACAATTGGACCAGCAGGCCCATCACAGCACCCATGAATGAGACCTAGTTGTAAAGAGGATTGAGAGGAGACTGACTAAAATTTGGTCAGAGGAAGAGTCTGTCAGTCATATGGTAATACAGCGTTTAATTTTTTGAGGAACCACCATATAGTTTTCCACAGCAGCTGTACCATTTTATATCTCCACCAGCAATGCATACAGGTTCCAATTGCTCCATATCCTTGCCAGCAACTTTTTCTTCTGTTGTTGTTTTGATTTTTAATAGTCATCCTAACAGGTGTGAAGCAATAACTCGTTGCAATTTTGAATTGCATTTCCCTGATGATGAATGATGTTGAGCATCTTTTCATGTGCTTATTGGCCATTTGTATGTCTTCTTTGGAGAAAGGTCAATTCATGTCCTTTGTCCATTTTTATCTACAAGTTTTTGTTGTTGTTGTTGAGTGGTAGGAGTTATTTATATATTCTGGATATTCATTTCTTATAAGGTATATAATTTGCAAATATTTTCTCCCATTGTATGAGTTGCCTCTTCACTCTGCAGAGAATGTCCTTTGATTTATTATATAAAAGGATTTTTTTTCTAATTTTTATGAAGTCCAATTGATCTATTTTGTTCTTTTGTTCCGTGTACTTTGTTGTCATATCCAAAAGTTCATTATAAAATCCAATGTCATGAAGTGTTTACCCTATGTATCTTATGAAAGTTTCATAGTTTTAGGTCTTATGTTTAAGTGCTTGATCCATTTTGAGTTAGTTTTTGTATATGGTATAAGCTAAGGGTCCAAATTCAATCTTTAGCATGTGCGTATCCCATTTTCCCAGCACAATTTCTTAAACAGATTCTCCTTTCTCCATTGAATGATCTCAACACCCTTGTTAAAAATCATATAACCATATACATGAGAGTTTATTTCTGGACTCTCCATTCCATTGTTTATGTCTGTTCTGATGCCAGTATCATGCTGTTTTGATTAGTGTAACTTTAAGTTTTGAAAGCAGGAAGTATGAGACTTCCAATTTTGCACTTCTGTTTCAAGATTGTTTTGGTTCTTCAGGGTCTCTTGTGATTCCATATAATTTTAGGATGGACTTTTCTATTTCTGCAAAAAACACCCTTGGGATTTTCATTCATGAACTTGAGATGTCTTTCCATTAATTTATTTCTTATTTAATTTCCTTTAGTAATGTTTTATAGTCAATGTACAAGTCTTCCACCTCCTTGGTTAAGTTTATTCTTAAGCATTTTATTCTTTTTGATACTATTGTATTAATAAATAGAATTGTTTACTTTCCTATGGTCTGATGTACTAGATATAGGGCATATTGATGTAATAAACTGTGTAACAAACCAACACATGTGGTTATAATTTATTTGACAAACCTGAGCACACATACATGAGAAATTTGAGAGAAATTCATTAACAGTGCCTTCACTTTTTGTTTCCTAAGGACATCTCATGTATGTTGTTTAGTATTTAAAATGCAAATGAACATTCAGTGGAACTCACTGTTTTGTTTTTCTGCCTTCAATTTCAATATGTGCAATGTTCATTAGTAATTTTTCACATTACTAGTATGAAATTTATCAGGATAAATATACAGTATTTGAAAAAAATGTTTGTGCTTTAATGAAATTGAGACTGAGTAAAAAGTTCAGCACAGTGCAGAATATTCCACAGACCAAGTGTTGTCTATGTGAAGGCAAAATTATTTGTGGGATTTCTGTAACAAAAGATTGGATTCTCTAGAAATGAAGTAAGTAAATGCTGATAAATTAAAATTTATATTGTACTACATTTAAATAATATAAAAGGAAAAGTTTTACTTTTAAGCAGAATCCTTATGATTACAGGAAACATATAAAAATTTGGTACTACTTTACATTTTTAAGAAAAGTAAGAAATTTCTTATGTTGTGGAATGAGAATACATTTTTCCTTACATGAATTATGTATTTTGAATGAGTACATTGATAAAATTTACTATGTGATGTTCAATATTATAGTTCCTGTTATAACAGGAATTGATTATTAATAACCATATTACTATAATAGCAATCACAACTATCAATAATTGGAAACATACTCTAAATATTTCACATATACTTTTCTAGTCATCACAGCAAGTTGCAAATAAGGAAAAAATGGAGGTTCAGAAAAGACAGGTGAGTTCACCAAAATCACTCAGCTAGGACCATGTTATATTTCCTCTTATTTATCCTTTGGCATTAGGAGTCCATATTTCCTCTTGACACCAGCATGTCCATCACATAAGCATGACCAGACAGTCTTGTTGGTCCCACTTGTATTTTCCCTGGTTGAAAGCTGGAGTACAGGGACCACACTTCCATCCCTCTACAGAGGCTGGTCATGTCAGGGTCCATAATACGTGCAACAGTCCTATTTCCTGAGAAGGTTTGCATCTCACTAACTTTGCATCTTCAAATAATGTTGAAAGTTGTATCATTAACTAACAAAAGAACACGAGCAATGTTACAATCAAGAAAAATAAGTAAAATAGTAAGTGTAGGAATGAAAATACTGATAAAACTTTGACTTATAAAGCATGATTTAAAAATCAAAGTAGATTAAGGTTTTTATTAGTGCCATGATATGTGTTCATTGTAAAAAATTTGATCAATACAGCAAAGTATGAAGAAGACAGTAAATATCTTCACAAATCCCTTAATAAACAGATGAAAGCATGCTTCTGGATATCACCTCTTTCTGAATATAGGCATGTGTGTGTGTTTGATACATGTACAATTTTATATATCAGTAGATGATTTCTTCCTGTGACATGTGGTGTCTACTTTTTTATTCAGTGATATGGCAGGGGTATCTTCATGTTTATAAATATTGAGTTACTGTTGTCATTTTTAGGCATGCAAAGTGTTCCTTATATAAAATGCTATATTGAAGAAAAATTACATGGGTTTTAAGTTCATTGTCATAAACAATGCTGTGCTTAGCGTGTTTGTGCATCTATTTTAATCTCCTTGGCTGATCATCTCTTTAAGATAAATTCCACGTTGTTGGCTGTTTGGCTCCAAGGATAGAAGCATGATGTTGCAGTATAAAATTGTAACCTTCTCTGTTAGAAAAGTAGAAACATATTATTAACTATTTGTATTGCGTTACCAACATTTAACCATAAATACCTGTAACATGGATTTACAAGTCCATTTTATTTTTCTGTAACATATTATTGAATAATTGTTGAGGTTTAATGAACAGAATAACGTTCTCCCAAGGCTTTATGGTCCTTTCTGTTGCTGACACTCTGTCCTCTAATACAGACACCAACTGTAACTGCCACAATTACCAACTGTTGTTAGAGTTTCTTGATAGGAGTCACAGTAACGGACCAACATACTGTAAATTCCATACTTGTTCAATTCACGAACTCGTTAGCTCCTGATCGCAGATTTAGACAGCCAGATTGAACACCTTCCAGAGGAGGTCTGCATTGACTGATATGCTTGCCACATCCCTCCAAGAAGATATCGTTTCAAGGAGGCTGGGCTGAGCATCCAAAGTAGATAAAATTCATCTTTTATTGCTTTTCTTATATCTCATGACCCACAAATAGTTTTCCTGAAGTTAGTCTTTCATCATTTCATGTGCTAATTTTTAACAGTAAAAAATGATTGGATCTCAGCAGAAACAAAAGCAGCCAACATCTACCATACTTCATTCATGTTTACCTTTAAGCTCTAAACTCTCATTTCACTTACCAAAATGGGCAGCAAATTTTTTATGTATATTTAGCAAGATATTTAATCTGCTTTTCTAGAAGAAGTCGTTGTGAATTGTCTATAATTGTGATTTTATTAGTGTCTCTTACTCATTGTCAAGAACACAGCTGTGTGTATGTGGGAAGTATTTATGCTTGTAGTGGTAGAGGGGTGGGCTTGGACATATGTGCCTGAGACCAGGGTGGAGGGGCAACATTAATAAGTAACGCAAGTCTTTTGTATAGATGTAGACATTTGTGATTGTAGACTTGTGGCTTTTATGATTGTCATTTTGACAAGACACAAGGAGAAGCATAAAATACAGGTTGTATTTTGTGAGAAGGGGAGAGTGACAAGTCTTCCTAATAGCACCTTCTTTAAACAATCTTTCTTCCTATTTTAAACTTCGCCTACAAGATGAATGAAATCCTTCTAGTGTGGTGCAAGTTCAAATTTGTAGAGCAGAGCTGATCGCAGGAAGCAGTAAGTTTATAAAAATGTTAAACAACTCTAATGGCCAGTATTGGCCCAAAGATTATATTCACTTTATCACAAAGACTAATAGAGCTGTGTTCTGTTGGAGTCTCTGGAAACAGATTTTGAATGGAAATTTCTACGTAGATGTTTTATTGAGAACTACCAGAAGACAGACTTGTAAGAAAGTAGGGAAAGCCAATTCAGGCAGAGAGTGAACATGATCCAGAATGTAGATGGATGCAGGTGCAACCAATGTCTTAATCCATCCTCTGGGGAGCTACAGAGGCAAGAATGAGCCCTCACAACTATCTCAAATTGAGTCAAAGCATCAAGGCCTTTGCATCGCTGCATCAGCCAATCAATGTCTGCAAGCCACCTGGAAAAAAGGACTGTCTTGAGGGAGGCAGTGCCCTGACACCATGGGCAAAATTTCCTAGGGGATGTAGTTGAGAGCCATCAGCAGCAGAAATTCCCAGCAGCTGCCTAGATGTGTGTGTTGACTCTGAACAGCAGCTCTGGGGAGACCCCACAATATTCACTCCAACAGCCATGGAAGGGAAAAGGGAGCCAGCAAGAGCAGGTGTCATAGAGTCAAGTAAGTCTTGAAGGGTGGCATTTTTTGAGGTCTACAGTGTGGCATGTTAGGACATATCAGGCAAAGGGAACATTGACTACTGAAGCATACAGCAAGGTAGAACTTAAAACTCTGGGGAAAATTATAGGTCCATACTAAAAGGAAGGAGAGAGAATCAAAGGAGACACAGTACAATACGAAAAGGCATAAATACCAATAGACGACATTGGGAAGGCAGATGAGAGTCAACCACAGATGATATGAATGACATGCAAAAATCACTCCTTCGTGCTGCTGGAAGTCAATAAAGCAATATGATCAGATCTGTCCATTTGAAAGCTGCTTAACCAGCACAGTGGAGTGGAACTGGGGGACAGACTAGAGACAAGCCCATTAGAGCTGGAGCAAAGAAGGCATGTTAGTTACTCCCATGACCCAGCCTACCCCCCTTTCTTACTAACTGCACCTTCTTTTCTTTGAACTGGCAGTATTGTGAGCCAAATGCTTTGCCATCTCCTCTGATATGATAAAACTTAAGCAGAAGGCTACTGGTGGCTCTTGGGAAAACTCAAGTTTCTTAAAATATAGAATGGTACAGATGTGGCTGACATTGTTTCTTCCCCCTACTCTTGTTTGGAACATGGATGTGATGGCTGGAGCTGCAGCAGCCATACACAGCAACCGAAGGGAAAGGTCTAAGGAATGGCAGAGAAATTACTCCAGCTGCCATGGAGCAGCCAAACCAATGGAAATCATCACCTAACTTCAGGCATTTTGTTGTGTAAGAAATACAAATTGTATTTATATAAGGCATGTTAATTTTGTTGTTATTGTTCATACTGCTGCTGAGTGCAATCTTAACTAATGTAGAGAGCTAATAAATTTGATGGAGACCAGATTTAAGTAATGGCAGTTGAGAATAAAGAGGCCAGAACAGTGAGAAATATCTCATGTATAGATGGTTGAATCCACAGGACCAAGTCACCAGCTGTGGCTTATAAGGGAGACTGAAAATTCAGGAATCATTCTGAGGTTCAGCTTAGAAAGACTTTCCCAGGCTCACCTCCTGCATCTTGTATCTCACTTTATTCCTTAACCAGTCCCAGATCTTTGAAATTTCTCTGCCTTTTCAATGCTCCTCTTTGCTGGCATCTCTCCATTCCTACTCCATGAAATAAGCTCCATTTATACTTTACATTTATTTCAAATATCACCTGCATTGTAGAGCACCCCATTTAATCTCTAAGAGTAGAATATTCCTCTTCTATGGACAGAAAGTATCATTTTTAATACTTATAATATGTGAGATATTGTGTCATACAGTTATTAAGTAATTTTTATTCTTTTAACTAATCTCTGAGGTATGTACTGCTAAAAGTCCTCATTTTACTGATAAGGGCTACTGAGGTAGAGAAAGATTTATGAGCTTTGGATAATGACATATGAAATATTAATAACAGAGCTTACATTTGAACCTAGGAAATATGGCTTCAGAGAATTTGCTAAACTGCTTCCCACAGGAAAAACAAGAAGAAAAATAGGCAATAATCTGAATGAATTGACTGCAATTCTCCAACACCGGGCTAACGGTAGCAATTGTGCTATCCCATCTGCAGTGAGTTGTATGGTTGCCTCCAAAAAGATATGACCACAGCCCGGACCCAGTAAATGTGGCCTTATTTGAACAAAAGGGTCTTAGTAGAATTAATTAAGTGAAGGATGTAGAGATGAGATCATCCTGGATTATCTGGGTGGGCTGTGAATCTAATGAGAATAGTACTTCTTGGAAGAGACACGCACAGGAGAAACTGGGAGAAGCAGCCATGTAAAGCATGAGACAAAGATTGGAGTTACGCAGCCACCAGCCAAAGAACACCTGGAGCCACCCAAAGCTGGAAGAGGCAAGGTAAAATCCATCCTTATAGTCTTTGGAGGGAGTGCAGGCCTGCTAATAACACCTTGATTTCAGACTTCTGGCCTCCAGACTGTGAGTTAATACATTTCTTGTTGTAACCCCTAAAATTTGTGGTAATTTTTTACAGCATCACCAAGAAGCTAATGCACCATCCCTGGTCATTTACTGTGTGGCCAGAGCCCATGATCTATGACCTACTTTGGCGGGGTAGCCCCACGTATCTTACATGCTCATTTCTTATATATACTAAGTCATCTCGGTAAGGATGGCTGTTGTTACCAGAAGCTTCAGGTTTTAGCTGAAGAATTCTTCACTGGAAGGTGGTGTGCTCAGAGGCTCAGGGCACAGGCACTAAACTACTCGAACTTTAAACCTTTTTCTATCACTTATGTATTTTTAGCCTGAGGAAATTTTGTAACTTCTCTGGGCCTCAGAATTCATCATATGCAAAATAGAGAAAAACATAGCAATCCCTTCAAAGTTGGCTATGAGAAATAACTGAAATATAGAGCTCTTTCTCTTAACCACCAATCACAAGGTTGATACTAAAGTTAAAAGGACATGTATATCCACTTATATTAGGGATAAAACACAAAAATTCTTAGAGCTATCTATAGCAAAAGTAGTATAAGATTTATATGAAAGTTAATTTATAAGCTCTAAATGAAGTACATAAATAACCTTAATAATAAGAACTATTATAGAAATGTTAGTACTTCCAAAATTAATACCTAAACATTATGCAACTCAAATTTTCATCCTAATGGGCTTTTCTGTTTAACTATTAAAAATGATTCTAAAATGTATATGGGGGAATACATCTAAGAATAGCAAAGAAGTGTATGAATACTTAATAAAAACAAGAGGGCAAAGTAGAAGACTCCCAGACACTAAGATAATTATAAAGTCACTGTGGTAAAAAGTGTATGATATTAGCACAGGAATATATAAGTATGTTAGCCATATATGGCTGAGCACCCACAGAAAGATCCAGTATACATGGTGTTTTAATATAACTTAGGGAGAAAGAGTGGATGATTTAATAAATAGTGCTAATACAATTGATTATCTATGTAACAGGGAAGAGAATTGGATCCTTACTTTTTTTGAAGAAAATTATTGGAAGAAAACTGAAGAGGCTATTTGTATAAATTAGAAAGGAAGAAGATTTTCCTAAGTTTGGCAACAATCACAGAAACCATAAAGGAAAAGTTAGATATATTTGGCTATTTGAAAATTACATATTTTTGCATGGCAAAAGGTAGCATAAACAAAATGGAGAAACAAATTCAAAGATATATCTAGAAATTAAGTGTGGAGGTTTCGTTTTTCTTAGATACTAGTTATTGATGGATTGTTGCATGCAAAATCCTTCCTGGCATTCACAGGATCACCTCACTGTATAAACAACAGAAAGGGAAATCTCCAACTGTATCAATCAAACTATTAGAAGAGTTTCAGAGTTAAAATTTAAGATTTTATTACCCAAAAATACCTTTCTAATGAAATGACACTTCTAGAAAAGCATGAGAAATCACTCCAATTCTTTATTTTAAAAATAAGTAAATAATAAGCAGAATGATATTAGCTGGAAAAAATGAAGAGTTTAATAAAGCAAAGGAAACACAAAGACAATGGAAAATAATTAATAAGATCTCAAAATGTCCCCTCCTGAATTTTTTTTTTCTTACCAGAAAGACAAAAGTTTGTAAGGATCAACAGACTTGCACTTTTGACCAAGAAGGAATTTTAGAAATGTGACGCAATAGAGAAAACATCCTGTTTTTCAGTCTCAGTCATAGCAGTGAAAAATAAAATTCTGAAAAACATAATAGAGGCATGCTGCAAGATAAACACATGTAAATAACCACTTTTAGACTGCCCCTAAATTATAAACAAAATGTAAATGTGGTAATAACTGAAATGTATTTTAAAAGTAGAGCTTGTTCTGATTAATGGGGAAAATTATGTAACATCACTACCAAAGGAAATTGGAAAAAAGAAGTCTCTTTCTCAGGAGGCCATGGTAACTGTGAGCTGAGATCATTTGTGTGTGGTGGGACGTGGAGGAGAATAGATCATTCACATTTGAAGGACTCCAGTGGATGAATGCACTGGATCTGTCCCAGATGCATTTCATTAAGAGGGAATAAACTAGCTAACATTGCCCAAATCAAGTTCATTTAAGGTCAAGGGTGTTTCTCATGGTCTGTCTCTTTAATAGGGTATGTTTACACCACCAAAGTATCTAAAATGAAAAAGACAGAAAATGCCAAATGTTAAAGAAGATGTGAAGTCACCAGAAATCTCTTTTATGTTGCTGGTGCTGGTAGGAATATAAATTAGTACAATCATGCTGAAAATCTAGCTGGCAGTTGAAAAGTTGAACAAACAAATGTTTGGAACTAGTAATTCCCCTCCTAGGTTTATATGGTCAACAGAAATGTGTATGTATGTTCTTCAAAAATGTGCCACCTAGCCTCTGGTATTTTGTTATTATGGCAGTCCTAACAAACTAATACACATGTATATTTAGTAAGCACCAAAAGAAATTGGTGGCATTGTAGAAGTACCAATTGGCCCTGAAATTAAATTCTTAATGCAGAAAATGTAAGAGCTTATACAAAAAATGGCCTCTGAGGAAATGTCCCCTCGTGGCCTTTTCTCCACCTCTCTAAATCTAGCCCAGCTCATCTATGGCCACCATGCAATGCTCTCTGCTGTTCTAGGCCACTCTGGCTCCCTTCTCTGGCTCTCTTGAGCACTAGGTACATCCTATAGCAGTGAAAATAATGCATTTAACATCAGAACCTTGTTCTTACTCTGAACCCTATATTTAAGACAGAGATGAACACACCTGTCTATTGGAAGCTGGCATAAAGGGAAGGCAGACAGGGTCCCCCTGCCTGCTCACTCAATCCGACACACATCTTGCCCTGCCACTCACGCCCACAGTGACACCTGGACACCACTGCATGGCTCTTTGGTTTCTTTTCTTTTATTTATTTTGATATATTGAAAACCACTCAGCTTTATTTATTAAAACAAAGTAAGTTCACATATAGCCTGAATAAAGCATTTGAAAATCCATTATATATATACACTGGTAAAAATACACATTATAAACACTCAATTCTGATTCTTCTGATACTCGATCTATTGAGAGATTAGGATTTAAACCCCCTGGTTTATATCACACTTCATTATTATTTTAAGATATTCTCACAAGACAGTAAGTCTCATAGGAGAACTGAGTTTGAATTAAATCAGAACCTTCCTCTCAGTCTGAGCATCTAAGCAGACAAACTACATAAGGCGTGAAGTTCTGCCTGGAGTTGGTACGGTTTTGGCTTCGTGGTGAACCCATACGTAGGCGTCAAGCTCAGCGCTGGGGCACTTTTTCAGCTTGAGCTGTTGCAGAACAGCGGTGATGACAATGAATATCTCATTTCATGCAACATCTTCTCCCAAACATTTCTGGACTTCCATTCCAAATATCAAAACTTTCTCAACAAGGCTTTTATTCAGTTCTCTGTTTTCATTTAGAAACCTCTCAGGTCTAAATAAGTTGGGCATATCCCAAATAGTTCTGCATAAAATCGAGACAAATAACATTTAAAAAATCATTTTATAATTTTTGTTATTGTTGTCAACTTTTCCGAAATAATTTTATTTTGCATGAAACATTTTAAGTTTGTAATATACTTTATAAATTTTATACATAAACATATAATAAAGTAGGCATGTATATACGTAAAGTATGTATACATATATATGTATATATAATTATGGTGACAGGATTTTATATACATAATTATTATTATATATGTTGCTTTTTCCTTTAATATTTGACAAACTTAGCTATCATAAATATCTAATGTAATTATACTTAATTTTCACTAAAATGGCTTCTGATTCATTAAATAATGAATAAAATACTTGACAATTTATTTCCATTTTTATTTTAAATTAAGAGATACACAAAATTCTCATAGGAATATTCTAAAATTGCAAAATAAATAAAAAGTAATAAATATTCTGTTTTGTTTTAAGCAAAATAAATGAGAATGATGAGACTGAGCCACATCTCTCACTCTGGTACAAACACGTTTAGGAAATGGTCTTTGTATGAATCACGGAGAGGAGCCGGGTCTCCCAAAAGCGGCTCTGATTGAGGGGTTGCCCACGGTTCCCAAATCACCGGGCATCTGGTTCTCTCTCCCACCTCCATCTTTTGTCACAGGCATAATATTTGGCTTGTTTGTGACAACTAATGCCAGCATGTTTTCTATATCCCCTACACCACACATCAGGGACCCACTTGCCTTCACAAAGAACTGGGCCTCTTTATGTGTAGATGTCACCTTCTCTCTAGAAGGAAAACTGTTTCTCTAGGTCCCAGACCTAGAGAACTATGCCCTCTACACGGCCCTTTTAAATAGTATTCCTTGTTGCTAACCTTTAAAAATCAGGTTTCACGTGAAAAATTTGCAATTCCAAATTCTCTTTTATAATTCTAAGAGCTGACAACATTGGGACAATGTCCTACTTGCCAACAGTTCACTGGGCTGAGTTAGACGGAACATATGACCCCTCCTTATAAATGCTTCACTAGGTGCAATTCACTCATTTTTTATATTCTCCATTGCTCAGGAGATGCTTGAGTTTTGTGACCTCTGCTTTAAAGTCCTGAATTACACACTCATTTAGATTAAACAAGTTCCTCCATACAAACAGAATTTCTTTAGTAGCACATGTGTTAACTTAGACTGCTTGAACATTACTCAATATTCCATTGAGTAATGGACCACAGGTTCTTAGGATACTAGAATACTTAGGATTATACTAAGTGAGAACAAATTCCATTCAGTTTACACTAACTGTGGGTTTAAAATTGCTTAGTTTTATTCAAAACAATCAGTGGGTGTTTGACCTGGTTGAGAGTTTCTTCATCTGTAAAATGGGGATCTGATAACATCATTGCATTTCTGTGGAGGCTCCGGGGGGATATTTCAAGATTTTGTGCCTGGCGCACAGTAGGAGTCTATAAATATTAGCTGGAATCATTATTCCATCACCATCACCACTGCCATTATCCTCACTTGCATTGCATGGGGTATACCTTCATCTCAGCTTTTCCTTTTATAGCTGATACTGGTGAGCGTCTAAGTTTATTTTATTCAACAAGTATTTATTGAGGGCCAGGTATGTGCCATGCAGTAATCCAGGTGCTGAGGTAGAGGAAAAAGAAAAAACAAAACAAAACAAACAAACAAAAGCAACAATAAAAACAACAACAACAATCCCTGCTTGGTGGCTTACATTTCAGTGGGGGATTTCATACTGCATTTCAAACATCAACTGGTCATAACTGTGCAAAGGAGAAACCCTTGGCACACACCTTTCCTAATAAGCCTTTTATGACAATGGATTTTCCCTGCATTGGATTTTTCCTGAATTTGTATTAAGGTGTCACCCTTCCCATTATAGACAAGGAGAGAAACCTGAATTTCTTTCCAACTTATTTTCAAGAGAAATAGAAGTGAGTTTTGGTTAAGAAGAATGCAAATCTTTCCAGATTGTTAAATAGTAAACAAACAACCAAGCAAGCAAATTTTACCTCAAGATTGGTTTACTTGATATGTGTTAATAAAGATGCAAGTTTTCCTGGGAATGAAATAGCCATTCAGAGTAGTGTCTGCTGTGGTACTGGAAAAGCAAAATACAGCATTACAGGACAGCCTGTAAATTCAAATAACACATCTGTGAACTGCTTCCCACAACCGACAGACTATTTTTATTTATGTCTTTTTTTGCTATAATCTTTATATATCCTCATTCTTTCATTAATTAGAACAATTTTTACTTCTTGTCAAATTAACAATTTGACAATTTTCTTGCATGTGTTAAACATATTGTGCATTTAATATATTCAAGGCATTTCTATGAGCTAAAACTCAAGTCCTGAAAAAGCTTAAAACCTAAATATGAGAGTTTGTTCTGGAGGAACTGGTGAATCAGATTTAGGACACAAAGTGCACCACAGACTGCTGTAGAGAGCTTCTGCTTAGGGTGACTGGACTTTTTCCCTCTTAGCCCCTCAGGCAGGGGACCTCCAATGGTGAGGCAAAAGGCTGATTCACCTTGTGTACAATTAAATAAAAGAATGGAGACCTTATTTGAGATGTTTCGACTCTTCCTAAACTAGTTAAAAAAAATCAGTTAAAGGGTGGATTTTTCATAGCCCCAAATAACTGTGCTAGGTTTTCTGCAATGCCTTTAACAGTGGGGTATTATAAATATATTTCAGACAGGGGGAAAAATATGAACTCCAGTATTATCAGTTCCCCACTGAAACTCTTCCCCAAACTCTAATAAATCTTTTCCAAAGACAAACCATGATAATACAGTTGAGCACGACAGTCTCATTGGGAGCCATTCATTTTTGCTGCCTTACACAGCTAAAATTTTGTGGATGAGTGATTATTCTGGTTTGTAAAAAAATGAACAGATAACAACAGATTTTGCCTATTGAGCTGATTCAGCAAGTTGCAAACCTCTCTGCTTGCAAAAGATGGGTGAGTAGCTGTTTCCCTGCCTTGCTGGCAAGGTTGATTCACATCTTGGAGTACAAAAGGGCATGTTTTAAAAATATGCTTAAAAACAGGATAGGCTAGACTGTTCTCTAAATGTCTGTTAGGTCCATATGTTCTACATTCCCATTTAAGTCCAGCATTACATTTTACCCCAAAACTACTCAATATACATTCTTCTTATCAGCATAAGACATTTTTCAGATCGATCATATGTTAGGTCACAAAACGTGTCTCAATAAATTAAAAAAATAAATAAAATTATATCATGGATCTTCTCAGACCCCAGTGGAACAAAACTAGAAATCAATTCTATGAGAAATACTGAAATTTACACAAAGTCATGGAAATTTAACAACCTGCTGCTGAACAATTATTGGGTTAATAATGAAATTTATAAGGAAATCAAAAGATTCCTTGAACTGAATGACAAAGGGGACATAAGCTATCAAAATCTGTGGGATTCAGCAGAAGTAGTCCTAAGGGGAAATTCATAGCATTAAATGACTACATCAAAAGACAGGAAGATCACAAATTAACAATGTAATGTCACATCTCAAGGAACTAGAAAAGGAAGAGCAAACCAAACCCAAAGATAGCAGAAGAAAAGAAATAACAAAGCTCAGATCAGAACTAAATGAAATGGAAAACCAAAAACAACACAAAGGATCAATGAAACAAAAAGTTGGTTCTCTGAAAAGATAAGCAAAATTAATAGACCTCCTGCTAGATTAACTGGGAATAGAAGAGAAAGGACACAAATAAGCTCAATCAGATATGGAAAAGGAGATATTACACTGATACTACAGAAATACAAAATATCATTTGTGAACACTACAAAAATCGCTATGCATGAGAACTAAAAAACTTAGAGGAAATGGACAAATTTCTGGAAACATCGAACCTCCCAACACTCAAGCAGGAAAAAATAGAACTCCTGAACAGACCAGTCATGAGCAGCGAGATCAAACCAGTAATAAAAAATCTCCCAACAAAAAAAGCACCAGACCAGATGGATTCACAGCAGATTCTACCAGACCTACAAAGAAGAGCTGGTACCCATACTGCAGAAATTATTCCATAACATCGAGAAGAGGGGAATTCTCCTCATCTCAATCTATGAAGCCAGTACCACCTTACTACCAAAGCCAGGAAAGGACGTAACCAAAAAAAAAAAAAAAAACTACAGACCAATATCCCTTATGAATAGACATGCAAAAGTCCTCAATAAAATACTAGGAAACTGAATTCAATAGCACATCAAAACAAAAATCCACCTAGTGGATGAAGACCTAGTGGGCTTCATCCCAGGGATGTAAGGATAGTTCAACATACGTAAGTTAATAAATGGGATTCACCACATAAGCAGAAGCAAAAACAAAGACATGTGATCATCTCAATAGATACAGAAAAAATATTTGACAACATTCAGCACTCTTTGATGATAGTATAAAAACCCTCAACAAACTAGGCATAGAAGGAACATACATCAAAATTAGAAACAAAATAAGTGCTTGAATTAGAGGATAGTGTTGTTCAATGCTCAGTTCTGCAATTTACTGGCTATTTCAGCTTAGTCAAATCAGACTCTGTTGAGTCTTAATTTTTTTTATCTATCCATAGGAATAACTAATACCTATTCAACCCAGAGTACAAGATTATGAGAGGAAAAAATTGAGCTGTGTAAGGAGAAGAACAATATGGAGAGGTAGAAGATACTTTTTCTTTTTTGTAAAGATGGGATCTTGCTATTGCCTAGGCTGGTCTCAAACTCTTGGCCTTAAGTGATCCTCCCACCTCGGCTTCCCAAAGTGCTGGGATTACAGGCCTGAGCCGCCATGCCCAGCCTGGTGGAAGATATCTTTTGAACTAGAAAAATCTAGGTTCAAATAGCTCCTCTGGTCAAATGACCTTGGGCAGGTCATTTAGTATCTCTGAGTTTTATTTCATATTTGTAAACAATTTATGCTGCTCCAGGCTCTGCCTGGGTGAATAAGGATGATAAACATGAGCTGTTTCTGTCTTGGGGGATAACTAAGAGCAAGGTTTGATGACACCGGTCTGGATGTGAGAGTTTTCTTGAGGCTGCACCATCACGTCCAGACGTAGCCAGCTATCGCTGCTTCTCCTGTGGACCACCACCTTACAAGAAAACAGAAAGGAGAATGCCCCACACTTTACCCATTAAGTGGAATCATTATTAAAGAATAACGAGGCTGGGCATGGTGGCTCATGCCTGTAATCTTAGCACTCTGGGAGGCTGAAGCAGGCGGATTGTTTTGAGCTCAGGAGTTCCAGACCAGCCTAAGCAAGAGCGAAACCCTGTCTCTACTAAAAATGGAAAGAAATTATATGGACAGCTAAATATACATATATATATATATATATATATATATGTAGACAAATTAGCTGGGCATGGCGGCACATGCCTGTAGTCCCAGCTACTCGGGAGGCTGAGGCAGGAGGATTGCCTAAGCCCAGGAGTTTGAGGTTGCTGTGAGCTCGGCTGATGCCATGGCACTGTAGACTGGGCAACAGAGTGAGACTCTGTCTCAAAAAAAAAAAATAATAATAATAATAAAATAAAGAATAACGAGTTGCTGGAAAGAGGATCACACAATTTTTGATCCAAAATGCTACATGCTGGTAAAAAAAAAAAAAAATCAAAGATGGTCCTCTTATATATTCTCCCCAAGTATCATTCAAGTGAGCAATCAGGAGTCAAGAAGGCTCTTTGATCCAACTTGGAGATGTGCTTTTCTGCAGTTCTCTATGACAGAGTTCTCTCTGTGGCACATGTCAGAAAGCAAAGGCCCTAGGATCTGGAGAATGAGATTTCATTCCCTAAATCGCTTTGGAAATGAATCTACCACAAGTCCCTCCAAGGATCTCTGCAGGACAAGTCACTGGCCGGCGTGCGTTTGAGCTATTTCTCCTTTTCAGTGAAGGAAATGAGAATGTGCAAAGCCATGAGAATGTGCAAAGCCATGAGAATGACAATGACAATATAGGGACCACATATAATTTCCCTTCATGCCGTCAAACCCAAGTTATTTAATTAAAGTCAAAAGGTTCATTGCCCACAGACTAAGTATAAAAGAAGCATTTTCACTCTTATAGTCCGAGTTATTGCTTTACCAGAGAAGAAAGAAAATGTTAAGCCAATTGATAAAGCAAAATGAGCTGGAGTTCTGTCATATTCGAGAAACTGAGATTGACAAGCTCTTTTCATTTCATTGTGTGTGTGTGTTTCCAAGTGGGCTGAAATAAATAATACAGACAGTGACATCTGGAGACTAAATATGACATTACTGTACTGAAGGAGACATTTGTCTTAATCTTTAATAAACCTCAGAATCTAAAGTTCAAGAGATATGCAGTTCAAATATTTTAGTTAATTGAAAATTACCTGCACAATATAATATCCAGGATAAATTTTAAGTGTGCATGTAACTTTTTAATTGGAAGTCAACCTTTTTCAGTAAAATGTGGCAAAGGACCTTAGCTGTCTATAACAGAAGCCACACAGCATGAACATGGAGCTGGGCGGTGGTTACACAGACACATTCAGATTTGAAACACCTTTGTTAGACATGTACAATGGCTGCACACGTTTAGCTTTTGAAGCCCTAACTCCTCTGGCTTTCCTTATATCACACACTGAGATACTCTAGTTTTTAGTGAACAAAAAAATTAGTTTTTATCTAAGGCATAGTATCTGACTTTGACCAAGAGTTCCCTAATTGACAAATTTAGCAAAATTACTGCATATATATCATATCACTATTTTGAAATCAAGAAGTACCGGGAAAGAGGTATCTCTATGCCATTTTTATAGTTTATTTTCCTGTCAGTTTCCTCATTTTGGAGCTAAAGAATGTTTACTTTGTTTGTTTGTCTGGAATTAAAAGTTTGAAAGTGTTGTTCTGCCCTAGAAATGAGGTGAGAAAAGGAGCGTCATGGCTTGCCATCCTTAGGAACTCTGAGTTTGAGGTGGTTTGCCTCACCTGCCTGGTGAAGGTTGTCCAACCCTATCTGGCTCTTGGGCGAGCAGCAAATCGACAAATATGAATTTCAAGTAGGTTAGTGGAGACATCACAGTGATGGCCAGTTGCTCCCTGGTGCAGGTATGTTTGCAGGTGAGGTGGCTGTGGTATATTTAGCAAAGCAACGTGATGAGATATTCAAGTTTGTCCTCATTTTATAAGACCTGGCTAGAGAGGATGAATTTTCTAAGAAATTATTCCTATAAGCTAGTAAGTGAATTTATCTTAAGTAGGTGAACAATTTAAAAATTATTTCTTTGCTGTCCAGATGAAGACTATTCTAATTATTCCATCATATTTCTTGACACTTGATGTTCCCCTATCTATGGCAATAATTCTGAACAATTTGTAGGTCAGGTTCTTACACACTTCCTTGCTTACATAATGGCAATTTTATTTTGTATGTATTTTTATCTCACTGCAAAGGTAATATGTGTTTATCCTAGGAAACCTGGAAATTATAGAAATATTTTTACATGAAAACAAACCTTGCCCATAACTGCAAAGACCTGAAATAACAACTGTCAACATTTTGGCATTTCATACTCTGGTTCTCCTTTTATGCATATTTTTTATAACTGAGATCCCATACTAGGTACAGGTTTTTATAAATTTTAAAAGTTAACATTATATTGTGGCACTAGTGTTATTAATACATTACTCATTTGCAATTATATTTTATGTGTCTGGGTTTTTTGTTTTTTTGTTTTTCTTTTTTTTTTTTTTTTTGAGAGGGGGCTGGGCTAGAAGTGCAGTGGTGTTGTCATAGCTCACAGCAACCTCAAACTCCTGGGCTCAAGTCATCCTCCTACCTCAGCCTCACGAGTAGCTGAGACTAGAGGCGAGTGCCACCACACCCAGATAATTTTTGTATTAATAGTTTTTGTAGAAACGGAGTCTCACTCTTGCTCAGGCCTATCTTGAACTCCTGACCTCAAGGGGTCCTCCTGCCTCAACCTCCCAAAGTGCTAGGATTACAGGCATGACCCACCACACCCAGCCGATGTGTCTGTTTTTCTTAAAAGTTTACCTGACTGCTAGAAATTGGCAACAGAGTGTTTTCAACTCTCTGAGTCCAGGACACAGCAAAATGCTGGTCGAAAATTTTAATTATTAATAATTAATGAATAATGATTCATTGTGCACCGAGCACTACAGGAGATGTTGGGGTAAATTCATGTCCTAAGCATTGATTCTAGTCCTGTGGAGTTTATAGCCTAGTGCGGAAGACAGGCCTCCTCATAAACTCTCCTAATCTAGAGTGGCTGGAGCTTTGCCTACAGCAGACCTATGATTAAGTGCAGCAGTGTGTCACTTGAATGAATAGTTGCAGGTAACTGGGAAGGACTTGAAATGCACACTTTGGCTAACATGTCAGGAGAAGGGATTGCTAGGAATTTGTAGTTGCTTCTATAATTTGTGTATAATTTGGAGACCTAGACTCCTTTCTTTGGTAAGAGGCTTGACCCGGAAAAGGTCCCCAGGAACCCCCTGGGGACTCTAGCAGCTTTGCATTGCTTCACACTGGATGCTGAGAAGACCTTTGCGGGTTGGGATATTTTTGTAAAATTCACGTCCCCCCACTCTGACCACATTTGTCAGCCATAGCCTGAGATGCTGGAGAAGGAAGGATGGATTATCTTTCCTTGTCCTTTTTACCCACCTCCTTCTCCTGTATTCCATATGGCTGGGGTGGAGGTGTTTGGACAATTACAATGGAATGATGATGGAGAAACCTTATTGGAATAAATTGATATAATCTTATATTGTCTCTAAGCTTCATTCCCCCTTATGTATCACAGGTCTTGCAAATTCATGTGTAGATTAATTTGTGAAGCAAAATTTGTATCTCTGTAGTTCAAAGACTCCTGAAAAAATATTTGGAATCATTCTTTGTGGAAATATGAGTTAGATCAGGAGAAAAAAGACATCTGATCTGGGACTTGCGGGTCATCTTTATTTAGCAATTGAAAATGTTTAAAGATTAAAAAACAAAGGCAAAACTGAACATTATATTAAATATTACATCAACCTTTATTCTGATTATACATACAATTTGGTGAAACCCAATCCAAAATCTTCTCTGAAAATTACATCTTTTCATAGTAGAATCAATATGCCTATACAGAAAAAATAATTTGGCATAATGAGTATTATGATACAATTCTGGATATTCTATATCAAGTTAAGACATCTTGCTATCATTTTCCTAGTTTATAGGAACACTACTTCTTACATGAAAGGGTCTTAGCAGGGGAGCTAAGCTGGTGTTCATTAGAGCCCATCCAGGAGAAGAAACACTCAGAGAACAAACTCATCATTCACGTGGTTACCTATTAACATCTCCGATGGAGGAGGTCTGGTGGAAAATGAGGTGGAAGCTATTGCATGGAAAGAGATATTAGATTATTTGTGGATTTTATTCTGATAGGTCATTTCTTGTGCTCATTTCCAAGGCTAATTAGAAACTGAGTACACTGTTTACTTGGACCAAAGACAGAATTCTCCTGTAAGAACAGAGGCAGATGTATGAACTACTTACAAAATATATTTCAATCAAAATCTTAGACATACAAGTTTTTAAAATCTCCTAAAGCTGTGATTAATTTCCTAACCGCTTTGACTACATGTTCATGTAGTCCCATTCCTCATATCTAATCCATATGTTGACAATATGAGGTCAAAGTTTCAGGAATTGCAATTAAACATTAGATTCCTAACCTGAAAGAGTACCTGGGTAGTATTTGAGGAAGATTTCTAGCTTTCTTTCTGTAACCAGGGTTTTTCCATATGTTCTTAATAAACTTCCTCCTGCCCTGTTTGTTTCCAGTGGCAAAAATAGGCTGAAGTCATTGGAGAGACACTGGAGCATGATTTCCCAAGCTAGCTGGAGAAGATCTTGAGACAACTTTCTAACCCCGGACTGGTCATTGCTGTCGTTTTGGTGATGGCGTATGTGCTTTCTCTACTCATATAAAGGGCCTTTGTAATATTCTTCCTGGCTTCTTTTGAGTTTCATCTTTTCCAGCACTCTCACTGGAGGGTTGTGTTGTAACCTAACCAAATTCAATGCTGATTACATGGTGGTGAGAAGCTAAAATTCATGAATTGTATTCTGATCCTATTGGATATAATTCATAGCCATCTGCATCTGTCTTTGCTTCCCGGGATTATAAGATTTGTTCCCAAGTAACCAAAATAATTATCTGTAAACAACTAAAGCAAGGGACCCATAAATGCTAAATACTAAATCTAATCAGCACATTGAGCTTCCCCCAAACCCTGCCCCCACCTCTGGTTCCATAAAACAGATGGCTGTGAATATACAGAAATAATGAGCCTCTAAGTTATTATTCACCTTGGGGCCCTGTAGGCTATATTTAAGGGCCAAGGTTTTAAAGGGTCTAAAAATAGCCTAGTCCTTGTTCTTAGAGGGCTGTCAATAACTGTGTGTCCATGGTAATAGAGTCAGAAGATCAGAGGGTCTTGTAAAGTTCCCATAGTTCCTTCAAAGTCAGAAGTGATTTCCAAAGGGGAACTCAGCAGGAGACTTTCGTTCTCCTATGAGTTTCACTGGCTTCTGACTCTTGGCCACCATGAATAAATCTACATTGTAAGTAAAACTATGTGCTTGCTGTGGAAGAGCCAAGAACAGTGTCCTGGCCTTTCCTTTCAACCACGAGCACCCCCTGAACAGAAAGTCTGGAACCAGCAGGGCTCTCAGTCAAGGAGGGCAAGTATCAAGCCAGCCCCAGGGAGGCTTTAGGAATAGAGTTGACGCAGAGGATTGGATTTTTCTAAATAAAGGTCAAACGAGGAAACTCCCAGTGGTTTGAAGTAAAGGAGCTGGGATTCTGCCTCCGTTATTGTTGCCATCACAGTCATTGTCACAGTCACAAGCTGTGTGAGGTAGTGAGGGCCAGGGTCGTCCTCCTCATTTTACAAGTTAAGGAACTGACTTACAGGAGGGATGTGATTTTCCCTGGGTGAGGAAGGTAGTAAAATGGTAACAGTCAGACTTCAAGTAGATCCTTTGACAGTAAACGAAGCCTCACTCTTTCACATCAGGATGTCTTCTAGGGGGTGAGCTAATAACCTGCAGGGATAGACAGTGAATCAGATTACTATTGTGTATCACAGAACCTTGGTCATGGGTGGTAGTAACAATCCCACAGTAAATCTCTAGTTCAGATGCGCTAGAAAATGACCTGCCCAATGCAGTGTGTCTCACTGGATGGACTTTGAAGTGAGTTCTTTCTGCACGGTTTCATGATACTGCAGCTTCTGAGAGCAAGTTAATAATATCCTGAAGCCTTGCAGAGTCAATGCCCTTTAGTGATATAAATGAAATCTTGTTTAAAAAACCCACACACATAACAGAAATGTCAGATTTAGTTACAATACTCTTAATTTATTGAGAGACAAATTTGTTTTTAAGCAAAGGAGCAACGTTGTCCCAATGCCACTATCTGAAGATTTAATAAACTGTCCTGAGAGTGTAGGGAAGGAACTAACACTGCCTTTGTGGCAGGCACCATCTATACATTGACTCCTTTAATTCCTACATCAACCTTGAGCAGTTGGCTTCATAAACCCTATTATCAATAGCACATTGAAGATCTGCCCCAAATCAAGTAACTAATAAGTGGAATTCAAACTCATGTCTCCTATCCCAATTTCTGCTTCCTCCACTCATTTGCTGCACCAGACAGGATCAGGTCAGGGTCAGTGGGAATGTCGGAAGGGTTGGAAGCCACTTGTCGAGGTTGGTCTAGACCCAGGGTCAGCATACTTTTCTCAGAGGGCCAGATAGCGACATTTTAGGCCAAGAGGAAGAATTGAGAATCTTTTGTAAGTACCAATATACCCATTTAGAGATGTAAACACCTTTCTTAGTTCCTGGGCCATACCACACAGTCTGGGAGTCAGATGTGGCCTGCGGGCCCCAGTGTGCCGGCCCTTGATCTGGACGACAGGGAACAAAGCTGGCAGCTAGTGTGGGTCAAATAGGTGTCCTGAAAGGCGGGTGTTAGCTCTGAGGTTCTGGTTGAAAATCCAAATTTCAATTTATTATTGATGTGATTTTTAAAAACCTGAGATCTCATCTTCTACTTTATGGGCCCAGGCAATTGGCTTGGCTTTTTATTACCTTTAATTAGAGAATATCACAAGCATTTTGAATTTCCCCAGTGGATCATATTAAACCAACTTGGGTGGTTTTTGAGTATCTGTGTAGAGTTCAGGTTCATTTTCTGCAGGCAGTTTCATTCCTTTGGCAACTAGAAAATGATTTTTGGCAAATACTCATTTAAGGTGTATTAAAAGGTAGAAAAACGTGATGGATAGGGAATTCCAGAACCAGAAATGACTTGTAAGATTTTTGAGTTCATCTTCCAAATCCAGGAACTGTTGTAAGAAAAATCTTTATAATACACGTACTTACACACACGTTCATGCATATGCACGTATTGAGCACTTACTGCATGCCAGTTAGTGCTCTGGATGCTTTCACGTGTAGAATTTAAGTCAAACTCCTGTCACTCAGATAAGAGATAAACAAGCCAGGCTAAACCTAAACCATATCAATAATTGTGTTGCTAGCACCAGATGGCTCGTAAAAGATATTATCTGGCACTTTGTGGAGTAGAGGAAATGTGTTCAATATCCAGTTATTCGCAATAAAGTGTAATATCAGTTACCTTTTTATTTTTACTGTATTTTTTTTCCTTGTTTGTTTGTTCGTTTTGCCTTAAGTGAAGATATGCATATTTGTTTTTGCAGAATTGTCTGGCTAGAATTTACTCTGTCTGGAATGTAAATGTCATTTAAAATCCAAGAATATTCCTTAACAAAATGTTTTCTTTTTGAGGGAGGAGAAATGCAAACAATACATCCAATGGAAAAAAAATCCATGTTAATTAATTATGGCTGTCAGGATTATATTCTTAGTCGTAAAGGCCAAAGGATGGAATTTAAGGCACAAAGTCATTTTCCTGTTTATTTGACATATTCCCTAAGCTTCAGTGTATTTTTCCATTCTCTTGGATGCCATGCCATCAATTTAAAATGTTACTTACAATTATAATTTAGATTGCTATTAGTATATTTCAAGAAGCAGCAGCTAATGTTAGGCAGTGTGGACGGTGGACAGAGCAGCAGGCGGTGGATTAGGAGCCTTGGGGCCCAACTCGCCAGCCTCACCCCTGTGTCACGCTGAGGATGCCTCTTTCCCTGCCTAGGCCTCTGTTTTTATCTGTAAAATAAGAGATTTAGAGTAGAAAATACCTTAACATCCATTCCTAGGCTAACATCCCATGATTTAGTAATGTAAATTTAAGAAGAAACTTGAAAGACTGAAAAATACCATAAATTTTAGTGTTTTTTAAAAATTCAGTTTGACCATCTATTATCTCAGTGCTGCTGCCAAGGGCTAGAAGGCAGCAAATCTGGATCTAAAAAAGGAGAAGAAACTGTCAAGATACAATTTACTTCATAGAAATATTGTCTTTATTAATGTCAAGTGATAGAAAATGCCAGGAAGTCTAATTTTCTTCTCCTCTCCTTTTTTATGTACCGCGTAGCAAGCTTTGGAGAACAAAATGTGAAACAAGAAAATGGCAGCTGCACGAGCAGGTTGGAGAAGTTTCTGTTTGCAATTTTTATTTTTGTGCAAACACTATGCTCTTCCTTTTTGTTTTCTCTCCAAATGGGGCATTGGGTGGTGACTGGCATTATTGCCCTAAGCAAGTCATTCTCCAATCCTTTCCCTCCACCTCTTTAGCCCTTCTTGGGCGTCAGTCACATCTAAGGGTTTTGGTTGCTTTCCGGTGGGAGCATAAAAAGAGAAAGAAAAATTCAGGAATGTAAACTTAGCAGTAGTGATAAAAAAAAAAAAGTGACCCTGAAAATTGACAGATGAAGACGAAGACACCCATGTAGTCATATACAAATAGCGGATACAAATGCAGGATCTCTCTTGCCCAGTTTGACTATTTTTATACCTGGAGGGATAGTGAGAAGATCCCAAGATAGTCCTCTGAGCTTACCATCATTGATTGCCAGAAGCCTTTTCTAATCCATTAAACTTTCTTTTTTTCTTTTTTATCCTCCTTAATTTTTAAAATATTAGAATAAAGCAGACTCTTTTTTTGCCAAAATTAATAATATACTTTGAGTTCCCCATGGAGAAGTGATGCATAAGGACTTTAATAAAAATCTCTGCCAACTTTTCCCTCATTCCTAACTTTAAAACTCTTAATATTAGCAGGACTTTTTCTCCCCTGTAAGTAATAAAAAACTCAGCTCAAATTGGTTTAATTAAAAAGGAGAAATGTATTAGTCCACACAAATGCAGGGGAGTGACGTGTGTACACGGCTTCAGGCCACTTTCTACCCTAAGTGTAGGACATGGTCAGGTCTGAGCCCATTTCTCTGTGACTCTCTCAAGACCACCCTCCTTTCGTGTTGGCTGACCTTCATGGATGCAGGAATGGATGCAGCAACTTTCAGCACTGTGTCCTTAGACTGCAATACCCAGAGGAAGAGAGAATACGATTTTGAGTAGCTCCCTTGGAAGAGCTTGAGAACTTTTTTGAAAATTCCCCAGTATCTCCTCCTTTTAGATTCACCCCAAATGGGTCACGTGTCCATCCCTGAACCAGTCACTGCCTGGGCGATTGAGTATGATGAGTTGCTGAAGCAGGTCAGGACCCACCCTTGGAGCTGGGATTGTCAGTTTCCCTGAAGCACATGAAATGCGCTGGGAGGGGCATGTCTCCCCGAGAGAAGGGGATGCTGGCTGGTGCCAAACAGCAAATGTTCAACACATTGTTTTGTTGACTTCTTCATGCTTAGCATTTTTACTTTTTTCTCTTTTCTATCTATTAATAATATAAGGTCAATTGCTGCTTGCTTAATTGAATATTACAATGATTTACAGTTATCAGACTATTCTTTTTATGAAACTCTTTTTTAATCACTGCTACAGGTGTACATAGTTTACAGTTACATACTTCTACAAAGTTTATTATGAAAAATAGCAACTCCTTCCCCCTCCTATACTGTTTAGCTCTATTCCCCTCCCCCACATCCAACTACGCAAAGACAAACATTTTCACCTCTTTTGATTTATTTTTTAAGTATTTATCTCCAAATTGAATATTTTTGTTGTAAGTTCTTGACTTTTTATTTTAAGTATTATTTCTTAAAATTATTAACTACAGTGGAGATAAGGATTTAGCTCTTTTTTATGCTCTTGCCCCAGTCTCTCCACACATTCTACCTATATAGTTATATTACTATTTTGGTTAGGCCAATACACATTACTATGGAAACATAATGTTTTCATAGCTGAGCTATGTAGTAAACTGACTACTTGTGCATATTTTTAAAATTTCTTAAAATTAATAATTACCTCTTTTTAAAAGTTTCCTTATTTTTCTATGTATTTTCCAGTGATTCAGTCTGCAAATCGCTGCTTTTTATTCAATTATACTCTCAATATATTCAGACATATTGAGTTTTCTATCCATTTTATTTCCTTGTAGACATTTTTCCCAGAAACTTCTGAACTTCTCCAGTCTCAAGTGGTTCACCTTTTATGTCTGGTGCACGGCTGCCATGCTTTGAGTTCTCTTCACTTCCATCCAGCCGTATCCCTGTCACTCTATCCTGTTGTGGATATCCTCTTTTCCATTTTTCCCAATTTCTACTTTATTGGTTTACTCACATGTTTTGGAGAAGAAAAGATATGTGAGAGGTAAATTTTCTGGAACCTTGTATATCTAAAACTGTCCTCCTTTTACTCTCTCTTTGACTAATAATTTGAGGGCAGAAAATACCCATCTAATTAGAGTAAATAATTAAAATAATATTTCCTCTGAATCATATGCCTTCAAGACTTCCCATTGCCTTCTAAATTCCAGAATTGCTAGCAGGAATTTTAAAGCCAATATTTCTTGAGTTACTTGTATTTTTGATTGTCTGTTTGGTTTACCTTTCTGGCAAGTTGTAGGATCTACTTCTTACCTCCAGTGTTCTGAATTTCATGATGTCACATCTAGTGTGTGCTCACCAATAGGCCCTTTCACTCTGGAAACTCATGCTCTTCAGTTGCAAGGACTTTTCTTGAATTGTTTGTAAATAATTTCTTCCCATCCATTTTCTCCTACAAGATATATGGAATTATGTAAAGAGGCCAAACAGAAGAATTATAGGCATCCCGGAGGATGAAGAAGAAAACACACAAGAGTTGGAAAACCCATGTGGAGGAATAATTGAGGAAAACTTCCCTGATCATGCTAGAAATTTCAATACCCAGGCACAAAAAGCTCAAGAAACGCCAGGGAGATTCTTCACAAAGACGAAATCACCACGCCACATAGTCATCAGACTAGCCAAATTTAACATGAAGTATGAACTCCTCTGAGCCATAAGGCAAAAGCAACAGGCAACTTACAAAAGAAAACCCATCAGGCTAACTGTAGACTTCTCAACTGAGGTTTTACAAGCCAGAAGGGATTGGGGCCTCCTCTTCAGTCTTCTTAAACAGAATAATGTCCAGCCTAATCTTTTATACCTTTCAAAACTAAGTTTCTTGTATGAGAGAGAAATAAAGACTTTTTAGACAAGAAAACTCTGAGAGAAGTTGTCAAGACCAGACTTGCCCTGCAGAAAGTACTCATATCTGCATTATACATCAATCAGCACAATAGAAACTTACCAGTGTAAAATCACTCAAAAACTAAAATTCAGAGCCCATATAAAATAATGGCTCAAGAGGTAAAACAAAGCAATAAGTTTCTACCCAAGAGGATGAACAGAAATGCATCCCACTTACCAATTCTTTAAATATACATGAACAGCTTGAATTCCCCACTCAAGAGACATAGGCTAGCTGAATGGATAAAAAATATACAAGCCCAGTATCTGCTGTCTCCAGGAAATACATCTAACCCACAAGGATTCATTTAGACTCAAGGTGAAGGGATGGAAAAAGTATTCCATGCAAATGGAAATCAAAAGAAAGCTGGTGTAGCCATTCACATATCAGATAACATACACTTCAAATCAATAATAGTAAAGAAAGGCAAAGATGGCCATTAGATAATGGTAAAGGGAGAAATTCATCAAGAAGACATAACAATCATAAATATTTATGCACACAACACAGGTGCACCCAGATTCATAAAGCAAACCCTACTAGATCTAAACAAAGTAATATACAGCAACTTCGTAATTGCTGGGGAATTCAACACCCCACTGACAAAACTGGACAGATCCTCCAAGCAGACAATAAATAAATAAACACTGGACTTAAACAGGACTATAGAGCATATGGGCCTAAGAGACATTTATATAACATTCTACCCAGTAACTGACTATACATTTTTTTTCATCACCACATGGAACATTCTCTAAGATTAATCACATCTTAAGCGACAAAACATGTTTTGGCAAATTAAAAAAAATAGAAATTATACCGTGTATCTTCTCAGACCATATTGGAATAAAATTGGAAATCAACTCCAGCAGAAACACTCAATTCTACACAAAGTCATAGAAATTAAACAAGACTGCTGAATGATTATTGGCTCAAGGAGGGAATTAAGGTGGAAATCAAAAGATTCCTTGAACTAAAAGACAAAGGGGATACAAGTTATCAAAATCTGTGGGATTCAGCAAAAGCAGTCCTAAGTGAACTATTCATAGCCTTAAATACTTACATCAAAAAGACAGAAAGATCACAAATAAACAATCTAATGAATCACCTCAAGGGACTAGAAAAGGAAGAGCAAACCAAACCCAAACCCAGCAGAATAAAAGAAATAACTAATGTCAAAACAGAACTAAATGAAATTGAAAATAAAAAAATAATACAGAAGATTAGTGAAAAAAAGAGTTGGTTCTTTGAAAAGATAAACCAAATTTATTGACCTCTCACTAGATTAACCAGAAATAGAACAGAAAGGTCCCAAAGAAGCTCAATTAGAAATGAAAAACGATATATTACAATTGATAACCACAAAAATACAAAATATCATCTGTGAAAACTATAAAAATCTCTAGGCACATAAACTCTAAAATGTTGAGTTTCTCCTTTTCAATCTTCTACTGACCATGGAATGATCTCACTCTTCCCCTGCCAATTCTAAACTTAATTCTTCTGGTCACTTTTTTCAGATTAGCTTCCACTCCCTATCATATTAATCCCTTGATAGGCTTCTTTGGGCTCTTATGTCTTTAATCCAGAGTCTATTACTTATATTGGGTTTTATATGATTTGTAATGGTCCTTTATTGTTTCTTGAATGCATTGATTATCTTTCTTATCCAGATTGTAAACTCCCTATGAGCAGAAATCATATATTCTAACTCTTTTGTATACCTAGTATAGTGCTGAGCACAGTTAGATGCTGAGTAAATGTTCGCTAATTAAATTGAATCAGCAGCTGTGTTATAAAACAAAATCTTCTGTTATCTGAATGAAAACTGTTACTATGATGTAAGAAATAGATTATCTGTTGATAGGCTGAGTTTATTATCTTATTAGATTACAATGCATATGAGTAAATAAAGCTAGTGTTTATTTCTACTTGGATCATTTTTGCACTATATAGTAATAAGATTAGAGAACTGAGGTACTGTGTTGTCAAATTTACAGTGTGGATGACACTCCCATGCTCTTGATCTACTTCATATAAATGATGAGAGATGACAAACTGTCCCCAAAGACATTCATCTCATAAAGGCAATGTACTTTTAGAACAAATGTTCATGTTATAAACATTGAGGCATGATATGCCGTTTTAATCTTTCCATAAATTAAAAAATATGTTGGATTTTTATAGCATCTAAATACTCACCTGACTTAAGCATTATTAGAAATTTTAACCCTTTCAGTCTCCAGAGAGTTGTTGAAAATATTTCCATCTTGCTACATGGACAAGAATCTGAAACAGTGAATACCACTTCCAAAGCTGTTTTACAGCCATTCAGAGAATAGCCTTATGCTAGGATGATGTGATTGCTGTTGGTTTTTCTATATATGTTTTTCCACATCTAATAATCAAAGCTATAGGGAAAATTTAGAAGGCCAAGAAACAAACATTAATCTAGACTGCACCTTGTATTCTTCCTGAGAGGAATAATAAAGCTCTGACAAATACATGCAAAAACTAAATTTACTTTTCTGAAGAATTTTGCCATTCATTTGAAAAACTGGAAAACTACATTTCAACATATTCTTAGAATTTTATTTTTTTGGTTCTGAGAAAAACACATAGTTTAAGCCATATCTAGGGATTATATTAACAAGATTTTGACCTGAGCTATGTTTTCTTATCCTGATGGATCTCTACAAGTACCAGAGCCAGAAATATTAATATAGCCTAAATAAGTAAGCAAGGTTTCAAAAACAAGAGACTTAAGAATAGGATTGGTATGTGTTCTCAGCTCTCAATGTACATATGCACTTGCATTTTTGGAAGAGACACTGAGACCATAATTTTTTATTTAAATAAACTGTTGTCTAGCCTTCATTCTCATCTACTTCCTGCAAGAAGGAAATGCCATTATATGAGGGTGTCAGGAGTTCTCAAGCCCCTATATGAGATTTCTTTTTCTCAAAGTTCTTTTGTAATGGGTCACCTTGGCTGCTTGGCCTTAGATGGTCCAGCTGCCTTTGCCAGGACCAGTTTTGATAGTAGAGTAGTTATAAATAATAGAAAAAGGTATACATGAAATATTTGACCTCTTCTGAAAACTTAGATATTATATAACATGCATCTTAGCCAAACGTACTACCAAGAAGTTTTCATACAAATCCTTGTGGTTATTTAAAAATTTATAATAGTGGTATATGTTCATTACAACACATTTGGAAAATTTCAATAGAATAAGAATGTAAGAGAAACCCTACAATTCCACTACTCAGGATAATTTCTGTTAACATTTGTATTTTCAGATTTACAATCATGTACAAACAGACTCAATAAAATAGATCTAAGAAATACGTAGCTTTATCTTACTTTTTTATTTAAGATTTCCCCATATCATAAAAATTAATCCAGGGCATTTGTTAATAGCTATAAAATATTCCTTAATATCAATATAGTATAATTAGCTTTTTTAATTGTTATACATATGGATTGCTTATTTAAATATTAAATATTAACTTTAAATTTGAGACATTTTAGAATACATTTGTATGTTAAAAACAGTAATTGTTATTATAGACTTTTAAATCAATGAATACACATTTCAAGCCAGTTTTGTTCAACTTATTGATACAATTATATTATTTTCTATTACTTAAGAATATGTTTGCTATTGACAGCAATTAGCCTTAAAAGTCACTCAATTTTTCTTTTGATACTGTTTTATTTGTGGTTACATAAAGTCTATTTTCAGGAACTATCTCATTTATTAATGAGTTTTAAGTTTAAGGAAAATATTTAAAATCATTTTTTTGGAAGCCAAACCTTACATGCTACATCAAATCAAGTATCAATCACATCTGATAACCAATCCAATGTGCCACCTAGAAAATTAATTATTTCCTATTTTATTTATAAAAAATTTTATATTAGTTATATTTATGTTTTGAATTTTATATTAAAAATAACTGGTCCTAGCCAGGTGCAATGCCTCAGGCCTGTAATCCCAGCACTCTGGGAGGCCAACGCGGGACGATGACTTGAGGCCAGGAGTTTAAAATCAGCCTGGATGACAGAGTGAGACTCTGTCCCAAAAAAACAAAAACAAAAGCAAAAATGTATTTATCCAAATCAAAGAAAACAGGTAGAGTCCGTGATATTTTATTATGGGCTTAATGATCACATGCCACTGTTCACGAAGGCCACGTTTCTTAAATTACTGTCATGATTCAAAAGAAAAGCCCAGGCTGCCTGCATGACCTTGGCATCTTGCCCATCACTGGTAAGACACCAAATTCCTTCTGGATCATTTACTTTGCATCATTTATAAACTAATAGAATGTCCCTGAATTCAAATGAAGTCACTGAATGATCCATATTGTACGAAATTAGCATAGGCTCCTACCAATGTATGTGATGGGCCCAGCTGGGCTTAGGGCTCAGTGCTAGTCTGCAACATTAGTGGAGGATGTGTCCAAATGGAGCCTCAGAAGTACCTGTTGCTTTTCTGCAAGTCAGAAGGCACTAAAATATCATTCATTTTGTTATTTATTTGTCCTTTATTTTATCCATCAGTTATGCCTTGATTTTTTTGTGTTTATATCAGTTAATCAAACATTTTCAAATATGGGAATGTTCATACTTATTTAAAGCTGGCAAAAATTAACATATGTGACTTTAAGAAAATTATTCTACCTCTCAAAACCTCATGTTTCTCATCTCTAAAAATGGGGATAATAATAGTCCTACCTTGTAAAGTTCTTATTTGGGATTAAATGAGTTAGATGCATGCAAATTACATAGCACCGTGCCTGGCACATAGTGCTCAATGATAGCCATGGCTGTCATCCTCGTTTTTATGGAGTTCTAAATATTTGTAGTTGTGGTGTAATTAATTTTTGTGCTTGACTACTCTGATAAACTCTGTAAAGTAATTGAAATGAGAATCAGCCAGAGCCTAATTATGATTTTTATAAGAATGAACACAGCAAATATCATGATGCTCTCCAACATCTTATTTAAAAGAACACATTATTAGCCTAAAAACACTAAATGTATATGCATGCTGAAGTCAGATGCTTCTTTCTGAAAAAATATATTAATATATACTTCTTTGTTGATTCTCTAAATAATTGCCTACTTGCTCTATCATGTAATCCAGCCATATAATTAGTAATCTGTAATGATTATGTTCTTATAAATGTTCTATAGCCATGGTTGGTATCCTGCAGGAATTATATAATTGGGCTAAATGCATAAGGACTATGAGTCAACAGGCGTGGAGAAGAGTCTCACTGAATTTTGTATTTTTCTTTTAAAATCAAACCCCTGCCCCCCTAGTCCCACTGCTGGGTATCTACCCACAGGAAAAGAAGCCATTTTATCAAAAAGACACCTGTACCAAATGTTTACTGCAACACAATTCACAATTGCAAAGATGTGAAATCAACTTAAGTGCCTAAAAATTCATGAAGGGATAAAGAAAATATATCATGGAGTACTACTCAGCCATAAAAAAGGAATTCACTATTGTCTTTTGCAGCATCTTGAATGGAACTGGAGATTATTATCCTAGGTGAAGTATCTCAGAAATAGAAAAACAAATACCACATGTTCTCACTAATAAATGGGAGCTAAACGATGGGTACACATGGGCACAAAGAAATAAGGACATTAGAAACCAAGAAGGTGAAGGGTGAGAAGAGGGTACAATGAACACTATTCTGCTGACAGGCACACTAAAAGCCCTGACTTCAGCATTATATGAGATATCCATGTAACAAAAATACTTGTGCCCCTTAATATTTTGAAATAAATAAAATAAAGTAAAATAAAATTAAAATGTACTTGCTAACCATGTGATTTTTGTATTATAATTATTACCCTTTTGACCTGAGCTAATTACACTCACTAAGCTTCAATTATCTCATCTTTAAAATGGATTATAATCGTCTACACAGTAGTGTCTGTAGGAATTACATGAGATGATGCCAAAAAACGTGGAGCACCGTACTTAGCACATAGTTAAGAACTGGATAGAAATTACCCATGATTACTCTATTTTGTCAATCAAATATTTTTATTTGAAAAATTTAGTCATGTTCTACTTAAGAATTTAAAATTATTTTAATTGATCTAGTTCAGAGAGTTATTAATCAAAAACCAATTTCAAGGAAGATTTTGCTCAACTGAAAATACTTACTCACTTCTGGATCCAATAAAAACAACTATCCAGATTATTTTGGTACATTCTTAGTTACTTTTTAGATGGGAATGTTTTAGTAGCAGAGTGGCTTAACAAATTTGAGATAAGAGCCATTAAATGAAGAAAATGCTTGTGATTGAGCAGTAAGTCCCACGGTTCTGGGCTTGTCTCTATTACTGATTAGTTGTTTGACCTATTAGAAATCATGACCATTCTGAGTCTCAATTATCCATAAGACAAGAGAGTTGCACAAGACCAATTCTAAAATTCCTTCCTATGCTCTAAACCTGAGCTGTCAATATGGTAGCCACTAGCCACATGTGACTGCTGAGCACTGGCAACATGGCTGGATATTGGGATGGGCTGTAAATGTAAAATACACTCTGGATTTTGAAGACTCCGTATGAAAAAGCTAATGTAATATATGTCATTATTTTATTTTGATTTTTACTTAATGTTGAAAAGATACTATTTTGGACATATTTGGTTAAGTAAAATACATCACTAAAATTAATTTCACCTTTTCTTTTTTTTTCATGTGGCCACTAGGAAATTTAGGATGACATGTGGCTTGCATTTCATCTCTATTAGCACTGCCCTAAGAATTATCTGAGTTTGTAAATTAAGTTATAATGAGGGTTCCAATTAAATCATACCCAGAGCTGGATTCAGATCTTCTGGGAAATTCCTGATGAGCAGACAGTGCTGGTGGCTCATGCCCATCTGATTGAAGCAGTTGATTTGCATGGATGTGGTGGGGTTCAGCTTTTGAGGAAGTCAGGGAAAGGAATTGGAATGGATGGGATTAGATTCCAGTGGAGACAGAGACTGCAGACAGAAGCTGATGGAGCTGTTTATGGAAGGCAGATCCTGAGACAGTGGGGTACATGTATGCACTTTTGGTTGTTGGGGAATAAAGCCCCACACATCCACCTGGAAATGGAGCAGGAAACCCCTGTGGAATTATCATCACATAGCTCTTTGGGGAGCATGGGAGATGGCCCTCTTGAAGGGATTCTGGTATACTCATGGCAGGCATCCATGGCAGGCACTTCTCAGGTATTGGCTTAAAAGACCTAAGGAGCAAAGAAAGAGCAAAGAGCAGCCACGCAGTGAGTGAGCCTGACAGATCAATTCATAAACTGTGGACTTCCAGACATAATCAGAGGAGACTTTGCATAGTACCAATGTCTATGACCCAAAACATAGGTGCAATAACATTTGGGATCTTAATGTTGATAAGCACCTTCTGTGTACCAAAGACTGGTGAGGACCAGGAAAGTTTTTTCTTTCTTTTTTTTTTAATAAGAAAAGCAACAATATTGACCTTTAAAAATGAACGTTTCTTGAGAGCAATGGCACATAGTGTTTTCTGTGCTGTGTCAGAGAAGGCAGCATGCTCATGGCTTCTTAAATAGGTTGTCTGGGGTGAGGTGTGGAGAACAGTCAGGAAGGGAGGAAGGAAGTGTTGACAGATGAGTATGTTGCTCTTTCTACATTGCCTTCTCTATGGTTTTATAGCCAATGGGGTATAAACGGGGATTGCAGAGCAGCTTCTTTGTCTGGGACAAAGGGATAATGTTTTTGAAGCAAAGACAAAGTTGAATGCTAAGTCCTACCATTTCCCAAGATTATAAATATTTAAAAAATAATTCAAATTATCACTTTGTGACATGTGTTTGCAGTTAATTTTTCTTAAACACGTTTGTTGCATGACTCTTGATTGGATTCTTACTGTTGTTAACGTACATGCTGATTGATCTGTGATAACCCGCAAAAGATTAATAAAAGGATCTGCCCCTAGGGCCAAAGACACTAGCCCTCTTCCCAGTTTTCCAAATTATTCAACTCATACCCATTCTAGAGTTTAGAACTGGATCAGAAACATTACAAAAAATAAATTCCACAAATCTATGAGTCACAATGGTATCAAGTACTCCTGACTGAATCCAGTAAGGCCTTTTAGGAGGGTTCTTAGCATCATGCTGAAGGTCAGGCTGACCACTGAGAAGCATTTCCCAACTGCTGGTCCTCAGCCCAGGGAGGCTAATTATTGCCTCCTGGATTCTGAGAAATTTGTCTTTGCCTTCTTCCTTGATAATGTCAGCTGGACCTCCAAGGCTCTCACATGTTCTCTATTTTCTAATTGCATTGGAGATAACATGTGAGCACTGGAACCGTCCAGTCTTCAGTATAAGATGGGAACCACCACCTATATGGTGCAGAAAAATTGTGGGGCAGTTAGTGTCGGGCACTGTACTAGGCTCTGGAACCCAGTGTTGAACACAGCAGATCTCTTTCCATAAGGAGGACAGAGAATAAACATTACCAAAACAAATAAACTAAATAAATGCACGAGTAACTAAAAATAAGTAAAACAGCTTCTGCTACTGATAATGGATAAGAAAAAGGTAAAATAAGGTCAGTGTGATGGAGAAGCTCGAGGGCTGCTCTAGCAAGGTGGTCAGAGAAGCTTGTCTGAGAGAGTGATGTCGGTGTTGAGACACAGCTGATGAGAAAGGGACAACCAGAGGCTTCAACTTCTTTGAATCATTTTTATTACCATAGTCCCCCCTTATCCTCAGTGGGCATGTTCCAAGAACCCCAGTGAACGCCTGAAATTGCAATTAGTAACTAAGCCTATGTATATTATGTTTTTTCCTATACATACATATGTGTGATGAGGTTTAATTTAGAAATTAGGCCAGTAAGAGATTAACAACAGTAACTAACAATAAAATGGAACAATTATAATAACATACTCTTCACAACTTCATGGGCAGAAAATTTGTTCTAACCGAAAATCTCAGTAACTTCAGCCTACAATTAATTTCTTTCTTCCTTTCTTTCTTTCTTTTTTAGTTAAGTTGAGAACTTTCACTTTCTCGCTTAAAGGAAACATTTTGCAGCTTCTCTTTGGCATAGTCAAATTGCCAGCATCACTATTTTTGTGCTTTGGGCCAATATGAAGCAAAATCGGGGTTACTTGACACAAGCCCTACAATAACAGGACGTGGATTTGGTAACTGAGACGGCTACTTAGTAACTAACAGCAGGGCCGTGCAGACAGCGTGGATATGCTGGACAAAGAGAGGATTTATGACCCAGTCGAGGCAGAGCGGGAAGGCCCAAGATTTCATCATGCTACTCAGAATGACATGTAACTTAAAACTTAGGAGTTGTTCAGTTCTGGAATTTTCCATTTAATATTTTCAGATCACAGTTGACTGCTAAGTAACTGGAACCTCAGAAAGCAAAACTGGGGCTAAGGGGGGACTATTGTACTTACGAGTGGGAGGGACCTCATTAAAAGGGATTAAGTTACCACAAACCAGATACAGTCCTGTGTCGCTTAACGACAGGGATGTGTTCTGAGAAATGCATTGTTAGGTGATTACATAGTTGTGTGAACATCATAGAGTGTGTTTACACAAACCTAGATGATACAGCCTCCTACAACACACCTAGCCTATTGCTTTTAGGCGCAAATCTGCACAGCATGTTACTGTACTGAATACTGTAGGCAGTTGTAGCACAATGGTATTTGTGTATCTAAATGTACCTAAACACAGAAAAGGTACAATAAAAATACCCTAGAAAATATAAAAATGCTACACCTGTATAGGGCAGCTCCATTATAATCTTATGGAAACACCATCACATATGCAGTTCATCATTGATTGTTACGTGATGCATGACTGCAGTTGGAAACTCAACCCTAATCTGCTTGTTTTAGCGACATAAACATCACTTTTAAAAAAGTGTTATAGAGTATAATCCATACCTACTGTACATATAAACCACTCTATTGAGTAAACAAAACTCAGCAGGACTTAATGAGCGTGGAGAACCAGCCAGGCAGTTTTGAAGCTGGGAACCAGAAGAGTTCTTTATTCCACAGTTTGTGCTCTTTCAGTGACATTGGAGCCTTTTTGCTATGCGCCTCCTGCTTTAACAGGGATCACAACCCCAGATACCAACAGCAGCCAAGAGAATAATAGATAAGTAAAGTCGTCTAACGGGGACTATAATGAACCGTGGACAACATGTACTGTCTTAAGGGGACATAAGTTACTCAGTCCCGGCTAATTACTGCAGAGCTAGGGCTCCCAGATCATCTGATTGTAAAAGGAAGGCTGGAAACCTGGATTTTTATGTCACATACCAAAATAGTTAAATGTTAGTAATTAGCACAAATTAATGCACACACATACCCCATCTGTTGGTAGGATGCTGCCCAAAGGCCATCAGTGTACACTGTGATATTTCTGATATAAGAAGCCTTTCAAATAAACAGCTCCTTTTTGTACATTCTGGAACTATCTGTGAAGACTTGCCTTCTTTTTAAAAAATGCAATTTTTTTTGCTGGCTCACTAAGACATGCTTTTCCTGCTCAAGGAACCTGGGACTTGAGCTTCGCTCTCAGTATGTGCTACCACAAGGTGGAGCTCAAACTTTTTCCTTTTTTTCAGGTTTTACATGAAGTTAATATTAATTAATACAACAATTAAAACTATTATCCTATGACAGCTTAGTTTTTCTTCTGCTGAGATTGCCCATGTGGCTTGCTTTTTTTCAGAATTGTTCACTAACAGTAAAAAGAAACAGCAAACAAACAACAAATACCCTGAAAACCTAGTGCAACAGCATATCATTTTAATTTTTATTTTACTTTTTATTATTTTTATTTCATACATTTAATTTAATTTCCTTTGTACCATGACGTACTTTAGGCAGAGGTAAAGGAATAATAAGAATATAGAGTTTGGATCTTATAGGCTCCCAATTCAGATTTTAAATTTAAAATAGAATATAAAACCAAAACAAAATATGATTCTCTGAGAAGAAATATGTTTCCACGTAGGTAAAGGAAATCAATAACTAGTCCCTATGGAAGCCCTCTCCAGCTTAGGATCTAGTCCTAAGGCTTCCAGCTTTATTTCCTCCCACTCACTTGTACTTTCTTTAAACCTTACTCTCCAAATACATCAGTCCATGCACCATGCCCTGGACTGAGATGTGGTTTGTTTTGTTTGTTGTTTCATTTCTTGGTTGCTTTTGCTATCTTGAAAATGCTTTGTTGGTTGCACTAAGATTATAGGGTTTTGTTTTTGTTTGTGTTTTCAAATAACAAGTCTTGTTTCAAGGCTCATCTGAACTCTTAACCCCCTTACAGACATCTTTCCAGATCTTCTCAGGCAGCTTCTACTGAATAATCTACTCTCCCATGATCACAATGGTGCTAAGTTACATTGTCTAGGCCACAGGGACCACTCTGAGCACCTGGCATAGATCTGCTCATTCAATCCCCATGTCCCTCCTCTGAGGTCCCGGGAAGAGCGCCCTTGTTTTACAGATAAGGCCCCTGGTGGGTAGAGAGGCTGACGCGGATGAGCCTCTGGAGCTGCACCGGAGCTGGGGCCCGTCTCCATCCAGAGCCTTATCTTAGCATTTATAACCCATCATCATCATCATTATCATCATCATCACAGCTGCTTATGTATCTATTTACCCTGCTAGAGTTTGAGCTCTTGAAAGCCAGAGGCTAAGTCTTGTCACGGTGTGAGCTCAGCACTGCTAGCTCTGGGGCTGTCCACACAGCATGGGGGGAGGAGTTATAGTTCAATGGTGAAAAGACTACACTCTGGATGCGAAGGTCCAAGTGGAACCCCAGCTCTGCCATCCGTTAGACGTGGGCCCTGGAAAAGATGTGCTATCCCTTAGTCTTAGTGTCCTCCCCTGGAAAGCATGGAGAATGATAGTACTGCCTCAACAAGGCTTTGTGAGACGTGATTGAGTTAAAGTCTGTGAAGAGCTCGATGCAGGGTCTGGTGTACGGAACTCCCTGTGTGCTACGAATTATTAGAGCAGACATTTGACATGGATGAATCTTGTTGAATTCAGAATCTGGGGATTCAAACTGACATATCTCAGTTTTCAAGGCACCTTTTTAAGTTTTAAAAAAATTGTCTAGCTAAATTATTAACATTTTACTCTAAATTTTCTGTAGAATAAAGAAGGTGTAAGATTAGCTGGTGAATAGCAGTGATAAGACAGGCATTGACTCAGACATGTGATATACACTTCTAATCCTGGCAAATACTCTGATGAGTAACACACAAAAAGCACACAAATTTCAAAAAACTGAATCCCAATTTTATATTCAGTAAGATGAATAGGTAAATTTCCAATGAGAAAACAAGACTATTATCCTTAATCTATGTTTCTTACATCTAAGTTCTAGGAGATATTCTTACACCTTTGAGTCTCCTAACTTCTGCTAAGATGATTCTCACAGTATCCCTGGAGAAATTTTGTTTGCTATTACAGTGGATGCTTCACTCTCCAATTGGTTGAAGTTAAAAAAAAGCTGACAATCTTTTAAAATTTTACCGAAGGTTGTATATCAAGGTTATTGTAAGGTTTCTGTATGGTCGGTGCCAGAGAAAGAAAGACTGAGCAGAGTTGAAAGGGTTAAGCAAGGAAGCTTTATTGGAGTGTTCCAGGGTGAGGGTGACGGATCCCAAGGGAGGGACCCCGGTGAGGTTCCCATGTCCTGGGAGAAACCAGGGGCTCAGGAAGTCACGGTCGTCTGGGACTGAGGCAAGGGTATTTATATGCAGTGGAGGGCATAAGTGGAGCGGGGCTTGCTTTTTAGGTGCTTAAGTGGATTATTAAGTTCTCGGTAAGCAGGATGTCTCTGGGGCTGCAACAGGATGTCTCCAGGGTCGGGTAGACAGCGTGGGGGCTGGGTGTGCTGCTAGTCACAGGATGTGGCTGAGGTTTGGTGGGGCCAGGTGCTTGTTCAAGCAGAAAAGTGGAGCTGACTCACTGCTTAGGGCAGAGAGGTTTGTAGCAGGGGAGGGGGCTACACGGCCCCCCCCCACTAACCTTACAGTTATGATAAAGAATCTAATCTTCAATTGCAACATTTTCTTTATGGGTAATTTGATTGGATTGGCATAATTTTGATTTATAGGAAAGTGGCCAGTCCCAAGTAAAAGGATTCTCTGTTCCTCTGTGGAATTACATTACCCACGTATTTGTTTAACACATATTTACCGAGTGCCTGCTATGTGCCAGATACTGCTCTAGTTACTGGTGTGCTTTCCACTTTTATTTGAAAATAGAACTGACCATGATACTTATATTTTCTTGCTAACCAATCAAAATCAGATGAAAAGCTGAATAATCAGAATCAGTAAATTAAGGCAGTTGACAGCTTAGATACCATAACAGTTTACGAGGAAACTAAGTAAGAGTAACTAAAGTGGATCCCAGGTGTGGGTCTTCTGTTCTCTATGGCCTTTCCTGTCTCAGACTTAGGCTCCTTTACTCACTGCTGCCCCCTGGTGGCAGCTCTTGCACCTCCCCAGGCACTGCCGCCTGGCCAGGACAAGCAGTGCCTTTGCAGCCTCTTGCTCTGGGCCCCATCTGCCTCCAGCTTTCACTACCTGTGGGTTTAGATTATTATAAGGGTTCCAGATTTTCAACAGATATTAAGGCTTGTGATTTCGAGGGAAATAATCACCATTCCCAATAATTCTTGGGAATTCCTGAAATGATATTATTCTGTATTTTAAAAATGCTTTATTTACATATTTTTAAATAGTAGCAAGTGACCATAATAATGAACTATGAATCATTTTTCTCCCATAGGATTTTACTAAAAGTTCATAGATTTTCTTTATTATTATGATAAATTGGGACAAAATTGTATGTTTTAATGATATGTTAAAATTATCTCTACCTGACATTGATATTTTATAATAGAAAACATTATTAAAAGAAGTGAATATTAAAATAAAACAAATGTTAACTAGAAATTATTTGAAAATGTAAACATTATTTACCATATATTTAATGTTTAAAATTAACTTTCTTGAATTTTAACACAAAAAATATTAGTTGCCCTAACCAATAGTCTTTTATTTTGCATTGATGTTTATTCACTTATTAAGAATGTACCTGAAGCCATCATCAAGCTGGGCGTTAGGATACATACAGCTTCATATAAGCTCATTTCCTTTTTTAATAATTTTGGTTTTCCTATTGAAATCAATATTGCTTTTACACAATCAGATTTTAGATCAGTTTCTCATTTCCTAAGGGAGTATGCTTCAGTAATACTCACATCTTCTTCTTGCATTTCGTCTCTTCACATATTCACAAAGAACTGTAGACTAGAACAATATTCAGGTATGGAAAATGTCAGGAAATATTGTTGGGGCATATGAATGATGCAACATTAGAGTCTGCTAGCAAAGTAACAGTACGCACAGAATCATGAGTTGCAGTTGCTAATTTAAGGACTTGTTTTGCTTTCCAAACTTATTACTTTTTTATTTTGCTTTCCAAAGTTATTACTTTTTTTGGAATAAATGTGATAACTCATTGAGTGCTCTTACAACAGCGCTGGGCATAAACTAGTGTGCTGTAAGGGGTGCTGCTGTTCTGGATTGTTCCATGACAGCTGCACCTTTCACTCTTCAGGGAGGGGCCAGGATGCTGCTGAGTGCTGGGGTAATCTAGCCCAATTCAGCAGTTGGGGAGTGAAGACGGAGCCAGGTTCACGTGGGGACAACCTAACTTCTTCTGGACAAGGGAGATGTTGGAGGAGACCGGTCTGTTTGGCAGGGTGAGGACGAGTATCTCAAGGTTCCAGGGGAAAAGCCACATGCTTCCTGCCTCAGGCTTTCTGAGGACGACTCCTGGGTGGAGACACACGCAGCTGAAAATCTCCCGACCCATTTGTGCTTGTCTAAGAACAAGACGCATACTCTCTCACATGGGGGCCCTTCAAAGGCTTTGTTTCATTTCTAACAAGAATGCTGCAAGAACTGTTCCTTCAGTTTTCTCACGTATAAAACTTCAGAGGCGATGCAGTTACACCTCCAGAAGTAGCAAAATCCAACATTGCCCGTTTCTGTCAACAGAGTCTCCTGCTAGCCCACCTTTGCATTGCCATTCAATACTCATACTTGGCTGGGGCACAGTGAGACTTTTGAACTCTATTCAGAGTTACTAAATAAAAAAGTAAACCTCTTTCTAAAAATATCTGTCTTAGGACCTGTTGAAACAATTCCCACTGCAAGTAGCAAAAAGCAATCGCTCATGTGTGGGTCTTTATCATGTGCAACAACTTGGATGTGTGTCCAGGGAATTATGCTAAGAGAAAAAGAAAAAGCCAATCTTGAATGGTTACAGCCTAGCTCACAGCAACCACAAACTCCTGGGCTCAAGCGATCCTTCTGCCTCAGCCTTCTGAGTAGCTGTGACTACAGGCATGCACCACAATGCCTGACTAATTTTTTTTCTATATATTTTAGTTGTCCAGCTAATTTCTTTCTATTTTTAGTGGAGATGGGGGTCTCGCTCTTGCTCAGGGTGGTTTTGAACTCCTGACCTGAGACGATCCTCCTGCCTCGGCCTCCCAGATTACAGGCGTGAGCCACCATGCCCAGCCAGCCTATTGAATGATTCTTCAAATGACAAAATTCTAGAAATAAAGAACAGATTGCCAGGGGTTAAGGAAAGGGTAAGGGTGGAAGGGACATGGGTGTGGCACGTAGGGTTCTGTTTGCACAAAACAAGGACTCAATGCCCATCATTTCTTTACAGGGCTCAGTACTTTGTCCACAGTATTTTGACTTTGAATAACTATTAAATAAATATGTATATTTATTTTTATAACTAAATTATCAATTTTACTTTTGTAACTAAATTATCAAGACACGATTTTGCAAATGATTGAAAGTAATTTACATTGAGGGCTTATAAAAGCTACCATTTAGAGATTTTCTTCTTTTGGACAAAAAGACCAAATTCCAACAGGAAAAGTATATACAAATGAAATGTAACAATAGGTTGTACTTAACTTTCTCTTTTTTAGACAAAAATAAATAAAATATAATAAATAAAATGCTTACAAATAAAATGCAACAATGGAAGTTACATATTTAATCAAACATCAAGTAAATGTTTGTAATGCCACATGGAACAAAGCAGTAGCACAGAACTAGGAGTTAGAATATAAAGAGTATAATGGAGTACTACTCAGCTATAAGACATAATGGTGATATAACACGTCTTGTATTTTCCTGGATAGAGCTGGAACCCATTCTACTAAGTGAAGTATCTCAAGAATGGAAAAATAAGCACCACATGTACTCACCATCAAACTGGTTTCACTGATCATCACCTAAGAGCACATTTAGGAATAACATTAATTGGGTGTTGGGCAGATGTGGGGGGCAGGGGATGGGTGTATATATACATAATGAGTGCGATGCGCACCGTCTAGGGGATGGACACGCTTGAAGCTCTGACTCGGGGCTGGGGGGTGGCGGGCAAGGGCAATATATGTAACCTAAACTTCTGTACCCCCGTAATATGCTGAAATAAAAAAAAAAAAAGAATATAAATGGTATTAGCTAAACTCTGCCACTGATAATTTAGCAGTCTTTCAAGTGTTGCTTGATTTCTTTATGCCACCATGGAGTGAAGTTATTGGGCCAGAAGAACACTCGGTTCTTTTCTAGTTCTGACATCTCGTGGTTACATGAATGCTGGATGACTGAGCATCGGGCTTTTCCATCCACTAATCCTTCCCGCTGAATTCATGTGGGCTGAGTCTCTGAATCAATCATCGGGTGACCAACATCACTGTGGCTTCCTATGCTGCATTTGACACCAGCTTCTTCTGTTTGCTGTTCCCTTAGTCCCGCTGTCTCTATTAGTGTAAAGATTAATCCTGATGACTGGTAACTCTGGATGAAAAGCAGCTAGGTTCATTAACTTAAAACTAAGCTTGTTTTGGTATTAGATGTATTTAAATTTCTAGCCTCAACTATGAGCCAATTTTTGGCTCACATTCTTCTCCACCCTGATCTTTGTTTCATGGAGAATTTTAACCTTTATCTGAAGGGAATGATTTGAAAAGAAAAGAGAGATGGAAGGGATGGGCAAATCATCACAATTATGAGGTCCATGTGGTCCTGATTGAGATTAGCCTAACAGCTGGGACAAAGGAAGACTGAGAGAAACAGCATGTAGGAAGAAGATACAAAGTCAAGGTCAAGAGGAAGACCTCAGTATCTATAAGACACTTTTCTGTTTTTGTTGAAATAATTGTTAGTGCCAAGACATTGTAGATCAGTAATGTATACTGAGCACTTGTTATGTCCTAGGAACCCTGTTAAGCATTTTACAAACATTATTTCATTTAGTAGAATAACCCAATTAGACAGGTACTATTATTAATTCCTTTTTACAGATAAAGAAACTGAAATTTAGGAAGATTGGGTACTTTGTCCCAAATCCCAAGGCCAATGAGAACAAGGATTTGAAACCAGATTTCTGGGCTCCAAGAGCCCTGCTGATTATGTAAAACATTACATTTCTTCCCAAATATCAATAGCCACCATTATCTGCTGAATAATTACTATATAAGACTATATGAGAAAGGTTTAATAATTGACCAATACCATATCGCTAGTTCATGGTGGAATAAAAATTTAGTAACTATTTGACTCTAAATGTCAAGATCTCTTTCTAGCATAAATGTACTTTGAAAGGGAAATCATTGAAAATGTTTCTATGTGGCTGATTTATAACCAATTGATATTAAGGTAACTCCCCAGATGTCATCAAAATGTAGGCAAGCTGTTTGTTATTAAAGAAAAATATTCAGATAAGAAAGGTAGGAAATGAAATGACAAAGGGCAATATTATAATAATACACACAAAGACCAGACACTAATATCCTCAAGGGAACATAACAACTTTTTCTCACAACTGTCCAAGGCAGAAGGCACATATATTCAACCTACGGAGTCTCATATGGTTTACCGTGGATCATGGTAATTAATAATCATACACTGAAATGATGTTCTTTAAAACCATCAACCCCCTTTTGGCTGGTTTTTGTTAACTCAGTAAGGCTCTGAGTTTGGTATGTCCCCTAGGTTCCCCCCAGGTCGAGACAGCTCTAACCAGCTTGACTGAATATCAGGTGTGCTTACAAGTCATATCCCCATAATTAAGGAATAGTGTAACAAAAGGAAACTGTGATAACTGAATGTAATACATGATCCTTGACTAGTTTTTGGATAATTAGGAAAAATGTCATAAAGGACATTGGTGGGACAATTAGAACAAATTATAAATAGATCACGTATTAGATACTCGTATTTTGTCAGTGCTAAATTTCCTGAATTAGATAATTGTGCTGTGGGTTTGTGAAAGAGTGAACTTATTCCTAGAAAACCATACTGAAGCATTTTGGGGTAAAATGACATTATGCGCAAAGATTATTTTCACATTTATCTTAAAAATATACCAATATATAGAATAGGAATGATAAAGTCAATAAAGGAAAATATTTTAAAAATAGTGAATAAAGAATATATGGGAGTTAGTTCTATGCACTGTTTAGCAGCTCCCCTAAAAGTTTGAAACTATTTTCATATGTAAAATTAAATCAATAGCCAGCCTAAATTGGTTCTGTGGTTTCATATTTAGTATATTTTTCAAGGCCTGATGAATCTTTAAAGAAATGACTTCACAAAAAGCCAGCAAAAATCCTAATACTCTGGTGAAATCACTTCAAGGTAGCACCATGGCACCTTACAAACATTTTCATAAAACTCAGAGATGTCCATTTTTAAAAAACTAAACATTGACCCACAGGACATTGTAAAATATTATCACATGACATCTTCAGTAGAAATAAGTAGGGACTTTTATTCCATCCTTTTTTTCACGTTTACATTTTAATTATTAAAAGTTGCTCCTGCCCCCTCCCTGAACTATTTTGTGCGGTGTATATCACTGCTTTATATAAGTTATTTTTTAAGGTGAACTCAGATGTTATGGTTTTGTAAATGTCTGCAATCATGGATAGGAATAAAATCGCTTATTTGAGAGCTTTGATTAAAAAAAAAACAAAAAAACTAAATTCTTGTGAAAGTAGTCAGCACATGGCATTAAATAAATGTTCTAAAAGCATCTCTATACCTTTGGCACAGGTATTTCATGAGGTGATAAAGTTGACTTTCTAGTGAATTGGAATTTATCCTATATGTTTATGGATGTGACTATGTTTCTCTGAGATAAACCCACCACCCAGAGTCTAAGGGCCAGTTAAGAGACATGATCTAGATTTGTCTTGAGCCCCCACAGAGAATTTTGTGGCCTTGTGTTCAGACAGATGCCATCTCTACTCTTCCACAGAATGTCAGAGTTATAATTGGGCTGTTCTCCCTCATTTGTGTCTTGACTCAGGATATTATTTTCCAGGACGCCACAATCCTCGTGTGCTGCAATAGAAAGTTTTCACACCCTCCTGGCAGTCACTGAATTTTGGTATCCAGAAAATTTAGCTATCATCTCCAATTCTCTTTCCTATATATCCTTTCACCAACAGAATAGGAAGGCTCAAATACATCTCCAGGGCACCAAAAACAAAAACAAAAACAAAACCTCGATAAATCAGCAAATGAAACTCTAATGGGGAATTTGTGATTTACGTAAAACCATAACCTGGTTATTTAGCATACTCTGAGAAAGCCACCTGAGCATAGGTGTCTAGTTGATGTTACACATGTGCAATTGCACTTCTGAGCGGCCAAGTGAAATTAGATACTCAGAAAGTTACCTGCATCACTAAGGGAAAAGGCCTTTAGAGTTCATCACTCCCTCCCAAATTATGGGAAGAAATGGCTAAAATTCCCTACCTTGAATTGCCTCTATTTTGAGTTGGTTACAAGAATTTAAGAAAACACTCTACAGCCAGAAGTTTGTGTTCTAATACGAAACTAAAAAAGGAGGAAGGAAACAGAAAAAAAAAAAAAAAAAGGAAAAAGCCCAGTAGACATTTAGAGAATGCCTATCTGAAATCTGACATCTCTGCCTGAACAGTGAATTCCAACTGCTGTCACACAGTTCGGTTTTCCTGAAGCTCAAAATACTTCTTGCCATGTGGACATGAACACAGTTAGATATTTATAACTGCAAAACTGAATTCTCCATGATAAAATTTCTGACCTGCATTTCCTGTAGCACATGGGCTAATTAATAAGATACCCTTTAACTTTTCAAGGTTTTAAGAATTATTATCAATATGGTCTTTTTACAAATAATGGAATACAAATAATGTCTAGAGGCTCAGGACGAGCCAATATGAAACAGATATTTTCTGTTTAATTCTGTAATGTCTTATTTATACAATGAAGATTTAATTTTCAAATATTTAAACTTGCTTCTGGCTTTTGTCTTCTTCTGTGCTCAGCCCTCTTTGTTATTCATTTAAAAAATGTTCTGGAGGGATGTCATTATAGTATTAACTTGTCTATTAATTTGCACATGGTTTTAAACACATCTTTTAAAAATGTCTTTTAAAAATGGCACTATCTTGTTTTAGGAAAACACAATCCTCTTCTATATTTGGATATTTTTCCATTTCAATGTCTAAAAACCCTTCTCCCCAAGACTTTGGTTCCTACAGTTTTCAAACAATAATTATGTTCCACATTTTACAAAGGAGTCCAAATTGCAAATCTTATAGGCCAACACAAGTTTGAGAAACTCTCAAAATTGGAGTTGACATTATTATAAGGCTAAGAAGCTAATGAGTTTCATTTATTCTTACACTGTTAAACTTGACTGTGGCAGCTAGTAGCATGTCAAAACAACAGTGTCACTGCGGTACCTGTTAATGTAAAATGATAATTATTTATATAAAATCTGAATCTGCAAAAAACATTTCCCTAAGTGAACTAAAAACATGTGTCATCAGGTGTAGTTTTACACAGAGGGCATTTTTCCAGCTGCTCCCTTTTGATCCCAGATCTCTCCTTAGAACCCTATGTGCTCCTTCATTGCAGGAAGCAGCATCTTGCAACATGGATTTTTCAATGATAATTGGTGTTAAAGGAGGGTAGGGGGAAGGCAAGGTCTCTGCCAAAATAAATTTTGAAAAAAAACTGTATTAAAACAAAACTAAACATGTTGCAGGACTTCTCAGAACCTGGTCCTAGAATATGCTGCCAATGTGCAATTTGAAACTTGAAGAGAGGAAAACATATTGCATAGAATTTCTTCAAATTGTTTTTTAATGGAACATGTCCTGAGAGATTATGTTGTAGAACCTCTTTCCCTCTTAGTCACTGCAAATCTGCTCATCATTAAGGTTCACATCCAGTCAAATTTTCTTCATGAGGCCATTCCCAGTTCTCTCAGTTAGATTTCATCACTACGCATTTGTCACGTAACTGCACTCCTATGGTTTCCAGAACCCTCACTTCTATTTTATGTCCCTTCCTTTATTTGGGGGCAGAGATTATCTTTGTTCTTCATTAAATTAAAGCACCTTGAGATGAAGGACCATTCACTATTCACCGATTTTCTACAACACCTAACTAGTGCCCAGCCCAGAACTTTGTAGGAACTCAATAATGCTTACTGAAAGACTGATGACATCTAACTCAAATATGTGCCATTGGTATCAAGAATTCCTCTGGAAAATGTTTCTTTACCCATTTGAGAATGGGTGGATTAGACTTTTATTTTACATGTATCTTTATGGTCAATTTAATGCTGTTTTTGAGTGACAAGGAGAGTAAACCACCAAAACCAAAAATTCTACTTAAAGAAACTTCAAACTTAGCAAGAGTCATACAAAGTTGTTTTTATTAATCTTCACATTCAGCTTACAGCTAAGTGTTTCAGGCATTACTTCAATTGACAAGCAGACATGGATCTAGGAAACATTTCAAGATACTCCAAGGACTTCATAACTACTGGGAAGAGAGCAACTCACTCTGCAGGTAACATGTATGTTAAGTGCTTCAAGGAATTATTAAGGGAAAGAAGATAAATGACAGCTGGTCCTCTACTATGAAATGATTATCCTGGACAAGTAGCTATAAATGAAAGCGCATGACTATGACAGAGCTTCAGAGATTTGGCACCCAAATCTATCCTTTTTATTTAGGATAGGACTTGGGGTCACATATCAGGAAGCAAATGATTCAGAATAAGCTATCTGTCATGTTTTCTATGGATAGTATTAACACTCATAATTAGCTTATGTTTTAAGCAAATCACGAAAACAACAATTTTGTATTGAAAACCCACTGTTAGTGACTACAGGAGATACTTTTGAAGATTTTCTCTCCACTCTTGTAGTTTTTTTATGAGTTCTTCTGGGAGATTTTCACTGTGACTGTCTTGACTTCTGTATATTCATGGAGACCATATTCTCCCCTAGAGAGAGGGAAAAAAAATACCCATTTATACCATTTAGCAGAGAGTGCAAATGTACTATAGTCCATGATTGGTACAAGTTTGTTCTTGCTTATCTGGCTAGGAACAATGGAAAATATTTTCTCTGTACAGAGCATTTTATATAGTAGCTAGCCAACCAAAACTGCCTGGCCTTACATAAATCTGCTTGTGGGGAATATTTTTTAAAAATCTCTTTCATTTTAAATAATCATGTAGGCTGGGCGTGTCAGCTCACCCTGTAATCCTAGCACTCTGGGAGGCCAAGGCCGGAGGTTAGCTTGTGTTCAGGTGTTCAAGACCAGTCTGAGCAAGAGCGAGACCCTGTCTCTACTAAAAATAGTAAAAGTTAGCTGGGCCCAGTGGCACATGCCGGTAGTCCCTGCTATTCCAGAGGCTGGGGCAGGAGCATTGCTTGAGCCCAGGAGTTTGAGGTTGCAGTGAGTTTTAATGCCACTACATTCTAGCCAAGATGACAGAGCAAGACTCTGCCTAAAAAAAAAAAAATAAAAAAAAAAAAATCATGTACTCCCAGTTGATTTTTGTAGAAATTGTCCATTTTTTTACATTATCCTACTTTATTTTATTTTATTTATTTATTTGTTTATTTTTTTTGAGACAGAGTCTCACTCTGTTGCCTGGGCTAGAGTGCCGTGGCATCAGCCTAGCTCACAGCAACCTCAGACTCCTGGGCTCAAGCAATCCTCCTGCCTCAGCCTCCCGAGTAGCTGGGACTACAGGCATGTGCCACCATGCTTGGCTAATTTTTTCTATATATATATATATATATATATATATATATTTTAGCTGTCCATATAATTTCTTTCTATTTTTTTGTAGAGATGGGGTATAGCTCTTGCTCAGGCTGGTCTCGAACTACTGAGCTCAAACAATTACGCCCGGCCCTACTTGATTTTAAAAAGCTCTATCTACTCAAAAGACAATTCAGCCCATTAAGAATTTTGTCATCTCTAGTCTAGATTCACTTTAAGACAAATATAGTAAAAGAGGAGAGGTAGTAATATATAATCACTCAATAGTAGTACAGCAAAACTGTAAACTAAAGTAGAGCTTGAATTTACCAAGTGCACAGAATTGGCACAGAAATGATGGATTGAAACTTTCATTCTAAGGGGCTTTAATATGGCTTGAAACAGAATGTTTTGTAGCTATAATTTTAGCAATATCTTTTGATTCTCTGCAAAAAAAACCTGACCTTTATTACAGTTTTCTGGTTTTCTTTTTTTTTTTTTTTTGATTGTTTTCTTTTTAAGAAAGAGGATAAGGGTAGATTGGCCTACATTCAGGCTCTTGGGGTTTAGCAGTTGTTGGTTTTTTCCCTTTATATGACCTCCTCTATCCACTATCATTTGCTTATATAACTCAAGTCCAACCGAAATGATCAGGAATTAATACAAGTCAGACCATTTGGATCCTTCTAGGTTGTTATCAGGTTTATGGGGACCTCCTTCCAGTCTTAGAAACTGACTGTGATTTACCCTTTGTTGAAGAGACAACTAAAGGGACTGGGGCTCAGTTATACTCTGTATTGTTCTGACCTGAGGATCAAATGACATGTATATAAAAATATTCTTAAAATGACAACACTCACGCACATGTAAGCTTACAGAAAAATAAGATTTTGATCCATATCTACCCTTCTGTTCTTGTGATACAGACAGACATGTAGAAGACATTATTTTTTTCGTTGGTAACCTAATATTCTTACACTTATTATTTTCTTTGGCAATTAAGCTTCTAAAAATACCTTTTAAAAGCTTCAATGGGCATGTTCTTCAAAGTAATTAAAGGGTTTAGCCTCAGTTGTCTGAAACCCATTAAAAGATAGTATTTTATCTCCCAGAGTTAGATAAATCAACCCATGATTTTAGGCAATAGGCTTTCCATTGTATTTCATGTCACATGGCACACGAAGCTCTCCAGAGAGTAGTAAGTGTGATTATTGTCCTGCTCAGGCTGGGGCAGGCCCTGCTCCTCAGGATTCTTACTCCTCTGCTATATCTATGATGTAACGCAAAGACATCTGTTTATATTTCTCTTTTTCTTACTAAGTCTGTGAGTCACTAGCTCTGTACTTCTATAATAAAACCTCAAATGTACAAATCATCTAGGACGTTATTTAAAGACTGACTCTGATTCAGTATGTCTGGAGTGAGGCCTGACACTGAATTTCTAGTAAACTTCCAGTGACACCCACACTTCTCATCCAGGGCCCACACTGTAAGAAGAAGGTACTAGTAACAAGTCACACTTGTTTTTTCCCTCTGTACCCAGGACTGAGATTGGCACTAATGAAGCAGGCACAGAGGAAATATTTGCTGAACTGTTTAGGCAAAAATCTAGCAAAAAATATTCACTTGAGTTCCTGCTCTAAGGTGGGTAGTTTACAACATGTCCTTGTTCCTTTCCTATGGGAGGGGAGGAAAGAAATATCTTGTGAGGCGCTGAGGCCAAGTAAGTTTAAACTGGCACGCTAGCAATGTCTCAAGGGACCTATGTTAACCTAAGTGAGAATGAGTGCAATTACATAAAGGGGGAATTTACCCTGTAACCCATTCAGTGCCAACCCACTATCAGAGATGCAAAATCAAGGATTGTGCATTCTGTGTCACCATCAAACTCAATGGGGTCTGTGGACCACCATTTTTGGCTCTTTGAGGACTCTGTTCCCAATTGATAAATTCTGCCTTTCTACCTTGGAGGACAAATTGTAATTTAACTCTTGGAGGTCATTTGAGATTATCACTTGAGTAATTCTCTTGAAATATCTTGCAGCGAATGACTCATTTATTAAGTTCATCAAATTTGGACTTGAACAGTAGCATTCTCAGCTGGAATTTTTGAAGCAAAAAAATAAATACAGCATAACTTTTTCTTTTGTATTTTAAAGAAGAAAATTATATACACCTATGTTCCTGACACTTAGGAAATTATTGATGGTTGATTCCTGTTTTCAGCCCTTCTCTTATTTGATTCCCTCACGTCTCAACCTTAAAGTCTGTATTCAACAGAATTTATGAGTTTGGTCTACTTAAGTTGTTTCATCCCTTTTGATTATTTTATCTTCACTGTTCCCAGGAAAATATGTTAGATAGCTGGGCCAGCAATGAACTAACCCACCTTCAGAGTAATCTAACCTTTCTTCCAGCTTCTTGTACAAAGTAATTAGTCCTGCCAAGGAATTCTCCAGTAATAGATACTATAAAGATAGGAAACTAGGGGAGGAAGAAACCATTTGCTGAGTTTCCAGTTTGTGACAGTTACAAGGGTAGCGATTGAACCTTTGTTATGTTATAACCATCTTAAGAGGAAGGTTAGCATCTCTATTTGAAATATGAGGAATGGCAGCTCAGAAGTTAGACAATTTGAAGCGGGCAGCATGGCTAGCAAGTGGTGGAGTCAGGATTTAAATGCAGGTTGGTCAGACGCAAATGATGTCTTCTCAGATATGCCTTGTACTTTCTATGGGTTGATCTCTTGCTGCTATCTCTTCAAAACATTCTAAACATATCCATGGCTCTTCACTACTCTACAAGTAAAATCTCAGACAATTTTCTTGGCTTCAGGACTTCTCAATCTGTATCATATTTAACTCTGAATCATACTTCTCACTCCCCAAAATCCACATCAACCAACCAAATTCACTAGCCCTTCAGCACACCACACATAATGTTCCATTCAAGAATGCCCCAGATGAAGTCCCATCTCTTCTGTGAGGTCTTCTCTAGCAACTACCATTAAATTTTTTCTGACTGAATTTCCACTGGAGTTAGAACCATCAAACCATGGAAAGAAGCTTAAAAGACCTTCTATTTCCTCTGCCCACTCCTATCTTCACCCACAATCCTTGACCCTGTGTGACAGATGAAAATAGTGACAGAGAGATGCCATCCTAAATGCTGAAGTCTGGTGCTGTCCAGATTTCCTATCCTTCAATATTTTTCTCTGTACTTTAACTGCTTCTCTGCCCCTGTGATGTATGGAGTCTTGATCTAGTGTATGCAGGTTATTTTTCATATATTTTTACATATTCCTCCTACCACCACAGTTATGTAGAGGATGGAACATAGTGTCATGTCCCTAGGACATTATCCATAGCAAGTACTAATTAATGAATGTCGAGAAAGTTGACAGATCATTCTGTCATTCCTCCATTTCACTGGCTCCCCCAAAATATTGTTTAATTGTAATTTTGCTGATTTATTAAGACAAATGACAAAGTGCATGGCTACTTCACGCATTCATGACCCTTAGAAACTGAGAAACTTATTTTTACTTGCTATTTACCAAATGGTCAGCCTTACTATGTTTGATTCCACAAGGATTGCATATGATTTATCTTTTTTTAAAGGATTTTAAATATATTGATAAATGTAAGAGAATTTAAAGAAATAAAATGGTTAAAATTGCTTGAATAAATGTAACCAAAAATCTTGCTACTATTTTCTGTGTTTACATATGTTTATGAACATTTTTACAAAAAGTCTATATTTCCCAGTTTCAAAAGCAACTGAAGGCTCATAAATACATTTACATATAAATATTCTCAATCTATTCATTACTATAAAACATATTTTCCTTATTCAAATTTCCCTTCAGGTTTATATTTTAGTTTCAAAAATAACTTATTCATGTAATTTAAAATTTTAGAGTCTACATCAATAATATTTCAACAAATGAGAATCATTCCTCTCACACCGATGTTTTCTGAGATAAGGCACCTAATTGACTTATTTAGGGGCATATTCAAATAACTGGAGTGTCCTTATATTTGCACACTTATCACAATCACCACTTTATGCTTTTCACCTCCTTTCTGGAGATGTTTCACACATGGATTTCATTCATACATGCAGCAAACAATCTAAAAGTAATAAATATTTCAATAACCAGTGTAAAGTGGTTAATACAGATCTCATGAATAGTAGGAGCTTAATAAATTATATTTCCCTTCTGCCAGCACCTTTCTGCACTTACGGGGGTACAGCCAACATTTAATAAGCTATTGGGTGGTATAAATTCTCCAGGAAAGAAGAGAAGCAGGTTTTATTTAAGGTGGTGACTGTGAGTTAATTTCCTAGGAGTAAAAACCATTTTTATGAATAGCAATACAAAGTTATTCTTACATTTCTCGTCCATGTCCAGACATCTTGAAGCCACCAAAGGGGGACTGGACAGACGACGCGAGATAGCAGTTCACCCTGAACAGAAGTACATTATAGACAATACTTAACATATGAAATAACACATATTTGGCAATTTTAGAAATTTAGAAAGCTCAAGAACTCCATTAATTTCATTATGAAATACTCATTGCAACAAAAAACCAGCATTATAAATTAGAATGTGGAAGTATATGGATATATGTCACCTAGAAACAAAGAAAATGATACACATATGTATGTATGTACATGTGTATAGCTTTTTGGCAGGATATCATGTCCCTGAGAAGCCATAGTTAGAATTATAAAAGTTAGAATTCTAGAATAGCTAATATGCAATAGGAGAAAGGATATGGCTTACAAAAGACAGGAATTTGTTCGATGGGTGTTCCTTTATTCCTTACTGCCTATATTCAATAAGCTTTGCAGTTCTTTTGAGGTTTGTGTACTTAATAGCTCAGATTCAATTTTCTTTTACAACTGCAATATGTATCATATTAATCAGTTCATTTTTTTCCCCATTAATTGGTTCCATAAATTACTTAAACAGAGGCCTTGGTAGAGGTTGGACTTAATTATCAATCTGTTTATTCCCTGTTATGTGTCATAACATATATAAAGATGTTTATAAAAACAAATTAAATTACAAAAGTATTAATAGTTGGAATTCAAGAAATAATTACAATAAAAGTATAAGATAGGGCAAATAAGAATGTAGTTATGCAGACCATGAATAATTTGTTTAGCAGTAAATTTCCTGGTGGCCAAAGTTAAGAGCAAAATCTTATTACCTGCATGATTCTTGTTACACACAAAAGGAAAAATTATTTTCTAAAGGAGAAAACAATGTTCTTTTTTAATAATTTTACCCCCCTTTATGCTATTATAATAGGTGGACAAACAGTGTGACTTTCAGAAAAATTGTATTATATTTTGAAGATTTTAATCATTATTCTGATCCTGAAATAACATTCAAATGTTTTCTCAGTTACAACACTTACTATCTTAATTCTCAGCATTTTACATTCTCACTGGACCACAGAGTTACTATCTATATCTCCCATCCTGGAGTAATAGTTCTTTTAATAAATTTACACTTTTAAAAGGCAGCTTGTCTTAGCTTTGTTTAATACTCATTTACATTGTAAAATCACACACCTACTTTGAAAATGTGGGTAAAATCCCAGCAACTCTGAAATTCAATCATTGTTCTGAAAACACCAAGCAGCTATTAGGATGGGACAGTGCCACAATATTATTATGCTCTAGGATATATAGCAATAAAAATATAGTCTCCTCTGTCTTAATTGTACAGATATTCCTGACTGGGAATTCCTAAGACACCCAGTGAAATGTTAGAGCAAGCTTCTTTATCAATTAGACATGTAACATTCTGTTTTTCCAAAATGAAAAAGCTGAAACTTATCTTTTGTTTGTTGGTTTTATTTTGATTTTTAAGGCAGTAACTGCTCTTCTAGCAAGCCATGTATTTCCAAATGAAAAATCCAAGTCTAAAAGGGTTTAAGGTTACCTGTTAACGTGCTTAACAATGAAAACACTGCATTGCTTAGGGTTGACTTACCACACTGTCCCAGCCTGCAGAGCAGAGGACACGGTTATGGCTTTATCAAGGTCTTTGGTAAAGATTCCTGCTGCTAAGCCATAGTGAGTATTATTTGCTCTCTTGATCACGTCGTCCACAGATTTAAACTTCATGATTTGCTGCACTGGTCCAAATATCTTTACCACAAGAAATGGATTAAATAAATCAAAATGATAGGTTAAAACTAAATATTTCACATGATACTGCAATTTTTTAAATAAACTATCCTAAATGGATTAAGATTTTGCTTCTATTTTCAAACCTATGTATAAGAATCCAGACAAGTAGCTGAAGAAATGGTAGGTGAGACTAGATAATGGTCATGTGTTAAGTTCTCTTTGGAACAAGATAGGGCACAAATAATTAAGGCAATATTCATTTTCTAGACATTGGAATGAAGCTTCCAAGAACTTATAATTGTGCATCAAATCATTAACTTCAGATTTTCTTTTTCATTTAGGGACATTTAAAAATCTCTCCCTAGTTTTCCTCATCTTCCAAGTTACTACATATAAAGAGTGAGCTCCAGAAAGAAATGCTTGCTCTTCTGGAGAAATGAATAAGCAATGATTGATAATAATAATTGTCTTTTAAATACCAGTATACCATTGGTTGAAATATTAACTATTTTACTGTACTTAGATATTTTCATAATTACTCAAGGTAGATAAAACATGAATTTTTATTCAGATTCTATTTTGTAGACAAATCTTATGTACCTTACATATACTAAACAGAATGGTCCATTACTGCAAGAGCTTAAATCCTGAAACACCCTGTACCAATCAAAGCTTGAGTTCATTGACAATGGCTGTAGTTGCAGAAAATAACTAAAAATCACAATTTGCTTATTTTAACCTAAAATACTCTCACTTTTGCTAGACTCTCTAGGTAGTGCTGTCCAAACTCAAGTTATTCTGTATTTAAGCCCCAGACAGGAGAAAGACAATTGGATTTTTTCTTAAAAATTATGCATTTACGTTATATTTCAATAAGACATTTGTTAAAATTAAATAAAAGAGGGGGTTCCTCTGAGTGTTACCAGAATTTTCTGGGAAACATGAATGAGAGGAGGCAAAAATCAGAAATGACAAATGGTTTTCTGGTTTTCGTCCACTGCTTTAAGTGTCAGAGGGTTAAGGAGTAGGAGTCAATAGAGGCTGAATGCACATCCTAAGGTCATAAATCTAATCCCGAGATTGTAACCCAGGAACCAGACATACAGCTGCTGCTGCACTAAATGTGTTCACATTTTACATAATCTTAATTGAACTTAGCACATGGCTCCAGGCTTCCACTTTGAAGTAGCAAGCTAGCTGTTCTACTGTGAATAATGTGTGAACATAATGAATGTTTCTTTGACTGAAGATCCTTTCCCTAATCCTTTCTATCTGGTATCAATCAAGATATACAAGAACAACAGTACTAATCTTTCTAACTAATGTAGTATATCTTAGTTAAATATTTGGTGAGCATATATTTACATGGATATATGTATATATATATAATTTACATATTATATATACACATTATATATACACATAAACTTACTAAATATTTAAATACAATATACAAAATTAGGGGACTAACAGCTGAAAAACACAGGTCCAAGAGCACATGGATGGTGGGGAGTGATACCGGGATGAATGCTGTTTTCAAATACATAGAAGGCTGTTATGTAGAAAAAGTTCACAGGGCAAATATGGAACCAGCAGGTAAAACATAAGTACTTATTTTTGTGTGTGTGTTAAGAACATTTAAAATCTACTCTCTTAGCAATTGTCAAGTATGTAACACGTTATTAATTATAGTCACCATCCTTACAATAGATCTCTTGCATTTATTCCTTCTAACTGAAGTTTTGTACACTTGACCAACATCTACCACCCTCACACCCCACTCCTCAAACCCCTGGTGACCACCATTCCACTCTCTTTTTCCATAAATTTCACCTTTTTAGGTTCCACGTATAAGTGAGATCATGCTGTGTTTGTCTTTCTGTGCCTGGCACATGTCACTTAGCACAGTGTCCTCCAGGTTCATTTATGTTGTCACAAATGACAGGATTTTTTTCCCCATTACTTTAAAACTGTGAAGGAAGCACCTAGAAATTGCTCAGCATCCTGATCTGTTTGGCTGAAAATTTTTGGCTGGCCCAATAGATTCCTTACTACTTTCAGTCTTGATCACAAATAAACCTTTATGAGAAATAAAGAGTAATGTTTATTTTGAAAGATGTTCAAAGAGGTGAGAATCTATACACACATGGAGACAAAGCAAGGCAACAACAGGACAGAATGAAACCATTTACCTCCTCTTTGGCGATGCGCATGTCATCTCTAACATTAGAGAAAACTGTGGGCTGGACAAAGTAGCCTTTGTTCCCCCAGGGGCCTCCGCCACATTCCAGTTTGGCCCCTTCTTTCTTCCCACTCTCAATGAGACCAAGTATTTTATCATGTTGTTCTTTGTCAATCTGTTGAAAATATCACATGAAAAGGCAAAAAAAAAATCACATGAAAAGGCAAAAAAAAAAAAAAGACACTGTAAAGACAACACATTGCTGGGCCTGTTAATGAGGGTTTCAAAATGCTAAGATATTGTTATTAAATCAAACATTGAATCAAAACAGCTAACAGAGGCTCAGATTCATTCTTTGGGTAGATTTTCTTCTCATGACTTTTTAGAGAAGAACCCTTAAAGATGGATAATTGTATTTAGAATTTATTTAACAGTTACATGATAAAAACATGTCAGTACTGCAAACCTTTCACACAGTTGTCATTTATTCACTGTAGAAGAAATGCCTGTTAACAATCTAATACACTAACATAGAAACTGTAGCTCCAATTGAAATATTGATATAAGAAGTGAATGGAGACAAAGAGAACTTTGATACTGGGTTTAGGTAGATATGACAGTTGGAAAGCACATGCTTTTAGATTTGTCTCAGAAGACTGCTGTGCCTATGTTTGGATCTCCCCATTCCTGAACCATCCCCTCTGGGCCAGTCCAGGGCCTTGGATATCACATTCTGACAGTAGTTCAGGCATCCCCCCAGTTCAGGTCACATTGGGACAGTCAGTAGGTTCGATTCCAATTTCTGGCCTCTCCTGATTGTGACCATCGTGCTCCATTAAATGAGCCACATCTAAGTATATGACAAGTATTACAAAACTTAAATGGTCTTTTAAATATATTTTTATAAGAAAAAAAATGAGTTCAGAGTTCTGGTTATGAACACCAGAAACACATTCCTCTTCCCCATGCACTGGCATTGGTTACATACTGTTTCAGTTCCTGCTTTGGGAGGTTGAATGATTGGGTAACTCTCGGTCTCCAAATCATTGGTAAAACTGCCTGTTTCAGATGTGGAGGGGATTAAGGATTAAAGGCAAAACAGGAGATCCAAGAGTTAAGGTGGGGGGTAGAGTTTCTTTCCAGTTTAACTTGTCTCTTCTCATTACTTAAAAAGTCTTCTTTATCCTCTTCTTTGACTCTGCAAATCTTCCAGGCCCCAGCTCTCATATTTAACTATTCATAGATTGAGTGCTATTTGAAACCAGAAACTGTCTTCTAAAATTTGGCACAATATTTGATACAATGTTGTTCAATGCTCTTTAGTGAACCATACTTAACAGAATATTTCAAAAAGAAAACCTTTCTTCATTTCTCACAGATGAAAGAAGTTGTAGTGTGGGTTTAAGAAGAGATATTTAAATTGAATATAACCAGACTAAGGGGGTAGTGTTAGAGAGACCCTGCTTGGCTAAGATATTCTAGTGTTTCAGTAAACACTCAAGGATCCATGTCCTATTCCAAGATATTAATCTGACTATGCCCTCCATGTGATTTTTGGTTTTTCTTTCAAGATATGTTTCCCTGTCTATGAGCAGAATGGATACCCGGTGACGATCCAATCCCTGCACACGTACTAGAGACAGAGGCTGAAAGGATTTGTTTATTGGAAAACTTAGCTGGTCACTAAGTCCTAAAACTACAGGACCTCATATCTCAGTGCCTTGCTACTGATGGGGTCCTATAGCCAGCAGCTCTGCATCACTTGGTAGCAAAATGTGCTTCTCGGACCCTACCCTAGACCTGCTGAATCCTTGGGCAATTCAGATGCACAGGAAAGATTGAGGAACACTGTGCTGGAGCTTGGGGTAAGTGACAGAAAATTTCAGCTATACTAAGGGACACAGCAGTTTGGTTTGGGTAACTTTCATTCAGCGTAAATATAAACCTTCTTCAGAAGGTGTCAGATTGACCAAATGTGAACTTAGTCTTCTTTCTGGACCTTAGGCACTGCTCCATGCTAGGAGTAGCCGGGGCTCTCTACTGTGTAAGGAAATGATTGGTATCCATGATATTGTTCTAACAGTCTCAGAGTACACATTTTCATGTGTTTGAATGTGCAAATTCTTTGATTCCTTAGGCTTGATGGGTTGAAGAAAAAGACAAATTGAGAAAAGACACTGACACATAACTGAAATTATTTAGAAACCACAGATCAACAAGAGCAATGAGAGTGAAGAAGTCATTGATCTGTATGATAATTATCACCATACTTCTGTATGATAATTATCACCATACTATCAAAATAGAAACATGTAATTTTTACTTAAGAGAGACTTTAGCATATAAACTCAACGCTCAGATAGAAGAATTATATGGATTATCTCATTTCCCTGCAGAATGATCCCACAAGCTTGGTCCTGCTATCCCTATTTTACAGATGAGAAAAGAGAGTCTCAGGAAAGTTAGATTTTAAGTTCAGCCTGTAACTCAAACACCCACCTTTCCACACTCTAACAAGATGCTACTCTGCTGACAATGTTAACACAGTTTACGTGGATATCATCCCTTCTTTTTCAAATTAAAATACTGATTTTTCCAAGTTTTTAAGGAAATGTCATTTTTGTCTATGAAGTCAAATAGGAAAATCACTTTACAAATGATGAAAAAAAATATATATGAACATACATATAATAAAAATATATAAAATATACATATATGTATATATATTGTATGTTCTAACTCCCAAATATTTTCTTTGTAATCTTCAAAATTAAAAAAAAACCTGTAACTTTTTTTTCCCAAATCAAACCTCTATGGTGATTATTTTCTCTGTGACTGCTTTGTTTTTACTTTTAATGAGAAAGATTCTATAGCTATATTTTAAAAAAGCCTCACTTCACTCAGCCACCAGTGGATGAAGCAACAGACTGAAGCTCAATGAATGAGTGTACCTTTTCCATAAGCTCTTGCTCATAACAACAGATGGATACTTTTAAGTGTAAAGAAGCTTGGGGGCTTTTCCGTCTTGTTTCTCAAAGTTCCAACATACCTACTTATCCTACTTAGTGCAACCTGTGATAAAAATCTATTCATTTATAGTGATTAAAGTCTTACATTAATCAGAACACTGGATTATTTACTTTAGAATCCTATGAAGAAGAATTTTTAACAGTCTATTTTAACTCCTTTCTCTTAAATGAGGTATTCCAGCCCAATTTTTGAGACTCTGGTTGAATTGTGCAGAACCCTAATGGAGGAAAGTCTTGCCTGACCAATGTTCAGTATTAAATATCTTAGATATTCTCTTCTCTCTTCTTTTCAGATTTATCCATCCATCATCTATCAGCAATCTGTCAAATGGCAAAGGGCTTTACTTTTAGACAGGTAGATACATAGATTTTAGAGAGAGAAATAATCTCAAGAGAAAACTTAGAATCCTATTCTTTTATGGAATGGGTGACCAAGTCATATTGAGTTAAATGTATTTCTTGGCATCCATTTTAAAAGTTATCAAATATGATAAAAATTGGCAACTACTTTTATGTACTCATTAAACTCAAAAACAAATGCAAAAAATAATGGGATCAATATAAAACAAATTACTTCCTTTCCTGATAAAGGTATTCCAGGGCTTTAAGGTTTTAATATTTGTCATTGCCTAAGTCCTAAGATTCTTCTATTTGGATGTCTTGGGATGGTAAGAAAAGTCCAAGATATTCTTCTAACTTACTTAGAATGTCCACTCCATGAGGTCAGGGATCATGTCCTCCTTGTTCCTTTTGACATTGCCAGGTACCTATCTCAGGGCTTGGCTGACAGCATTGTTCACTAAATTTTAGTTCATTGAATTTATTTTGGGCTTAGAATAAGTCAAGAATAGTGATTGGTTTCAAATCAACAGCATGGAACAGTGTATACATTTAGCATGAAAGAAAAAATCCTCTAAAGCTTCATGTCTACACTTTAGAGCACGATTTCTCAGCAGCAGTCCTATTGTCATTTTGGCCAGACAATTTTGTTTGGGGGCTCTCTTGTACATTGTAAGATGTTTAGCAGCATTTCTGGCCTCTACTTACTAGATGTCAGTAGAACTACCCCTCCTCACTGAAGTTGTGATAACTTGAAATGTCTCCAGACATTGACAATTATCCCCTGGGGGAGGCAAGCAAAATTGCCCCTAGTTGAGAATCACTGCTTTAGAGAAAGACCTTAAAGGGCAGGAGGAAATTCAGAACCAAAGGTGTAAGAGCTCGAATAACAGACAATGAACAGAGAACTGTACAAGGAAGAGGGAAAGGTGACCTTTGCTAAGAGAGACACTTTTATTGATAATGGTTCAGAGAAAACTAGGAGCCCTGGGGGAATAATTGAGCTTTAACAACTAAAATGAGAAGTTTGCCACAAACCCGGAAACTCAGGACCTTTTAGGACATTCATGCTACCATTAGAGGGTCAGAGTTACTGAACTTGGCAGAGGATTTAGGGGTGTGCATCTCTATGGGATGGCAGCTGAGATGGAGGATTGATTCAGAGGAAGAAATGATAGGAAAGTAGAAGAACTTTGAAGTGGACAGAGAATGGTAGACAGGAATCAAGAAGTGTACAGATTGAGGAAAGCAAGAGCTTTAGAGCGTTTGTTAATTTCCCTCATGTCTTTAATTTCCAGCATGGTTCTTGTACTGTTCCAGGCAGGAAACCTGGCAACAAAAAACAAGAATGATTTCTTTATCCCTGGGAATTGATTTTTTTTTTTTTTTAAATCACCAACTGGCACAGTATTTTTACCTAGAAAGACACGTAGATGGAAAATAACCTTAATGAAATCTACACCTGAAGAGAATACTTTATTCTTGTTCCCTGAAAATGCTATTGCTTCTATTGTATACTCACCTGAGGGCCTTGATTTACCCCTGCAGTCAGAGGATTTCCAAGAACATACTTCTTAGCCCGCTCTACACTCCTCCGAACAAACTCATCGTAAATTGATTCTTCCACAAAAAGCCGGGATGCGGCTACACAACATTGGCCCTGGTGGAAGAATACCCCTTGGTGTGCAAATTCAACAGCACTGTCCACTGCAAGGAAGACATTCACATTAAAGAAGAGATATTTTCTAAAGATTATATATATATTGTGTGTGTTTATGTATATATTTCTTAGAGGCAATATGGTGATAACAAAAAGATATGAGTTGTATAGTTAAACATGGGCTCAATCCAATCTACCTCTTAACAGCTTGGTGACAAATTAATCTTTCTGATCCTTTATTTACTGTGGAAATAATAGCAAAAAATAGCAGAATCTGAAAAAAATAGTGGCCATTATTATAACCTTAATATAGATATCAAGAATGTGGATTTTATCATAGATTAAATCTCATTTCAAATGATTTTTATAAATATCTCCATTTTTAATTAGATGACTATGAATATTTTTTTCAGGCCTCATGTTTTAACTAGATAACAAAGAAATATGAAATGTCTATTGCATTACATAATCTCAAAAGATCTTAAATACTGTGCTCAAAAGGAAAAGTGATCTTTGTGGGGGGGGAAAAAACAAAATAAACCAAAACAACCAAAAAAAAAAAAACAGCAAAAAAACCACTAATACTGAGAATCACTCACCTACCTTATGACCTCATTCTAGCAAAGACATTTTCAAAATCTATATAAAGTGTATCATATTATTTCATATATTATGCCTATAAATTCTTATTTATTTTAGATAGTAGAATGTACCTTAAAAGGAAGACATAGGTTGCTTCATTACTAGATCCTAAAGAAGAATAAAGTTTTCTTTGCATTTTAATTTTCTACATGCTGAAGATTCAACTCAACATTATAGCAACTGGGTGTTGTTTCTATTCATTTTGTAAAGTAATCACACCTGCTTAAGGTATAGTGGGAGTGGTTTACAGAAAACCTTAGAAAAATTGGGAATCTTGTCATGTTTATAGAATGTTTAATACGGTAGTATGTTCCAAAAAACTTCAATTAATGTCACAATAGCAACATAGGCCAATTCCATGCAGCATTTGTGTTTATGGCCTCAAATAAATAATGGAGCTGTGAAAGAAAGAGTTCAACATCTACTTCTAATAAATAACTAATATTTACGAAGTAATTTTGGGATGCTACTTGGTAATATAATCAGAATGAACCAAGAATATTATATAGTAGAGTCTTATCATAATTGTAGATTTTGTATTTAAACTCAACTATATTTGCTAAGGGAAAAAAAAGAAGTTATTTAAATAGTAGGTGTGATCTTCTTCTGGACATTTCATTTAATGAGCTTATGACACAGAGAGAAGGGAGACGGCAAATGGAAAACTGCTGTCTCCTCACTTGGTCTCAGTCTAACATGTCTCCAGGTTAGCCCATTATGCTTAATATGACATTAATAACTAAAGGTATGGAATTTTATCCATACCACTGCCCCTAAATGCCAAACGTTTATGCTATCCAGAATTTATGTGGGGAAATTGAAATCTGTTGCAAACCAGGAAGAAATTGTGTTTGTATTAAACTTATATATGTTTTATAAGTTTAGGATGATTTAAGAGATGTTTAAGAGTAATTTTGGACTCTGATTAATTCCCTACACTTTAATGTTAGAAACAAATGCTTCTGTAAAATTTAAGTTCATTGAATGGCATGATCAGACACCACAAAGGACGCAGGGTGAAGAGTTAAAGCGGCTCATACTCACAGTCCGCATCAGCAAACACAATGCAAGGGCTCTTCCCGCCAAGCTCCAGGGTCACCCTCTTCAGATTGCTTTTCCCCGCAGCCTCTTTGATCAGTTTGCCAACCTGAAATGGAGCATTACAAAGGGAGAAGGCTTAGTCTGCTCTCACGAAGACAGGTTTATTTAGTGTTTTAAGTTTATATAATATTTCTGTGACAGTTAAACTTCACAGTTAAATTAAATTTGAGAGAAACCCTGACAGTTTTCAAGATTTGGCACCTTTAGACATAAAAGGCTCCCTTCTCCAAGCATGCAGACACCAAGGAATCAGAAAAATGCTCATCAGTAAGAGAGCAGAGACACAGAACATCAGAGCTGATTCTGATTGTCTACACAGGAGGTTATTTTTCATTTTAATCAGAACTTCATCTCTCTATGGATTGATCAGACGTATCATGACCCAGTCAAAATTTATCTATTATGACTTTTCATCCCTCTACTTACACCCAGAGAACTCTACCAGCCCAACTGGCATATTCACCACCTCCTGAATCTCATCTCTCTTCTCATCATATGCCCACTCAACCTGGGCTGCCTCCACGTTCTACCCTTCTTTGGGATCCAGCTCACATCTTACCTTCTCTCTCTGAATCCTGATGACTCTAGGTAGAAACGACACTCTTCTCCTGGCCTCCCAAAGAACTTCATGAAGACTCTTTTAGAGTCTGCCTCAGATTGTATTATTTGTATACATATAAATTCCCCAAACAGATTGTTACCTCCTTGGTAGCAGTGACGATACCCCAACACTGCAGACCTCTCCTCAGTAGCATCTCTCCACAGTGGGCTCACTAAACTGTTGATTGACTGACAGACTTCTCTCTCTTTCCTCCCCTGTAACCCACACACTCTGAACAGTGAAGTAGAAGAAAGAAATTGGATCTGTGCTCTGCTGCTACTTCAGTTAGCTGGAATCCTACTGTTCTGGTTTCTTCTCTAATGCTAGTTGCCTCTATTGTCTTCAATATTTTTTTCTTTGTGGATCACTTCCCTTCAAGATTATTTTCTATCACTGTTCTTGTTTTTCTATCTCTAAAACTTGGCTTGTTTCATAAATATTTATTTTTTATTATTTTTACTGGAGACTTAATCCACTAAAATAACCTTTCCTTTTCTTTGTTTTAAATATAATTCACTTTATTTTGCTTTTTTTATTCTCTGGGTTTATTTTTTCCTAATACACATGCCAGATTTTAATAAAAAAATTATATTCCAACTGAACAAAAGTAGATGCTTGCTAAGTGTATATACAAATTTTATGTGGTTACTGAACTGCTACTGTGCATTAAAGAATAAATCATTAACTAATCTAATGTTTTCATCTTAAAGATTTCATGGTTCTAAATCAAACCTCTAAGGGTAGTTTAATAAAAATAAACTAAAAGTAGACTTTCACTGGGGAACCCAGTCTGAAATGTCTCTTGTGTCTCATTTTCCTTCTACAACATACTCCTAAGGACTATTTTCAAAAGTTGAATTTTCATTTAAGATGATTAAGAATTTTCTTTATTCTAGATAACACTCTTTGCCTTTCACTCTTTGAGTTCCCCAATGTCATTCTGCATCTTTTTTTTTTTTTTCTTTTCCTTTTTTTTAAACTTAGGCTTACTGGAGAAACTCTATTAAAATAGATAACTTTTATCTTGGGAAAGGGAGTAAAATCAGAATTATTTTTCTGAAAGCTACAGATATCAAAAGACTAGTGTGAACAATGGGTAGAAGTGTGGATGAGGAAGAAAGGTTACACTTTTGCTTAGTGCAAGTTTAAGTGGCCAATAAAAGGCTTGCTGAATTTTCCCAAAAGTCTAAGCCCAAGCAAGGAAACATCCATTTTCTGTCTCATGATTTCTTTCCTTTACTTGGATATAAGTAAAGATTCATCATTTTTCTCAGAGGTTTGCAATGAAAAAAAGATAAGAACTATTAAGACCACGGGTAAATAGACTATTGTATGATATTGTGGCATTTCCATGTGAGGCAGAAGTAGCAAATGCTCATGAAAAGGGTATAACTTACTAGGTCTTGCACAATGTGAGTAGGGTACTATTTTATATGAATCTCATGGGACATTAAAATTCTTACCTCAATAAAAGTGTTGTTAGAATGGGAATCTTTGCTACAATGACAACAAAAGAGGGAATCCATTGTTTGCCTTTTTAATGGCATTTGCCAAGTTCTCTGATATCTGCCCAGCAACAAACCTGAAGCTAAAAGAGAACCCAGAAAGAGGTTCCAGGGAGCATGGACCTAAGATCCATGCATTGGAACTAACATGAGTTTTTCTGTGTGGCTTTTAAAATCATATTATTCACACTTAATTCTTTATACTTATTTAGAATTAGTCACTATACTGGTTTCGGTAGATAATAATGAACAAGAGTCTTTGTGGATACACTGCAAGGGAGAGAAAGACACATAAAAAGGCCACGGGCATGTGCTCTTACAGTTGTGTATCACGGCCAATGAGAACACAGACGGGTGTTGTTAAATTCAGAGTGCTCCTGCGACTGCAGCGGTGAGGAGAAGGCCAGCCAGGGGATATGTGGGGGGAGCCAGGTTGGAACAGGTTATGACCACGTGTGAACAGAAAGCACGTGGGAATGAAAAGGTGCATGGGAATAATAAGGAAGTGACGGGGCAGGTGGCAGAGATGGAGAACATTTATAGGGAGAGGAAGCTCTTTCCTCGCATCTTCTAAATTATTGTGAGAAATTAAAGAGTGGGAGAGGAAAGAGAAAAAGGAAATGAGTCCAGACACATATAATAACCATGGCATTTACTGAGTGCTGTATAGGGTGCCACGTGTTTCACCACTCATTAGCTCTCTCAGTTTTATTCTGTGCAACTCGGTAAGGTTGATATTGTTGTCTCCATTTTACAAATGAAGAAACTAAGTTAGCCAGGATATTTAACTTTTGAAGACACATGCTAGGAGGGATAGAGGCAGAATGTGAACACAGATGTTTTCTAGATTTTTAATCTCAGGGTTTTGAAGTGTTTTTGATAGGTAACGTTTCCACCCCCCACAAATACAATAGAGACTCATGGATGAGCCATAACAAACAGGCAGTGATGCTGGAGTTGGGATCAGGGAACACCTGGTCCAGATGAAGTGGAGAAGTGAGCAGGTGTGGGATCTAGGCCTCAAAAGCTACATGGATTCCCTACTGGGGAAGGTCTAGAAGTCCAGGCTGAGGAATTTATTCCTTTCTTCCCTTACCTTCTCTGCTATGATTTCAATCTGTGATTTTACCATTTTAAAATTTATTGCCATTTCTTGAACATTCCCATTGTTTTTGCTCACAATAAATAATGAATGTGGGGTTGGCTTTCTCCTCCCTCAATTAGGGATTTACAGAATGTAAATGTTTACTACTCTATGTCTATGAAAACAAAGAAAAATATGAATGTCTTTATCTCATTTTAAAAAGATCAAGAAAATTTGATTTTCTAACATTTCTGTTCTCTATGTTTCTTTATATTGGAGTGGCTAATTAGGATCATAAAGTAATCAAATTAGCGTCACCTCCCTATATGAAATGTTCTTTTTCCTTCTCAATCCCCAAGGAGTCAAGAAAAAAAAAAGCAACAAAAACTCACAGCAAGTTCTAGCACCCATTTGGACATCATTATTCCTTCCTGTGAACCCCCATACAGCATCATCCATATTTTAGTACTTGTCACATCCTGCCTTGTTTCTTACCTGCCTCAGCAGCTTTCTAAGATGGGGCGATGCTCGCTCTTCACCCTCTATACTGTATACCAATGAAAGGCATACAGTAGTCACTGCATTGGGCATCTAACAATGTCACATTATCTAACAGAATGACTCAAGGATTTATTTTTCTTCGTATAATATGATCTCACCACTTTCTTTTCTTAGGATAGAAAATTATCTCAATAAATGGGACTCTATTTTCCCGAAGTCTACCTTCCAGGATGCTGTCTTTCTCTCTCTCTCTCCTGTTTCTCCTCACAGTGCTCATGGTTGGGGTCCTGTTCTTTAACCTTTGAATGGCCAAGTTTGAGCCAGACAGTCAGAAAAGTTAGGCTAGGCCAAGAGTTTCATTGAAGGAAACTGAGTTTCTGGCTCCCTGTCTGAATGTCTAATGAGGAGAGAGCCCCAAATAAGGAGCTATGGGTCAGGCTCTACTATTTAATTTTAATAATCTATAGGGTAATATCAAATTCATTCATACAAATCACTGTGGCCTAATTTACATTTTCTACTGCAAACCTTACTAATCGTATGACAAGGTCTCAGCAGCCATATTTCTCATTAGAAATAATGAGAACATGTTAAAAATAGTTCACTCTAGTCCTTCTGAGCTTGTAACAGGTATTTCATTTCATCCAAAGTACATCTGCTCATGTTCCATACACATATTTGAAGGCTAAAATAAGCAACAAATCAATAAAAGGAACTTTTGTTTTAAGAAGTATTGGCTCAAAAATAGTTACATCAAACATGCTTCTGGTAGCTGGAGATGCAGACATTCTTAACTTCTGGGCTGAGTAAGTGATATTACCTCTGTTGATCCTGTGAAGGACACTTTGTCTACATCCATGTGAGAAGAAATGGCTGCTCCTGCAGTAGGCCCGTAGCCAGGGACGATATTCAGTACTCCAGGAGGAAACCCTGCCTGAGAGGTAAAAAAGGAAAATTCATCTAAGTGGTTTTATTCTTTATTATTATTATTACAGTTATATATTATTAACAATATATTGCAGTTATTATCAGACCACCTAAAAATAACCTCAAGCCTTGCATTACTGAAGGCCCATTTCTCCTCAGGGTAAGACTACGGATTATTGCTCCACTGATGACTGTCTCAAATTTCATCATAGTAACTCACAAAGAAAGTATACGTGTTTGGTAAATTACTTACATAGAAGGAAAGCAATGTGTTCATTATACCCATCAGCAAAACTAAGAAGTTAAAGGGATCTCACATTTTTAGTTTCTAGCTGTTGTCAATTGCTCAGCGCATAACAGCTGAGGTGCGAGTCCCCACTGGCATTATTTAATCAGTAAAATGTTAAATAAGCATGGTCAACCCCTTTATGATCGCACTTCAGGATTGATTTCAACCCCAGTTAAAGAATTCAGGTAGAAAGTGTGGGAACTGAGAAGGGCACATTAAAATTTCCTGTTAATTGCATCAAAATATTAAAATATTTCATTTTAACTCTCTTTTAGCTGTTTTGAATTTGAAATTAAGAATATTTTTAAGATATGAGTTCAGATTTTCTAAATTGAATTTTCTAGTGATTAATGTTTTTTTTTTTTTAAGTTTTGGTAAGATATGAAGACAAAAGGACAATGAATTGTTTGCAAAAAAAAGTATATTAAGAGAATATAAGTAGTTGATAAAAATAACTTTCATGTGCTCTTTTACCACTTTTGAACAGGAAGACAAATGCATAGGAAACCATGATAGAAAAGTAAAAATAAACATATCCACTTATGGGTAGATGTGTTTAGAAATGATGTGGCCTAAGAGTACAAACAAGCATATTTGCACAGAGGCCTCCAATCTTCACATATCCTATAATAGTTTGAACAAACTTCCAGAAACCACCAGGCCATTAGTGGCAGTGACAAACTAACTTACCATTGCAAAATTTGAAAGAATACAATATCAATTTCAATATGAATTTATGTACACGAGAGTTGGACAAAAGAAACAAAAAAGTGATCACAAGGTGACCGACATCAAGCCCTTGCATTGGACTTCCTGTCTGCATTTGGGCAGAGACTCCTTTGGGTTAACTTTGAGGAATCCCAGCCAGCAGCCATGCTAAATGCATCCCCACGCTGGACAGGAGACTTTTGTAAATAATGTAGTTGGCAGTAGCATCAAATGAAGTGGAATCCTTGTACATAGTTTGATTTAAGAGTCTTACCTCTTTTATTAAGGATGCCACATGGAGTGCAGTGAGAGGAGTTTGCTCTGCTGGTTTGACAACTACCGTGTTTCCACAGCTCAGGGCAGGTGCTATCTTCCAAATAAGTGTGACCAATGGGAAATTCCACTAGAAAGCAATATATAACAAGAGATTCTTTGTATTGCTGAAAAGCACATTTGCTAATCTAAGTTCACATGACATATCCCCTGCAGATATTAAAAAGTAATTGTAGCATTTTTGTGTAATCATCTGGTGTATTCTAATTAACTTCATTGCTAAAAGCAATAGTAAATGCTAAAATGCTCTAAATAAACTAGATATGGGAAGGGAGTAGAAGAGAGCTCCAAAATTTAATCAAGTGCTGTCAATTTGAGTTCTTCTTCTACCAGGAAGATAAAAATCACTGCATGGTTTGGCCTACCATTAAGCATATTATAAGTTATCTGCAAGTGTTTAAAAAGTATGAGTATTCCTCCCAACCCATAGGTGATTTATTATAATTATTTACCTAATTGTATCATTAGTAGCATTTATTTCTAGGACAAATATCTTATTAAAAACAAAGATATCCTGGGTCCAGAAACCAAGTGCTTGGGTTCAAATCTCAGCTCAGTCACTACCACCCATGTGAAGTCACACAAGTCACTTGCTCTGTGTGTACAACTGCATCATCTTTAAGTGATGATAATGGTCCTCTCCACCTCAGAAGGTCTCCTGAGGATTAATCAAGAAAGTGGGCCAAGAGCTTGACACAGTGGCTGGTTCATCATAGGGACACAGTATATATTAGCTGTTATTAGTATTTGCAGTTACATAGCCTTTATAGATATTACTGTAATGTTTGAATTAATGAGGAATTTCATTAAAAATGTTGATACGGATACATTTCAACCTACTTGGAGCGAAAGACAATAGGCACTTATTCATCTAAGAACTTCAAGATACTTCACCATTTTTTTATTTGGCTTTTGGAAGTATGTCAGCTAAAGAGACATCATTTAGATAGTCTCCTGTGTGTTAAGCTTAAAAGGAAATCTTCACAATTCCACTTACAAAAATAGTACCTTTTCTAAGAAGAACTTGTAGTATCAGAGCCTCTCATCTTAAGACACAATATATTCCATACAGTGTTCTAAATGCCTCTGGTATTGTTTCTTTCATTTTAACTTAAAAATATTTTCAGGATTAGAACACCTGGTTGGTACTATTCTCTGTATTGAGAAGCTTCAGTGAGGAGATGAAGAGTGTTGGAGACTAAGAGAGCCGACTACATTTCACTAAAAGGGTGACCTGCAGCCTATGTGCCCATTATGAGCACATGCACCTATAAAACATGGCCCTTAAAGAGAGGACAAAATACGACTTTTAAAAAACAACCCATAGAGTATAAGGTTAAGATCTGTTGATACTATAGTACTGAAATACTCTCAAGAGACATGCCAGGATATAGACAGGTTTTTGGACTACCTAATTCATATCTAAGATGTTTAGTCACAGCGAGACCAAGTTTAGCAAATCCTATATTTACTTCATATTTAACAAATATATAAGAAGACTAATGGCCAACAAACCCATGAAAAATGCTCAACATCTCTCATCGTCAGGGAAATACAAATCAAAACCACAGTGAGATATCACTTAACTCCAATGAGTACGGCTTTTATCAAAAAGTCCCAAAACAAATGTTGGTGTGAATGTGAATGTAGAGAGAGAGGAACACTCATACACTGCTGGTGGGACTGCAAACTAGTACAACCTCTATGGAACGTAATATGGAGATATCTCAAAGAGTTAAAAGTAGAACTACCATTTGATCCCACAATTCCCACTACTCGGTATTTACCCAAAGGAAAAAAAGACATTCCATAAAAAAGACATCTGCACTCAAATATTTATAGCAGCACAATTCACAATTGCAAAGATGTGGAAACAATGAAAGTGTCCATCAATACATGAGTGGATTAATACAATATGGTATATGCATACTATGGAGTACTATTCAGCCATAAAAAATGGTGAACTAATACCTCTTGTATTAACTTGGTTGTAACTAGAGACTGTTCTTCTAAGTGAAGGATCACAAGAATGGAAAAACAAACACCACATGTACTCACCATTAAATTGGTACTAATAGGTCAACACTTAAGTGCATATACAAAGTAACGTTCATTGAGGATTGGGCATGTGGGGGGGATGGGAGAGGGGTAAATTCACACCTAACAGGTGTGGTGCAGGCTGTTTGGGGGATGGGCATGCTGATATAGCTCTGACTCGGATAGTGCAAAGGCAATTTATGTTACCAAAGCATTTGTAATTCTGTAATATTCCGAAATTAAAAAAATAAAAACAAATATATAGGAATCTATTTGTGTTGTAGGAAGCTTTATTACTAAATAAAATAGGATTAGAATTCTTTTTTAAAATAATTAGAATTATATAGAAGAACAACTTACAGGAATGATTTGGCCACATACACCAATAGGTTCATGCCTCGTATAAGTAAAAACGTTTCCATCTAGAAAGTGAAACACATACACAATTATATATAGACAAATGTATTCGTCATTCACAGAATGGTGGTTTGGGGCTGATATGAGAGAATAGTGTAGACAATAATTAAAATATAAAACACATCTCCAATTGTTCAGAAAATGAAAATGTATCCCTCAAATCATAATTTGGAATGACAGGAACCATAAAATTGAGTTAGGTGAAAGCAATACACAAAATTGGAAACAATATGAAAAATAATTAATTCTATCTCTCATCATCTAAGAGGGCTGATTTCTAAATCATCTTTCTTCTCAAAGTTTAATTAAAAAAAAAAAAAAAAAAGACCAGAAAGGAAGGAAGAGGTCTCCAGCTAAGAGAAGAAACACATTCACATGTTTTTCTGGCAGCTTAAATTTCTATCAGTAATAGTAACATTTTTTCAAAAATGTAACAATTTAAAAAATGGTAAAATTTAAAAACAAGATAATTTTTAAAACTTCTCTACGATTAATAATCCTTTCCTACTCACTTGTTCTAAAATGTTGTTTTCTATTTGCCTACCAAACAATAAAAGTAAATTCTCTTAATTCATGAAAACAAATGCCTGAAATAAAAGACATTTCTTTCTTTTCAATCTAGATTTGACTGATTCATGTGCTTCAAAGTTTGATGTGGTCATTCCGAGAGTTACATTGTGTTTTGTGCTCAGTTCTGTTTTGGTTCCCACAGAAGCCTCCTGGCTTCAGGAAGAACTCTCTTTATCGAGATCTATTTGTGCTTTAAATGGTTTCTACCATTTTGTCCCAGAATAAAGTGAGGCAGTCATTAAAATAGTCACATTTCTTCACACCACCATGGTTTCACTCTCCTCTTTTCCCTTCCTGGTTACCACTTCTGACCGGTCGGATGTTCCAAGTTGATTGGAAATGCACATCAGGGCCAGTTCTGGAGGATATTGTATTCCTCAAGTTAATACATTTACATGAATTAAATTCTACCAATAGTGTTTTGAGCAGTGATGCTTTTTCATATTTTATACAAAGTGTTTTTCATATTTCTGCCCAATTTTGTACATACTCCACTACATACATACATGTTCACGCACACAAATACTTGGGCTATAAACACAGTTCCTTCTTGCTTTGAAGATATTTGAAACAAATCAATGTCAATTAGTTTTTTTAATTAGTCTGGCCTAGCTGTAGTGAGTTTGACCGGGCACAGATGATCATAACTGACTCATCCTGGACATGAAAAGAAGCGTAAATAATTACATAATAGAAAGGGTAAAAATGTCACTATTGTAATAAAACCCAAAGAAATAATTTCAGAGGCCAGCTTTAAAAGGTTTTGTTGGGCCCTTAGAGCGACAACTGCCTCTGACCAGGCACGGTGGCTCACGCCTGTAATCCTAGCAGTCTGGGAGGCCTAGGCAGGAGGATTTCTTGAGCTCAGGAGTTCGAGACCAGCCTGAGCAAGAGCAAGACCCCATTTCTACTAAAAATAGAAAGAAATTATATGGACAACTAAATATATATATAGAAAAAATTAGCCGGGCATGGTGGCGCATGCTTATAGTCCCAGCTACCTGGGAAGCTGAGGCAGGAGGATCGCTTGAGCTCAGCAGTATGAGGTTGCTGTGAGCTAGGCCGACACCACGGCACTCTAGCCTGGGCAAGAGTGAGTCTCAGTCTCCAAATGAAAAAAAAAAAAGAGAGAGAAAATTGCCTCAAATCAGTCATTGTGGTCATAAGAATGTTCTTACTTTAATATTTTCTAAAATATGCATAGTGTTATCTTCTGCATGATTATGCTGAAACAACTTCAAAAGCCAATTGTTGGAGCTCATATCCAAGGTTACTTGGGTCTGTGTCTTCTTGGCAGCAAAGAAAAAAAATAAAAAAGCCATTTGATGAATCTTAACAGAACTTCCAGGTTCAGAGCTGTGTTGTCTCAAAGTCTAGGGGAAAACAATTTTGCCTTACTTGGTTGACGTCTTTAAAAGGGAGAGTTTAAAATTATTCAGCTCTGTAGTAATCTCCTCACTGCTACTCTCACTTCTAGTGGTTTCCCAAAGCTACTCACCAGCTGGTATTGTACGGCCCTGGATCTTGTCAGCCCAGCCTGCACAGTAGCGTAATCCTTTTATGCAGAGTGCTATATCCATCAGATATGCATTGGAAAATAGTTTTCCACCATTCATTGCCTCCATTGTCTGAAAAACAGATCAAATTCCAAATCTAAAATTCCATAACAATTTTACATTAAAAATATATAGTCAATATTTTGAATAATCATGTGCTAGAGAATTTTGAAAATAGAAGAAATCTTAAGTCATCTTGTTTAACCTCCTCTTTTTAAAAACGAGACAGAAAAAAAGAGTTCAAATGACTTGCTTGAGGTCACATAGCAAGATCTCGGTACAACAGGTTGTGAGATTCTGGTTTCTAAAGACTAGTGCTTTTTAATCTCATTTTGAGTGTCCTCCAGCTAACAAATTTTCTAGGAATCAGTCACAATTTGATATATACACAGCAGGTGAGAATGGTACCCAGTTTCAGTCAGATCAGAGTTTCAACTAGATTTCACTTGCTGTGTAATCCAACTCTATGTTCCAATTTAGTGTCAGTGACTGTTAATGATGCCTTAATCATTTTTAATTTTTGCATTCTATTTGGATATAGGCAATCTATTCATACAAACTTAACACCTGGATTTTTCATTCACAATTTTCCTCAGCAGAATTTTTAATTATGAAACTCCCAGTTTTGCCATTACTATCATAATTATCATTTGAATGGTCTATAAAGTTCAACATTTTCTAGTCTAGTGCCCTAACCATTATAGGATGACCTATCTCCTCTTTTCCTTCTCTTCTTAAGCAGAACTTTAAAGAGCTCTCTGGGATATAATGTTCTGCTGGGGTGATTATCTGGCAGGAATATCCAGGTGATAAATTGTTAAAGGTGTCCTGTCTCTGTGTTACACTGTCTACCATCTCAAAATTTAACCAAATACAATTTTTGTATGATTGTACCTTTTCCCCCATAGGACCTTATGCTGACAGGCAGTCAACAGATTGGATGAATGAGAGAAACCAAGTTTAAGCAAATTCTGCTTTCTTCCTACAGGACATTTTGGTTTATATAGTTTTATTGCACATAGCTTCTGATTCCATATTTTTGTATATTTTGAATTATGCTGAATCGCCAATTGAGTAATAAACGGTTCTTTCATTAACTATAATTGCTAATGTTGATTTTTTTTTTTTAAAGCAGGCTTCTCTGTAACTGCCAGATTCTAAAGGTAAGATTCTAAAGGTAATAAAAATGTACTATGGAACTTGATCTTGGTATTGGTTTGTGTTAAACTGGCTTCATTATAATGCCCAACTGAGAAGACAAAAACAAGGAAATCCCCTCCACAATGATATCACCCACTGACTTATCTAAATGCTAAAATATAAATTCAAAAACCAAAGTAAAAACAATTTTTATAAACACATCCATGATTGGATTTTTTTTCTTTAATCTTTGCCTTTTTCACCTTTAAAAAGAACATCATTTAATTATGACCATTGTGATCAGACATTTCAGGGAAAGAAACAGTAGCCATTTATTAAATACCTTGGTGGTCTTTTGGATATACATTTCTCTAAAAAGAAATAAGATTTAGTTTAGAGAAATATTATGGGCACCTTTAACAAATGATGAGTTTTCACCTAAAAGTGTTCACTAGTCAAGTACTTTAAGAAACCCAGTACCTCATTCCATGAGATTCAAACTGCATGCGACCTTGTTAAAGGATTTGAGAAGAAGTTGTAAAGGAAAGAAATTTCTTTAATTTGGTTTAACTTGGGGTTTGACAATGTTTAAACTGTAGAATCTATTATGGGAGCAGAAATTGACATCTGTACCCAGAACTGGAGTACAGATTAATATTTGAGAATACACTCAATGGTCAAAGTCCTACACAAGAGCTGGGAGATAAAGTCTTTTCATTTTGTTTGTGGAAAGCATGTCGTGATCACTAAAACCAAAAGAACTTGCCAATTCAAACAATGAATGCTTTTGAGAGCTCTATCTACCTTATCCAGTTTGGTTAACACTCACTGTGAGCAAGAGACGATCTCTTTCGATTAAATCAGCCAGCTTGTATAATAGTCGTCCCCTCTCTGAAGCATCCATAGTACGCCATGGAGAACCGATCTGAAAAGCCTGTCTTGCGGCCTTCACTGCTTTGTCAACATCCTCCTGTGAGTCAAAGGGAATTTAATTCAGTAGGCTGAATGTACTGGATCAGCAAGTCCAATGGCAATATCCCAACGAAATAGACTGAAGTTCCTGAAAAGCAGGCACTGTGTCTCCAATAGCCTAAAGTCTAGCACACTGTGCACACTCAACTACACCATACTGCAGTTACACTTGTTGAATGATCTCTAGAATGACGAGCTCCACACATCTTGCAGATGCTTGATTTCCTAGAATATAAATATTGTAGTAATAGTTGCTATCATTTGCATGCTTGCCATATCTCAAGCAATGTTCTAATAACTATAAACATATGAACTCATTTAATTCTCAGTCATTTAATGGGACAGACATGTTCCCCATTTTACAGATGAAGAAATTCAAGCAAAGAGAGAGGAGCTTTACCCAAGGTCAATAACTAAGAGGGGCTGAACTGAGTTTTAAACAGAGCTCGTCTCACTGTAGAGCCTTTGCTTGCTCTCACCACACATTACACGCCCTTGGTGACTGGGTTGTAGGAGTTCCAGGCTAAGCTCAAGATCCAAAGTAGTGAATATCTTCTTTGATCTCTGCTGACTCTCTACAGCCTGTCCATTCTCATGAAGGGCCTATTAGAGGGTGAATAAGAACTTTTCTTTGCTGTTGATGAGTCAATGTTATAAAACATGCGTCCATTCCTTTTGTGTAGAGGGAAAAGGCACAGAGGAAGTGGACTTGGTATATCGAAGAGTCTGCAGGGGGCAGCCCCCCCCCCCACTTGCCCATCTGGGTACAAAGAGGTTTTCTTAAACACTAAATAGGTAAAGAAGTCATTTTCTTATTATTAATAACGCACTACTTCAAACTACATTCATTCCAGCAAAAGACAAATAGTAAAGTGATTCCACACTCAGTCTAGCCTCTTTGACTCCATTCTCCTATTGTCTTCATGCAAGCTCTTTCTACTATTCTGTGTTTTTCTACACCAGGTATCTCCTCTGCTTCTTTCCTAATCCACCTCAGTTACAAATGTCACCCTGGCCACTCCATTCCCCTGCAGATCTTTGTTTAGACCTCTTCTGCACTCCACAGAATATACCTACTGCAGGAGTCACCACCTCCCTCTTTCTTTACTACCTCATATACCCTTTTTTTCTCCACCAAGTCAGTTGCAAGCACCTTAAAGGCATAGATCATTTCAATGTTACTTTGTACATAGGACTGCCCACTGCATGAAACTATGTGTGCTCCATAAATCATGACACATCAAAGGGCAGTAGCTTGCAAATTTTTTCAGGAGACATAATTTCTTTTGAGAGCTGAGCGGGGGTGGTGGGTAAATACCCTAACTGTTTTAAGTTGTAAAAAATTAAGCTAAATCCCATCCAAGCATGACACCTTCCCCTTGGAGAAGCATGGTCCTCAAAATAATATCCCCCTCCTTAGGCTTAGGTTGCATTCAATCAAGAAACACCAAATTTACAACTCTACAAATTAAATATAATTTTTATAGTATTTATCACCAAACTAAGATGATCTGGGGTAAGATGGATGTTTTACAAGTATAATCTGGTCTGATCAAGTGATGACACTGACTATAAGCAAAGATTCTTTCACTATAATAGATCACACACTGGTGTATCTCACTGTCTAGCTTTTGAGAGAATGATGAGTATCTACATTAAAATACATGTATTCATTGCTTGCTTTTCCTGAGAAATTACACACACAAACACACACACACACACACACACAGTGCATATTTGGGGTACTCAGTTAATCACATTGATTGCTTATATTTGGACACTGTCTCATGCCATAGGTTCTAAATTTTTCCAAGTTAAATTCAGACAGCAATGTTAAAAAAAAAAAAATAAAGACAAGCAAGACATAAGAATCTGAGATTGCCAGTATGATCTGTGGATAACATGACCTATAAAATATATGCTGCTCTGTATTTAAACAGATCTGTGTGACACAGCTTTCATTTGGATCTTCTGCTCAGTGTCCTGCCATCAGCCTTAGCCAAATATGGGGCATTATAGGCATCCTGGCCTCCCAAAGGGATATGGTGAAACTAGCTTCAAGACAAGTAACTCTGCCATATGGAAAACACATCCAATGAATGCTGCTATAAATAAAGACGTTCTTGTGTTTATGTCTCTGGATCATGCCCTTCCTTTTCTTATATCTTATATTTTTTGTGCAGGAGCAGAAATAGAATAATGGTAGTTAATATATAGTTTTGGAACAAAACAATCCAGATTTGAATTCTGATTTCTCCTTTTTAGCTATGTAAGCTTTGAGCCATTTGACTACACATCCATCCATCTAAAGATCTGATAAACATGCCACTGTGTAGTATTAGCATCAGGCTGCTAATGAAAGAAAAATGAATCAAGGAGATTGCCTTTTTGGAATATTCAAATGAAAGAGACATACAATCAAATCATCACCCCAATACATTATTATAAACCATGAAAAATATTCTGATGATCTTATGTTGTGGCAGGACTTCTCTAAGGTTCAGTTTTTTTATCTTTAAAATAGGGATGTGTTACCTCACAGGGATGTTTTGAAGATCAAATAAAGTAACACTTGAAACACATTTTCCACATGACAGATGTAAAATGTTAATTGATAGCAATTGTTATTGTAGTCCTAGCAGTCAAAACAACCTTAACAATAACTCTTGGTAGTTCCAGTATATTCTAATCATCCTTTCCGTTTTCACTGTCCTGCACTATTTAGGCCCTTCTGATTTCACATTGTCAATAGCCTTCCCAAGTTCATTCTCTTTTCTCCCTCAACTGTCTTGCCTGTTGCTACCAGGCTAACTTCCAAGTACTTTTATCTTATCACTTTCTCTTTCAAATATTTACAAGTGTTTCCTTTTATCTACAGTTTGAAGGTCAAACTCCTCTGCCTGGTTCTCAAGGTCCAACACTGTTGGGCTTCACCTCACCCATTCAAACTTAGTGTTCACATTTTTTCTACTCTACCTGACCCAATTCCTTCTCACCTGTGCTCCTGTAACTCTCCTTGCTAGAATGTTCTACCAGTCCACCACTTTACTTTCAAAATCTTACATACACTATAACACCCAGTTCAAATATCAATCTACCTAAACTCTCACCAGACTAATCCAGTTTGTTGATAGCTACTAGTCAAGAGCCTACTAAATTCCAGGAACGAGGTAAGTCCTTTACAGTCCCACTGGTACTGCTATAGTTAAGCATCAATCACTTTGGTTTTCAGGTGAGTAGACTATGGCTCAGACATGAAATCCAGCAGGTAGTAGAACCAAAATGTAATCCCATATCTGACTCTAAAATCTAGTTCTTATAGCTCTGCAAGGCTGCCCTAATAATGAAATCCTTTCAATATTTACTACCATCTGTATTATAAGCTATGATATGTCTTACTATTCAGGGCCTACAATAGGCAGTCAATAAATATTTAATAATTTGTTACCCATCTTAAAAAGTTTTCATGTTATACCAATTTTATATAAGGATGCATCTTCTATGACATTTATATAATAAATATTTCAATAGGTTTCATAATAGAACAAAAATTTTTACATTATTCAAAATTCGTAGGCATCAGTGTTGTTTTTTTTTTTTTTTTCATAATTCCTTAGGCATCAGGGTTGTTTTATTTTTTAATTCCAAAACTAGCATTTCTTGGATTTTTTATTCCAGGATTGACATTTTCAGAGATATAATTTTTGAATTAACTAGAAAACAATTTGGTACATAAACTCAGATTTGCCACCGTTAATAACATTTCTGCTGATGACATTTAGAATGTTCCTTTCTAGAGGAAAGGGCCACAGGCTGAATGTATGAAGACAGTTCAAATGTTGCTGAGATATCAAATGGCTGCTGAGCACAGTTAAGGGAGAACTGAACTCTTCAATCACTCCCACGTGGTCCATCTCCACATCAGATTCATTCAGAGATGCAGAAAATAGTCATCAGGCCAGTTCTACTTTTACACCTGTCACAGGCACTTACTTTAATGGACATTTACTTTTATCCCCACCAATTATTTGCTGGATCATGCTTTAGTATTAAAAGCAGTTTTCAGCATTAGTCAATAGAGCCTAAAAGAGCCACTGAAGTGAAAAGAAAACAGTACCCACCCACATCTGTGCTTTGCTTTGTAACCTCCATTTGTTCTGGCCCCTCCTCCTGTCTTTATAATACCACTGAAAGGAGGTACATAGCCCATTGTGAGCGCCATTCTACTTCTAAACTAAATCCCTAAAACCTCTTGGCTCATTATCTAAAGAGTCAGTTCCAGAATATCGGGTTTACTGTGACTATGTAATTTACTTGATTTGTACCTTTCATGAAGCAATGATATCAGAGTTTACTGTACATTTGCCAGCAAAATTGCAAGAACATCAATAATTATTTAACAGCAAAAGTTTTGAATAATTCCAAAAAGAATAGGCGAGTGCTGGTTGGTAAGCAAACAGCAGCTCACCATGAACAGTTTGTATCATGAACAAGTGAGTTTCAGTAATCAAATGTCCAGATACCTCAGTCAGCATCGTGACCTGGTGTGAAGCTTTGCTAGATGTTACTGAGCATCCTTGATTGCTTGTCTGAGCAGTGCTAACTCTCAATGAGCACCGAGCATGTCAGTGGCAAAGATTTCTATGGCTACTAGTATGAGCATCAGCTTTCCCTTACTGCAAGTTAGGAAGAAGGTAAATCCTGCAAACTGTGCCAAGACAAGTCCTCAGACTACCTGACAAGTTTTCAACTAGAACTTCAGGAGCAGAGACTTGTTTTACTGATAAAACTAATTCCAGCCGCAAAGCTGAATGTTCAAGGCTCCAGAACTAAAACATCAAAAATATTAACTCCATGATTTTTAATAAAATAATTGGGCAATTTATTGTTCTTTAAGTTCTATGTTAACTTCTTAGTTTTATCTGGCACTTTAGAATGGACAATGTTATGTTAATAAAGGATTTCTCTCCTTTTCAAACCTATGATTAATACCTTCTTAGGCAGCCTGTATAATAAATCTAGACACTATTTAAGTTTAAAATCAAGCAAGAAGGCAGGGCGTGGTGGCTTAGGCCTGCAATCCTAGTACTCTGGGAGGCCGAGGCAGGTGGATTGTTTGAGCTCAGGAGTTTGAGACAAGCCTGAGGAAGAGCGAGATCCTGTCTCTACTAAAAATAGAAAGAAATTATATGGACAGCTAAAAATATATATAGAAAAATTAGTCAGGCATGGTGGTGCATGCCTGTAGTACCAGCTACTCGGGAGGCTGAGGCAGGAGGATTGCTTGAGCCCAGGAGTTTCAGGTTGCTGTGAGCTAGGCTGACGCCACGGCACTCTAGCCCAGGTAACAGAGTGAGACTCTGTCTCAAAAAAAAAAAAAAAAAAAATCAAGCAAGAAAAAAATAACATGAAAACCTCACCAAGACACCCAGAATCACAGGCTCATCATCATCACGATGTGACTACTGAGTATCGTCATGTACCAAGAACAACTTATAAAAGTTCCCCAGCTTGCATCAGAAGCCATATTTTCGTGACATGTCTCTTGAATTTGCAATGGGGTTTGGGAGCTCAGAATGGCAAGAAACCAAGAAACCCGGCATAAAAATGGAAATAGTATTTAAAAACTCACCTTATCTCCTTCTTCTACTTGGCAGATTATCTCCTCAGTTGCAGGATTAAGGACAGGAAATTTCTTGCCACTCACTGAACTATGCCATTCATTGTTTATGAAGATCTGTAGGGATGGACAATAGGTACAAAGGTATTTAAATATGCAGCAAAGTTTGGAAGTTTTTATAAACTTAAAGCATTACACAATGCCTAAATGATGCATATCCCTTCACCCTTCAAAATTTATTGGCTGTTTAAGACATTGTGTGCATGAATGCACACACACATACTCTCTCTAAAATAGAATACAAAGTGCTTTTAAATTTCACAAAGATACGCACTCATTTCAAGCCTAGAAAATACAGACTGGAGGAGACAATCTAGAAATGAAAGATTTTACCTAAAATAGCCATGAATTTGAGGCAAGAGTGGAGGCTTTAGTGGGCTTGATCTTTAAAAAACATTGCTTCTATTTTCCACTTCAATTTCTCAACATCCTCATTTTTGGCTACTGGTGATTTGATATCATAAGTGACTACTTTCTGATCCTTTGTCTGACTGTTTTAACGCTAGTAAAATAATTATGCTAAAATAAAGGATTTTAAAAGAAGTTTGCTCAGAAAAATTTAGCTAGTGACATGATCTCACTGGCTTTTTAAAAGCATAGGAGTTTCATTCTCTTTTTCAAAAGATTTCCTGACAATTTATTTGTCCTCAAGTGAAATCAGGCGCTACATTTCTTAGTGATACCTAAGACATGCATCTAAAAAAAGACAGAACTCTAGGAAATATGGAATTTTGTTCTGTGTGAGGTATAAAAGAACAGAAATATTAAAAAGTGTATGTCGTTTAAAAAGTCTCAGTTTCAACTTCTCCATCACTGAATTTACATTTCATTAAACAACCAGCTTTGATATCTTATTCAGTTTTCCGTAGAGAAAAATATTTGACAAAGTGAAATTAAGAAATACCTCTTTTGTGTTCTGTTTCTGACAAAAGCTAGTATTTCTTCTCTTTTCATCCCTTTATTTCTTGTGTATCCTATTTTTACTTATTATTTGAAATATGAAAATGAGCACGTAAGTATATAATATGTAGTCATAAGTACAGTATTGGCTGTTACATATTACAACCTTCTGTTGGACCTATGACAAGATGAACTACTTTAATTTGGGAGCATGGGTGGTTGACACAGGTAGTTTTAAAAGAAGGTGACATATGCACTGGGTTTATAACATATCTTAATTCTGACACCCCTCCTTATTTGATATTTAAAGATAAGTTACTGATAGCTCAACCCTGAGGGAGAGTGTATTGAAATACCCCCTCCAGGTTTTAATAAGTTGCTATGCTAAATGCAAGTTACTTAGTTATTAAAAATTTTCCATTGATCATTATCAAGATTGTACATTTCTAGATCCATTACTTATATTGTGTATATTTGACATAAATGTAATCTTTTAAATCAACCTATAAGTATTCACCAACTTAGATATTCTATCATATGGTGTCAATGACATAGCTTAAAATTCTGTCAAATTAATGAAATAAATGTTACTATGTATCCCTAAATGCCTGAGTCCCTTGTCTCCTATATATCCATTGTGAAACTTGTCCCTTTTTAAATAGTCATTTTTAAATGTCTTCCGTCCCTCCTAGGCTGTAGGCTCCATAAGGTCAAGGACTGTGTTTGTTTAGTTTTCTGGTTTATCCTCAGTGTCCAACACAATTCCAGCCCTCAAGTGACTTTAGCCTCAGTAAACAGCTCTTAAGTACAATTGAATCAAATAACCTACAATCCGTAGGCTACCCATAGCTATGACCCATAGCATTCTGCACATGAGTACACCGTGATACTTGTGATTTGCTATAAAAGGGGGAGGAGGAGAAGCCTCCTTGTTTGCCTGTTCAGACAAAACAATTATCCTTATAACAAAGCAGCAGCATCCTATATATTTGGAGGAGTTCAAAAGAATTGTAGTCTAGCCTGGAATGGACATGAAAGAGACGTGGGCATGCATAAAGGAAGGGGGAAGGAGTCTGAAGCAGTTCGGATGGAGAGACCAGAGGTTCAAAGATACATACATGGGGGTCTGCGAAAGATGGAAGTATCAAGAAAATCCTTGTTTCCCTGATAGGGTAACTGAACACATATGAAGACCATAAAATTCATCACATTATCCCTTGAGAAAACGGTTGCCTTCTTAGTTCCACTAGAAGAAATATAAATTCAGATTAAAGTGATTTGCCCAATGTCTCTGAGAGTGAGCCAGCACTCTAGCAATCAGAAACACATTTTACAGCCTTACATAATTACTCTTGGAGAATTTTCTTTTATACATCCTTAGCCTCTAACGTTTAGTATTTGTTTTGCAAGAGATGACTGGGAAAGTCTTTAACCAAAGTGTCCCAAACTCAGCACACAGCCGTTTCTAGCTCTACGCTGCTCCCACCCCATAGATCTAAAGTTTGCTCACACAGTTCTCATTCTCTCTCACACACACACACTCTTTCTTTTTCTCTTAACAATATACACAGTTCCTTTTGTGTCAGTTTGTTCTATGCTATTATAAAAGACCTTTCCCTGTTCTCCCTGCCACCTACCTCTGCCTAATCAAGATTTAGTGTTCACCCTGTTATCATAATCTTCCTCAGCCAACCCAGTTTAGATTTTGTCTTCACCCTTCCCCTCCTTAGAACACTGGTGATTCTCCACTGTCAAACTCCTCAGCATGGCACTCAAGGAGGTTAGTGATTTGGCCCCAATATGCTATTCCAACCTTTTGTCCTACAGTCCCTCAGTTTACCCTTTATTTCAGACTCATTCTCCTGCCTCAAACATCATGCTCTTTTTTGCTCCACACCTTTCCTCATGCTGTCCTTCACACTGGAGTTGCACTATTTTCTTCTACTTACCCTTCAAACTCCAGCTTGATATATCATCTCCTCATGAAGATTTCACCAGTTGCTCCAGCTGGATTTAACCTCTTTTTTTATTTTGTTATCCAACACAACATGTTAGTACCCTACTATTAAACTCCATTTTATGTTCTGCTTTGTGTTAATGTTAGATAGCTATATCTCAGCTCATGAAACTCTAAACAAAAAACTAAAGACATTACAGTACTTGCCCCAGATTTTTTAATGGGCCTTTCAAAACTTGCATCAGTTTTACTTGCACTTGCTAGTCCTACCTTCTGTCTGCCCTGAAGGTTGTATTAACTCCTCAGACTTTGTATCTCTAAATTAAGAGAACACAATATCATTCTGTCAGAGATATACCCAGAATTCCACCCTTCTACAGTATGATTTCACTAAAAAATAAAATAAAAACAACATACAGAATTGATTACATTCTGTTAGGCCTGTGCTGAAACTTTCCAGCTCTTGCCTGAGTCTCTTATCTTTAGGTCTGTGATAATTTGTGGTTTCAAGTTCTCAACATACTCTCAATACATTAGAGTTTATTTCAATCTATATAATCTCTTTTAGTGAAAGACTCATTACAATATGTATGTACCATCTAGTTTCATCATCAAAATCTTATGTCTAAACTGTACATAAAACTCCCCCTTCAGATTAAAGTCAGTGAATGTTTTGTAAATGAGCATTAACCTAAGGTCAAAACACAAGTGTATCTGGCAGCCTGCAGGCAACAGAAGAGATCAGCTCTAGCAGATCCCAAATTACCAGCAATTGCTCTGTATTATTCAGTTTTAACATTTAATATAAGAACACTGTAAACCCAACTTTTGTTTGAACTTGTGCTCACATTTGTATAACCCTGTCTAGTCACTTTTGTTCCATCAGAAAAGTATTTGTGAAATAATGAGTAAATACTTGAGACACACTCTGGTTGGTACTATGGAAAATGTGAGATGAGTTAGCCATGACCACTGCTCTCCAGGGTTCTGTAATCTTGGAGGAGAGTGTATTTATACCAATATCAGCCAGTAAAGAATTAAATGTTGTGGGCCCAGGCACAGTGACTCACGCCTGTAATCCTAGCACTCTGGGAGGCCAAGGAGGGAGGATCGCTCGACTTCAGGAGTTCGAGACCAGCCTGAGCAAGAGCGAGACCTCGTCTCTACTAAAAAGAGAAAGAAATGATCAGGACAGCTAAAACTATATATATAGAAAAAACATTAGCTGGGTGTCGTGGCGCATGCCTGTAGTCCCACCTACTCAGGAGGCTGAGGCAGAAGGAATGCTTGAGCCCAGGAGTTTGAGGTTGTTGTGAGCTTGACACCACGGCACTCTAGCCTGGGTAACAGAGTGAGACTCTGTCTCAAAAAAAAAAAAGAAAAAGAAAAGAATTAAATGTTGTGGAGAAAAGTGGCCAAAGCAGTGGTTTAGACAATAAATGGTATAGAGGGAGGCAGGCTGGAAGGGGGCATCCTTGAAGGGCTGGATTGGATTCGTGGAAAGAAAAACGAGCAAAGGAGGGAACAACCTTAGGACGTTATGTAACACAGTAAAGAGATCAGCTCCTAACAGAACAGAGAGTTCCAGTAAAAGCAAGTTATAGATAACGTCTGACGATGAAAATAAAGTACATTTGTGGTGGGGCTCGATCCCTAGAGTGAGAAGTTTGTATTCTATTCTGGACATAAGGGAATGACTGCATCAAATGGATGTTTTATGAATACTGATTTTAAAGTACTGAAAATTGATTTGAAGTAGAGCAACCAAAGTTCAGGAGATTAGCCCCAGACTACCTTAATAAACCAATCATGGAGTCATAAGGTTTTAGAGTAGAGTGATGCAATAATACAATTTGCAAATTATGAATTATGTACATTCTCCTACAAACAGAGGGCTTTCAGCATATAAAAAGAACTCAGAACCTATGGGCTCAAGGCCACATGTGACCCTTCAGATCCCCAAGTGTGGCCTCTTGACTGAATCCAAACTTCACAGAACAAATTCCTATTCTGTAAAATTTGGATTCAGTCAAAAGGCCATATTCAAGGAGCCAGACGGCCACACGTAGCCCCAGAGCCACAGGTTCTCCACCCCTGTGTGTTGTTAGGCCGGGTATTGCACCATGCTTTTCTTCCCCTTAGCTATGGAGAATGTAATTCTTAATTACCCTTTTTCTGTCTTAACTTTATTAGCTTTACATTTGGCATTTGCCTTCCAGCTATGTGACCAAATGTTTTTGCATATTCACCCTTCCTATAGTTATATTTAATGGTTATGTGGAGAAAGTCTAGGCTAATGAATGTTTGTTACAATAATTATAAAATCTATTTTAGGCCTGTAGAAATATTCTATCATGACAACAATGTCATTTTCCACTTGTTGTTTGCCTTTAGCATGTTTAGGGGAAAGGGGATGATCCTATAAAAGTAAAATATTCTTGGGTGCTATTTAACCATTAAATTAATTATATTCTTATTATGAATTTTGGGCTAAGGATACTTTTGAATAATATGTATATATAGTAGATGTCAATTTTAGGTTCACAATATTGATTGGAAATTATAGATGCCTATGCATACTCTTGGACTGCAAGTGCTTTTTATGTGGGAAATCAATCAATGGGAATATTGAGGCAACTTAAAAACTGATTTTTATTCTTTCAATTTTAGATATGTCAAGTTTTAAGAGATGTATCATATTACCTTTGATAAATAAGTGACTGTTTCCTGTATGCAGTTTTGTGTCCAAGAATAAGTCACAATGTTGAAAAACAATTGCCTTTCCATAGTAAAAGCTATGATGTCTTAATGCATTTGGTATAATGCTACAATTCTAAATAAATAAGCAATTTTATCAAAATATTTCTGGCTTGAATTAAGCTGGATTTCACTACTGGGCAACATAAAGATCTATTCGCCTTATCTGTTGATATGAGATTTTGAAGCCAGTTGGCTAAAGGGGAGAGCCCCTGACTCCCTCCAAAAGATATCAGGTGCCCTAAACTCATACTGTCTCTCCAAGGCAGCAATGGGCCAGCAGCTCTAGATCCAGTAAGAGAAGCCAATACTTCCTAGGTGGCAGAGAGATTTTAACAGATGACACTTTCAACGCAGGAAGGATTTCAGCACATTCTGAGAGAGAGAGAGAGGGTGGTGAGAGTGACTGTTTTCTATCACCTGTGTGGATTTCCAAACCTGAGATCCTGGGTCACAGCATTGGGAGTGATGGGTGGTGGTGTCAATGTGCAGGCAGTGATTGTGCTGTGTGCGAGCTTTTAACTCAGCCTTAGGACCCTTGAAAAATTACCAAAGGCAGTGGAGAATGGGGCGGGGGGCAAAGGACAAGACAGGAGATGAATAATGACGGACAGAGACTGAACAAAAGTCAGGCGGGTGTTAAACATTCAAAAAAACCAAGGCTGGGTCTCTGACAACTATTTTCAACCCCCCCCCCCCCCCCCCCCACCGCGCCCCGAGCCTGCAATGCAAAACGCTGGGACTCAGAGTCAAAAAATGTAAAAGGAAATGAAGGAAGAAATAACAGATGGGAGGAAAATGTTTTAACTGCAGTCAAAGGAATGAAAACAAAACGAGAGAGTGATGAAAACCAAAATAGGAGAAATAAAACTTTATTAAGCATATGGAAAAGTGATGCTATTTCTGTATATTGTTCCTCCCTTTTTGTTTTTTAAAACTGCCACTTGTTTGACTCTTTCCAGTAAGTTTGTCTAGTGAGTCCCTACTTTGAATTGAAATTTCCTGTGAATGACAAATCTGGAATAAGAAAGTGAGGGAGACTAGAGTCTCGGGATCTTTTGGCCTTACTTTTGCCAAATGTAAGTTGTTTGAGAGTGTGGATTCACCACATTTTTCACGTTCCTATTTGTAATGAAATTAAATGGAAAACATTTTCCCCTTTAATAAAACCTTGTGGAAATAAAACCTTAATACACTTCATAGCTGCTGGTCAGCCATGTTAAAGGCACAATCTGATCTCTGCTGACACTTTCCTAAGGAAAAGAGCCAATGAGCTGAACAACTTCCTCATACATTGTGCATATGAAAATGAAAATGCAACAGACTTAGGACTGCAAAACCATACATGGTCACAAGTACGGAAATAAATATAAAGGAGCAGGAACTTTTACTGTATCTTTAAATTATAAGGCTCTCTGTTTTTCACTGGTTAATTCAGAAAGCAAAACGGCTCTCCCCTGAGTTGCAATAGTTCATTTCTTACTTTGCTTTCTGTACCACACCCTAAAGATAATTTTAAGTGATTAGATTGGTTAGACTGTGTTTTGCTTGTTTATTTAGCCTGTTTTGGAGTTCTTGGCTCTGACGGGGAGGCAGGCATTCAGCCTTGGCAGCAGTGTGAAACAGGCCAACTTCAGACATAGCACAATCAGGATCCTTGTCCTCTTTCTCCCTAGCTGCAGATTGTGAAGTCTGGACCTGCCTCCTGCTCTTGTTTCTCTAATGCCTGGAGACGTAAAGAAGAATGCTTGCTTCCCCCAAATATGAGAAATAATGTAAGTCCACTTGAAGTTTTTTGAAACAGTAGCTTTCTCATCTAATTATCAGACTTAAGTCCTCCTATATAAACACTCATTTTACTAAGCATATAAAAAAACAATGCTATTTCAGTATGCTCTGTTTCTCCTTTCTTGTTTTCTATTATTTCCCACTTGTTTGGCTCTTTCCAGTAAGTTTTTCTAGTGAGTATCTGTTTCTCTTATGATTCATTCCGGTGAAGTTAATAGAACTGCGTAGTAAAGTCCACTGATTCCTGGAACAAAAACCTTTCACACAGAAGAGAATTCGTTTCATTTGCAAATCTTTTAAGAAAAGATGTGATTTAGAGTTCACTGTTTGATCAGGACACTAAACCCAGACCTGCATTTTGCAAGCCTTTTATGTTTGTATTTGCAAAGGGCTCTTTACACAAGTTTACTTAAATTGACCTTTCATGCTTTAAATGAATGTAGTTTTTACAAACCCAAGTCAAAGCAGCAAATACAAATTGTACTAACCTTGGTATACTGAATCTTCAAATTGGTGAGTGGGGCAGGTATGTCTGGCTTGTCTGAGGATGACATTTCTGGTTCAGCTCCTGGAACACAAGTGACAGGCAGTTTGGTTCTGAGAGAGCACTTGGCTTTATTTGTTCCTTTTTATCTGCAAGGGCTAAAGTTTATTTGCATACTGGGATGTGATTGGATGAACAAACTCAGAGCAAAAAAAAAAAAAAAAAAGAAAGAAAGAAAGAAAAAGAAAAGACAAAAGGACACTACTTATTTGTAACAACTAGGGCAGGAAGCCTTTGACTTTAACCTTAAATCCTTAAGAAACCAGCTCTCCAGCATTGCAGTTGCATCTGGAGACACTGCACTATTTGCAGATGAATGAATTTACAAAGCCGAAAACTGTGATGAGAGTATGCAGCGCAGCTGCTCTGGCCACTAAGTCCAGTTATTATTTTTTTGACTTTTCATGCTTTGTATGCTACTATGTAACTTTTTGTTCTCTGATGGACTTAGAGAATTTGAGGATTGAAAGTCTAAAATGGCACATGTTCTCCATAGAAGCTGATGAGGAGAGATCCCTGGCCAGGTGTCTTCAGGACAAGGCTGTCAGGCAAACAGTCCATCTTCCAGAAAAATCAGAGTGCTGTTTGGGAAAGAAAGGCTCTCTATCTAGACTGTAACCTAGGTTAGCTTTAAAATATCATATCAAGTGTATTTTGAGTGCTAGGTAAGTAGACCTACTGTGATTTCAGGAGCCCTAAATTATTTTTATTTTCTATATATGAACAGAATAGTCAGCAGGACTTTTAGGGAACTGAGTTTATGGTCACACATGGGCACCACAATTAGCAATAGGGAAATATCATCTGTTTAAACTCATTTAAGGCCGGGCAGGGTGGCTCATGCCTGTAATCCTAGCACTCTGGGAGGCCGAGGCGGGTGGATCGTTTGAGCTCAGGAATTCTAGACCAGCCTGAGCAAGAGTGAGACCCCCGTCTCTACTAAAAAAACAGAAAGAAATTACACGGACAACTAAAAATATATATAGAAACAAGTAGCCGGGCATGGTGGAACATGCCTGTATTCCCAGCTACTTGGGAGGCTGAGGTAGAAGGATCGCTTGAGCCCAGGAGTCTGAGGTTGCTGTAAGCTAGGCTGATGCCATGGCACTCTGGCCCGAGCAACAGAGTGAGACTATGTCTCAAAAAACAAACAAACAAACAAACAAACAAACCCAGCTCACTTGAAATGAAAATAACGTTTGGTTTTGGAAGTTATCTGTACTTATCAATATAGGCAGTTATACAAAGAATAAATTGAAGCAGGACTCCCAAATAATTCAAATTCTTAAGTTAATGTTTCAAGCTGGGAACATTCAAACTGGACAATTTTTTATTATACTACTCTCATTTTAAGTAAAATATTTCATTGTAATGTAGCTCTAGCAAAAGTTACAGCAGGAACCAGATAGAATACTTTGGATGCTCTGATTATTAAGAACTAACAACAATTTTGGTCCAGTGAAAACTGCCAGCTCCCCTGAATATGGGATTTAGATACAGAAACTAAGAATGATTGGATAGTTTGTCCAAATCAGGTGCAGGAGCCTTAGTTTCTCTATCTTTACTTTCATTATATATTTTACAGACATAGAGAGGGCGACTGGCTTGCTTATGGTCACAGATCTAATAAGTGCAAGGCCAGAATTTCATTTCAGACCAGTCTGACTCCAAAACCTGGGCTCTTATTCCTGTTGACTCTGCCCTGTTCTCTACAAGAGGATTCCCAGATGGGTTCAGGGATCAACTGCTTCTCTAAGTGCACAGTCATCCTGACAAAGCACTTATGCACAACTTTCTATTCACCTAAGACAGGGGTTGGCAAACATTTTCTGCAAAGGAACAGACAATAAATTTTTTCAGCTTCCTGAGCCAAGTGGATTTTGTTATATATCTTACTTGACTCCACTTAGAATAAACTATAGACAACAGTTAAATTAATGGATGTAGGTGTTTTCCAATGAAATTTCATTTATAAAAAACAAGAGGAAGGCCAGATTTGAGCACGGGCCAACCCCCCAGATGCTAAGGCAATACCATGGCCAACCTCCTTGATTCCCCTCACTTTGCACTTGAGAACCAGAGAGAAACCTCTGTTCCTTCAGCATTTATCTTTCTCTTGCTCAATTTCTTCCTTTTTGGAAAATCATTCTTTGCTGTTTCAAAAATGTGTTTTGAGTTAAACGCACAATTACTCAACAGCTGTTACATAACTTGCAAGGTGGGGCTCCCGTCATGCTCAGACAGCTGTGTTTTGCTGCTTTCTTGTGCTCCCAATTTCTCAGTTTTTTATAGATTCAAACACTGGAATATTTCATGCCAGACAGTGAAAGTTCAAGGCTTTGTGACACACTTACCATGTCATCTCACTCCTTACATGTTCAGCTTTGATTGTACTTTATTGCATAATTGTATAAAAATAGTCCATTTATACCAGTCATTACTGAATGTAGGCAAAGGAGCAGCTTTAGAGATAGGTGACTACATCTGTCCATTTAATTTCAACAAATATTTACTTAGTATCATTTATGCATCGGTAATTCTCCAACCTAATCTCACTTGAAGGCCATATTTTTTTCTACCCAGAAACCACAGGACCTGAGATCTATGTTTTCGAGATAAGCATCACCCTGCCCTGAGAACTTATCTTGTAGAATAGGCTATTACTGGTAATGGTTACATGGGTACAAGGTTTTATCAAACTACTTCTCTCTTTTACAGAGGGAAAAATGGCCTTGGTGAGAACATGGAGGCCAAGGAGCTGCTCGTCAGGACTGGACCCAGGGTCATGCATTTTTATTGTTTGCCAATAAAAAATGGCAAATTTTAATCTGTTATGCAGCAGAAGAGAGGCAGGTACTTTATATTGAGGGAAATAGATGAAGGATGTTTAATCTTTTCCTTCTTAGGGACAAGCTAATGTCCAGAGAGAGAGAGAGAGAGAGAGAGAGAGAGATAGATAAGAAATATGACAGTTTATTCACTTCTTGAATATGACTTCTTCCAGACCTTTGTGAGGGCTGGCATTATACCACGAAACCTACACACTATGACTTCAACCATTATTGAAACTCCTCTCTCACTTTACAATGAGCCTCTCCAGAGCTCCATTCAAGTCTAGCCCCTGAAAAGATCAGAAAAGCCTAACCTTCCACCCACATAAGTAATTAAAGTGAAAAATAAGTCAGCTTCATTAACAAAAGTTAATTGTGTGGTGCAATAAAAAATAGCTACAATGGGCTGAATGTTTATGTCCCCTCAAGATGCATATGTTCCAATCCTAGCCCCCCAGTGTGATGCTGTTAGGGCTTAGAGTTTGGGGAAGTAGTTTGATCAAAAGAGTAGAATCCTTATGAATGGAATTAGTGCCCTTGTGAAAGAGACCCCAGGGAGGTCTCTTGCTGTGTTCCTCCATGTGAGGAGACAAGAAGAAGTCAGCAATCTATGACCCCAAAGAGGGATCTCACCAGAATCTGTCCACCCTGGAACCCGGATCTCCAACTCCCAGCCTCTAGAACTGTAAGAAATAAATGCCTGTTGTTTATGTACCCCTCAGTCTATGGTATTTTTTTTTTTTTTATAGAAGCCCGAATGAATTAATACAGCTTCTTTTTATATTTCCTGATTTTACAATCCTAGATCCATTTATTGAAGCTAAACTTGTCCTGCTCCAGTCATGACAGCCCTCCCTGACCATCCACTCTTGCCTTGCGCATGGCTGGATGAGTCTGCCTATTGGTCAACCCAGCCATGGATCTATCTCTATGCTTTGGATCTCTACAATGTTAGCAGATACCGCATCACTCTTATGCCTATGTGGGTTTTAATAATTTGGAAAAAGAGGATCTTGTATGTGGCTAGAGAATCTGTGCTTGGTTGGCATGTTGGTGTTCAAAACGGAAATGGAAGGCAGAATTCAAGTATATTAACATGTGTGTTTGTGTGCTAATTTCTGTTCATCTGCCATTCTTCTCCCATTAGCAAAATCTCCTCACCTCTTATTTCTCCTTCTCCTCCTATGTCCTTTCATTATTTTTCTCTGTCTTGTTTTTCTGAGATATGGTAGATGGCCCTCTTATCTGATACAATCAGAAACACTAACTGACAGGTAAGGTCACTGAAAGAAACTGTAGATTAAAAACCTCTATAAGATAATTATTTTAAACAGATGGTTGCTAAAGCTCTGGGTCAAGGCCATTTCTTGGAACCGGGTCTGCTGCTTGGAATGTGAAATAATCTTGCATAAATGGTGCTCATATTGTGTTGTCTACGGCTGTGGTCCCCAACCCCTGGTCCATGACCCTGTACTATTCTGTGGCCTGTTAGGAAACTGGCTCCACATCACAGCCTGAACTCTGCACCATCACCCCTATTCCCCCACCCCCAATTTCCCAGTTCATGGAAAAATTGTCTTCCATGAAAGCAGTCCCCGGTGCCAAAAAGGTTGGGGACCACTGGTCTACAGCTTTCAGTTTGTTTCCTTAAAATAGAGAGAGAAATTAGAGACACTAAAAATATCAATGAGGCAATCTAAAGTGTAGACTATTTTGAGATTTCTACATTTTTTCCCTTTTTTTAACAATTGACTTATGCACAGATTATCCAACAATGTGTTTAGCAACTTGATATAGAGTGTTTGTAAAATATTCAGTTTAGTTTTCATAGAAATAACTCTCGTTACCCCCTGTTAATCAATAATTAAAATATCATTTAATTCAATTTTATAATTGAAATAATAGGTCCAAGTAGATTGTGCCCTAATCTGAGTGTTCACAGACCTGAGTGTAAAAAAGTTTGTATAAAAGCTACAAAAATCATAAGTGTACATCTTAATAAATAGTCATAAAAGGAACAAAACAAAATAACCATCACTTGGGTCAAGAAATAAAGCAATATCAGCACTTCATAGCCTACTTTCGATATTCTTCTAATCGCTATCTCTTTCTCCCTCTCTCTCAAACTACCAGTATCTTAACTCCTAATGTCTCACATCCTTTTTCCCTGATTTTGAACTTGATATAAGCAAATTATATAGTCAGAATATTTTTACAAACAAAATTCAAAGGTGCAAGTTAGTTAAACACTGGTTGTATGAAAGAACGTTTCTCAGGGGCTACTTCTTACCCCAATATACACACATGGATGATTTATTACTTCCAATAAACATAAAATAACAAATGTAAAATAAGCAGCAGTAATATAATAAGTCAGCATTTTTATCAGTGAGGATCACTTTTTCATCCCAATTATTGTTTATGTGACAGTGCAGACAAGTGGCCATTTTCCTAGATCATCCTATGGTGAGTAATAATAGCAATTGGAAGATTGTACCAAAAAATTAAAAATATTCAAACCCTTGGTCAAGTTGTTCTACTTCTAGAAATGTACTTTAAGGAAATAATCAAAAGTGTGTCAATTATGGGCAAGTATCGCAAATTTAATTTATAAAATAGAAAAATAACAAATGGTTAGATAAATCATGGTTTAGCAACAACATGACCAGAAAAAAATAGAAAAATAAGGAAGGCTCTGGTAACTTTTGTGATATATTGTTACTTAATTACAAGCAGATTATAAACTTGTGTGCTATGTGTAGGGTTATCAAGCATTTTGAGATTATCCTGGACTATCAGGGTGGGGCCTGTGTGAAATCACAAGAGCTTTTATGAGAGGAAGGCAAAGCAGATTTGCAGAAGCCAAGGTGAGCACTGAGCTAGATGCTCTGCTGCTGGCTTTGAAGCTGGCGGAAGAGACCAGAAGCCAAGGAATATAAGGAATGAAGCTCTGTAATCTGGAAGAGGCAGGCAATGGATTCTCCCCTATAACCTGGTAGGGAGCAGGCCCTGTTCCCCTCTTTGGTATTGACCAGTGCAACTGATTTCAGATCTCTGGCCTCTAAAATTACCAGAGAATAAATGTGTGTTGTTTTATACCACCAAGTTCGTAGCAATTGTTACAACAGCTATGGGAAACTAACCAATGAAAGCTTGAGTTCAAGGACGCCAAAAAGTACATGCTTTCATTGATCATGCACCAATCCTCTTCCTGCCTGCAGTTCAGGCTTATTGTTACTGTCTAAATATTCTTATTCCAATAAAGGGAAGCTTCCTATCTGTGCCCTGCAATTAAAAATTCCTTGGGTGTTTTAGGTCTTGAAGATCTTTCCCTTGCAGTTGCAGTATATTTATTATATTCCAAAGGTAAAATGTGATAAATAATGACATTTTTGAAAGTAATAGTTTAAAGTAATCATTTTATTTGGACAATATCCAACTTTAGTTTGCATTGGATTACTTGCATTTGTTCCCACATTTTTACGTTATACACACTCCCCCCCCCCCCAGATCTATGACCATGATCCAAATTTATCTTCCAGGCCCTGGCTTTACACTTCAACTCCTTGTTGGATACCTAAGCTAAATGTCACACCTGTCATGTAGCTGGGTTTGCAAATTTTAGAGCCTGCATATTTGTTTTACATGGACTGTGCAATGTTACACAAATTAGAGCCATTTACATAAAACCTCAGATTTTCACTTCTTAAACATCAGAAGACCTGAAGAGTGTGGTTTTTGGCTGTCTGCTGCCCATTGGAATCATCGGGGGAATTAAAAACAAAACAAAACAGAGATTCTGATTCATTAGGAGTGGTTTGGGCCCAGGTGCATTTAAAGTGCCTCAGGTAGTGCTAACGTGTGGTCAGCTGTCAAAATCACTGAAGCAGCTCTGGGCTTCATTGCCTCCTGATACAACCAACTGAGGCTGAGTAGCAGAGGTTCTCAAAGTTTGAGCAACATTCACACCACCTGGAAACCTTTTAGAAATGTAGTTTCAGGCCCCATCTTAGACTTACAGCATCAGAAACTCTGGGGTGGGGCCCAGCAACCTGTGGTATAGCAAGCCTTGCAGAGGATTCTGGTTCAAGCTCAAGTTTGAGAACTGCACTGTAACATAGACCTCCACCTAGATGGATTATCTATCCTAGCCTGCTTCCACTCCAAGCTACCTACCTAGTCCTTTGGTTTCCATTTTAAGACCTCTAAATGACCTCATTATCATTTCCCCAAACCTAATCTTTTTCTTGACTTTCTGTTTCTGATGATGACAAAACAACACCAACCAAACTTTAGGCATTGGCGATTTCCTTGCCTCTTTCCTATAAAACTTTTAATTTTATTTAATGAAACAATTGATGCTTTCAACCCTCCAGGGTCCTGACATTTCAGGTCTAGATTTTAAAGAATATATATTAATAGCTGGAGTGCTTTATAATCCAATCTGAGAATTTCTGCCTTTGTTGTATATTTATGTTTAATGTTTAATTTATGTTTAATATGTATTTAATGTGTATGTATGTTTAGTCCTTTTTATAGCTATTGTGATTACTGATGTAGTTTGTATTTTTTGTCTGTCTTTAGACCAGTTCAGATTAGATTTTGGTGCTCATGATGGAAAACCCAAAATAAATACTCAAGATGGAAATTGATTTCTCTTTCACATAAACAGAGAATATAATAAGGTCGTCCAAGGCAACTGTGGTGGCAGAGTGGAAAGACACAGAGGCTCCTTCCAGCTCACTGCTCCCTCAGACAATGGTACCATGGTTTGTCCTGGACCCAGATTTCAAAGTCTCCCTAAACCATTGGGAAATAGTTCTCCTAGGATATAACTTTCCTGGCCAAAAGAGCAACGACATGTTTATTTCCCTCATATTCCTATATGGAGACTGATTTCTTAAATAGATGGGTCATAAACTCCATAAACACATATAATCTCCTTAAATTATCTATAGGCTATCCAAACTGTTTCTCTAAGAAAATAGACCTCAACAGTTCAAAGTTCTGGAAGGGCTCTGGGCAAGTTCATTTAGCATTAACTAGTTGATTTTTCCATGGACATTTATTATTTCAAATATGCAGTTAAGTCTCCAATTTGATCCCTCCAAGCTGCAAAATTCTAAGCAGCACACAGCTAATGCCAAAATATGGTTTTATTTTCTTTCTTGTTTTGTTTTTTTGTTTGTTTGTTTTTGATTTTAAGAAGCACCCATGTACACAGATTCCACAGTGCTTCACAGAATTGCAAATTATTCATTCCTCACCATTGGACTCGGGAATTGCAATTGACATTACGTAAGGATTCTTATGTCAACTACCATTAAGGAAATCTGAGGACCGACCCTATAGAAATGTTTTTTCTGTGCCTCCATATCTGGGCTGTCATTGACATATGGATGAATTCTTTTACCTTAGTCAACAGATAGAAAGTGGCTGGTGGAGTTCTGCCTCCTAAGTGTAAAAGAGGAAATTCATAAAATTGGGTAAAACCTTGGTGCCTAAAAGTCCCTGTCAGGCATCTGGCTTAGAATAGGCATTTCGCTGAGTCCATCCACACTAAATCCTGTTGCATTCTGGATTCCTGCCCATGACGCACCCAGCAGCTGATGACTGTGCCGTCTGCCTGGCAGTCTGCACTCCAGCGTTTTCAGTTGCTGGGATCTTGTTCATCATTCACAATGGAACTTTCAAGGAATGATGTTAACTGAAACAAAACAGCAACAATGACAATGACAGTTATTTCTAGCTATTATGAACATAATTCTGCTCTAGGTTCTTTATAAATCTAGGCTGAAAGTACTGCTATTTCCCCCATTGTACAGACAAGGTCACCAAAGTTTGGTGAGGTCGATAACATCTTCAGAGTCCTCCTGCCTTCCTAACCATCCCAGATCATTCAGCCCCTACCTCCTTTGACTGGTGACCATCTATGGAAATTTGATGATCTTATCTCCATGTATCCCTTGATCTCATTCCCACACATACTCTTGCTCATGCTTCCAGCAACCTGTACACTGAGGGACTCACCTATCTCACTCAGCTCTCTACCAAATATGGTGCAGAAGGAAGTGCCCTGCATATGATAGAATCTCCCATAATTACTTTTAAATCATTTTTAGTTGAGTCAATTATGTCTATGTCCACATAATATAGGGCTTTGTCAATTCATAAGAAATATTTAGCCTTCTACTCTAGCTTTTCCACTATGATTATTAAGTTTCCAAAAGTCTGATGTATTTAGTCATACTTTCCTATGGGTTTGGCAACCCACTGGCTTTACCACACTCTGGACCATGTTATCTTCCAGTTTAGCTCCAGTTTAGCATAAATGAAGTCTATATTCCTTTCCAGTATAATGGTAAGAATCTTTTTATTATTTCATGTATATTTTTAACTTCACCAAGATTTCTGATTTTTTTGTTTTGTTTTGTTTTTGTTTTTTACTTTCTCTAATCTTTTGGCAAACTGTTTCTGTTAGGGTAAGATAAATATTTTAGACTTTGTGGCCCATGTAGTCTCTGTTGCAGTTGCTCAACTCTGTTGTTTAGAGCTAAGGCTGCAATAGATCATAGGTAAATGAATGAACAGATGTGGCTGTGTTCCAGCGTGAGCTGGATTTGGTCCACAGGTTGTAATTTGTTGACCTACATCTTAGTCTCTGTACTAATGTGGATACCATGGATAATTCTTTCCACTTCACATATACTTGTACTTTCAATTTTCTAGCCCTCCTGAACTTTAACCCCATCCATCTTGACAGGTCTTTTAAAATCCTGTTTTAATCTTCTTTCTTCATTTATATTGCCAGCTTCTAAGCGCATCTGGACAAACTAAAGTTCATTGGTGCCATTTCACATTTTTATTTTTATTATCACTGGGCATTCAACACTGGGCATTTTTGTGTTCAGTAGTCAATGCTCTTTCTCATTCCTTTCTAAGCCTGCCATTTAGTCATAATAGATAATGACAAAATGTTCTCCAAAGTGGTTGAACCAATTTACACTTCAGTAAGCAGTGCCTGAGATTCTCATTCATCCAAATCCTTGCTGAGACTCGATATTGCAGAGTTTAGTCTGCCAGTTTGGTGGTGGTGAAGCTGGGCCAACCCATTGCACGTTGTATTCAGGGGCTGCCACTCATACTAAATGCATACAAATGGTGCTCCCTGGAGTTGAGCAGTATACAGCCAATGCAGCTATATGTATCAACCCTGGTATTAATATAAAACATATTTCAGTGTAGCTTTAATTTAAAATTGTTTGATTAATGAGTTTGAGAATATTTTCACTTGCTTAATGTCTATTTGTATTTCTTCATATATAAAGTATATGTTCATGACTTTTACCCATTTTTCAGTTCTCTGTATAGTTTGCAGGCTAATTTTGTTAGTTTTATATGTGACAAATGTCTACTTTCAATTTGTGGCTTGTATGTTTACTCTTCTTAGGATATCTTTGGATGAACAGCAGTTTCTCATTTTTGTGGTGTCAATTATATCACTTTTATTTTATGATAAATGCTTTTTATATAAAAGACTTATTTCTTGCCCCAAGACCAGAAAATTTACTCCTAGTTTATTTGAAAATATTTAACAGTTTTACCTTTCACATTTAAGTTTTTTATTTAACTGGAATTGGCTTTTCTTTTTGTTGTCTTAACACTGTTTATTGAGTAGTTCCTCCTCTGTCCCTCTTTCATTCTGAGTTATAAATTAATTTTAATACATGCATTACTTTGTTTCTGTTTTCTTTATTTGGTTCAAGTTAGTCTTTGTTCAAATGTATATGTATTCACATAGTATATATACAATTTTGTATACTGTTTGTTTATTTCAAAAGTTATCATAACTACTTTCTATATGTCTACACTCTTTTATAACTGTAATATGTATGTCTTTATACATTTTTCCAGCTTTTTGTTATCTACTAGACTATTGTTGGTCAGCTAAACCTTTCCCAATAGATTTGATATTGAGGAGAATGCTATAATGATTATGTCATACATGTACCTTTTTCTTCTGCTGAATAATATCTTTAGGATATAAACTTACAGATAGAAATATTGGGTAAGACTAGGAATATTTTATGGTTTTAAATATTGCCCTACATCATCCCAAAATGGTAATTTCACTTTAGCATTGTAATTTCCTGCCTCCAGATTATTAGTAATGAAATGATACATTAGTTTAAATTTAAATTTCTTTGATTGCCTATGAGTCTAAACAAGCTTCCTTAAGTCTGTTTATTATACGTGACTCTTCATGAGTGGGCCTCCCACACCTTCCCTTCATATTGAAGTCTTAGTGTTCATGTGCACATATGAATGAGCTCCTTATAAGTTATAGATTTATACTAGATAATGCCCAATTTGAGTTTTTAAGAACTAAATTGTATTTTAAGCTCCTGCCTAGACTGTTTTTTCATTTCATCATAAAGGACAAACCACACAAGATTAATCTTGAGCTTTTGAGTAGAGACAATGGAGCCCTTTTCTAGCTGCATTTTGGCACAGATACGGCATCATCTCTCTGAAACCACTATCACTTATACCTCTGGGAACTGGAGATTGAATTATCGCTCTGTTTGGTGTTACCGGTAAAGACTGGCTTCAAAGATGAGGGTTTAAGTTTTTATCCCATTCACAGCAGTGGTGGGCATGGACGCAGAGGACAATGAGTCATTCTTATCCTTTGTGGACACACAGCGTAGCTGGCACTTCGCATCTGACTGTGCTCGACTTTTAAATGAAGGAATATCAAGTGCTCTGTTTGTTAATTACACCAAGCTTGGAACCAGACTTTCGTAGTACCTGGGAGGAGATGGACACAGAGCCTCTACTTCTTCCCATTGCCTATTCACTAGGTGCATAAAGGTGTCCTCGGACTGAACCCCAAGGAGAACTAAAGAACATCCTGCTTCTCTACTCACTCGTGTTAGTTAAGAATGTGGCCCTTTCACTCATCTGGGTGTTACTGTGGGAAGTATTTTATAGATGACACCTGTGTCTCTTCAGTCTCCCTCTCCCCCTTCTCACACATCTAAGGAGCCTTGCTTATTCAGGATTCATACAGTTTGGACATATTCTCTCTTCTTTAGTGCCATTACCGTCACTCATCCAGATTATCTTCATTCCTCTTAGCACAGCTCTCTGCCTCCATTCTTACCTGACTTTGACTCTCATTATTAGTGAGAACATTTTCAACTACAAATACAGAAACTCAACTTAAAATGTACTAGCAAAACAAAGTTAAACAGAGAGAATTTATTGAATGAAAAACTGTAAGAAGAGGAGTTGGCTCTGAGCACAGCTGGATACAGGGGTTCAAATTATGCCACCAGGATTCTGTCTCTATCTCCATCTTCAGCTCTGCTTTCTTCAGCATTGGCCTGGCAATCTTGCTTATAATCTTAAGCATGCTGTTTTATGATTCTGATTTTGTGTCCGTTTTCATCCTAGACTTTGAGCAACTTGAGGACAGAAATCATTTCTGAATTGTCTTTATCTTCTCCACTACACCCTGCACTGAAGCCCCTAGGTAATGCCTGAATAAACACATCTTGACTCCCTGCATATATGCATAAAATGAGATCTCGGATTGTTGTGTTAAAAGGTTATTGAAAGTATGATGTTTCCAACCAAATGAATCTAGTTCCTCAAAAAATAATTTGTGCTGAGTGATCTCATCTAATAATATAGCTCAACAGGGTGGCAGAAACATGTCGGCACAGTAATTATTTGCAAAGCTGAAGACATTCTGTGGTTTGGAAGTATTTCCAAATGGTGCAGCGAAATGTTATACAACAATCCAAAGGATTAGAGGCCTGAATAATTAAGTATATTAAAAGTATTTCCTTCTGAGACTTGGACCCCTTGGCTCCCATCCAGTACTCTGTATTTCTACCTATGTATATGTGAGCAGCTGCTTTAAGACTTGCACATGTTACATAAACTAGGGTATATTATATGTTCATGAAATGATATGCTTGAAATAACTTTCTAATCTCTTTCATGATATTTTCCTTTATGAATATCCATTGAGTAGTTACTAGAGAACATGACACAACCATTTTAGCAAGACTTTATCTGTCATGACCAAGCACATCCAAATACTTTTTACTATATGGCCTCTTTCTCAGTGCAAGGCCCCCACAGACCCCTGAAGACCTTACTGAAGAGATGATTATTTTCACCAAGACCAGGGTGCAAGAGACGCAGAATTCTAGGAGACATTAGTCACATACAACACAATGTAATCACATGGAACTCGTTTGTGTTTACTAGGTTCAGGTGTGGGTAAGGCAAGCTTAAATTAGAGTTTGGGAGCAAACAGCAACATCTACTACAAAAATGCTCTTGTAGGCACCACCACACCAAATATAAACACGATTTGAGGTGTATACACAAGGCGAGTGCCCTGTGGCAAAAGAGCACACATAAAGGCCTTTTGTGTTGTAATGAGGGATGAAGTGATGAGAATGCCATGGGAAGTGATAAGGCTGTAGATTTCATTTTTGTGGGTTATATAATGATGAGTATGGAAATTAGCTTATATTCTTTTTCAGCAAATACTGCTGATTCACTCAGCAAGAAATTAAAAGTCAAATCCTCACATGTAGATTTGTCCCAGGGAAAACTGCATTTTTTCTCAGAGTAAAGACATGGTCTTTGTGAACAGATGCTGTATGAAGACTCATGCTCATTTGTGACTTTTATTTAATATATTGAATTATCCGTCAAGATGGTAGTAGTATCCAGAGCTCCATGAGATTCACCTAGTCGTGTCTTCTATCAGAAATGTCACAGTTCAGGAATGCTTTTTGCTGACAGAAGCATTCCTTTTCATATATATAATATTGTGTGTATATATATATATATTTATATTTATATTCTAAACAATTGGGTTTATATTTCCCAAAGGTTTTATTGTGTAACGTCTTAAGAATGGGAAGTATCTTAGAGATCATTTAATTTTGCTGTGTTATTTTGCAAGTTAAAGGAATAGTAAAGAAATTTTCATTAGTTATTAGAAACTACCTATAAAAATTCTGCATATAAATTATTTGGACCAATTGGGAGCCCATTAATCATTTCTCATTGAACACAGTCCCCCTGCAGGGATAACTTACCAGAATTATTGAACAGTTTCCAGAAATTCTGTGTTTTTCATTTAGCACTTTAAATTTTCTGTAGTGGTTTTGTAGCTTTCAGAAATGTGGGACAAATAATTAGCAATTTAGTGGTGGCAAGGGGAGTGATGAAAATGTCTACAGGTATCCAAATAGACACAGTATTTTAGGGCCCCACATTTCAGGGGTCCACTTTGAACTACAGATTACTGCTTTCTATTCTTTTTTCTTCTTCACTTCACTGGAAAAATATTATGCTCATTTTGTTCTGCTTCATATCTTGGGTTTATCTGAAAGAAGATTCTGATCTACATTTTTGACTCTTTATTGACTAGATTTCTCGATATAATCTCAAGTGTTACTCCTTTGATCTTCTACGGAAGCCTGATACTCACAGAGGGAGTTACTGTGTATGCTGGGGTTTGGGAGGAAAGTGTGCTTTGAATAACCTACTTCTGTTCTATGTTACTGCTCAGATCTTTATCTTACGTCCCTTAGTAGTTTGTAAACCCGGTTCAGCTGTCGCCAGCATTGTTCACTGATGCGTTAAGGGAGATGTGTTTATGAATAATGGAGAGTGTCTTTCATTCATCTTTGGGTTCTTCATGATAAACAACTGATTTTCTTAATAGTTAACCTAACATGTTTTAGAAAGGTGTATAAAAAGATTATAAGGAAGGATTAAGGAAATGCCAACTCTCTAAAACAAAATCCAGAACCTTGAAAGTTTTATCACTGGAAACACAGGCTCAATAGAGAAGTTCATGTTGAACAAAGTGACTCCAGGTTTGTTCTCTCAAGTTTCCCTTTTCCCCTGGTGCTGGTGGTAGGAGAGAGTTCTTCCCCCTGCCCCACCCTTGACACTAGTACAACTAAACCAGGCTAGATTTTCAGAGACTTTTACATATGAAGAGTGAAAATGAAATAAATGCAGAAAATACAAGATGTATTTTCTTTCAGGGAAAGATGTGTGGATCTTCTTTAAGGACAAGAATTAGCCTTATTTCTTTAAATCCCTGACACTTATCACAGTCTTGACACATAGTAACTGTATTATATATCTTGGAATAAATAAATATTCGAGTGACTAAAATACCTGAGTCATTTAGACATAGCTAACATGCAAGTAGGCTCTTCAAAGTTTCTAAACTGCAACCTCAAAAGACAGGACTAATTTCATTGCCCTCTGGCTTTACTTTCTTGTTGCCAGCTCTGACCTCTGCTGAAGTGGAGATCACCATCTTAAAACCCTGGGGCTTCAGCTGCCTCCTGGACATGGAGGCCAGTCATGATAAGGAGAGGCAGATCCTACCTGGCTGATCAAGGAGGGTCCAGGCTCTTGCACAGGTGGTTGACTCCAAGGAGCCTCCATCTCTTCTGAGCCATGTTTTATGGTGCAGGCAGAATAGTCTTTCAAAACACCAAAAGGACCTACTTATTCCTTTGCTTAAAATTCTTCAACAACTTCCTGGTATTTGTAGGAAAAAGCCCAAAATCCTTAACAAGGCTTACAGATTTTTTTAACATGGCTTTTTTAAAAAAATGCTTTCAATATGGCTTAAAAGAGTATTTTTCAATTGACAAATCAAGTAATAAGTCAAATTAATTGTCAAAGTAAAGTGTAAAATCAATTCAGTGGGTTGAGACCAGCTTTTTAAAAAATAAAATGCAGTAGAATATAATACATTAGATGGACTGCAGGTAGAATCAGTATCATTTCTTGAACTTTCTTTCATTTCATGATAATATGTATAGGATATAGCACGTTGTAAGTATATACTATATTAAATATGATGTGATAAATATCATATCACATCAGACATTAGCTCAGTAAGTACTTGCTGGAAATTAGGAAAGTCACTGAAAGTAATTATCCCTGAGAAATAAGTGCTATGGGGATCAGCATCCTAAGCAGATTTTTGAGAGAGAAGCAGCATGACCCAGGCAAAGGAACAGGCTCCTGAGGAGGAATGACAGGTCTCTGTGATCAGCAGGGCACTCAGCCCAGATGTCTTTCCAAATCTGGCTGTGGTGGCCATGGCTGGATAACGATCCATTTGGCCGCCAGGCTTACAGAGAGAGCACTCACTGAAGAGAACTCTTACCAGTATTGGGCTGTCTTAGGAATAGTCCCAGCTTCAGAAGCACAAGCCCTTTTCCATTCTTTGCTCCACCTACTATAGGAAGCCCCATCTTGGTGTTGTAGAGGATCTGCCTTTAAATACCTTTTCCCCGGGTTCCTCTATGATGTCCAAAAGTCTACATTTTGCTCTGTATTTTAGGACACTGTGAAACAAACTATTTTTTCCTGAGCCTTTTGTGAACAAGTTGGTCTATTAAAAAAAAAAGAGTTTGAGAGAAAAAAAAGTCATCTCTAATTTAGATATCTTCTATGGGTTAGAAAAAGGTTTAATTGAAAACTTTCATTAATATATCACAGGAGTTACCGATTAATCTAATAATGCTTCCTTGAAAGTTAGTCAATGATTAAGAATTATGCTCAAAACTGTTCCAGAAGAGTTGACTTGAGTTCATGTACTTACTAGGGAACACAAAATTAGATGTAAAATTCACAAACCTTTGTGAAATTTAAGCTAACTGCTGGCGGGAAGCAAAGAGTGGGACTAAACTAAAATATCCTTCATAGAGTTCAATGACCGCAATAGGTATAAAAATCACTACAAAATGTAAAGATATTGCTTACAAGTGATTTTTTATAATCTAGTAATAGCCCCAGTTTGGAAAACTCTAACATAAAATTAAGCTAGTGGATCAAGAGGAAAGAGACCTGATTTGAGTCAGGAGTCAGGGTCCCAGTTTCAGCCCCACAAAAGTCAGCAAAGTGAACCCAGTCAAGGGGAGGCACCCTGACCCTCCAGGCCTCTGTGTTCCCAATGGGGAAACGATGCTGTGGACTAACTGGGCCTGCCTGGCAAGCTTCACCCTGCATGATTCAGTTGCACTGTATATTCTCAAGCTGCTCGTTATGTTACTGATTTGCCACTGATGATGATCTGGCTCAAATGATACATGTAGAGAGAGAAAAGTAAAAATGAACATAGGGTTTTTCTGCCACAAAAAATTAAATGATTTTGCCTGAAAGTATTTAAGGAATAGCTGACATTCATTTTCTCTATGAATATCATATGAATAGATAAATAGACCCTTATCCCCACACTGGGTTGCAGATAAAGTCATTACTCATCAGCTTGCCTTGGTAAAAGCAGTCACGGTAAAGCTGCTTTCAGCTTCCCCAGAAGGGATCTATGTCAAAGTCAAGATTCAGATAATCGCTTGATTTTTACATGTTGGCAGTAAATCTGTAAATAAATATCTTTGCAATCAGTCCTCACGTTAATGACACTGCATTTTGAGAGAAGTTGGGAGCCGGACTGATTACTTTAAGGTAGTAATGTAAGATAAGAGATAACTGCTCAGTGGTGAAAAACTTTCACCTTTGTATCATTGAGAAAGGCCATGCCCAAAGTGCTAAGTCATTGTTTAAAGGTTGGAGTTATATTAGTTTGATGCTGAAGTTCATAGAAAAGATAAAATGTATTCAGTAAAAAACTCCCTCCCCACCCCAATTCAATGCTTGGTGACAGTATACTATTGATATGATTGAGTTACCTAATTAAAGCTTGTTAGCCTTAAGAGAAAGTGAACAATATTTCTCTTTCTAGAAGGATTTCTACTGTTTTTTTTACATTCTATAGTATAAGAGGAAATTATTTTAAATAATATTTCATCAGATATTTACTGAGTATCTACAGGTTCCAGGCACTGTGCTTTAGAATTACTTACAAGGTCAAGAAAATGCTGGAATAGATCACTAAGTATCCTGCCAATCTTGGCCCTTCTAATCTTTTCTCCACAGAGTCAGACCAATCCTTGTGTAACACAAATCTTGCTGTCACCTCACTACTAAATGCTACAGCCTACTCAGTGGCTCCCTATTGCACTCGGGTGATAAAGTGTTCATGAATTTGCCATATCCACTTGCCTATGATGGGACTGTGTCTTGTTAGCACCATATCCCCAGATACTAACATAGCACGTGGCTTAAAGTAGGTGCATTCAATAAATAATTATTAAATATATAAATAACATCTATCATGGTCCTAGGAGGTGATGTCAGATAACAAACCCTTGGTGCACTAGGTTCATAACAGGTTTTTAAAAATTTGTTAGGAAGACAGAGCATACTACATGGTTAATCACCACGTAGTATGTTCAGAAACCTACAGTTAGTTCCAAGTGAGGTCTGGGCAGCAAAATACAGAAAGATTTAAAAACTCCCTGGCTGTAGCATTGGAGGAGATTGTTTGATATGACTATGTAGAATAAGTCCCTAGTAGGAACATGACTATTTAAAGTAACTGTGTTTCCATTTTTAGGCACCTCACTTTGGTTCAGCTTGGTGTCAGGCACCTGCTGTCTCTTGCTCTGCAGTGCAGGGGGATAGAGTTACACCCTCTGCATTACATTTCATTCTGTTGGTTATTTACATAATCCCTCTGGCTGTGCCTATCAATTTATAAACCAAAGGAATCCCGTTATGAGTACACTAAAGTCATATGCTTGGCTGCCTCATACAAATGTGTTTTACCTGGATTATGTCTGTCAGGGAAAGCCCCAAAGTGATGATAATTTCATTGTATTTAGCACAAAATCTCCCTGGAGATGGTGGGGGATGAAAGAGGATACGCAGAGTGTAGGGAAATCAAGCCTGTTGAGCATAATTACTCTTGAAAACTTGCCTTGTTTCAAAAAGTTGTGACTTTAGACTTGCATTCTCATACAGGGTATTTAAAGTGTATCTATTGCAATGAAACATTTCCAGTGGCAGCCACTTTTGAAAACTTCACACTCATGACAAGCTATCCCTGTGAACATTTGTGAAATATTGACTTTTAAAGGAAAGATGATTCATTTTTCTTCAAAATGATGGAGTTTGTTAGCTCTCTTAATATCTTTAAGGATCAGAGAGGCTACCATGTTAACTTTTAAAAAATGTATCAAATCAAAATACGTGGAAATTACCAGAAAGTAAATTGAGAAAGAAGTTATGCTCTCAGTAGAGAAATACAATATAAATATTGGCTCCAAACAACAAAACGATTATGATAGTGCCCACAGTTCATTTATGTTTGTACAAAATTATAGGCTAATAAAAAACAGAGTATATTACAACATATGAAGGTGTCAAGAGAACTGAATACCATTTCACTGTGTGCTTCAGAAGACTTTTTGAACCAAGATGAAGAAAAGTACAATAGCATCTGATTACATCAGTATAATTTAGTACATCAATGTTGTCCTACAGGAAACTTTTTACTTCTCAAATAGAAGTGTTGAAGCTGACTTCACAAAGATTTTGATGAACACTTTTAGACATTTAGACGTTTCCTTTGTAGAAGCCTGTTTCTAGAAATGGAAATTACTAAGTATAACCCATTGTCCCAATAAGAAATAAGTGCTCAGCGGTGAACAACTTTTCCCTTCATATCATTGAGAAAGGCCATGCCCAAAGTGCTAAGTCATTGTTTAACCAACCATTGGAGTTAAATTAGTTTGATACTAAAGTTCATAGATAACATCAAAGTCATTCTTTAAAAAACTCCCTAAGTACTGCTTATTATTACTAAACAGAAATCATTAACGCCAATCTGAACTCCAAAGCCAAGAAATATTTAATGAAAATTATTCATTACCCCTTATAGTCTCATTTGTTTATTACATCATTAAAATATGACTATCTATGCTGTCATTCATTTGTTCAAGTTAAGTCAAGTCCTGGAGAAGTTCTGTTTCACGTATTACCCAAATAAGCCTTAAATACACGTGCAAGAGGAGCCTGACGTTCACACAAATGTATAGTCTCATGCAATTAGCTCTGAGCTGAGAGTCTGGGCACATGTGTTCCAGGGTCGTTCTACTTCTGGCTACATGACTTTAAGCAATTCTGCATTGCCTTCCACTATGCTAATGATTCTTAAACTCACAATCACCTGGAGAAATTGTTCAAGTATAAATTGCTGACTCTTATTCTCAGAGTTTCTAATTTATTAGATTAGAGGGGGGGCCAAAAATTTGGATTTCTAAATGAGTCCCCAGGTATTGCTATTACTTCTGTTATGGGACATATTGTAGGAACCAAGGCTATTGCCTATGTATGTATTGTAATACATACATCTCCCCATGTGCCCACTCTGCTGATGAGGGAAACAGAAAGGTTACAGCAGATGCAATAGGATGCCAGATTGTGTTATGGTCTTTAGTTGACAACGTGGTAGTAAGTGTGCTTTTTTGGGGATGGAATCAGGAAAAAATGGAGGAAGAGACACCTATTTGGACTCAACACCCAATATTCTCAGTTTATTTCAGGAAAAAAAAAAAAGATAGGACATGAATTACAATGCAGATTAAATAAGTAAATAAATAAAACCCAAGTAGTCTAGGGAAGACTGAAGAATGTGCCAGAAAATTCCAAGGACATGTTCTAGCTCTGTCCTTACCCATAGTATATCCTGGAGCTCAAAATTCAAAATTATACATAATTGTAAAGGGGCAAAGTTGACCTGCATTTATTATGGTGGTAGAAATATGAAGGTTTTTCCTTGCATACAAAGTGACAGTTCTCATCAGCTGTATGTTCAGAGAAGAACAAGGGTTAATGGGTTTTTCAAATATAATGTGAAGAATTATTACGCTTTAACCAGAATATGTTTCAATTTTAATAGGAGTAGACATAGTCCTTTCTGATACATATAAATAAATACTCCACATTTATGTGGCTAAATATGGCATTATACATTTATAAAAAACACATTTTCCAGTAGGAACACTAAACATATGAAACAGATTTAGTTAGCTCATAGCCTTGTAGGGAATATCAAGACAAGCTCCCTTTTTATATTCTGGAGTGCAAATCCCACTGTAACTATTGCTGTGCTGTAAAAATATGTGAAACAATGTTTTCCTACAACTTAGCTGGTATATTACTTATTACAGGCAGAATTATACACAATAAAATGCCCATATAAATATTGTCAGGTGTATTAATGGACTTGCTGCAATGGATTTGTCTTGCAAAAGCTATTTTCTTTTAAAGAGACGAGGCTGCCTGCTTTTCCTATTTGCACATCATTTTCTGCATAGGACACTGCTTTGTCACTACAATTCACTGTCTCTCATGGAGTTCCCAGACAGTTCAGCATATTTATAGTTGCATGAACTACACTGCTGAAATAAATATTGCAACGCCTCCCTATTCAGTGGACATCATGCACAGAGACAGAACAAGACATCTGCTTTCTCTGAAGGGAATTGCATTAGCACTCTGTGATTTTCAATGGGAAAGAGAACAGTTTGCTAACCTAGAACCAGTTTGTGTCATTCACCCATAAAAGTCATTCAAGTTCATACTGAATCAAGTCCAAACACAAAATTGTCTGTACAATTTTCTGTGCAGATTTTGCAAACTGAAAAGATGTGGTAAAGAAAGACTTGCAATTTTAATGATTAATTGGCCCTTAGTATTTTGGACACTTTCTCACTGCTATTGGGTAGCAAAATGTATATAGAGAATCCCAAAAACAAAGGCTTGTAGTCTGATTTTTTTGGTATACACTTTCAAAACAATACAATTTTTAAGGAAAATAATTTTACATGATTTTCTGCTATAAAAATCAGTTTTCTCAATCTCATCGGAGTGTCAAACACAGGGAAGTTATTTTAAGATATATTAGAAAACATAAATAGAGATCATTTCAATGAATAAAATCATGAAAGATGAAAATATTTAATTTCTGAAATAGGTGCATGGATTTAACAATATTTTACATATGAAATTAATACAAACTAAGTTCAGTTAAGCAAAAGCACATAAAGAATTTGAATGATATGTATCCATTAACTTGGAGAGGAAAAGTTATTATAATATATTCTATTTTGCCTTTTGCTTAATAGTGACTAAGGTAGTATTTAATATGAAATAATAGAGCAAATCTCCAAGGCTTTTTCTTCCATCAAAATAACACACCTTATCTCTAAAGGGTGAACATTCTTCAGAACGTAAGAGCAGGACATAAAAGTAGATAAAATAGTGTAATATAACTTGTAATAAACATTGATTTTTTTTTTTTTTTTAATGCTTGGTATATCTTTGTGACTATTCTATTGTGCCATGGGCCAGGAGAGTGAGTGGTGGTGAGAATATTTAGAATTGTGTTCATGATTTTATATCTCAAGTTGCAACTAAAAAAATAATACAAAGTATCAAACTTTTCTTCTCCAAATATTTCCTCTGCATAAAAAAACCAACTCTTACTATCAAAGAAATAAACTGAGTTTTCCCTTTTTTTCCTTGAAAATAAAAACATACAAAGCTCAATCAAGTTAGATGTGCAGAAGACACATGGTTTTTTTACTGAGGCAACATTTGAGTTATTAATATTTTAAACAGAAAATTATTAATGTGACTGTTATAGATATCAAAGTCATTTCATGACAAAGAGATGACAGTTGGCAGAATCAGTTAATAAGCAACTACAGGAAACTAATATTTCAACAAGGTAGTCATTTATTACTCTATAAAATCTTTTATATTAACTCATATATTTTGTTGAGATATTACTTTTCTGTATTTGATTATTAACTTCTTTATCTGCATATAATTTTTAAAGTTTACTATATTTTTGAGTGACATACCTTTAAAAAATCCAAAAGCGCATCTGATAATTAATAAATACATCCTTGAAAGTTTTTATAGTAGCTATATAATCTAACCATGCTGTCCATTAGAGCGGCTACTGAACACATGAAATATGGAAAGTGTGGCTGAAGAACTGATTTTTTAATTATAACTTTTAAAAAATATTAAATATACTTGGAACAACTTTCTCAACTCTAAATTTTATGAAATGTAAATAAAAATGAAGTATATCTCATAAAATTTGGTCTCTGGATTGAGATTTGCTTTATGTGTAAGATACACACTGGATAAAGATAAGATAAAACCTTAGTTATGATAAAAAGGGAAATAATATTAGTTTTTTTATATTGTTTTCCTTATTGGATTAATAATATTTTGGATATGTGGGATTAAATCAAATGTTACTGAAATTTTAAAAATTTGCTTATTTTAATCTTTTTAAATGGCTGCTAGAAAATTTATAATTTCATACATGGCTTTTCATTATATTTCCTTCCTTCTTTCCTTCCTTCCTTCCTCCCTCTCTCTCTTTCTCTCTTTCTCTCTTCTTTTTCCTTTTTTCTTTCGCAGGGCCTCACTCTGTTGTCCAGACTGGACTGCAGTGGCATCATTGTAGCTTAGTGCAATCTTAAATTCCCGCGCTCAAGCTGTCCTCCTGACCCAGCCTGCCAAGTAGCTGGGGCTACAGGCACATGCCACCACACCTGGCTAATTTTTCTATTTTTTGTGGAGATGGGGTCTTGCTATATCGCTCAAGCAAGTCTCTAACTTCGGACCTGAAGTGATCCTCCCACCTTGGCCTCCCAAAATGGTAAGATTACAGGTGTGAGCCTTACATTGTATTTTCAATTGGATGACAATGATCTACATAGTACATAGCAATTAATAATAATCAATCTTCGCAATTTATAAAATCTGTGGCCAGTTATAATTATTTATATTTTTGAGTATATTCATTAAAACTTACCAAAAATCAGGCTTTTGTATAGCCACAACTAATCTAACCACATAGGGTATAAGTTTCTTCTTACTTGTGAAACCATTTTAATTCTTAGTAAAGTGTTCAGAGCTCACATTTGGTTAATTTTTTAGTGAAAACCTGACTAATATTCAAGCATCTTTGCAGGGCCACAGTGTACAGTTGTAAACGTTGTTTATTATACAAGGGCTCCTTACTAAAAGACCCAGCTTGTACTAGACTCACCAAGCCCTGGCCCTGGCAAGAGCTGCCTTTTTCTGTAATAAAGGGCTTCTTTCTCTAAGTGACACAAAGACACAATATAGGTTAGCGAGCTCTCCATATTTTCATCAACTTGAAATATTGCAACATCCAATATTATTAAAAAAACTCAGAATATTGTTTTCTGCCCAAATCATCCAGGTAAAGTGTATTACTCTAAGTGATATGCTGTGAAAATTCTGGTGTCAACTTATATTTGCCCAACATTTTATTATTCTCCCAACTTTCCCATACATTTTATTAATGTTCTCATAGTAATGCTAGGTGATAAGTAAAGCAGGTATTGTCTTAATTTTACAGTCAAGGAACATATTGAATTTCCTTTTTGGATTGCTATAGAATTCAGAATTATCACATTTGCCTCTTACAAATAAAAGTATAACTCCCATCACTCGTGAGACAATCACATAGATATAAACATTGCAACTAAAAATGAAAATGACATTCATAGGCTAAGACAGACCCAACCATATGCCTCAATGAATTTTGGTTTCCAATAAAAAACAATTAATCACATTTTATTATTTAATTTGTATCTTAAAAGAGCCAAGAAATTAATGGCAATGTGGTATCTCCCCAAACTTAATTTACTTTTTGTAATTATTACTTCTATTTAACTTATCTGAGACTATGAAAAAAAAAAAAAAAACTTCCTTAAAAATGTTCCTGAAAGTAATAGCTACTTTTGAGAAGCAACTTTTCATTATAGTCAATTGATAGCTAGTTTTGGTTAATAATGAGCAATGTGTTCATGCTTTACATTTTATTTAAAGATAAGGGAAAATAGCTAATGTTGTTGTGAAGGTAGAGAGCTCTGAGGAGAATATCTTTAAGATAATTCCTTAGTATCTCTTTTGGAAGAGTATTAGTAGTTTCTTATTCAATGTAGATTTCTTAAATAGCTGACATTTATTTTGTTTCCTACCCCTGATCTTGGTACCTGAAATGCTGATTTTCATTTCTTTTACATTTATTCATGTTCTAATGGCTCCTGGTGATTTTCAATTAGAATATATTTTTAAGGAATGGGTTTTAAGATCTTTCTTCATATACAATGAGTATTATTGCTACCTATGTGTTTAAGAAATTTCTATTTGTTAGACATTAATGACTCATTCACATCGATAATATTCTTAGCAATTACTGATTTCAAATCATTAAATTGGAGGCTTATAGTTCACTTGAATACAGTAAATAGCATGTATATTTCCTTATATTAAATATTATGCCTCTTTTGGCGTTTTTATAGTTAATATAATTGTGCACTGAAATTCAAACCAGGCCTAAATCACGTACATTTTTAACAATGCAACATGTTTCCTTTATAACGAAAGTTGGCTTCCCAAATCTATAGTCAAAATAAAAGTTTCCTTTTAGGGTATCAAACCGTACCATAACTGCCAGATTGGTCAAAGTTTTGAATGTAATGGATTCACAAGGTTTTATATTTATTTCATTCTCATGTTTATTACACCATTGTGGTCTTCAAAAGAGATCATTCAGGCACACACTTCACCCACATTGATTTGAAGCAGATTTTTTTTTAAAAAAAAAAAACATGACAAAAAGCGAATTTATTTTAAATGTAAAAACATGAATCCATTCACAACTATCACACATGCTACTCATTCTGTAAATCATGTAATGGACATTGTAATTTTGACATGTAGAACGTTTCTCTTCTTCCATCACCTTTGAATTAATCAGTTTGTAAGGAGGCCAGGGAAAGAGGGCTGGAACGTGCAGTCCCCATTGGCTCCCATTGCCATTTGTATCCCTGGAGCATTTTGAAGTCAGGTAGGTGTTAACCTAACAAGGGAAGCCCCACTGGCTCTCTGTCTCCTCCAGACAATAAAATGGCACAATTGTGTGCATGCTTCTCTTTTCAATTGTTCTAGTGTAACACAGGTTGAGAACTGCAGATTCTAATTAACTCAAATTGGTTTAATGAGAGAGATGCTAAGTACTACAACATGGAGATTAAGAAATTAATACTAAATTTAAAAACCTAAAGATGTTGGGTACAAAGAAAATAAATGTTAAAAGAATAAATTGGGCCATTGTTTCACGGATAGAGAAAAGAGGGCTAGACAGTCAGTGGCTTTGGCCCATTGGAATGAACTTCTTGACTTTCTACAAGGAAGAATTTCAGCACCTAAAAGAGAGCAGCCCAAGTTTCATAATGGCATTAAGCCTTTCTTGTGCTTGATTCTGTATTCATCATTAGCTTGGAGACAGGAAGAGTGGGAATGGAATAAAAAAAAATAAAAAAGTTTCTATGTGGCCAATTGTAATTAATTTTTGAACATATTCATAAAAACCTACCAATTTTTATTGATTTAAAAACCTATGCTCAGCAAGTTTTTTTTTAAGCTATAGAAAATTTAGAAAAGCTAACATATAATATTACATTATTAAAGATGTTATGTAAAAGATACATAATAAGAAATTTTATTCTAACTTTATTTTTTGAGGAAACTTGATTATAAATGCACATTAATGAAATTCCTTATTAAAAATGTTACACTTTCTATTTTCCTATAATTTATAACTCATTAAAAGTGTTACCCTATTGTGCTACAGAATACTAGATTTTACACATTCTATTAATAAATCTATTTTTGTACCCATTAACCATCCTCACTTTATCCCCCCACTACTATTGTTAACAATAATTTATTGTATATTTTCAAACAATTAAAAATGTGGAATTAGAATATTCCTATCACAAAGAAATGATAAACTTTTGAGGTGATGGATACTCCAGTTATCCTGATTTGATCATTACACATTGCATACCTGTATTAAAATATCACGTGTACCCCACATGTATATACTATTATGTACTCATAAGAATTAAAACTAAAAATTTTTTTTTAAAGTTGTTACTTTACAACTGGCTCTCAACTTTTAACTATTGTTTCTAATGTTCATTAATTTCTCTGAATTCTGAATTATTTACTATGAAAATAAGCTGGTAGAGAAAAGACAATCTTCCTTAGTTTCATAAAATTCTCCTGGTTGTTCACAATTCATATTATACGATAAGTTTATTTGTAAGTGTATGTTTGTATTTCTAATCCTTGTGGTTATAGAAAGGATTTAACATACCATGTGACTAAAATTAAAAAATCAAAACTATATAAAGAAGAAAACTAAAATGAAAGCTGTTTCCATCAGCCCAGAGAACATAACTGGACATCAAACTTAATGCAAGGTATTCTGAAAGCCAAAGTGAAAAGGGAGATACAGTAGGCTACATGACCCTCATGACTTAAGTCCGTTAGTTCCTCAAAGAAAGCAATGCTTTCAAGAAATATGTTCTTTGAAGTCTTTCGAATAGCAACTCATGTGGCATATTAAGTAAAAATCTCTTCAGTATCTGCAGTTCATAGTAAATGTTTGGTACATTTACAAGGAAAATTTGTATTGATATTTCAAATAATACCAAAAAAAAAAAAGAGAATTTTAGTGAAGTGCCTTTAGGCAATATGTCCATTAACAATTAATAGGCTCTTTTGGTTAATTTCTAGTACCTATCCTTCTCTCCCAGTCTCCTCATATTAGAGGTAGTTGTAAATTCTAGGTTTCCTCTCCAACACACCAAGTGGGATGTTACATGAAAGCAAATTTCAGATACAAACCAGCCTATACAGATTTATTACCAAGTACATACAAAAATATACCAACCTGTTCTTTAAACTAGGTGAAATTGCAGCTGTCTATCCTTTAGTAACTAACCAGTATCTTGAATAAAATGTTCTCTGAGGCTGGAATAGCCTTCACAGTAGCCTCGAGGAAGGATCAGCCAGTCAACTAGTCATGATAAAGAGAGTCCTTTATGATGCCCATGGGCCATGTGCAGGAACAGATGTCCTAGCATTAGGGCAGAGCCTTGAAGGAGGTTAGGGCACTGGCTCATCAGGTTCTCCTGCCATCTTTGTGATGGGAAAATGTATTTCAAACAGCTCTTCTGTTCTACTGCAGGAGGAGGTAGTGATACTAGAAGTCATTGTTACGTGAAGTCATTTTACTCAGAATAACTACTTTTAAGTTATGGAATATTGATTAGAGTCTTTCAAATGCTCTAACCACCCCTGGGGAGAGGATTTCCAAGTAAAATATTTTAACCATTAATAATCCACTCTAGCACGTATAGTTAATTTATTCTCCGTATCCAAGCATACCTCTATTTGGTATACTCCTCTTTATTGTGCTTCCCAGATACAACATTTCTCACAAATGGGAGGTTCATGGCAGTCCTGCATTGAGGAGGTTTATAAACACCACATTTCCAACAGCATGTTCTCACTTTGTGTCTCGTGTCACGTTTTGGTAATTCTCACAATGTTTCAAACTTTTCATGATTATTATATTTGTTATGGTGGTTTTTGCTCAGTCTTTGATGTTATTATTGTAATTATTTTGAGGAACCACAAACTGCACCCATATAAGACCATATAAGATGGCAAACTTAATAAAAATGTGTTTTCTGACTGCTCCACCAACTGTCCATTCCTTCGTCTTCCTCCCGCTCCTTGAGCCTCCCTGTTCCCTAAGACACAACAATATTGAAATTAGGCCAATGAATAACCCTACAATGGCCTGTTGTGTTCAAGGGAAAGGGAGAATCACATGTCTCTCACTTTTGATCAAAAGCTACAAATGATTAAAGTAAACGAAGAAGCCATGTCAAAAGCGAAGAAAGGCTGAAAGCTAGGCCTCTTGTGTGTCAGCCAAGTAATGAAGGCAAAGGAAAAGTTTTTGAAGGAAATTGAAAGTGCTGCTCCAGGGAACACCTGAAGTATAAGAAAGAAAAACAGCCTTATTGCTGATATGGAGAAAGTTTTATTGGTCTGGATAGAAAATCAAATCAGCCACAAACATTCGCCTAAGGCAAAGCCTAATCCAGAGTAAGGTCCTAACTCTCTTCAGTTCTATTCTATGAAGGCTGAGAGAGGTAAGAAAGCTGTAGAAGAAAAGTTGGAAGGTAGCAGAGGTTGGTTCATAAGGGTAAAGGAAAGAAGCCATATCCAAAACACAAAAGTGCAAGTGGAAGCAGCAAGTCTGATGTAGACGCTGCAGCAAGTTACCCAGAAGATCTAGCTAAGATCATTGATGAATTTCACTACATGAAACAACATATTTTCAAGGCAGATAAAACTATTTTCTACCAGAAAAAGATGCCATCATGGACTGTCATAGCTACAGAGGAGAAGTCAATGCCTAGCTTCAAAGCTTCAAAGTAAAAGCTGACTCTTTAGTTAGGAGCCAATGCAGCTGACAGCTTTAAATTGAAGCCAATATTCATTTCCCACACCAAAAATTTTAGGGCACTTAAGAATTTTGCTAAATGTATTCTCTCTGTGCTGTAGAAATGAGACGACAAAGCCTAGATGACAGCACATTTGTTTATAGTATGGCTTACTGAATATTTTACACCTATGTCTACTATTGAGAGTTACTACTCAGCAAAAAGATTCCTTTCAAAATATTACTGCTCATTGGTAATGTACTTGATCACCAAGAGCTCTGATGGAGATGTACAGGGAGCTTAGTGTTATCATTATGCCTGCTATCACAAAAGCAACTCTGCAGTCCATGGATCACAGAGTAATTTCAACATTCAAGTCTTATTATTTTAGAAATACATTTCAAAAAATTGTAGCTGCAATAGATTTCTCTGATGGATCTTGCAAAGGAAACTGAAAAACTTCTGGAAAGTATTCACCATTCTAGATGCCATTAAGTACATCTATGATTCATAGGAGGATATGAAAATATCAACAGTAACAAGAGTTTGGAAGAAGTTGATTTCAACCCTCATGGATGATTTTGAGGGGTTCAAGACTTCAGTGGAGGAAGTAACAGCAAGTGTGGCGGAAATAGCAAGAAAATCAGAATTAAAAGTTGAGCCTGAAGATGTGAATAAACTATTGTAAACTTATGATAAAACTTTAACGGATTAGGAGTTGTTTCTCATATATGAATAAAGAAAGTGATTTCAGGAGATGGAATCTATTCGTGGTGAAGATGCTGTGCACATTGTTGAAATGACAAAACAGGATTTAGAATATCACATAAACTTAGTTGTTAAAGCAGCAGCAGGGCTTGAGAGGATTGACTTCAATTTTGAAAGAAGTTCTGCTGTAGGTAAAATGCTATCAAGCAGCACTTCATGTTACTGTGAAATCTTTCATGAAAGGGAATGTCAGTCCATGTGGCAAAGCTCATTGTTGTCTTATTTTGAAATTGTCACAGGAATCCCAACCTTCAGCAACCACCACCGTGATTAGTCCGCATCCATCGACACTGAGGCAAGACCTTCCACCAAGAAAATGGTTATGACTCACTGAAAGCTCTGATGACCCTTGGCATTTTTTAACAATAAAGTATTTTAAAGGTACATATTAATATATTGTTTTTGTAGACATAATGCAATTTCACATTTAATAGACTACAGTATGGTGCAAACGTAAGTTTTATTTGTACTGAGAAACAACAAAATTTTATTAACTCACTTTATTGCAATATTCACTTTATTGAGATGGTCAGGAACCAGTATCTCCAAGGTATGCCTATATCCTGTATCATACCATCGTGCTAAAGTACTTAACATAAACTGCAGGCAACAGAACAAGAGCTATTATAATCTACCTAAAAGAAAACTTGAGGTTTTCCTGAGCTGTCTTTATAATTTCTTTCCTTCTAATACCTGCTAATAAAAATGTTCTTCTTTATTAATTCACACAAGATATTTAATGGACAATGATGAATGCAGCATTCTTTTTTGTCCTTATTAGGCATAGTATTTTATGTTTCAAATTACTTCTTATACATCATTTAATTGATCCACCGAAATCTTGCAAATTAGAATACAACAGTGACCATTACCTCTCTTAGACAAAGAAAGGCTTAGACAGAAAGGTTCACTCTACAAAAGTGAAGTCTGTGTCCAGAGCCACACAGCAATCCTTGGTAGAGCTGACATTCTAGTCTCATGGTTTTCCAATGAGTAATCAGTAATCTTTTTTAGTGATCTATCCTGTTTTTCCAGGAAAATCTACACAAGGAATTCATTCATATTCTTTATCCTGTGATTATTCAATGGAATGATTTTAAAACACTCTCTTTGGCTGGATAGGAACGTGCTTTAAAGTTCTCCAATGATCCATGAAAAAATATTCTTCAGTGTGAAATTTAACTGTAAATTGAGCATGGTTTTTGTTTAACAAAATTCAAGGGGTAGCCAGTGCTTCACAAAAATCACAAAACATTCAACACATCAAAAGCTTAATTTAAAATATAATAGGAAAATCTTGTCTATTTTTGTTCTCTGGAAGAATATTAGGTTAAAGTTATCTCAATTTGTACTGCATTTCTTCTCCATCTTCAACACTGTTCTTTAAAACAGAATTAGTTCCCCCTAAGGAAATAATATTGATTCATGAAAACAACACTAAATATGAGTCAGATAGAATGATTTTGTTTTGTCCCTTTTCTGCCAGTTATTTGCCAATTGTCTACCCCGTCCTTATAAGTTCATTAAACTTGGATTGAAACATCTAAAAAGAGGCAATAATATGAATGAGAATCTGCTAGGGCATATGGAAGTACTAAATAGGGGCAAAATATGTCAGGGTCTTTTGTCTTTTGTTTTCCTGGCAAAATCTTAATTGTCCAGGTTTCAGCTCAGGCATCACCTCCTCTGAGCATCCATCCCTACATGTTCCCTCTTATCCCAGCTTACTGGGCTCGTTGCTTATCTCTGTCATTGCATTTACTGTGTACAGACAGTATTTGCCTAATTCTGCGCATCTCCCATAAGACCAGAAGTCCACAGAGAGTAAGAACAATATGTATTAGTCTTTGTAGCTCTGCTCCCAGTACAGTGCTAAATACAGAATAGATTCTCAAAAAAGTTTGTTAAACGAATGATTGGAATTCAATGGAATGGAGAAATATCTACCGGTCTATCTTGCAGGGTTGTTCTGAAGGTCAAAGCTAGTGATGTACGATAAGTTAAATTAAAACTTTTAAACTTAAGGGCCATGTACGGTTTCCCTTCACTTGCATAGCTTTAGTAAAAAACTGGGGTTTTGAATTAAACTAAAACTTAAAAACATTATCGTGAATATGGGCCCAAAGACATGCAGTTTACAAATGCTGACCTCGAACAGACTAAATCTTACAGCCTTTGAATGTCACCCTCCTTGGCCCAGCCCTCGCGGAGGTTAATAAGGACTGTGGATGTCTCAGGCTGCCAAAACATAAGGAGATGTGACAGGAAACCAAACGGGAAACTGCTGGCTGCCTTGGGCTCACTGAGCTCTGTGTCTAATAAGGCAGACTTGTCGCTGGGCTCTTTGGAGGTGAAATGAAGCGATGGACTAATGCTGGGCACAGGAGGCGCCGCCAGGTCCTGACAGGCTAAGGTGTGAACTGCTGAATCCTAACCATCCCAGACATCTGTGGAAGAACAGTGAGCTGGGCGATGGCCAGGGGCAGGCAAGGTTGCAGGGGAAGGAGGTGTGTGCAAAGCCCACAGAGAGCAGGAAAAGAAAGGGCAAGTGAGATTACTGGTCATCTGGTGTCTTAGATCACAGGCAAAGCAAACGTCAAGCACAACAGCAAACACAGCCTTTGAGCATTACTGTCTCCAAAGAGTATTTACCAAGTGCCGTCTGGCTTGATCTCCCAGACTTGGTTAAATATGCATTTTGTTAATGTTGTGTTTCTGACTTTCTTTCCTTTCTTTTTTTGTTATTGTTGTTATTTCTACTTAAAATTTTTTTAATACGTCATTTGCTTTGATGCTGTAACTCTGACACTGAGGTAAGTGAGAAATAAAAGAAGAATTAAGAGCAAGGAGAAAATTCCACAGAGCATTTTCTTAAAAGCTTTTTCAACATAAAAAATGTAATTAACCATTTATAATTATACTATTGAATATATTAAGTATAATATATTATTGAATGTAAAATTTAGATAATTCATTATATAATTAAATATAACATATACATATAATTATACATGTTATTCTCCATTTTAAAACATCAATATTTAGGCATTAATCAGACATTTATTTGATTCATGTCATTTTTATAAACTACCTTTTCTAAAAATTAAAAGTAATATCAGTAGTAACATTACATTACACTTTATTTGGTGACTAAAGGCATGCAAACATATAATGTTAAATATATTTTGTACTTGATTTTATTAAGGGGAATTGAAAAAATGAAAAGGTATAAATGAAGTGAAAGTTTTTATATGCCTTTATTGTGGCCACTTCATCACATTTTATCACAGTTCTTTCTTTATGACCATTATTCTGAGTGAATCCAAGATCTAGGGAAATAGGCATGATATTTTGTTCATCTTTGGATCGTCAGCAGCTAGTAAAATGTTCGGGGAATAATAGGTTCTTAATTAAAGATATATAATGAATTTTATAAATAAATAAAATTACAACCTCATACATATCACACTGTTTAAACAATATAGTTTTAGAATGGTAGTAATTTGTTTTAATATACAACACACCTCTCATTTTTCACACACTGAAACAACTCATAGAAGTATAAAATATATGACAAGGGTGATTTTTAATAAGAAATAAACTTCATTTTAAAAAGCAATTTTAGGTTTATAGCAAAATTGAGTGAAAGTACAGAGAATTCTCATATTCCCTCTTTCTCCATGCAGGCACAACCCCACAACATCCCACACCGGAGTGGTGCGTTTGTTACCATCAATGAACCCACACTGACACATCATTACCACCTGAGGTCCATGGCTTACATTAGGGTCCACTCTCAGGTTTGGATAGTCATTGGTTTGGACAAATGTATTTTCAGTTTATGATTTAGGTTATTAAGTACGAAATGTCCAATTTCCTTAAGTACTAAGTTTGACAGTTGGTATCTCTGACATTTCATTTTGACACTTCTTGTTTTATTTTTATTGTGAAGGTACATCCTCAGTCTTTCAAAAGCACAGTTTGGCTTGTGATTATCTTTCAAAAAAATTTTTTTTAAGACCAATTTTGATGAAACCACTGTTAAGTCAAAAATTTGTGTTATTTTCAAATATGAGTTCCTTCATGGAAACAATGCTGATCAAACAGCTCACATATCAAGGCAGCATTTGAGAAGGATGTGGCTAAGGAACTCATGATACATTGATAATTTGAGAAGTTCTGTTCTGGTGATTTTAATCTTGAAAATGGGCCACGCGGGTGACCTCAGACCAAGGTGAATAATGATGAGCTGAAAGCTATAGTGGAAGCAAATCCATCTCAACCTAAACGTGAATTAGTAGCAAAGTTTGGCGTTACTCTTCCAACAGTATTGGACCATTTGAAACAAACTGGCAAGGTAAGGAAGTCTGATAGATGGGTACCGCATGAATTAAATGAGTGTCAGAAGAGAAATCATCTCGAAGTTGTCCTTCTTTGTTGTCAAAACATGAAGGCAAAACATTTTTGCATCACATTGTTAAGTCTGATGAAAAATGGATTTTTTTTGACAATTGCAAGCATTTGGCACAATGGTTGAATAAAGAAGAAGTGATGAAACACAGTCCAAAACTGAATATTCATCAAAAAAAGCTAATGGTGTTTGGTTGTCCAGTGCTAGTATTACCCACTAGAGCTTCGTGAAACCTGGTTGATTAAATCCTGTGGATGTCTATTGCAATCAATTGGATGAAATGATGAGGATGCTTGTGATTAAGCAGCCAAGATTGGTCAGTAGAGACAGGCTAATCCTCTTGCAAGACAACGCTTGACCACGTGTCACACAAACAGACTATAGAGTCTGGACTTGGAAACTCTCTGTCATCCACTGTATTCACCAGATCTTGCACCAACTGACTACCACTTCTTCCAGGCTTTGGACCATTTCTTGTAAGGAAAAATATTCGATCCTCAATAAGCTGTAGAAAACCCTTCACTATTTCATCACCACTTGCTCTTCAGGCTTCTCTGCTGCTGGCATAAACAAGCTACCATTAAGATGGCAAGATTGTCGATAGTTTAAACGTATACTTTGATTAACTGTACTGCTTCTTTTGAAATATAATAAACTAAACTTTTGATTCAAAATTGGACCTTTTGTATTTAATGACCTAAATATAATGACATGTATCCACCACTGTCATAACATACAGAACAGTTTCACTGTCCTAAAAACCCGAAAAATCTGTGCTATGATCATTCTTCTCTTCCTTCACCCTGACCCCTGGAAACCATGAATAATTTTATTGCCTTCATAATTTTCTCTTTTCCAGAATACCCTTTAATTGGAATCATATAGCATGCAGCCTTTTCAGATTGACTTCTTTCACTTAGTAGTATGCATTTAAACTTTCTCCCTATCTTTTTGTGGCTGGATAACTCATTTCTCTTTAGCTCTGCATGGTATTCCACTGTCTGAATGTACCACATTTATCTATTCACCTATTGAAGGGCATCTTGGTTGCTTCCAAGTGTTGACAATTATGAATAAATTGCTGTAAACATCCATATGCAGGCTTCTGTGTGGACATGTTTTCGATTCATCTGGGTAAATACTATAAAGCTCAATTGCATAATTGTATGGTAAGAGAATGTTTAGTTTTGTAAGAAACTGCCAAATTATCTTCCAAGGTGGATGTACCATTTTGCATTCCCACTAGCAATGAATGAGAATGCCTGTTACTCCACATCCTTGCCAGCATCTGGTGGTGTGAGTGTTTTGGATTTTGGCGATTCTACAAGGTATGTAGTAGTATTTCATTGTTGTTTTAATTCACAATTCCCTACTGACATAGGCTGTTGAACATACTTTCCTATGCTTATTATCATTGGTATATTTTCTTTGGTGAGATGTCTGTCTAGATTTTTCTACATATTTTAATCAATTTGTTCATTGCCTAATTGTTGAGTTTTAAGAGTTCTTGGTATATTTTGGATAATAATCCCTTATCAGATGTATCTTTTGCAAATATTTTTTCCCAGTCTGTGGCTTATTGTCTTATTCTTTTGACATTCTCTTTCATAGAACAGAAGTTTTCAATTTTAGTGAAGTTCAACTTATTAATTATTTATTCATAGGTAATGTCTTTTGTGTTGTATCTAAAAGGTCATTGCTATATCCAAGATCGTCTAGGTTTTCTCCTCTGCTAAATTTTAAGAGTTTTATAGTTTTGCATTTGTACAATATGGATTGATGATCCATATTGAGTTAATTTTTGTGAAGGCTGTAAATTCTGTGTCTAGATTCATTTTTTTGTATGTGGATGTCCAATAGTTCCAGCACCATTTGTTGAAAAAACTATCTTTGCTCCATTGTACTGCCTTTGCTCCTTTGTCAGATATCAGTTAACTGTATTTATGTGGGTCTATGTCTTGGCTCTCTATTCTGTTCCATTAATGTATTAATGTCTGTCTGTTCTTTGGCCAATACCACACTGTCTTGATTACTGTAGTGTTATGTTATAGTAAGTCTGGAAGTCAGGTAGTGTCACTTCTCATATTTTGTTCCTCCTCTTCAATATGGAGTTGGCTATTTTGGATCTTCTGCCTTTACATATTAATTTTTGAGTTTAACATCAATATCCACAAACTAACTTGCTGAAATTTTGATTGAGATTACATTCAATAGATAATTCAATTGACAAAGAACTTGTATCTTGACAATATTGAATCTTCCTATCTATTAACATGGAATATCTCTCAGTATTTTTAGTTCTTCTTTGATCCCTTTCATAAGAGTTTTGTAGTTTCCCTCATATTATATCCTGCACATTTTTTTAGATTTACACGAAGTATTTTTAGGTCCTAATACAAATCCTAATGTGTTTTTAAGCTCAAATTGCACTTGTTAATTGTTAGTATATAACAAAGCAATTGACTTTTGTATATTAACCTTGTGTCCTCCAACCTTGCTCTCTATAATTGCTTATTAGTTCCAAGAGTTTTAGTTGTCAGTTTTTATAATGTTTTTGCCTGGTTTTCCTATTGGAGTAATGTTGGCCTCATAAAATGAGTTAGAAAGTATTCCCTTTGCTTCTATCTTCTAGAAGAAACATAGAAAATTGGTATAATTTCTTCCTTAACTGTCTTGTAGAAATCACCAGTGAACCCACCTAGGTTGGCTTTTTTGTTTTGGAAGGTTATTAATTATTGATTCAATTTCTTTAATAGTTATAAGCTTATTCATATTGTCTGTTTCTTCTTGTGTGAATTTTGACAGCCTTTGTCTTTCAAATAATTGGTAAAATGTGAGTATAGAATTGTTTCTAATATTCCCTTATTATCCTTTTAATGTTCATGTGATCTACAGTGTTGTCTCATCTTTAAATTTTTATATTAGGAATTTGTATCTTCTCTTTTTTTTACTGGACTGATTAGAGAGGCTTATCAATTTTATTTATCTTTTCAAAGAACCAGTTTTTGGTTTTGTTGATTTTTCCCATTGATTTCCTGTTTTCAATTTCATTAATTTCTGCTCTAATTTTTAATATTTCTTTTCTTCTGCTACTTCAAATATAATTTTCTCTTTTATTTCTAGTTTTCTAGGGTGGAAGCTTAGATTACTGATTTTAGATTTTTTTCTTAATATGTGCATTCAATTTATATATCTCACTATAAGTACTACTTTTAATACATTTCACATAGTTTTCTAAGTTAAATTTTCATTTTCACTTATTTCAAAATACCTTAAAATTTCTCTTGAGATTTCTTTTTGGAGCAATATGTTATACAGAAATGTGTTGTTAAGCATTTTGGGATTTTCTAGCTATGTTTCTGTTATTTTCTGTTAATTTTATTTTGATCTGAGAGCAGACATTGTATGATTTCTTTTAAATTTGCTTAGGTGTGTTTTGTGGCCAAAAATCTAATCTATCTTGGTGAATGTTCCATGTTAGCTTGAGAATAACATGTAATCTGCTGTTGTTGGCTGAAGTAGTCTTTAGATGCCAATTATATCCAGTTGACTGATGGTGCTGTTGAATTCAACTATGTCCTTACTGATTTTCTGCCTGCTGGATCTGTCCATTTCTGATGGAGGGATCTGAAAGTCTCCACAGTGGTGCTGCTGTGTTCTTGCGGACACCGTGAGGAAACCTTGTCATCTGAAATAAGAGGCGTGGACAGTGCACAAACATTTGATGTATCATTTTCCCCAAATGATATATTTTACTTCAGTTGAGATCCTTTTCTCTCTAAATGACATATATTTAATTACTTTTAAAACTGAAATTATTGTCATTGTAGTTCTGGTGTCAGTAAACTCTTTTGTAAGGAACAGATAGATTCATATATACACACATGCAAATATACATGGTGCCTATGTAATACACTTTGTCACTTTGTTTTCTACATCTTCCTTTTTCCCTTAGGTGTATATCATGAATGCATATATCCCAGGAAATAAGTCAATGATACACAGCTAAAAGACAAAAGACATACACACACACACACATACACACACATAGAGAGAACACATTTCTTTTAATGACTAAGTAATAATGTACTAAATTATGACAATATATTAAATTTTTCCTCAGTAGTTAACAGGCATTCACTGTGTTTTGAAATTGTCCTATATATCCTAGTCACTATGTCCTTATGCACTGAAACTTTAATTTTTATGGGATAAAATACTACATGTGGGATTACTGAATACAAAGATATGTGGATTATTAATTTTAACCCATTGTGCCAGAATGCTTTCTTAAAAGGCTATAACTGTTTATACTTCCACCACTAATGTTTCCCTTTCTACCTTGTTACCACTCTCAAGTTTGCCAGTCTGAAGGTGTGAGGTGATATTCTATGTTTACAGTAATTTACATACTCTTAGTGCAACTGAACATGTTTTAAATGCTATTACACACTCATTCCTCTTCTGTGAAATGCACCACCTCCTCCCTTTGCTTAGTCCAGGAGCACAGCCACTCTTCTTTGCAAGGTATCAGACATAAGCATGGCAGTACTATGAAAAATTACAGTGCTGTCTGTGTGACAACCTTCTGGGGAAAATACAAGCACACATAGGCAGAATAGTGGTTTGTGTACAAAACTCTAGACCATTCTCTGAACTGATTTTAGGCTTGTTAACAAAGATAAAATACCTATTTTCCCGGAGTAAAAACTAAGGAGTTAATCATCTCCATGTTTCATTATTTGATTTTAATTCCAATTATTAGAACTTTTTCTTGATATAAAATTTACATACCATAAAATCCACCCCTTTAAAGTGTAAAATTCAGTGGTTTTCGGTATATTCACAGAGTTGTGCCACTATCATCTAGTATTAGAAGATTTTCATTACTCCTCAAAGAAACCCCACACTCGTTAGCAGTCACTCCCCATTTCTACTCTCTCATGCCCTTGGCAAACACGAATCTGTTTTCTGTCTCTATAGACTTGCCTATTCTGGACATGTCACATAAGGCGGGGCCCCCAGAGCTGAGCCCAGGCTGCTCAGGGCAGGAGTCTGCTCCTCTTGCCCATTTGTCTCTTGAGGGTTTTCTGCTGCCCCGCCAGGGAAAGGCGCCATGGCTAGGGAGACGCTGAAGGAACAGTAAGCCAATGGGCTGGAGCCTGTCCTTCCTCCCTCCCCCTGCCTTCCATTTTCCCTCTAGTGTCTCCTGCTGACAGAACCTAGAGAGATACAATCTGGCAAAGGGGACATGTGCATTGTAAAGTCTCAGCTGAGGATACTAGGAAGAGTTTGGAGTTGAGAAAAATAAAAATAATTTAATAAACTGGCATAGCCCACCCTTCCTCTATTCTGCATCTATACACACCCTTCTACACATTGCTGAACTCTCACAAAGCAAGAGCTCTGCTATTGCCTAGAAAGATGATGCAACTATCCTTTGCTGTCCTCTCTCTGGAAAGAGGGAGACACAGAGTCCCAATGGTAGTAACCATTTCCAGAAAGAGTCACATTGTCCACTTCTGGGTAATGTTGATTCTCCTCAAATCCTGTCACAGTCCCACCTGCAGATTTGTAATATAATGTCTAAATTGTAAAAGAGCCATCATCTAATACACCTTATGTATAACAATAAGAGGAAAAGAGAAAAGAGAGGAAAATAAGTTAGCAAATATGTATTAATGCAAATATATACAGGGCAACAAGAGAGGAGGAAAGCATGCACAGCTGCTGTCATCCTTATTTCTGAAACTAATCATGAGGTCATGATTAACATTTGTAACTTTCTTCCTCTATACCCATTCCATTTTCCCTTTGTCCTCAGCAAACAGGGTTTCTTTAAAGCTGGGTTGATCTAAGTTTTCATTTCTGAAAGACCTGGATCCTCAGTAGCTTGTTTCTGGGTGCTGTAGTTTTCTACTACCACTTATTATTGGACATGGAAGTATTAATAAGTGTTTAGAGAACCCAGGCAGTGTGCTCCCTGCCCCTCTCACTGTTTCAAAGCTACTCAAGTCACCTTTGATAATCAGCATAAATTGCCCCAGTCCACACAGCAACCTCCTTCAGTATGATAAGAAACCCTAAGTGTCCAGGCAACTGTTCTAACTTGCAGTTTGATGAAACTTTTGGTTCCCATGGACACATTCTGTCCTTGGGATCTTAGCATCTGTAAACCAAGCTCAAGGTATACTTCCTGGGTCATAAGGAACTCCCTTGGATTGAATGAGAGGAGACAATGAAGATGGTGCAGATGTCAAAGGAGGACATAGAAAGACAGCTGAATGCATTGAGCCACCTTCTCATGTGCATTTCTTAAAAGCATGTCCACTTGATGATTAATTGCTTGCCCAAATATTTTATGGCCCCGTGGGCGGCGTAACACCCACAGTTCATGAGGAACAGTTCCAATTGCATAGTCACTGTGATGTGTTATGGTCAGGGGTTCAGCCTTCACAGGATTAAAAGCACTGCAGGGTATGTTTCTCACACAAAAAAAGAAGAGGACATTTATAAAACCATCTTGAACTGGATTATTTTCCATAGTGCAAAAGTAGTGTGTATTTATTGCAGAAAATTGAGAAAAACAATAAAATAAAAAAATAAAAATCACCCATAATCATACATTTTTTTAAGCTTCGTTGCTTCTAACACACACACACACACACATACACACACACACACGGATCCTCATATTCCTCCCCAAATGGGGGTCCTATTCTACATGCAATTTTTGTAACCAGTTTTTATATTTAATAACCTAATATACTGGTAATATGTTTACTTGTCATTACAAAATTCACATCAATGTTAATGTTCATATAGGATGTGAACCTTACTAATATGGTATATTAATATATGTCATATATTATATAATGTATTATTATAATATATGTTAATATATAATAGTATATGGATATATTGATATATTATTAATCATTCTGTTATTTTGCAATGTTTTAAATAACTTGATTTAATAAACAATACTGTGATAAATACCTTTGTTGGCAATTCTTTGCAAAATCTTGTTGATATGCTGAATTGTGAAAAAATGCCCACTATACTCTTATAACATTGTGTCTGAATCTTAAGAGATATCTGCTCTTTATATGAATCCTTTTGAAAATGGAATTTGCCACATAATAGAAAATAGTTCCTTGAATGGCAGTTTCGATGCAAACTTCCTCCCTCCCCTCCTCTCCTCTCCCTCCCTCTCCTTTCCTTTCCTTTCCTTTCCTTTCCTTTCCTTTCCTTTCTTTTCTCTTTTTTTCTCTCTTTCATTTTTTTCATCATGCTATGGTGTTAGGCTGGGGGCATTACTTGGATTATTGAACATGCCTTTCCAGAGCAGAAATTATGACTAAAAGTGCATTTGGGGAAAGAGTCTTTGAGTGTGGGTAGTGATCAGAACAGCTGGGTTGGAGACTGAAGGAAATAGCAAGGACATTTAACAGATATAAATGGAATTTACTTAGCACAAAAACTTAGAATTTCTTGTGCTAGGAAAATAAATTTGAATCAAATATATTTTTTCTTTACAAATATAAAATGCTAAATCTTGAAACCATCTGTGCTTTTTCTAAATGTTTGAAATTTGAATTTAGGTAAGTAAAGATGAAAAAGTCTAGGAATGCCACTGTGTTGCCAAGCAACCTTATTAATCTAAGATCTCTCAATCAAATGCCAGCAAAAATTTAGCCACAGTAAATGTGTCCCCAGTGCAAGTGAGTCAGCATCAGCTATTTATTTTGGGAAGAGTTTGTAGGGAACCCAAAAAATTCCCCAATGAGCATGAAATTATCTTCAGGCTATTTTGCCTTTCTTTTGCAATGGAAGTGCACATAACTTAATTCACTGGTCGCCAACTCAGATACAGTCAAGGAGATAAAATGCTTCCTGTTCCACCCTATGAAGGTGCTCACAATGAAATGAGAGTAGCACCTCAACAGACAGAGACTAGGAGGACATACTCTTATTCAGAGGACAGAAGCCCATGGCTAGAGTCGACTCACTGGGAAGCAGGTGTCCCATCTGGATCACCGTACCTGACTGAAGAGCAAGAAGAGGATGAGAAGTTGTGCCTGTGCTCTTGCTCCTGGAAATGTTCCATTTAAGTTCAAATTTCTCTTTTCTTCTTGCCCAAATGTTAGTTCCACCTATAATTTTTTATTTTTATTTTTCTTCCCCTTCCTTCCCCAAAGAACTGCTTTGGAAGTTGTTGAAGATAAGAATGTATCATTCTCTATTTAATGAGTCTGGCCAAGGTGAAACTTCTGGGATTTTTTAAGAAAATGACTCAAAATTATTAGTTGGCCCTCTTCCTTACCTATGAAGACATATGTTTGTTTAAAAGCCAGAGAACCTTAAGCCTTGATTCCCTATGGGGTTAAGAAGGAGGATTGATGGAGACATATGACTAAGAAGAAAGCCCTTCTCTTCTCTGACATAGGACCCGACAAGAATGGATATTCACATCTACATGTTGATTTAATATCTTGTTTTACTTTTTGGAATGTATAAACGTTTCCTAGCTGTTCTTGAATGAAGATATCAGAACCTGTTAATTGTTGGCCTGGAAAGTTGTGACTGGCTTTAGACCCAGTAGAGAAGGTCTGTTAGCTACCAAAAATATTTAATTAAATGTGAAAAATACTTTGGGGTTTCAGCCTTTAAGAAGGTAGGACCCTCTAATTGTTATTTTTATTCTCCCATTGGGACATTTATAATTGTTTCTGTGGTGGATAATTTATGTTATTTGGGTGAGTTATTATAAAATTGAGTGTGTGGGTTGCTTACATATGTTAGGGCAATTGTGTTAACCTGTTACTCTTAGTTTTTATTATGTCAATAGAGAAATGATTTGATACTTCAGTAATTCTTTAGTGTGCTGTTGGAGAACATTATTTGGTATAGCTTTTTGAATTTTATAGAAGTGTCTTAATAGAGGTATTATGAATTTATTATTTATGTTACTAAAGTGCTAAAACTTACTTAATGCTTAACTGAATACTAAACTTGGAATATAAGGGTTATAGTTTTCAGATTAGTTAGATTTGCTTACTATTCCAAATTGATAATCCTCTCAGATAAGTAATTATTCCCCCATTTTATTATTACTATTATTTTATTTTAGTAGATTTAGGAGATACAAGTGGTTTTTTGATACATGAATAAATTGTATAGTGGCGAAGTCGGGGCTTTTAGTGTACCTATCACCTGCATTTTGTAACTCTTTGTAATGATTTAAAAGTAATGATTCTAGAAAACAGAGAAACATCAGAAACACTTAAGAAAAGAATAAAGTCTTTCTGCATTCATAGCATTTAGAGATATAAATGGTTGATTTCCTTCCAGTTTTTACTTGTTTTAACCCTTTTTATCATTATAAAATATTCTCCTTTTGTCCATTAACATTATTTTATATTCCCCTACTCTATGATCATTGTACATTTCTGTGTAAGAACTATATATAAAAATGTTCTATGTAAAATACTATACATAATAATATATGTATTGTATACATATACAAATACTACCTATAATGCTATAATATCATATTTGTGGATAAGAACAATCTTTTATTTAAACAAGTAGTGATTCATTTCCTTTTGTGATTCCAATGCCTTATTAATAGATCTTTTTTGTGATGATGCAGTAAGTTGCAAACAATGAAACATGTATTTTGGTGGTAATTATGTATTTTTGTTTCATTATGAATGAGCTCATGTATAAAAGAGATCTAAAGATAGTTCTTAGTGATGCATGCATATACTGGGTTCAACAGTGGTTTGTAATTGTAGTTATTGTTCTTAAACACTGGTTTCTTTTTCTTTGGAATATATTTCTGTTTCATAATGTAGATGCAGTCAAGGATGTGGGTAAAATTCCAAGGTTTTTCTTGATCAAATTTGTACTAAATCATCTCTTATTTTCTTTTCTTTTGAAATATAGAATTAATGCTCAGTAGGAAATAAAGATTTTTTAATTGGTTTAAAAATGATGTCTCAAGAGGAATCATAATCTTTTTTGATAAAATAGTCATTCCTGGATTGGGTAGTTTCTTTTGGCAAGTATGTTTGAAGAATTTGAATGCTTCTAAATACATCTTTATTTTTATTAATATCCACTATACATTTGGAGGGGAATGGGTACAGAACAATATTGAATAAGTTCAAAACATTGCTGTGAATCTAAAGAATCACTTAAAATTTGACCTTAGTTAAATGATCAGTGTTATCTAAGAAGAAATTATATCACTGAGAATTGTGTGTGTACAAATGAATTTCCAAATACATCCAGTGTGCTTCACGAATACCTAGACTTTGTTCTTATGTGGTTTATCCAAAGGTATAAATCTGAAACCTGTATAAACAATTGAAGAAATGCCTAGAATCACATTATATTATAATGAAATATATATGCATATATGTATATATGTGTATATTGATGTGTGTATATATGCATATGTATGTGTATATATACATATATATGAGTCTGTAATGAATCACAAGCACTCAGTGAGTAGCACAGCATAATAGCTAAAAGCACTTGCCTTGGACCAGATTGATTTGCTTCAAATTCTGCTTTTGCCATTTATGATACAAGCTGTGTAACCTTAAGGAAAGTTATTGAATCTCTTTTGTGCTTTAATTTCTCATGTATAAAATAGGAATAACAGTACTTACTGTTATAAAAATTAAATTACTTAATATATGGAAAGCACTGAGAACATTGTCTGGCACTTACTAAGTGCTGTTTAAACATAAGCTACTCTTCTGGTTACTATTAACTGAGCACCCTTCTGTGTACTGTGAGGACTTTGAAAATGCCTGCTTTCATAAAAGCTTAAAACATAAAACAGAAGATAAAAATTACAAAGAAGATATAGTAGTGAAAAAAAACAGCAAAATATTAAGGTAGTATTAATCTACTTTTAAAGTGACATCATTGTACACATTTCCCATCTTAAATATGGTTATAGCCTTCACAGCTTCTAATTTAATACCAAAAAATCTTTACTAGCTCTGTGACTTTGGCAAAGTTACTTAACGAATTCATGACTGTAAAATGGAGAAAACATTAATGGTACTTATTATAAGATTTTTGTGATGATTGAGTTAATAAATGTGTAGGGTTTGGATCAGTGCCTTGCATATGACAACTTCTCCATGAATATTAGCTGTAATCATCATCATCATCTATATATTACTTTTTATATTATGTTATAAATCTTCACAGTTTCAATTCAGTGGAAAGAAATACTTACTGAGTGCCTAAAATGAGTGTGAGAAACTACCAGGCAAAGTATAAGTTAAAATGAAAAAAAAAAAAAAAAAGCAGCTTCAAATAACGGTTATCATATTTATTAAGTACCTTCTATTACCCAATGTATAATGTTACAGGCCAGAATTATACCACAGAGTAAGAGAGAAAGAGAGAAAGAGAGGGAGAGCAAGAGTGAGAGAGAGAGAAAGAAAGATGGGGGGCTGTGGTATAAAGAAACTTATGTTCTAGAGGAGAGGAACCAATGAATTATTAAATTAGCAACTGATAACTTCAGATACTGATCACAATATGGAGAAACTTAAAAGAAAGAAATCTTCATGGCATAGAAGATTTCAGCTAGGTTAGACAAGTCATTTCTGAGGAGGTAACATACAAATTGATACTTAAAGACGAGAAGAAAATAAAAATCTTCCAAAATATCAGAAGTACCTCCAAAAATGAGCAAAAGAAACAGACCATATATGTATATATTCAACATAATATAAAATGGTAGAACTTAGACAAAGTATATCAATTATAACAATATATAAAGAAACTTTTTTAACCTACTAAAGGCAAATATTTAGATTGTTCTCCAAAACAAAAACTAAACTCCACATTGTACATGTGAGATGTAGCTTTTAAATAGTAATTCAGAAATATTTAAATGAAAGAATGGACAATATATTACCAGGAAAATAACAAAAAGTCACAGTGTTGATATATAATATTGATATACACAAAGTATAATTCAGTCCCTAAAGCATTCAGCAACATTAAGAAGTAAACACTATAATGCTAACATCTATAATTCACCATGAAGATGAAATGGATACCTCAATAATAATGAATATATCTGATTTTCAAGTATTTATGAAAACATTCACTCAAATTGGTCTTTCTATTAGGTCATATAAAAGAAAGACCTCATTACATTCTAAAAATTAGACATAATGCAAATAGCATTTCCTGAATACAGTTCAACCATTATTTCCACTTGGAAATAATGAGAATTTCTATTAAATAATTATTGAGTTAAAGGGGAAATACAAACAAAATTTCAACTTTGCTAAAAACAATGATCATTAAGAATCTATGCAATGCAGCTAAAACAATGCTTACACAAATCTTAAAGAAAAGATAATATCAATGGCATCTGAACAGCTTCAGAGCATAGAACAAAAGAACTACCAATTTTTTTGTTATGCAACAAGAATAACAATAATTTTCAAAATTAATGATTGAACAAAAAAGGAAATGACAGGATAATACCACACGTTAATATTGCTATAAAACATTAAACAAAATATTAGCAAATAGAATCCTACACAATTAATAATGTATCACAATTAATAATGTATCACAATCAGATGGGGTTTATTCCTGGAATGCAAGAATGCTTTAATATTAAGATAAATATTAATAAATCTAAGGAGAGAAATCATATAATCATCTCCAAGGGCATTTGAGAAAATTAAACACCCATTCCTGACTAAACAGAGACCCTCAATAATATACATGTGCATACATATGTGTTATACTTCATATCAAAAGTCATTATACTATTGCCTACATTATTTTATTGCACCCAAATGATTAACTTGAGATCCATCAAGCCTTTAGCTCTGGCTTCTTGTTCACAAGATGTTATGTACTGAAGTTTGTCCGCCCTCAGAATCGTAAGTTGAACGAAGGCTTAATCCCCAATGTCACTAAATTTGAAGATAGAGTTAATTAAGGTTAAATGAGGTTCTAAGGGTGGAATTCTAATTCAAAAAGATTTGTGTCCTTACAAGAAGAGGAAAAGACACCCAGAGTGAACACACACAGAAAATAGGCTATGTAAGGACACAGCAAGAACGTGTCTGTCAAGAGAGAGGCCTGACCAGAAACCAACCCTTCTGCCACCGTGGTCCTGGACTTCCAACTTCCTAAAGTGTGAGAAAATAAATTTCTGTTGTTTAAGCCACCTCATCTCTGGTACTCTGTCATGGTAACCTGAGTGGACTAATACACAAGAAATACAGGGATAAAAGCAATAAGTTAAATAGAATCACCAGAAAGTGACAGACTAATCTAGAATTTGGATATTTTACAGGAAAAGTCTTCTGGTTCCTTCTATGAGCATTTGCCACACAAAAAATAATGTAAAGAAAAGGAATGTGTGGCCCTCACTAGGATCCTAGTTTGAACAATAAAATGATAAAGGTGTTTTTAAGATGCTTGAGGGAATTTGAGTATGAACTTGGTATTAGATAATATTACGGATATGTTATTAACTTTCTTGATGTGGAACAAATTTGTGTGTAGGAAATGTTTACTTAAAGTGAATACTGAGGTACTCATGTTTGGTATTTCATGTTACCTAATTGACTTTAAGTGTTTAAGTGCACGGAAATTCCAGAACCTCTGATAGGTCATAAAGTGTTCCACGGTATATTTATACTGGGAGGAAATGTTCACCTAGCTGGGCCAGTTGGTTCCTCCCCACTAGAGCCCGGTCCCCTCCCTGCTGGGTCCTTCTCATCATGGCCTTTGTCAATGCACACTCAGGAATGAGTTTTGGACTTTGGAGCTAACGAGGGAAATAATTTCATATACCTGAAGACTTCAGAAATATTAATGAATTTCCTCAAGTAAGCTGACCTGAGATAGGTCAACTGAAATCCACAAGCACTCTGTCACCCCATGTCCCTTCTTCTCTCTCCATACACAAAGGGACAAAGGAAATGGGGTGCTGCCTCCAGTAAGGTGAAGAAACCTTTAGGAAACTGAACCTCTTAGACGCGACAGCTACACACTCTGGACCAAGGACAAAACGACTACCAGAGGGCTCCAGGGAATGAACAAAACCAGGAAGGTTTTGCAGGGGAGTTGAAATGTGGAGGGTGCAGTCCCCTTGGGCGAACTCCCCATGTTTTATGCAGCCTTGGTGGCAGCAGTGGGTGCAGGGGTCAGCGCAAACTCCCTTGGGCAGCCTGCCATTTCCTTCTAGAGCAACAAGGACACCAGATCACCCAGGGTTGCCAGACAGTGAGAAGGGAATGCCAGAAAATCGGCCAGAGGAGGAGAGCCCAAAATTCTGTACATAAACTCTGCACCAGTCTCTGTCAGATCCCTGAACTCTGCGTGCACAGGCCAGACCAATAGGAGGCTGAAGTGAGATCAGAGCTGTCCCCAGCATAGTCAGGACAGAGTCCCTAGTGGGAGTCCAGTCAAGCTACTGTCCTGGTAGAACACAGCAGCAATGCTCCTCAGAGGCAGGGAGTAAAATAGAAAGATATAAGGTAGAATAAACTACAATGTAATACGATGCAAATCTGCAAAGCTCTTTTTTTTTTTTTTTTATCTTTTAAACTATTGGATTCAGGTCTTCATTTTTCAGACCTTTTATATATTTTCAAAAGAGAAATCCAATATTAAGGTGTCCGGTTAAGTTACACTTTGCTATCTATTTAATAAAATGTTTTATAAGAGACATTTGACACTGAAGGAACTCTTGTGATCCTTTTTTAAAAATAAGCTTTTGGTTTTTTTTTTTTTTTTTTTTTTTCCAACCTAGAGGATAATCTCAAAAAAAATAAGCTTTTGTCAACACTATTTCCTTGAGGTAGAAAATTGTGCTTTGCCAAGAAAAACCAGAATGCAAATGTAGGCTTCATTTGAGGTCTATAAAGCTTCCATGCTGTGTTTTCTTCTTCTTTTTTTTTTTTTTTTTTTTTGACAGAGTCTCACTCTGTTGCCGGGGCTAGAGTGAGTGCCGTGGCGTCAGCCTAGCTCACAGCAACCTCAAAATCCTGGGCTTAAGCGATCCTACTGCCTCAGCCTCCCCAGTAGCTGGGACTACAGGCATGTGCCACCATGCCCGGCTAATTTTTTCTATATATATTTTAGTTGGCCAGATAATTTCTTTCTATTTTTTTTTTTTTTAGTAGAGAGGGGGTCTCACTCTTGCTCAGGCTGGTCTCCAACTCCTGACCTCGAGCTATCCACCCGCCTTGGCCTCCCAGAGTGCTAGGATTACAGGCGTGAGCCACCGCGCCCGGCCTGTGTTCTATGCTTATTATAGAATTACTTGTCTTTAAAGCAAATTGGATTTTATGACTAAGTTGTTCACATATTTTTGTGTCTAATAATATAAGCTCTTAACTACCAAATAATTCTCCATAATTAAACACAGCAATAGGTTTTATCTCTAGAAGAACTGGTATAACTAGAAAACATGCTGTAATTTTTTTTAACCATTATAAATTTCAAGTATTGTGTTAATCGATTGACTCATTAGATTTGAGAGCAGAATTTACCTTTATTCTAATAAACTCATGTTTTGTTTTGTGTTTTTACTTTGGAAATCTTTATGTCACTTAAGAAACCAAAGTATTATTCAGCTGAATGACTTCACAACATTTACACTGATGATTTTGTGGCAGTCACAGCTGAGAACGTTGACCTTCTGATTTCCAGCCTTGTGCTATTTCACTGCAGTGTGTTGCCTTTTCTAATGATCCTTCCAATCCAGCTGAATTTGGAGCCAAGAGGAATGTGGTGGAATGGGGTATTGGGGGAGGGAAGAAAGGAAGAAAAAACAGATTCTATTGGGGCATGGATTATTTCCTACTAGTATTCTAAAAATCAATAAATATTTCCTTATTTGCTTCCCTTTAGTTGTTTAAAATATCTTAAACCTTTGTCTTATATCTCTCTCTTTATGCTCCCTCTGTCCAGACTCTCATCCCCTTGAAAATTACTAAGAACTGTGGTCCATGTAATTGGGCTTAAATGTGCCAATGTGACTTTTTATACAGTAGCACCTCCCCGCTTATCCAAGGTGGATAGTTTCCCATACCCCAGTGGATGCCTGAAACCATGGACAGTTCTGAACCTCATATGTAGTATGCACAGGTTTCTTTCTCCTTCTTCACAATGTCATGGATAGAAGATTCATTATTACTGTAGTTCTTAGCAACCTCATAAAGTTTTTCTTTTCTTATTAAGACCGTCACCTTTTCACTTTAAAAAAGCACTTTATGGCTTCTCTTTGGCATATTTGAATTGCCAGAACTAGTCTTGCACTTTGGGGTCATCATTAAATAAAATAAGAGTGACTCGAGCACCAGAGCTGCGATACTGTGACAGTCAATCCGATAACAGATGGCTGTTTTAGCTCTTACATTTAGGTTCTTTGATCCATTTTGAGTTATTTTTTGGTATATGGTGTAAGGTAAGGGTCCAACTTCATTCTTTTACATGTGGATATCCAGTTTTCTCAGCATTATTTGTTGAAAAGACTGTCCCTTTCCTATTGAATGGTCTCGGCACTCTTGTCTAAAATCTTTTGTCTATATATGCAAGGGTTTCTTTCTGTACTCTCTATTCTACCCCATCGATATATATGTCTGTCTTATGTCAGTACCACATTGTTTTGATTACTGTAGCTTTGTAATAGGCTGTGAAAGCAAGAAGTGTAAGACCTTCCACTTTGTTCTCTTTCTTCAAGATTGCTTTGTTTGTTTAGGTCCCTTCAAATCTCAAATGAATTTCAGAGTGAATATTTCTATTTCCGTAAATAATGCCATTGGGATTTTTATAGAAATTGCATTAAATCTTCCAATATATGAACATGGGCTGTCTTTCCCTTTATTTGTATCCTCTTTAATCAATATTGTGTTTTCAGCATTCTCATATTTCACCTCATTCAATAGGGCTTTTTTGTAAGCATTTTGTTATTTTTGGTACTATTTTAAAGGGAATTTTTAAAAAATTTCCTTTTTAGGTTGTTTCTTGTCATTGTATAGGAATACAACTGATTTTTGCATGTTAATTTTGCATCTTGCAACTGAGCTGATTTCATTTATTATTTCTAACAGTTTTTTTTTTTTTTTGCTGTGGAATCTTTAGGGTTTGCCACATACACTATAATAGCATTTGTGAATGGAGATAATTTTACTACTTCCTTTCCAATTTGGATGCCTTTTATTTCTTTCTCTTGACTAATTGCTCTGGCTAGAACTTCCGAAAACTACGTTAAATAGAAGTGTCAAATGTAGGTGTTCTTGTCTTATTCTTGATCTTGGAGTAAAAGCTTTCAGTCTTTCATCATGAGGATGATTTTAGCAATAGGATTTTATATATGAACTTTATTATGTTGAGGTAGTTTCTTTGTATTCCTAGTTTTTTGAGTGTGTTTAAAATGAAAGGATGTTTAATCTTGTCAAATGCACTTTCTACATCAATTGAGGTAAGCATGTGATTTTTGTCCTTCCTTCCATTAATGTGGTGGATCACATTGATTAATTTTTCTGTGTTGAATCATCCTTTCAATCCAAGGGTAAACTCTAATTGGTCATGGTGTATATAATCTTATTAATGTGCATTGATTTCAGTTTGCTAATAATTTTTTGAGCATTTCTGCATCAATTTTTATCAGGAATGTCAGTCTGCAATTTTTATCAGGAATGTCTGGTTTTGTTATCAGAATAATGCTGGCCTCATGGAATGAGTTGTGAAGTGTTCTCTTAAGTTTTTGGAAGAGTTTGAGGAAGATTGGTGTTCATTTTTCTTTGAATGTTTGGTAGAATGCACCTGTGAAACTATCTAATCCTGGGCTTTTGTTTGTTGGGAGATTTTGGATGATTTAATCTCCTTACTATTTATAGGTCTGTTCAGATTTTTTCTTTCTTCATAGGTTGTATGTTTCTAGGTCTTAATAGGTTGTATATTCTAGGAATTTATCCATTTTATCTAGATTATCTAAATTTTTGACATTCAAGCCACATATATCTTTTTGCAGAACCTCTTCTTTCCAAATTGTGGCCTTTGCTTTTGAAACTCTAACTTCTTGGTTGTTTAGTTTCTTGTTGTACATCGTGGCCAGGCCAATGGCTCTTTCCCCTGCCTGGCCCCATGGGATCCACGCCAGCCAGGGGGACACACCAATAATCCAGGAACCAGGCCATCATCCTAGCTACTATGGCCACTGTCATGAAGATGTTTTAGAATAGGGTTTTGGTGATAGAGATGGAGAGAAGTGGCTAATTTGAGGTGTTTAGGAGGCAAAATAATAATATGTGGTGATGAATTGGATATGTGAAATGAAGGAGAAAAGAGGTCAGGGAAGATTTGTGGTTTCTGGCTTGTACAACTAGAAAGAAGATATTGTCATTCCCTGAGGTGGAGAATGCTTGAAGGAGAATTAGAATTTTGCTAATTGTATTTACCCGAGGGAGGAGATTATTAGATAAGTTTGGTATGTCAATTTTGAGGTCACTTTGAGATGCCTAAGAGAAGATACATATTAGACATTTGGATGTACAGTTCTGGAGCTTAAGGAAGAAATCTAATTACATACACATCTTCTATGGATTATAAAAAATTCGAACCCATTCTAGGAAATAAATAAAGATCAAAGTCCAGAATCAGCATTATTCTGTAAATATTGGATTGGAGTGCCTAGAAGTCCCTCCTCTTACTGGGATTTGACATCGCCAGCCTAAGGTGGACAAACTAGAGAATGGCAAACACCCTCTACAGCCAGGTACCATATGGACCCAGAACAGCTGGAGGAGGAAAGTATGTGCCATCTGAGGACAGACATTCCGTGAGGAAAATAAATCAGTAAAATGCAGGGCCATTTGTGGATAAGATCTTCGGCACCAATTATCCCACTCAACAGAGAAATCTAGAACAGGTGAATGCCAAATTCTCACGGAACTGACCAATCAGGTAAGCTATTTCTTCATCCAAAGGAGAAATGGCCAGGCAGAAAGAAGGCCCAGAAGTGTTTGTTCTAATACTTTTCTGTGTTGGGGAGTGGAGATTGAAGTACCATTTCATTGATAGCAATGTGAGGCATGGGGGTAAGGTGGGGTGAGTGGATAGAAGTTCTCCTTTAATAAAATATTCCAAAATCATATAAAGAACAAAGAACAGGTATTTGTTTTCAAAGTTATTTTGTTATATTATAATTTTAGAAAAGAGAAACTATGGAGCTATGTTTAAATAAAAGAAAATAATTAATATAATTACATTTTGGTAACCAAAGCTGATGGGGAATTAATGTACATAAGAGAAGTTTACAGAAGCTGCCTGGAAGTAGCTTCCTAGGGCTTAGCCATTCTCATGGGCCAAGTGTTAATGGAAAGAGAAAAGCTTCTGAACCTGAACTTGCTAAATAAACAACAAAGCCTAAATGGCTTTATCTTTTCAAGATATTCACTTTTGTGTATAGTAATTTATATACTAGAAAGTATGCCCTGAGAATTTCTTATTTACTCCTGCAAAACAGGTCCATTCTTTGTCAGCCATTATTCAATATAGAACTACTGTTAGAACAAATTTTGAGCTTTTATTACTATGCTGGTTAATCACCGATGGACCACATTTTCAGTGGAAAAATAATGGATGTCTTTGTTGTTAGCAAGTTCATTAGCCTTTCAGAAAAGTAACATTTTTTCCCATAGTAATGCTAATGGAGAATTTCCTTTTATAATTTTAATTTTTTTGCCTTTAAATGTTTGTGAACTTAAAAGTTGTGCATGTGTATTGTTAAATTCAAACGTTACTGACTCAGACATAGCATCAAGTGGAAGTCCCTTAGAACGCACTTTATCTGTTCCTTCCCAGAGTGTCACTATTAACAATTTCCACTGTATACCTTTATGCAACTTTTCCCCTGCATTTATACATACGACTTTTGTTTTACATGAAAGGAAATCATACTATGTAGTATTATTATTGTTATTATTTCTATTGCTGCTATTATTAATTAACTTGCTTTCTTTACTCTAACTGAGCTTCCAAATCAACACAGCTAGATCTGCTTGATTAACAACTGCAAGGTAACATTTAGTACTATGTGTGGACATAAGGTGTTTTATAGTATACAGGGCCCAAAGCACTATTTTTATAATAATCCTTAGCATAACATTGGCAGACTTGTGAAAGACCGCTGAAACTATTGGCTAGTTTTTAAATTAAGATCACAAGAAAGACAATGGAGCTTAATAGAAAAAGACCCTTGGACCAGAATGAGCCCCTGAACTAACTCAGTTAGTCATTTGACCTTTGATTTAATGTCCTTATTTGTAAACTGGAAGATGTTTGCCCAGATTATTTCTAATATTTCTGCTAGCTCTATATTATATCTACATACACATTGGAATTCCTATTTTTCATTCAGAACATTTCCTATGGGCAAGTATTAAATACCTATCTGCACTCAACACTATAGGCAAACTGAAGGACAAAAACAAATGTACCTGCTGTGCCTGTCAGATATTTGTTAGAAAATAATTTTTTGTTACCTCTTACATTATTATTTTCATTAATAAATATTTTCCAAAAAGTGCTGGTGCCATTTGTGATATCAGCTTCTTCAAAATAAAAGAGGAAATTAAGAATCTGACTACAAATTAAACTATTAGTGGTTAGAGAGATGAAATCAAGCAAATTAAAATAAATTTTCAATTTTAAATTGAAGAAGGAATATTTCTTTAGTTGTGGGAAATACACGCAGAAGAAAAGATAAGAACAGAAAAATTCTTAGAAACAAGTATGGGGGAGAACCAATGAGGTAGCAATTGCGGAAAAAAAACTATGGAGTCATTCTGGTTCCTGAAGATCTGCTGCTCCCCCTTGTGGCAAGTGTGAAAAGCTGACATCCTCGTAAAGAAAAGCACTTCATCCCAGCACAAAATGATACAAATCTGCTTGGATTATAGTGACGCACTGCTTTCCAGGGGCGAAATAAAAGACACATGTGGACAATTCTAATGATGATTCTGTGCCTAGCATAGGCTTAATGTCACCTCAATTATTTCCTAAGGTTGAGCAGAGTCAGTACTAAGAATGGCAAGAAGTAATATAAGACAGTTGTCTTTCAAAAGTGTACCATTCAACTGGAAAGATAAAATATAGCCACAAGGAGAAGGTTTGTGACAAGGTAGTAGATTCTGTGCAATACTGGATGACCTAGAGCAGGGAGAGTACTGTGGTTAGAGAAGAAGCCCCAAAGGAGAGGGGCTTTTGCATGGGCTCCTGAAAGGTGTGGGTGTTTCAGATAAGTGTAGATCAATCAATCAAGCAGAAAAGCACAAAAACAGAAAGATAATGAATAGTGCTAGAGTTTTATGTTTATAGATTAAAGGCAAAAAAGGAATATTTGGGGCCAGATTAAGCAACCCTGAGCTGAGTACTTCAGATTTTATCCGATTTATTTTATAGATGAATAATTGTTAAATTATTGTTAAATAAAGAACTGGAAGATGGTAAAATGTTTCAGGAAGTTTAATCTGGAAAACTATATGCAATAAATTTTCCTTAAATTCATGTAAATTTAAATGTTAAAAAAGGGGCAATTATAAATAAAAAAGCTGTACCTCTCTAATCTATAATTCCCTATTCTCTTACCCTGCTTTTTTCATATAATTTATTACTACCTGACATTGTATTATTATATAAGTGAGTGTTCTTTTGCTTGTATCACTCACTGTTTACAAATCCTATGAGGGTAGGGACTGTTGCTTTTGTTTACTGCTGTATCCCCAACTCTGAAGACAGGACATTTGAAAATAAATGATGCACATTTGGTAAATAATTGTTAACATTATAAATAAATCTATGTTGAAAGACAAGGGACTTGAGGTAAGGAAAACAATTTAGTATTTATCAAGATGACAGAACTTGACCTTGGGTAGAGGGAGGACAAGAGGATAAAAAAGAGACATTCAGTATTTTGAAAAAAAAAATAAACTGGACTTGATAACTCACTGAATGTGTGTGCTGAAAGAGAAAGAGGAATATAAAATTGCTGAGGCTTCAAGATTATGTCACGGGAGGATGGTGGCAGCATTAAAAAAGTTGGGCAGTCAGTGGGAAAGTCTGTTTTGTGTAGATACCAGATTAGGCTTTAGACACAAACACTGAGAGTTGAGGGACAGAGATATCTGATTAGAATCTGAGAAACAGGGCAGAGTTGGATATTTTGTTTTATGATAGAGAAGATAGCTAAAGCCATGAGCTAAGATAAGATTTCTGTGGGACAAACTCTAGCTGTAGACAGGACGAGAACAGAGACCTGAACACTTACAGCTCTTTAAGCCATCTTCCGAACTAACCACAGGCACTCTGGCCCATTCACAATTTCTGTATTCATCCTACAATGTATGTTGAGTCCTGAACAGAAAACATGTTATGTGGATTATGGGGAAATCACAACCTAATAGGGGTGACACATAACAAGAGAAGTTTTACACACATGATCTAGCTAAATAAATCAGCTGCCCTACCTCAGCCAACTGTGTACGTGGTGTTGCCAGATTTTATGATCTTTCATGGCTGAGTTTTCATGAGCAAAGTTCTAAACATAACACATTGACTAAAGTGTGTGGGCCAAACAAAACATACCTGCTCAACAGATGTAATGGACAGCCAGACTTATTGTAATTTCAATCAAGAAGAGATTCTTCTATCCCTCTTACCCCTTAAATTGTACCATCTCAGTGGGGTGAGGGATGCATTTAGTCCTGTGAGAATCAGATTAAACAATTTGTTAGCAAGGGATGTTTTAGGAAAGTCATTGTAGATAGGATCACTCTTAGTAGTAGGTCCTCCTTACTCATTCATGTATTCAGCAAATAATTATAGAGCTTATACTATGGGGTAGGAACTCAGTATATAATGGTGAGCAAATTAGGCAAATCAAGATTTTGTTTTGGGAAATTTCATCAAGGAAGAAAGGACTTAAGATCATTACCAATGGAAGGAATACTTCTAATAGCTAAAATAAATAGCTGGCATGTTGCCTGAAACTGCTTTAATATTAATATAATGGTGGCGGGGAGAGTATTTTGAATGAAGCATCTGTCTGTGGGGGGAGGGAGGAACAGAGACAGTGAAAATGGTCCTAGAAATATCGAGTATGTGTGGGGAGAATAGAAAGAAAATGAATGAAGAATAAAAGATATCACATTTGTTTCCTGCAGGAAATAGCAGCAAAAAATAATATTAAAACTAAAACAACGGAACCAGTGGCTTTCAAGTTTTCTTGATTATTTCCTGGTAAATAAACTATTTTTCCTTGCCATACTAATACAAAAAGAGACACTTATGTGTACACACATACACACACAAGTTTCCCATTAATATCTATATTTACTACATAAGACACGTTGAGATATTTTTCATTGTGTTTAATTTCACTTTTTCAAATTACTGATCATGACTTGTAAATGAGCCAAAACTTCATCTTTGAAAACAGTGGACTAAATAGTAATAAAATAGACAGTTGTCATTATATATCAGTTCTTCTCAATGGGCTCCATGAATTTTTCAGGACTTGATTCTGAAAGTGTACAGTAGTATAGAGGTGTGGTACAACTCCTATACTATTAAGTTTATAGTCAGAATACAATCATTCCATATTTTATTTGTTCTTTTTGATGCAATATCACTTTATAGAGAGAAGTTCTGCTTAATTTTAGGGACTTAATACTTTTTCTAATCAAAATCAAATGAATCATGATTTTTAGAAAGAGTATACAAACTGAAATTTTAAAATAAAGTGTATCCAGCAGAAATTTATATTTCTATTTGTAAAATTTATGATTGCATTTGATAGTCATAACCAAAAATCAATGAAAAAATATTGTATCAATTATTGCTTTAAGTTTCCATTTAGATGGTGATGATTACATTAAAAAATTAGCACAAGGTGTATAGAGTTTGAAAATACACAGGCTACTTATTATTAGTGTTGACTCATGCTAATAATTTTTCAATCTATTCTGCTAATCTGTTGAATTTTGAAATAATTATGAGAACATAGTGTTATATAAAAATTGTCACCCGTGCACAAAGCTTTCAGGAGTTTAATTTCTGTAATTTGATTTAATTATAAGATTTTATTATAATGTCTATATTATGTTCTACAGAAAATATAAATTGAAGTATTACATGATAAAATTGATATTTTCACATTACATGACAAATTTTTGAGCCAAAAAAAGACAGAAGGTACATAAGTAAGTAAAGTGAGGAAGCATAAAGTTTGCTAATCCAAGACATACAAAATAAATTTTCATTAATCCAAAATTTTTAATTGCATTTCCCACATAATAGATAATAAACATGTGCTTTCTACAATAGATCTATATTATTGCCATTTGATTTTTCTGCTCTCACATTCTATTATGTAGCAGAGGTTAGAGTGATCTTCAGTGCTATTTATAGAAATTTTTAACCTTTGTTGAAGATACTTTAGGAGAAATTCGTAATTGTTCATGATGCTATTAATGGAGGTTGAGAATTTAGCCTTTGAATTTCTGCTGGAATTCAAACTTTGGGCCCAACTTTAATTAGCTGTGTCACTTTGTTAGAGCTACATCACACTACCTTGGGACTTTATTGACAAAAATGCATAACCTGAACCTAATCATAAAGAAACATCAGACAAACCCATATTTAATGGCACACCCTCTGCTCTTCTGGTGTGAAAGTTAGGAAAGACAAAGGAAAACTGCAGAACTCTTCTAGATTGAAGGAGCTCACAGAAACATGACAACTAAATGCAATGTGTTTTTCTCCTGCTACCAAGAGCATTATCAGGAAATTTGAAGAAAACAATATTACCATGTCAATGTTACTCTTCTGATTTTGATGACTATTCTGTAATTTTATAAAAGAATGTCTTTGTTTTTAGGAAATATACTCTGAAATATTTAGAGATAACAGGGTGATATGTCTGCAACTTATTCATAAAAGCTTACAGAAAGAGAAGGATAAAGCTAAGGTGATCAAAATATCACCATTTGGGGAAAGTGAAGAATACATGGGAGTTCTTTGTGCTAGTGTCTTGCAAAACTATCATTGGAGCACAGTCAACTGTTCTAAAAACTGGGCATAATTATACTGAACTCAAAAAGCTTTAAGTAGGGATGAGAAGAGATAGTGTATGTGATGCTGAGAAGCCTCTTCAAAAAATGGCAAGTGCTAGATGTTTCTGCTATAACACACTATATCTGTTCCAGAAACTCCTAAATTTCTGCAAAAAGGGATACCAACAAGGCATATTGGGAAAAAAAATTAAAAAAAAAAAAAACAGGGCTAGAGGCAGACCACTAGAAACATATTCTTCTTTGTAAGTAGAGCACTAACAAATATTAAAATTGCAATAAAAATTTCTACACAGTTAAATCTCCAGTGGCAGTTCCACCTGTGCAGCCTTTCACCCTAGGGTCATGATTTCTCCTGCAAAGAGGGCCTTCATTTTTAATACAGACGAATTTCATCACAATGAGAATCTGACACAGGGCATAGACTTCTTTATTATGTCACCTTTTAAATTTTTAAACCAAAGAAAAAATGTTTGGGAATATTCTTCATGTGCTCTCTTAGGCTGACAAAGGGCTAACTATGTGGGAAGCACAACCACTCAGCCAGCCACCAAGGAAGGCTCTTTCGAGATTTAAGCTTTTGTTTCTCTTTAAGTTTTCATATATTGGCAATGATACTCTTTGAGAGAAAGCTTAACTCTGCTCACTTCAAAAATTTAAAATGTTGGTGGAAATCACAAATGGAAAGAACCTGACTTATTTTAAAAATTACGATGCCCCTCACAGATAGGAGCAAATTTCTTTTATGGAGACATGTCTTATAGGAACAGACTGTGTTATTTCCCGAGTAGGAAGGGTAAGAGGGCATAGATTTTATAAAGAGCAAATGGTTAAGCATTAGCAATTTAAACCAGGAATAGTATTTTTAAGACCCAGAATAGACTCTATCTAATGAAAATCTTAGAAAAGTGAATAAAATCATAAAGGGCCATTTCCCTGGAAGAAGTGAGTCCTTCTTGGAACAGATGAATTAAATATCTTCTTGAGTTTGTTTCCAGTCCTCTAAAGAGATTCGCTGTATTTTCAAGTCAAATACAGATCTATTAGCATAGTCACAGTAATTACTCGTGGGGTCAAGTATTCTTTAAAATTGTCTTTATAAACAGAGTGGCTTTTATATTCTTTTAAGAAAATTTCAAATATTCAAACACTGCAAGTTTAGAAAAATGTTAAAAGTAGAGTCCCAGTTTTACTCAGCTCTAAAATGTTTAGCAGCAATACATGAATAAAGGATTAAACTAGTAATAAAAAGAAATGTTTTTGCAAAAACCAAGAGGAAAGAGATGCTTGGAAGAGAATTTTGACCAAATGTTAATTTTCTCTAGTTACTCCACAGCATCACCTGAATGAGGAATACATAATAATTAAGTTGGAACTCTATTATGATGTTGGAAACTGAAAAAGAAGCTCAATATATTAAGAATCATAGGTTTTTTAGTTGAGAATTTCGGCCTTGTTTTTATTGTGTTAATGTATACGTAACATAAAATTTACCATTTTAACCATTTTTAACTGTACAGGTTAGTGACATTATGTACATTCATATTGTGCAACTATCACCACCGCCCATCTCCAGAATTATTTTCATCTTCTCAAACTGAAACTCTATACCCATTAAACAATAACTTCACATCCTTTCCTGGCCCCAGACCCTGCTAACCATCAATCCAATTAATGTCTCTATCAATTTAACTATGCTAGGTACCTCACATACATGTAATCATACAATATTTGTGCTTTTGGGACTGGCTTTTTCACTTAGCATAATGTCTTCAAAGTTCATTCATCTTGAAGTATGTGTCTGAATTGCCCACCTTTTAAAAGCTAAACAGTATTTTATTATATATAAATACAGTATTTTATTTATCAATGGGCATTTGTCTATTGATAGTTTGTTTATACTTCAGTGGACATTTGTGTTGCTTCTATTTTTTGATATTGTGAATAATGCTGCTACGAACAGGATGTACAAATTGTTGTTCAAATGGAACTTTCAATTCTTTGGGCTATATGCTCTGAAGAGGAATTGCTGTATCATTTAAAAGAAAAAAATATTCTGACTTTTGTTAAAATGGTAAGGAAGAGTCTATTCAGGGCCATTGTAACAGATGTCAAGAATATCACTATGGAAGAGAGAGACTACACCAAAGACAGTTGGGGATTTATAGCCAATCAGCAGACTGAAGGAGTCAGTAGCTGTAACATGACTAGGAGAAGCCAGCAGGGCTGGGGAACTCTTGCTAAACTGAATTAACAGGCTTCTTGCTGAAGGCAGACCAGGGTGATCAGGTATCGAGGGCAGAGGATGAGGAACTTGATCAGATATCAAAAGTACTCAGATATCAAGGGTGGGCGATTCTCTCTAAACTGATATAGGAGGATTCTTGCTACAGCTGGACCAGGAAGGCCTAAGACAGGGCCCAAGGATGAGACCTAGATATAAAGAGGGCTGAGAGGACACTAATTAAAATTTGGTCAGAGGGAGAGTCTGTCCATTGTGGAAATTCAATGTTTAATTTTTTGAGGAACCACCATATAGTTTTCCGCAGTAGCTATACCACTTTATATCCCCAGTAACAATGTAGAATGGTTTCAATTTCTCCATATTCTTCCCAATATCTTTTATTTTCTGTCTTTTTATTTTGTTTAGTTTTGATTTTTAATAGTCATCCTAATAGGTATGAAGCAATATCTCATAGTTCCAATTTTGAATTGAATTTCCCTGATGATTAATGATGTTGAGCATCTATTTTCATGCGTTTATTGGCCATTTGTATATCTTCTTTGGAGAATTGTCAATTCATGTTCTTTGTCCATTTTTATAACCAAGTTTTTGTTGTTGTTATTGTTGTTGAGTTGTAGGAGTTCTTTAAATATTCTGGATATTAATTTCTCATAAGATACATAATTTGCAAATATTTTCTCCCATTATGTGAGTCACCTTTTCACTCTGTTGAGAATGTTCTTTGATGTACAAAACATTTTTTTTTTATTTTGAAGAAGTCCAACTGATCTATTTTTTTCTTTTGTTCCCTGTGCTTTTGGTGTCATAGTCAAGAATTCATTATCAAACCAAATGTCATGAAGGTTTTCCCCTATGAAAGTTTCATAGTTTTAGCTCTTATGTTTAAGTCTTTGATCCATTTTGAGTTAATTTTTGTATATGGTATAAAGTAAGGGTTCATATTCATTCTTCTGCACGTGCATATCCAATTTTCTCAGCACCAGTTGTTAAACAGAGTCTCCTTTCCCCATTGAATGACCTCAGCAGCCTTGTTAAAAATCATCTGACCATTTACACGATGATTTATTTCTGGACTCTCTAGGTTTGTCTGTTCTAATGCCAGTATCACACTGTTTTGATTAGTGTAACTTTATGTAAATTTTGAAAGCAGGAAGTATGAGACTTCTTTGCCCTTCTGTCTGAAGATTGTTTTGGCTCTTCAGGGTCCCTTATAATTCCGTATGAATTTGAGGATGGACTTTTCTATTTCTGCAAAAAACACCATTGAGATTTTCATTGGGAACACAGGATGTCTTTCCATTGATTTGTTTCTTATTTAATTTCTATTAGTAATGTTTTATAGTCAAGATACAAGTCTCTTACCTCCTTCATTAAATTTATTCCTAAGCGTTTTATTCTTTTTGATAACATTGTAAATAGAATTGTTTTCTTTGCTATGGACCCATGTATTAGATATAGGGCCTATCAATGTAATAAAGTGCATCACAAGTCAATACACGTGATTATAACTTATTTGGCAAACCTGAACACACATACATGAGAAATTAAAGAAAAATTAATTAATACTGCCTTCACTTTCTGTTTTCTAAGGACATCTCATGTATGCTGTGTATTATTTAAAATGTAAATGAACATTCAGTGGAACTCACTGTTTTTTTTTTTTTTTTTTTTTGCCTTCATTCTCAATATGTGCAATGTTCATTAGTAATTTTTCCCACTACTAATGTGAAACTTATCAGAATGAAAACTACACAGTATTTGTAATAAAATATTTGTATTTTGTAGAAATTGAGACTGAGTAAAAAGTTTCGCACACAGAATATGCCACAGACCAAGTGTTGTCCATCTGAAGGCAAAATTATTAGTATGATTTCTGCAACAGAAAATTGGATTCTCTAGAAATGAAATAAATGCTGATAAATTAAAATTTATATTGTATTACATTTAAGTAATATATAGAAGGAGAAGTTTTACTTTTAAGCAGAATCCTTATGAGTAAACATATAAAAATTCAGTACTACTTTATATTTTTAAGAAAAGTAAGAAATTTCTTGTGTTGTGGAATAAGGATACATTTTTCCTTATATGAATTATATATTTTGAATGAGTACATTGATAAAATTTACTATGTGATATTCAATATTATATTTCCTGATATAATAGGAATTATTAATAACAATATTAATAATAGTACTCACAACTATCAGTAATACTCTAAGTCAATATTTCACATATAATTTTCTAGTTATCACAATAAATTGCAAATAAGGAAAAAACAGAGGTTCAGAAAAAAACAAGTAAGTTCCCCAAAATCACTTAGCTAGGACCATGTTATATTTCTTCTTAATTATCCTTTGGCATTAGGAATCCATATTTCCTCTTGACACCAGCATGTCTATCACATAAGCATGACCAGACAGCCTTGTTGGTTCCATTTGTATTTTCCCTGGTTGAAAGCTGGAGTACAGGGACCACACTTCCATCCCTGCTACAGAGGCTGGTCATGTCAGCGTCCACAATACGTGCATCAGTCTCAATTTCTCAGAAGGTTTACATCTCACTAACTTTGTGTCTTCAAATAATGTTGAGAGTTGTGTCATTAACAGAACAGCACAAGCAATATTATAATCAAGAAAAATAAGTAAATAAGTAAAGTAGAGGAATGAGCATACTGATGAAACTTAGACTTATAAAAGCATGATTTAAAAATCGAAATAGATTAACAGTTTTTATTAATGACATGATATATGCTCATTGTAAAAAATTTAATCAATACAGCAAAGTATGAAGAAGAAAGTAAATACCTTCACAAATCCTTTATTAAACAGAGAAGAATATGCTTCCAGATATCATCTCTTTAGGAATATATGTATGTATGTGTGTTTGTTACATGTACAATTCTATATAGATAATTTCTTCCCACAGCATGTGGAGTCTACTTTTTACTCAGCAATATGGCAGGGATATCTTCATGGTTATAAAGATTGACTTATTGTTGTCATTGTTTATGGATGCAAAGTGTGCCTTGTATAAAATGTTATACTGAAGAAAAATTTAGGTGAATTTTAAATTTCATTGCCATAAACAATTCTGTGGTTAACATGCTTGTGCATCTATTTTAATCTCCTTGGCTGATCATCTCTTTAAGATAAATTCCACGTTGTTGGCTGTTTGGCTTCAAGGATAGAACCATGATACAGTATAAAATTGTAAGCTACTCTGTTAGAAAAGTAGAAACACATTATTAGCCAACATTTATAGTTCCTACTTAAATACCTGTAACGTGGAATTTACAAGTCCATTTTTTATTCTCCTGTAATATATTACTGAATAATCATTGATTTTAATGAACAGAATAACGTTCTCTCAAGGCTTTGTGGTCCTTTCTGTTGGTGACACTCTGTTGTCTGACACAGACACCAACTACAACTGTCACAATTACCATCTGTTCTCAGAGTTTGCTGATCAGAGTCAAAGTAATGGACCAACATACTGTAAATTTCATACTTGCTCAATCCAGACATCTCAGACACTAACAGAATGGCAGGCCAAAAAAGGGATACACAGACTCATTAGTTCCTGATCGCAGATTTAGACAGCCAGATTGAACACCGTCCAGAGCAGGTCTGCATTGACTGATATGCTTGCCACATTCGTCCAAGAAGATATCATTCCCAGGAGGCTGGGCTTGAGCATCAAAAGAGTAGCATAACACTCATCTTTTATAACTTCTCTTATCCGGTAGCCCACAATAGTTTTCTTGAAGTTAGTCTTTCATCATTTTTTGTGGTAATTTTTAACAGTAAAAAAAATGTTTGGATCTTAACAGGCACACAGAAACAAAGGCAGCCAACATCTTTCATACTTCATTCACATATCTTTACCTTTAAGCTCTAAACTCTTATTTCATTTATCAACACAGGCAGCAAATTGGTTTTACTCTTTATGTAAACCTAGCAAAAGAGATTTAAACTGCTTTTCTAGAAGAAGCCGTTGTGAGTTGTCTATATTTGAGATTTTATTAGTGTCTCTTACTCATATTCAAGAACACAGCTGTGTGTATGTGGGAAGTATCTATGTGTGTGGTGACAGAGGAGTGGGCTTGTATGTATGTGCCTGAGATCAGGGTGGAGGGGCAATGTTAATAAGAAGTGCAAGTCTTCTGTATAGATGCAGACATTTGTGACTGTAGACTTGTGGCTTTCATGATTGTCATTTTGATAAGACACAAGGAGGTAGTAAGTTTATGAAAATGTTAAACAACTCTAATGGCCAGTATTGGCCCAAAGATTATATTCATTTTGTCACAGATACCAATAGAGCTGCATTCTACTGGGTTCTGTGGAAATAGATTCTGATGAGAATTTCTATGCAGACATTTTATTGAGGAGAACTCTTATAATATAGATTTGTAAGAACGTGTGGAAAGCCGACTCGGGCAGAGGGTGAACTTGATCCATAATGTAGATAGATTCAGGTGCAACCAAAGTCTTAATCCATCCTCTGGGGAGCTACGGAGGCAGAATGAGCCCTCACAGCTGTCTCAAATTGAGTCAAAGCATCAGGGCCTTTGCATCACTGCATCAGCCAATCAATGTCTGCAGGCCACCTGGAAAGAAGGAGCATCTTGAGGGAGGGAGTGCCCTGACACCATGGGCAAAATTTCCTGGGGGATGTAGTTGAGAGCCATCAGTAGCAGAAACACCCAGCAGCTGCCTAGATGTATGTGTTGACCCTGAACAGCAGCTCTGGGGAGACCCCACAGTAGTGGACCCCACTCCAACAGCCATGGAAGGGAAAAGGGAGCCAGCAAGAGCAGGTGTCATAGAGTCAAGTAAGTCTTGAAGGGTGTCATTTTTGAGGTCTACAGTGTGGAGTGTTAGGGAATACCAGGCAAAGGGAACCTTGACTACTAAAGCATATGGCAAGGTGGAACTTAAAACTTTGGGGGAAATTATAGGTCCATACTGACTGAGAGGAAGGAGAGAGAATCAAAAGAGATACAGCACAACATGTAAAGGCATAAACAGCAATAGATGACATTGGGAAGGCAGATGAGAGTCATACATGATACTGAATGACATGCAAAAAGCACTCCTGCATGCTGCTGGAAGTTAATAAAGCAATATGATCAGATCTGTCCATTTGAAAGCTGCTTAACCAGCAGAGTAGAGTGGAACTGGGGGACAGACTAGAGACAAGCCCACCAGAGCTGGAGCACAGAAGGCATGTTAGTTACTCCCATGACCCAGCCTACCCCCCTTTATTACTAACTGCACCTTCTTTTCTTTGAACTGGCAGTATTGTGAGCCAAATACTTTGCCATCTTCTCTGATATAATAAAACTTAAGCAGAAATCTACTGGTGGCTTTTGGAAAAACTCAAGTTTCTTAAATTATAGAATGGTACAGATGTGGCTGACATTGTTTCTTCCCTCTACTCTTGTTTGGAACATGGATGTGATGGCTGGAGCTGCAGCAGCCATACACAGCAACTGAAGAGAAAGGCCTAAGGAACGGCAGAGACATCACTCCAGTTGCCATGGAGCTGCCGAACCAATGGAATCCGTCACCTAACTTCAGGCATTTTGTTGTATAATAAATACAAATTGTATTTATTTAAGGCATTTTAATTTTGTTGTGATTGTTCATATTGGCTGCTGAGTGCAATCTTAACTAATATAGAAAGCTAATAAATTTGATGGGGACCAGATTTAAGTAATGGCAGTTGGGAATAAAGAGGCCAGAACAGTGAGAAATATCTCGTATGTAGATGGTTGAATCCCCAGGACTAAGTCACTAACTGTGGGTTATAAGGGAGACAGAAGATTCAGGAATCATCCTGAGGTTCAGCTTAGAAAGACTTTTCCAGGCTCACCTCCTCTCCGTCATCTTGTATCTCCCATTATTCCTTAACCAGTCCCAGCTCTTTGAAACTTCTCTGCCTTTTGAATCCTCCTCTCTGCTAGCATCTCTCCATTCCTACTCCATGCAGTAAGCTCTATTTATACTTTACATTTATTTCAAATATCACCTCCTTTGTAGAGCACACACCCTTAACCTCTAAGAATAGAATATTCCTCTTCTAATGACAGAAGTTATCATTTTTTAATTATTATAATATGTCAGATATTGTGCCTTATATTTATTAAGTAATTTTTATTCTTTTAACTAATCTCTGAGGTAGGTACTGCTAAAAGTCATCATTTTACTGATACGGACTACTGAGGTAGAGAAAGATTTATTGACTTTGCAGTCAAATGCTCTACCACTGAGCTATACCCCCTCTGATTTATTGACTTTGAATAATAACATATGAAATATTAATAACAGAGCTCACATTTGAACCCAGGAAATATGGCTTCCAAGAATTTGCTAAACTGCTTCCCACAGGAAAATCAAAAGGAAAAATAAGCAATAATCTGAAAGAATTGACTTCAATTCTCCCACCACGGGCCAACAGTGGCAAACTGTGCTATCGCATCTGCAGTGAGTCGAATGGTTGCCTCCAAAAAGATAGGAGCACAGCCCAGACTCAGTGAATGTGGCCTTATTTGAACAAAAGGATCTTAGCAGATGTAATTAAGTCAAGGATCTTGAGATGAGATCATCCTGGATTATCTGGATGGGCCCTAATCCTAATAAGAAGAGTACTTGTAAGAGACACATAGAGGAGAAACTGGGAGAAGAGGCCACATAAAGCCTGAGATGTAGATTGGAGTTACGCAGCCACAGCCAAGGAACTCCTGGAACCGTCTGGAAGCTGGAGGAAGCAAGGGAAAATCCATCCTTACAGTTTTTGGAGGGAGTGCAGCCCTGCTAATAACACCGTGATTTCAGACTTCTGGCCTCCAGACTGTGAGTTAATAAATTTCTTGTAACCCATGAAATTTGTGGTAATTTGTTACAGCATGGCTAAGAAGCTAATGCACTATCATTTAGCACATGGAAGGAGCCCATGATCTATCACCTCAGTTGGAGGAGTAGCCCCACGTATGGTACATGATCATTTCTTTTATTGTGAAGTCATATAAGTAAAAATGGCTATTGTTAGTAGAAATTTCAGGTTTTTGCTGAAGAATTCTCCTCTAGAACGTGGTATAATCAGAGGTAGAGGGCACAGGCACTAAACTACTTGATTCTTAAATCTTTTCTACCATTTACATGCTGTTAGCCTGAGGAAATTTTGTAACTTCTCTGGGCTTCAGATTTCCTCATAGATAAAATAGAGAAAAATATAGCAATCTCTTCAAAGTATAAGTATTAGAAATAACTGAAATAGAAAGTACTTTAAAATGCGTAGTCCTTGTAAACACACAATAAATCTTAACTGTCGCCATTATGATCGTGGGATGAATTTCCCTCTTAACCAATGGGAATGCAAGACAATCTCGTTACCCACTCCTAACAAACCTTTCAAATAACACATTGCCAGGCAATTATTATCAATTGTCTATAATAATAAGGACTTGCAAAAATAATGTGATATGGCTACCTAATATCAATCGTAATATCAATTAATCCAATGTTGGGTTAGTTATAGTAGAGCAGATACTTCATGGAAGAACTTTAGAAGTAAAACATTTTTTTCAGTAGATAAGTATGACAGGATTAAATGCCAATTAGCAAGACTTCTGCCAGTGGGTCAGAACATTCCTATGATTTGTAGGCCCTTCTTAGATTTTTTGGATGTATGCCTTTTGAAGTTTAGATGTTTAGGCCAACTAAAATATATATAGAAAAAATTAGCCGGGCATGGTGGCGCATACCTGTAGTCCCAGCTACTTGGGAGGCTGAGGCAGTAGGATTGCTTAAGCCCAGGAGTTTGAGGTTGCTGTGAGCTAGGCTGACACCACGGCACTCACTCTAGCCAGGGCAACAAAACGACACTCTGTCTCAAAAAAAAATAAATAAATAAAATGAAGTTTAGATGTTTAGAAATCCGTATGGTTGAACATGGCATTGTAGCTTATGGCCTGAAGGTTACCCTTGAGGTTATTAGGTTCAGCCTTCACTTTGGGGGCTTGCCTTCTTGCCTATGTGAGAAAGTACTTCCCACACATGGTCATTCTTGGGCAATGGCATTAAATCTGACCTTGAAACCTCAAATATCTACGGAGCCAGAAACTCTAAAGCTTTTTTTAAAAAGTCTATTATGTAATAAGTTACAGGATCCCTGAAAGGAAGATGGCTAAAATCCACAAGTCATTTACCTAGTTGCATAGAAAAACTCATGTTAGGTAGAAACACTGGCATTTATTCAGATTGGGAAAAGTGCCTTGGCCCAGATAGGAATACTTTCTCAAATCAAAAGCTGTGAATATTACTCACAGAAGTTAACTGTTCCCGTTGTGGAAGTACAGATCTGCCTGGTTGCTAAAGAATCTCAGAGAAATTTACCAAACCCACCTGAGAAAGCAGACCCCTTAATTTTTTGTTTCCTTCATCTTCCTGCCCTGCGCTTGCTGAGAGCCCCGAGAACAGTGCGCACTTTCCTGGTGCCGAAGTTCTGCAGCACTTTGGTGAGGGGGAGTTTGAGACTCACAGCAAAGTAACGTCTCTGCAACACTTCTGCCTTTTCTTCTTCCCCTGCTCCTTGGTTATATCTTCCAACCTTACCTCTGCTTGTAACCAGCAATTTAAAAATGATTCCGTCTTTCCATTTGCCTTTTTCCGTGCTTGCTTCCAAGATAAATTTCCATCCGACTTCCTCTTCCAGAACCCCTTTGCTTCAGATGTCATCTCTCTGGCTCCACTCACAGTGGAATTCCACAGCTTCCCAGACCCAATCCTGGCCACAGAAACCTCTCCATCCCTCCCTCCTGCTAGCAAATACCAAGTTTCAGCTCCAAACTCCTCCCCACACAGGTCCAAGGTCCACCCCGCCCCTGTCTTCCAGGGCAGGATGTCCTTCTCTCTCCAGGGCTTTTTCTGCAGGGGAGGTTCCAGGACCCACTGTTGCTGTGACAGAGACTGTTCCTGTTTCTGTCTTTAGATTCCTCCACCAGATTTCTCGCACTGACCAGTAGGCTATCCGGGCACAGGTGAGCCTTGCAAGCCTCATTGTCATTGGGCTGAGTGGAGTCATTGGGACTTTTGGATGATCACCCTGGCAAGTTATTTTCCCTTAAAAAAGGTCTTCAACCTGAAATGGCCCTTAGTCACATTGAGACGCTTGAGAAAAAATTCATCTTCCCTTAGAGATTTTTATTTCATTCATCCATGTGGACATTGCTGTTGTTTCACAGCTCCTGCAGAAGGTCTAATGTGTGCGTCCAGGCTTTGGAATCAGGACAGAAACCTTCAACCTAGATATACATTCTTCTGACCGAGCTCTTTTCTAAATTGATTAGGATTCACTTTGAATCCTCAGTGGCGTAGCAGCCCATCTTTAGGGAGACTTATCTCCTCTGTCCTCAGACTGAGTTGACTCTGAAAACACTAGGAACAGAGTGAGCCTTCAGAGTTTTCCAAGAAAGTTTCTAGGAAAGTTGGCAATGCATCTGAGCCTGGTAAACTGCCAAAGAGAATTTGATAAAAGGAACGAGAAGGGCCCAGGCTGCAAAAGAATCCAGGGTGATCACACAGTTACATTTGCTGATGAAATATTTATTACCTGTTCTGGTGACTCTGGCAAAATAGTCGCATCGGGCAATTAACCACGTACATCACACTTGGCTTCTGTTCTGCTTTTTCTTCTAGCTTTGATTGTTGAAGGCTGGAGCTGGCCTTAGAAATCTTCTCCTCTGATTGACTATTTTATAGATGAGGAAACTGAGGTCAAGAGAGATTGTAAATTGACAGAAGTCTCACAGCTCAGTAGAGGAAGAGGAAGGAGGGAAAGAGTCATCTTTCTGAGTCTTGTGTTCTTGTAGCCCCATACACCTTTCACCTACTCACTACTTTGCTTTGGAAATGCAGCTGGTTATTGTCCATGTGCAAACTGGAATTTTTTTGGTATATGCCCAAGAGAAACTGAATTTTATAAAAAAGCAAGCACTAGAGGTAACTAACTGGTAATTCATTATTAAGTTCAAAAAAATGGGAAACAAATGGGGAAAAATTACTTTATCTCTCCTAGCCTCTCCATAGCAGGGTGATTTATTACCTCCCAGAAATGCGAGTTTTGAAAGACAGTGCAGACTTTGCTTAGTGCTGTATCTGATACATGGTAGTAATTATTATGAACGGGAGAGATTTTATAAAATCAGCACTCTGCAAAACGTGAAACACAAAGACGTCCTCACTCTGTTTTCTGAACAGAGAGAAATAAGGAAGTTTTGCAAATTGTAGCTGCTGCATTGATTAGGTGCTCAGTTTTTTCTTTTTAGTTTAAATACCTATTAGATACTCCCCTCTCCCAAAAGAAGCTGATCTCTCATTTTAACTCCAAAGTTTATTTCTTAGAATACAGTGCCAACCAAGTTAGTGTAGCTAGCCATATTTTATCGGTGAAATTTAGAAACAATCAGATAAGGCAAGTGACAAGGTGTTTGCATATTAAGAGTGGGAGCTGTTTATGCTGAGTAAGAACTTTAAGAGAAACACTCCTTTGACTTTGGGTGCTTTTTATGTGAGAACAAAGTGCAATGGCTTTTACCACCCTGTCATTCTCATTTGAACAGGAAAACAAATTCATTGCTGTTTGTGAGAATGACTTTCAGTTTATTAAGATACATTTTATTTAAAGCTCAGAAGAAATCAAGTGTTGTCTTTTCAAAAATTAAAGAGAGCTGGACATTTATCCTAGCCAATTAGTATACTGCCCATCAATGTTATTTGTCTCTGTAAGTAATTTGAGAAGTGTGAAGAGTTTAGTTGTATTTTCTTCTAAGAGAAATGTTTATGTTCCCTCTATAGTTACCATATAGTTATATATGCAATAGCTCACAAAAATATTCTGTATGTATATAAGCATTTCTTATTTTTTAATTTTTTTTTTTAGTTAGGACTCTCTTGGTTGCAAGTAACAAAAACCAATTCTAGCTAGTTTAAGGGAGAAAGACTTCAACCTAAGGACAAGAGTGCACCTGGGTCTCCTGAAGGTACTAGAAGTAGTGAACATAAGCTCTTAAGTCCTCCTTTTATCTTTTATTTGTTTTCCATTATACTTTGTGTATTTCTCAGAGTTCCTTTTATGGTTTCTCAGGTCCACCTAATGGGTGAAACTCCTCCAGATCATACCTTCAGAACTTAAATTTTATAGATCTAGCCACCCAAAGAGAGGATAATCTTCCACAGTCCCGTTTCCTACTTCTAAGGAAGATTCATCTTGGGCTAGTGGCTCATTCGTGGGTCAACCACATATTCTTAGGGTGACTTTTTAAGCTAAGCAGAAAGATAGCTTAGAAAGTCACCATAATGAACAGCCTGGAAAGTCCAAGGACAGACAGGGTAGGCCAACAGCCAATTAGAGATCTACTAAAAAAAGGCGTGTAATTTACCAAGTACTCTTTTTAAATAATGATCTAATTTGATCCTCAAGCAATGGTAGACCACTCTGCACCCAATTCTCTTATAGCACATTCTACTTTGTAATATTACTTTTGTGTATCTGTTATGGTTTCCTCATTTTTCTGTGACTTTTTGCTCTGTACTTTTAGTGCTTGACTTTGAGGGGTTCAGGAAATTTTTGTTGAAAAGAATGTGTGACCAATTCTGTGAGGTAGATCCTTGGATGAGAAAACTAGGAGGCACTGAGGTTAAGTAGAAGCACTAATGTCTCCCGGCTAATGAGTGTGGAGTCAGCTTCTGCAGCCTCAATCCTTTTCCAAATCACCACTTTCTATGTTGAGTTGTCCTCTCCTTCCTCTATGGTCAGTGAATTACATAGCAGGATTTAGGCCTGGTGGTTAGAACTGCAAAAAGAACAGAATTGGGGTAAAGATGCCATTCGTTTTATAAGAATTTGATTTTACCCTCTTAGTGCGTCAGTTAAGAATAGCTCTCCACTAAGTACAGTCTCTACTTTCCGTCTAAACAATTAAAGGGAGAAAAGAATATTTAGTCAACACTGTGAACTACAAAAACAAAGTTTACATTTAATTTTTCTGTTTTAGGTACTTTATTCCTGAAAATGGTATTCAACCTGGCAGTCACTCCCAGAGAGCTGACCGTTTCTCTTATAATTTTGGTGATGGTTTTTGTTTTTGTAAGAGCACTCAGGAGCAAAGGCAGAAAGCAGGTGTCTCCTCCTGGCCCACCATCCTTCCCCATCATAGGAAATCTTCTCCAGCTTGGAGATCATCCTTACCTTACGTTCATGGAGATGAGGAGGAAATACGGAGATGTCTTTCTCCTCAAACTTGGCATGGTGCCTGTCGTGGTGGTGAATGGAGCGGAAATGGTGAAGCAAGTGCTACTGAAGGATGGAGAGCATTTTGCAGGCAGACCTAACATGCACACATTTTCTTTCCTGGCAGAAGGAAAGAGTCTTTCCTTTTCAGTGAACTATGGAGAGAGTTGGAAGCTTCATAATAAAATTGCCTCTAATGCTTTACGCACTTTTTCTAAAGCAGAAGCAAAATCCTCCGCTTGCTCTTGCTTACTTGAGGAACATGTCACCGAGGAAGCTTCTGAGCTGGTGAAAGTCCTTGTAGACTTGACTTCCAAGAATGGCAGCTTTGACCCCAGAAGTGCCATCACCTGTGCAGTGGCCAACGTTGTCTGTGCCCTTTGCTTTGGCAAGAGATATGACCACAGTGATGAGGCGTTTCTTAGGGTAGTTAAAACAAATGATGACTTACTCAAGGCCTCCAGTGTAGCTAATCCTGCCGATTTCATACCATGTTTCCGCTACCTTCCACTGCGGATTGTAAATGCTCCCCGGGAGTTTTATCAGGCCCTGAATCAGTTTATTGCACAACATGTACAAGATCATCTTACTACATATGATAAGGTAAGGAGTTAAATACATACCAGGACAAGGTTTTGGTGAGAAGCAAAACATAATGATGAGATGCGTTGAATACCAAGAAAGTTGTGTTATTCTTCAATTCTTTTGTCACAATAAACCTTACCCAAGCTATTAGTAAATTTGAGGTCCAGACAGTGAGATCGTAGGGCAGTATTACTCAATTTTCATGTAAAATCCCTAACAGCTCTGAATTCTTTGATTCTCAAAAAATTTCCCCCAGAAGCAGAAACTTCCTCAGTGTAGACAGGGCACATACCTGAATTATGAATCTATAATTGCCTGATAAAAAATGACCAATATGTAGGTGAGTTACTTGAAGAAATCAACCAATTCTTTTGTCTCTCCCATTTCACACCTGATTACGGAGTCTCAGACTTAAAAGTACCAAAAGTATCAGCATATTTTTATCAGAAAGTATTTTGATTAATTATAAAGAATATTCTATAAGAAGCTTCAAATTTTCCCTCATTTCCTACTTGAGTTGCTTTGCTATACAGAAATGAATTTTGAGATAATACATGCATTAAGTTTTTCCAGATGGCAGAAGTGGACCTTTCTTGTTAAACCATTGAATTGTTTTTGGCTCACTCTGACGGTCTACAGAGGAGCAAACTTCTCTCTTGAAATATATATGGACTAGAAAAAATCTTAGTTCATAGTGTGGGGAGGGATTTGCTGAGAAGAGGGCAGCAGGACAAAAATAAATAAAACATGAAGAGGTGGATAATTGAGCAAATGAAGAAGTATGAGGAGTTGAGTCCCTCCAGTGAAAAACAAGAGTCAGAAGACAATTTGTTTCCAGGTGCCAGATGGGGACTCTAGATCAGGCACAATAAGTATTAGAATTTGTAAAGTTCATAAGCTTTGCTTCCCACTTCCTCAAATACCCCAACCCCATCTCTTTCCCCAGGGTGATCACAGTAAAAGTAATTTTTTTCCAATGACTTTGGAAAATCTTATGTTCACCTAGCAATCTCTCTATAATAAGTTAATGTTTAGTCCTGACATTTTTAAATCGTGCTTACAGACATAGGTACTCTTTATTTATTGATTGAAAGACATTCTAAGGAGAAAATTGAGTTTGGTAACTTATTTTTTTTTATTCTACACTCTTAAGATTGTCAGTCAAAAATAGTTGCAGGGCTTAAAATGACCTACTTATATTCTTTATATTCCTAAACTCGTGGGGTTTGTTTCGAGATACATAGGGACATGGCTTTTCCTGCACAGGATTTCTATGTGATACAAAATGTAGCTGGGGATGAATAATCGTGCTAAGGTTTGTTTCCTCAGGACCATATCCGAGACATTACCGATGCTCTGATTAATACGTGCCACAACAAATGTGCTGCTACCAAAACGGCCACCTTAAATGACAATGAAATAAATTATAAGCACTGTGAGTGACCTCTTTGGAGCTGGTATGTGAGAGTATTTGTCAACATGTAAGGCTAATAAAGATTAGTTGGGATTTTTCTTTTTATTATTATCTACTGTTTACAGTTTAGAGTATTTCCCTCTTTCTCTTCTACTTTGTGTAGTTGGTCTCACACTGTATAAATAATTTTATATTCTGCCATCTTCCCATGTCATTCAGAAAACTTTGTTTTGATCTCAGGAGCAGAGACTCGAGTGAAGATTAGCCCCCAATTCCTGGTGCATTTCCATCGTTGTCCATGCAACGACTGCCCTCGTTTGTTTACTACCTTTTATCCCTCCCAGGCCCTTCACCCAACCCACTGACATTTATTCCTAATCTGTTTAAAGTGTTATTGTGTTTATGTATTCTTATAAAATGGGCTTTTATTGACATATATTAACAGATATTTTTGTATTATCAAGTACTTTAATTTATGTAAATATAATTGTTATTTACATCTAAATGTTTCTAACTTTTTTCATGCAGCCCTGTGCTTCTAAAATCCAACCATGGTTGCCAGGTCTCATGTGGACATCCTGAAATTTTGCAACTCCAGGATTGTACAGAAAATGTAGATATCGAATATTGTGCTAATGCTAAGATGATCATCTTTGCACATGAGTTTTGCCTCCTTTGGAAATACAACCTTATGTTAAGAAGTAGAATTTCTGGGTCAACTAATAATAGTATTCTTGAGTTTTGATGCACATTGCTGAATTCATTTTCAGAAAGACTGGACCAATATATACTGCTATCATATTACTTTGATTCTTAAATTTCATGGTTATTTTTTAAAAATCATTTTTATTCATTAAATTTATTATAGGTCCTGTAAGATATTAGATTGCAGGATACAAATTCTCTTAGTATAACAAAAAAAATAGCAAAGATGTTTTAGCAGTTTCATTTTAGTTAAAGTATTCTTCAAATTCATTTTTTTCCCTTTCTTCTTTAAACCATCTTCATTGGTAATTGGGTTTATTTGTTTCTAGGATCTATGCATTTGTGTTCCTGAATTTTCTTTGCAAACAAAAGTACTTGTTTTAATTTTGTATTAACTTTCCTTATGCAAATACATTTCCCCTATATGTGTGCATGCATGTTTCTGTTTTTATTATTTTGGCCATGACATCAATTTGATGGATTATTTAATCTGGTTATTTATCATAAAAATGTGATCATGCTGTACTTAGCATTTTCTTTTGCCAACTAGATGATGGTAAGTACTAATGTTAGAATTCATGAGGACATTTTTTAAAAGCCTGAACACCACTGAGTACTAAAGATGGGATGTGTGGGAGAATGATTAATATATCAAGTGAGCTTTATTTTCTTATTTATTTATTTTTTAATTGACATAAAATTGTACATATTTATTGTGTACAACATAAAACATAATGTTTTGAACTATGGATACAGTGTGGAATGGCTGAATCTAGCTAATTACCATATGAATGATCTCACATAGTCATCATTTTTGTGGTGAGAATATTTAATATCCACACTCTTAGTATTTTTCAAAAATACAGTATATCATCTTTAACTGTAGTCTCCATGTTATACAATAGAACTCTTGAAGTTATTCCTCCTACGTAACTGTAATTTATTTTCATCTTGATTCAATGAGATAATATCTGAATATATTTTAGAAATATGTAATACTGCCAAGATTATCAAGTAATCAATAAATATAAAATTATGGCAGAAGACAAAAATGACTAAGATATAGAATGGAGCCACTAAACATGTATAACACAGTTAAAAAACGGTTTGGATAAAATATGTGTAAAACAAACAGTATTCAGTAAAATGCATTACTATATAATGCTTTTATTTACTAAACAAACATATCCGATAGAATTTGTATTTTAATATAAATAAGAGTAATAATGAAAATTGATAAACCATAAACTTCCACATTTACCTGATAACTCATTAGTGAGCTGTAATAAAATATTAGAATAAATTAATGAGTTATAAAGCACATTTGTTCATTCACCACTGATCAGAAGGCAAAATCCACATATTTTAGTGGATAAAATTTGCAACGTTCTGTTTCATTAGTTCTACTATATTATGAACATTTATATTCCTGTATTTGACTTTTGAAGTTGCCATAGAGATTATTTAGTTTCTCCTTGGGATATGATCAAGTTGTCCCCATAGCTTTGATGTATAAACTCCATGTTTAGATAATCTACCAAGATGGATAATAGCAGATTGCTTAAGCATTGATATAAAAAGTAAAATTTGTGATGATCAAAATATGAATCCTGATATTTATCCAGATAGTCCTAGATCTTGGATGTAATGTCCATGGCTCTACAATGTGCAAAGTCAGTGTTTTGCATGGAGTATTCAGGGTTGTTCTTTTTGCTTTTGTTAGAGAATACAGTTGATATATTTGGCATAGAGGTCCAAATTGTCACATTGTACTGTATTCTACTATAGACACTATGGTCAGCAACTTCATCTGGACAGCTTACTTTTAGGATAATTTCTTGAGGTATCAAGTCATATTAGAAATTTTGTGAGTTGGGAAATATAGAAGCCATACTGGCTCACTATGAGAGATCACCATGTTCAAAAGATGTGAAAACTGGGCTTGAGAAGTTTCAAAAGGAGTTTACTCTTTTCTGCAGTTATACCTGGGTGTATTTCTTGCACATATTGTGATACAAGTTATTTAGAGAATAAATAAATAGTTAAGTTTCAATGCTGCAGAACCACAGACTTGAGTTCAGGTACTACTTTTGTCCCTTGTGAGACCCTGGTGAAATATTTTACTATTTTTATGATGCAAGTTTCTCATCTATAAAATGATTCTAACTGCAGCCCCCATCTCAGATAACCATGATATTAAGAGGTAAATATATTCATCATTGTCCATGTTGTTATCATCATGAAAATCTAGAAATCAAATATATTGATTTAAAAACTCGTTTTTGCAACTAGTTTTTGTAAGATTTAGTAGAAAACACAAATAATATTAATTTTGACATTACGTCACCATAGAGGTGAATTTACAATTAAAACAGTCTATGAAGCCTTTTTAATGTGGCATTTCTGAGTGTCAGGTTTTCAAGAATTAATCAAATTCGTTGATGTACTAATCTTAAAGTAATGCTTGAGAAAAAGATAATGGTTAACAGAGTTTCTTGTTTTTATTTTCAGTAATGAAAACCACTTAGCCAATGCATAGATAATCTCAAAAATGAAGATACCATGTTTCAAGACTGAATTCTGAACCATAAAATGTTACACCAAAACTAATAGTTAAAAAAAAAAAAATTGAATCTGGTCAACCCTCCAATATGTGCCCATATAAACTTATGGTCAGATGTTCAAGTTTAACTCTTTGGCTCTGCCTCTTATGAATTCATTCACCTTGAGCAAGGCCCATATGTTCTTGAGGCTCAATAAAATGAGTGTCATTATTTACACATTTACATATTACGTATCTATATTATGATTTATAAAACATGTGTGTGTGTAGATACGTACACACATATGCGGGGTGGGGGCGGGGAGAGAGAGAGAGAGAACTCCTGGAACAGAGTAAGTGCTCAATAGCTTCTTATAATTATTATTATTGCAAGTCATAGCTCTTATTATTATCACATCAATAGTGTTTATTACGAAGTGCAATGTTTCCAATGTTTCCACTTGTCTTAAAATTTACATCTATATATTTTTTAAATTTTATTTTTAATTGTGTTTATAAATATATAACATTAAATTTACAGTCTTATACATGTATTAGTATACAGTTCAGTACTATTGAGTATATTCATATTGTTTTGAAACAAATCTCTAGATCTTTTTCATCCTGAAATTCCATGTCCATTAAAGACTAATTTCCCCTATTCCCTCTGAGCCCTTGGCAGTCTCCTTTATATTTTCTGTTTCTGTGATTCTGACTAATTTAGAAATCTCGTATGAGTGGAATCATGTAGTATTTGTACTTTAATGACTGCCTTATTTCACTTAGCCTAATATCCTCAAGTCTTATCCATGTTATAGCATGTGACAGGTTCTACTTATTAAAGACTGAATAATATCTCATTGTACATATATATCACAATTTCTTTATCCATCCATCAATGGATATTAGCTTTCACCTCTTGGCTATAATAAATAAAGTTGTAATAACCATGGGTGTGCACATATCTCTTCAAGGTCCTGTTTTGAATTCTTCTGGACTCAGAAATAGCATTGCTGCATAATATGGAAATACTATTTTTAATTTTTGAGGAAACTCCATAATGTTTTCTATAATAGCTGCACCATTTGACATTTTCACCAACAGTTTCAATTTCTCCTCATCCTCATCAACACTTCTTGTTTTCTGTTCTTTTGAATAGTGGTTATCCTAACGAGTGAGAGGTTACAACTATATTTTGAAATCAACCTTAATATATAGTAATGATTTCATTGTGATGCTACTAATTTTTGGTTGTATTTAGATCCCTTTTCCCCAAGTCTTAGCACTCAAATGTGATGAATATTGAGCATACCAATTTTTCTAATACTTTTTTTCCATGAAACTTGGTCTCTTGTTTCTTTTTCAGGGTTTGAAACAGTATCGACATGTCTGTATTGGAGCTTTCTTTATTTGATACACTATCCAGATATTCAAGCCAAAATTCAAGAAGAAATTGGTAACATGCTTTCAGATAAAAAATGTAATTCTTGTAATTATCATTATTCTTATTAAATTAAAAAAAATACTTTTCCTTAAAGTAGAAACCTTGGGCTGAGATCACTCAGATTTGAAGACAGGAAAAATTTACCCTACACAGAAACTTTCATAAATGAAGTATTCAGACATGTCTCCTTTCTTCCATTTACTATTCCACACTGGTAAGCATATGCTTCTCCTCTGAAATAGCAACCAATGGTGGGCTGGGGGCAGTGAGGTATCTTAGACAGTGGAAACCTTAAAGTGCTTTAAAATCTATTACATGTTGTTATTTTAGTATTACTTTTTATTTTGAAATCCTCTAATAAATTTGTGTGTAGAGCGAAAGCATATTTTGTGGGCACTTTTCATCACTAAACTATGACGCCATTAACTTTCATCTTATATGTACTAATCGAGAGAAGGGTATGGAAGTTCCAAACAAGTAGATAACCCAACCATCGTGTAAGTTGGCTATGCAATGTCATACAAACTCACTTAACTTCATCTGATGAGCAGCCTTAGCTTCCCCTGGTGTGGCTTCATTTTCAGTAGCCTAGAATTTTGCTGGACAACAAGCTAAGGAAGCCAATGCTGTTACAAATAGATTAAACAGAGTGCTCATTTACAGATATTTGAAAGCTTACTGAAATTTACTCCATAATCTCCAGCATAAGTGCATGCCAGCGTAGGTTAAGAAGATAGCCTTCATTAAATATGTATGTGGAAAACCAAAGTTCTGGTACTTTGATTTGTTTTGTTTCCCACAATTAAAATTTTTTAAGAAGGAGAATTTTCAGTGTTTTTCTCTGTCCTCCCTTTAAATGGTGAAGGAGTGGGAAATTTTCTCTCTCCCTGGGAAACTGATGTAATCATTTAGTCATTGGCACAACAGCATGCAGTGCCCTCAGCTGAAGTGGCCCAGAGAGTCAGGCCACTGGCCAAGCAGAGTCAAGGCCAGACAGCCAGTTCCCAGTGTTTTGTCTCTTTAGTTCTCTTTTTTTCACACACGATATTTATCTTTTCACAATGATCCCTTTTCTTCTAGCTTCTGCGTCAAATCCTCTTTCAGTTAAAGCAGATTTCGTCTTTAAGGTTTTTTTTTTTTTTTTTAAAAAAAAAAAAAAACTCCTACATTTAAAGAAGCAACTCTTCTGTCCCAATGACTTTTATAAGGTGGCTTTGGTTGCTTCATAAAAGATATGATCTACACCTCTGCTAAATACTCAGGAACACAGAGGCTCTGCCAAGTTTATGGGCATGATTTGGAATAAAAGAGATCATCTAAATTAGGGCCCTGAACACTCATCTGAGGGTCTAATTGTTAGGGAGAAATATATATTAGGACAGAGGTATTCATTGCATTATTAAAAGTAAAGAAATAAACTAATATTTAAAACTAAAAGAACAAGTGCATTGACCAATAAGAACATTGTGATATAACCCAAGAATTTTTATGCACACAAGAAAGCCTTTTTGCATTGTTTGGGACTGATCTATTCTACTACACCTGCAAGTTTATTGTTGCAGATATCAATATGTTAAATATCAATGTGGTAAAATAAGGTGAATTAAAATAAACTAAATGAAATAATCATAGCTAAAAGCAGCCCAAGTTTGCTATTACATATAACACATATACATATGCATAGACACGCACACACAGGACCAAACAGTACCATAATAAATATTTATTACATATATGTTTCTTAAAAATTGTGTAAAAAGCCACTTTTATACACAAAGTTTTAGGAACATATAAATAGGTAAAGAAACCCTTCAATTTACTCTTGTATTTCAATGTTAGTGAAATAAGGTTCTATATACCACACTTTCATAAAATAGCAGCATGTAACTCCTTATTTGAGTAGAATCTGAGCAGCTAAATGCACAGAGAGGGTGTGGACAGGAATGTGCTGAGATAGTCAAGCACCTAGGCATGAGAGGAAATAATCCTTCCAGAAATTAGGCCTATTGCTTGTTTGGCCTTCCGCCTTGTTGGGTTTTGAGGACACTCAATTAATAATATTCATATTATTTGCCAAAGGTAAGTACCAGCTACATAATAGACATAGATCAGATAGGGATTCGATTAGTAGCTTTCTTAATGATAAGAGCTAGTTTTCACAATGTGGCTTAGAGCTAGATCAAGTAGACTTGCCAATACTTCTCACTTGAAGTAGACATACTCCTCCACCCAGTCTCTGGCTGGGTTGGACAAATTCAGGTCTCTGCTGGAAGGACAAAATCTGTTCCTCTAAGTTCAGCCCATTGGTGATTGTAGATGAGATATGTCTTTATTACAGATTGGCTAATCTGAAGAGAGAACCCAGAAGCGGCCAAGACCAATGGGTCCACTGCCTTCTGTCAAACTCATTAAATGGAAATGCTCTGCTCCTCCTACTGTAAAGAAGTGAGTGTGAGGGCAAACTAGCGAGAAAGGGAGTGCTACATGGAAACATAACAGGATTTATTCTAACTCAGGCATAATTACAGAGCTATAAAGGGGAAAAGTGAACAATTTTCAGAAGGAGTTCAAGTATGAGACTTAGAAAAATAAAACATTAACTCTAGAAGAAACTTAGAGATCACCCAACACAACCAGCACCTTCACTTCACAGCTAGAAAATGAAGTCATAGAGTAAATGCAAGATGTGCCTAACATTTCACTTAAAACAGTGATCAAAGTTTATATTTCCTTGTTTCAATTCCATTTTCTTTTTGCCAATAACTATTAATAAGAGATGTGACATTTGTTTTCCCAATCTATTGAAAGTACACATTAACACATTGAGTACATACAGAGTGCTTAATAATTTCCTTAATAGTTTCCTGATGTAATTTGATCTGCTACTTACTCTGTCATAAAAATAATGAGATAATTTTCTAGTGACAGTTTTAGCTCATAGAAATGCCTTGAATATATTAACTGCACAATATGTTTAATACATGTGAGAAAAATATTAAATTATTAATTTGACAAGAGGTGGAAATTGTTTTAATTAATGAAAGAATGAGGATTTACAAAGATGTAATATTATAGTAAAAAGACAAAAAGAAATATAGTCTGTCAGTTGTGGGAGGCAGTTTAGAAATGTGTTATTTGAATTTACAGGCTGTCTTGTAATGCTGTATTTTGCTTTCCCAGTACTACAGCAGACACTACTCTGAATGGCTATTTCATTCCCAGGAAAACTTGCATCTTTATTAACATGTATCAAGTAAACCATGATGAGTAAGTTGTTAAAATTCATCTTCAGATAAAATTTGCTTGAGTGGTTGTTTGTTTACAATTTATTGATCTGGGAAAGATTTATATTCTTCTTAACTAAAATTCATTCCTATTTCTCTTGGAAAAAAGTTGGAAAGAAATTCAGTTTTCTCTGTGTGTCTATAGTGAGAAGGGTGATATCTTAATATAAATTTAGGAAAAATTCAATTCAGGGCAAATCCAATGTCATAAGTGGCTCATTAGGAAAGGTGTGTGCCAAGGACTTTCTGGGCTTCTTTGTCACTGTTAATGACCAGTTGATATTTGAAATGCAGTCTGAAATCCCCCACTGAAATGTAAGCCACCACGCAGGGATTTTTTTTTTTTTTTAATTTTATGGTTGCGTTTTTTTTTTTTTCTTCTACCTTGGCATGTAGATTACTGCCTGGCACATAATTTGTCCTCAGTAAATACTTGTTGAATAACATGAACTTAGAGACGCACTTATATTAGCTGTAAAAGGAAGGGCTGAGATGAAGGTATACCCCAAGCAATGAAAGGGAGGATAATGACAGTGGCCATGGTGGTAGAATAATGATTCCAGCTAATATTTATAGACCCCTACTGTGCCCCAGGCACAAAATCTTGAAGTATCCCCCCTGAGCCTCCACAGTAACACTGTGCAATGGTGTTATCAGATCCCCATTTTACAGAGAAAGAAATGCTCAGATAGTTCAAATACCCACTGATTGTACTGAATAAAACTAAGCACTTCTATACCCATCGTAAGAAGCAATACAGTCAGTGTAAATTGAATGGCATTTGTTCTCACTTAGTATAATCCTAAGTATTCTAGTATCCTAAGAACTTGTGATCATATGCATTATTGAGTAATGTTCAAGCAAGCTAAGTTAACACAGGTGCTACTAAAGAAATACTATTTGTATGGAGGCACTTGTTTAAGGTAAATGAGTGTAATTCAAGACTTTGTATTACGGGGAAATATTCATGTTTAATGTAAAGTAGAGGTCACAAATTCAAGCACCTACTGAGCAATGGAGAATACCAAAAATGAATGAATTACACTCAGTGAAGCATTTGGAGAGGGTCATATGCTGCATGTAACTCAGCCCAGTGAACTGTTGGCAAGGACATTGTCCCAATGTTGTCAGCTTTTACAATTACAAAACAGAACTTGGAAATGCAAATTTTCAAATGAAATCTGATTTTTAAAGATCAGCAACAACAGGCCGGGTGCGGTGGCTCACGCCTGTAATCCTAGCACTCTGGGAGGCGGATGCCGGTAGATCGCTCGAGGTCAGGAGTTCGAGACCAGCCTGAGCAAGAGCGAGACCCCGTCTCTACTAAAAAAATAGAAAGAAATTATCTGGCCAACTAAAATATATATAGAAAAAATTAGCCAGGCATGGTGGCGCATGCCTGTAGTCCCAGCTACTCGGGAGGCTGAGGCAGAAGGATTGCTTGAGCCCAGGAGTTTGAGGTTGCTGTGAGCTAGGCTGACGCCACTGCACTCACTCTAGCCCGGGCAACAAAGCAAGACTCTGTCTCAAAAAAAAAAAAAAAAACAAAAAACAAAAAAGATTAGCAACAACTAATAATATTGAAAATATTATGAAAGCAAAGCAAAATTTATTGGAGGACTGTGTAGGTCTGTGACCTCGGGTATAGAGAGAAACCAGTTTTCCTTCTAGAGAGAAAGTGACACCTACACATAAAGAGGCCCAGTTCTTTGTGAAGGCAAGTCGGTCCCTGGCATGTGGTTTACGGTGTATTAGAAAACATGCTGGCATTAGTTTTCACCGACAAGCCAAATATGGTTCATGTAACAAAAGATGGAGGTAGGAGAGAGAACCAAACACTCAGTAATTTGGGAACCGCGGGCAACCTCTCAATCAGAGCTGCTTTTGGGAGACCCGGCTCCTCTCCGTGATGTTGTACAAAGACCATTTCCTAAACATATTTATACCATAGTGAGAGATGTGGCTCAAACAGTCTCGTCATTCTCATTTATTTTGTTTAAAACAAAACAGAATATTTATTACTTTTTATTTATTTCACAATTTCAGAATATTTCTGTGAGAATTTTGTGTATCTCTTAAATTAAAATAAAAATGGAATAAATTGCCAAGTATTTTATTCACTATTTAATGAATCAGAAGCCATTTTAGTGAAAATTAAGTATAATTACATTAGATATTTATGATAGCCAAGTTTGTCCAATATTGAAGGAAAAAGTAACATATATATCCATAATAATTATGTATATAAAGTCATGTCACCATAATTATATATACATATATGTGTATACATACTTTACATATATACACACCTACTTTATATATATATATGTTTATATATAAAATTTATAAAGGATATTACAAACTTAAAATATTTCCTTCAAAATAAAATTATTGTGGAAAAGTTGGCAAAATAGCAAAAATTATAAAATGATAAAATGATTTTTTAAATGTTCTTTGTCTCTATTTTATGCAGAACTATTTGGGATATGCCCAACTTATTTAGACCTGAGAGATTTCTAAATGAAAACAGAGAACTGAATAAAAGCCTTGTTGAGAAAGTTTTGATATTTGGAATGGGAGTCCGGAAATGTCTGGGAGAAGATGTTGCACGAAATGAGATATTCATTGTCATCACTGCTGTTCTGCAACAGCTCAAGCTGAAAAAGTGCCCCAGTGCTGAGCTTGACCTGACGCCTACTTATGGGTTCACCATGAAGCCAAAACCGTACCAACTCCAGGCAGAACTTCACGCCTTACGTAGTCTGTCTTCTTAGATGCTCAGACTGAGAGGAAGGTTCTGATTCAATTCAAACTCAGTTCTCCTATGAGACTTACTGTCTTGTGAGGATAGCTTAAAATAATAATGAAGTGTGATACAAATCAGGGAGTTTAAATCCCAATCTTTCAATAGATCGTAGTATCAGAAGAACCAGAATTGAGTGTTTATAATGTGTATTTTTACCAGTATACTTGCAATGGATTTTGAAATGCTTTATTCAGACTATATGTCAACTTAATTTGTTTTAATAAATAAAGCTGAATGGTTTCCAATGTATCAAAAAAAAAAAAAAAAAGAGAAAAGAAAGAAAGAAAAGAAATCAAAGAGCCGTGCAGTGGTGTCCAGGTGTCACTGTGGGCGTGAGTGGCTGGGCAAGATGAGTGGCAGATTGAGTGAGCAGGCAGGGGGACCCTGTCTGCCTTCCCTTTATGCCAGCTTCCAATAGACAGTTATATTCATCTTCGTTTTAAATACAGGGTTTAGAATAATAACAAGGTCTGATGCAAAATACATTGTTTTCAGTGATCTAGGATGTGGTCTAGGATCTAGGATCTAGGATCTAGGATACAGGTGCTCAAGAGAACCAGAGAAGGGAGCCAGAGTGGCTTAGAACAGCAGAGAGCATTGCATGGTGGCAATAGATGACCCGAACTAGATTTAGAGAGGTGGAGAAAAGGCCATGAGGGGACATTTCCTCAAAGGCCATTTTTTGTATAGGCTCTTACATTTTCTGCATTAAGAATTTAATTTCAGGGCAAATTGGTATTTCTACAATGCTACCTATTTCTTTTGGTACTTAGTAAGTAGACATGTGTATTAGTTTGTTAGGACTGCCATAATAACAAAATACCAGAGGCTAGGTGGCACATTCTTTGAAGAACATATATACACATTTCTGTTGACCATATAAACCTAGGAGTGGAATTACTGAGTTGCAAACATTTGTTTGTTCAACTTTTCAACTGCCAGCTAGATTTTCAGCATGATTGTACTAATTTATACTCCCACCAGCACCAGCAACATAAAAGAGATCTCTGGTGATTTCATATCTTCTTTAACATTTGGCATTTTCTGTCTTTTTCATTTTAGATACTTTGGTGGTGTAAACATACACTATTAAAGAGACAGATCATGAGAAACACTGCTGACCTATTATCTTAAATGAACTTGATGTGGGCAATATTAGCTAGTTTATTCCCTCTTAATGAAATGCATCTGGGACAGATCAAGTGCATTCATCCACCAGAGTCTTTCAAATGTGAATGATTTCCTATTCTCCTCCACGTCCCACCACACACAAATGATCTCAGCTCACAGTTACCATGGCCTCCTGAGAAAGAGACTTCTTTTTTCTAATTTCCTTTGGTAGCGATGTTACATAATTTTCCCCATTAGTCAGAACAAACTCTACTTTTAAAATACATTTCAGTTACTACTACAGCCACATTTTGTTTATAATTTAGGGGCAGTCTAAAAGTGATTATTTATATGTGTTTATCTTGTGGCATGCCTCTATTTTTCAGAATTTTATTTTTCACTGCTATGGCTGAGACTGAAAAACAGGATGTTTTCTCTATTGCGTCACATTTCTAAAATTCCTTCTTGGTCAAAAGTGCAAGTCTGTTGATCCTTACAAACTTTTGTCGTTCTGGCAAGGAAAGAAAATACAAGAGGGGACATTTTGAGATCTTATTAATAATTTTCCATTGTCATTGTGTTTCCTTTGCTTTATTAAACTGTTCATATTTTCCAACTAATATCATTCTGCTTATTATTTGCTTATTTTTAAAATAAATAATTGGAGTGATTACTCATGCTTTTCTAGAAGTGTCATTTCATTAGAAAGTTATTTCTGGGTAATAAAAGCTTAAATTTTAACTTTGAAACCCTTCTAATAGTTAGATTGATACAGTTGGAGATTTCTCTTTCTGTTGTTTATACAGTGAGGTGATCCTGTGAATGCCAGGAAGGATTTTGCATGCAATGATCCTTCAATAACTAGCATCTAAGAAAAACGAAACCTCCACACTTAATTTCTAGACATATCTTTGCATTTGTTTCTTCATTTTGTTTATGCTACCTTTTGCCATGCAAAAATATGTAATTTTCAAATAGCCAAATTTTTATTCTTTTACCTTATCTCTGAGGTTAGGTACTGCTAGAAGTCCTCATTTTACTGATAAGGACTACCGAGGTAGAGAAAGATTTATTAACTTTGAATAATAACATATGAGATATTAATGACAGAGCTCACATTTGAACCCAGGAAATGTGGCTTCAGAGAATTTGCTAAATTGCTTCCCACAGGAAAAAAAAAAAAAAGAAAGAAAGAAAAGAAAAGAAAAGAAAAATAGGCAATAATCTGAATGAATTGGCTTCAATTTCTTCACCCATGGGCCAACCATAGCAATTGTGCTATCCCATCTGCAGTGAGTTGAATGGTTGCCTCCAAAAAGATATGACCACAGCCCAGACCCAATGAATGTGGCCTTATTTGAACAAAAGGGTCTTAGTAGATGTAATTAAGTGAAGGATGTTGAGATGAGATCATCCTGGATTATCTGGGTGGACCCTGAATCTAATGAGAATAGTACTTCTTATAAGAGTGACACAGAGGAGAAACTGGGAGAAGAAGCCACGTAAAGCGTGAGACAGAGATTGGAGTTACGCAGCCACAAGCCAAAGAACACCTGGAGCCACCCGAAGCTGGAAGAGGCAAGGTAAAATCCATCCCTGTAGTCTTTGGAGGGAGTTCAGCCCTGCTAATAACACCGTGATTTCAGACTTCTGGCCTCCAGACTGTGAGTTAATACATTTCTTGTTGTAACCCCTAAAATTTGTGGTAATTTTTTACAGCATCGCCAAGAAGCTAATGTGCCACCCCTGCTCATTTAGTGCATGGCCAGAGCCCATAATCTATGACCTACTTTGGAGGGGTAGCCCCACGTATCTTACATGCTCATTTCTTATACACAAAGTCACCTCGGTAAGGATGGCTGTTGTTACCAGAAGCTTCAGGTTTTAGCTGAAGAATTCTTCACTGGAAGGTGGTGTGATCAGAGGCTCAGGGCACAGGCACTAAACTACTCGAACTTTAAACCTTTTTCTATCACTTCATATTGTTAGCCTGAGGAAATTTTGTAACTTCTCTGGGCCTCAGAATTCATCATATGCAAAATAGAGAAAAACACAGCAATCCTTTCAAAGGTTGGCTATGAGAAATAACTGAAATATAAAGGTTTTTCTCTTAACCACCAATCACAAGGTTGAGACTAAAGTAAAAAGGACATGTATATCCACTTATATTAGGGATAAAACACAAGAATTCTTAGACCTAACTATAGCAAAAGTAGTATAAGATTTACACAAAAGTTAATTTTTTTTTTTTTTTTTTTTTTTTTTTTAAGACAGAGTCTCACTTTGTTGCCCAGGCTAGAGTGAGTGCCGTGGCGTCTGCCTAGCTCACAGCAACCTCAAACTCCTGAGCTCAAGGGATCCTCCTGTCTCAGCCTCCCGAGTAGTTGGGACTACAGGCATGCACCACCATGCCCGGCTAATTTTTTTTTTTTTCCTATATATATATTTTTAGCTGTCCATATAATTTCTTTCTATTTTTAGTAGAGATGGGGTCTCGCTCTTGCTCAGGCTGGTCTCGAACTCCTGAGCTCAAACGATCCGCCCACCTCGGCCTCCCAGAGTGCTAGGATTACAGGCGTGAGCCACCGCGCCCGGCCCAAAAGTTAATTTGTAAGCTCTAAATGAAGTACATAAATAATCTTAATAATAATAACTATTATAGAAATGTTAGTACTTCCAAAATTAATACCTAAATGTTATCCAGCCCAAATTTTAATCTTAATGGGCTTTTCTGTTTAACTATATAAAAGGATTCTAGAATGCATATGTGGGAATAAATCCAAGAATAGCCAAGAAATGTATGAATACTTAATAAAAACAAGAGGGCAAAGTAGAAGCCTTCCAGACACTAAGATAATTATAAAGTCACTGTAGTAAAAAGTGTATGCTATTAGCACAGGAATATATAAGTACATTAGCCATATATGGCTGAGAATCCACAGAAAGATCCAGTATACATGAGGTTTCAATATAACTTAGTGAGAAAGAGTGGATGATTTAATAAATAGTGCTAATACAATTGATTATCTATGTAGCAGGAAAGAGAATTGGATCCTTACTTTTTTTTGAAAAAAATTATTGGAAGAAAATTGAAGAGGCTATTTGTATAAATTAGAAATGAAGAAGATTTTCCTAAGTCAGACAACAATCACAGAAACCATAAAAGAAAAGTTAGATGTTCAGAGTCAACACATACATCTAGGCAGCTGCTGGGTGTTTCTGCTGCTGATGGCTCTCAAATACATCCCCCAGGAAATTTTGCCCATGGTGTCAGGGCACCGCCTCCCTCAGGATGTTCCTTCTTTCCAGGTGGCCTGCACACAGTGGTGGGCTGATGCAGAGATGCAAAGGCCCTGATGCTTTGACTCAATTTGAGACAGCTGTGAGGGCTCATTCTGCATCCGTAGCTCTCCAGAGGATGGATTAAGACTTTGGTTGCACCTGAATCTATCTACATTCTGTATCAAGTTCACCCCCTGCCAGAATTAGCTTTCCCCACATTCTTACAAATCTATCTTATGATAGTTCTCAATAAAATGTCTAGGTAGAAATTCCCATTCAGAATCTGTTTCCAGAGACTCCAATAGAACATAGCTCTATTAGTATTTGTGATAAAGTGAGTATAATCTTTGGGCCAAAACTGGCCATTAAGGTTGTTTAGCATTTTTATAAACTTACTATCCTGCGGTCAGCTCTTCTATACAAGTTTGAATTTGCACCACACCAGAAGTATTTTTTTTATTCAACTTTTAGGCAAAGTTTTAAATAGGAAGAAAGATTAAAGGAGGTGCTATTAGGAAGACTTGTCACTCTCCCCTGCCCCCCAAATAGAACCTGTATTTTATGCTTCTCCTTGTGTCTTGTAAAAATGACTATCATAAAAGCCACAAGTCTACAACCACAAATGTCTGCATCTATACAAAAGACTTGCACTGCTTATTAACATTGCCCCTTCACGCTGGTCTCAGGCACATATGTCCAAGCCCACCACCTCTCTACCACCACACACAGAGATACTTCCCAGATACACACAGCTGTGTTCTTGACAGTGAGTAAGAGATACTAATAAAATCTCAATTATAGACAACTCACAAAGTATGCATGAAGAGTAAAACCAATTTGCTGCCCATTTTGATAAATGAAATAAGAGTTTAGAGCTTAAAGGTAAAGATACGTGAATGAAGTATGGCAGATGTTGGCTGCCTTTGTTTCTGCTGAGATCCAGTCATTTTTTTACTGTGAAAAATTAGCACATGATTGTACCCTCATAATTTCCTGAAATAAAAAAAAAGAAATAATTAGCACATGAAATGATGAAAGACTAACTTTGGGAAAAGTATTTGTGGGCCACCAGATATAAGAAAAGAACAAAAAAGGAGTTTTATGCTACTTTTTTGGTGCTCATCCAGCCTCCTTGGAATGAGATCTTCTTGGAGGGATGTGCCAAGGATGTCAGTCAATGCAGACCTGCTCTGGACGGTGTTCAAATCTGGCTGTCTAAATCTGGGATCAGGAACAAATGAGTTCGTGAATCACTTGCTGGCCTGCGGTTCTGTTAGTGTCTGAGATGTCTGAATTGAGCAAGTATGGAATTTACAGTATGTTGGTCCATTACTGTGACTCTGATCAGGAAACTCTGAGAACAGCTGGTAATTGTGGCAGTTAGAGTTGGTGTCTGGGTTAGACAACAGAGTGTCAGCAACAGAAAGGACCATAATGCCTTGGGAGAATGTTATTCTGTTCATTAAACCTCAACAATTATTCAATAACATACTACAGAAAAATAAAAATGGACTTGTAAATTCCATGTTACAGGTATTTATGATTAAATGTTGGTAAAGCTGTACAAGTAGTTAATAATGTGTTTCTACCTTTCTAACAGAGAAGTTTACAATTTTATACTGCAACATCATGCTTCTATCCTTGGAGCCAAACATCCAGCAACATGGAATTTATCTTAAAGAGATGATCAGCCAAGGAGACTAAAATAGATGCACAAACACGCTAACCACGGCATTGTTTATGACAATGAAATTAAAACTCACATAATTTTTCTTCAATATAGCATTTTATATAAGGAACACTTAGCATCCATGAAAATGACAACAGTAACTCAATATTTATAAACATGAAAATATCCCTACCGTGTAACTGAGTAAAAAAGTAGACACCACATGCCACAGGAAGAAATCATCTATCAATATATAAAGTTGTACATGTACCAAATACATACACATACATATATTCATAAAGACATGATATCTGGAAGCATGCTCTCATCTGTTTATTAAGGGATTTGTGAAGATATTTACTTTCTTCTTCATGCTTTGCTGTATTGATTAAATTTTTTACAATGAACATATATCATGCCATTAATAAAAATGTTAATCTACTTTGATTTTTAAATCATGCTTTTATAAATCATAATTTTATTGATAATGTTCATTTCTATATTTACTATACATTTTACTTATTTTTGTTGATTATAATAATACTTGTGCTGTTCTGTTAATGATACAACCCTCAACATTATTTGAAGATATAAAGTTAGTGAGATGCAAACCTTCCCAGGAAATAGGACCGTTGCACGTATTATGGATGCTGACATGACCAGCCTCTGTAGCAGGGATGGAAGTGTGGTCCCTGTACTCCAGCCTTCAACCAGGGGAAATACAAATGGGACCAACAAGGCTGTCTGGTCATACTTATGTGATAGATTTGCTGGTGTCAAGAGGAAATATGGATTCCTAATGCCAAAGGATAAATATACAACATGGTCCTAGCTGAGTGGCTTTGGGGAACTCACCTGTCTTTTCTGAACCTCCGTTTTTTTCCTTATTTGCAATTTGCTGTGATGACTAGAAAATTATATGTGAAATATTGACTTAGAGTAGGTTTCCAATTATTGATAACTGTGATTGCTATTAATATTAGTATTGTTATTGCTGGTGTTATATCAGGAAATGTAATATTGAACATCACATAGTAAATTTTATCCATGTGCTCATTCAAAATATACAATTTATATAAGGAAAAATGTATTCTCATTCCACAACACAAGAAATGTCTTACTTTTCTTAAAAATGTAAAGTAGTACCAAATTCTTACATGTTTTCTTTACTCATAAGGATTCAGGTTGAAAGCAAGAACTTTTCCTTCTATATATTACTTAAATGTGGCACAATATTAATATAAATTTAATTTAAGAGCACCTACTTTGTTCATTCCTAGAGAATCCAATTTTCTGAGGCAGAAATCACACAAATAATTTTTCCTTCACATAGACAGCACTTGGCCTGTGACATATTCTGCACTGTGCTAAACTTTTTACTCAGTCTCAATTTCTATAAAACACATTTTCTTTCCAATACTGTATATTTATCATCCTCATAAATTTCACATTAGTAGTGTGAAAAATTACTAATGAACATTGTACATACTGAAATTGAAGGCAGAAAAAAAAAAAACAGTGAGTTCCACTGAATGTTCATTTACATTTTAAATAATAAACAACATACATGAGATGTCCTTAGGAAACTGAAAGTGAAGGCACTGTTAATGAATTTCTCTCAAATTTCTCATGTATGTGTGCTCAGATTTGTCAAATAAGTTAAACCACATGTGTTGGTTTGTGACACAGTTTATTACATTAATATGCCCTATACCTAATACATGGGTCCATAGCAAAGAAAACAACAATTCTATTTATTAATACAATAGTATCAAAAAGAATAAAATGCTTAGTAATAAACTTAATCAAGGAGGGGAAACACTTGTACATTGACTATAAAACATTACTAAAAGAAATTAAATAAGAAATAAATTAATGGAAAGACATCTCAAGTTCATGAATGAAAATCCCAAGGGTGTTTTTTGCAGAAATAGAAAAGTTCATCCTAAAATCATGTGGAATCACAATAGACACTGAAGAGCCAAAACAATCTTGAGACAGACGTGCAAAATTGGAAGTTTCATACTTCCTGCTTTCAAAATTTGAACAAAGTTACACTAATCCAAACAGTGTGATACTGGCATTAGAACAGACGTAAAAAATGGAATAAAGAGTCCAGAAATAAACCCTCACATATATGGTCATATAATTTTTAACAAGGGGTGCTGAGACCATTCAATGGAGAAAGGAGAATCTGTTTAATGGTGCTGGGAAAATTGGATATGCACATGCTAAAAAATGAATTTGGACACTTACCTTATACCACATATATATAGTTTATGTGTATATATATGGAAAAACTAACTCAAAATGTATGAAAGACTTAAACATAAGAGCTAAAAATGTAGAACTTCCGTAAGAGACATAGGGGAAACACTTCATGACATTGGGTTTTATAATGAACTTTTTGATATGACACCAAAGTATAGGGAACAAAAGAACAAAAAAGATCAATTGGACTTCATAAAAATTTGAAAAAAAAACATTTTGTATAATACATCAAAGGACATTCTCTACAGAGTAAAGAGGCGACTCACACAATGGGAGAAAATATTTGCAAATTATATATCTTATAAGAAATGAATATTCAGAATATATACATAACTCCTACAACTCAACAACAACAACAAAAACTTGGTGATAAAAATGGACAAAGGACATGAATTGACCTTTCTCCAAAGAAGACATACAAATGGACGATAAGCACGTGGAAAGATGCTCAACATCATTCATCATCAGGGAAATGCAATTAAAAATTGCAACAATGAGCTATTGCTTCACACTTGTTAGGATGACTATTAAAAATCAAAACAACAACAGAAGAAAAAGTTGCTGGCAAAGATATGGAGAAATTGGAACCTTTATGCATTGCTGGTGGAGATATAAAATGGTACAGCTGCTGTGGAAAACTACATGGTGGTTCTTCAAAAAATTAAACATTGGATTACCATATAATTGACAGACTCTTCCTCTGACCAAATTTTAGTCAGTCTCCTCTCAATCCTCTTTACAACTAGGTCTCATCCATGGGTGCTGTGATGGGCCTGCTGGTCCAATTGTAGCAATACTCCTGCTAAGTAGTTCAGAGAGAACCCCCCGCCCCAGCTATCTGATCACTTTTGATACCTAATCAAGTTCCTCATCCTCCACCCTTGATATTTGATCACTGTGCTCTGCCTTCAGCAAGAATCCTGTTAGGTCAGTTTAGCAAGAATCCCCCTAGCCTTGATGTCTCCTCTTGGTAATGTTAAATCTACTGACCAGTCACTCTGCAGATTGGCTATACATCCCCAGCTGTCTTTGGTGTACACTGTCTCTTCTGTCGTGATAATCTTGACACCCTGAATGAACTCTTCCTTACCATTTCAACAAGTGTCAAAATACTTTTTTCTGATTCAGCAATTCCACGTCTGGGTATACAGCCCAGAGAACTGAGAGTGCAACTTGAACAGAGACTTGCACACCCACATTCATAGCAGCATTATTCACGACAGTCAAAAAGTAGAAAATCCAAATGTCCACTGAAGGATGAACTGATAAACGAAATATGGCATTTATATATAATAAAATACTTCTCAGCTTTCAAGAGAAAAGGAAATTCTGACACATACTATAAGATGAATGAACCCTGGAGACATTATGCTAAGTGAAAAAGCCAGTCCCAAAAGGACAGATATTGTGATTCCACTTATGTCAGGTACCTGGCGTAGTTAAATTGATAGACACATAAATTGGATTGATGGTTGGCAGAGTCTGGGACCAGGGGAGAATGTGAAGTTATTGTTTAATGGGTACAGAGTTTCAGTTTGAGAAGATGAAAATAATTCTGGAGACGGGCAGTGGTGATAGTTGTACAAGGTGAATGTACTTAATGTTACTGACTTATACACTTAAAAATGGTTAAAATGGTAAATTTCATGTTATGTATACATTACCACAATAAAAACGTGGCTGAAATTCTCACCTGAAAAATTATAATTATCAATATATTGAGCTTCTTTTTCAATTCACAGCATCATAATAGAGTTCCAGCTTATATGTTATGTATTCTTCATTCAGGAGATGCTGTGGGGTAACCATAGAAAAAAATGAACATTCGGTCAAAGTTCTTTTCCAAGCATCTATTTCCTCTTGTTGTTTGCAAAAATGTTTCTTTTTAGCTTAATCATTTATTCATGTATTGATGCTAGACATTTTATGCTGAGTAAAGTAGAACTATTTTCACATTTATTTCAAATCGCAGTGTTTGAATATTTGAAATTTTCTTAAGAGAATGTAAAAGCCACTCTGTTTATAAAGATAATTTTAAAGAATATTTGACCCCAGGAGTCTGTGCTAATAGGTCTGGATTTGACTTGAAAATACAGTGAATCCCTTTAGAAGACTAGGAACAAACTCAAGAAGATATTTAATTCATCTGTTCTAAGAAGGACTCACTTCTTCCAGGGAGATGGCCCTTTATGATTTTATTCACTTTTCTAAGACTTTCATTAGATAGAGTCTATTCTGGGTCTTAAAAATACTATTCCTGGTTTAAATCGCCAATGCTTAACCATTTGCTCTTTATAAAATCTACGACCTCTTACTCTTCCTACTTGGGAAATAACACAGACTGTTCCTATAGGGCATGTCTCCATAAAAGAAATTTGCTCCTGTCTGTGAGGGGCATCGTACTTTTTAAAACAAGTCATGTTCTTCCATTTTTGATTTCCACCAACACATTAAATACTTGAAGTAAGCAGAGGTAAATAAGCTTTCTCCCAAAGAGAATCATTGCCAACATATGAAAACTTAAATAGAAACAAAATCTTAAATCTCGAAAGAGCCTTCCTTGGTGGCTGACTGAGTGGCTGTGCTTCCCACATAGTTAGCTCTTTGGTCAAACTAAGAGAGCACATGAGGAATATTCCCAAACATTTATTCTTGTGGTTTAAAAATTTAAAAGGTGACGTAGTAAAGAAGTCTATGCCCTGTGTCAGATTCTTATTGTGAGGAAATTCGTCTGTATTAAAAATGAAGGCCCTCTTTGCAGGA